>NC_064628.1:826623824-827873824 GCF_023864275.1 Schistocerca cancellata | reverse complement strand
GCGTAGGGCGTCCGCCGTTCTTGACTCCCGGCAGAGCGCGAGAACGCGTCTGCATTACACTGCCTGAGAGTTGATCCACTTTGTCTCAATTTAAATCGAAAACAGTCTCACAATAGTATCCCCCCCCCTCCCGCCCCCAAAGAGGTACCTAGTAATGCTGCCAGCCCCGTTCCTCTTTTGTCGATGTAAGTATGTAACGTTCCGTTTTTGTTATTGTACATGGTTCAGATGGTTCAAATGGCTCTGAGTACTATGGGACTTAACATCTGAGGTCATCAGTCCCCTAGAACTTAGAACTACTTAAACCTAACTAACCTAAAGACATCACACACATCCATGCCCGAGGCAGGATTCGAACCTGCGACCGTAGCAGTCACGCGGTTCTGGACTGAAGCGCCTAGAACCGCTCGACCACCGCGGCCGGCTATTGTACATGATGAACTATTAGTATCTTGCAGCAATAAACGAATAGCAGAAGTAAATAGTCGTCCTTTTTAGCCACCTCACTTCCATAGTTAGGGCTGTCATACAGTAGGTAGGTCGGTACACAAGATGGGATTTCGGCCACCAGGTGCAGGCTCTGAATGGGAGATCGTGAAGCGTGACGGCATCCACAGGCGAGCGAGTAGCATGGACGGCGCTGTGTGTGAGCTTCCAAATACAATCGCAGCGGGACTATCGTTCCAGTTCTTCCGTTACCCCACACACTACGTAGCAGCTGCCAACCAAAGTGACGCATTTCGATACAGATCTTAGTCTCTACATCAAGAGTATTTTATTTTAGATCTTTGGCAAAATATCTGAGCGGTGCGAAAAAAAGACTCCCAGGAAATGAATTTTTTTCTCTGAATTTTCTAGCCGAACGAACAATGGCAAATAGTCCGAAGAGCGTGAGGTCTGATTTTGTATAAGAAGGATTTATTTCCTTCAAAGTATTGAGGGTAACTAAGACAAAATAGTGATTTCAAGAAAAATTCTTGTCCGAAATTTTACAGCCAAACGAAGAGTGTTGAATGGGCAAACGAGGTATCAAAACTGACCAGAGAGAGCTCTAGTTTTGTAAAAACATGGTTAACTACTTGAATGTAGTCAGAATAAAGAAGAACAAGTTAATTAGTGATTTGGAGGATAATTGAAATATAAGCTGCTGCTAACAACATAAATCAAGTGTCAAAAAGTTTATCTCTTCAAGGTCCAGCTATTTTACGGATAAAAAGTTATAGTGATGTAATATTTAGCTTTCAGAAAGGCTTCCTTCTAAGCAAGTATTAAATTTAGGGCATTCCAAAAACAGAAAACGCTAGGAAGACAGATCAGGTGTAACAAATGTCGTTTCTTTAAGCCGTAGCTGTTTTGGATAAAAAATGCTTTCGCGTGATATTTTCTTTTTAAAATGGCTTCCTTTCAATGAAATACTAAATTTAGGAGATTTCGAGTACAGAGGACGCTAGGAAGACAAATGAGGTGTCACGAATTTCGTATATTTTACGTAAAAATGGATTCTCGTGATATTTTCTTTAAAAAATGGCCTCCTTTCAATGAAGTACTAAATTAGTAGATATCGAATACAGCGGACGCTAAGAAAGCAAACGAGATGTCAGCAAGTTCATACTCTCCGAACAAAACTTAAAAATAAAAGAATCAGTCAGTCAAATGATTTTTGAAAGATTTTTCTCGAAAAGTAAGCAACAAAATAAATCAGAGGAACATTTGACGCATCTTTGGAAGTTCGATATCGTGTTCAGCAAATGACGCGCGTTAGTGTTGCTCACATGTTTTATTTCATACCTTTATATTAATCGTTTCACAAAACATTTGACCAATTTCTTTTCAATTTTTTTAAATTTCAGTGCACATATTTATCTCACAACAGACAGTTTGCTTCAGATTCTATATGACTGTTCCATTTCCCTTTCCATCTAAGGCTATTGTCTGTAAACTGGTAGCCAGTAACCATCTGCAATTAAAACGTCGCTGAGGATTTGCTTTTGCAATCCGTCGTGAGGTCTTAGTCCTGATCTCTTCAAAAGGACAAGTTTGCTGAAGAGGTCCCGTGATTTTCTCATTCCTGTTAGTATCTGTTCTTTATTTGTCTAGTAGAATGGAGAAACATTATTTCTATTACTGCTTTTGTCTTCAGTCCGAAGACTGGTTTGCTGTGGCTCTCGGCGCTAGTCTGTCCTGTACAAAACTCTTGATCCCTTCATACCTACTGAAACCTACAAACATTTAAACCTGCTTACTGTATTCAAGTCTTGATCTCTCTATACTGTACAAATGTTACATTACGAAACTGACAATTCCTAGATGCCTCGGGATGTGTGTCATTAGGAGATCAATTTTTATAGTCCAGTTGTGCCATAAATTTCTTCTTTCAACAATTCGATACAGTATTTCCTCATTTGTTACTCGCCCTAACCATCTGTTCTTCAGCATTGTTCTGTAGCACCATATTTCAGAATCTTCTGTTGTTTTCTTGTCTGAACACTTTATCGTCTAAGCTTCACTTTCGTATAAGGCTATAATACCTTCATAAAAGAGTTCCTAACACATAAATTTATGACCGACGTTAATAAATTTCTTTATTTTTTTTAGTAATGTTTTGCCAATCTGCATTTTTATCCTTTCTACGTTGGCCTTCGTCAGTTGTTTTGCAGCCCAAGAAGCAAAACTCATCTACTGTTTTAATATCCCATTTTCTGACATGATAACTCAGCATCTATTGAATTTATTTGACTACATTCTAGCACCCTTGTTTTAATTTTGATGATGTTCTTTTTATAAACTCTTTTCAAGACACTGTCCATTCCGTTGAACTGGTCTTTCAAGTTCTTTACCTCCTCTGGCAGAACTGCAATGTCATAAGCAAACGTCCAGTTTCTATTTGTTTTCCCCGAACTACGATCCGTTCCCAAATTAGTTCTTGCGTTCCTTCACAGCTTGCTCAATGTACAGGATCCCCATGATTAGAGTTCCAGTTTCAAAACGCCTCAGAAATGGAAGCACTACTCACAATGTCGTCAAATTTGAGTAGAATATTACTGACGCAGAGGGAAACGTCATGAGGAAGAAAATGAAAATTTGAGTAATCGACGGCACTGTACGCACACCAACAGACGCGAAGCTCATATCTGTTCCTCATTTTTCGTCCGAGATGCCCAGCATGACTATTTGCACGATGGATCACGCGTTGCTGTTAAAGCTCTTTTACAAGAAGGGTGACTGTGCGGCAGTAACCCTGCAGAAGTACCGTGCACTAAATGGTATGAGAAAAGGTACAGGTCCGATGACTGCTAAAAGCCTGGAGGAAATGATTACAAAATCCGCAAATTCATGTTCTTTTGAAGTGCAGTGTGGCAGAGGGAGGAAAGAAACGCCTGTCGAAGGTGCGACCAAGGCATTTAGCGAAGAGTCGCGTAGTGCTGCGCAAACTTGCAGTACACAGGGACATGCCCGAACGTTTTGCATGTCTGCGTGCACGGTGCATAAAACCCTACGAAATGTCCCGCATTGTTATCCTTACAATATCACCCACGTTTAGGAGTTGCATCTGCTGAAATACCAGCATGATAGACGTTCGTTGTCGAATTTTTGCTCGCATGAATGTGGACAATCAGTGGCCATGGAACATTCTGTGGACAGAGGAAAGCCATTTCAATCTCCAAGGACATATCAATACGCATAATTGCGGAGTATGGGCCACGGAAAATCTGCACGCACTTCATCCGGTACCACTTCAGTCTGGAAAGGTGACTGTATGGCGCGAGCTGGCGGAATCAATTGTCGTATGGTTATATTTTTTCGACGAGATGAGTGCTGCGGGTCCTGTTAACTGTCCCGTCATCGGTAAACACTGTGATTGTCTTTTGCGCATCAGTGTCATTCCAACCCTTCATCAGCGCGGATGTGTGGGTGTGATCATTTTTATACAATATTGTGCATCTACGCACATCGCACAGCCAGTGAAGCTGTTGATGTTGAGTCATTTCGGAAATACTAGAGTTATCTACCGTCATTTCCCTACAGCTTGGCCGTACTGATGACCTGAGCTTAATCCGTGTGAGGTCTTGCTCTGGGGTTATCTGGAAAACGTTGTTTTCAGTGCTCTAATTACGAACGTAGCTGAAGGGAAGGCACGCATTGCCCATCGCATTCTGAACACTACCCCCCCCCCCCCCCTTCGTGACACTCATATCTGTTGTGGATCATGCTGTTCTTTGATTAAGCTTGTGGCAGAAAACGGTGGATAACATACTAATCATGTTTGTGGCAGTCTCATGACGATTAGAAAAAGATGCTTTTTATGAGTTTTTGGTCCCAGAACAATTAAAAATCCAGTTTTCCCGTCCGTTGGGATACGACCTTGCCATGGCGTATGGGCTTACCTAGCAAACAGTGTAATTGTTGACTGACGAACTTGAGCAGTCATGCACATTGAACGGTACAGAAGGTGTAATGTGCAACTCAAACCACAATTGTTGTACTGCGATTCATCTTTCATTTGTAGTCGACCCCATTTATGTTAAAACGCTTACAGCGCCATCTGTTGGTAAAACATGGGTAATTTTTTGGTTTGTTTGTTCCATGACAGTAATATGCTACTCGAACTTGACGTCATTCTGAGCATCGGTTCTCTTCTATAACGCTGAACCCGAAACTTTGATTGTGGGCGCGTTGTACATATTCAGTGGCATCGGGGACAGGCTACAACCCTGCCTCATTCCCTATTTTACAATTGCTTCCCTTTCATGTCCTTCGACTCTTATAACTGCAAGTTAACGCCTGTAAAAGTTGTAGATAACCATTAGCTCCCTGTATTTTACACCTGCTGCCTTCAGAAGAGTATATTCTATACAACATTGACAAAATCTTTCTCTAAAACTACAAGTGATATAAACGTTGGTTTGCCTTTCTTTAACTTACTTTCTAAGATAACTCAAAGGGTCAGTACTGTCTCGGGCTTTCCTGTTTTTCTCCGCAACCCAAAATGTTTGGGTTGTCTCATATGTGTTGCAGATCGGGCGGAATAGTTTTGTTATGCTGGTCCTTCCAATGATCTTAATAATTCTGAATACCCGACAAGGCTTGTTCCGTCTCAGGTCTGTATTCTGTCATATTCTTCTCGCAGTATCATATCTCGCACCTCATCTTCCTTAACTTCCTTTTCTGTTTCTATAGCATCATTCAAGTTTATTTCCTCTGGGTAGGCCTTCTTGTATTCCTTATACCTTGCCGGTTTTCCTTCTGTGTTTAGTATTGGCTTTCCATCTGAGCTCTTGATATTCATACAGCTACTTATATTTTCTGCAAACATCTCTTTAATTTTCCTATAGGCAGGATCGATCTTTCCCCTTGTCCTGAAGGCCTCTGTAGCTTTACACCTGTAGTCTAGCCATACTTGCTTAGCCATTTTCGCTTTCTGTCAGTCTCAAATTTTGGATGTCTGTAATCCCTTTAGTTTCCTTAATTTGCTACACATTTAAATTTTCCCCTCTAAGTAAACTCAAAGTCTCGCGTGTTATCTAAGGACTTGTACTGGGCCTTGACTGTTTCCCTGTTTGATGCCCTGCTTCCTAAACTATTTTGTCCAGTGACCTCTTTACTATCTAGATTAGAAGCTCCATTTGTCTGAACGGGCGGCCCAAGATGCTCGTTTCCTGCCTAACTATAGAATGCTACCACGAAATATCACGAGATCGTAAAATTAAAATACTTTTCGATACTGCTCCCACATCAGCCTTTTAAATCGCACATTGATGTATAGTTCAAAGCAATTAATAAGTTAAGAATTCTTCATTTCGTACAGACCGCCGGAAACTTTTTGCCTAATTACAACACGGCGGACTGTACAGATGACAAGAAACTGCAGACACACCAGAGTTCCATGCTCTGGGATGAGAGATCTACATCCAGGTAGCATAGAGGTTACTGGTTTCGTCTTCCAAACGTTCAGATTTTTCTTATTTCTTTTGTCTCCATCAGCCGTAAGGTAAAACCCCCTGTGGAACCTCTGGTCCTTTAAATTTATGCTGGTCTTGTCTGCTTAATGTCCTATGTCTCTGCAGTTTTAATCTACAGTTAATAAGTAATAAATTATGGCGAGCTTTCACTTCTACCACTGAAAATGTTTTGCATTTTAAAAGCTGACTTCTAAGTCTCTGTCTTACAATCAGATAACCTACTAGCTGACCAATCCAGCATTACCCACGTATTCATTTTACAAATCATCTGCTGGAAAAGGAAACAAAAAATGAACCGTGTTTGTAGGGTACATTCGAAAAAATTAAATTCACATGTATTCACGAAAACGCCTCTGATATTATAAAACAGTCGCACAAAGAGATATGCATAATGTAGAACTTCCCTGTGGCAACGCCTCCTCATAGCTCTATAGACGGCCGTTGTTTTCGCCAACAGCCCTTTCCACTTCGCTGTTGAAAGCTGTCAAAAGCGCTGCCAGGTATCAGAGATTTCCTTAACTTGACTCGACTGTAGGAGTATCTTGGTAGTAAATACTAAATGTATTACAACTTCATGCAAGATGCGGCATTTTGTTACGTATCTCAGTGATTATGACGTTATATTTTTTGAACTATGTGTCATAGAATGATATATTTGTGTAGGTACATTCAGCTGCTTTTATGTAGGGCCTATAGTGTCGGCAAAATATGTCGCCAATAAAATTGGTAGCAAAGGAGTAATAAATTCAAATGTCAAGCACGATGCGGCAGTTTTTCCCTCATCTCAATGTTTATGACGGCATACCTCCTGAATTATGACAGGTAAGTGGTTCTTAACCCCACAATGATTGCTGGTTGACAGTGAGGGATATGTGTACCACGTTTGGTTGAAATCGGTCCAGTGGTTTAGGAGGAGGTTCAAATGACTCTGAACACTATGGACTTAACTTCTGAGGTCATCAGTCCCTTAGAACTTAGAACTACTTAAACCTAACTAACCTAAGGACATCACACACATCCATGTCCGAGGCAGGATTCGAACCTGCGACCGTAGCGGTCGCGCGGCTCCAGACTGTAGCGCCTAGAACCGCTCGGTCACTCCGGCTGGCTTAGGAGGAGGTGTAGAACATACATACATATATACATACATACATACACACCTACTTATATACAAATGTCCGTTTTTATAATATCTATACATCTTAAATCTTCGGGTGTCTCCTTCTCTCTTCCTCTCTTACAATCTGTAGGAGTGTGTAAAGTCATTTTTGATATATCCACTTTTATGATGTTGTGGTGTGATTAAATTGTTCAGTATGTCATTAATTCTGTGTGTGCCCTGAAATAATTTTTGCCTTTTCCTAATAAATAAAATAGAACGAAGATTAAGAGTTTAACATATAGTTGATATGGATGTCATTACAAACAGGACGCTACCTCAGTGGTAGGATGATATGGGGAGGAATCTGCCGCATCTTCTGTAAGATATCATCAGCTTACTCTCGTCAAGCAATTTAGGGAAACCACGGGAAACGTAAATCTTGATGAGCGGATGGGAGTTTGAAAACATGAACCATTTGCTTCAAGATCAGGCGTCTACTTGACGAGATGTTGTAGCAACAATTAAAAACATACCTGTTTGATCCAGATAGTTAAATACACAGTTACTTTTACGGATATGCTATCCAAATGACATTGATTATCTTTTTATGTGGGAGAAAGGTGCAGGTAATAGATTTCCTGTATCATGATACGAGCATTTTGTGTTCTATTATGGATAATTGATATAGCACTTATATTAAATTTTGTTTAATATAGAGTAAATTGATGAACGTAGTTTTTTTTACTCTTTAGTAGGACTCTTTGATCTTCGAGTATCGCTTTTGCGGTGTTTAGAGCATGACTACATTAAACCCACTGTCTTCCCCCATGTTCATCTTTCTTCACCAGAGCGAGCTAAAACCAACATATCTCAGTTTCTTCCTCAATATTAATCCTGTACCGTCACATTTATGTTCGATATTCTTTCTTCATGTCCGATATGCTTTCCTCTATACATCAATACTCTTTCCTGTTTACAAGTTTTCTTGAAGTTCCGTCAGGCTCACAATTCACCCTACCAGCTCTTTCTTATTTCCGATAGCAATTCGCGCATATTTCAAATTCTAAAAAAAAAAGAAAAGAAAATTGTAGGCTGTTGCATCGCCTGAAGACCAGAAGATGTGTCGGAATTTGTTGTATTTTTCTCAGTCGATATGTCTGAGCTAAAAATCGACGATGTTCCCAAAATTTTGTCGGTCAATAAGCTCTGCATGTACAGTTTTAAAACACAGAATACAAGCTTAGTTACAGAAATCTCTATATTATTCGCTTATGCTTTGTATGAACAGCTCTGATTTTGTATTTTCTCTGGTATTAAGTGCAGCTTGAAACACTAAATGTATGCCCCGATAGAGTTCCTAGATTTCTTCAGTGATCGCTACAAAGTGACGAGACTTTATTTGTTCCGTACTTTTGATGTCCAGACGGTTCTAATGTTTTAGTATGATCCGAGCTTCCTCTGGAAGAGGGAGAGCATCTTTCTCCTTAGCTACCATGACAAGGTGCTATCACGTTTCGAAAAATTAAGAGGTTTCTTCGTATATTTCATTAATCCATCCCTGGCGTAGAATTTTTGTCCCGTGAGAGTTTAAGCAGTAAGCTGTAGGTATTTTTTGGCTATGGTTTGTTTTCCATACATGATGATAATGATGATGAAGTCCCATATTCCGAGGAGCGAAGAGGACGATGCGAGAGACCCGCACCGCCGACTAGGCAAGGTCCTAGCGGAGGTGCTTTGCCATTACCTCCCTCCTTTCCACACATATTCTTCCTTTATTATAATACAATAGCTTACAACTGTCGATAACCTCAACAGTTTCTTCGTCATCACAGCCAAATCCTTCAAACCGTCATGTATATTTTTTATATCACACTCTTCAGTTGCATAGTCAACACTCTTGTCGTTTATGAAATCTCAGTTATATTAAGGGCGAATGACAATTGCACGAATTACTCAAATAAACAAGTTCAAAGTGCGGGTACATATTCTGGGTGAAGCGAAAATATATGCAGTAAATTTAACTTCTGTTTCGTCACACTAGAATAAGGACACGATGTGACCTAAACGTACGTGCGGAATTCCTTCGTTTATCACTTTTTTAAAAAAACTATACATTGTATGCTACCTGTTTACATGCATCGCCTCATAATGATTCTTCAAAATGCCATCAACTCATTAAATCTAATGAAATATATCAAAACTAATTTCACACTGCAAGCACATACGCCTCAACTTGTCAAATCATGGACTCCAGACGGTAGGCAAAGTTTCGCAGCTTTTCTAACTTGCTGTAAAGATCTTTACATTTGTTATGTTGCTACATAAACGAAATTGTTTTAGCTGTGTCCACGAGGGTATAAAGCTGAAGAGTTGAGGTTGGGGAACGCCAGCGAGAAGCAGCTGTTTCTCTCCTATCTATATAGGCGTTATGGATTGACATCTGGGGTGGCCGAGCGGTTCTAGGCGTTACAGTCTGGAACCGCGCGACCACTACGGTCGCAGGTTCGAACCCTGCCTCGGGCGTGGATGTGTGTGATGTCCTTAGGTTAGTTAGGTTTAAGTAGTTCTAAGCTTTAGGGGACTGATGACCTCAGAAGTTAAGTCCGATAGTGCTCAGAGCCCTTTTTTTTATTGACATCTACCTGTGTAGTTCAAAAAACTCTGCCCAAAATGTGGTGATGGACAAATTGCATTATTCTGGTTATTGCTACTTTTTGGAGAAAGTTGAAAGAATTTATAATCTTTCGACTCATACAGATAACATCACATAAAAATGTTTTACCAACAACAACTTGGAATTGTTTGTTTCTTTCAGTGTGAGGTATCAGATACCATGGATTATTAAAATATTTCTGACGCATCTTGTGGAAAAAGTGGAGCTTTCCTCTGTCCCTTATAAGAAGTTTAAAATATTTTTCGAAGAAAATTATATATTACTCCGCTCATAATCACAACTAATGTCATTCTTAATAGACACATTCTTATCTATTTGTTTCCTAGATTTTAGTTCCAGATGTATCTAACTTAAGTCTGCGTATTGCTGTTGATATTTTCGTTAACCCATATAAAAGTAAGGAACGAGACTGATAGAGTGAAGGCAACCAAAGTCAAAGTTTAGCCGGTAGCTAGATCAAAAAATCTCAGCTATGCCACGCATGCTCAAGAACATACGAAGGCAAATACTTGTACGTTATAGATAACCGAAACAAATCCACTAACAAGCAACATATGAAATAACATTCTCTAGTAATTGTGTGAAAGCTAGTTCCGACTTACCAGCTTGAAAGTCACTTACTTTAATTCTTGTGAACTTCATAGTAATTCGCCTTTGGTCTTCAATAAGCCAGAGATGAGTGATTACATCTGATCTGTCGTCGGCATCCGTTGACTTCCTTCCACTCTCAAAAAGGCCACGTGGAACCGTAGAACTATGAGTCTACGCTACTGTGTTATGCAGACTTCAATTAGTTAAGATAATGCACTCCATGTCACTGGTACCACAGTTTTCATTCTATTACACGGACGAAGCGTCACTCGCCACACAGACATCTTCGTGTTGTCGCTATGCGACGGAACAACAAAGGAAACTTCCCTACGATGCCGGTATCTAAGATGATTATTCATCAGCGATTTTACATAATAGGCCCTTCGTAAGTAACGTGATTCTTTGTTTAAAGAAGCTACATCACTGACGAGCCACAGCAGACAGCTGACTGAACGACTTGTATGCCGGAATTACCGATAGTGACCAACATACTGCAGCTCTTAAGCGATGGTAAAAGCAAAAGGGAATGAGAAACGTGGACAAGCGTTTAACATCCTGTCCCGAGCAGATGACCGTACAAGGAGAATAAGCTTTACATAAACAGCACACGCTGATGTGTAAGACTTAGGGACGAAAGTAACTTTCGCATGATGTATCGCTGCCAGTTAACAATGTTCGATGAAACTTGAACCATGCATACAAAAAACTTATACAGTGGTACAGAAGGTTACTGAAAGAAATACATAAAGGGACGAACAGAAACTGCCCTTTTCTTCAAAGACAATAGTTGCACGAAACTGCACTTTTCTTCAAAGACAATAGTTGCACTTAAGTCAGGCGATTCATGATGGTCCCTTAGGCAAAACGAAAGACGGGTCATAATTCTTAAATCTCTCTCAGGTTCACATCGTCGATCACCTGGTACCTCGATTTTGTTCGTGGTCTTCCAATATATCTTCATCTAGATTCTGTCCATTCGAGAGCTCTTCTTGGTAGTCTTTCTTTTTTCATTCTTTTACCGTGGCCGAACCATTTCTGCCTGTTTCTCTCCAAAGTTTCTTTTAGCGGATGACCTGAAACATGTTTTCTATTGTTTAATTTCTTATCTTGTTCCTTCTCGTCTGCTCGTAAAAAACTGCATCTCTCTGGCTTGTGTCATCTCAGATATTTCTTTGCCAAGCTCCAGCATTCTGATCCAATAGGTCAGAACTAGTAAATATTACGATTTGTGTATCACGATCTTTGCATTGGCAGTCATTTTCCAATTCTTAATTATGTCCGATAGACAATAATAAAATTTTGACTAATCCTTTATCTCCTCGTAAATTTATTCCTTCATGTTTCCTTTTCTGGCTAGCTTACTTCCTACACATTTGAAAGCATTTAATTCTTTAATACTTTTTCCTTACAACTTATATCTTTCATGTTTTTATTTTCCCCGCCTATTTTCATTGTAAGTAGGCTGTTTAGATTTTTATATGGGTAATGCCACGTAGCGCTCTGTATGAAAATCACTGGCTGTGCTGTGTGCAGTCTGTGGCTAGTTTGCATTGTTGCCTGCCATTGTTGTCATGAACTGCTATAGCTGGATGTGAACAGCGCGTAGCGTTGCGCAGTTGGAGGTGAGCCGCCAGCAGTGGTGGATGTGGGGAGAGAGATGGCGGAGTTTTGAAAAATGTCATGAACTGCTGTATATATTATGAATATTGATACAGTGTTTGTTCTCTATTAATATCTTTCATTTGCTAACTATCCCTATCAGTAGTTAGTGCCTTCAGTAGTTTGAATCTTTTATTTAGCTGGCAGTAGTGGCGCTCGCCGTATTGCAGTAGTTCGAGTAACGGAGATTTTTGTGAGGTAAGTGATTTGTGAAAGGTATAGTTTAATGTTACTCAGGGCCATTCTTTTGCAGGGATCTTTGATAGTCAGATTGCGTTGCGCTAAATAATATTGTGTGTCAGGTTAAGCACAGTTTTGTATAAATTGTTCTAAGGGGACGTTTCATGTTTTGTAGGGATTATTGAAAGTCAGATTGCGTTGCGCTAAAAACATTGTGTGTCAGGTTAAGCACAGTCGTGTATAAATTGTCAAAAGGGGACGTTTCATCATTACCTCTTATCTCATTTCCGTACCTGCTTCTTTAGTTACTCTTTGACAGATATTTAAATGTCCTTACAATTTCCGCCCATCACATAGATTGCACTTGCTATCATTTTCTTATCATCTGCTGCTGACCATTAGGGAATTTTTCCTTATGATGTTGTTCATGTCTACACTGAGGAGCACTGGTGAGTCTACATTTTATTGACGAGCTTCTCTATCTGGCCTAAAAATTCTGATTGTTTTGCCATCTATTATAATATTATGGAGGTATTTATTACAGATATTCCTCATTATGAACTTCATTTTTTCTGACATATCCAGTCTATTCATAGCTTGCCGTATCTCTTCTCTGCCTGTACTAACCTTTTTGTACTGGATGTCCAAGACAAAAGAGGCCCTGTATTATACTGAAAGTGACATTTGAAGCTATCTGAGTGTTGTCATTTCTTAACGCTAGGACATCCCTGGAGCGGGGTCACGTGATGTCACGTGAAGTCAGGTTCAAATGGTTCAAATGTCTCTGAACACTATGGGAATCAACATCTGAGGTTATCAGTCCCCTAGAACTTAGAACTACTTAAACCTAACTCCTAACTAACCTAAGGACACCACACAAATCCATGCCCGAGGCAGGATTCGAAACTGCGACCGTAGCAGTCACGCGGTTCCGGACTCAAGCGCCTAGAACCTCACGGCCACCGCGGCCGACCATGTGAAGTCTAGCGGCGATATAGTGATCAGTGCTGCGTTATCAGTAGTCAGTTTGAAGTCTGTCGTGAATACATTTCTGCAGAATGCCTTTTTCAGAGGAACAAAGAGTACAACGAAGAACCAGTCGAAAGTTGAAAATTTTACTTTCTTTATTCACTCGATGGCTAATTTCTGGCCGAGACCCATTTTCGTCGTAACATAGTCATAAATGGTATTTTCGAAGATGTGGAAACCATGTCAAAAAGGTGAAACGAACAGTTACAGCGCATACAGATATCTGCATGCGCTTTAACAGACATGGTTTTCACATTTTCGGAAATACCATTTATGACTGTTTTACGATGATCTGAAAATGGGTTTCGGCCCGAAACTAGTTACCGAGTAAATAAAAAAATAAAATTAGCGACTTTCGACTGGTTTCTCGTTGTTTTGATTAAAAGAAGTTGCTGACCCACAGCTACTACAGCACGCTGGAAGTTCGCGAACAAAGAGTGCTTAATGTTGAAACTTTTTCTGGATGTAAATAGTTTAAAACGTTAAGTGAAAGGTTCACGTTAAGGTATCCAGAAACAGCTGCTCCTGCAAAAAGTGCTGTGCAGAAATTGATCACTAAATTTAAAGCAACAGATTCAGTCGCTAGCGCCAAAAGTAACCGTTTAAAGAAAGTTTGTTCCCCGGAAAATATTGAACATGTTCATGAGATTGTGGTAAGAAGTCCACGGAAATCAACTATACGTCTATTCTCGCAGCTAAACATCAAACGAAAGTAGTGCCAGAAGATGTCGAAGCCGTTATATAGGCGAGCAGACAAACTAACTTACAGATTACGCACAACGAAAACGCTACTGCGAATTGATACGCATGTCGCTGATTGTTACCTGGATCCCAATCTTTACTTCAATTCAGACGAAACATGGTTTCACCTAAGCGGATATGGGAACTCTTAAAAAAAAGTGCCATGGGTTAAAAGTCAATTCCAGGGAATGCTTTGAAGTGTCTCCGCATGCTTTGAAAGTAGCTGTCAGGTGTGCAGGTTCAGACCAACGGATTGTAGGCCGAATGTTCTTTAACAACTCCGTAAATTTCCAGGTGTTTGTGACGGAATTGTCACAACCATTTCTAGCGCAGCCAACGGAGGAAGATCGAGAGTATCCGTTTTTTCAGCAAAATGGTGCAAGGCACATACTTTATCATTTTCAAGGTCATACGTCCTCGAAGCTTTCGGAGAACAATGTTCAGTTCTTTCAGCTTTATGGCCTCCCGGATCGCTCTATCTGTCTACCTGTGAATTTTATCTATGGGTAATTTAAAGGGTAAAGTCTGCAGTAAAAAGCCGCATACAACTGAAGAGTTGAAAACAAATACTCGCAATACGATTGCGAAAATCACACCAAATGAACTGGTAAATGTTTCCAGAAACATGTTGAGACGTGCGAAGTTGTGTATCGAAGTCTGTGGTGAACTTTTTCAGCATCTCCTGTGAACTATTGACCTACTGAATGTTCAGTACGTTGATTTTCATAATAATAATACACTACTGGCCACTAAAATTGCTACACGAAGAAGAAATGCAGATGATAAACGGCTATTCATTAGACAAATATATTATACTAGAACTGACATGTGATTCCATTTTCACGCAATTTGGGTGCGTAGATCCTGAGAAATCAGTACCCAGAACAATCACCTCTGGCCGTAATAACGGCCTTGATACGCCTGCGCATTAAGTCAAACAGAGCTTGGATTGCGTGTACAGGTACAGCTGCCCATGCAGCTTCAACACGATACCACAGTTCATCAAGAGTAGTGACTGGCGTATTGTGATGAGCCAGTTGCTCGGCCACCATTGACCAGACGTTTTCAATTGGTGAGAGATCTGGAGAACGTGCTGGCCAGGGCAGCAGTCGAACATTTTCTGTATCCAGCAAGGCCCGAACAGGACCTGCAACACGCGGTCGTGCGTTATCCTGCTGAAATGTAGGGTTTCGCAGGGATCGAATGAAGGGTAGAGCCACGGGTCATAACAAATCTCAGATGTAACGTCCACTGTTCAAAGTGCCGTCAATGCGAACAAGAGGTGACCGAGACGTGTAACCAATGGCACCCCATACCATCACGCCGGGTGATACGCCACTATGTCGAAGACGAATATACGCTTCCAATATGCGATCACCGCGATGTCGCCAAACACGGATGCGACCATCATGATGCTGTAAACAGAACCTGGATCCATCCGAAAAATGACGTTTTGCCATTCGTGGACCCAGGTTCGTCGTTGAGTACACCATCGGAGGCGCTCCTGTATGTGATGCAGCGTCAAGGGTAACCGCAGCCATGGTCTCCAAGCTGACAATCCATGTTGCTGCAAACGTCGTCGAACTGTTCGTGTAGATGGTTGTTGTCTTGCAAACGTCCCCATCTGTTGACCCAGGGATCGAGACGTGGCTGCACGATCCGTTACAGCCATGCGGATAAGATGCCTGTCATCTCGACTACTAGAGGCTGTTGGGACCCAGCACGGCGTTCCGTATTACCCTCCTGAACCCACCGATTCCATATTCTGCTAACAGTCATTGGATCTCGACCAACGCGAGCAGAAATGCCGCGATACGATAAACTGCAATCGCGATAGGCTACAATCCGACCTTTATCAAAGTCTGAAACGTGATGGTACGCATTTCTCCTCGTTACACGAGGCATCACAACAACGTTTCACCAGGCAACGCCGGTCAACTGATGTTTGTGTATGAGGAATCGGTTGGAAACTTATCTCATGTGAGCACGTTGTAGGTGTCGCCACCGGCGCCAACCTTGTGTGAATGCTCTGAAACGCTAATCATTTGCATATCACAGCATCTTCTTCTGTCGCTTAAATTTCGCGTCTGTAGTACGTCATCTTCGTGGTGTAGCTATTTTAATGGCCAGTAGTTTAATTTACTGCTCTATGTGTGATATTTGTAATAAACGACTGCATTTTCTCTACGTTGTTTCTACGATGTGTTTCTCAAACTGGCATTTATTTTCTTTTTCGTACTGCTTTAGGAAATTCATTTCCAGGCATTCAGGTTCAGATTCTAAAAGCACGAAGAAGATGGAAGAGTGCCAGTCCGTTAGGTCGTCTTGTTAAATACTTAAAAAAAACAGAAAGAAGACGTAGACTGCAAGTCGCGCTGTACGGTGCGACTGACCCGCCCAGAGAGCTGCCTGGCGCAGGGCCCCAGGGCGAGGGCCGTATTGTGGCTGGCGACCGTGCCAGGATCGGCACAGCTGCGCCGACGTCACGGTCCGCGACGCAAGCACAAACATGGCGGCGACAAACCTGTTATTAATTATCATTCCGCGCGCGCTCCTGCGCTTCCCTCCCATTCTGATCGAGCTCCCTCCACCTCGCTGGCTGCGAGATCGGATGCAGGCAAACTACCCGGCCGGCGGCCCCTAAGTAATTCGTACCTTGGAAATGGTTAAACGGCAGTGACAGCGGCGCTCATATATCTCCGCGCGTAATGGGTCCTCGCCAAAAGCGGACGGCAGCCCCCGGCAATGAAAGGCGTCATCTCTCTAAGTGGCCCGCCTGTAGCGAATTACCGGGGGCAGCGACGCGCTCCGGGCGAACTCGTTGGCCGCGTCCGGGCAGTTCGGAGAAGTGGGGACGGGGTGGGGAAAGGGAGGAAGAGGAGAAGGGTGAGAGGGATTTGGTGGGGGTCTATTATTACGCCCGAAACGGCTCGCTAGCATCATTTATACGGCACTGTACCACGCTCGAGTGCTAATGCAATGTCATTTATAACAGGACGTCATACCGACGTCACTCACACAGTAATGTTTACCAAATTCTGGTAGTAAATGGAACAAGAAGGACTGCTTTTTTGCAGTCTAGTTGAGAAGTAATGGGAAGATGACCCTTCTCGATGAAGAATATTTATGTTTGTACTGAGTCATGCTGATTGTTTGCGGACTACAACTGGCATCAGTAATATGTTGCATAAAACTCAATTCATCCCGTCCATTTGGTACATAACAGTATGACACAGAGGGGTCAAAAATGTTCAAATGTGTGTGAATTCCTAAGGGATCAGACTGCTTAGGTCATCGGTCCCTGGAATTACACCTACTTTAAACTAACTCAAATTAACGAATGCTAAGAACAACACACACACCCTTGCCTTAGCACAAGTCCTGCAGTGTTCACAGGTGATACTCCTGCCAAGGACTGCACGTACTGTTTCCGCTAGTATTACATTACAGACCAATGTATTGTTATAATGATTTTATGGACCACTACGTTCAATATTAAAATTTTGACAATATGCAACATTTATTTTGACCACTGTATTGATATTCCATCTAGTGGCGTGGTGCAAGACATAAACTCACAGTAATGAATTCATTATCATACCCTTGTGAGTGTTTAACCTCATATAGAGCAGCACATCTTTCATTCGAAATAACTAATGGAAGAAAAGTAAAATTTTACGATGTAGAACGCCATAATAGGGAAAAATAGTGATTTTGGTCTGTCACGTACAGTCAGAAGAAAACAAAAATAAAGAAGATAAACACATTTCCACTTGATAAACACTGCAACTTCCTGGCAGATTAAAACTGTGTGCCCGACCGAGACTCGAAATCGGGACCTTTGCCTTTCGCGGGCAAGTGCTCTACCAAGGTTCTTCTGCAAGGTTCGCAGGAGAGCTCCTGTAAAGTTTGGAAGGTAGGAGACGAGGTACTGGCAGAAGTAAAGCTGTGAGTACCGGCCGTGAGTCGTGCTTCGGTAGCTATGTTGGTAGAGCACTTGCCCGCGAAAGGCAAAGGTCCCGAGTTCGAGTCTCGGTCGGGCACACAGTTTTAATCTGCCAGGAAGTTTCATATCAGCGCACACTCCGCTGCAGAGTGAAAATCTCATTCTGGACTGCAGTTCCTTCTCACTGACATCTTGCATAAAACACATTGTTTATGAACCAATTACCCCTTCTCGTGATCGGAGACACATCCGTATGCGGTTAGGCATGCACCATGCCAAACTGTACTGATAAGCCTGCTGGATATTTTTCCATTCGTCCACAGCGGTCTCAGTGCATTCTGTGGTCTCTGATGGGACGGGACGACAGCAAACTGCTCGTTTTAGCACCAAACTGCTGAGGTCATCGGTCCCTAGGCTTACACATTACTTAATCTAACTCAAAGTAACTTAAGCTATGGACAACAAACACACCCATGCCCGAGGTAGGACTCGAACCCCCCACGGGGGGAGCCGTGGCAAGACACCCAGACCACGCTTTTACCCCGCGCGGTGACCCATCCCATACTCCACTAGGAAAGTATTCAGAAGCTCGACGATGGGGGCGCATTATCGTCCACCTGCGTGAATACCGCTCCAAAATGTTCACCAAATGGAGGCACAGTGCGTGCAAGGATGTCGCTATGATACTTCACACCAGTCATCCTGCCGCGTATTGGCACAAGGGATGTCCGGGGGCCATACACGATTCCACCCCAAAATATGCCTGAACCGCCTTGATAAGGTTGGCGGCGTACGACACAGTTAGGATGTTGACTCTGTGCTCCTTGCCTCCACACATGAGTATTAGTAACTTATTGTCAGGGTGGAGACTGTTATGGGCCTCATCAGAAAAGAGCGTTGTGTCCAACTGCTGCCTAGACCACAAAGAGTGGTTCCGTGCCAATAGAACACGAGCCCCTTTCCAACTCCGATTAAGAGTTTTTAGAGGTCTTCTGGTACGTAATACCTGCTCATGGAGCCTAAATCGTGTCGTTCGTGTTGACATCTGCGCTCCTGTACATGTTTGAAACTGCCGCCGTGGAAGTGTAGCATCGTGCGGAAGATATCTGATTGCTGTTATACGCAGATGTCGGCCCTGTACATCCGTTGTTTTTCTTACGCCGCCGCTTCTGTGACGATCCTCAACTGATCGTGTAGCTAGAAACATGTTTCGGATTTTTGAGGCACCACTTTGACTCACAGTGACATTTGCTGTGATGTTCATCGATCTCGTTCCTTGCTTCACTAGAGTGATTATAAGGAACTCCTGATAGTTCGTTATTGTTGTCGGAACCATCTTAAAGCAAAACAATTCTCGTAACGAGACATAGCACATGTAGTGCAGTTTTCACAGGTGACGCTCCTGCCATAGACTGCACGTACTGTTTCCGTTAGTTACAGACCAATGTATTGATGTTATAATGTACGAGGGTTGGAACTTTAATAGTGACAAGTATTTATTTATAGCTCGTACAAAATAGATACGTGTCGCAAAACTTTACTGACCTTCAAAGTAGTCACCAGCATCGTGTATAACCCGTTGCCAGCGATGTGGAAGTCGTAGGATACTCTTAGCAGTGCCACTTGTGTTGCCAATTCGAGCGGCGCGGTCTATTGCCCGTCGAATTTGTAGCAGTTCTGAAGTGAATGCTGTGAAGTGTTTCCTTCAGTTTAGATATCGAGTAGAGCTCACGAGGACTTAAGTCAGGGGAGTGCAGTAGGTGGTATAGCACTTAACAGCCCCATCAGTCAAACAAATCAGTAAAATCTGCAGTGTACGTGCTTGAGCATTGCCCTGCAAAATGATGGTCAGGTCCTGCAGAAAGTGTCATCACTTCTGTCTGTATGCTGTTCACTTTTGGAACACAACCTACGACCAGCTTAGAGACAGAAGTGATGACACTTCCTGCAGGACCTGACCATCATTTTGCAGGACAATGCTCAAGCACGTAGAGTGTAAGGTGTTACTGATTTGTTTGACTGGTGGGGCTGTTAAGTGCTATACCACCTACTGCACTCCCATGCCTTAAGCCCTCGTTAGTTCAACTCGATTTCTAAACTGAAGGAAACACTTCACCTCATTCGCTCCAAAACTGCTACAAATTCGTCGGGTAATAGACAGCGCCGCTTAAACTGTCAACACAGCTGGCACTGCTAAGAGTATCCTACGACTGCCACATCGCTGACAACGGGTTATACACAATGCTGGTGACTACTTTGAAGGCCAGTAAAAATTTGAAACAAGTATCTGCTTTCTACGAGCTGTAAATAAATAGTTGTCACTATTGAAGTTCCAACCCTCGTATTTTCGACAATATGCAACATTTATTTTGACCACTGTATTGATATTCCATCTAGTGGCATGGTGCAAGACAAAAACTCATCATACTACAGTAATGAATTCATTATCATACCCTTGTGTGTGTTTAACCTCGTATAGAGCAGCACATCTCTCATTCGAGATAACTAATGGAGGAAAAGTAAAACATTACAGGAAAGAACGCCATTTGTGTCGAGTTAGAGTTCACAGTGATTGCTTGTCTGTAGAATAATGTAACTATACAACCCACACACGTTTGTTTCTAACAAAAGAACCGGTTTCGGCAGACAACATTGACAATGTGGTTCCAGTAGTGGTGTGAGAGAATCACGACCTGCGTCTTGTGATCCGATGAAGGCCGATGTTGACCGAAAGCGATTACACCGTTAGATATAAATGTGAATGTTCCCAAAAGATGTCAAGAGTTGAAAAAGTTGAAACCCTTTAAAATTATTTATTTTCATAACTTTTAAAAAGGTAGGGTTTTGTGATAATTTATATGAGAGTGCTATTTTTTTCAATCTCGGACGGGTCGCAAAATGGAAATCACAGCGAAAAAAAAATGTTTTTTTTATTTGCTGCATTTAGCTACACCTTTCAGCTACTCCCCTACGCAGTCACCGCTCCAAACTGAGAGATTGGGTACAAACTTTTCAGTTATCCTCGTCGCAGAAGGCAGCCCCCTGTGATTTCTACCAATTCCCGCATGCTGCTATGCAGCTCAGTGTCTGTTCGAAAATGTTCTCAAAGCCAGTGGTTCATATAACAAAGAGATGAAAATCAGAGCAAGGCAAGGAAAGGCTGTATGGTGCGTCACCAAACACTTCCAATTGTGACGCTACGCTAAGGAGAGCTGCATTGACTTACTGGGCAGGGTGCGAGTCGGCTGGGGTGAGGCCGTCACACAGTCACTTCAGGCGAGCCAGGTGCAAGGGCGTCAGCAGTTCCCTCTACGGGGAATTTAGACGATCCGTCTGTCGCTTGGCCGGCTATGCTGCCAGCAGTGGTAGGCTTTGAGTCAAACTGAAAGATGGCTTCTTACTGCTCATTGGGAGTCTATAATAATTTTGTAACGTTCTTTTGAAAAGAAAACTTTACGATTACGTTGAATAAATGTCTGCACCGTGGAAAGGATACTAAAATCTAATTATCGTGTAGCGAGTTGTAAGTGTAAGTGGTGTGCTTACTTTGTGTTATTGATATCAAAACTATACATGAACTGATTGGGCAATGCAGCTCCAAATACCAATAAAGAAATACAGTTAATGCAAAATACATTCAGCCCCTTAGGCGCTGAATCCTCTGGCCCTGTTCAGAACTGGTAACTTTGGTCCCTGTGCACAGAACGATAAATTAAATTGTCTTACCTCTAAATCAGCAATGGTGGAGAGCGATGTATTCTGGTCCCTCATATATATATATATATATATATATATATATATATATATATATATATATATATATATATATATATATATATGAATGCTAGCTACAACATCAGCAGTGTGCAATTCTGGCTGGCCATAATACTTGGAATGCACGTGAAATTCTTTTGATGATGAACGAGAACATTTAACAAAATTCAACTTCTTTGAAAAATATATGACCTGGAAGGGAGGTGGTACTGATTGTGGTGAATTACTAACACCGTTTTTTTAAAATTATATTTCAAGTTAAATTTGGCTATTAAGAAACATTTGACAACTGAAGTTAGACAGATAAAAAAAAAGAATACATCATATTTACCAATTGACCCATAAACATTGAGATCTATACAGAAAGTATTATCTAACCTCCCTAATCCAGCATAAATGCAAATCATCCAATTACATATATCTGTTAACAAATCTTAGAAGCATTACAAAACTTTACGTAGATTCTGGGGTTACTCAACAATTACAAATTATCAGCCAACTCATCTATACTAACGCGATGGCAAAATGAAAATCATAATTATTTAACATCTTTACCTTGCCTGCATGAAGGCTTCTACTTCCATGTTTTCGTAATTCCTTCATTAAACTTGGTGGCTTCACAGAGCACACCACAAAACCTGCCTATACCATCCTCTCACACTCACAGACAGCTACCTACAACTGTACGCCCAGCGCACTCTTGCTCCAACACTACTGTCTCAGACGAGAAGCAGTATCTTTGGCTCTGCGGTCGAGCACAGTCAGCGATCCGCATTATAGAGCCTACCAGAGACATACATCGTTTATAAAATCATATACTAGTTTCATTTGAGTTTACACTAATACTATCGTATTCTGGTGCACATACAAGTATGTCCCAGTAGATTCATACATCGTTTATAATATACTGGTCTCACTTTAGTTTACATTAATATTACTATCGTATTCGGGTGCCGCGTAAAAGTGTGCCCCAGTAGACTACTTTCAATTTACAGTCAAGTATTAAAGCAAATTAAAATAGGTTTGTGACTCCATAAAAATATGGCTCATCCAACGACACAACAATATTTCAGTATCCTTAAAACTACAAAGTTAATATTTTGTAGCGAATAAACATTTTCACAATGAATTAAAAACTTTTAACGATTCATGTAATTTCAACATACGATATCTCAGATAGTAGCATTGCCCTACAGACATCATCTAAATCTACACACATCAAAAAAAGTTTAGCATCACCTCGGTTCCGAGAGTTCCGGAACATGTACAGAAAATTGGAATACAGATCAACATAAACATCATTTCCGCCCTTTTTAATGCTCATGAAAACCACACGTCGCATGTTGTACCACCATACAGCGAGACCTTTACAGGTGGTAGTCCAGATTGCTGTACACACCGGTACCTCTAATACCCAATAGCACGTCCTCTTGCATCGATGCGTGCCCGTATTCGTCGTGGCATACTATCCACAAGTTCATCAAGGCACTGTTGGTCCAGATGGTCTCACTCCTCAATGGCGATTCGGGGTAGATCCCTCAGAGCGGTTGGTGAGTCACGTCATCCATAAACAGCCATTAGTCTATCCCAGGCATGTTCGATAGGATTCATGTCTGGAGAACATGCTGGCCACTTTAGTCGAGCGTTGTCGTTACCCTGAACGAAGTCATTCACAAGATTTATGCGATGGGGGTGCGAATTTTCGTCCACGAAGACGAATGCCTCGCCAATATGCTGCCGATATGATTGCACTATTGGTCGGAGGATGGCATTCACGTATCGTACAGCCGTTACGGCGCCTTCCATGACCACCAGCGGCGTACGTCAGCCCCACATAGTGCCACCCCAAAACAGCAGGGAACCTCCACCTTTCTGCACTCGCTGGACAGTGTGTCTAAGGCGCTCAGCCTGACCGGGTTGCCTCCAAACACGTCTCCAATGATTGTCTGATTGAAGAAATATGCGACAGTCATCGGCGCGATAGTGTCCGTCTAGGCATGGTTGAACTACAGACAACACGATCCGTGTACCTCCTTCCTTGTGGAATGACTGGAACTGATCGGCTATCGGACCCCTCCGTCTAACAAGCGCTGATCATGCATGGTTGTTTACATTTTTGGGCGGGTTTAGTGACACCTCTAAACAGTCAAAGGGACTGTGTCTGTGATACAATATGCACAGTCAACGTCTATCTTCAGGAGTTCTGGGAACCGGCGTGATGCAAAACTTTTTTATTGTTTATATTTTATTCCTTGATTTATTAGATCTTTTATATCATTTTTATTACGCAGTTGTTTGTTAGAACATTGCCGCGTGGGATTAGCCGAGCGGTCTAAGGCGCTGCAGTCACGGACTGTGCGGCTGGTCCCGGCGGAGGTTCGAGTCCTCCCTCGGGCATGGGTGTATGTGTTTGTCCTTAGGATAATTTAGGTTAAGTAGTGTGTAAGCTTAGGGACTGATGACCTTAGCAGTTAAGTCCCATAAGATTTCACAAACATTTGAACATTTTTTTGTTAGAACATTGTATTCTCCGCATTCACACAGGAAATGAATTCAGCATCAGTATCTCATATTTTCTGATATTTGCGTTTTTATTTAATAAACAGTTCACAATTTTAACAGCAACTTTCTTTAAATGTTTGTTGCAAGTGTTATTAAAAATTGCGCTAATTTAAAAGTAGTCAGTCGAAATTTCTTAGCTGACACCACTTTTGAAAAGAGAACCATAAGACGCTTCTGTCAAGAAGGTACAAATAATTGTTTCAACAATATTTAAGGAGAATCTGTTGTCATTTATCGTGAGCACATCTGTGCAAGAATGCTGGATTATTTATTTATTAGCTAACTATTTGTTATATTTATTGTAAATGATCTGAGTGCAAACAAATCTTTATGACATTTCTTTATTCAAATGTTGTTGTAGTAATTAAGTGCGGGAAATGGTCAAGATCAATCGGATCATGTCTGTAGCATGTAAGAAGGATGTGTTTTTGGTAGGGATGGCCTGCAGACAATGGAAAAGCAGACAGTAGAGGAAGGCTGTGGGAATCAAGTAGAGACTGGAACCTTTCAAGTTAAGAGCTCAAGGGAGCGATTCTGGACTCATTATGTCGAGTGCTGGAAGAAGGCAGACCTGCCAGTGGTAATGTGCGTGATTCCGTTATGTAGTTGACCGATCCCAGGTGGTGAACAGCCGCTGCAATACTTCTGAAGTGACTTTATACACTGCTGGAAATGGAAAAAGGAACACATTGACACCGGTGTGTCAGACCCACCATACTTGCTCCGGACACTGCGAGAGGGCTGTACAAGCAATGATCACACGCACGGCACAGCGGACACACCAGGAACCGCGGTGTTGGCCGTCGAATGGCGCTAGCTGCGCAGCATTTGTGCACCGCCGCCGTCAGTGTCAGCCAGTTTGCCGTGGCATACGGAGCTCCATCGCAGTCTTTAACACTGGTAGCATGCCGCGACAGCGTGGACGTGAACCGTATGTGCAGTTGACGGACTTTGAGCGAGGGCGTATAGTGGGCATGCGGGAGGCCGGATGGACGTACCGCCGAATTGCTCAACACGTGGGGCGTGAGGTCTCCACAGTACATCGATGTTGTCGCCAGTGGTCGGCGGAAGGTGCACGTGCCCGTCGACCTGGGACCAGACCGCAGCGACGCACGGATGCACGCCAAGACCGTAGGATCCTACGCAGTGCCGTAGGGGACCGCACCGCCACTTCCCAGCAAATTAGGGACACTGTTGCTCCTGGGGTATCGGCGAGGACCATTCGCAACCGTCTCCATGAAGCTGGGCTACAGTCCCGCACACCGTTAGGCCGTCTTCCGCTCACGCCCCAACATCGTGCAGCCCGCCTCCAGTGGTGTCGCGACAGGCGTGAATGGAGGGACGAATGGAGACGTGTCGTCTTCAGCGATGAGAGTCGCTTCTGCCTTGGTGCCAATGATGGTCGTATGCGTGTTTGGCGCCGTGCAGGTGAGCGCCACAATCAGGACTGCATACGACCGAGGCACACAGGGCCAACACCCGGCATCAAGGTGTGGGGAGCGATCTCCTACACTGGCCGTACACCACTGGTGATCGTCGAGGGGACACTGAATAGTGCACGGTACATCCAAACCGTCATCGAACCCATCGTTCTACCATTCCTAGACCGGCAAGGGAACTTGCTGTTCCAACAGGACAATGCACGTCCGCATGTATCCCGTGCCACCCAACGTGCTCTAGAAGGTGTAAGTCAACTACCCTGGCCAGCAAGATCTCCGGATCTGTCCCCCATTGAGCATGTTTGGGACTGGATGAAGCGTCGTCCCACGCGGTCTGCACGTCCAGCACGAACGCTGGTCCAACTGAGGCGCCAGGTGGAAATGGCATGGCAAGTCGTTCCACAGGACTACATCCAGCATCTCTACGATCGTCTCCATGGGAGAATAGCAGCCTGCATTGCTGCAAAAGGTGGATATACACTGTACTAGTGCCGACATTGTGCATGCTCTGTTGCCTGTGTCTATGTGGCTGTGGTTCCGTCAGTGTGATCATGTGATGTATCTGACCCCAGGAATGTGTCAATAAAGTTTCCCCTTCCTGGGACAATGAATTCACGGTGTTCTTATTTCAATTTCCAGGAGTGTATTTTGAGAGGTCTGAATGTGCTCCAGGACAGGATTCTACTTTTTTCCTCTTGCATTAAGAAACTGAGGATAGGCGAAGCGTAAGTTACTATTCTTTGTACCTCATGTGTTGATTTGTGAATCATCATGCTGAACACTGAACTGTTTTGAGCTGGTGAATATTTCGTATGTTGTGATTGCGAAATGGACTTACTTTTCGCGTTTCTTTGATGACTATGTAGTCTGGGGAATTTCCTACCATTCTCATAATGCTCCCAACATATCTTTACTGCATTTGATAAGGGTATTTTCTTTCTATTTTAAATGAATATTGTAGAACCACTTTTATTTTATTTGAGATGTCCTTTCTTGAATAAACATTATTCAACATATTTCTCTGTCGCCTATAGCAAATACAGATGTTAGACTAGAACCGTTTTTATTAAATTATTTATTTAACTTCATTTTACATTATTTGTATTTTATTAATTTGAAATTATAGGCAATGCATAGACTGTTTGATTGCAGGATCACAGCTACAGGTGAATCAGCTGCAGGGCATGAAAGCAGACGTGCATGGCTCAGTCCTATAGCACATCGAGCTATTCTTTTAAACAGAGCTGTGCATAGGTCAAGTACCTAAAGTATGAACAACTGCAGGTAAATACACAACTGGTTTGCTCATGTGGACTCGTGTTTGCGAAGAGCAACAACTCAGCAGTATCCGTTAGGTACCGTCACAGCATCGAAAACACTGCAGGAGCGCCTTAGATGCTCCTGCAATGTGGAGCCAAGAATTGTCTTAGATAAGGAAATGCGTGACAGTAATGTCATGTGGGCTGCAGTAAAGAAGGCGAATCAGCAGGACTCCACACTTCGTGGGAGCCACTATTTTTTAGGCGTCTTATCCTGCTCACTGTTCATTCAGAATTTAAAAATGCAGAGTGAGGTGATAGATGGACATAGTACAACACAGCCCAAAACACCTGCACAAAACTTCACTGGATTTTCACTGCAGTTTTAATTTCGCGACCGGTTAGAGTTTGAAAAAAAAAATAGCCATCATAATAACAAGCATTCTGATGTCAACTCAAATGTCATCAAGAAAGGACTGACAAATCTGACTCCAGCCACAAACTTAGCTGATAATTTTCGGTCAGCAATCGCTGAACTATCATCTCATTAGAAAAAAAATTATTGTTTCTAATCCAAAGTCATGAGGTGCTGTCCTCTGCCCAACAAGCTCTCAGAAAAACATAACTGTATTGAACTCTATGTCGTCTAAAATGTCTGAATATAAAAGGAATTGAGAAATTTCTTACCTGCTGAAAACTGTGGAGAGAGTGAGGCGAAGGAGGAGGAGAGGGGAAACAAAATTTCAATGCAAGATTAGAATAAACAGTAGTAAAAAAGGCTTTATCGAACGCAATTATAAAACGACTACTCTAAATGTATAATCACATATGCCTTACACTTTCACCAGTAATAGCAAACTGGTACACTGTACTCATGTGCACTAATGCGCTGTACATAAAAAGTTGAAAGTTCAGCTGCTCATGATGTTTTACGTAATCATATAATTTTCTAACACTAATGGATGAACACATATAAAAGTAATCCATATATCATCCATAAAATTCAATAAAGGACTATATACGTACATGCTGCTCAAAGAGAAAAGTGTGCTGTATCACGCTGGTTACTGGAATGTGTATATGTTAAGGGGGGGGGGGGGGGGGAATGATTACGTAACATTACTAACGAGGAAAACACGGTAAATGCCATAACCAGCTTTCCCAGATTTTTCACTCTGTGGAAGAGTAGTCAAAATCAGCGAACACGTGTCTTGGCTTATGCATAGGCACTCGACTGTTTCTGAGAAAGCGACGCCCAAAATTTTCCACGTACTTTGCGTTGCCTTTAGCGGGTGAGCCGTTGAGCCGAAATGAGGTGCAGTGGTTAGCATCGTTGTCCCACACTTTTGCGCGCCGTGTTTGAAACGTGATTGTTGTTTTTATTTATGGTTTTCATTTATCATCCATGTCTGTAGAAGGTTACTACAAGAAAGTTTTCCAGTGTATACTGAAATAATTTTGTCCTTGTTCGTCTATTAATTGTATGTCTAGTGAATGAATTAAAAAAGAAAAAAAAATGTAAACAAGAAAACTTTTTGAAATTTTTTCTGTAAAATTTCTGTAGTTTATCTTGATAATCAACTGCAGGCACCAATTTTCGAGAAAGTGATCCGCTATGTGTGGTTTGCCTTAAAATTATTACCAACACGTGAATTCTTCAGAAGTGTTAAAGACGGTTCCTTCGCAAGTGAGATTCATTCGAAGAAATGTCACTGTGGCAAAACTACCTTTCGCGCGATGATCGTGCTTTTCGGAATTTCTATGTCTCGAATGTTTCTACGATAGCTATAATCCAAAGCAATACACCAAATCTTCGTGAAGAATAAACAAGAAAAAATATAAGAATTAATATAAGAAATGATATATAAGAATTAAATACAAGAATATAAGAATTTAAAACGATTGTAACCCCTGAAAATACCATAGCTATAATCCAAAGGAATGCACTAAATCTTCGTTAAGAATTAACAAGAATAAAATATAAGAATTAATTTAAGAAATAATGAAAGAATTAAATACAATAATATAAGAATTTAAAACGATCGTAGCCCCTGAAAATACCATACACGCCGTATTACATAGTAAATATACGACACTTCTTGTGAAACCCAGTTGTAATTTTACTGTTAATATAACGCCCCTGTATACCCTAGCTTGATAAGAAACGTTGCTGTAATAACCTTCTATGGACATGGGTACATAATGAAAAATAAATAAATAAATAAAACACATACAATCAATAATCGGGTTTCGAACGCGGGGCGCAAAAGTTGAGACGCAGCGCCGTATACCGATCCTGCCTTGGAGGCGGTTAAGTGGGAGATGTGTCTCAGAGCTATATAGTGACAGTTGGTGATGCGAGACTGGGAGCCCACGTAGTTTATGTATCAGCCGATAGAGGACAATATTGGGTAGGGGGACTGTGATTTTAGTTTCGATTGTGCTCACTAGAGTGCACTAAAGTAATAGAATGTTTTTCATAAAGTGTTATTATGTCTTTTTGTGTATGTAAAATGTTATAAATGTGTTTTAGCAGTATGAATGATGCGCGTGTGTGGTTTAAGGTTAATATGAAGGTAATTGTTTAACGAGTTATGTAGTAGGATTTAGTGAGGGAACATTTCGAAGAAGTATGGATATGGACAAAGGGGATCTTTGTAGAATAGATTTCTAAAGTAAGTTTATGGTAAAGGGAAAGTTAATTCAGGTATAAATAACAATAGTAAATGACTTAATGCATAAGCAAAACTTAAGCATATTAGATAATTACGGCGGTAAAAAGTGCAGTCGTTAGGTTTACTATTTTGCGACTGGTTATTGATGAAAAGCGCGGATTGACGCGGGAGAGTGTTGTTTTGCTATTGGCTGTTGAGTAAACTGACCAATGGTAAAGCAATATTCTTCGCGCGCCTTTCTCTGCTGGTAGAGAAGACAGAGTATTCTAGGAAAGAGTGGGAGCCTAGCCGTGAAACAGTTCGGACGTAAGTGGTAGTAGTTCCGATGGAAATGATAAGTTACCGGACCTAGTAGTGTTTCATACATCAAAAGTGTGGTACAGTGACGGCATAATTATTCCGATGGGTGTGTAGAAATTTCGGAATTTTTAAGTGGAGTTTGTGACGAGAAAAGACATATATTCCGCGTGGCGTATTGAGCAGGTCGGTAGCTAAAAACTGTGACTGCATTTGGTACCGACAGACTTAATATTTGGCGAGCATTCTCAATAAAAAACAATCAGTATTTTTGAAGGTATTACGTTTTCGGGAAATGCTACACCATAAACTTGCTAACGTGAGTGAAAGGGATTGTGAGTGACTGTATTAATACTAGCACGGACTTGGCAGTGATACTTGTTCCCCTAAGTTTCAGCATATATTAATTGAGGACAAAATTTCCAACCTTTCATTTCGTGTGAAAACTTTCTCCCGAAACGTAGACTAGTGACTAATTGCAGCCTGGTTCACGTCGAAGTACAGTAGGTTTCGCTCGGCTTCCCTACTGATGATATGCTGAGACAATGTTCACAGGTAGGTGCAGGTTCGTCGTAAAGGGACGGAAGGAACCGCGGCGCCGCAAAGTAACAGGTCGCGGCGCTAGTCACTGTGCCTCCACCTCAGCTGAGACTAGCGCACCAAAAAGGCATCTAAAATATATTGGAATCTGACCGTCTTTTTCTCAGAAACGGTCGAGTGTATATGGACAAGACGAGACGCTTGTTCGCTTATTTTGACTCATTTTCCACTGAGCAAAATTTCAGGAAAATCGGGATATGGCACTTGCCGTGTTCTCCTCGTAAGTTATACTTAAAAATTTATGAGTATCTCTCGTACTTCTACTTTTGTTCGGTCAGCAGGAGTCGCTGGGGTGTTCCGGAGAGACAGGTGACCGCTGAGCGGCTCTCTCCGCTCCTCTCCCTTCCACTGCCAGACACCTTGCCTTTAGGTTGACGGGCAGCCTTCGTGGTACCAGCCACCGAACGCCCCAAGCGGAGACAGCCCGTCGGCGCGCGAACATTTTGTTCGTCTCACGGGCAAGGCTGCTCACATCAAAGCGGTGAGCAGGCAACACGAAGAAGCGGCGGCGAAACGCGCACGTGTCGCCGCCAGTAACTCAGTTCAGAGGCCGGCTTTACTTATAGGTCGACGTTGGAGGCAGTTCCATCTGCAAGCGTTCCGCTGCACTGCGGGGCGAGACAACATTGCTTCATATGTTTTTTGCCCTACGAGAGATCTCGAGAATAAAAGTACGTGAGGCTCTGACTCTGAAAGCGACATTATCTGATCAAAAGTACCCGGACGTCACTAAGTTATACAGAATTCACCACTAGATGTCACGAGATGTGCACTCGGCCCGTGTAAAAGGAGGCGGGCAGTATTGTGTTGTCAGTAGAGAAGCAGTAACAGGAGAATGGGTCGGTTAGGAGAGCTCACTGGTCCCGTACATGGATTAGTCGCTGGGTGTCACCCGAGTAACAAATCCGTCAGAGACATTTCAACCCTTCTGAAGCTGTCCAGGTCGACTGTTGGTGATGTGGCTGTGAAGTGGAAATGCTAAGGAACAGCCACGGCTAAGTCAACAGGCGAACCTCGAATACTGACGGACGGGGGTTGCCGATCGCTGCAGAGGGTATCTGTAAGAAAATCGCATATCAGCTGGCACAATGACTGTGCGAAGCGAGGTAAATAGAAATGGCATATAATCGTCGAAAAACTCGTCATAACTTCTGTAGGCGATGCTACGTGTCGATGAGGGTGCTGTAAGAGCAGCCCTATTGGTCGGGGGTGACTGGAAACTAATGATTTGGGGTAATGAATCACTCTCTAGCGTATGTCAAACAAATGGAAGAATTTTCGCTCGGTGAATGACTAGAAAACGTTACCTGCCATAATATGTAGTGTCCACAGTGAAGTTCAGAGGAAGTTGTGTTACGGTATGGGGGTGTTTTTCGTGGTTAGACAGTAGTCGCCTTATTGCGCATTAGGGAGCGGCAAATGCAGAATGATAACAACACATTTTATAGCGTTCTTTATTGTGATCAGCAGGTCAACAGTTCGGAGGCCATGTAGCCTCCAGAAATGGTAGAACGTGAGACTCACAAAAACCAGGCAGACCTAATGTACCACCGAGCGAGGTGGCGGACTTGATTAGCACACTTCTCTCGCATTCGGGAGGACGACGGTCCGCGTCCGGCCATCCTGATTTACATTGAAGAGCCAAAGAAACTGCTATACCTGCCTAATATCGTGTAGGGCCCACTCGAGCACGCAGAAGTGCTGCAGCACTACCTGGCATGGACTCGAGTAATATCTGAAGTAGTGCTGGAGCGAACTGACATCATGAATCCCGTAGAGCTATCCATAAATCCGTAAGAGTTCATGTCTGTGGAATTTGGTGGCCAACGGAAGTGTTTAAACTAAGAATAGTGTTCTTGGAGCCACTCTGTAGCAATTCTGGACGTGTGGGGTGTCGCGTTATCCTGCTGGAATTGCCCAAGTCCGTCGGAATTCACAACGGACATGAATGGATGCAGGTGATCAGACAGGATGCCTAAGTCCGTGTGGGGTGTCGCGTTATCCTGCTGGAATTGCCCAAGTCCGTCGGAATTCACAACGGACATGAATGGATGCAGGTGATCAGACAGGATGCTTACACACGTGTCACCTGCCAGAGTCGTATCTAGATGTGTCCAACTGCGCACGCCCCACATCGTTGCAGAGTCTTGACTAGCTTGAACAGTCCCCTGCTGACACGGATGGTCCATGGAGAGACTCGTCTGACCACGCAACGTATTTCCAGGCATCAGCAGTCCAATGTCGGTGTTGACGGGCCCACGCAAGGCGTAAAGCTTTGTGTCGTGCAGTGAACAAGGATACACGAGTGGGCCTTCGGCCCTGAAAGCCCGTATAGATGATGTTTCGTTGAATGACACTTGTTGATGGCCCAGTTCTGAAATCTGCAGCAATTAGGGGAAGGGTTGCACTTCCGTCACGTTGAACGATTCTCTTCAGTCGTCGTTCGTCCCGTTCTAGGGGGGTCTCTCTCCATCAGCAGTGAAGTCGGAGATTTGATGTTTTGCCGGATTCCTGATATTCACGGTATACCCGTGAGATGGTCGTACGGCAAAGCCCCCTTCATCGCCACCTCGGAGATGCTGTGTCCCATCGCTCATGCACCGGATGTAACACCACGTTCAAAGTCACTTGAATCTTGATAACTTGCCATTGTAGCAGCAGTAACCGATCTAAGAACTGCGCTAGACACTTGTTGTATATAGGTGTTGCCTACTGCAGCGCGGTATTCTGCCTGTTTACATATACCCGTATTTGAATTGAAACGTCCCCTAAGAACAATTTATACAAGACTGTGCTTAACCTGACACACAATAATTTTAGCGCAACGCAACCTGACTATCAAAGATCCCTACAAAAGAATAGCCCTGAGTAACATTAAACTATACCTTTCAGAAATCACTTACCTCACAAAAATCTTCGTTACTCGAACTACTGCAATACAGCGAGCGCCACAACTGCCAGCTAAATAAAAGATTCAAACTACTGAAGGCACTAACTACTGATACAAAATTTCACGGGTCGAGAATTTGCGTTGCAAATGTGTAGAAACCAAATCCTATGAATATAACAGTGTCCAAAAAAGTTTTCGCCGGCATTGTGATACATTCACGCATCTACACACACATTTCATAACTCTTAAAGTACGATTCTTGGTTTCCAACATCCTTTTTCACAAGTCAAGAGTCCTTAACTTATATTCATTATTCATATACATATAAACACGTAATCACATTCCTCATATATGGTAGCATCATCTTATTGACATAAACATACCTCAACAGCATAATACACATCGTCGTCGTAAAAATAACATCATAACACCTCAGTCAAATCTCAAAAACGTCGTAGCTTTCTCCAATAATTTCAAAATCTAAAAAAATTCTCTGCTCATGTCAAAAGTGTCATCTACCTCAAACGTTCTTTAAAAATCATGATCCCATACCAAATACATCATTCAAAGCTCTCATAGCATCACAGTGATTCCGAAAAAATATGAACAGTTCACAAAGTACAGACAAAATACAATTTCGTAAGTGTGAAGTTATCCAACTCTGTAACTGCGTAAACATGTGTCACTGACGTAATAAAAAGATGTTTGTTTCTCTGTTAAATGATCAGACAGCTGTGTAATTTATATGTTAGAGAAATATGGTACCGATGTGTTAAATTGTATAAGCAAATACCATATTAGCTAGGGCTCCTTGTGCTTGCCAAACACATGATACACAAAGTAGGCGTGTACCCCCCTGAGGATTAATGTAATTATACCCTCAGGTGTTACAGATTACAGCAATGGAATGAAATGTATCACGAAAAACCTTCTTTGTAATTCAAAAATCTTTAAAAATAAATGTTTTAAGTACAAAATTAATCACTCAAATACGTGTCCTGTAGCGCTAAATGTGCGTCTTGCTGTAAGATAATCTCTGGGAAGTGTCGTAGTTATTGTCCTCCGAAAGCTAAGTTCTGCAGAAGCCAATGTACTTACCTCATGATACACAAAAGTGAAATGCTTTGCGTATAGATAACTTAGTTATTACGCTTATTGCCGTGATGAGGAAAGTACTGTGCTGTAACGTATTGTTGTACTACGGAAAAGGCTGTCTCCTTGTAGCAATAGCACAAAAGTTACTACTAAAACATGTTTTACTTTACAGAAGAATTCAGAAAAACTGTGCAGATATAAAACAGAAACACCGCAAAAGCAACATTGTAAATTGTCACGCATTAGCAGCGTCGTGATAAAATCGTGTAGCTGTCACATAAACTAACCACTGTGTCATCTGGTATCTCTCAGAAAGTACTTTAAATCCCAGATGCATTTTCCAGTAAACCAAAATGTTGCATTAAAATCTCATTAGCAGTACTGGTAAATGTTCTAATCGTGCAACTAACAAGCAAGAATATACACACACAATAACACTGTGTCGTCTGTTCACAATAACAATGCATTCGTAATTTCTGTTTAAATAAGTTCTCCTGGTTCTTGACTGGATATTTAACTTCAAACATTGTTGCATGTTAACAGTTTCTCAGTGTGACAAATTGTACAAGTAGCGTGAAGTGAAAATTGCAAAGACTAAGTTAAAAAGCAGATTATCTGTCAATAAATGGTTTTACATGAGAAATGTGGTGTAAACCTTTACTCTTCCTAGTACGCAGAGTTTCAACTTCAACGCAATTATCATGTGGTATACGTCGGATTCTGTAAGGTCCATTGTAAACTAGAAAGAATTTGTGACTCAAGTGTTTCTTCTTAAGTGACAATGAATGAGCTTTAATGAGAACTTTCTGACCAATATATAATTTCTTTGCATTTGCTTTACCGTGTAGTTTTCTCCTTTTGTCTGCTGCAGATTTTATATTTTTAAGAGCCAAATCAATTATGTCTTTGTGTCGAAGTTTACGTGTATTCGGGAAAGGTACAAGCTCTCTGATTCTGTTCGGAGGTTCTACATTCTTCAGTACAAGAGTAGGTGGTAAAGCAGTGGAATCATGAGGCATTTCATTCAGCACATTTTGAAATAAGTGTAAATATCTGTCCCAATGCTGATGCTTTCTGTGACGATAAAGTCTGCAAAGCTTATTGATTTCTTTCATAATCCGTTCAGACGGGTTACAATGTGGTGAATACAATGAAATAAAAACAGGTTTGATTTTATGATTCCGAAGCATGCGTGACCAAACAGCAGATCTGAATTGCGGTCCGTTATCTGAAATGACTTTACTAACGTGTCCAACTTCACGTAAGAAATTTTTAACAAAGGCGTTGGATACAGACCGTCCAGTGGCTTTACGTAACGGAGTGAAAGAAACAAATTTTGAAGTAAGTTCAACAGCGATTAGAACGTACGAAAATCCATTCGATGTTCTGACAAGGGGTCCCAAAATATCAACAGCAGCAAATTCTTTTAATTTAGAAGGAATAATTGGAAACACCGGAGCACGATGTGAGATAGTAGACGGTTTAGCCTTTTGACAAAGTTTACAAATAGACAAGATTCTTCGAATTCGCTTTTCCATATTGTTAAAATAACAAGTCGTTCGAAGAATATGATAACATTTTCGTGGGCCAAAATGTGCGTAGTTGAAATGAATGTACCAAATGAGCTTATTAACAAAATCGTCTGGAATGCAGAGTACCCATAGCTTGTCATCAACAGTGCAGCGTTTGAAGAGTATGTTGTTTCTAACCAGGTAATAATGACGAATCTGAGTGTGTGTCTTTTCATGCCATTTACTTTTGATGTCTTTCCAAATCGGATCTCTATCTTGTTCATGAGCAATGTCCTTTAAAGATGTGGTGATGAAGTTTTCAAAGGCGACTTTCTGAATGTAAAGAATACTGAAATTTTTCTCGAGGTTGCCTTCTGTGTTACTTTTCTCAAGCCCAGCCGGTGCGCGTGACAGCGCGTCCGCAACAATGTTCTCCTTGCCGGGAATGTAGACTATTGTGAAGCGGAATTCTTGCAGAAACAATGCCCAACGTTTTAGCCTGTCATGATTTAATTTTGAAGACATAAGAAATTGTAATGCACGATGATCACTGTACACTTTTACGTGCTTACCAGAAAGAAAGAAACGGAATTTGTTAAATGCCCAAACGATAGCTAAAGCTTCTAATTCAGTAACGGAATAATTTTTTTTCAGATTTTGTTAGCACTCGGCTAGCAAAAGCAATGGTTTTCTGAACAGTAGTGTCATTTTCTATGGCTTCTTGAAATAAGTGGGCACCAAGACCGACTTTAGAAAAATCCGTGCTAAGGCAGAAATCTTGTGACAGATCTGGATGAGCTAGTATTGGCGCGTGAAGTAACGCTTCTTTCAAAGAATTGAATTCCAACTGTGCTTGTTCGTCCCAGTTCCAAATAGTATTTTTTCCAGTGAGAGAACAAAGTTTTGGTGTAACTAGAATTTGCATATTCAGAAAACGACGGTAAAAATTTACGAGACCTAGAAAACTACGGACTTGTTTTTTTGTGGATGGAACTGGAATGGCTCTGATTGCTTCTAACTTTTCAGGATCCGGCTGAATGCCTTCAGAAGAAATGATATGCCCCAAAAACTTCACCTTTGTCCTACCGAATTCAGACTTTTCCAAGTTAACAGTAATTCCAGATTCTGCAAAAATACGTAACAAACTGTTGAGGATGTGGTTATGTTGTTCCCATGAAGCTTCTGCTATTAGAATATCGTCCACATATAAGGTAATGTGACGTTTTAAGAACTCAGGTAATATGGAATTTAACCCACGAATGAATGCTGCCGAAGAAATGTTCAAACCAAAAGGAAGTTTCCGAAACTGATAACAAACGCCGAAACAAAGGAAAGCTGTGTATTTTCTGCATTTTGGATGAAGTTCGATCTGATAAAAGCTGGATCTGAGATCAATGGAAGACAACACTTTTACACCATTAAAATTTTGAAGATGTTCTGCCATCGTCTGCGGCCTGTCTGTTTCAGGAATAATGATAGTATTGATTTGTCTCGAATCTAAGACAAGTCTGATCGATCCATTTTTCTTCTCAACAACATGTAACGGATTGTTGTATGAGCTTACTGCAGGCTCAATAATGCCCTCGTCAAGCATAGATTGTATTTCTGTTCTGTCACGGTCCCTATAATGTGCTGGAATTACGTATGGTCTAACACAAAATTTAGTATGCTCACGAACACGAAATTGGTATTGAAATCCCTTGATTGTTCCTGTTTTGTGAGTAAAAACTGTAGAATGTGCTTGTAAAATCTCAAAAAGGTCCTGCCTATCAGTGTCATTACAATTCTCAATTGTTTGAATTTTATTCTGAATTAACTCATTAATTTCAAATATGCCGTCGATGTCATCCCTGTCAGTACTTGCAGAGTGATTGTTAGTGTCTAGTTCCGTAGAAAATTCCGAACTGTTATCTAACAGAAGGTAAAGCTGATTAATTTCCTCATCATGGTTTGAGAGCCAGTCTTCAAATTTCAAAGCTATTGACTTACCTTCTTTCTCTAAACTTAATTCAGCATCGTGAAAGCTTAAGACTGCTTTGTATTCATTCAAAAAGTCTACTCCCAGTATAATTTCCGTCGACAATAATGGAACAATAAGAAAGTTCATAGAGAAGCTGTGGCTTTGGCAAAAGAATTCTAAATTGGTTTGTTGGCGTACATCTACACTTTTTCCAAAGATTGCACCTTGTAATTTAATCTTACGTAACGGAAGTGTGGGGCAATCATTCGATTTGTTGCATTTGCTAAAAGCTGTTTCACTAATTACTGAAATGGGACTGCCAGAGTCAAGTACTGCCGTAAATTTTACGTCATTTACAGTAATGTGAATCACAGGATATGTAATGTTGTTATGTTTTACGTCGTGTTCCTGGAGTAAGGTGTCCCTAATGTCTTCCATTTTTACGTAATTACTGGCTACGGCAGCTCCGTCGTCAGTTTCATAAGTACATATTGTGGCTGCCAGCGGAGTGAGTCATTGCCTATTGTCTCTTTGTTGGCGCGCGTCGTTATTGGGATTTGGAGACCTAACTTCTACAAATTCATCGTGACGAGAGTGCTCTGCTCTGTTTAAATCTCGCCAGTTCTGATGCAATTCAGGTCTGTCGTTACGATCATATCGTCTGTCGTCATGTCGGTAGATTCGATAGTATCTTTCTTGTCGGTCACGTGGTGGAGAATTTCTTCCTGAATCGTAACTGTGCGCTGGACCGTTGCGTCTAAAGTTATTCTGTCTCCCTTGATAATAATTATTTTGATTCCCATATTGTCTGTTTCTCTGATTGTCTCTGTGATAGTCATTACTGCGGAGAGGTGATCTTTCCTTGTAATTATTACTACTCTGTCAACGGTTGTCATACGGGTGGTGTCTATTTTGGTCACGATTTGTGTGGTGAGAATAGCCTTGTCGCGTCCAGTTATCGTTTCTGTCGTCACGGAATTGTGACGGATGTGACCTGTAGTGATTGTTTTCCTGTTTTCGCATCCCGCGACTGTCTGTGTCAATTTCTAATTCTTGTAACAGTCCCTGAAAAGCTTCAATGTCGTCTTTGCAACGTCCTGCTAAAATAATATGTCGTAAATGTTCAGGCAGTTTGATTAAGCAAATGCGGATGAGTTCTGAGGGGCTGTATGGGCTTGACAGGTATTGATTCTTGTGCAACATGTCTTCAAAATATTTCACAAGACTGGAAAATTCAGATTGTTCGAAGTGTTTCATCATTATGATGCTATGTTTTACTCGGTCTTGTGTAGCTTGAGACCAATATGCTGAGAGGAAGGCATGATAAAATTCTCCTTCACTGTGGCAATCGTGAATGACCGATCGCATTCTTACAGCTGGTTCATTCTCTAAGTAGCCACACATAAATTCTAACCTGTGCTCCAATGACCAGTTAGGAGGGAAACAATGAGAGAATTGATGGAGTCACGCTTGTGGATGAATGTCGTTGGCAGAATTCTTAAACGTTTTGAATTTACGTGTAGTAATGAACAGCTTATAGTCAAAATCATCGTGTCGGCGAGTAACATATCGGTCTTTGTTACGTCGTTTCGGCGGTTCCATCTCAAAATTCGGTGTACCTTGCCAATTTCTTTCATAATTTCCGAAGTGCCCTGTGTTATTAATTTGTGGCTGTTCCGTATTTCTATGTACCTCCTCCTGTATTGGAGCGCGAGTGTCCTCTGAAATACGTAATTCTTGTATTACCTGTGTCAGCTGATCTTGTACTTCCCGGATTTCTCTTTGCTGTTGCGTATCAATTTGATTCAGATTTTGTTTCAGTTTCCTAATTTGTTCGCTCTCATCTGTGTCATTAAAGACTACCGGTTTTGCATCATTCAGATTATCATCTACCTTCATAGATAAATTATTTAGCTGATCCGAAAGTTCAACTACTTTCTCTGATAATGAACTAATTTCCCCCATGTGTCTTTCTACTGTGTCCTTTAAGTTTTCCTGAGTTTTTGCAAGTTGCGTAACCGAATCGGTAGATGCAACTGAGTCCATTTTAGCTTGCAAGGTCTCATGATTTTCATGAACAGTAGTCTGCAGTTCTTTTATGGCTGCTTCGTGATTCTGTAACGCATTCTCATGACGAGAAAAAATAGGTTGGAAATGCTCACAAATTTGTGTTTTTACGTCATTACAGACCTTTTGACATTTCGATTCGATGTTATGTAACTCAGTAGTTAAATCTTCACGTGTTTGTTCAAGTGTGGTGTCTAACTTCTGAAGCTTTTGCTGTGTTTGTCTCTGATTTTGTTCCATTGTGTCTAACTTCTGAAGCTTTTGCTGTGTTTGTCTCTGATTTTGTTCCATTGTGTGTAACTTTTGAAGATTTTGTCCCATTTGTTTCTGATTTTGTTCAAGCGTTGTGTCTAACTTTTGTAGCCTTTGTCCCATTTGTTGCATTAACTGTAATAACAATGCACTGGTGTCTGAAACATGTTCCTCAGTGCTTTTCGGCAGTGAATTTGCACCGGCAACATTCACATTTTGACAAGCGGAAAATGTGTCTTGACTCATTTGAGAAAACAGTGAGGACGCAAAACCTGAATCTACAGTATTTGCAAAATTGTGTCCTATCATTTCGGATTCTTGAGGCGAGCTGTTGCCGACCAATCGATCGATAATGCTTCCCTGTTCACTACCTGTTTCACTGCCTACGCCATTGTTTGACGCCCGCTCCATTTCCCTATGCACAGTTACCAAATTACTACTTTGAATATTAGTTAATTCATTACATGGTGGGGCCAACACACTGATTTCGTCTTCACTGTCATTTCTCAGTTTACTTAGGAGCCGAGTGTTACGTTTTTCACACGCCATTATTGTCACAATATTTCACACGATAACACAGAAAAGCACAATTTGAATAGCAAAAATAAGAGAACACATTAACATAGCACTGAAAATAATATGTAGTTAATTACAAGCGCAGCTGCGAAATACTTGGTGCAAATCTACATGCATGCCACAACTGTTTTACAGTACAACAATGAAAGACTGCAACTACAGAGGAGATTCTCTCTACAATTACGCGCTAGCAATAAACAAAAGCTACACTAAATACACAAACTACAAGAAAAAATCAGAAGATTCCAGTGAAGTATCCTAGGCTAAGGGTCGACATATGAAACGTCCCCTTTGAACAATTTATACAAGACTGTGCTTAACCTGACACACAATAATTTTAGCGCAACGCAATCTGACTATCAAAGATCCCTACAAAAGAATGGCCCTGAGTAACATTAAACTATACCTTTCAGAAATCACTTACCTCACAAAAATCTTCGTTACTCGAACTACTGCAATACAGCGAGCGCCACAACTGCCAGCTAAATAAAAGATTCAAACTACTGAAGGCACTAACTACTGATAGGGATAGTTAGGAAATGAAAGATATTAATAGAGAACAAACAATGTATTTACCTTAATATTCATAATTGACATCCAGTATTACAAATTATCAAAACTCCGCCATCTCTCTCCCCACATCCACCACTGCTGGCGGCTCACCTCCAACTGCGCAACGCTACGCGCTGTTCACATCCAGCTATAGCAGTTCTTGACAACAATGGCAGACAACAATGCAAACTAGCCACAGACTGCACACAGCACAGCCAGTGATTTTCATACAGAGCGCTACGTAACGTTGCCAATAAGAAAACATAAACAGCAAACTTACATAAAGAAAACATAAACAGCCTACTTACATAGAGAAAACATAAACAGCCTACTTACATAAAGAAAACGTAAACAGCCTACTTACAGAATACGCATGCCTTTACGAGTTTCTGTGGCGCCGCATTGTGTATTATTTTAACCTTAAGGTAGACCCTAACTGATATCAAGCTCCCATAATATTTGCCCCTTTTACCTCTTCCATTCGTTATCTGTAAAGATCACAGCGTCATCAGCAAAGCCAAGATGGTTGAGATATATCCCAATTACAAATATTCTCTTTCAGATTTCCCTGATTAAGGATCTAAATTCTTCCTGTACGACTGCTGAAAATAGCTCTGTTAATATCTCCTTCCTTCTGTTACATCCCATCCTTTGGTTCAATTGGAGATTGCACGGCATGTTACCGTGATGTCCGCTGGATAGATCCCGAGAACCGCCAGAAAAACGGCGGCTGGGGAGATACTACAGGCCCCTGTGTGCATGTGACCAGTCTTCCCAGATAATTCGCACAGTGAAAATGGGATCATGGTATGTCCTCTGTGCGTAAGCTGCGCTTTACAATAAGGCACGACAATCTATCTGGTAATTGAAAACGCTGTAATTTAATTGCGAGACTATAAACCTTTTTGTGTGGCTGTGATTTCATACATTCAATGTGTACGCAGTGCCTTAGTTCGTGAGCCACCTGACTCGATGGATTACCAACAATTGAAATGAGAATGCAATTTTTGTAAAGAAGATGGGTTCGAAATACTGAAAAGGAACGCCTCCGAATTTTTTATTCTGTTCTCAACATCGATTGAGGAATTACATGTCATGCATATTGCTAGGTCGACTTTCCCGCTTCGCTGACGTGCAAGCCTCTACTGCTAGAGGGCAGAGAATTGAATTGAATTGTAACGTGTAACAGCCTGGTGCGTGAGAAACAGCGTGCTGTAATCGAGTTTCCACCTGCAGAAGACTTCGTCCGCACAATTGGCACTCTGTCCTTCATGACGACTATGCCTGATCATATACGAGCTCTGCGACATCTGCAACAATTCGACGCCATTTTCACCGTCATCGATCATCCTCCATACAGTCCCGACTTGGCTCCATCTGATTATCAACTGTTACCAAAACTTAAAGAATACTTTGTAATACTTTGATAGCGACGAAGCGGTGCAAGTAGAGGTGAGGTTGTGGCTCTCTCAACAAAGATACACATTCTACAGTGACGGTATCTACAAACTGGTCCGGTGTTGCGAGAAATATGTTCATCGCCTGAGTGACTATCTTCAGAAATAGATAACATTCTGCATAAAGATGCAGAATGTTAATAAAGTTAGTTTCCAAAAAGCCTTAAGAGTTTTCACATAAAAATTACGCGGAATTACTTTCCAGTATACCCTCCTATTGTTGATACGAATAACTTTCATTTGACAGGCAGCAGTTTATGATACTTTGAGTCTTTGCATACTGATAAAAAAAAGATCAATGGGCTTAGCAATGACTACAATTTCATGAAATTCATTGAAGAATCACTCGGAATAAGAAAGCAACACAGAGTAGGACTACAGGGACTACACAGTCGATGGTGATGTCTGAGAAACCTTTTACCAAAAGGGAGCCTGTTGGCCTCTGCCTATTTTACCCTCTGTACTAAGGACCAGAATGATGAATATTTACAATAGTAACAATAAGTTTTACCCAAACTAGCTCGGCTGTGTGCCTTCCATCTTAAAAAGAGACAGGCATATCGTAAACTCAGAGTCTCATAGTAAGAAGTACAACTGGATACTACACCACATCCAAAATATCTGAGCGTCACACTTGAACGCACCTTGATTTACAAGCAGCATTGCATTATTAGATAACTGGAAGTGGAAATCCAGAAATAACCCCCTAAGGAAGACAGTTGATAGTACAGGAGGCTCTCAGTCACGAACTTTAAGAACAACGGCGTTAATAGTGTGGTATTCCATGGTGGAATATGCATGACCTGCCTTGTACACGTCTGCGTGTGCCAACGAGATTATCAAAGCACTGAATGGGTAGTGCAGGCTTGTTGCTTGACGTTTGCGGTCTACAAGTCAGCGTTTCATCTAACGAGTGTTTTCCCAGCTGTCAGTAGTGAGATTATTGACAATGTGGAGAGGACAACCTGCTTAGCAAGCCTAGCCATCCATTACATGATTATGTACTAAACGTGCAGAGCTTTACGTGCATAAGAAGCTTCATGAAAACTAGCAACATCTCAAATAAACAATTATCATTGGTGTTACCCATCTGAAAATTTCCCTACTGACCACTTAGCGAAGCGCTCTAATCCGCTTCCACCTGGGATGATACAGATTTAGGAATTTTTTTTCCCTCTTCGAATTCCTCTTCTGTGACGATTTCTTCATGGTCTCAGAGTAGCACTTGCAACTTACGTCCTCAATTGTTTGCTAGATGTATTCCAGTCTCTTTCTTGCCCTATACATTTTACCCTTTACAGCTCGCTCTGATACCATGGAAGTTATTCCGTGATGTCTTAACAGATGTCCTACCTTCCTGTCCCTTCTTCTTTTCAGTGTTCCACGCCACATCTCAAATGCTTCGATTCCTTCTGTTCCGGTTTTCCCACAGTCCGTGTTTCACTACCACTGTGCTCCAAACGTACATTCTCAGAAATTTCTTCCTCAAATTAAGGCCTATATTTGACATTAGTAGACTTCTCTTGGCCAGGAATGCCCTTTTCACCAGTGCTAGTCCGCTTTTGATGTCCGTCATGCGATATTTTGCTGCCTAGATAGCAGAATTCCTTAACTCTATCTACTTCGTGATCACCAATCCTGATCTTAAGTTTCTCGCTCTTCTCTGTTCTGCTACTTCTCATTACTTTCCTCATCCTTGGTTTTACAGTCAGTTAATATTCGATAATCATTAGGCTATTCGTTTCATTCAGCAGATCCTGTAATTCTTCTTCACTTTCACTGAGGATAGAAAAGTCAAAAGCGAATTTTTTTTATCTTGAATTGTAATTCCACTCTTGAACCTTTCTTTTATTTCCGTCATTGCTTCTTCAGGGTATAGTTTGAACTGTAGGGACGAAAGACTACATCCCTGTCTTATACACTTTTTAATTCCAACACGTCGTTCTTGGTCCCCCATTCTTATTGTTCCCTCTTGGCTCTTGTACATGTTTTTATAATACCCGTTTTTCCGTATAGTTTATCCCTATTTTCCTCAAAATTTCGAATATCTTGCACCATGTGACCTTGTCGAAAGCTTTTTCCAGGTCGACAAATCCTATGAACCTGTCTTGAATTCTCTTTAGTCTTGCTTCCACTATCCATCTGATCATCAGAACTGCCTCTATGCTGCCTCTTTCTTACCTAAAGCCAAGCTGATAGTCATCTAACACATTATCAATGAGCCGTGGTGGGCCTTTTCTGGCACACCAGCTCTTTGGCGTGACTCTATCGATTACCCGGCTGTACTAGGATCTTTGCCCATGTTGTGGTCTCGCGGGTGGCTCGTGGCAGTTGGTATTGGACTCGCTACGAGGCGGCAGGACGTGCTTGCGTGGACGAAACAGGAAAACCCGCGTACTCGGCCAGCAGCGGCACGGCGGGACTACCTCGTAAGGCGGTCGCGAGTTTGTGATGGACCTGCCTGATGTCAACTCCGGGCGCTGTTCGTCGCATTGCCTTGGTGCCTGTTTTCTCGGAGAGACCCATCCCTGGAGACCGTCTCGAACAACGCTCTCCATCGAAGGTGTAAGTGATTTTGGTATCTTCGTTTCGTTGAACGATTTGCGTTGCAGCGAGTGTTGCCATAATGTACGTGTTGTTGAAGTAAGAGCAGCCGGCAGAGTATGTACCTGCATGGAGACCAGCAGTTAGTATTTCTTTTTTAAAATCTGCTGGTTGGATTGGTATTTTAGGAAGCTGATGAGATTTGCGGTGAGTGTTTTATACACAGGTTTTTACAAAAAGGTACGGCCAAACTTTCAGGAAACATTCCTCACACACAAAGAAAGAAAATATGTTATGTAGACATGTGTCCGGAAACGCTTACTTTCCATGTTAGAGCTCATTTTATTACTTCTCTTCAAATCACATTAATCATGGAATGGAAACACACAGCAACAGAACGTACCAGCGTGACTTCAAACATTTGTTACAAGAAATGTTCAAAATGTCCTCCGTTAGCGAGGATACATGCATCCACCCTCCGTCGCATGGAATCCCTGATGCGCTGATGCAGGCCTGGAGAATGGCGTATTGTATCACAGCCGTCCACAATAAGAGCACGAAGAGTCTCTACATTTGGTACCGGGGTTGCGTAGACAAGAGCTTTCAAATGCCCCCATAAATGAAAGTCAAGAGGGTTGAGGTCAGGAGAGCGTGGAGGCCATGGAATTGGTCCGCCTCTACCAATCGATCGGTCACCGAATCTGTTGTTGAGAAGCGTACGAACACTTCGACTGAAATGTGCAGGAGCTCCATCGTGCATGAACCACATGTTGTGTCGTACTTGCAAAGGCACATGTTCTAGCAGCACAGGTAGAGTATCCCGTATGAAATCATGGTAACGTGCTCCGTTGAGCGTAGGTGGAAGAACATGGGGCCCAATCAAGACATCACCAACAATGCCTGCCCAAACGTTCACAGAAAATCTCTGTTGATGACGTTATTGCACATGCGTGCGGATTCTCGTCAGCCCACACATGCTGATTGTGAAAATTTACAATTTGATCACGTTGGAATGAAGCCTCATCCGTAGAGAGAACATTTGCACTGAAATTAGGATTGATACGTTGTTGGATGAACCATTCGCAGAAGTGTACGCGTGGAGGCCAATCAGCTGCTGATAGTGCCTGCACACGCTGTACATGGTACGGAAACAAGTGGTTCTCCCGTAACACTCTCCATACAGTGACGTGGTCAACGTTACTTGTACAGCAGCAACTTCTCTGACGCTGACATTAGGGTTATCGTCAACTGCACGAAGAATTGCCTCGTCCATTGCAAGTGTCCTCGTTCTAGGTCTTCCCCAGTCGCGAGTCATAGGCTGGAATGTTCCGTGCTCCCTAAGACGCCGATCAATTGCTTCGAACGTCTTCCTGTCGGGACACCTTCGTTCTGGAAATCTGTCTCGATACAAACGTACCGCGCCACGACTATTGCCCCGTGCTAATCCATACATCAAATGGGCATCTGCCAACTCCGCATTTGTAAACATTGCAATGACTGCAAAACCACGTTCGTGATGAACGCTAACCCATTGATGCTACGTACTGATGTGCTTGATGCTAGTACTGTAGAGCAATGAGTCGCATGTCAACACAAGCACCGAAGTCATCATTACCTTCCTTCAATTGGGCCAACTGGCGGTGAATCGAGGAAGTACAGTAAATACTGACGAAACTAAAATGATCTCTAACATGGAAATTAAGCGTTTCCGGACACATGTCCACATAATATCTTTTCTTTATTTGTGAGTGAGGAATGTTTCCTGAAAGTTTGGCCGTACCTTTTTGTAACACCCATATATATTGCTGTAAAATTTGGGTAACTTCTATTAAAAGCACTTACTCAGTTATTAGTAAAGACTCGTATTCCGTAAAGCTAGTCATTTGCACGTAGTTTCTCTATACACGTGCATTTATTTGAAAGCACTCACTCAGTTATAAGTAAAGGCACGTATTCTGTAAAAGGCAATCATATGTATGCAGAATTTTATACGCGTGCATTCATTTGAATGCACTCACTCAGTATTAGTAAAAGGGCAATTGGTGCTTCATTCATTTCTTGTTTGTTGATCTCTTAACTTTTATTAATTGATGTTTGGTTGGTGTTTGCCGTGTGTTCTGCGGTCTGTTTGTGTTCCAGTTTTCTGCGAGTTGGGATGTGTGTGGGAGCGGCGCCACGTTCCGCTTCGGTGCACAGAAGCTGTGACGTGTCGTCTATTGGGAAGTGACTCCCGGTTGGGCCCCGGGGATTAGGTGTTAGTTTTGGACGGCTGGTCTGCTGCTTCCGGCATTTAAGTTAAGTCAGCTTTTGCCCAGGGCAGCCTGGCGTCACTGCCCGTTTGGTAAAAATTTAGCGTGTTTCATGTATATTAAAAAAATTATATAGCTTATTATTTGTTTGGGAATTAATTGTATTAAACTGTAAATGGTTCTGCTGCTCGTGTTATTTGGGTTCTTAACGAACTGGTGTGCGTTTCATAAATCACTTTCATATTGCAAATTATTGCTCTTTTAAATAAATTATCTGTGCCACATTTCTTTAAATCACTTTCTGATTGTAATTTATTGTTCCTTTAAGTATTGAAATCTCTGTGGCTCATCTCCTTACGGGGCTCCGGAACGCCCTATACTTGCAATGTTAAAATAACGCTTGTAAATTACATCTTTCCTCACAAAGTATTTGAGGTAGGAAGTTGAACTTTTTACAGATTATTTATTGGAATATGGGCTACAACTTAACACAGGGATATTACAAAATTTTAGTTCAGTTATTAAAGATGATTTTTTTTTCAATTGTAATGAAAATTCACAACATTTTTTTGCAATTTTTTATTTATATATTCAAAAATATACAGTTTTTTGGAAAAAGGCTGTTTTAAATTATGCAGAAGGTACTGTGTAACATTTACTGAAAGTTTGAAACAAATATGTTTGGAAGATCCTTAGAAAACATGTAATTAGTATGAGAAAATAAAAGTTTTGGGAATCGAGCGACAAAGATTGGATTAACTTTTTAGTGCATTCCAGGTCCATAGGATGGATTATCTTCATCCTCTGCAAACTCCTCCTCCAGCTTCCTCTTGTTCCTCCTCCTGTTTACTCTTGCTTGTATTTCTAGACTCTTTACAGACCTGTCTGCAGCCCGAAGGCGTTCCTTGTCTAAAGCAAGCATCGCTCGTACCTTGTTAGAATGTTATTATTTACAGTAATAACACATACCTTTGGCTTTCCAACATTTCTCCTTTTCTTAAAAGCCTTCAGAGGATTTCTAATAACTTTACTTTTACTCATTATTAAACTTCAACAAAACAGAGACTCAAGAGACAGAATTAATTACGAATATTTTCGAGATAACGACAGAGTAAATAAACATGAAACAATCGACAATCACACCAGCGATATATATTGAACCATCACAGGTTAGCCACAACACATACTTTATCTCACATCACTAAAATGTACCTGATGAACACGGACGTTAATAATAACACCATTTGACAGCAGTTTAACAGCGTCACAGTGGGTCACGCCCATGTAGAACACATTTCAAAAAAAATTTTAAAATAGTTGTAGTCTTCGGAATTGAATAAATTATGTATCTATTAAAAGGTAATAGTCTGCAGATTCAGAAAACGCAAAAAAGTAAAAATTGAACTTTTCATGATTTTGAGCCTTTCCGGAGCCCCTTAAGTCAGTTTTCGTAACTGTAATTTGCTGCCTTGCTTGAGAAGCGTTTCATAAATACTATCTTTGAATAAATTGTTAATTTACTGATTTGGTAATTGTTGTGTTTAAGGAGTGACATTATAGGGGCCTTCACCTTCCATGCTAAGTGTACCCCCCATCCCGACTTCCTCAGTCACAATCAATTATCCTTGTCATTCTACTTCTAGCAGCTCCATATGCTCTTGGGATTGCCCACTTTTGCTCCTCTCTGATGTAATCTTCCATTCATTTATACGAGGAAGTGTTTACACCAGCGTGTTTCTTTTTCGAGGTTCTTCGTACTGATGCTTTGACACGAATAAACAAAACTAATACTGTAATTCGCAACAACTGTCTGTGACCATGTGCTGTGCTTGCCAGCACTCTGCTGTGTTTTGAGTCACAAGCTTCAGACAGTGAATGCAGATTGTGATTTTCCTTAGAATTCTAGTCAGAACTTCAACTTCGCCCAGCCATTCGAAATTTTCAGCTCTCGCCCTTTTCTCAAAAGTCTTTCCGAGTGAAGAGCGTGGTCGTTCACTCAACAATCGTTCTCTATCCCCCTCGACTTCAGCCAACGCTTTTCTCTGAGGAACCAGATTTCGCCCGTACGTCAGATCACCGGCACCTTTCCCTTTTTGTGGAGCTCCTTAGAAATCGCCAGCGTGTATAATGACATTAGGCTGATGGCCGTCGCTGTCAGCGCCTGCCGGAGGCTCTCCTATTCCGCAGTCCTGCTCGCCGTCAAGAAAAGTCGGCGATCCGCCTTTTGAGCGTCTCTTCTTCTCTCTCGTCCCCTCCCACCCTCCCCCAGACCCCACCGTCCGCGGACCAAGTGACTCGACGCAACGCAGGCAGTTTCTCCGTCGCGGCTGACAGCGCGGCCCGCCGGCAACCACCCGTGTCGGCCGCTCTCTCACAAAGGCCGAGTAAATAAATTACGGGCCGACACCCGCGGTACTGCAACCCCCGTCCCCTCCCCCCCACCCCCTCACCCCAGAACGGAGAACATTAAAGCTACTCTCTGCCACCGCGGCGCTCTCCATTGGTTCACACAGACTTTTCGATTCTCCCGTCTGCACAATTGGCCAACCTCTCCCGTTTAACATCATCCCCACCCGCTCCCTCTCCGGCGCCCTTTTAGGTCGCCATGTGTCAGGGCTCTTTAAGAGCGCAATGAGCTATGAACTAATTTGATTTTAAATGCCGGCGTCGGACAAAGGATCGGCGACGGCAATGGCCGCATCGGGCGTCGCGCGTGCGCACTGAAAAGTATGTGGCCGGCGTTGCGTGACGCGAGATGTGGCGGTGGCTGTGGAGCGCATTCGTTCTGAGCCGTTGGCAGCACGGTGTGGTGTCCGCTGCATCTGTCGGCGGGGGTGATTCGCGCCGCTCCCAGCGGGAAAATGGGCATCCGCTCGATGACAGTTGTCGCTGCAACGCGAGGTGACATGGTGTCGGGCTATGATTCGCGGCGTAGTTCATGTCGTGTCTAATTCGTGGTGGTTTAAGGGAAACATTAAGAGGTAGTACAAACCAGTTCTCAGGGGACGTAAGACAGTCGTCTGTTACAATTACACTACTGGCCATTAAAAATGCTACCCCAAGAAGAAATGCAGATGATAAACGGGTATTCATTGGACGAATATACTATACTAGAACTGACATGTGATTACATTTTCACGCAGTTTTGGTGCATAGATCCTGAGAAATCAGTACCCAGAAAAACCACCTTTGCGGTAATAACGGCCTTGATACGCCTGGGTATTGAGTCAAACAGAGCTTGGATGGCGTGTACAGGTACAGCTGCCCATGCAGCTTGAACACGATACCACAGTTCATCAAGAGTAGTGACTGGCGTATTGTGATGAGCCAGTTGCTCGGCCACCATTGACCAGACGTATTTAGTTGCTGAGAGATCTGGAAAATGTGCTGGCCAGGGCAGCAGTCGAACATTTTCTGTATCCAGAAAGGCCCGAACAGGACCTGCAACATGCGGTCGTTCATTATCCTGCTGAAATGTAGGGTTTCGCAGGGATCGCATGAAGGGTAGAGCCACAGGTCGAAAGACATCTGAAATGTAACGTCCACTGTTCAAAGTGCCGTCAGTGCGAACAAGAGGTGACCGAGACGTGTAACCAATGGCACCCCATTCCATCACGCCGGGTGATACGCCAGTATGGCGATGATGACCGCAATGCCGCCAAACACGGATGCGACCATCATGATGGTGTAAACAGAACCTGGATTCATCCGAAAAAATGACGTTCTGCCATTCGTGCACCCAGGTTCGTCGTTGAGTACACCATCGCAGGCGCTCCTGTCTGTGTGCAGCGTCAAGGGTAACCGCAGCCGTGGTCTCCGAGCTGATAGTCCATGCTGCTGCAAACGTCGTCGAACTGTTCGTGCAGATGGTTGTTGTCTTGCAAACGTCCCCATCCGTTGACTCAGGGATCGAAACGTGGCTGCACGATTCGTTACAGCCATGCGGATAAGATGCCATCAGAACAACGTTTCACCAGGCAACGCCGGTCAGCTGCTGTTTGTGGATGAGAAATCGGTTGGAAACGTTCTTCGTGTCAGCACGTTGTAGGTGTCGCCACCGGCGCCAACCTTGTGTGGATCCTCTGAAAAGCTAATCATTTGCGTATCACAGCATCTTCTTCCCGTAGGTTAAATTTCGCATCTGTAGCACGTCATCTTCGTGGTGTAACAATTTTAATGGTTAGTAGTGTAGTATTCCTACCTGTCCTAGATTCCTACCTAAATTGATTATTGAAGTAGGAATACAACAGGGGTTGAACATCGTTGGCAGCTTAGAGCCGCGTCAAGTGTTATAAAATCTACGAGCTTTCGGCCGACTGCTCCTCGGCCACTACAAATACCATATCCTCTTACCACCAAGTAATGGCAAGGAGCACTCGACCAAAAGCTCGTAGATTTTAAATCACTTAACGCGGCTGGAAACCCGAGAGAACTTTTTCCCATTTTTGCAGTCACCATCCTCGCCGTTTTCGTCGTCATCTTCTAACATTTGCGTGGTTTCTGTTTGTTCTATGTCCTGCCTCCCTACCACTTTCGCGCAACGACGCTCTGAGCGTGTTTTTTAGGGAATTGACTAGTTTGAACCTGGGACCTGTTGCTGGTACGGAGACGCCAGACCACACATGACATGTAGAGTTCAGAAGAGTTCAGTGAGACTAGCGATGATATAACCAAATACTTATTGATTTCAGCGTCAGCTGCACTGCACTCCCCGTAAAAGAATCTTAATACTAACTAAATTTAGTGGAAGGTGTTCAAGTCTTCCTTATTTTTAGTTAGCTGGTAAAATAATGTCGAAAAAGCAGTTAAGTTTACCAACGGAAATTTTATTCTACTCACAAAACATTATCTGTAAATTGCACTATTGATAAAAGGAAATGTTTTAATACAGGATGATAAAAACCAACTGCGTTCAACAAAAATGTGAACGAATATTCCCTGAATGGGTTTCCAAGTTCTACAATGGATCGAAGGATGACCTATGCCATATCACATCTATAATCTAGGTTTAAATTAAGTTTCACAAAAGAGAAAACTATCAAAATAGTCTACAGTGACCCTCAATATTCTTTAATTACTTATCTAACTTGTCATAAATTACAGTGGCTGATGTGGCTTCTCAATAATTATATAAGAGAAAAATCATCGCGTTTCAGATTTTAACTTACGTAGCAAATGTGAATACCGTGAGCTTCAATTGACGATCGACACCAGTATTACATAAAAAGGGGATGTAACAGATGAGACTTCTGCAGTTCTGAGTGAAGCCTTATGTGCTCAAAAATGCGGCATCGCGTGCGTTCATTACCTTGTCGGTGTTCGTCAGGGGGCGGCGGCCGGCGCAGCTCCATGCATATCGCCGTCTCGGAAGCAACTCTGTCCTAACTTCTCCTTACTACATCTTACCGAAGTTGGTTAAAAAAAACTGTCTGGCTGTGTTTTCATCTGACCAATCAGTGTCTCAATGTTAACCTTAAGCTCCGCCTACAAAAATTCTGTCTATCCGATGAGAAACGTTATACTTTTCGTGGTGGGGCAATGTTTTTAAAGTTTGCAACGTAACAGAGACGCGAAAAAGTCTCACGCTAAAACTTGCGGCTGGTGTGGCCCTTTTTGTTTTATCGTAAGATCTATACTGTTCTTCTGGAGGGCTCTAGCTTTCAACATGGGCTGGGGGGTGGTCCTGGTGGTTAGCTGGCGACGTGGGTGTCCGTCCCTTATCGTAGGGCCTTCTAGCTTAACACGGTTCTGCTCTTGGCTTCTGTTCTCGTTTCTCCCCTCGGAACTGCGTCTGTCTCACGGTGAGAAGGTATGAAATGCATTTAGGCATTCTTGTGTTAGTCTGTGGTATTCCATATGCTCACTCGTAACTCGTATTACTTTGGTTAATTTAATGTCACGATTTATTCGGAGCTATGTGACATACTACTGGATTTGCTTATCATGTCAGGGTTTTCATGGAAGGTGTTGGATTTGCCTGACACCTTACAATCTTCATAGTCGATTCATCCTCGTCATCGTCAATGACACCATCTTTATTGACATTGTCATCGTCATTTACATAATCGTCATATCATCATTGTTACCATCTTTGTCATCACTATCGTCACTTTAATCATCATTATTGCCATCATAGTCCTCATAGTCACTTATTAGTAGCATTAAGTCTGTTTCTATTCTAGTATTAAACAGAAAGACTTGCCTAATGTTCTACAAAACTTTATTTATTTGTTTCTTTATTTTGTGACTTGCAGCATACCTTACAATAGGACATAACATAGAGAATTAGTAGACGCTATGCTATTTGATGTTTTGTTTTAGTATATAAGCTCATTTCCTCTTTATTGCCTTCGTCAGTACATCTGCAAACAATCGCATTAATTTATGTTTTACACAATACGTAATTTATAAAGGTTTATTATATTGGATATTGTACTCATCCTCACGTTACAGACAGACATATGTTAACTTTGAGTATACTGTTACTGCTGTCTAGAGTTGTTGGATGTAATATTTTTTTCTGTAAAATTGTTCTATGATGAAAGGTTGCATGTGTATTATAATATGTTTTTCATTATTTTGACAGTCACTTCGCAGTCATAGGTACAACAGTTCTATAGACAAATGGTTCAAATGGCTCTGAGCACTATGGGACTCAACATCTGTGGTCATAAGTCCCCTGGAACTTAGAACTACTTAAACCTAACTACCCTAAGGACATCACACACATCCATGCCCGAGGCAGGATTCGAACCTGCGACCGTAGCAGTCGCGCGGTTCCGGACTGAGCGCCTAGAACGGCTAGACCACCGCGGCCGGCTTCCATAGACATACGACATGCAACAACACAAATGTATCACGGTAAACAACTATCTTTCAAACTTGAAAACAGCTGTTTTAATACGACTCGGTTCATTCATTTAATGTAAACTGTTACATAGGCACAGTTTTGAGTACTGTTCAACTTTTTACTTTCTGATATACAGAACCATCACAATCTCAAAGATGGCATTTACTGTATGTTCCCTCACACCCCTCATATTTCCTGCATTCATTCACTTCTGTTTACGTTATTGATATTTACTATCACTCTCCATGTTTTATACTTCCGGAAGTAGCATTCTCAAGTACTAATTTTATTTTATTTGTTTAGGTTATTAACATAAACACTTATGTACTCCATTTTAAAAAAAGTTGAACAGTAAATAAATATTTACTGTTCAACTTTCTGTTTTTTACCACCACACAGTCAAAGATGTTATTTTAGATCCGCTAGGTTAGCCGAGAGCGCTAATGCGCTGCTTCCCGGACTCGGGTAGACACGCCGGCCCCGGATGAATCCGCCTGCCGGATTAACGACGAGGGCCAGCCTGGATGTGGTTTCTAGGCGGTTTTCCACACCCCTCTAATTGAATACCGGGCTGCTCCCCACGTCCCGCCTCAGTTACACGACTCACAGACATCTGACACACATATGCACCTTTCCATGATTTACACTAGACACAGACAGATGGGGTACTCTGATTCCGTCCTGGGGGTACGGGGTGGTGGCAGGAAGTGCATCCGGCCACCCCTTCAAATTAACATGCCAAATCCGATTTAACCACGCCAACCCCACCTAAAATGGGGGACAGTGGCGCAAGCGATAGATAGTCAATGGTGTTACTTTCATTGTAACTTCTTTGGCGACAATAGTCAGTAAATGTCGCCTTGTAAGCCGATAATCGGTTAACACAATAAAAGTAATACTGTAGAAAAAAAGTAAACTAGCGAATTTCATTTGTTATAAAGTTGTTCTAACAAGCATCGAATGAAGATTCAGGTAACTGAGCAATAACACAGGGTGTCCCACTCAAACCTCCCTGATTTCAAAGACCCAGCGAAAAAAACCACAGCACATACGACAGTGACAAATGCACCACATTGTAGAGCATCTCAAAGAATTTATTTATTTATCATCAATACACCTCTACATGTGAACCATTTGTAGCACGAAGAATATCGAGTCTATATTCAATTTCTTGCCAAGTACTTTGCAACATTTTCTCTGTTATTGTTGCAGTAGCATTAGTGATACGATGTCACAACGTATGAATATCGTCCACTTTGGTCCCATACAGGAATCCCCACATGAAGAAATCAAGCGGCGTAAAGTCGGGAGAACGTGGTGGCCAGGCAATGGGTCCTCCGCGTCCGATCCAACGATTGGGAAATTTCCTGTCCAGGAACCTCGTTGACCATTGCGACAAAGCTTCATCTTGTTGAAAAATGATGTTGGGTTGTAAGTCTTGTATCTGCGGGTATACAAACTGCTCCAGATACACTGACCCATTCACTGTTTGTTCCGCAAAAAACAACGGTCCAACAATCATGTTGTGCATTAGCCCGCACCAGCCGTTTAGTTTACGGCTATCACGAACATGTTCAATGACAACGTGCGGGTTTTTGCGGACACCAAATCAGAACATTATGCCGATTAACCCTTCCTGATAGATGAAAGGTTGCCTAATCTGAGAATAAACATCTTTTCGGAAAGCTGGAATCCTTATCAATACTCCGCAGCATATCCGCAGCAAATTGTTGCCGGCGTGGTTTGTCGTTCGGCGTCAGATGTTGCAGAATTTGCTTTGTAAGCACACGTACGAAGACGCTAGGGAACTACACGATGCAGTGTTGATCGAGGTACATCAAGTTGCCTAGATGCTTGACGAATTGACTTAGGTGAGCATCTGAGAAACGTTTGATGTCCTCCATTGTCTCTTCTGAAACTCCGTAACGTGCACCGCCAGAATGTTTCAGAACACTTCCTGTTGGCAGAAACTTCCTATACTATTCCTTAATTGTTTTCACAGTGGGTAGATCACATTCAAACACACGACGTAATCGGTGATTTTGTTTCTACAAACCACACTAAGGCTTGCGCACGCTGCTGTGGAATCGCCATTTTCGCTTTATGCGACCATGCTGCACTCTGGCGACGATACGTGGCACTTCTGACGCGGGAATACAAGTTATTTGAGATGCTCTACAATGTGGTGCATTTTTCATTGGCGTATTTACTGTGGTTTTTCTCTCCTGGGTCCTTGAAATCAGAGAGGTTTGAGTAGGACACTCTGTACATGAAATGTATTCGCAGCTGCGAATATGGTTAACCATCAGCTGTATAATAGGACGATGACAATGAAAATTTGTGCCGAATCGGAACTCGAAATCGGATTTCCTGCTCATCGCGAGCCAAGGACCCGCTGCAGGAGCAGGACGACGTATAGGGCACGGGTCGAGAGCCGAGAGCTCGCCATCCCGTCGCCACGACCACGCAACGTGTTCTAGGATCGAAGGATCAAGCAGTTAAGTTATCCGAGCACGAACCACGGTCAAACCCAAACTGAAATATGTCGTCAACCATGTGTCTACAACCTGTAGTCGTGCGTTCATTATGTATATTCCCCTACAGTGGAAATATTTAGCTGAAAATCGCTTGCCCTATGCCGGCGGGTAAGTATGATGTTGCAGAAAATGGTTCAAATGGCTCTGAGCACTAGGGGACTTAACATCTGAGGTCATCAGTCCCCTAGAATTTAGAACTACTTAAACCTACCTAACCTAAGGACATCACACACATCCATGCCCGAGGCAGGATTCGAACCTCCGACTGTGGCGGCCGCGCGGTTCTAGACTGAAGGGCTTAGAACCTCTCGGCCACTGCGGCCGGCTATGATATTGCAGTTCCTGTGTTGTTCAGAAGTACGATGCAAAGTTCCTCCGGAAATGCAGTTCGCAGTGACACAGGCACAGTAATACCGTAGAGTAGTAATTACTCACGACTACTAGAACAGATTGGTGTGACAAAGGGAGGACAGAATGAAAGTGGTGCGGGCGCAAATGAAAGCTGAAACAAAATACGAAAAATGCCCCATGTTGCACATTGCTCCAGCAGGGCACTAACTGAATAATTGTTGCAATAATAATAGTGATAATAATGTGGCTACCTTAATGCTTAGTAACCAGCTTCAGCACAATTTACAGGGATAATTATTTACAACTTACACGATATAAAAACAAAGTATTTCACTTTGCACCAGGTTGTGGCATACCGGTGAGGCCGAGCGGTTCTAGGAGTTTCAGTCTGGAACCGCGCGACCGCTACGGGTGCAGGTTCGAATCCTGCCTCGGGCATGGATGTGTGTGATGTCCTTAGCTTAGTTAGGTTTAAGTAGTTATAAGCCTAGGGGACTAATGACCTCAGATGTTAAGTCCCAACGTGCTCAGAGCCATTTGGTCTTACATTGTTCTCTGCTCTGAAGCCGATTTGCAGTCTAGTTTATCTAAACAAATTACTTATTTTGTCAGAAATGTGACCACAGTATAGTACGTTTATAACCATATATTTTTCTGCTTGCTTTTTTCTAATGTATTCTGTTATTTGTGTATAATTTCATAATTAAAATGGCTCTGAGCACTATGGGACTCAACTGCTGTGGTCATAAGTCCCCTAGAACTTAGAACTACTTAAACCTAACTAACCTAAGGACAGCACACAACACCCAGCCATCACGAGGCAGAGAAAATCCCTGACCCCGCCGGGAATCGAACCCGGGAACCCAGGCGTGGGAAGCGAGAACGCTACCGCACGACCACGAGATGCGGGCTTTCATAATTAGTTTTGGATCACAGCCATTGTGAGAAGCTACCTTCTCAGCATTAATACTTGCCTCGTTTAAAAGGTATTTGATTAATCTGTCAACTGCTGAGTGGAAGTATGCTTCTTTATAGAGTCGTGAATGGCAGGAACCGCTGTGAATTATGGAATCGAATGTATTGGGTTTCCGGAATATGTTAAAAAGGTGGATATTTCCTTCTCTTTCAACTGTCAGGTCCAAGAAGTTATTTCTCCCATTTACTTCATGTTCTGTGGTAATCTTTATGTTCTTATGTAACTGATTAAATTGTTGGTAACATGTATTACCATCGAACAAGACTAAAGTATAGGCCGAATGCACATAACGACGATAGTATATGGCTTTCTTAGTTAGGTCATCTGTTTTCGATATGATCTACACATATATTTGTAAGTATTCTAAAAATATATTTGTAAGTGTCCCTGACAGGCAATTTCCCATAGCTAGGTCTTCTTTTTGTTCATATAGTTGGCCACTGATTAGTTCCGTGACAGAAAGAAGTCAATAAGGTCATGCAATTTATTGATTTCTATTTGACTAATTTTATTGAGTATGAATAAGTTTATCGTATATTTATCGTTAAAGCTGTAAAATTTTATAAAGAAGTTTCCAAATATTTCGAAAAGCTGCTGTACGCTGTGCAGCTTCTACAGTATTAGCTTGCACAGTTAAACTCGCCCTCTGCAAGCAGTTTTGCAGTCACATCACCATCTTTTGTAAATGTCCAGCACCCGCAGTAAGGAGGTGTCGCAAACGAACAATGAAATTTTTCATCACGTCCTCTTGTGAGTCAACGGAAATAGATGCCACTTAGGTCGCCGATTCGAGTTTGTCCACCGTTGTGGGATGATTTTGATAGACAGTGTCTTTCATTATGCCCCACAAAAATTAATCACAAGAAGTCCTATCGGGAGAATACGGAGGTCAGTCCATCCCTGCGCCAGTAAATTTGCAATAATCCGAAGCAGTATCTCTATTCCCGAAGTATTCGTCAAGAAAGCGAAACAGCTATTCGGTGCGGTGTGGACTGGCTCCAGCTTGCACGAACCACTCTCTGCTCCGTCGATCCACCAACGGTAGCTGGGTGACGACAGAGTGCTTCAAAATTGCAACGTAACGTCCACTAGGGATCATTTCACGCATGAAAAAAAGGGCCAATAATTCCTCTGCTGCATACCACAACGCTAACAGCAACTCTTAGAGAATACAGTGGTTTCGCTTCAAATAATGAGGAATTTCGGGACCCCAGAATCGTGTTTTATTTATTTACGATGCCATTCATGTGCATGTGTGATTCATCTGTTAACCATATTTATTCAACATCAAATCCTTCATTATCAGTCATCGTCAGAATATGTTTCGTAAGGTCAGCCCTCTCCTTCAAAGCTCATACAGGTATGGCATGGCGGCTTTGGATTCTTAATGGAAATATGTCTAGTGCCTAGTTTCATCATTCTGGAACGTTTCAAACCAATCTATGCTGTAGTTCTTTGGATGGATTTCCTTGGATTTTGCAGTAACATTGGTGACTTTTTCAGGAGTTACTACATTCACCCCTCATTTGCAGGTGTCATTACTCGAGCATATACTGCAGCTTCACTGCCACCGCTGCTGCCACCCCCACCGCCACCCTCGTCACCAATGTCAGAACTGCATCAGCCAGCAGTGCCATCAGCTCCTACTGCTGCTCCATTTCCACAGCTGGATCCAGAAGCTGCATCTGGATCCAGAAGCAGTAGCATCAGCCATGCCTACTCTTACAACAACCAGCACCAACGACGTTTGCAGTAGCTGTGGCCGCATCAGCCACATCTGCATCAGCTCTAAACCCACCAACTCCAGATAAGAAAACTAAGGAAACTCGTACAAAGTCTCAGCTAACTCAGCAGTCAACATTCTCTGATACCCCATCATCCAAAGATCCCTACAACCCACCTAGTACAGATACCAGCTATATCTGATACCCAACAGTTGCCCCATCGGCCCATCACACCAGAGCCTATGGAGTTCACTCCCATCTCACCCAACACATCTCCTCCAACACATTGTTTCATCCTATCACGTCCTGATGTCCGATTCCTCAATCCTAAAACACTTTCCCTCGAAATAAAAAAATACCTCCCAAGCCTCAAATGGCTCAAATGGCTCTAAACACTATGGGGCTTAACATCTGAGGTCCTCAGTCCCCTAGACTTAGAACTACTTAAACCTAACTAAGGACATCACACACATCCATGCCCGAGACAGTATTCGAACTTGCGACTGTAGTTAAAGCGCGGTTCCGGACTGAAGCGCCTAGAACCGCTCGGCCACAAAGGCCGGCTCCCAGACCTCAACATTTTACAAATTGTACCTCACAAAGACTCTGTAAACAACAAATGCTCTGATCCTTAGTTGCAGACTCACTTACAGCAACGAGTCCCTTCCATCGCCTTTGGTCCACATGCCTCCCTGCTCCCACTCAGCCCACTACGACCCAGACAATTCCAACCACGACGCCACCTGCCGACTCTCACTGCTCTGATCAAGGGAGTGGACCCTAAGATCACAGTGGGTAAAGCTGAGCAGGAGCAAAATTCCAATCCTGCTTTCAAACTCGGAAAAGTCCATTCCTCATTCGCGTCTTTTCCGAAGATCCCTCAAGCGTAGACCATCTCCTTCAGAATGAAGACTTCATCTTTCACTGCAAACACAATGTTGAGCCTTTCTGACCCCAAGCCCAAGCCAGCTGTTGCTGTAAATGCCTCATCTACAATGATCATTTAAATTCTGACTTGCCCTCACTGCAAGGCCAACCACCTATACCAACTCTCCCAACCTCCAGTCCCCACCCAACTACAACTCTTGCAACCAGTTCCAGCTCACTTACTCCTATATGTGTACAGTCAAACCACCACCCACCAAAACTGAACTGACTGCCCCAATAGGCCCTACTGACACTCCACGCGACCCAAAGAATTCCCTACGTCTTACTCCTACTGCTGAAGACATCATCCATTTCATCGCCATTGCCCTTCAAACATCCATTCAGTCGAGCGTTCATATATACTCTATGAGGTCACCCTGGCTGCTCGTTCCGCATTTCATTTAAAAGCCACTGCCACATATTCTCAAAAACACTCCCACTTCTTCTTTTCCCGAGTGGATACCCTCATGTATTACATTCCCTCCCACCCTTGAGCAGAGCCTCCAACCCAGCTGCATCCTCGAGCCCTTCCATCACCACCCCTTTCACAACCACTCCAACAACCTTCCTCCTTCTCCACGACTTCATTTCACCTCTTTATCCTCATATTTTGTTTCACTCTCCACCGTGGTACCACAATCTCTTCCATCTATCCCTTACCTTGAACTGGTCATCTGCCAGACGCCACATCAGCTTCATCTACTGCGTCTCGTCGCTTCCGAACAGCTCGCTATGAAATGTCAGTTCTGCCGTATCAGTGTCATCCAGAAATGTTCAGTACTTATATTTTGTTCACTTTTCTATGCTTTTCAACATTGCATTATTCTGTTCAGAACTGTGGAACGATTCGTTTTGCCAGCTATATACAATAAACAACTGCTAGTTCTTTTATCGGATGCAGATGTATTTCCTGCGTAGAATGATTTTTTGAAAATATTTCGCTAGTCTCTAACATCTAATGTACTTCATTTCTTCATTTGTGCCATGACTGAAACAAAGAACAGTATTACGATCTTGCGCAGTGAAAGAACTTAGAAAAATCGACTTTAGTATCTCGACCTTCTGTCTGTTCTCTTCCGTTTTCGTACTAGTATGATCACTGACCGACTGAATGGAGTATTTCGAATTACTTGCTGCCTCTACGACGGATCGGTAAGTAAAATCTTACTTCTGAATTCGCTGAACGCATTTCGTATTGGTTTAATTACCCGCATTTCCTTCCTTTACTATTTGATTGTCGCCGGCGAATGTGACCGAGCGGTTCTAGGCGCTTCAGTCTACGGTCGCAGGTTAGAATCCTGCCTCGGGCATGGATGTGTGTGATGTCCTTAGGTTAGTTAGGTTTAAGTAGTTCTAAGTTCTAGGGGACTGATGACCTGAGATGTTAAGTCCCATAGTGCTCAGAACCATTTGAACCATTTGATTGTCAACAAGATTTTGAGTGTCCTTAAAACTGTGAAGATACGCTCTTCGACTTCATAGCATTTTTCTTCCGAATTCTGTTCACTGTAAATTCATTTTTGACTTTTGTAGCCCTTGTTTTACTAATCACTAACAATCTGTGATGTTTCTAAATTGACGATTTCGTGTCATTTATAGCTTTTTGAAACATACGCTTGTATTCTAATGTTAATTATAGAAATATACCTTTCGCAGAAATTTTAGATTTACTAAAATCAGAAAATTAATCTCTGAGGTGTGGTGCCGTTTATGTGCATCCGTCTAATTCTTAAAATCTAAAATAGAACGGAATATTCGACGTAAGTACCATAACCACTTAACCTCAGATATTTATTTGCACTGTATTTCATCGTTTGGAGGTTAGTTATTTTCACATAGGGCGCTTCTAACACTGTTTTCTACCGTAGGGCAACAGTAAAGTGTATCTTGAAAATCAAGTGAACAGCTGTCTGATGATGAACTTGCCAGTTCGATACCAGTAACGGTGCTATTTGCCTAAGTAAATAGCAGTATTAATAGTGGCTGGTTGCTGTTTTCTTCTTTGTAAGAATTAACCTACATTAATTGTATACAGCCACGGTCTCACCATGTCAGTTTTAGACAAAATAGCACTAAAATAGTGGCTTCACCTTGCGCTTGCGATTGTGAACGTAACCGTTATGAACGAATTCGCTTGCCTAGGAGATCAGGATACAGAGAGTGGACGGATCAAGAAAGAGTGGCAGAGGCTAACTTGAACAAAAGTACAGTGCCAGTATCATATGTTGCTATGAAAATGAGAACCAAGTTTATGAAGGAGCACGTATGTAAACAGCACTACTTCGAAGTGAATCATCAAAAAGTCAGTGAAGAAGAAACTGTCAGCATTTCAAAACTGTTAAAAAAGAATAGTGTTTAAAATGACGATGTGGAGAAGTACTATAAAGAACAGAAAGTCTTACCAGAAGAAGTAACAGGGTAGTAGAACGTCATCTGTGGCATCAAGGAGTAGCTGGCTAGGTGATGGAATGAGCACTGGAATGGAAACATAAGTGGCAGACAAAGATCTACGAGGTGCATTCAATTCCAAGGCCTCCGATTTTTTTTCTAATTAACTACTCACCCGAAACCGATGAAACTGGCGTTACTTCTCGATGTAATCGCCCTACAGACGTACACATTTTTCACAACGCTGACGCCATGATTCCATGGCAGCGGCGAAGGCTTCTTTAGGAGTCTGTTTTGACCACTGGAAAATCGCTGAGGCAATAGCAGCACGGCTGGTGAATGTGCGGCCACGGAGAGGGTCTTTCATTGTTGGAAAAAACCAAAAGTCACTAGGAGACAGGTCAGGTGAGTAGGGAGCATGAGGAATCACTTCAAAGTTATCACGAAGAAACTGTTGCGTAACATTAGCTCGATGTGCGGGTGCGTTGTCTTGGTGAAACAGCACACGCGCAGCCCTTCCCGGACGTTTTTGTTGCAGTGCAGGAAGGAATTTGTTCTTCAAAACATTTTCGTAGGATGCACCTGTTACCGTAGTGCCCTTTGGAACGCAATGGGCCAGGATTACGCCCTCGCTGTCCCAGTACATGGACACCATCATTTTTTCAGCACTGGCGGTTACCCGAAATTTTTTTGGTGGCGGTGAATCTGTGTGCTTCCATTGAGCTGACTGGCGCTTTGTTTCTGGATTGAAAAATGGCATCCACGTCTCATCCACTGTCACAACCGACGAAAAGAAAGTCCCATTCATGCTGTCGTCGCGCAACATTGCTTGGCAACATGCCACACGGGCAGCCATGTGGTCGTCCGTCAGCATTCGTGGCACCCACCTGGATGACACTTTTCGCATTTTCAGGTCGTCATGCAGGATTGTGTGCACAGAACCCACAGAAATAGCAACTTTGGAGGCGATCTGTTCAACAGTCATTCGGCGAACCCCCAAAACAATTCTCTCCACTTTCTCGATCATGTCGTCAGACCGGCTTGTGCGAGCCCGAGGTTGTTTCGGTTTGTTGTCACACGATGTTCTGCCTTCATTAAACTGTCGCAACCACGAACGCACTTTCGACACATCTATAACTCCATCACCACATGTCTCCTTCAACTGTCGATGAATTTCAATTGGTTTCACACCACGCAAATTCAGAAAACGAATGATTGCACGAAGTTCAAGTAAGGAAAACGTCGCCATTTTAAGTATTTAAAACAGTTCTCATTCTCGCCGCTGGCAGTAAAATTCCATCTGCCGTACGGTGCTGCCATCTCTGGGACTTATTCACAATGAACGCGGCCTTATTTTAAAACAATGCGCATGTTTCTCTCTCTTCCCAGTCCGGAGAAAAAAAAATCGGAGGCCTTAGAACTTGAATGCACCTCGTAGCCTACTGATGAGTCAAAATATTGAGATCACTGCCCAGAGCGACGTTGGATGCCGGCTGGTGACGTTGCGGAGCAGACGCGGACAGAGGATCACCGCAGCTAAGATATGGACTGCAAAAGGGCAAATCCACTAGGATAAGCGACTTTGGTAAAGGGCAGATCAGTGTTACGCAGAGCCTGTGAAGGAGTATCTCGGAAACGGCGAATCTGGTCGAATGTTCACGTGCTACTGTCGTGAGCATCTACGGAAACAGGGAGAAGAAACAGTGAAACTACCACTAGGCGCCAAGTGGTTGGACGTCCACGACTCTTGACAGAACAAGGGTTTGGAGGCTTGTCTGCTCTCTAAAGTAGGGGAGATGGTGATCCGTGGTGTCTCTGCCGAAAGAGCACAGTGCTGGTGCACGCACAAGTGTTTCGCAGCACACCATACATCGCACATTGTTGAACATGGAACTCCGCAACAGACCACCCCTACGGGTTCACATGTTGAAACAATGACATTGTCCACTACGATTGCAGTGGATCGCAATTCGACCATCGATCAATGGAAACGTGTTGCAAACGCCGTCATTGTGGGCAGCGGCGGCGCGAAACGTAAAGCGTGCCACGGATGCAGCGTGGTAGAGGCAGTATTATGCTATGGAAGACGTCCTCCCACGCTAGCATGGGACCTGTGGTAGAAATCGAAGACATACCGACCCGACTGCTGTGAACCACCAGCGTCCCTTCATGCTTGGTGTCTTCCCCGACGGCGAAGTCATTTTTCATCAATATAATTGTCCGTTTGCCGCGCGGGATTAGCCGAGCGGTCTCAGGCGCTGCAGTCATGGACTGTGCGGCTGGTCCCGGCGGAGGTTCGAGTTCTCCCTCGGGCATGGGTGTGTGTGTGTTTGTCCTTAGGATAATTTAGGTTAAATAGTGTGTAAACTTAGGGACTGATGACCTTAGCAGTTAAGTCCCATAAGATTTCACACACTTTTGAACATTTGAACAATTGTCCGTTTCCCGGAGCCCGCATCTCGTGGTCGTGCGGTAGCGTTCTCGCTTCCCACGCCCGGGTTCGATTCCCGGCTGGGTCAGGGATTTTCTCTGCCTCGTGATGGCTGGATGTTGTGTGCTGTCCTTAGGTTAGTTGGGTTTGAGTAGTTCTAAGTTCTAGGGGACTGATGACCATAGATGTTAAGTCCCATAGTGCTCAGAGCCATTTGAACAATTGTCCGTTTCCCGGAGCCAGAAATGTGCCACAGTGGTATGGGAGCATTATAGTGAACTCAATTGATGTCTCGGCGACCATATTCGCCTGATGAAAATCTTATGGTGCCCATCTGGATCGCTCTCGGGCGCCATCACCGCATACGTGATCAGCGGCCCGTTATTTACGTGAATTGCATGACGTGTGCGGAGACATGTAATAACACGTACCTCCACAACCCTAATAACAAACTGTCGGATCAGTGTCGGATCAGAAACGGTGACGTGATTCGTTCAGAAGAGAGACAAACAGACTATTAAAAAGCTGGTCATAATGTTTTGACTCATCATTGTACTCAAAACAGGCTGTAGAAGCTATCAAATTTATTAGTATGGTACGATTTAAACTGGAACGAGCACATAATATCAATCACAGGTAAGGCATATACCAGAAGAATACTCAGAAAATGTAGTCCATCTGCAAAGCAGATATCATATAAAATCCTCGTTCGACCAATACATGAATATTGGTCGTCGTTGCAGATAAGACTGATAAAGGAAATAGAGATGATCCAAAGAAGAGCAGCGCGTTTCGCTACGGATTTATTTAGTAAGCGCTGAATTGTCACGGTGATGCTCAGCCATCTCCAGTGGCAGATACACAAAGAGAAGCATTCTGCAGTACGGTGTGCTTTGCTGTTAAATTTTAGGGAGTGTGCGTTCCTAGAAGAGTCAATTAGTGAGCTGCTTCCTCTTACGCATATCTCGCGAAAAGACGATGGTGGTAAAAAGTGGTTCGAGCTCACTAGTAGGCTGATCAGCTGTCATTCTTCCTGCGAGCCTTTCGTGGCTGGAATACGAAGAGTGACAGTGGCACAAAAAGTTCCCTCCGGCACATACCGTGAGGTGGTTTGCGGAGTATAGATATAGATGGAGAAGTACAGAGAAATGTAGAGGTTAGCACAAAATACGGAAAGACAGAGATAGACAGAGGCATGTCACTAACTATTATAAAATATTTAATGCATAACCTGACTGATGAGCATTCTGTTTGACATTACCGAGTCTTATGACCAAAGATTCTCTACGTTGGTAATGTAACTGGCGCCAATATTTACTTTCTTCGACGTCAGTGTCTGATCTGAACACTTGTCAATTGTCACTTGATGACGCCTTAATAAGCTGAAAAAGATTCGCAGTAAAGATATACTACTGGAACACATCACAGTTTGATTTTCTACCTTAATATAAAATTGTCCTTGCAAGAAGTGACGGAGGTATACGCAAACATTATTAAAATTTGTTAAAATTGTATACAAGAAACTGCTCAGGTTCCAAATACGTGTTTTTTTTTCTAAGAATACAGCCACAACCACTAGAGGAGCCATACGACTATTTGCGTTGGCAGTAGTTTCACTTTCAGTTAAATCTTCTAAACTCAATGTGGAGCGCCTCAAGATGACCTCATTGATCGGTTAGTACGACATACAAAAGTGAAGTCAAAGGATCTCTGAGTAGTAGCAGTTGAATCGCAAATTAAAATGTAATGTATCAGGATTCTGATGACGTACTGTAAACCAATATTTTGGAAATGAGACTCTGCAGACAAGAAGTAACAGCTGTTGCTTCGACCACAGCCAGTTTTCTTCAATCGCTGCGTGAATACGAGAATGTGTTAACACAATCGTTAATATTTGCAGATATTATTCCTCAGTTGCTACTTCAAGGTTGTTATTCTTGTAGATAAGAATAAGTACTACACGTCTTTTGCAGTGGAACGTTTCTTTTGTTTTCAGGTAAGCATGTTTCACGTAATTGCTTTAGGCATCTTCAGCGCGTACAAAGGAAAATATGTAAGTGTTTGCTTACATTAATATTTTGCTTGGAGATAAGCATTTTTAGATTATTTTGTGAATATTAAATTAACTCAAATGTGTTGCTACGAAGCAACATGTCTCTAAAAAAAATTTATCGTTAAGAAAACAATAACTTTAAAATCTTTTCTACTGGTTGTGTTCGTGAGTTTTAGTAAACTTTAGAAGAAGTGCTAGTTGTGCAAGGTTCGCAGGAGAGCTTCTGTAAAGTTTGGAAGGTAGAAGACGAGGTATTGGCAGAAGTAAAGCTGTGAGGACTGGGCGTGAGTCGTGCTTGGGTAGCTCAGTTGGTAGAGCACTTGCCTGCGAAAGGCACAGGTCCAGAGTTCGATTGTCGGCCCGGCACACAGTTTAAATCTGCCAGGAAGTTTCATATCAGCGTACACTGCACTGCAGAGTGAAAATCTCATTCTGGAAACATCCCCCAGGCTGTGGCTAAGCCATGTCTCTGCAATATCCTTTCATTCAGGAGTGCTAGTTGTGCAAGGTTCGCAGGAGAGCTTCTGTAAAGTTTGGAAGGTAGGAGACAAGGTACTGGCAGAAGTAAAGTTCTGAGGACGGGGCGTGAGTCGTGCTTGGGTAGCTCAGTTGGTAGAGCACTTGCCCGCGAAAGGCACAGGTCCCGGCACACAGTTTTAATCTGCCAGGAAGTTTTAGAAATGGTGTCGCTTAGCACTATAAGCTAATGCTGGAGTATTATTTAATAAGCGGCCAGTTTTGATCAACTACCATTTTTCAGTACAGCTTAGGTTAACCAGAAATACAGTGAAGTCAAAAAAGCGACCACATCAAAATATTGAATGGAAATATATAGAGTCCACGCTTAACCGGCATGGAATTAGTTTCGATTATGTTATTACTTATTTATTCCATGCAATTTAAGCACCTTTGCTCGTTGCAAGTCGACATTTTGCGATTGTTGTTCCTCGCCTTAAAAAAATCATTGCATTCCATGTAACTCTAGAGTTACCCTAAGCTGTCTTCGAAAATCGTGTTTGACCGAAACCTGACGGTTAATAAGGAATACCTTTAAACAGCAGATTACGGTGTTAGACCACATGCTATTATTCTATAAAAAAATGTTTTTTATTTCTATTTGAGGCAACTGAAGATGTCTAAAATTAGGAAAGATACGTTTGGTGAAAATCAGAAATAACTACTCAGTTATCTATAGGATCACATATATTATTTTTCAAATCAACATCCCTTTTTCTCAACGCATACTTAACTTATAGAGGCGAATGAGGTATCGTTAGAAAGATTTTTAACCTGTTTTTGACATTGCACACTGATTCTGTGCTTCAACTTCCTAAGTGTGGAAAATTTTAACATAATAGAGATTTTTCACTATCATGGGCAAAAAAGCATCATGGGTGCCCAATTTCATACCTATATTTTACGAAGCTAACTCATTAATCACAAATAAGAGACTCCCAGTCCAGATTATGTTATTACAAATACAATTTTTTGTTTTAAAATACATATTAATCAGATAATTTATATACGGCACCGTCATTGATAATAACCGTGGCCACTGCGGTAGTTCACTATCTCATAAAAGCATACTTTTCTGTGTTTACAGTAATTGAAAGTGTTTGCCGAGTTCAAGTTGTAGGTTATGTGGCCCTACTGACAGTCCTTTATCTCTGACCGTAGTGCAAACCGGGACAAACCTTCCAAATGCAAAACACGTTTTTCGACAGATGTAAATGTATACACAAGGATGTGTCATAAATAATTCATGATTATTATTTCACGATGTTCGTTTTACTTTTAAAGATTTTTCTCTTCATTCCCACAACTACCCTTATCCCAGCGACTACACTTATTCCAAATACCGTCATTATTTGAGACCATGTAAGTGCGAAAATTTCGCGCGGTTCCCCTGGTATATAATAAAGTGTGTATCAAAAAGAATCATCCGTTAAAAAAAACGTAACTATTACATTACTTGAGATATGAACGAGAACAAAATCCTGTTGGAAAGAGCAAACTCTCAAGTTGTACATAGTTCCCGCTAGGTAGCAGCGGTGTGCTCCGACTTCAGTTCCAGTAAAAATGGTGTCGTGACAACATAAAGCGTCTTTTGTTCTACGTTTAGCGCAATGCGAATCAATAATAACTGTTCAGTGTGACTTTCGTACTAGATACCGTGTGGATCCTCCTACAGCACAAAGCATTGGACGTGGCATGAACATTTCCAAAATTTAATGTGTTTTGAGCTGTTTCAAGGGAAAATATGTATGGTTCATTTCTCTTTGCCGAGATGTTACAGGAATCTCATATCTCGATACGGTCGAGAACTTTCTTTTCCCATAGTTGGAGACTAATTCGAGCGGCTTCATTTATCAACACGGTCGCACTGGATCAAATGATTCAGCCTTGCATTACTGGCCTCCAAGGTCACCGGACCTGACTGTATCTCTTATGGAGCTTTATAAAAGACTCTGATTATGTGTCTCCGTCACAACTACAAAGCATGATCTGAGACATCTGTGGAAGCTGTAACTCAAGACATGCTCGCAGCAGTGTGGGAACAATCTGAATACCACATTGACATACGCAGTGCATCTCAAGGGGAGCATATTGAATACCTATGAAATGGTATTAAAAAAAACTTTCGAGCTTCCCGTTCATCAAAAAAAATTATTGTATCCACGACTCAAATTAAAACCTTAAATTTGTAATAACAAATCGAAATTTCGCGCTGTTATCCTGTAAGTTGGTAAGCGTGCTACAAACAGCGTGCAGAATGGCCTGTAGGTGGCAGCATAGTGCAGATGTACACATACCGTCGCAGTATCAGTATGAAGATGGCCGCCCCACTTCTGACTTGCACGAGGGAAGAACAGCGTTCTGTTATTCGGTTTTTGCGTAATGAAGGTGTGAAACCTATTGAAATTCATCGACGAATGAAGGTTCAGTACGGTGATGCATGTTTGTCACAGCAGCAAGTCTACGAATGGAGCAGGAAGTTCACAAATGGTATGACAACAGTGGGAGATGCTCCTCGTCCAGGTCAGCGACAACGAGTTGTGACTCCACAGAACATTGCAGCTGTTGAAGCCATAGTGAAGGAAAATCGCCGAGTGACACTGAATGACATTGCAGCATGTTTACAGATTAGTCATGGGAGAGCACAGCACACTGTGCATGATGTGCTCCAGTTTCACAAAATGTCTGCAAGATGGGTGCCACGTGTTGATGCTTGTGAAGAACTTCTTCGGCGCTTTGAACGAGATGATGCTTCCTTGCAAGAATCGTTACTGGGGACGAAACCTGGGTTCACTTCCACCAACCGGAAACGAAGAGAGCGAGCAAGAAGTGGCGCCATTCCTCATCACCAAAACCAAACAAGTTTCGAACAGAACCATCAGCAGGGAAGGTTACGCTGACTCTCTTTTGGGACGAAAAAGGCCTCATTTTGGAGCATTACATGCCTAGAGGGACCACTGTCACCAGTACATCATACATATATCACCTAAAAAAATCATCTGCAGCCTGCAATCAAATCAAAGCGACGTGGATTGCTGTCAGCAGGTGTCCTTTTGCAACATGACAATGCAACGCCCTACACGGCTCGTACAAAAGTTGCTACAATCACAGAACTGCATTTTGAGTGTCTCCCTCATCCAACATACTCACCAGACCTTTTTTTTAAAAAAAAATCTTTATTTCATAAACAATAATAATTATACAGTATAAACCCACCTCCTAAGATGATGAGTGGGTCATAAAAAGATACATAGATTAGATTACAATGCAGCTTTTACAATTATGTTAGTGAGCTACAGTTTCAGTACTACAATGTGTTAGTTTCAGTTTTCTACGACAATGGGCAATTTGATCTAACTACTTATTACTTAAATAACCTACTATGACTATTACCTGCAGCGTCACAGGTGTGCCAGTTGTATAGAAACCTACTTAGGATAGCCAGGCTGAACGAGGTAAACCCGAGGAGCACGCCCCTGGCACTGGGCTGGCCAAGGCAAGTAATCGCTACAGTTCCCTAAATTAATGTCCTAATGTAAGTCCTACAAAACTAACTTAACCTACGTCGTATCCGGTGCTTGTCTTGATCAGTGGTGTTGACCCCCCCCTCCCCCCCCCCCCTAGTCCTGCACATGGCGGATTCCAACTATGATGGAAGTCGGCCAGCCCACGCACAGGAAGTATGGGAATAGGATCTGGTCTCAATCGGTTTGGTCTACAAGTTGATACCTAATCTAGGTCCCTCAGGTATTCTACTAACACTTCTCGTGATGCCTCATGTGCCAATGCATTCAAAGTGTGAAAAGTGTCTTCTTGTCTGAGTGGACCTCGCCCCAAGAGATTTTCACATGTTTGGACCAGTCATAGACGCAATGGGAGGGAAGAAGTTCCGTTCTGATGAAGAGGTACGCCACGCGGTGCTTAAGTGGTTGCGCGGACTATCAAAAAAAAATTTCTAAAGGAATTTATGCACTTTGTAAGCGCTGGAGGACTTGCATTGAGCGTGGGGGAGATTATGTTGAAAAGTGATACAGCTTTGTACCACTTCTGCAAGATAAATAATATTTAAAAAAATATTTAAGGTTGTCATTTTACTCACCCTCGTATTTACTAGTTTCAGAAATACAGACGTGCCAAATCGGACGATTCTTTTTGATACAACCTATTGTTCTCCTCCCTTAAGCCGTCGGCACACGGACCGTGCATCCGAACGTTGAGCGTTGAGCGTACTTAGTTTCTGACGTCATAGCGTTGAATAGCACGTTTGGGGTATCTTTCCGAACGTGCGGAGCGATATCTGGCATGTCAGATATTCTGAGCGTGCGTCTGAGCGTTGACCAACGAGATGTCACACGCACGCCGTCTCCCTTCAGTACAGAGCTATGAGCCGCCATATTGGTATTCATTTCAAGCGTACGTCTATATATGCCGTTTCTGAGCACCAGCAAATTGAGAATCACTAGAAAACCCGTTGTTAGTTGTGTGATTCGTTCCAATAGAATAATGAGAAACATCATATTCGTGGCAAAAGAATTATTGTAACTTGCGTATTATGGGAGTAGGCTATTTGAAGGCAGTGACTGAAGATACACCCAAAACGCATTGTTCTTGGTACAGTTTGTTATAATTAAATTTCAATTAGTAACATAATTATCTACGATTAACGTTTTCAGTAAAGGGTACCATAATATGATTACGTACAAGCAGTATGTTGCTGGTTTAGCGTTATGAATAGCGTCTCTGTCCACTAACGAGCTTTTTATTGAGGCAGTGGTTCGCGTCGTAACACTTCCAAATTTTTTTCCCTAACATTCGCGTTTTTATTAGGTTCTGGTACTTTATTATTAGTTTAATATAAGTATACGCTATTATATTTGATGTTATGTAAATATAAGTTCACCTTTTATTGAGGGGTGACTTTTTTCGATTGGCTTAATCTACAGGACAGCTTGCGCTACTTGTATAAAGATATTTTGCTCCTTTTTCCTTTACGCTTCGCAATTCACATGTTGCAAAGATTCTGCTACTGGGTATGAACAGTGATCAAGTAACAGTGACCTTGGGGTTTTACTAAAATGTGGGAATGATGCAAAAATGTTTATCTTATGCGGAGAAGTGTTCCAAATTTGTACCGCGCTGTTTGTAATGGAAATTTTATAAGCCTGTGTCCTTATTGATTGGACATGGTACTTTCCTTTTCGTGGACGATGGAGGAAATGTGTTTGAATAGAGCTAACGTGGGAATTTTACGCGCGCCCGTTGAGTAAACAGTGTGATTTACGAACTAGAAACATCCCTGAAACTGGCGCAGCAGTGCGTTGCGATCGCATATACCAAGTTGGGGCCCACGTACCTTATGCACAAGTAGCATCGTTCCTGAGCGTTCAGCAGCACGTTGAACTTGGCACGCTCAACGTTAATGTTCGACAGCACGGTCCGTGTCCCGACGGCTTTACGCCTGGAACAACACAGTTTCGCAGCGACCGCCGACGGGGAAACAGACCATCTCGTAGCCGACATTTCCCGGCGGCCGCCCCTCTTCGCCGCCCCCTCATGTTTTTCCAACAGGTCTGCCCGGCGACCCTCGGACACGCCCCTCAATTTGGAAAGTCGATAATCGAAACATGTCGAGTCCGGCGGTGCGGGATCAAAGGAGCCGCGGGTCCCGAGCTCATTCCGGCGCCAAATGAGGGGCCCCGGGGTTTGTGTGTGTGGGGGTGGGGGTCGTAGGTGCGGGGGCGGAGCTGGCGCCAGGCCGCCGCGCCGGCCGCACACACGGGGCCCTCTGTTCCGCGCAGGGGGGCAGCCGCCGCCGCGCTGTTTTTCTACTTTACGGTCGCCGCGGACGCGATTTCCCGGCTAATTGGCGACGGGACGGGCCGAGGGCCGCTGTCGGGGGCGGCTGCCCGGGGGGAGTCGGCTCCGCGCGCGTCTGTCACTGCGGCTCCCGGCCGCTGACGGACAGCTGAGGAGCTGCGCCATCGGGCATTCGCGGCGCGTCCCCGCAAGTGGCTGCTGCCGGCCGCTGCCTGCCCGCTGTCCGTTCCGGTCGTTGCGGGACGCCACCGGCAAGAACACGGCGAGACAAATGTGGTGATTTGAAGACGCCAGCTCGTCCCGCCGAACACAAAGTCGCGCAGAGGCCTTGTTCCCCGCCGCAAGCAATCAGCAGGGGCTTTTAGAGCCTTCGCTTGCGGCCTCTATATTCAAAGATTTACACTCGCGCACCTACCACCGCACTCCACACGCGTCTTTGAGGATACTAAATACCTGTACCACTAACATTATTTTCTCTTCCTTCTCAATTAGCGCGGAGGGGGAGTTAAGAGTAGCTTTGTGCCCCGCTGAATATACAAGGATGTTTAAAACTTGTCTTGACAATCAAAGACTGCCTTTACGTCAAATATATAAGCGGTGTTCCATAAGTAATGCAACACATATTTTTTTCTCGGCAAGTTGTTGTTGTTGTTGTTGTTGTTGTTGTTGTGGTCTTCAGTCCTGAGACTGGTTTGTTGCACCTCTCCACGCTACTCTATCCTGAGCAAGCTTCTTGATCTCCCAGTACTTACTGCAACATACATCCTTCTGAATCTGCTTAGTGTATTCATCTCTTGGTCTCCCTCTACGATTTTTACCCTCGAATCCTGGCTCGGGGATGGATGTGTGTGATGTCCTTAGGTTACTTAGGTTTAGGTAGTTCCAGGTTCTAGGGGACTGATGACCTCAGGTGTTCAGTCCCATAGTGCTCAGAGCCATTTGAACCATTTTTTTTTTTTTTTACCCTCCACGCTACCCTCCAATGCTAAATTTGTGATCCCCTGATGCCTGAGAACATGTCCTACCAACCGGTCCCTTCTTCACGTCAAGTTGTACCACAAACTCCTCTTCTCCCCAATTCTATTCAATACCTCCTCATTAGCTATGTGATCTATCCACCTAATCTTCAACATTCTTCTGTAGCGCCACATTTCGAAAGCTTCTATTGTCTTCTTGTCCAAACTACTTATCGTCCATGTTTCACTTGCAGCCGGCCGGTGTGGCCGTGCGGTTCTAGGCGCTTCAGTCAGGAACCGCGTGACCACTACGGTCGCAGGTTCGAATCCTGCCTCGGGCATGGATGTGTGTGATGTCCTTAGGTTAGTTAGGTTTAAGTAGTTCTAAGTTCTAGGGGACTGATGACCTCGGGTGTTCAGTCCCATAGTGCTCACAGCCATTTGAACCATTTTTTTTTTACTTCCATACATGGCTACACTCCATACAAATACTTTCAGAAACGACTTCCTGACACTTAAATCTATACTCGATGTTAACAAATTTCTCTTCTTCAGAAACGCTTTCCTAGTCATTGCCGGTCTACCTTTTATATCGTTTCTACTTCGCCCATCATCAGTTATTTTGCTCCCCAAATAGCAAAGCTCCTTTACTACTTTACTCGGTAAGTTATGGTTGAAAAAATGCAAAATTTGTTGTGGGACATCGTGGAATATTCCCACTTCAGCCCATATGCACTGAAAAGCCAAACAAACTTCTACACATGCCTAAAATCGTGTACGGCTCCAGCGAGCACGCAGAAGTGTCGCAACACGACGTGGCATGGGCTCGACTATTGCCTGAAGTAGTGCTGGAGGGAACTGACACCATGAATCCTGCGAGGCCGTCTATAAATCCGTAAGAGTACGACGGGGTGGCGTCCCTGATATTTTCAGTAATGTTCGTGTCTGGGGAGTTTGTTGGCCAACGGAAGTGTTTAAATACAGGAGAGTGCTCCTGGAGCCACTTTGTACCAACTCTGCTGGAATTGCAAGACCGTCGGTATGCACTATGGCCGGCCGGTCTGGCCGATTGGTTCTAGGCGCTTCAGTCCGGAACCGCGCTGCTGCTACGGTTTCAGGTTCGAATCCTTCCCCGGGCATGGATGTGTGTGATGTCCTTAGGTTAGTTAGGGTTAAGCAGTTCTACGTCTTGGGGACTGAGGACCTCAGATGTTAGGTCCCATGTGCGTAGAGCCATTTGAACCATTTGAACGCACTATGGACATGAATGGATGCAGGTGAAGAGACAGGATGGTTACGTGCGTGTCACCTGTCAGAGTCGTATCTAGACGCATCAGTGGTTCCATATCACTCCAACCGCACACACCCCACACCATTACAGAGCCTCGACCAGCCTGAACAGTCTCCTGATGACATGCAGGGTCTATCGATTCATGACGTTGTCTCCATACCCGTACACGTCCATCCGCTCGATACAATGTGAAACGAGACTTGTATGACCAGGGAACATGTTTCCAGTCTTCAACTGTCCAATGTCGGTGTTGACGGGGCCAGGCCAGGTGTAAAAGAAATGGCTTTGAGCACTATGCGACTTAACTTCTGAGGTCATCGGTCGCCTAGAGCTTACAACTAATTAAACCTAACTAACCTAAGGACATCACACACATCCATGCCCGAGGCAGGGTTCGAACCTGAGACCGTAGCTGTCGCTCGGCTCCAGACTGTAGCGCCCAGAATCGCGCGACCACTTCGGCCGGCCCAGGAGTAAAGCTTTGTGTCGTCGAGCCCATGTTGATGATGTTTCGTTGAATGGTTCGCACGCGAACGCTTGTTGATGGGCCAGCACTGAAATCTGCAGCAATTTGCGGAAGGGTGGCACATGTAGGATCTTTTTCCGGTCGCGGTCGCAGAGTTGACGTTTTACCGGATTCCTGATATTCACGAAACACTCGTGAAATAGTCGTAACGGGAAAATTCCACTTCATCGCTACTTCGGAGATGCTGTGTCCCATCACTCTCGGGTAGTCTGTAACACCATGTTCAAACTCACTTAAACCTTGATAACCTGCCATTTTAGCATCAGTAACCGATCTAACAACTTTGCCAGACACTTGTCTTACGTAGGCGTTGCCGACCTCAGCGCCATATTCGGTCTGTTTACATATATCTGTATTTGAAAACGCATGGCTATACCAGTTTCTTTGGCGCTTCAGTGTAGTTTCATGAAGTACCGATAGGTGTGGCGCTATGCCTAACCATCATAATGGTGTCTGTAACGGAAGTGCGTTCCAGACATAGTCCTCTCGTTCAGTTTCTTTCGGCGGAAAACCTGAGCATCGCAGATATACACAGGCGGTTGCAGAATGTCTACCGAGACCTGGCAGTGAACAATAGCAAGGTGAGTAGTTGGGCTTGGTGTCATCATCGCAACAAGGTCTCGCAGACCTGTCCTCTCTCTCACATCCCAGCCGGTAGCACACAGTCTACATATATTTCCATTCAAAATCCAAAGCCACCAGGCCATAGCTGTACGAGTTGTGCGAGAGCGACCTTGCGAACCAGATTCCCACAACGAATTAGAATGAACGGTTTTATGTTGGCTGCATCCTTCACATATAAAGCACCTTTCATCTGAATGTAGTCGTAAATAAACATTACTGGAGATTTTGGTGTTCTGAATATCACCATTTATGGGAAGCAAAACCATTGTTTTGCCCCAAAGTTACTATTTACATTGCTGTATCCAGCAGAGGCATTATTGGTCTTTTTTCGCGCGAGAAAAGATCGTTCGTGAAAGTGACGTTGCAATTTTGGAACAGATGTTGATGGTGTTGGGACAGTAACCAGCCACAAATTTATTTTCAGTTCCTATATTCAGACGATACCGTTACCGGTTTCGAATCGTTATGATTCATCTTCAGACGGTTTACATGATTTTCTTACAACATGTGGTGCGTATTTTTACAGATTAATTGTCCTAAAATATAAATAGTACATAATTAATATCACGCCGCACAGATGGTTGCGTTACGCTCACACAGAAACAGCGCCCCAGACTATATTCTTAATGAATACACCGAGTTAGCTAACATCGCTTTCCTGAAAAAATTCCAAAAATTATTTTCCACCCTCCAAAGCAAATAATATTCCTACGCCTATCTGCGAAACAAGTAGCAAAATTATATGTTACTATAATTGTCATGATGCTGAATGTACAGGGTGTTTCAAAAATGACCGGTATATTTGAAACGGCAATACAAACTAAACGAGCAGCGATAGAAATACACCGTTTGTTGCAATATGCTTGGGACAACAGTACATTTTCAGGCAGACAAACTTTCGAAATTACAGTAGTTACAATTTTCAACAACAGATGGCGCTGCGGTCTGGGAAACTCTATAGTACGATATTTTCCACATATCCACCATGCGTAGCAATAATATGGCGTAGTCTCTGAACGAAATTACCCGAAACCTTTGACAACGTGTCTGGCGGAATGGCTTCACATGCAGATGAGATGTACTGCTTCAGCTGTTCAATTGTTTCTGGATTCTGGCGGTACACCTGGTCTTTCATGTGTCCCCACAGAAAGAAGTCACAGGGGTTCATGTCTGGCGAATAGGGAGGCCAATCCACGCCGCCTCCTGTATGTTTCGGATAGCCCAAAGCAATCACACGATCATCGAAATATTCATTCAGGAAATTAAAGACGTCGGCCGTGCGATGTGGCCGGGCACCATCTTGCATAAACCACGAGGTGTCCGCAGTGTCGTCTAAGGCAGTTTGTACCGCCACAAATTCACGAAGAATGTCCAGATAGCGTGATGCAGTAATCGTTTCGGATCTGAAAAATGGGCCAATGATTCCTTTGGAAGAAATGGCGGCCCAGACCAGTACTTCTTGAGGATGCAGGGACGATGGGACTGCAACATGGGGCTTTTCGGTTCCCCATATGCGCCAGCTCTGTTTATTGACGAAGCCGTCCAGGAAAAAATAAGCTTCGTCAGTAAACCAAATGCTGCCCACATGCATATCGCCGTCATCAATCCTGTGCACTATATCGTTAGCGAATGTCTCTCGTGCAGCAATGGTAGCGGCGCTGAGGATTGCCGCGTTTGAATTTTGTATGGATAGAGGTGTAAACTCTGGCGCATGAGACGATACGTGGACGTTGGCGTCATTTGGACCGCAGCTGCAACACGGCGAACGGAAACCCAAGGCCGCTGTTGGATCACCTGCTGCACTAGCTGCGCGTTGTCCTCTGTGGTTGCCGTACGCGGTCGCCCTACCTTTCCAGCACGTTCATCTGTCACGTTCCCAGTCCTTTGAAATTTTCCAAGCAGATCCTTTATTGTATCGCTTTTCGGTCCTTTGGTTACATTAAACCTCCGTTGAAAACTTCGTCTTGTTGCAACAACACTGTGTTCTAGGCGGTAGAATTCTAACACCAGAAAAATCCTCTGTTATAAGGAATAAACCATGTTGTCTACAGCACACTTGCACGTTGTGAACAGCACACGCTTACAGCAGAAAGACGACGTACAGAATGGCGCACCTACAGACTGCGTTGTCTTCTATATCTTTCACATCACTTGCAGCGCCATCTGTTGTTGAAAATTGTAACTACTGTAACTTCGAAAGTTTGTCCGCCTGAAAATGTACTGTTGTCCCAAGCATATTGCAACAAACGGTGTATTTCTATCGCTGCTCGTTTAGTTTTTATTGCCGTTTCAAATATACCGGTCATTTTTGAAACACCCTCTAAATAAATAATGTACTGTTTTACCTATAGAGCAGTAAAGAAAAATGGAACAACTTTATAATTAATGTAACAGTATCCGCTCAAAAATTCACAAAACCAATGTCTCTCTGTACTAGTGTAAAAGGCGTTTCAGCTGCATAAGTCCATATATCATCTTTCCAAACATAGGACATCTTCAAATGTTACGATACATCATAGCATCTTTGACACTCATATGGTTGTAAGCACTTTGTATGGATGAAAACATGTGGTACGTGGTAGAAGTCTTTATCTGTGACAAATCTAAAGTGTTCAGCTAGAAAAATATACGTGTGCAACGATAAGAATGCAGTGGGAATGTATTCACATCTGTTAGACGAATGTTATGAAAACAAACACTCTAAACCGACACTTCACGTAAGTCACGTCCAATGAAAAATTTATAACGCAACCATCTGTGTGGTGTGCTTATAATTATGTATTATTTATATTTTAGGACAATTAATCTGTAAAAAAGAACACCACATGTTGTAAGAAAAGCATGTAAACCGTCTGAAGATGAATCATAACGATTCGAATTCGGTAACGGTACCCTCTGAATAAAGGAACAGAAAGTATATTTGTGGCTGGTTGCTCTCCCAACACCATCAACATCTGTCTTCAAATAACAGCCACGGTCTCCAACCATGTCATCATATGACAAAATTGAATTTTGGAACAATTTGACGCTATAAGACGCGTTGGAGGATCGACCAAGTATATGGGTTCATACCACATTGCACTGACCAAGTGTTCCGCTTTCTTGATGAATACTTCGGGAACAGACTCATTGCGCCGGATTATTGCAAATTTACTGGCGCAGGAACGGCTTGGTCTGCATATTTGCCCGATCTGACTTCTTGTGTCTACCTTTTGTGTGGCACATTGGAAGACACGATCTACCAGAACAATCCAATCACAATCGCCGATTTGTGTACATTTTAATCCATTTCCGTTGAGCCACTACGGGATGTGCTAGCAAATTCCATTGTTCGTTTGTGTCGCATCCGTACTGGAAGTGAAAGACATTTCGAAAAGATTGCTATGTGGTTGGAAGGGGTACATGCAGAAAGAGTGTAACTATCGACTCTGATACTGTACAAGCTTCACAGCGTATGGTGCCATTCGTTAACACTTTTTCGAACTGTTTCGAAATTTCTGCGTAACTTCTGTATAAAATTCTTACAGCTCTCACAATAAACGTGGTGTACCTTTTGCTGTACTTGTCGATAGACCTTAGTTTTCGACAAATCAGGGACTCCTTCGCAGGACACCCTGTATTACGGTTTCTGTTTAAAAACTTCTGTGAGTGCTGTAGTTATTCTAATCTCGTATTAGCGATAACAAAGGGAGCGATTCATAGGGGCGTATAGTAGATTCGTACGTTCAGCATTTAAATTTGGCTCTTAAATTTTGTAAGTTGTCTTTCCCAAAATGGTTTACGTCTTCTTCAAGCTTCTGGCAGCTCTGTTTCTTCAGCATCTCCATGACGCTCCCCTGCAAGTCAAACAAATGTTACCATTCGTGCTGCCCTTCTCTGTATACGTTCAGTACCTCTGTTCATCCTATTTGGTGCAGCAATATTCTAAGATCCGTCACACGAGTGTTCTATAAGCAATCTCCTCTGCAGACTGATTACATTTCCCTAGTATTCTATCGAAGTCAGTCGTCTGCTTACCTTCTACTGGGCCTATTTAATCGTTCCATTTCATTTCCCAACGAATCGTTAAACCGACATATTCGTAAGAAAAGACTCATCATTAATACTGTAATCACAAGGTAATACTTTTTCAAATTTTGTGAAGTGCTCATTTCTATGTACTTGAAACATATTGCCAATCTCTGTACCAGTTTCAAATCTTATCAAGATATGACTGAATACTTGTGCAGCTTTTTGCAGACAGTGTCGGACTTGTTGACTGACTTATATACTCGAATTAGTCGTACTTAAATCCATTAGGTTCCCTAATTTCCTTCCTCAGAAAACAAATTTGTGAGTGAATATATTTTTCTGATGAAATATGCTCCTATTTTCGTAATTGAAACTTATTATTTTTTCTGAAGTTACTCCAAAAACATGTACTATTCAACTCGTGTTGTGTGACCATTTTCAGATAATGCGTACGAATAATCCATTTTGTATCCCAGGAAATACAGGTCACTGTCTCTCTTATACACAAAATGTACTTTTGGTGTAAGGCTGTCAGTTTCCATCCACTGCTTCTTATTTCGTCTTAAAATGTCGCGAACACGTGTCATACTTAGAAAAAAATTTCAGTACCAAATCGGTTGGGTTCTTTTAAAAGGGTGGTAACAGTGTTGTGGTATTTTTAACTTTTTATAAGGTATCTTTTACTGGTGTTCAACAAATGCGATACCCACCTTGCACAAAGCTTCGTCACCCTAAATTTTACATGTAATGTGAAGTTTATTCTTTCTTCGAACATGACTATGGAGGCAGATACTGTATTAATACATCTTTAACCATCGGTCACCCAATACAACAAAATTTCTCTTTACGCTTGACATACAGGTAAGAAATTTCTCATAAATTGCTTCTGAAGCTACATGGGATGTAACGTCCTTTATTTGGTTCCATTTGTCAGAAGAGCTGATGGGCAGGTAAAGGGTACTGCCGTAGTAAGCATCAGGAGCAACCAGGGGCCGAGAAATGTTTGTTTACCACTGCATGTGGGGGGACTGCCGTCTCTACAACAAATATATCACTGAGGTACGACATGAAAGGGACATACACTGCTTGATAAAAAAAGTGATACTCCCAGATCGGATGTCAATGTAGTTTCAAACACGTACACACCATCGGTGTCTATGTAAACGGTTAGAGATGCAACTATCTGTGACACGTAGAATGGCCACTATGGTTCATTAGTATTGCTTGTATTTAGTCCTGGTACGAGCCCTGGTAGTGTATGTAAGAGGCGTGGACAGCGTCAGATTTGAGTGGTCTCTCTGAAGCACCCGGAGATGCCAGACGTCTGCGCAACAGTTACCAGCACCAGACGGAGTTTGAAAGTGGCCTCATTGTGGGTGTCCAAATGGCTCGTTGGTCGAATCATGCAGTATCCTGATGTGTGGGACCGAAGTTGGACTCCATGGGAACTTTAGGGCAGGCACATACGTCAAGGTTCCGACTGACGACCTCTGACCAACGCAAGGCGGGTATTGGGATTGCGCACCAAGCACGAAATGAAGCCATAATTGCGACAACTAATGACTACTATCAGCTGTACAATGAAATGACGACAATGAAAATTTGTGCCGGATCGTGACTCGAACCCAGATTTTCCACTTATCGCGAGCGGCCGCCGTACCATTTAGCTATCAGAGCACGATTCAGGCTAGACCCAAACTTCCACATGTCGTCAACCATGCGTCCACAACCTGTACGGGTTCCCGGGTTCGATTCCCGGCGGGGTCAGGGATTTTCTCTGCCTCGTGATGACTGGGTGTTGTGTGATGTCCTTAGGTTAATTAGGTTTAAGTAGTTCTAAGTTCTAGGGGACTGGTGACCATAGATGTTAAGTCCCATAGTGCTCAGAGCCATTTGAACCATTTGAACCACAACCTGTACTCGTACATCCATTAAGTATATTTCCGTACAGGGGAGACGTTTTACTTGAAATTCTCTTGCCCGGCGTCGGTATATAAATACGATATGGCAGTGCCTGCGTTATTCTGAATTACGATGCAAAGTTCCTTCGAACTTGCATGCATGTCCCTTTCACATTTGTGTACACCATCCGAGAACAAATAATGGTCCGTTTGCAACGCTCTGTGCCATCCCGTACAACTGGTCAGAGACAAGCAGAAGTCGATTAAGAAAATATAGTCCCATGCGCAGTTCTCGTTAACATCGCAACTCAAATAACAGATTTTTATTAAAAAAATCAAGGACCAGTTACAACAGTTCTGGGGGAACTTGCTTCAGGAGAAGATACAACGGCTTTATGACGCCCTTCCCAACCGAATCAGTGCATGCATCCACGTCAGAGGACGTGCAACTTCATGCCGATAAATGGGTTTATACTGCCAGTTTCTTTGTAAATTTTATTAGGCTGTCTAATCGCAGCATCCAAGAAGAAATCGTGGGAAGACTTTGGAAACAGGTTGGAGACTATGGGTCAAGCTGCTGGAAAACCATTCTGGAGTGTAATTAGCAGTCTTCGAAAGGGAGGTAGGAAGGAAATGACAAGTATTTTGGACGGGTCAGGAAAACTGCTGGTGAATCCTGTGGATGCCTTGGGCAGATGGACGGAATAATTTGAAGAGTTGCTCAATGTAGGTGAAAATGCGATCAGTAATGTTTCAGATTTCGAGGTAGAATGGGATACGAATGATGATGGAAATAGGATCACATTTGAGGAAGTGGAAAAAATGGTCAATAGATTGCAGTGCAATAAAGCGGCTGGGGTGGATGAAATTAAGTCGGAACTCATCAAATACAGTGGAATGTCAGGTCTTAAATGGCTACACAGGATAACTGAAATGGCCTGGGAGTCGGGACAGGTTCCATCAGACTGGACAAAAGCAGTAATCACACCAATCTTTAAACATGGAAACAGAAAAGATTGTAACAACTACACAGGTATCTCTTTAATCAGCGTTGTGGGTAAAATCTTCTCAGGTATTGTTGAAAGGAAAGTGCGAGTATTAGTTGAGGACCAGTTGGATGAAAATCAGTGTGGGTTTAGGCCTCTTAGGGGTTGTCAGGACCAGATCTTTAGCTTACGGCAAATAATGGAGAAGTGTTATGAGTTTAACAGGGAATTGTATCTATGCTTTATAGATCTAGAAAAGGCATATGACCAGGTTCCTAGGAGGAAGTTATTGTCTGTTCTACAAGATTATGGAATAGGAGGCAAACTTTTGCAAGCAATTAAAGGTCTTTACATGGATAGTCAGGCAGCAGTTAGAGTTGACGGTAAATTGAGTTCATGGTTCAGAGTAGTTTCAGGGGTAAGACAAGGCTGCAACCTGTCTCCACTGTTGTTCATATTATTTATGGATCATATGTTGAAAACAATAGACTGCCTGGGTGAGATTAAGATATGTGAACACAAAATAAGCAGTCTTGCATATGCGGATGACTTAGTTGTGATGGCAGATTCGATTGAAAGTTTGCAAAGTAATATATCAGAGCTAGATCAGAAATGTAAGGACTATGGTATGAAGATTAGCATCTCCAAAACGAAAGTAATGTCAGTGGGAAAGAAATATAAACGGATTGAGTGCCAAATAGGAGGAACAAATTTTTCCAGTACTTAGGATGCATATTCTCACAGGATGGCAACATAGTGAAAGAACTGGAAGCGAGGTATAGCAAAGCTAATGCAGTGAGCGCTCAGCTACTATCTACTCTCTTCTGCAAGAAGGAAGTCAGTACCAAGACTAAGTTATTTGTGCACCGTTCAATCTTTCGACCAACTTTGTTGTATGGGAGCGAAAGCTGGGTGGATTCAGGTTACCTTATCAACAAGGTTGAGGTTACGGATATGAAAGTAGTTAGGATGATTGCAGGCATTAGTAGATGGGAACAATGGCAGGATGGTGTCCACAATGAGGAAATCAAAGAAAAACTGGGAATGAACTCTATAGATGTAGCAGTCAGGGCGAACAGGCTTAGATGGTGGGCTCATGTTACACGCATGGGAGAAGCAAGGTTACCAAAGAGACTCATGGATTCAGCAGTAGAGGGTAGGAGGAGTCGGGGCAGACCGAGGAGAAGGTACCTGGATCCGGTTAAGAATGATTTTGAAGTAATAGGTTTAACATCAGAAGAGGCACCAATGTTAGCACTGAATAGGGGATCATGGAGGAACTGTATAAGGGGGGCTATGCTCCAGACTGAACGCTGAAAGGCATAATCAGTCTTAAATGGTGATGATGATGATGATGATGATGATGATGATGTCTAATCGCTGATATGTCCGCTCCCGATAGCTCGATGGTCAGCTTGACGGATTGTAAATCCTCTGGGCCCGGGTTCGATTCTCGGCTGGGTCGGGGAATTTTCTCCGCCCAGGGACTAGGCGTTGTGCTGCCCTCATCATCATCCTATCATCTTCATCGGCTGCAGGTCGCCGAAGTGGCGTCAAATTGGAAGACAGGCACCCGGCGCACGGTCTGCCCTACGGGGGTCCCTACCCATACCATTGCATAAATAAAATCACTGAAATGACATCGCTTACCCTGTCAACCCGTCAAGTTTCATTTCGTTTCCTCCTCTTCATCTAAAGTTTTACTTTCTCTATAAGGCGGTGTGTCTACAATATTTTGGACAATGTCTGTACTTAACCAAGTAAGGAAGAAAAAATGTGTTGATAGGTACAGTGTTTCTTCTTTTAATCCTAGGCATCATTTCGGCCTCCGCTGGCATTTCTTACAAATGTTTCGGAACACGCCGCGTAAAAGCGAGCTGATGTAGTTGAGCTCCGTATGGAGCATTGCGTACTATTATGGCTTAACAATCGCCCGCATTTCATTTCGGAAAACGCTGTATAAAAGCGAGTTTACGTAGTTGAGCTCCATATGGAGCATTGCGTACTAATATGGCTTAACAAATCGCCCGCATTTCATAGTTTCGTTTTTACCGCTAGTTCCTGGTACAGACGCTGTGGCCTCTTTACGCGGGGAACTATTACGTGGTGACTCCTATTAGTAAACAGTTTAGTGCCGACATTCTTCGGACTAACGAACCGAAAGAGACCGCGTGTCCAATTTAAAAGCCTACCTGTCTTGCAACCACTCTGTCAACATGCCACGTGATCTGACGCACTGACAGTGCGTTAGTGGGCACTGTTCTTCATTCAGCGAATGCGTTCGCTACACGTGATTGGAAACATGTGAAAAACTCCCTCGTCCTGCACAGTCGACGAGCAACCGTAGCGCAGAGGTGCAAGGAGCTCGCAAAGTAACAAAGAGGCGGAAAACTTCAGGTCTCGACAATTTAATGGGGAATTGGAGTTTAACGTCGTGTCGACCGCATGGTAACAGAGACGGAGCGTAGGTTCAGATTGGTCTTGGATGAGAAAAGTTATCTGCCGTGTGAGTCAAATGATAAGCGCAGACATTTGTCTTAAGTGATTTACAGAAAAGGAGGAAAACTTGTATTTGCATGACCGGGATGGGATTTCGAATGCTGTCCTCCTGCAAGAAAATCCAACTTTACATAATACATGGCGACAAGGGTAACGTGCATATAAAGAAGAGTGAATAGTAGTAAAAGAAGCTTCTGATGAACAACATGTAGGAAGCTCGCTCTTACAAAATTTAAGAAGGGATCTAATGGTTCAAATGGCTATGAGCACTATGGGACTTAACATCTGAGGTCATCAGTCCCCTAGAACTTAGAACTACTTAAACCTAACTAACCTAAGGACATCACACACATCCATGCCCGAGGTAGTATTCGAACCTGCGACCGTAGCGGTCGCGCGGTTCCAGACAGAAGCTCCTAGAACCGCTCGGCCACACCAACCGGCTAGAAAGGATGTAGTTCATTAAATACTAGACTGTAACATGAATTCGGGAAAGGTAAGTTTTTCTCTAAAATGGAAAAGAAATCGACTCTGAGCCATTATTGATTTCTCTGTCTTAAGCTTACTGCAGTTAATTTAAGAGAACTTAACACAAGACGCGTTTCGCTATCATTTGTAAAGCATCTTCTGTGGTCACTGGTCTTTCTGCCTCTTGCTTACATATTCTCCAAACCACTGCTTCATCCCTCTTTGTCAGCAGAGATAGATGTCGAAAGACTTCTTTTCACATATACACTTGGCGGTTTTTGCCTCTCCACAATTTTCCTTATGCTGAATTTGCGTCATTTACACTCCACTTTTGGATATGGCATTTAAGTAATGTGTGTTCTCACTCATCACAGTCTTACAGAGCATTACTGTAATACAGTGTCAGGTAGGAAACGGGGTGGGAAGAGTTTATAAATACCTCGTCCAGCTTCTAGGCAGTCAGAATATCAGCCACCTGACGATGGCAAAGTTTTCCTTTGCTGAAACCTTGAGGCAGTTGGACACTGATATCCGGCCGTTCACACGTGAACTATTTCTTCAACATCTGCACATCTATCGTCTCTGAAACCTCTTCTTACTTGTTTCTTACAGTTGTTGGGTGGTTTCAAGAGGCCGCTAAGGAGAATCCCTGTCTATAGTCACCAACAAACACGTCCTGAATGGCGTGAACTATCTTAGTATCTCTCCGCATAAATCCGCTTTACTTGTAGGTAAACGCGATCTCTCGAGTACACATGGAAAATAAGCACACGCAACACATTTAAATTGAACGGAACGGAAAGAATGGGTTCTGTATATCTAAATATCTTACGTAGTACATGTATGAATAGTTTCATGAAAACAACGGATAACTTTGAAGATGTGTTAGCTTTCAGTTGCTAGTGTCCAGCTGTGCTATGAGGCGGCCTCGTTTGTGTAAGTATCAATTAAGAAAGAAAAAAAATAGTTTACTAGTTATAAGATCATTTAAAAAACGATTAATTTACTATTCGACATGTTATATTACCATATGCAGTTCATGAAAGATCACTAGCATGCTTAGAGATTCTACCAGTTATTATTTAGAATTCGCATAACCTACTCTGCAGATGAGTGGGGATTTACTAAAGTGACCCAATAGCATATCTGACTTCAGTAGCACGACAAGATGCCGGCTTACTATTGAAGCACATTTAAATAAAGCAAGATATATGTTTCTTGAAAATAAACTCGTAACACGTGATTTCAGTGCTGAACATAGTAATCTTTAAAGACAATGAACGACATAGTTTGCATAGTTTATAACCGCCCTCAAATCAAGACAGCACACGGGATATGTATCCAGAATCAGCAGTACAAACAGTAATCTTACACTCTTTCAATAGTTACACTCCAGGAAATGGAAAAAAGAACACATTGACACCGGTGTGTCAGACCCACCATACTTGCTCCGGACACTGCGAGAGGGCTGTACAAGCAATGATCACACGCACGGCACAGCGGACACACCAGGAACCGCGGTGTTGGCCGTCGAATGGCGCTAGCTGCGCAGCATTTGTGCACCGCCGCCGTCAGTGTCAGCCAGTTTGCCGTGGCATACGGAGCTCCATCGCAGTCTTTAACACTTGTAGCATGCCGCGACAGCGTGGACGTGAACCGTATATGCAGTTGACGGACTTTGAGCGAGGGCGTATAGTGGGCATGCGGGAGGCCGGGTGGACGTACCGCCGAATTGCTCAACACGTGGGGCGTGAGGTCTCCACAGTACATCGATGTTGTCGCCAGTGGTCGGCGGAAGGTGCACGTGCCCGTCGACCTGGGACCGGACCGCAGCGACGCACGGATGCACGCCAAGACCGTAGGATCCTACGCAGTGCCGTAGGGGACCGCACCGCCACTTCCCAGCAAATTAGGGACACTGTTGCTCCTGGGGTATCGGCGAGGACCATTCGCAACCGTCTCCATCAAGCTGGGCTACGGTCCCGCACACCGTTAGTCCGTCTTCCGCTCACGCCCCAACATCGTGCAGCCCGCCTCCAGTGGTGTTGCGACAGGCGTGAATGGAGGGACGAATGGAGACGTGTCGTCTTCAGCGATGAGAGTCGCTTCTGCCTTGGTGCCAATGATGGTCGCATGCGTGTTTGGCGCCGTGCAGGTGAGCGCCACAATCAGGACTGCATACGACCGAGGCACACAGGGCCAACACCCGGCATCATGGTGTGGGGAGCGATCTCCTACACTGGCCGTACACCACTGTTGATCGTCGAGGGGACACTGAATAGTGCACGGTACATCCAAACCGTCATCGAACCCAACGTTCTACCATTCCTAGACCGGCAAGGGAACTTCTGTTCCAACAGGACAATGCACGTCCGCATGTATCCCGTGCCACCCAACGTGCTCTAGAAGGTGTAAGTCAACTACCCTGGCCAGCAAGATCTCCGGATCTGTCCCACATTTAGCATGTTTGGGACTGGATGAAGCGTCGTCTCACGCGGTCTGCACGTCCAGCACGAACGCTGGTCCAACTGAGGCGCCAGGTGGAAATAGCATGGCAAGCCGTTCCACAGGACTACATCCAGCATCTCTACGATCGTCTCCGTGGGAGAATAGCAGCCTGCATTGCTGCGAAAGGTGGATATACACTGTACTAGTGCCGACATTGTGCATGCTCTGTTGCCTGCGTCTATGTGCCTGTGGTTCTGTCAGTGTGATCATGTGATGTATCTGACCCCAGGAATGTGTCAATAAAGTTTCCCCTTCCTGGGACAATGAATTCACGGTGTTCTTATTTCAATTTCCAGGAGTGTATTTTCAAAGAATTTAACATAGTACAGAATAAAGTAAAGTGACACGCTAACCTGCCTGCAAGTAATTATGAACTCACAGCCTCTCCGCACCTATTCGACTCCACACAGACATGCGACCGAGTACTTGGGCGCAGAACGATACCAGTAAAGAAAACCACAGAAAACTCACACAGAAAACTTTACTTCAGGACTGACTATAAATTGGTTTGATATTCCCAGATATCTTGTACGCAGTAAAAATTGTTGAACAACATTGCTCACCATCAAACGAAGGTGATTTCTTCAGAACAGCATGTTACCTCGAAATTAGCTCTCCAACTTACAACCAACCGGAACAATGCAAATGGCAAACTCCTTTCGAACAAGGAAACCACACGGCTTAAAACCCGCCAACGAATGCTACTGACTGAGAGCAAACTGACTAGCCAAAGACGTAATACTAACATAGTGAGTTAGCAAAGAGTTTGCGAAAAAACACTGAAAATGATTAATGCAACGTCTCGCAGACAGTAAAGTAAAAATTTAAATTCACAAAGAAGGTAAAATATGCTGTGAGGAAATGAAAGAGTCAACTGACAGTGAACTTTCAAGGGGCATTGGAGGAGTACGTTTATGAATGAATAAGAAACTGGGAAAGTGGGTAAGATACTATGAACAGCCTATTTTTTTACTGTAGCCGAATCCACACGGTGACAACACCTACCACAGTAGTAAAAGTCTATCTACGTAACAGCTCTGCAGATGGTTAAGGTATTGAAGCAATGTTAAAACAAATGTTTGATTTTTAGTATTATGGATGGAAAGTGGAAGGTATTGAAACAATGTTCAATAAGTAAAACAAATGATTGATTTTAGTATTATGGATGGAAACTGGAAGTCGAGAAAAGGAAAAAAAAAACAAAAGGAAAAGTAGCAGGGTCACAGGGACTTGGGCTAAACAACGAGAGAAGCAGCCGCCTAGAGAATATTGCACAGAGCATATTTTATTCATTGCTAATAGTTTGGGATTCATGAAACAAGGCTGTGTACATGAAAGAGACCTCGAGACACAGGTGGATCTAGGACAGACGACGATTTAGAATCAGGTGGCGATACTAGATTTACGCAACAAAACATTTCCAACGGCGGATGTGGATTTTCACCATAATTTATTGTTTTCAACTACAGATTAAATGTGGAGAAATTGCAGATAGATGGAAAAAAAAGGAGATGGGATCTGGATAAATGGAAAGCAACAGTGGTTGTTGAATCTATGAAAGACAGCATTGGGCAATGATTGACTAAAAGGGGAGAACGTATACAGTAGGAGACAAATGCACATTTTAGAAGTGTGGATACGACATTTGTAATGGTTAAAAATTTAACTACCATGTGCATCAGCAATCAATAGTTAAATTTTTATTAATTAAGTTGTTTATTATTTCTCGGTTTATGATTCGTTACAAAACTAAAACTTCAGTAAGGTGAAAACACTGAAATTAGAACGATAAGATACTGAAAAAGAGAGACGTCATAAATGTTTCACCTTACAATTTATAAAACTGTGGAAAGCTTTGAAAGATTTCCGTTGCACGTTCTTTCTGTCTCTCTATCCATCCTGTTGGAACGTATGGCGGAATGCCATCAACGAAACAGCCAACATTCCATGTACTTTGAGGGCTCAAAACGAGTCAGTGGTGGGCCATTCAACTACAGCAAAAGCAATGAAGAACTAGTTTTCGTTATCAGCGAGGCTCTACCGACGGTAACGATCATATTCACTTGAGAAAATGATCTCTCGGATTCACTAGTAGACAATTGTCAAAGAAAGAAGATTTGCGGGATACTTCGTTTTGTTTTCACAGTATTCACCAGAAGTTCTCACAATTATAAAAAAAAATTCTCACAAAAGGCTTTAATTGCATCTCGTTTGATCAAAAAAATGGTTCAAATGGCTCTGAGCACTATGTGACTTAACTTCTGAGGTCATCAGTCCACTAGAACTTAGAACTACTTAAACCTAACTAACCTAAGGACACCACACACATCCATGCCCGAGACAGGATTCGAACCTGCGACCGTAACGGTAGCGCGGTTCCAGACTGCAGCGTCTAGAACCGTCGTTTGATCAATTGGTAGCGAACTGCAGGTGACTTAATCTCCTTTTGCCTAAAAGTATTGTCTTTAACGGCTTTTGGGTCACTTGCTTGTGTCAGCTATAACGGGCTGGATTGACCAAAGCTGTATCTTCACCACTAAGCAATTCAATCGCTTATGAGAGGCTGTCATAAAAGTCAACATGATTATTGATCAGTTCTCCAGGTTGTTTTTTCATAAGTTTGATTCCAATAAATCTGCTGTTGTTGACGGATGCCACAGCCTTCTCATAAAAGTTCCCGGACTAGCTTTACGGGCAATAGATTTGTTAACCAACGTCTGAAGTTTTTTTATTAGCCCTAAATAAGTCTATATCTCGGTGTTGCAGTTCATAAAATGTTATGAAGTGTGCCACAGTAATTTGTTTACAATATGTGTTATTTGGTGGAATTCAAGAACATATTCATCGAGCTAGGAAACGATGTAGACCACTACAAAACAAATCAACAACTACGGGAACGTATGTAAGTGAACAGAACTGTTTTGCATCATATACAAACAAATGTAAGCACTTTAGTGTATTTTTATTAATTACACAACTGATAAAGAGACACTAAATACTCAAATATTCTTGTGCGGAGTGGAGCAGACATCATGCTGTAGATCGAAACATCTATGTAACGAAAAACATTAGCCATTTGAAGATGGGCATGTTGTTGTGGTCTTCAGTTCTGAGACTGGTTTGATGCAGCTCTTCATGCTACTCTATCCTGTGCAAGCTTCTTCATCTCCCAGTACCTACTGCAACCTACATCCTTCTGAATCTTCTTAGTGTATTCATCTCTTGGTCTCCCTCTACGATTTTTACCCCCCACGCTGCCCTCCAATACTAAATTGGTGATCCCTTGATGCCTCAGAACATGTCCTACCAACCGATCCCTTCTTCTGGTCAAGTTGTGCAACAAACTTCTCTTCTCCCCAATCCTATTCAATACTTCCTCATTAGTTATGTGATCTACCCATCTAATCTTCAGCATTCTTCTGTAGCATCACACTTCGAAAGCTTCTGTTCTCTTCTTGTCCAAACTATTTATCGTCCATGTTTCACTTCCATACATGGCTACACTCCATACAAATACTTTCAGAAATGACTTCCTGACACTTAAATCTATAATCTATGTTAACAAATTTCTCTTCTTCAGAAACGCTTTCCTTGCCATTGCCATTCTACATTTTATATCCTCTCTACTTCGACCATCATCAGTTATTTTCCTCCCCAAATAGCAAAACTCCTTCACCACTTTAAGTGTCTCATTTCCTAATCTAGTTCCCTCAGCATCACCCGACTTAATTCGACTACATTCCATTATCCTCGTTTCGCTTTTGTTGATGTTCATCTTATACCCTCCTTTCAAGACACTGTCCATTCCGTTCAACTGCTCTTCCAAGTCCTTTGCTATCTCTGACAGAATTACAATGTCATCGGCGAACCTCTACATCTATATCTACATCCATACTCCGCAAGCCACCTGACGGTGTGTGGCGGAGGGTACCTTCAGTACCTCTATCGGTTCTCCCTTCTATTCCAGTCTCGTATTGTTCGTGGAAAGAAGGATTGTCGGTATGCCTCTGTGTGGGCTCTAATCTCTCTGATTTTATCCTCATGGTCTCTTCGCGAGATATACGTAGGAGGGAGCAATATACCGCTTGACTCTTCGGTGAAGGTATGTTCTCGAAACTTTGACAAAAGCCCGTAACGAGCTACTGAGCGTCTCTCCTGCAGAGTCTTCCACTGGAGTTTATCTATCATCTCCGTAACGCTTTCGCGATTACTAAATGATCCTGTAACGAAGTGCGCTGCTCTCCGTTGGATCTTCTCTATGTCTTGTATCAACCCTATCTGGTACGGATCCCACACTGCTGAGCAGTATTCAAGCAGTGTGCGAACAAGCGTACTGTAACCTACTTCCTTTGTTTTCGGATTGCATTTCCTTAGGATTCTTCCAATGAATCTCAGTCTGGCATCTGCTTTACCGACAATCAACATTATATGATCATTCCATTTTAAATCACTCCTAATGCGTACTCCCAGATAACTTATGGTATTAACTGCTTCCAGTTGCTGACCTGCTATTTTGTAGCTAAATGATAAAGGATCTATCTTTCTGTGTATTCGCAGCACATTACACTTGTCTACATTGAGATTCAGTTGCCATTCCCTGCACCATGCGTCAATTCGCTGCAGATCCTCCTGCATTTCAGTACAATTTTCCATTATTACAACCTCTCGATACACCACAGCATCATCTGCAAAAAGCCTCAGTGAACTTCCGATGTCATCCACCAGGTCATTTACACTCCTAGAAATGGAAAAAAGAACACATTGACACCGGTGTGTCAGACCCACCATACTTGCTCCGGACACTGCGAGAGGGCTGTACAAGCAATGATCACACGCACGGCACAGCGGACACACCAGGAACCGCGGTGTTGGCCGTCGAATGGCGCTAGCTGCGCAGCATTTATGCACCGCCGCCGCCAGTGTCAGCCAGTTTGCCGTGGCATACGGAGCTCCATCGCAGTCTTTAACACTGGTAGCATGCCGCGACAGCGTGGACGTGAAACGTATGTGCAGTTGACGGACGTTGAGCGAGGGCGTATAGTGGGCATGCGGGAGGCCGGGTGGACGTACCGCCGAATTGCTCAACACGTGGGGCGTGAGGTCTCCACAGTACATCGATGTTGTCGCCAGTGGTCGGCGGAAGGTGCACGTGCCCGTCGACCTGGGACCGGACCGCAGCGACGCACGGATGCACGCCATGACCGTAGGATCCTACGCAGTGCCGTAGGGGACCGCACCGCCACTTCCCAGCAAATTAGGTACACTGTTGCTGCTGGGGTATCGGCGAGGACCATTCGCAACCGTCTCCATGAAGCTGGGCTACGGTCCCGCACACCGTTAGGCCGTCTTCCGCTCACGCCCCAACATCGTGCAGCCCGCCTCCAGTGGTGTCGCGACAGGCGTGAATGGAGGGACGAATGGAGACGTGTCGTCTTCAGCGATGAGAGTCGCTTCTGCCTTGGTGCCAATGATGGTCGTATGCGTGTTTGGCGCCGTGCAGGTGAGCGCCACAATCAGGACTGCATACGACCGAGGCACACAGGGCCAACACCCGGCATCATGGTGTGGGGAGCGATGTCCTACACTGGCCGTACACCACTGGTGATCGTCGAGGGGACACTGAATAGTGCACGGTACATTCAAACCGTCATCGAACCCATCGTTCTACCATTCCTAGACCGACAAGGGAACTTGCTGTTCCAACAGGACAATGCACGTCCGCATGTATCCCGTGCCACCCAACGTGCTCTAGAAGGTGTAAGTCAACTACCCTGGCCAGCAAGATCTCCGGATCTGTCCCCCATTGAGCATGTTTGGGACTGGATGAAGCGTCGTCTCACGCGGTCTGCACGTCCAGCACGAACGCTGGTCCAACTGAGGCGCCAGGTGGAAATGGCATGGCAAGCCGTTCCACAGGACTACATCCAGCATCTCTACGATCGTCTCCATGGGAGAATAGCAGCCTGCATTGCTGCGAAAGGTGGATATACACTGTACTAGTGCCGACATTGTGCATGCTCTGTTGCCTGTGTCTATGTGCCTGTGGTTCTGTCAGTGTGATCATGTGATGTATCTGACCCCAGGAATGTGTCAATAAAGTTTCCCCTTCCTGGGACAATGAATTCACGGTGTTCTTATTTCAATTTCCAGGAGTGTATGTATATTGTGAATAGCAACGGTCCTATGACACTCCCCTGCGGCACACCTGAAATTACTCTTACTTCGGAAGACTTCTCTCCATTGAGAATAACATGCTGCGTCCTGTTATCTAGGAACTCCTCAATCCAATTGCACAATTGGTCTGATAGTCCATATGCTCTTACTTTGTTCAATAAACGACTGTGGGGAACTGTATCGAACGCCTTGCGGAAGTCAAGAAACACGGCATCTACCTGTGAACCCGTGTCTATGGCCCTTTGAGTCTCGTGGACGAATAGCGCGAGCTGGGTTTCATATGACCGTCTTTTTCGAAACCCTTGCTGATTCCTACAGAGTAGATTTCTAGTCTCCAGAAAAGTCATTATACTCGAACACAATACATGTTCCAAAATTCTACAACTGATCGACGTTAGAGATATAGGTCTATAGTTCTGCACATCTGTTCGACGTCCCTTCTTGGAAACGGGGATGACCTGTGCCCTTTTCCAATCCTTTGGAACGCTACGCTCTTCTAGAGACCTACGGTACACCGCTGCAAGAAGGGGGGCAAGTTCCTTCGCGTACTCTGTGTTAAATTGAACTGGTATCCCATCAGGTCCAGAGGCCTTTCCTCTTTTGAGCGATTTTAATTGTTTCTCTATCCCTCTGTCGTCTATTTCGATATCTACCATTTTGTCATCTGTGCGACAATCTAGAGAAGGAACTACAGTGCAATCTTCCTCTGTGAAACAACTTTGGAAAAAGACATTTAGTATCTCGGCCTTTAGTTTGTCATCCTCTGTTTCAGTACCATTTTGGTCACAGAGTGTCTGGACATTTTGTTTTGATCCACCTACCGCTTTGACATAAGACCAAAATTTCTTAGGATTTTCTGCCAAGTCAGTACATAGAATTTTACTTTCGAATTCATTGAACGCCTCTCGCATAGCTCTCTTCACACTACATTTCGCTTCGCGTAATTTTTGTTTGTCTGCAAGGCTTTGGCTATGTTTATGTTTGCTGTGAAGTTCCCTTTGCTTCCGCAGCAGTTTTCTAACTCGGTTGTTGAACCACGGTGGCTCTTTTCCATCTCTTACGATCTTGCTTGGCACATACTCATCTAACGCATATTGTACGATGGTTTTGAACTTTGTCCACTGATCCTCAACACTATCAGTACTTGAGACAAAACTTTTGTGTTGAGCCAACAGGTACTCTGAAACTCAAAGTTTTTATTTCTTCTCCATGGATTTTAATACCTACTCCGAACTTTTCTTTTGTTTCCTTTACTGCTTGCTCAATATACAGAATGAATAACATCGGGGAGAGGCTACAACCCTGTCTTACTCCCTTCCCAACCACTGCTTCCCTTTCATGTCCCTCGACTCTTATAACTGCCATCTGGTATCTGTACAAATTGTAAATAGCCTTTCGCTCCCTGTATTTTACCCCTGCCACCTTTAGAATTTGAAAGAGTGTATTCCAGTCAACATTGTCAAAAGCTTTCTCTAAGTCTGCAAATGCTAGAAACGTAGGTTTGCCTTTCCTTAATCTTTCTTCTAAGATAAGTCGTAAGATCAGTATTGCCTCACGTGTTCCAGTATTTCTACGGAATCCAAACTGATCTTCCCCGAGGTCGGCTTCTACTAGTTTTTCCATTCGTCTGCAAAGAATTCGTGTTAGAGTTTTGCAGCTGTGGCTTATTAAACTGATTGTTCGGTAATTTTCACATCTGTCAACACATGCTTTCTTTGGGATTGGAATTATTATATTCTTCTTGAAGTCTGAGGGAATTTCGCCTGTCTCATACATCTTGCTCACCAGATGGTAGAGTTTTGACAGGACTGGCTCTCCCAAGGCCGTCAGTAGTTCTAATGGAATGTTGTCTACTCCGGGGGCCTTGTTCCGACTCAGGTCTTTCAGTGCTCTGTCAAACTCTTCACGCAGTATCATATCTCCCATTTCATCTTCATCTACATCCTCTCCCATTTTCATAATATTGTCCTCAAGTACATCGCCCTTGTATAGACCCTCTATATACTCCTTCCACCTTTCTGCTTTCCCTTCTTTGCTTAGAACTGGGTTTCCATCTGAGCACTTGATGTTCATACAAGTGGTTCTCTTATCTCCAAAGGTCTCTTTAATTTTCCTGTAGGCAGTATCTATCTTACCCCTAGTGAGATAAGCCTCTACATCCTTACATTTGTCCTCTAGCCATCCCTGCTTAGCCATTTTGCACTTTCTGTCGATCTCATTTTTGAGACGTTTGTATTCCTTTTTGCCTGTTTCATTTACTGCATTTTTATATTTTCTCCTTTCATCAATTAAATTCAATATTTCTTCGTTACCATAATAGCCCGAAATCGGTTATGGTGCTAAAATAAAAGATTTAAAAAGTTTTTGTGCCTGGCGGCGTCATTCACCAACTGTAATTAACGACCGTGGATTTCACAAGATTCAACATGGATAAAGTGACAGATTAAGTTATCAGGTCTTTCGAAAAACTTCTTGGAATGGATGAAGTGGTAGAAGTGCAACTTTTATATCTGTGTGTGTTATTTACTTTTGCTAATTCTGGATTATAGGTTAAAGATTACTTCTTGAGTAAATTCTTCAGAAGTTCTGTAACTTCTTCCTGTAACGCGAACGTCTTTGAATACTTATACGACTACAGAAGCTGGCATTATGATCTCAGCTAAAGAGAATACTGAAATACAAAGAAGATAGTGAAAACAAAAGAAAAAACCAAGGGAAGAGCTCAGTGATACAGTAGGTACACTAGAAGCAGAAAACCAGCTATTACATGTGAAATTAGTTGTGAATGTTTAATCTTAGTGGTTTGCTCTTGCAGTCTAAACTCTTAAATTTTATACCCATTCCATAATCCCAAAGAAGGGATATTAGTCCTTTACAGGTACCGAAAATTATCTTCCGCAGTACTCGGCCTATAATATTTGCAAGAGCCGCAACTGCAAGAGTTCAAGATTACGTCTCAGGAAGTGATAGAATTATTTTCGTAAAAGTCTTTCACGCACGGACGCGTTGTCAACCATCCTACAGCTAATAGGAAAAAGCAGTCTAAGAACTTAACATTTACAGGAATAGTTCAATATACTAATACAATCGATTCACTTTAAACGACATATGCTACGGGAGACAGTTGAATGTAAAGGTTTTGTATGAAGTTTCAGATAACGTTAGAAGGTCGTACGGGTACATTAGTGGTCATGAGCATTTCGAACGACGTAACAGCAGCGCCTGGATAGACGAGGCTACTGTACTGTATGTCATCTGTCCTAATCGTTTTCACTCAGACGACACTATGTAATAATGGAAATCACTGCGCCCAATATGCACTCAAATCCAACCCCATACAGTAATGAGTACATTACTCTTCGTCCATGATTAGACTATAATTAATTTCTGGGAAGACTGTTTACAAAAAGCTGAATAATCATCCCGAAAAGCAAATGCAAAGTGATGGCCTCTGGGAAAAATAGCATATGTCAAAATTTTGCTCAAGGAGCTTTGTGTCTCTAAGAAACATTGAACATGAATTAGTTCGGCTGAAACATCGCATGTAAATGCTGTGCGATAACCGAAAGCAAGCTAGGTAGTTCGTGGTGCTATCAGTCAACGTTAGTGAGAAGATTTCAGCGCACAACGAAGTACTGGAGGAATGGTGACCGAAACATGGCGGGTAGTCTAAACAGTGAAGTAGATGACGATAATTACGTTGATAATATAAAGACGACGACCGGATGCGAAACATCGTCCTCCCGAATGCGAGTCCGATGTGTTGATCATTGCGCCACCACGCTCCGTAATACTGCTCGACTCTTTGGAATCACCACGGGGTCAGATTAAAGGAAGACATCAAAACAAGTCAGAGGCGAGTCGCTAGATTTGCTACCGATGGGTTCGATCAACACCCGAGTATTTCGGAGATGCTTCGTGAACTCTAATGGGAATCCCTGGAGGAAAGAGGACGATGTTTTCGCGAAACACTATTGAGAAAGTTTGGAGAACTTGTATTTGACGCTGACTGCAGAACGATTCCTCTGCCACCAACACGCATCTTGCGTAAAGTCCACGAAGATAAGAGGAAATAGGTACCATTCTGTTCGTGAGTGGAACAGAATAGGAAACGGCTAGTAGTGCTATAGTGTACCCTCCATCATGAACCTTATGGTGGCTTGCGGAGGGGGCCTGCGAAATATGCAGGTCCTGTGATGCACATCACAGCGCGTGACACAAAAGGTCTTACGAGAGCCAGCGGTCGTCTCTGGCAAGGACCGAGTTACAGTCTCAGACAAATTTAATAATTCTTCGCTCAAATGGCTTCACTGAGGCTTTTTGCAGATGATGCTGTGATGTATCGAGAGGTTGTAACAATGGAAAATTGTACTGAAATGCAGGAGGATCTGCAGTGAATTGACGCATGGTGCAGGGAATGGCAATTGAATCTCAATGTAGACAAGTGTAATGTGCTGCGAATACATAGAAAGATAGATCGCTTATCATTTAGCTACAAAATAGCAGATCAGCAACTGGAAGCAGTTAATTCCATAAGTTATCTGGGAGTACGCATTAGGAGTGATTTAAAATGGAATGATCATATAAAGTTGATCGTCGGTAAAGCAGATGCCAGACTGAGATTCATTGGAAGGATCCTAAGGAAATACAATCCGAAAACAAAGGAAGTAGGTTACAGTACACTTGTTCGCCCACTCCTCGTATACTGCTCGGCAGTGTGGGATCCGTACCAGATAGGGTTGATAGAAGAGATAGAGAAGATCCAGCGGAGAGCAGCGCACTTCGTTACAGGATCATTTAGTAATCGCAAAAGCGTTACGGAGATGATAGATGAACTCCAGTGGAAGACTCTGCAGGAGAGACGCTCGGTACAGACTTTTGTTGAAGTTTCGAGAACATACCTTCACCGAAGAGTCAAGCAGTATATTGCTCCGTCCTATGTATATCTCGCGAAGAGACCATGAGGATAAAATCAGAGAGATTAGAGCCCACACAGAAGCATACCGACAATCCTTCTTTCCACGAACAATACGAGACTGGAATAGAAGGGAGAACCGATAGAGGTACTCAAGGTACCCTCCGCCACACACCGGCAGGTGGCTTGCGGAGTATGGATGTAGATGTAGAAATGGCTCTGAGCACTATGTGACTTAACTGCTGAGGTCATCAGTCGCCTAGAACTTAGAACTAATTAAACCTAACTAACCTAAGGACATCACACACATCCATGCATGAGGCAGGATTCGAACCTGCGACGGTAGCGGTCGCTCGGCTCCAGACTGCAGCACCTAGAACCACACGGCTACTTCGGCCGGCTAATAATTCTTAACTACATGCGAGTTCTCGATAACACATGATAAAGTTAAGACTTTTAGTGTTTACCTTTTCACTAATTTATTGACTTACCGTGGGCTCTGCACTGTGCCCAGCGTTTACGATGTATGGCGGGTAGGACGACTAGTGTGACGTCACAGCCCGTGTTTCGCCTAGGCCCCGCTTGCGGAGTTTGTGTTTAGATGCAGATGTAGCTATAGATAAAGATGACGGATTTTAAGATAATAACCACTCGTCTAGAACTGACGGGTCACTGCTTCCATATGATTCACAGAAAGTGATTTCGTGGACAGTAAAAATAAGAGCATACACGTGAGATTTGTGGACGGAGGGAAAGAGCGCGGGTGCGTGTTGTGGAGGCTGTGAGTAAGTACCTGAGGAGCGGTACGCCAGCGGAAATGGAGCGAGTAAAGAGTGGCTGTCACAACAAAGGAAACGGCGAGCCAAGCGGGCGAAACTTTTTAATTTCTTCATTTCACAGCTGGTTAGTCGGCGGCGCCGTTAATTGGCCTGCCGTATTGTTAGCCGTAATCAAACGGCGGCGCTGCGAGCAGAGCGGAGCAGGCGGCCGATAAAGGCCTCTCCCTCCCCCTCACCCCCCCCCCGCCGCTGTGCCCCTGCCTCCTCCGCCACCCCCTCCCATTTGTCAGGAGAGCCGCCGCCGATATTTACGGTCCTCATTTCACGCGGGCCTCGCTCCCAATCTCACCTAATTACTTGCCCAAATAATTAAATCTCTCTTATTCTTCTTGTCCGCCTCCGCCGTTAAGGTCTTGTTTCATTACTGGCGTCTTTACTCTAAGCGCTCCGTTTCGCCTCGCTCTCTATCTCCGCCCTCCTGCAGTCCCGAAATAATTATTTATTTTTAAATAGAGCCTGTAATTCTCCGCTTCCCCTGTTTACTTTAGCTTGTATTGTGGCCGACTATTGTTCTCCGCAGATCGTGTTGTTCTTTCCAGAATTCGAAAGGCTCTCCTCGTCTGCCCGCTCTGAGGTACTGCGGAGAACACAGGGCACATGGAGAATTTTTACGCCGTCAACAGAAAGATCATCTAAGTGAAGGCAAACTCTATTGGAACTTGAAAAAATGTATTCATAGTACGAAAGTAGGCGAAACAAAGTCTGAGGCTAGATTGATACTTTGTAAAAAAGGTTCGTTGAAAATACAAAAATAAAGAAAAGCAATTCAGCGCAGTCAACGCTCAGTTTAACAGAGGCCTGAAAAATCTGAGTTTTAAAAAGCAAAGAAAATTCAGTTCTCAAGAGGGAAGAAATTTAGCATTTGAAGGAGATATAATTTAATTTTGAGAGGGAGTTAATAGTTTGCCAGAAACCAAAAATATCCTCTTCACTTGCCGTTTCCAAGAACTAAGAAATGTGTTCAATTAGTTCCAAAGAAAGAGCTCAAAGGCAAAAATAACAGTCAGAGAAAGCGTAAGATCCTTGAAAGTTCTCTTTGATTAATATTAATAATTAAGAGTGAAACTTCTTTTCAAAATAATTAAAAATGATATAACTGAAGTACTGTTTATGATAGTAAGCCCTGAACTTCAATAATACATGAACAGCCGTAATGAAAGCAAAGCTGCACTGTCGTAATGAAAAGGGAATTGTTTCATACTGTAAAACTTATCTATATGACTGCATGAATTTTGAACAGTATAAACTGCCTGAATAATGAACTTTGACATGAAGCCTAGAGTAACTAGTTGTGCAGAACTGATCACAAAAACTGTCTCTGAATGACATAAGTTGGTCCTGAGTGAATAAATGAAAAAAATCAAAATTTTTGTCCTTACCTCTGTTCTGCGCAAATGTGAATAACGTGTTGCAGTGCAGCTCTGTCTTGCGCGCAGCTATGTGAAAGCTGCCAATTACTGTATCTACATAGAGACACTCGAGAGGTGCATTGAGTTCTCTGTTAATTGCTAATGTAACTGCTTTTTGAACACGCGTTGTTCCATGATCCATTAAAAATTGTATGAGAAAGGTTGGTGAAAAGTGAAGTATCTGCATGAATGACAACACTAAGTTTTTTTGTATACTGTGAAAAAGTGCTCAAGGCAGTTTTTAAATTTAATGAACTAAACATTCAAACCATACACTTTCCTACCTCTCAAATCTAGCAGGTCTCAGTACAATAGCCAAGTTAGTCCGATGATGCAGCAATAGTAAAAATGAGTAACATCATTTTAATATTTACCTTTGATATTCCATTAGACTTCTTCCTTCACAAATCAGTTTCCGTTTCAATCTTGGTATAATCATGTTAACTGAACAATTTGACAAACTGAGACATTAAGTTTGAAACATAATATTGCCATTGCTTCCTCACTCTAACACAGCTTAACATTGTCTGCTCCACTGCGCATTCGCGCACATCAGAGATACTAACTTAACTTCTGCGATACAGCTTTACAACTTCGCTGCTCACTCACAGCCGATTCAGATGCCAAAATTAACATTACGTTTCTGTCCTCCCCAAATCTGTTTCCATCTTTGCAATTTACTCGTTTGCAACCGCATATCCTTCTGAATTGAAGAAAATGTCGTCTCTCCAACATAGTTTTTCGAGATTAGGAATCAGAAATAGCGCACTTGAAGCCGAATACAAGGAGTTAGGTGAGTGGGGAAACTGTTTACAGGAAGTGCTCGACTTTTCCTCGTGTGAAAGCACAATTAGGAGTAAGCTTGCTAATCGACACAGTATTAAATTATCTAGAAACGTTGTGCACCTAGGTACTGATGTCTTTTACTCTTTTATCAATATTCAATCATGAAGATATTGTACTAGCCCAAAATAGCAGTCGTCTTACAACTCCTGCCGCGAAAACATTGTTCGCTTTTCACGATGAACTTCCAACTTTGCCCAGTCATTCTTTTGACTGTAATCTGGTCTTGATATTTAATAATGGATCCATTGAACTACAATCACGTAATGTTTCGTGAAATAATTTTGATCTGAAGTCAACGAGCATGGAACAAAGCTTCATCATAACGTAGAATTTCAAATGGTTCAAATGGCTCTGAGCACTATGGGACTTAACATCTGTGGTCATCAGTCCCCTAGAACTTAGAACTACTTAAACCTAACTAACCTAAGGACATCACACACATCCATGCCCGAGGCAGGATTCGAACCTGCGACCGTAGCAGTCGCGCGGATCCGGACTGAGCGCCTAGAACCGCTAGACCACCGCGGCCGGCCGTAGAATTTCGTTCCACACGTTCTAAATTCGTTCATACGAGGAGGCTACTTTCTACGCTGGCTCATAGTTATTATTTAGAGGCTCAGGAATCACGATTCATAATGTTGTTCGGAATTTCCACGGCTAAAACTTCAATCGAGGTTCTGGAAAATGGCACATTTTCAACGTACTCATACAATCGCGCTATATGTAATTGGTACTGATGATGTGTGAACGTCACTCAGTTTCGTTTGTACTGCAGCAGCGAACCACTTCATTGCAAGACAATCAGGTTGACCTTTTTCTGCCGGTCGGAATGGCCGAGCGGTTCTAGGCGCTGCAGTCTGGAACCGCGCGACCGCTACGCTCGCAGGTTCGAAACCTGCCTCGGGCGTGATGTGTGTGATGTCGTTAGGTTAGTCAGGTTTAAGTAGTTCTAAGTTCTAGGGGACTGATGACCTCAGATGTTCAGTCCCATAGTGCTCAGAGCCATTTGAACCATTTGACCTGTTTCTATAAAGTGGTTGACACCAACTTGTTCAGACAGCAAAAGCACGTGTTCGTACTCTGCACCCGTGTACATAGCTTTGTGTACAGGGTGCCCAAGAAGTGTTGCTACAAACTGTGAGGGGTCGTAAAAGGTGTCTTGAACAAATGAGGAATAGGGACCCGTGTCTGCAAATGCCACGTCTCGACGCTACAGAGCGTTGAAGTTGTAGGCTCCGACCCCAGCTAGTGGGCCATCCCTTTGACAGTAAATGTGGTTTTGTAAGCTGTTAGGCCGTAGGCGGGACGTTCGCAATGTTTGTTTGTTATTCAGTGATAGCGACTGACTGCCACGATCGCAAGTGGGGAAAATCGAGCTAGCTGCTGCGTACACAGGCATTGTTTCTTATGAAAGCGATGATTTGTTGCCTTCGTGGGTACTGGTTTCGTACGCGGGCTCCATTTGCAGTTTTTTTCTGCTATATACCAAAACACACGTGTTATTCTATAGGATTCCAGAAGAAAAATAAATTGCGGATGGAAACGGACGTCCGAAAGTGTCATCCACCGAGGGAACAGAGCATAGCATTCAGAGGCGACGAGGAGTTTCAAAGCAGTTGGCGACCGTGGCAATCGGCCTCGATTATTGAATAACTAACAACATTGCGGGTCCTTCCGTCTACGGTTCGTCAGCGTGCAGAGTGATAGTTGCTGCCAAAGGGTAGGCCTTGAGGTAGCAGGCACCGGCGCCTATAGCTTCGACGCTCTGTAGCGTCCTTGGATGACGTTTCTGGGTACGGGTTCGTACCCTCGATTTGTTTCTCAAGACCCTCTACAATCCCTCGAAGTTTGTCGCAACATTTCTGGGATACTCTGTATAATGTCTTACAGCTTAAGCACACTTTTCCAGTTTGAAAAAGAGTGACGTACTTATACCCCACTGCAAATGGTGCCATGGTAATGTAAAATATCTAGTCTCTTTTAGTAGTTTAACATTAAATTTTATGGGAACTATAGATGTCACCTATGGCGAAATTGAAGGAAATTTGGAGGAAACACAATCAGCTATACGAATATAATGCTAAGCAAAAAAGGGAAGGCTCAAACTGGAAGAAGTATATAAAAATATACAAAAAATGGCTCTGAGCACTATGGGACTCAACTGCTGTGGTCATAAGTCCCCTAGAACTTAGAACTACTTAAACCTAACCAACCTAAGGACAGCACACAACACCCAGCCATCACGAGGCAGAGAAAATCCCTGACCCCGCCGGGAATCGAACCCGGGAACCCGGGCGTGGGAAGCGAGAACGCTACCGCACGACCACGAGAAGCGGGCGAAAAATATACACAAGGAAAGTTTTTTTTTTCAGTATATGTAGCAGGCTCTCCGAGTAATGACTCACTGTAGAGACAGAGACTTTTCAGAAAAATAACAGCTAAACTCATATGTAGATGTAGTGGGACTACTGGATCCAGCGGAAAGTATTTGGTAGATAGTTACACTTATACACAAGTTGTACTCGTACTTCCGGAAAATCTTGGCCAGAACTGGGAGACGAAAACCATTTTTAATTTAATTCTTAGGCAGAAAAATATACAAGCCTAGTTTATGTGTATTTGTTTATGTGTATATTAATATGAAGCAAAGTTGATGACTTGATTGACATGTACACTGTACCCTTCGCTATTATGAGATGGGAGATATAATGTTGCGAGGAGAGTTTGACGAATTGTTCCTGGAGTTAAGTAGAAACTGGACAACTTGGACACAGTTATTGAGAACCATGGGCTACTCTGACCTGACCAAACCATTTCACCTTGTATGCAACATACTGAGTGTAAGGTGAACAAGAATACAGTAGTATTTACTTCATTTTCAGACTTACAATTCTATCAGGAGTAGTACATCTTTAGCTTGTGTACTACCTCAAAATACATGTGGCATGAGCAAGCCATTACTGCCTATTTTCTCCTGGGCAGCAGGTCGGGTGTTGAAGTGTGGAGATGTGTGTGGAAAACGGTTAGACTATGCCGAGAGGCCTATTCCACTTCGTGCAGCATTTACCACTGTGCGGAAAAGATGTGGTCATAAAGTTTGTAGCATGTTTGTGGGACGACTGTCCAATGCAGAGAAATAACAACCACCAAGTCATGATTCATATGGCTCTAAGCAATATGGGACTTAACAGCTGGGGTCATCAGTCCCCTACACTTAGAACTACATAAACCTAATCTAAGGACAGCACACACATCCATGCCCGAGGCAGGATTCGAACCTGCGACCGTTAGAGCAGCGCGGTTCCGGACTGAAGTGCCTAGAACCGCTCGGCCACAACGGCCGGCAAGACATGATTCCAAAACACTATTATGAATCAATTACGAACAATGGAAATAGCGGTAGAATCTGACTTCTAGGAGGATTAATTTGGGATACGCAAGGAATGACAAGTGAGACAATATTAAATGTAAGGCATAGCTTAGAAGTTAGACCAAAGAAAGGTAAACCTACGGTTTTACAATTCGTAGATTTAGAGAAAGATTTTTGACATTATTGAATTCCGTACATCCTTTGAAATTTTAAAGGTATAAGGGATAAAATACAGGTAGCGAAGGGTTATCTACAGTTTGTACCGACGCCAGATATCAGTTGTGAGTGTCAAAAGCAATGGAAGGGATGCAGTATATGAGAAGACAGTGAGACGGCGTTGTAGTCTACCTCCGATGCTACCCGATCTGTGTACTCAGCAACGGAACAAAGTATAATTTCGAAAGGGAATTAAAGTTCAGGGAGAAGACAGAAAACTTTGTGACTTTCTGATGCTGCAGTTATTCTTTCAAAGATGTCAAAAGACTTGGAAGAGTAGTTGGACAGAATGAATAGTATCTTCAAAACGGCTTATAGAATTAATATAAAAATGTAAACAAAGAGTAACAGAACGTACTCAGATTAAATCAGGTGATACTGAGACAGTCAGATTAGGAAATGAGACATTAAAACTAATGGGCAGGTTTTACCGTTTGGATAGCAAAATGGTGTACGAGAGCCGAAACAGAGGGGAAAAAATACAGACTGACAACAAGAAGAAAAGAGGTTCTGAAAAAGAGAAATTTATTAATATCGAATAGGGAGATCTTTCTATATGTATTTGTCTGGAGTGTATTTTTGTAAAGAAGTGAAATTCGGGCAATAAACAGTATAGACAAGTAGAGAATAGAACCTTTAGAAATGTAGTGCTGCAGAAAAACGTTGAAGATTCGATAAGTAGATCGGATAACTAATGAAATGCCACTGAATCGAATTTGGGAGGAGAGAACTTTGCTGCACTATTTGATTTGATGCGACACATTTTGATGCACCAAGGAATAGTCAGTTTGGTAATGGAGACACGGGGAGACGGGGGGATGGGAGAGATCAAATTTTGGCAACTGTAAGGCAGGTCCAAATTAATTAGGTTGCAGTACTTACGTAGAATACACTGTCACGGAGAGGTGCTTTAAACAAGTCTTCGGAATGATGATAGCAGCAACAACAACATCAGTGTTACTGTGGGGCTCAGACTTTGCATGTAGAAGAATCGCTGTGACGTCAAATCTTTTGCCATTTACATCGGCGAATGAAGTTACCCTGGTAGGAGAAGTTAACAAGTCTGTCAGGCGCAAGATCTGCCTTCTATTGCAGCACCGGTGATGCAGTGATCGGCAAGAGGTGCGTTTCCGTTTAACTTCGCTCTCGAGAACTAAAAAAGAATCAGAATCAGTGGATATTGTTTCGGTTTCCCTGATACGGCAGAGAGAGTGCACTGTTAGCCGTTGCTTGTGGTTATTCTTAGCATCCACGCCACCCTTGCTATCTTACACAAACCCACAGGAGAGTCCTGACGATTTCCCGGAGATAGTTGCTTCGAATCGCGGTGATGGAAAAAATTATCAAATTTTGAGCAGTCTGGCGAGGAGAACACAAAAAATAATTAATCTAGAGCAATGAAATTAGGGACTACTTTTTTCTAAGTAACATATTTAAGTGACTAACATTGCAAGATCACAAGTCAATGTAAGCACGAGATAAGACATTGCAAATGTGACATGCTTGTATACAAATAACCTGTGTAGGAGCCAGAATGCTGAATACAAGCATTAAACAAGCGTGCGTAGTCTCGTACGAAAGCCAGGTGTCAGTCTGTGGGATGGAGTTCCATGCCCGTCGCACGTGACCGCCAATACAGGGACGGTTAGTGTTTATTGTGGATGACGCAGGAGTTGTCGTCCGATGATGTCCAATATGTGCTCGACTGGGAGCAGATTTGATGACCGAGAAGGCTACGACAACATTTCGACACTTGTTAGACCAAGATGGGTTCCAACAGCGGTATGTGAGCGAGCGTTATCCTGTTGGAACACATTCCCCGGAATGTGGTTCATGAATGGCAGCACAACAGATTGAATCACCACGTTGACGTACATACACTACTGGCCATTAAAATTACTACACCAAGAAGAAATGCAGATGATAAACGGGTATTTGAGTCAAACAGAGCTTGGATGGCGTGTACAGGCACAGCTGCCCATGCAGCTCCTGCACGATACCTTAGTTCATCAAAAGTAGTGACTGGCGTATTGTGACGAGCCAGTTGCTCGGCCACCATTGACAAGACGTTTTCAATTGGTGAGAGATTTGGAGAATGTGCTAGCCAGGGCAGCAGTAGAACATTTTCTGTATCCAGAAAGGCACGCACAGGACTTGCAACATGCGGTCGTGTATTATCCTGCTGAAATGTAGGGTTTCGCAGGGATCGAATGAAGGGTAGAGCCACGGGTCGTAACACATCTGAAATGCAACGGCCACTGTTCAAAGTGCCGTCAATGCGAACAAGAGGTGACCGACACGTGTAACCAATTGGACCCCATACCATCACGCCAGGTGATACGCCAGTAGGACGATGACGAATACACGCTTCTAGTGTGCGTTCACCGCGATGTCGCCAAACACGGATGCGACCATCACGATGCTGTAAACAGAACGTGGATTCGTCTTAAAAAATGACGTTTTGACCCAGGTTCGTCGTTGAGTACACCATCGCAGGCGCTCCTGTCTGTGATGCAGCGTCAAGGGTAACCGCAGCCATGGTCTCCGAGCTGATAGTTCATGCTGCTGCAAACGTCGTCGAACTGTTCGTGGAGATGGTTGTTGTCTTGAAAACGTCCCCATGTGTTGTCTCAGGGATCGACGTGGCTGCACGATCCGTTATAGTCATGCGGATAAGATGCCTGTCATCTCGACTGCTAGTGATAAGAGGCCGTTGGGATCCAGCACGGCGTTCCGTAACCAACAGTCATTGGATCTCGACCAAAGCGAGCAGCAATGTCGCGATACGATAAACCGCAATCGCGATAGGCTACAATCCGACGTTTATCAAAGCCGGAAACGTGATGGTACGCATTTCTCCTCCTTACACGGGGCATCAGAACAACGTTTCACCAGGCAACGTTGGTCAGCTGCTGTTTGTGTATGAGAAATCGGTTGGAAACTTTCCTCATGTCACCACGTCGTAGGTGTCGCCACCGGTGCCAACCTTGTTTTAATGCTCGGAAAAGCTAATCATTTGCATATCACAGCATCTTCTCCCTGTCGGTTAAATTTCGCGTCTGTAGCACGTCATCTTCGTGGTGTAGCAATTTTAATGGCCAGTAGTGTATTTGCAGTCAAGGTGCGCTGGATAACCATGACTGTGCTCCTGTCGTCATACGAAATCGCACTACAGACCGTAACTCCAGATGTAGGTCCAGTGTGGTCTAGCACGCAGACTGGTCGACTGCAGGCCCTCAACTAGCGCCCTTCTAACCAACATACGGTCATTACCGGCACCAAGGCAGAAACAGGTTTCATCAAAAAACAGAACAGACGTCCACCCAGGCCTCCAGTGAGCTCTTACTTGAAGTCGAGGGTAGCAGTGTAATCTCCCCACGGAAAATTACCCTCTACCCCGCAATAATTAATAATGGTCAATTAAATCATCCACATTTATTTACGTTTGAAAAGTATCTGAGCAGATTTTCTAGTAATATATGCGCCGACAGCTCGTCGACGCCAAGGTATTTTTCTAGTACGTTTATTCTTTGGAACAACAGAGGTACAGAGATGTATGCTCCATGGTCATTATAGAGAGAGGAGAGAGAAAGGAACAGCTTCGGAAAGTATCGGTTGGAAGATTTTCGGATTGCTAAAGGAGATTTATTTACTCTTCTTCGCGCCAAAGCGAGACAGGAAAGTTTGTGCCGCTAGCGTGGTAGATAAAGAGAAAGAAGTACTTGTAAAAGTAAATTGCATGCGACTTAAAATCCACGGAAGCGGAACATGTACGGAAATGGATTCAATATACAATTTTCCTCAGAAATAAGGTTTGTGACCATTTTATTCTAGAGTGAATGACGAATGCGTTCTCTGTCTGAATCATTGATGATTGTCTGGGCCCTGTAATTAATTGGGAAGTTTCAGCTGTGACGAAGAGAGCGTGCAATCTCTGAGGTTTTTTTTTTTGAAATCGTCCAAAAAGGCTTCGTCCACATCTGAAATTTTAGATCTGTCGTAAACTGAACGAAGTGTTCAAAACGATCGATTTTTCCCAACTGAATGCAGCGCTTAATAATAATAACGTATGTAAAGATCTTTTCTAGCAAGCCAGCCGCTGAATATTAAGACGAAGGGCTCCACCAGAGATTCTACTAGGCTGATATCATGTAAATTATATTTGAACTGTACACAGATAAAGGACAGAGAGAGAGAGAGAGAGAGAGAGAGAGAGAGAGAGAAGAGAGAGAGAGAGAGAGAGAGAGAGCGAATGGAATTCTAGAAGTTACTCGGAATCCTCCCATTAGTATAATTTTTTTGTCTGTTTTTGCATGGATAAGCCTGATAAGAAGAAACTAAGCCCTTGACTTTATTGTACAGAATTGTGTATGAGGGTGAGAGAGCGATAAAGGCGACAGATACGCTTCTGTACAGACAAAACATTACTGACCAAGTTAAAAGCAAGCTGCATTCACACACACACAGACTTTCATCAAAACCAAAGTAGTAAGAGAATTCATTAGAAGTGGTTTGGGGTCAGTGGAGTGCACGACACAGGGCGTCTGGCTGGGAGCTGTCCTTGATGTAACCTGTTTGCAAAAATTCATTGCGTCAGCGTGGTGCCAACTGCTGCTTAAATTGCGGCTGCAGATGCACTCGATGTGCTGCACCCGCCAGGATAGCCGAGTGCCCTGACGCGCTGCTTCCTGGATTCAGGTAAGCGCGCCGGCCCCGGATCGAATCCGCCAGGCGGAACATTGCCAAATCCGTTGCAACCACGCCGACCCTGCGATCGCTGCGGGACTATGGCCTAAGCGAAAGAAAGAAAGAAAGAAAGAAATGCACTCAGTTCCGCCGGAGTTATACCTCTCGGTAGGCGTGGCCGTCTGGAACCAGGCCTTTCTGCCACCGTACATTCTCGTGACCACCGCTGCCATCAGTCAAGTACAGTGGCTACATTCCTGCCAAGTCCTCCTGCAGTATCGCAGAAGAAACATCCAGCTTCTCGTAGCTCTGTTGCACGACTTGTTCAAACTCAGTGAGGTGCTGATGCGTCTTTGTCGCCTTAATGGCATTCTTGACCAACAACAACTCACCACGTCCAATCTCAAACGTAACTAACGCTGACGACCGTTACAGTGTGTATTTAAAACAAAGCTGATTCGCATCCTCACAGTGCTGGCACCATTCAATAGGATTGGCACAAAATTTGAATAGACATCATACACTCCTGGAAATTGAAATAAGAACACCGTCCCAGGAAGGGGAAACTTTATTGACACATTCCTGGGGTCAGATACATCACATGATCACACTGACAGAACCACAGGCACATAGAGACAGACAACAGAGCATGCACAATGTCGGCACTAGTACAGTGTATATCCACCTTTTGCAGCAATGCAGGCTGCTATTCTCCCACGGAGACGATCGTAGAGATGCTGGATGTAGTCCTGTGGAACGGCTTGCCATGCCATTTCCACCTGGCGCCTCAGTTGGACCAGCGTTCGTACTGGACGTGCAGACCGCGTGAGACGACGCTTCATCCAGTCCCAAACATGCTCAATGGGGGACAGATCCGGAGATCTTGCTGGCCAGGGTAGTGGACTTACACCTTCTAGAGCACGTTGGGTGGCACGGGATACATGCGGACGTGCATTGTCCTGTTGGAACAGCAAGTTCCCTTGCCGGTCTAGGAATGGTAGAACGATGGGTTCGATGGCGGTTTGGATGTACCGTGCACTATTCAGTGTCCCCTCGACGATCACCTGTGGTGTACGGCCAGTGTAGGAGATCGCTCCCCACACCATGATGCCGGGTGTTGGCCCTGTGTGCCTCGGTCGTATGCAGTCCTGATTGTGGCGCTCACCTGCACGGCGCCAAACACGCATACGACCATCATTGGCACCAAGGCAGAAGCGACTCTCATCGCTGAAGACGACACGTCTCCATTCGTCCCTCCATTCACGCCTGTCGCGACACCACTGGAGGCGGGCTGCACGATGTTGGGGCGTAAGCGGAAGACGGCCTAACGGTGTGCGGGACCGTAGCCCAGCTTCATGGAGACGGTTGCGAATGGTCCTCGCCGATACCCCAGGAGCAACAGTGTCCCTAATTTGCTGGGAAGTGGCGGTGCGGTCCCCTACGGCACTGCGTAGGATCCTACGGTCTTGGCGTGCATCCGTGCGTCGCTGCGGTCCGGTCCCAGGTCGACGGGCACGTGCACCTTCCGCTTACCACTGGCGACAACATCGATGTACTGTGGAGACCTCACGCCCCACGTGTTGAGCAATTCGGCGGTACGTCCACCCGGCCTCCCGCATGCCCACTATACGCCTTCGCTCAAAGTCCGTCAACTGCACATACGGTTCACGTCCACGCTGTCGCGGCCTGCTACCAGTGTTAAAGGCTGCGATGGAGCTCCGTATGCCACGGCAAACTGGCTGACACTGACGGCGGCGGTGCACAAATGCTGCGCAGCTAGCGCCATTCGACGGCCAACACCGCGGTTCCTGGTGTGTCCGCTGTGCCGTGCGTGTGATCATTGCTTGTACAGCCCTCTCGCAGTGTCCGGAGCAAGTATGGTGGGTCTGACACACCGGTGTCAATGTGTTCTTTTTTCCATTTCCAGGAGTGTATTTCAGATATAGAAACACTACCAACTTTCGTTTATGTCGCACAAGTCCTTCTTGGTGTGTGATTTTTTTTTTCGTCGGTGTATTCTGGCACAATATTAGGAGATTATTTCTAATCTAAACATGACAGAATGTGAAACTTCCTGGCAGGTTAAAACTGTGTGCCCGACCGAGACTCGAACTCGGGACCTTTGCCTTTCGCGGGCAAGTGCTCTACCGTCTGAGCTACCGAAGCACGACTCACGCCCGGCACTCACAGCTTTACTTCTGCCAGTATCCCGTCTCCTGCCTTCCAAACTTTACAGAAGCTCTCCTGCGAACCTTGCAGAACTAGCACTCCTGAAAGAAAGGATATAGCGGAGACATGGCTTAGCCACAGCCTGGGGAATGTTTCATATCAGCGCACACTCCGCTGCAGAGTGAAGATCTCATTCTGGAAACATTCCCCAGGCTGTGGCTAAGCCATGTCTCCGCTATATCCTTTCTTTCAGGAGTGCTAGTTCTGCAAGGTTCGCAGGAGAGCTTCTGTAAAGTTTGGAAGGCAGGAGACGGGATACTGGCAGAAGTAAAGCTGTGAGTGCCGGGCGTGAGTCGTGCTTCGGTAGCTCAGATGGTAGAGCACTTGCCCGCGAAAGGCAAAGGTCCCGAGTTCGAGTCTCGGTCGGGCACACAGTTTTAACCTGCCAGGAAGTTTCATATCAGCGCACATTCCGCTGCAGAGTGAAAATCTCATTCTGGATGACAGAATGTAATGATATCAATCTCTTCGATCTTCTTAGGAGACAGGTGATCTTGATATCTAAAGAAAATGTGGAATTAGAAATCTTTGTCACGTATTAATTTCTATGAACAGATAATCTGTATGGGTTTTACGGTCATCAGATTATTAAAAAAGTAAACGACACAGAGCATGCATAGTCAGAAACTACGCATTAATCCGTTTACGACTTCTGCTTCTTTAAGATCTGATGACGGCCGTGAAGCCGAAATCAATTATCTGTTCAAAGAAACTTAATTGTGACGAAGCGTATATGGGTGATGTCGTCCTGCTGCTAAATTTTACTCTAGGTATGACAAGTACCGGAAGAGCGACACTGTTTTAATGAGAAGTGCTCTGGCAGTGGGCACAGTTATCTCTTGTTTACATTCCGACGAATCCACTTTGCAATGAGCCGTCTCGGGCTGGCAGTAGTCTGCGAGCTGTGACGTCAGCCGTCAGCAATCTGGAGCCAATTACGGCTGCGCAGCTGCCGTAATAATTTTCCGACCTCTTTCATCTCCGCTGTTTGGGTGCCCGATAACGGCACCCCGATTCTAAAACAGGCACACACTTCCATGTGCGTTTTGTCAGAGGCGAAATAACAGGGCTTTCCTTTTCTTCTCTCTCGGCTGCCGGTGAAACCGACCGTGTCCCGTGGCACAAGAGACCCTCTGTAATTCGAATCTCCTGTCAGGCTGCAGCTTATCGGCGTCGATAAGCGCCGACGAGCAGGGTCGAGGGGTCGAAGGTCGATCTCTGGTTCCTACGGGCGCGGGAACGTAGCCTGGATGATCTCGCGCCAGTGCCATCCCCTCCCATCCCCTCCCCCGACTTTTTCTTCCGCTGTCATCACAAGCTTCACTCAGCGCAACGTCACCATACCATATTCTTAAACCCCTGTTTGATACGCTCTGTCACCTTTCGTACTTATGTCAGAAGCATTATAGTTACTTGTAATCTATTAACACATTAATCTGTTTCGCTATGCATATTACCCGCTTCAAGTAGTATGTTAAAGTCACAATTAATACTAAAGATACTGCCAGACTTAAGTCACGACAGTTTTTTATGGTATCAATGAGACAAAATTTTACGTAGTAAGATTAAACGTAACGACAGCTCTTTTTCTTTTTTAACATATCTTCTGCTCGCCAGTCGACAACAGACTGCTAACGAAGCCGCGCGGGATTAGCTGAGCGGTCTAGGGCGCTGCAGTCATGGACTGTGTGGCTGGTCCCGGCGGAGGTTCGAGTCCTCCCTCGGGCATGGGTATGTGTATTGGTCCTTAGGATAATTTAGGTTAAGTAGTGTGTAAGCTTAGGGACTGATGACTTTGGCAGTTCAGTCTCATAAGATTTCACACACATTTGAACATTTGAACTGCTAACCAAGGCACGAGGATACGGAATAGGTTCCCAGACACCTGAGTGGCTCGAAGACTACATAAATAATGGAACATACGTCTCAAAAATGAGATCGACAGGAAGTGCAAAATGGCTAAGCAGGGATGGCTAGAAGACAAATGTAAGGATGTAGAGGCTTATCTCACTAGGGGGTAAGATAGATACTGCCTACAGGAAAATTAAACAGACCTTTGGAGATAAGAGAACCACTTGTACGAACATCAAGAGCTCAGATGGAAACCCAGTTCTAAGCAAAGAAGGGAAAGCAGGAAGGTGGAAGGAGTATATAGAGGGTCTATACAAGGGCGATGCACTTGAGGACAATATTATGGAAATGGAAGAGGATGTAGATGAAGATGAAATGGAAGATACGATACTGCATGAAGAGTTTGACAGAACGCTGAAAGACCTGAGTCGAAACAAGGCCCCCGGAGTAGACAACATTCCATTGGAACTACTGACGGCCTTGGGAGAGCCAGTGCTGACAAAACTCTACCATCTGGTGAACAAGATGTATGAAACAGGCGGAATACCCTCAGACTTCAAGAAGAATATAATAATTCCAATCCCAAAGAAAGCAGGTGTGGCCAGATGTGAAAATTACCGAACAATCAGTTTAATAAGCCACAGCTGCAAAATACTAACACGAATTCTTTACAGACGAATGGAAAAACTAGTAGAAGCCGACCTCGGGGAAGATCAGTTTGGATTCCGTAGAAATACTGGAACACGTGAGGCAATACTGACCTTACGACTTATCTTAGAATACAGATTAATGAAAGGCAAACCTACGTTTCTAGCATTTGTAGACTTAGAGAAAGCTTTTGAGAATGTTGACTGGAATACTCTCTTTCAAATTCTAAAGGTGGCAGGGGTAAAATACAGGGAGCGAAAGGCTATTTACAATTTGTACAGAAACGAGGTGGCAGTTATAAGAGTCGAGGGGCATGAAAGGGAAGCAGTGGCGGGAAGGGAGTAAGACAGGGTTGTAGCCTTTCCCCGATGTTATTCAATCTGTATATTGTGCAAGCAGTAACGGAAACAAAAGAAAAATTCGGAGTAGGTATTAAAATCCATGGAGAAGAAATAAAAACGTTGAGATTCGCCGATGACATTGTAATTCTGTCAGAGACAGCAAAGGACTTGGAAGAGCAGTTGCACGGAATGGATGGTGTCTTGAAGGGAGGATATAAGATGAACATCAACAAAAGCAAAACGAGGATAATGGAATGTAGTCGAATTACGTCGGGTGATGTTGAGGGTATTAGATTAGGAAATGAGACACTTAAAGTAGTAAAGGAGTTTTGCTATTTGGGGAGCAAAATAACTGAACTAATGAGGAAGTATTGAATAGGATTGGGGAGAAGAGAAGTTTGTGGCACAACTTGACCAGAAGAAGGGATCGGTTGGTAGGACATGTTCTGAGGCATCAAGGGATCACCAATTTAGTATTGGATGGCAGCGTGGAGGGTAAAAATCGTAGGGAGAGACCAAGAGATGAATACACTAAGCAGATTCAGAAGGATGTAGGTTGCAGTAGGTACTGGGAGATGAAGAAGCTTGCACAGGATAGAGTAGCATGGAGAGCTGCATCAAACCAGTCTCAGGACTGAAGACCAGAACAACAACAGTGTGTTGTCCTCGACGCCGAGTGTTCATCGGTTAGAAGTGTATAGTCAGGAATGCCACAGGGAAGTATGTTAGGACCGCTAGTATTTTCTGTATTAATAAATGATCTGGCGGACAGGGTGGACAGCAATCTGCGGTTGTTTCCTGATGTGCTGCGGTGTACCAGAAGGTGTCGAGGACGAGTGCCTGCAGGATGATACACGATTACTTAGACAAAATATCTAGAGGATGCGATGAATGGCAGCTGGCTACAATTGTAGAAAGATTTAAGTTAATGTGGATGAGCAGGAAATACAAACCCGTAACTTTCAGACATAGGATTAGTACTGAAATATTCACGGGTTATCAGCCGAGTGACGTCGTCTTCTAGTCACAACGTTTGATTGGATTTCGTATGCATCATCTACAACGCCTGAAGATGATGGATACGCAATCCATTGAAACGTTGCGACTAGAAAACAACGCCTGAAGATAATGGATACGCAATCCATTGAAACGTTGCGACTAGAAAACGACGCCACTCGGCTGATAACCCGTGAAGATTTCATAGCTAAAATACGTCGAGAAAGCCTGCAATCGCATACGAATAGTAATGTCCTGCTTGACACAGTCACGTAGTTTAAATGTCTGGGCGCAACGTTCCAAAGCGACATGAAACGGAACGACCATTGTTAGGATTGTGGCAGGGAAGGGAAATGCTCGACTTCGTTTTACTTGGATGATTTTAGGAAAGTGTGGTTCATCTTTAAAGGAGACCGCGTATAGCACGCTGGTTTCCCCTGTTCCTGAGTACTGCTCGAGCGTTTGGGATCCGCACCAGGCCGGATTGAAGCAAGACACTTTAGCAATGCAGAGGCGGCTTGCTATATTTGTTACCGCTAGGGTCGAACAACATGCAAGTGTTACGGAGATACTTCGGGAACTCAAACGGTAATCCCTGGAAGAAAAGCGAGGTAGTTTTCGAAACACGACTGAAGCTGACTGCAGAACGATTGTACTGCCGCCATAGTACATTTCGCGTTAAGAACGTCGAAGATAAGACACAAGAAATTAGGGCTCGTACGTATGCATATAGATAGTCGATTTTCCCTCAGTTTGTCTACGAGTGGAACAGGAAAGGAAACTACTACTGCTGCTGCAGGGTACCGTCTACCACGCCCCGTACGGTGTCTTGTGGAGTATCTACGAGTACGTTTTTGTAAATAAAGTCCAAACTTTTCGACTTAAATGGTCCACGTAGACATGAACGCATCATTTCTTCCCCCTCCCCCTCACCCCTCCGTAGCCGTGCTCGTTGCTGGGGGTCTGTTTCTTTGCACGTAACTACAGGGTGTTTCAAAAATGACCGGTATATTTGAAACGGCAATAAAAACTAAACGAGCAGCGATAGAAATACACCGTTTGTTGCAATATGCTTGGGACAACAGTACATTTTCAGGCGGACAAACTTTCGAAATTACAGTAGTTACAATTTTCAACAACAGATGGCGCTGCAAGTGATGTGAAAGATATAGAAGACAACGCAGTCTGTGGGTGCGCCATTCTGTACGTCGTCTTTCTGCTGTAAGCTTGTGCTGTTCACAACGTGCAAGTGTGCTGTAGACAACATGGTTTATTCCTTAGAACAGAGGATTTTTCTGGTGTTTGAATTCCACCGCCTAGAACACAGTGTTGTTGCAACAAGACGAAGTTTTCAACGGAGGTTTAATGTAACCAAAGGACCGAAAAGCGATACAATAAAGGATCTGCTTGGAAAATTTCAACGGACTGGGAACGTGACGGATGAACGTGCTGGAAAGGTAGGGCGACCGCGTACGGCAACCACAGAGGGCAACGCGCAGCTAGTGCAGCAGGTGATCCAACAGCGGCCTCGGGTTTCCGTTCGCCGTGCTGCAGCTGCGGTCCAAATGACGCCAACGTCCACGTATCGTCTCATGCGCCAGAGTTTACACCTCTATCCGTACAAAATTCAAACGCGGCAACCCCTCAGCGCCGCTACCATTGCTGCACGAGAGACATTCGCTAACGATATAGTGCACAGGATTGATGACGGCGATATGCATGTGGGCAGCATTTGGTTTACTGACGAAGCTTATTTTTACCTGGACGGCTTCGTCAATAAACAGAACTGGCGCATATGGGGAACCGAAAAGCCCCATGTTGCAGTCCCATCGTCCCTGCATCCTCAAAAAGTACTGGTCTGGGCCGCCATTTCTTCCAAAGGAATCATTGGCCCATTTTTCAGATCCGAAACGATTACTGCATCACGCTATCTGGACATTTTTCGTGAATTTGTGGCGGTACAAACTGCCTTAGACGACACTGCGAACACCTCGTGGTTTATGCAAGATGGTGCCCGGCCACATCGCACGGCCGATGTCTTTAATTTCCTGAATGAATATTTCGATGATAGTGTGATTGCTTTGGGCTATCCGAAACATACAGGAGGCGGCGTGGATTGGCCTCCCTATTCGCCAGACATGAACCCCTGTGAGTTCTTTCTGTGGGGACACTAGAAAGACCAGGTGTACCGCCAGAATCCAGAAACAATTGAACAGCTGAAGCAGTACATCTCATCTGCATGTGAAGCCATTCCGCCAGACACGTTGGCAAAGGTTTCGGGTAATTTCATTCAGAGACTACGCCATATTATTGCTACGCATGGTGGATATGTGGAAAATATCGTACTATAGAGTTTCCCAGACCGCAGCGCCATCTGTTGTTGAAAATTGTAACTACTGTAATTTCGAAAGTTTGTCTGCCTGAAAATGTACTGTTGTCCCAAGCATATTGCAACAAACGGTGTATTTCTATCGCTGCTCGTTTAGTTTTTATTGCCGTTTCAAATATACCGGTCATTTTTGAAACACCCTGTAGCTATCCGGAAAAAACTTTTCATTCCCAGTATTTGAGAAGTGATAGCAGTTGAGGTGGTGTCCTAAAGTTTGTGGTCACCAGATTTTAAATCCGTACTAGCATGAAATTCCAAACTCCTGTGAAGCATGTGGCTCGATCAGCGATATTCACGCCGCCGGTATGGGTCATGTTTCCGGTGGGGTGCGCAGAGCGCGCGGTGGAGCCACCTACCGGGCCGATCGGGGAGCGAGCGGTAAGCTCTGGCAAGTAGCGAGGGTTTTGCTTTGGGACGCCTAGCAGTAACGTCGTTTGCCAAGTCTGGTGGACAGTACAGGTGCCGTGCGAGGCAGCAGGAAGAGCGCATCTAAAAGGGGCTGTTTACCCGGGTGACGGCGCCGTAGGAAATAGCGCCGGCGTGGAAGCAGTCGCGTTACTGGGAAGCCGTTGGTGTATTTCGCTTGCTATATGTCTCCTGGCAAAGGGATCGGCGGCGGCTGGCTTCGTCGAATAACCAACAGGTCTGTTGTAGATACCCACTAGTCCTGGGATTTTTCCTGCTGCTCCCGTTTGGGGGTCCATGCCGAGTCTGTATTAGAAACAGCTGAGTGAGCAGCCGCCCGCTTCTGAGCGTAGTTTGCTGAATCCCACGAGTTTGCTTGGTCACACGAAATTTTATATTTTATATCGGACATTGTAGAGTGCCTACCATTTAAGTTAAAAAAATGGCTCTGAGCACTATGGGACTTAATATCTGAGGTCATCAGTCCTCTAGAACTTAGAACTACTTAAACCTAACTAACCTAAGGACATCACACACATCCATGCCCGAGGCAGGATTCGAACCTGCGACCGTTGCGGTCACGTGGCCTACCATTTACAGGTAAGTAACGTGGTTGTGTGCCATAGTATCTGATTTGTTGTTGCCTGTACTCTGAATTACTTTGGTAATACCAGTCACTGCAGTAACGAAAGACTACATTTCCTCGTTAAATATTAGTAAATTGTTCTTCAGGTTGATCATAGTTTCTGAGTACATAATTTTTAACTCATTTCACTAAATGTGTAATAGGCCGTAAATGCCGTGGTTTATGAATGTTTAAATTTTGAAGTAACTTGCTGTCACCTAATGGTAATTTTAAAAATGTGTTGATGGTTTTATTTGTTATCTGTCTTGTTTAAATGTGCCAAACAAATGGCTTCAAATGGCTCTGAGTACAATGGGACTTAACACCTGAGGTCATCAGTCCCCTAGAACTTAGAACTACTTAAACCTAACTAACCTAAGGACATCACACAAATCCATGCCCGAGGCAGGATTCGAACCTGTATGAACCTGACTGTAGCGCCTAGAACCGCTCGGCCACCCCGGCCGCATCAAGTCATCACCTTGATCTCTTACGAGGTCGTGAGTTACTTTATATTTAACGACTTTCAAAGAAAAAATACGACAGTTTAATCTTGTGAAATATATTTTGTTACTGTTATAGACAAGCAGCTCAATTCCGTCACAGTGTCTACTGATGACTCTGGACCGATGGACTCCCTGACTATATTTGTAGGATGTGGTACCAAATGTAGTCAGAGTTTACAGCACAGAAATGTTTTCGATCCTGATGGCACTGGAGTAGAAAAGGTGTAATGAATGTTAGTTTCAGTATTCCCATCGGCTCTGACACTTCAGTGTCCTCTAAGGAATTCAACAAATATTCACAGCAGAGAAAATGACCCACGTAAACATGACCGGTGCACCACGAAGCAATTATCCGAATGGGACGGAAATCGATATAAGTACATATACAGAAAAAGTAGTGATGATAATTTCAGAAAAACAGGATTATTTATTCAGGAGAAAGAGATTCATACATTGTTGCTTCACCTGAGGCCCTAATGCAAACAGTTACTCAGCTGGCATTGACTGATAGAGTTTTTGGACTTCCTTCTTAGGGGTATAGTGAGAAATTCTGTCCAACTGATGCGTTAGATCGTAAAAATCCCCACAACGAGGTCTGACAGGCTGGAGTGCCATTTCTTTTCACAGCAGGTTCAAATTTGGCTCGGAGGACTGGCCTGTTCTGCCTCGGTGCTAGTGATGGCCGTTTGTTGGTTAGAAGGACAGTTGAGGATCTGCAACCAAACTATCTGGATACTACCCACTGGAACGGTACCTGGAGTTATGGTTTGGGGTGCGATTTCGTTTGACAGCAGGAACATTCTCTTGGTTATCCCACACACAGTGACCGCAATTTTTTGCTTCAGTCTGGTCATTCGACCCGTTGTGCTACTATTCTTCGACAGCATTCCAGGGGATGTTTTCCAACAGGATAACTCTTACTCACATACCGCAATTGTAGTCCAACATGCTCTACAGTGGTCGACATGTTGCTTGGGCCTGCTCGATCACCATACGTGTCTCCAGTCGAGCGCATGTCGGACATAGTCAGCTGACGACTTCGGCGTCATCGACAAACAGCATTAACTGCTCTGGTATTGATCGACCATTTGAGACTGGTTAGCTTTGTCTCGATTTTCCCCGAAAATGATTTGGTCACCCTACCACCTACTCATACTGACTCCTTTCCCTTAACACTACAGTAATGTTTATGTTTTACATTACATATAAGTTCAATGGCAAGAAGCAAGGAATTACCGCAGACTCTGAACTTTATACACAATTGCGCCTTTTCCTCTGAGTATTCTGCTCCTATGTAAAATCAGCGGTTTCACGTCAGTCTGTAACGTTACAGGAGAGAGGGCTGTGAGACGACATCAGCCAACAGTAGGCTGACTAGGACGACACCACGACGGGAGGGGCACCTGTACGAAGGGAATATAAACGCCGCTCCGCCTAGCCGCGGCAAACGCAACACGGCTCCTGGTCACGACTGTGTCAGGGAACTGCTACCTCATAGAATGCCCCTTCTCCTTCCTGACTGTCCTTGCCGCTTTATACAACGTCATCCACTCCACCGGCTTTTGCTCCAACGTGTGGAAAACTTCCAACAAACACCAACAAACCCCCTTCCACCGCCTCTTCCTATCGCCCTGTCCGCCTCACTTATGTCTTCAGTTAGGTCGTCGGTTACATCCTCTCCCGTCGCATCCATCGCCACCTTAATCAGCACCACCTCCTCCACATTACCCAAACTGGCTTCCGACCCTCCTCCACCCACCAAAGATCAACTCCTTAACCTCATTACCTTCAACTTAACTCCAGTCACTCCACCATTTTTGTTTCCCTCGACCTCCAAAATGCTTACGACCCTGTATGGCATCCCAGTCTCCTCTTTAAACTCCAAACCTACGCCCTGCCTATCAATTTTGTCTGTCTGGTCGCTTCTTTCCTATCACGCCGTCCTTCCTACGTCACCCTCCCCAACACCGCCTCCTGTATCTTTTCTCCCACCGCTGGCGCCCCCAAGGCTCCGTGCTCTCCCCTCTCCTCTATCTCCTGTACACCATCGATATGCCCAAACGGCCCCACCTGTACACCTCCAATTTGCTGATGGCACCGCCTTCCTGGCTCTCTATCCTACCCTCCAACGGTCCCAACGAACCCTCCATACCCACCTAGACCAGTTCACCACTTGATGCAACCATTGCTCCCTTCGTATCAACCCCTCCAAGACCCACACAAACATCATAGCTACACCACAGGCTCTTTTCGTCTCTATGATTTCTACATCACCATTTAAGATCGTCCCATCCAGATTTCACAGGGTAGGGTTACTTTAGTCTCACCATCACCTCATTTGGACCCGTTGTCTCCTGACCATCCAGCAGAAAGCCCATACCTACCTCCGCCTCCTGAAACTCCTGTGTGGCCAGACGTAGGGCTTGCATCCTTCCACCATCCTCCACACCTACGAATCCCTAATCCATCTTATCCTCTGTTACGTCACCATTGCCTGGACCTCCCCCCCTCCCCCTCCAAATCCTTGAACAACAACACACCGAAATAAGTTGTACATTGGGCAGTCTCCACTGCACCGGCTGACGCAGGACATCACGTAACCCGCTCCTACTAACATTCCAGATGCAGTAGAGCGTGAAGGATCTTATCGGCAACGACGTCACGACGCTTACTACCCGCCGTCGCCACACAAACCTCTTGACACCCGGTCACTGTGTAAGTAGGCTGTTTAGGTTTTTATGTTGGTGACGCCACGTAGTGCTCCGTATGAAAATCACTGACTGTGCTGTGTAAAGTCTGTGGCTGGTTGGACTCATTGTTGGAATATTCGCTAGTGTAGTGCTGGGCTGTTGGATGTGAACAGCACGTGGCGTTGGGCCGTTGTAGGTGAGCCGCCAGCGGTGGTGGATGTGGGGAGAGAGATGCCAGAGTTCTGAGATGTTAATATGAGCTGAGGTTCTGTAAGTGTGTCTGGCAGGAAAAGGAAATTTGTTGCATATATATATATCAGTTGCCCTAGCCGAGCCTCAGGTACAGGGCGGGTCGCAGGTGGCGGATAGCAAACGATCCATCAGATATGGTGGACAGCTGCGAATAAGGGGAAACCCAAATAAGCAGTCCCGGACCGAGGCGGCAGCATCACGAGGGTGTGGGAGGGTGACTTTTGGCAAGGGTCACACTCATTCAAAAACCACAGAACCCGAAGACGTTGCTGTGTCATGGCGAGTAAGGGCCGCCATTACAATAAGCACTGTCAACACCCAAATCCAGGACGCGTCTGAAGTGGGAACCATCGGCATCCTGGTCAGCGTCTGTTCACACAATGTGCGGCTGGTCATAATGCGCCAGGAACTAACAATCCCTGGTTCTAAACACCCAGTGGAAACACTGGACCAACTTGATTACAAGCAAGTATGACTCGTGCAAGTAATAACAACATTACCCCAGGTGGTAACCAATCCACCCATCAACAGATGGCAACCAGGAATTCGGATTCTGGGGAACCTGGACTTACACGATTACATCAGAGAAAGTCGGAGCTCTCTGGCAAACTTCCACTTAAAACACCTACATACATTGGAACCTTTAACATAAATACATTAATCCAACCAGGAAAACTTCTAAACCTTACAACAGAACTTGAAAAGCAAAAGATAGTAATACTAGCTTTACAGGAGACACGTTTTACAGATGAAGAAACATCAGATTATGGCAACTATCGCATCTTTAAGAGCAAGACGGATAAACGAATCGGAAGAGGAGCCCCCCATCTCGGGATGGCGTTTATCATACACAAGAGCGTGCTCAGCTCCATCAAGGAAGTTACTCCCGTAGATAATAGGATAATGACGATGCGCTTACAATGTGCCAACAAAACATACACAATGGTTAATGTTCATGCTCCCACAAACGGAGACAACAAGAAAAACCCCATAGAAACAGAAAAGTTCTGGGAAAATTTGGAGAATATAATGGCCAAGATTCCAAAAGATGATACAAAAGTTCTACTCGGCGATTTTAATGCCCAAATTGGTAGAGAGAAAATCCATCAAAAAACCGTAGGCAAATATCCTGCACATAACTTTACCAATAAAAATGGTACAAGGCTCGTCGAACTATGTAAGCAGAATAACCTGAAGATAATGTCAACATCTCTAAGAAAATGTCAAAGAAAACAAAAGACATGGAGATCTCCTATACAACAAATTGGCGAGTTTCAAATAGATCATGTGGCGATTTCATACCCAGTACAAAAAGAAATTTACGACGTCCAAGTACGCAGAGGGGTAAACATTGATTCAGACCATTACCTAACTAGAATTAAAATCAAGTTTACAGCACGAAGAAGTCATCAGAAGAAAACAGAAATACAGAAATATGACACCAAGAAGATTAAAGAATCTAAAGTAAAAGAAGAATGGGAGAAGGAAAAGGCAAACACATGGGAAGAATTTCATTCTAAAATCACGCGAATAGCTAAGGAAACTATTCCCTTGAAAAAGATATTCAAACACCCTTGGTGGGATTCAGACTGTGAAAATGCATTGGAAAGGAGAAAAAAGGCATTTCCAGAATATAACAGTAAAAAATCACAAGAAAGTCTACATTTATTTAACGAGGTTAGAAAACAGGTTTCAAAATCTATTAGGCAAGCAAAAATGAAGTACACAAAGGCACAACTGGATGCCATAGAAGAAAATTTCCAAAACTATAATACAAGAGACTTCTACAGAACTTTCGCAGATAAAATACGAGGATATATCCCTCAAAATTTATGTTTCAGAAAACCAGATGGTAAATTAGCCCTAACAAACCAGGAAAACTGTCAAGTATTGGCTCAATATTTTTCTAACCTACTAAATTGCCCAGAACCTAGTTTAAGGTTTCCCAAAGAAATCAGTGCCAACGCTCAACCGGATTCATTACCACCAACACAGGAAGAAATCAAATGTCACATTAAAAACTTAAAAAACAATAGAACATCTGGCGAAGATGGCATTGTTGCAGAGCTATTAAAAAACCTAGGACCAAAGACGTTGCAAGAGCTCACAAAAATAATAACAAAAATATGGGAAACAGAAAAACTACCAGAGGATTGGAAATGTGCCCTTATTCACCCGTTACATAAAAAAGGAGACAGAACAAATGTCAATAACTACAGGGGAATCTCACTTTTACAAGTCACCTACAAAATTCTCTCAACATGCCTGCTGAAAAGAACACAAGAGCAGCTGGAACGCCAAATTGGTGATTATCAAGCAGGCTTCCGCCCCGGTCGCTGATGCATAAAACAAATATTTAATTTAAAGGCAATATTAAAACACAAAGCAATTAGAAATGCCCCCATAATTTGTACATTTGTAGATTTTAAGAAAGCCTATGACTCAATTGACCGGCAATCTTTGTTTAACATTTTAGAGGAACTAGGACTTGACTCCAAAACACTAAGGCTTATCAAAGAATCACTGACAGACACTGTATCTAAAGTTAAATTCAGGGGAGAAATCTCTGAACCTTTTCTCATAAAAACTGGAGTACGTCAAGGTGACGGGCTATCTCCACTTCTGTTTAATATAGTCCTGGATAAAGTCATTAAGGAATGGGAAAAAGAATTAAAAAATCAATCCTACTGGAAACCAATCCATCTTGGTAGAACCAAAGACAACGTGGAGGTATCTTGTTTAGCATTCGCGGACGACTTGGCCATACTTGCAGATGATGTAGAAATCGCCACCAAACAAATAGAGATCCTTAAGGAATGCGCAGATAAAGCAGGTTTACAAATTTCGTTTCAAAAGACAGAATTTTTCTGTACGAAATTCCATATACACAGTTTGAACACAAAATATGGAAAAATAAATAGGGTAAAACATTTTAAATACCTAGGTGAAATTTTGGAGCCAACCGGAGGAGAGAAAGTTGCACAGAAGATCAGACAACAGAAAATGAAGAGAGCATATGGTATGACACATGAAATATACAATAAAAAATGCATCTCCTCGAACACAAAAATCAGACACTACTGCGCAGTAATTAAGCCAGCAGCACTATATGCTAGTGAAACGCTCACACTCCACACAAAATGTGACTTAGAAAAAATACTAAAAGAAGAACGCAAAATTATGAGAAAGATTTTAGGTCCAAAATTAACAGAAGAAGGATACCGGATACAATCAAGAAGAACCACAGAAACTATATCAAACCTGGCAGCAGACATAAGAAGGCGAAGATTAAAATTTTATGTACATGTCACTAGACTTCCCCCCACACGACTCACCAACAGAATTCTCACTTACATAGAAAAAGTCAAATCAACAACACCATGGATTAGCCAAGTAAAATTAGATTTACAAAAAGCAAATATTGAACTTAAAGATGTCAAAGATAGAAAAACTTTTAGAAATAAGGTGGAAAAGTGGATTGTATTGTCGGAGAAGGAAGCACTAAAGAGACCAGGAACAAAATGGACAGAAGAAATAAAAAGAAAACATGGAGAACGAATGAAAGAATTATGGAAGAAACGACGTCAGAAAGCTTTGCGTGATCCTTCTGGATCCATTCGCGATAAGTAAGTATATATATATCTCGGGGCGGTTAGTAGACCCGCAACCGAGCGCCTCCCCATGTGGCGGATAGGGGAATGCCTCCTAGATATAGGTGGTACCGAGGAAATGAAATACTCGGGGCGGACCAAAACTACTAGTAGCGTCTGTTCCCACAGTGGGCGGCTACAAAAGGCGTCTGCTCCACATGTCAGTGGCGGCCTCAACCAACCTCCTGATCTGGAAAGTCAGGTTGTACTCGGCAGCATGCCATACATCCAACTACTAAACATCATGATGGTACAACGAGAAGAATCTCATTACCCCGGGCCCCAGTCAAATAGACTGGGATTGTCGTGAGCATCGGATTCCGGGGGCTCACGGACATCATGAGAAGAATCGGAGCTTCTCAAACTCCCTCAAGACCAAACGCAAACACTACATCGGCACACTCAACGTGAACACACTGATGAAGACAGGAAAGATGAAACAACTGACAGACACTCTCGAAAAATTTCAAATCAAAATATGTGCACTGCAAGAAACACGATTCACAGACGAAGACCATTTCAACACGGAGAATTTCAGAATATACAAAGGAAAACCATCGAGACAACTGAAAAACCTAAGGCTTTTTGGCACAGGATTTGCAGTACACAGGTCCATCACGGACAGCATAATCGACTTTTCGTCACCAAACGAAAGAATCAGCACCATCACAGTGAAATCAGCCAATAAACCCTACACAATAATCAACGCACATGCACCAACTAATGACTGCAACAGGAAAAACCCGGACGAAATTGATGACTTCTGGACGACAATGGAAGAAACTATCAGAGAAATTCCTGCACATAGAGTCAAAATAATACTGGGAGACTTCAACGCCAAACTCGGAAAAGAAAAGATATACAGACATATCACAGGAAAACATACTCCACACAAGGACACCAACAAAAACGGAAAACATCTGATAGACTTTTGCAAAAGCCACGACCTCGCCATTATGTCAACAAAATTCAAGAAACCAACACGAAAACTTACCACATGGAAATTCCCCAGCGGAAAGCAAGAACTACAAATCGACCACGTAATAGTGCAGAAAGACTCACAAAAAGAAATTTTGAACATAGACACCGTAAAGGCTACTTCGACTCAGACCACCACCTACTACAGATCAGGATTCGTCTTTTGCCCAAGAAAAAGCTCCAGAAGAACAAAATTGTTAGACCAGATCCAGAATACGTTACTTTAAACCAGGCACAAATATTACACAAAATTAAAATGGAGAAAACGACAGACTGGACACAAATTTCACGAAGAATCCGAGAGGCCATGAAACTAGCACAAGCACCACGAACACGGAAACACCGTTGGTGGAACCACACATGTGACCAAGCTATTGACCAACGAATCAGTGCATGGAAAAAATTTAGTTGCCATAAATCCCAAGAGAATTGGATGAACTTCTTGAAAGCACAGAAGCAATCAAGCAAAATCATTTGCAGTGAAAAACGACAGTATGACAAACGGCGACTGACAGAGATCGAATCGGACTTCAAGAAGAACAATACAAGAAACTTCTACAGAACGTTCAGAGAAAATATGACTGGATATCAACCACCCAACTTGTGCTTCAGAAGACCGGATGGAACCCTAGAAACCAATACCAAAAACAATTGTGACATTCTGGCAAAGTACTTTGAAAAACTGCTCAACACGGACCCCCCCATGGAAGAAATGATGACAGAAACGAGCACATACAATCCGGATAGTGAACCTCCAACTCTAGAAGAAGTTAAAGAAATAATAAAGTCACTCAAGAATCGTAGAGCACCAGGAGAAGATGGCATCATCGCGGAAATCTGGAAGTTACAAGACCCAGAACTCACCAAAGACATCCACAGGATCTTGGAAGACATCTGGAAAACCATGAAAATTCCTGACGACTGGAAAACTGCCCTGATACACCCACTACACAAAAAAGGTGACAAGACTAACCCGAACAACTACAGAGGAATATCCCTACTACCGGTCACATACAAGATCCTCTCTAAAGCTTTACTGAACAGACTAGAATGCCAAACCGACCACTTGATTGGGGAATACCAAGCAGGCTTCCGTAAAGGGCGGTCTTGTGCGGAACAAATTTGGAACCTGAAAATGATTTTACAACACAAACAGAACCTGATCATTACCTTTGTTGACTTCAAAAAGGCGTACGACTCTATCGACCGGAAAACTCTCTTCAAAATTCTAGCAGAATACAAAGTAGACAACAAAACACGAGCTATCATAGAGCAAATTTTAACCAACACGACGTCCAAAGTAAAGTTCTGTGGGGAACTATCAGAGCCCTTCGAAATTCGCACAGGTGTCCGACAAGGCGATGGCCTCTCACCTCTCCTTTTCAATCTGGTGTTAGATAAGGTCATAAAAGAATGGGAAACATCACAACAGGGGATAACATTAGGAAACCTACAGATTAAATGCCTGGCTTTTGCAGATGATTTGGCGATTGTCACGAAAGGTATAAAGGAAACAAAAGACGCTATTGAAAAACTGCACGAAATCGCTTCCAAAACTGGACTACAGATCTCTTACGAAAAGACACAGTTTATGAGCACAAAGAAACTCTCATCTCTGAACACAAAGTATGGCACGATTAACAAAACAGCAAACTTCAAATACCTCGGTGAAACACTGCAAATGAGTGGACATAACAGAGACTCAAATGAAGAAAGAAAGACTAAACTGGACAAGGCATACAAAGTAGTGTGGAATCATTACAACAAGAAGTCTATCTCACAAAAAGCCAAATTACGCCATTACGACACGGTGGTGCTCCCCGAGGCACGATATGCAGCAGAGACCACACTAATCCGAGGGCATACACGTATCAGACAATTAGAAAAAGTAGAACGGAAAATACTTAGGAAAATATTTGGCGCAACTAACAACAATGGAATATGGATCAAGAAACCTACAGAGGAACTGTACAAACATACGGAGACAATCACAGAAAAAATTAGAAAACGCAGACTACAATTCTATGGACACCTATACAGAATGCCATCACACAGGCTGACCAAACAGATCTTTGACTGGGTAACCACTAGAAACAACAAATGGGTGGCAGAGGTAGAAAACGACCTGAACCAGCTCAACATAACAGCGGACACAATAAACGACAGAATAAAGTTCAGAAACATCATTAAGAAAAGTAAACTACATGAGATACAATGCGACAAACAAACAGGCATAAAATGGACCGAAGAACGAAAGCAAGATCACAGCCAGAAGATGAAAGAAACATGGGCAACCAAAAAGGCAATCAAGATGAAGCCGAAGACACGAAGCCGACAAGAAGCATGGACAGAGGACCGGAAACAGAAACACAGCGAGCGAATGAGGGAAGTTTGGGCAGCAAGGAAGGCAGCAAAAGGAACTGGCCATGTAGTTTAGTCCAAATGCGCTCTTTAAGGGCAAAACACCAATAATAATAATATATATATATACAGGGTGAGTCCCCTAACGTTACCGCTGGATATATTTCGTAAACCACATCAAATACTGACGAACCGATTCCACAGACCGAACGTGAGGGGAGGGGCTAGTGTAATTGTTTAATACAAACCATACAAAAATGCACGGAAGTACGTTTTTTAACACAAACCTACGTTTTTTTAAATGGAACCAAGTTAGTTTTGTTAGCACATCTGAACATATAAACCAATACGTAATCAGTGCCGTTTGTTGCATTGTAAAATGTTAATTACATCCAGAGATATTGTAACCTAAAGTTGACGCTTGAAACCTCCGACGTTCAGTTGCGTGTTGTAACAAACACGGGCCACGGTCGGCGAGCAGCATCTGCAGGGCCATGTTTACGATGACGACCGTGTTTACGAGTGTGGCTGTAGTGCACTGTCGTGGTTTGGTCTAGCTGTCGCAGTGTCCGCATGTAGCGCTTGCTGCTATTGTTATTCTGCATTCGTCTCCGCACGCAGACCAACTGTAGTACACCGTGTTACCAGACGTCTGTGATAGTGTAGTGTTGTAGGAACTGTGACCATGGTGTATTCGAACTCTGAAAAGGCGGAGATGATACTCATCTATGGCGAGTGTCGACGAAATGCAGCTGAAGCCTGCAGGGTGTATGCAGAACGGTACCCGGACGGAGAGCATCCAACGTGCCGCACACTGCAAAACATCTACCACCAACTGTATGCAACAGGTATGGTCGTAGCACGCAAACGGGTCCGTAACAGGCCCGTCACAGCAGAAGCGGGTGCAGTTGGTGTGTTAGCTGCTGTTGCCATGAACCCACACATGAGTACACGGGACATTGCGAGAGCCAGTGGACTGAGTCAAAGTAGTGTCATGCGCATACTGCATCGTCACCGCTTTCAACCGTTTCATGTGTCGCTACATCAGCAGTTACATGGTGATGACTTTAATCATCGAGTGCAATTCTGTCAATGGGCATTAACAGAGAATGCGTTGCAGTTCTACCTGTTTACCTATGAAGCGGGTTTCACAAACCACGGGGCAGTGAATCTACGGAACATGCATTACTGGTCCGTGGACAATCCTCGCTGGCTCAGACAGGTAGAGCGACAGCGACCGTGGACGGTAAATGTATGGTGCGGAATCATTGGCGACCACCTCATTGGTCCTCACTTCATTGCAGGGGCCGAAACAGCTGCAACATACATCGCGTTTGTACAGAATGATCTGCCAACGTTGCTCCAAAATGTCCCACTGGGCCGGCCGGAGTGGCCGTGCGGTTCTGGGCGCTGCAGTCTGGAGCCGAGCGACCGCTACGGTCGCAGGTCCGAATCCTACCTCGGGCATGGATGTGTGTGATGTCCTTAGGTTAGTTAGGTTTAATTAGTTCTAAGTTCTAGGCGACTGATGATCTCAGAAGATAAGTCGCATAGTGCTCCGAACCATTTGAACCATTTTTTTTGTCCCACTGGAAACGCGTCGACGTATGTGGTATCAGCATGATGGTGCACCCGCACATTCCGCAATTAACACTAGGCTGACCCTTGACAGGATGTTCGACGGGCGTTTCATAGGACGTGGAGGACGCATAAATTGGCCAGCCCGTTCTCCTGATCTTACACCTCTGGACTTCTTTCTTTGGGGTACGTTAAAGGAGAATGTGTACCGTGATGTGCCTACAACCCCAGAGGATATAAAACAACGTATTGTGGCAGCCTGTGGCGACATTACACCAGATGTACTGCGGCGTGCACGACATTCATTACGCCAGAGATTCCAATTGTGTGCATCAAATGATGGCCACCACATTGAACATCTATTGGCCTGACATGTCGGGACACACTCTATTCCACTCCGTAATTGAAAACGGAAACCACGTGTGTACGTGTACCTCACCCCTCATGGTAATGTACAAGTGCGTCAGTGAAAAACGCCACTGAAAAGGTGTTAGCATGTGAACGTAATGTGCAGTTCCAGTCTCTTCTGTACCTAAGGTCCATCACCGTTCCGTTTGGACCCCTACGTAGTTCGGTGCTCTCCGATACACACGATCGAACAGCGGAGGAGTGGTAATCAAGCGTCAACTTTAGGTTACAATATCTCCGGATGTAATTAACATTTTACAATGCAACAAACGGCACTGATTACGTATTTGTTTATATGTTCAGATGTGCTAACAAAACTAACGGGGTTCCATTTAGCCCGCATCTCGTGGTCGTGCGGTAGCGTTCTCGCTTCCCACGCCCGGGTTCCCGGGTTAGATTCCCGGCGGGGTCAGGGATTTTCTCTGCCTCGTGATGGCTGGGTGTTGTGTGCTGTCCTTAGGTTAGTTAGGTTTAAGTAGTTCTAAGTTCTAGGCGACTTATGACCACAGCAGTTGAGTCCCATAGTGCTCAGAGCCATTTGAATTTTTGGTTCCATTTAAAAAAAAACTGAGGTTTGTGTTAAAAAACATACTTCTGTGCATTTTTTTATGGTTTGTATTAACCAATTACACTAGCCCCTCTCCTCACGTTCGGTCTGTGGAATCGATTCGTCAGTATTTGATGTGGTTTACAAAATATATCCAGCGGTAATGTTAGGTGACTCACCCTGTATATGTATAATGACTTTTGAACACTATTAAGGTAAACACATTGTTTGTTCTCTATCAAAATCTTTCATTTGCTAACTATATGCCAATCAGTTGTTAGTGCCTTCAGTAGTTAGAATCTTTTGTTCAGCTGGCAGTGCTGAAGCTCACTGTATTGCAGTAGTCCGAGTAATGAAGATTTTTGTGAGATAAGTGATTCATGAAGGATATAGGTTATTGTTAATCAGGGCTATTCTTTTGTAGGGATTATTAAAAGTAGAATATGTTGCGCTAAAATATTGTGTGTCAGTTTAGAAATGATCAGAATAAGTAAAGAGAAAACTGAGTACGTTCAGTTTTACTCAGCTGTTTCTGTGTCAAATTACGTAGACGTTTACCAGCATAGTCTTTCTTCACATTCAAAGGGGAAGGTTCAACTGACATACAGCAACCATCCCCGCTGTCGCGCTTAAATGGATGTCATCTTCAGTGCAATTCCTCCTGGCGGCGGAAAATCTACCACCACCAGTGATGCTACCAGACAGACGGATCGATCGATATTGGATAGCGCCAGGATATACTCTCATGGCACCGTCTCCCAGTTAGATAAATTTCTTAACGCCTGTGGTGAAATGGAATTACATGATCGTGTGGCATTGTGGTGGGAAACTCCAACTGGAGAAGTTCAACTGCAGTTCAAAAATGACTCTGAGCACTATGGGACTGAACTGCTGAGGTCATGAGTCCCCTAGAACTTAGAACTACTTAAACCTAACCAACCTAAGGACGTCACTCACACCAATGCCCAAGGCAGGATTCGAACCTGCGACCGAAGCGGTCGCGCGGTTCCAGACTGTAGAACCTAGAACCGCTCGGCCATTTCGGCCGGCTGAACTGCAGTGCTGCAAGTCTTATTTTAGATGACACCCCATTGGGCGACTTGCTAGTCGGTGATGATGAGATGCTGTAAAGGACAACCACTCAGCTAAGCAGGCGGAAAACGGGTGATGGTTTTGAATGGAACCATTCCATATTTCCCTTACGGTGGGTATTCAGTTTTCATTTGACTTCCCCTTTTGTGTACTCAAGATGACATGACAGTTTCAGAATACCATAATGACATTGTATAAATTGAAAAATGCAAATATATCATGTGCTTTAGTAATCCAAGGCGTCGTATATTCTGTTTATATCTAAGACAGTAACATCTCAGTAGCTGGTTGGCTGATTTGGGGGAGAGGACCAAACAGAGTGGTCATCGGTCCCATCGGGTAAGAGAAGAAAGTCGGCCGTTTCCTTTCAAAGGAACCATGCCGGTATTTGCCTGAACCCATTTACGGAAATCACGGAAAATCTGAATCAGGATGGCGGGGCAGGGGGTTTGAACCGTTGTCCTTGCGGATGCGAGTCCAGTGTCCTAACCACCGCGCCACCTCGCTCTGCATTTCACTCAGTCGGCTGTAGAATGTAAGTAACTAACAGATTTTGGACCTCTTTTTGGCGCAATGTGAATTAGAAGCCGGCCAGAGTGGCCGAGCGGTTCTAGCCGCTACAGTCTGGAACGCGCGATCGCTACGGTCGCAGGTTCGAATCCTGCCTCGGGCATGGATGTGTGTGATGTCCTTAGGTTAGTTAGGTTTAGGTAGTTCTAAGTTCTAGGGGACTGATGACCTCAGAAGTTAAGTCCCATAGTGCTCAGAGCCATTTGAACCATTTGTGGATTAGATTTAATTTATACGAACTACAGGAATGTTTATTTATTATTCTGTTTCGGCTTCTAAGGCTAGCACTTTTGACATCGTCCTTTCTGTTATGTAAATTGAAGGTAAAAGTAAAGGAAGGGAATTGATGATATAAGCTGCATCGAGACTTTATGTGGAATCAGCAGCAACAAGTGAAAATGTTTGCTGGACCAGGACTCAGACCCGGGATTTTCTACTTAGTAAGCCATTACGTTAACCACTGCGCTACCCGGAAATAGTGCTAATCGCCAAAGCGCGGACAATCTTCTCACGCTCCCAGGCCGACCCACATATCCACCTAACGCCACCACTTATCCACAGTCCCCACCCTTGTTCTCCGTGCTTGCTTACTTTAGATTCCCGCTGGAGGTCTACATCTACATGGATCCTCTGGAAATCACATTTAAGTGCCTGGCAGAGGGTTCATCGAACCACCTTCACAATTCTCTATTATTCCAATCTCGTATAGCGAGCGGAAAGAATGAAAACCTAGATCTTCCCGTATGAGCTCTGATTTCCCCTATTTTATAGTGGTGATCGTTCCTCCCTATCCAGGTCGGTGTCAAAAAAATATTTTCGCATTCGGAGGAGAAAGTTGGTGATTTGAATGTCGTGAGAAGATTCCGTCACTACGAAAAACCCCTTTCTTTTAATGATTTCCATCTCAAATCCTATATCATTTCTGTGGCGCTCTCTCCCATATTTCGCGATTGTACAAAAGTGCTGCCTTTCTTTGAACTTTTTCGATGTACTCCGTCAGTCCTATCTAGTAAGGATCCCACACCATGCAGCAGTATTCTAAAATAGGACGGACAAGGGTAGTGCATGCAGTATCCTTAGTAAGTCTGTTATATTTTCTAAGTGTCCTGCCAACAAAACGCAGTCTTTGGTTAGCCTTCCCCACAACATTTTCTATGTGCTCCTTCCAATTTAAGTTGTTCGTAATTGTAATACCTAGGTATTTAGTTGAATTTACGGCTTTTAGATTAGTCTGATTTATCGAGTAACCGAAGTTTCACGAATTACTTTTAGCACTCATGTGGATGACCTGACACTTTTCATTATTTAGGGTCAACTGCCACTTTTCGCCCCATTTTTTATAAGTCGTTTTTCAGTTTGTTTTGATCTTCTGATGACTTTATTAGTCGATAAACGAGAGCGTCATCTGCAAACAACAGAAGACGGCTGCTCAGATTGTCTCCCAAGTCGTTTATATGGATAAGGAACAGCAAAGAGCCTATAACACTACCAAGGGGAACGCCAGAAATCACTTCTGTTTTACTAGATGACTTTCCGACAATTACTACGAACTGTGACCTCTTTGACAGGAAATCACAAATCCAGTCACATACCTGAGATGATATTGCATAAGCACGCAATTTCACTACGAGGCGCTTGTGTGGTACAGTGTCAAAAGCCTTTCGGAAATCCGGAAATACGGAATAGGTCCGAAATCCCTTGTCAATAGCACTTACCACTTCGTGTGAATTGTTTCACAGAACGATGTTTTCTAAACCCACGTTGACTGTGTATCGATACACTGTTTTGGTTCAAATGGTTCAAATGGCACTGAGCACTATGGGACTTAACATCTGAGGTCATCAGTCCCCTAGAATTTAGAACTAGTTAAACCTAACTAACCTAAGGACATCACACACATCCAAGCCCGAGGCAGGATTCGAACCTGCGACCGTAGCAGTAACGCGGTTCTGGACTGATGCGCCTAGAACCGCTCGGCCACCGCAGCCGGCCACAGACCGTTGTCTTCGAGATAATTCATGATGTTAGAATATATGTTCAAAAATACTACTGCATATCGAATTTAACGATATGGGCCTGTAATTTAGAAGATTACTGATACTACCTTTCTTGAATATTGGTGTGACCTGTGCAACTTTCCAGTCTTTGGGTACAGATCTTTCGTCGAGCGAACGGTTGTATATGATTGTTAAGTATGGAGCTAATGCATCAGTATACTCCAAAAGTAAATGTGCAACTGCACTGACTTTTTTAGATTCATACCACATCGAGGCTTATCAATTGCGGTTCAGGCGCTCAGTCCGGAACCGCGCGACTACTACGGTCGCAGGTTCGAATCCTGCCTCGGGCGTGGATGTGTGTGATGTCCTTAGGTTAGTTAGGTTTAAGTAGTTCTAAGTTCTAGGGGACTGATGACCACAGATGTTAAGTCCCATAGTGCTCAGAGCCATTTTGAGGTTATCAGTTCGACGAATGCCTGCTGGCTGTTCTTTCGGACATGACTGGAAAACCAGACACCACGCATTCTCGCTATCGTCCTTTCTCTTTACTTACATTCTCCCCCTATGGCACCAGTTGCCTGTGCTGAGTGTGACAAGCCAGTGTCGGGCGTTTCCTGTCCGTTCGCAGTGCACAGTGAATTGGACGCCTGGCCTCGGGCAGAGTAGGCCAGACGCGGCGGGCAGGCTGCTAGCTGCAGCCCACCCCCTCTATGCCACGCCACGCCACGTTATCGCGACACGGTCGTGGTGCCGTGGTGCCTGACTGACCCGACGCGACCGGGCAGCCAATTAGAGCCTGCCGCGCTGTAATTGGCAGTGACTAATTGTGGCGCCTCGTCACTCTGAGGGAGAGCCCTTATCCGCTCTCCGCTACCGTCTCTCCTTACAAGGCGCCCTGCTCTGTCCTACTGCTCATATGGTACTCTGTTGCAGTTTGCCGAACTCTTCCTACTAAAGTTAGTCGATGCCTTGGTAGACGTTTCGATGTGACACTGGCATCACCGATTTCCTGCTGTCAGCATTCAAAGACAGACAGCAGAACTCTATAGATTTATGAAAGATTGACTCAAACTGAAATTACTTCGATAGTCTTTCTTGTTTACGAGTCAACAGCTGCTGTAAATTTCTTAGTTCACTTCTTCCGCAGGCCTGGAAGACCCAACTGTAACGACGGGTCGCTGTGCCGTCCTCGGCCCTAAGGCGTCACCTGTTGCGGGTATGGAGGGGCATGTGGTCAGCACACCGCTCTCCCAACCGTTGTCAGTTTTCGTGACAGTAGCCGCTACTTCTCAGTCAAGTAGCTCCTCAGTAGGCCTCACAATGGCTGAGTGGACCCCGCTTGCCAACAACGCTCAGCAGACGGTGACCCATCCAAGCCAAACAGCTCTTACACTTCTGGCCATTAAAATTGCTACACCAAGAAGAAATGCTGATGATAAACGGGTCTTCAAATGGTTCAAATGGCTCTCAGCACTATGGGACTCAACATCTTAGGTCATAAGTCCCCTAGAACTTAGAACTACTTTAAACCTAACTAACCTAAGGACATCACACACACCCATGCTCGAGGCAGGATTCGAACCTGTGACCGTAGCAGTCCCGCGGTTCCGGACTGCAGCGCCAGAACCGCGAGACCACCGCGGCCGGCGCAACGGGTCTTCATTGGACAAATATATTATACCAGAACTGAAATGTGATTACATTTTCACGCAATTTGGATGCATAGATCCTGAGAAATCAGCACCCATAACAACCACCTCTGACCGTAATAACGGCCCTGATACGCCTGGGAATTGAGTCAAACAGAGCTTGGATGGCGTGTACAGGTACAGCTGCCCATGCAGCTTCAACACGATACCACAGTTCATCAAGAGTAGTGACTGGCGTATTGTGACAAGCCAGTTGCTCGGCCACAATTGATCAGACGTTTTCAGTTGGTGAGAGATTTGGAGAATGTACTGGCCAGGGCAGCAGTTCAACATTTTCTGTATCCAGAAAGGCCCATACATGACATGCAACATGCGGTCGTGCATTATCCTGCTGCAATGTAGGGTTTCGCAGGGATCGAATGACAGGTAGAGCCACGGGTCGTAACACATCTGAAATATTACGTCCACTGTTCAAAGTGCCGTCAGTGCGAACAAGAGGGGACTGAAACGTGTAACCAAAGGCACCCCATACCACCACGCCGGGTCATACGCCAGTATGGCGATGACCAATACACGCTTCCAATGTGCGTTCACCGCCATATCGTGAAACACGGATGCGACCATCATGATGCTGTAAACAGAACCTGGATTCATCCGAAAAAATGAGGTTTTGCCATTCGTGCACCCAGGTTCGTCGTTGAGTACACTATCGCAGGCGCTCCTGTCTGTGATGCAGCGTCAAGGGTAACCGCAGCCATGGTCTCCGAGCTGATAGTCCATGCTGTTCCAAACGTCGTCGAACTGTTCGTGCAGGTAGTTGTTGTCTTGCAAACGTCCCCGTCTGTTGACTCAGGGACCGAGACGTGGTTGCACGATCCTTTATAGCCATGCGGATAAGATGCCTGTCATCTCGACTGCTAGTGATACGAGGCCGTTGGGATCCAGCAAGGCGTTCCGTATTACCCTCCTGAACCCACTGATTCCATATTTAGCCAACAGTCATTGGAACTCGACCAAAGCGAGCAGCAATGTCGCGATACGACAAACCGCAATCGCGATAGGCTACAATCCAACCTTTATCAAAGTCGGAAACGTGATGGTACGCATTTCTCCTCCTTACACGAGGCATCACAACAACGTTTCACTAGGCAACGCCGGTCAACTGCTGTTCGTGTATAAGGAATCGGTTGGAAAGTTTCCTCATGTGAGCACGTTGTAGGTGTCGACACAGGCGCCAGCCTTGTGTGAATGCTCTGAAAAGCTAATCATTTGCATATCACAGCATCTTCTTCCTGTCGGTTAAATTTCGCGTCTGTAGCACGTCATCTTCGTGGTGCAGCAATTGTAATGGCCAGTAGTGTAACTTCTGTGATCTGATGGGAGCCGGTGTTGCAACTGCGGCAAGGCTGTTGGCATTTCATTATTTAGCCATCACCTAATTTCGCCCCGTCGGGCAATGAAATGATTTGAACGTACTACACTGTCGCCCGGGAGTCCTCAGCCAGTGATGTTGGTCCGCCTAGTTGGAAGTCTTTTCAGGTTACGCCTCACTGGTGACTTGCGTGTCGATGATGATGAAATATTGATGAGGACAACACAGTCCCCGAGCGGAGAAAATCTCCGACCTGGCCGGGAATCGAACCTGGGCCTGCTGCATGGCAGTCAGAAGCGCTGATCAGTCAGCTAAGGGTGCGGTACCATCGGGCAATACTCAGCTACATCGCAATAAAATGTTTATGATGTTGTCCACATTATGTGTGTTACCACTTCAATAGTTACGCTAACGTATTTTACTGTGTTACTTATGATGATACAGTGACATACCCCTCGTAAAGGTTGCAATTATTTCCATTTTACATATGAGGACTGTGCCCTTACATCTCTTGCTTGTGCGAATCTCTCATTTGTGGCGCCAGCACACGTTGCCCTTTCCCCACAGTGGTGAGTGGACTGTAAAATGCTGGTGGCACAACAGCTTTTACTGTGATGTAGCTTGACAATGGCGAGCGTGTAAAATATTAGCTAACTGTTAACTGATGAAATAAATTACTCTGAAATATTCCGTAGGCTCCTTAAATTTATTTCGTTTAGCCGGCCGGTGTGGCCGAGCGGATCTAGGCGCTTCAGTCTGTAACCGCGCGACCGCTACGGTCACCGGTTCGAATCCTGCCTCGGGTATGGATGTGTGTGATGTCCTTAGGTTAGTTAGGTTTAAGCAGTTCTAAGTTCTAGGGGACTGATGACCTCAGATGTTAAGTCCCATAGTACTCAGAACCATTTGAGCCATATTTCAATTATTTATTGACATACTGATGTAGTTATCATAACAAGATTACGTCTATCAGATTCTTTCTTACGTTTAAACCAGGTTTTCTTCATATTTTACATTAAATTAATTATAAGAAGCCTTACACCTAATGCTGAATCTAACAACTGGAATCAGTTGTGAAATGAGTAGTGAGAACAATAACAGCTACAGCATATAAACCACGGCTTATACTCGTTTCAGAAAGTAGAATAACAAAGATTAATTGTAGGTAGGTAGATTTAAACTGTGGGGTTGACAGCAGTAAAAGTGAGAAAAGAAGTGTTAGATGAAGAGTAATAGAAAAATGAGTGACAGAAACATGAGCAATAAAGAGACAGGAAGAAAATGAGTGAGAAATGGCTTGAGATTGAAACGTACCTAAGCGAAGAATTGAACGTTTGCGTTTTTGTTAACAGGTATAAATGGCTACAAAAAAAAAATGGTTCAAATGGCTCTGAGAACTATGGGACTTAACATCTATGGTCATCAGTCCCCTAGAACTTAGAACTACTTAAACGTAACTAACCTAAGGACAGCACACAACACACAACACCCAGCCATCACGAGGCAGAGAAAATCCCTGACCCCGCCGGGAGAACGCTACCGCACGACCACGAGATGCGGGCTATAAATGGCTACACGGTTATATATTAATTATTATGGAAAAGTTATGTAGTTGACAAAGGAAGAGATATTCCAAGATTCGGAGAGCAAACAGCGTTAACTTCGAATTGGTTCGTTACAAGGTCCTCGACAGGCACAGCAATTGGAATCTGACATCTAAGATATGAAGCTGAGTAACTCACGGACTTCACATTCCAAAGGAACAACACAGTATATTCCGTCGTTGAAACACCTCAGCAACATCGTTTCTTCGACTATATCTCTGATAGAATATAATGCGGCAGTCAAATAATTAAACCAGTCTACAGCCAATCACATTACGTTTCACTTTGAAAGTCAGAACTACAAACAAGCTACCTCTACGAAGGGTAGTCGTAGAGTTCCAATTTTTTTTGTGTGTTTATATACATGTCTACAGTTGTGGTGCACACTAAAAATCCCCACGCCGTAATATCGTAGCACACCGCAACCAAAACAAAATGATACACCCCACTGGTAAAGCGATTCCTACGACAAATTGTTTATTATAAATTTTTATTCTTTTAAGGGACATTTCAACAATTCATAATCTATATTGAGTTAGCAGACAAAGCATTACACACAGTAGTTTGGTGGTGTAGACGCTTCCACTGTTTTCAGACAAGTCTGTATTATAACGGATGAACTGAAGGACCATATCTCTGTGAAGAACCGAAAATAGAAAGGGAAGTTGATGCCTTGGCCCTCAAATGCCGGTGCATCACAACTGGTGCGAATATGCAGAAAGTGAATATATGTCTTGGGTTAATTTTAAGCATTATGCACGGCATTTTGAACTCCACCTAATCGAGGCTCGTTGGATTCCACGACTGCTCATTTCCATTCAGAAAGCCTTCCGAACTGAGGCAACAGCGAAATGTTGCTGCTATGTCAGCTCCTTTGTTCGCTTAATAACTATGGCCGAGTGCTGGGCGTAATAGTATGACGACGAGAAAAGCAAGCAGTGGAAACATGGACATTTACCACTGTTGAAAGAGACAAAGACTCATCAATTTCCGGGTAAGATGATATTGTGTGCTTTTTGAGACCACCAGTGGGTGGCGCTAACAGATTATTTTCGTTAGGCAGACAACCGTCATAGTAACATACTACCGATATCTCCTGACGAGGTTACGGGATATTGCCAAGACGAACCCTCGTTGGTAACTGCCAAATAGGACGTTGTTACTCCAAACGACGATCTAGGTTTTCCTGAACAGGACACAACTACACATGCCGCTACTCTGGACTACTAAATTTTGTGTCACTCCACGTATTTCTTTATTTTTCAAGGTAGTATGTTTCCTGAACAGCGAAAATGCACAGTTCTACAACCAAGGTCTCTGCCAAGTCATCCATCGTTAGAAAACACGTGTTGTATTGACGGGGAGATAACGCTGAGAAGGGCTAATACCGTCAACACTTTTGACGGTCTGAGCTTGTTTTTTTTTTTCGAAGTGATAATTAAAACTTTATGACTATCCCTCGTATAACAAAATCATTGTCGAACAACTACACAAACTCACGACAGAACGACAACCTTTATCTTCGGTGCTCTTGACCGACAGCAACAAACACTATTCATTCCCTTCCCGCTGCACCTCCACAGGAGGCAACGTAAACAGAGATCGTAGTTAGGTTCGCCTTCAGGATTGATTTAAATGTAGTTATATTACAGACAGTTCAACTTTAAGAGGTGTTAACTGTTGTTTACAGCCCTTCGACAAGCAGTTGACACAGAAGTTTCGTTTGCCTGGGACGGCTTTTGCGTACGTGGTGAGGGGACGCTATGTGTCGCTTCAGACGAAGTGCTGTTCTCTTTCGAATTTCTATTCGTTTTGTGCCTTACAGTGTTGTGCAAAATTTTGAATGTGGTGCTAAAGTCTTTTAGTTTATTTGTTTTTGTTGTGACTTGGCAAGACAGCCAAGCCACTATGATTGGTAGCCGAAAGGCACGCGTTAAGCTCACGCAGGTTGGCGTGAGGTCTGGAACAGTTAAAGGGATTGAGACTGGCAAATAAAGTACGTAGCTGATGGAATACTTAACTTTAATCCATAATTGGTGAACATCGGTCTGACGGTACATGCATCACAAGATAAATAGCAAATGATAATGGCGCCTTGCTGGGTCGTAGCAATTGACGTAGCTGAAGGCTATGCTAACTATCGTCTCGGCAAATGAGAGCGTAATTTGTCAGTGAACCATCGCTAGCAAAGTCGGGTGTACCACTGGGTCGAGTGCTAGGAAGTCTTCCTAGACCTGCCGTGTGGCGGCGCTCGGTCTGCAATCACTGACAGTGGCGACACGCGGGTCCGTCGTATACTAGCGGACCGCGGCCGATTTAAAGGCTACCACCTAGCCAGTGTGGTGTCTGGCGGTGACACCACAGTTTTCGTCTGCTGTTAACGACTGACCTGGCTACCATGTTTCCCAGGAAGCTTACTCTAAGATTTGGATTTGACAAAGCAACCCGTAATGTTCAGCCAACTTCACTGTAAATTCATGGCTGGATCATTGATGTTATTGGCACAATTTGCACCAGACGCACACTCCTTATTACGACTGGATTAATACTGCGTTTCCCGTCGGTGCTGGAACGGACTATACAGAATTCCACCACAGTTACAATTCGGTGAGTACAGCTATTATTTCGAATGCTGATTTTGGTTATAGACAGGTCAGAGTATTTCAGTTGCCTCTGAGGTAGAAAATTGCTACCTAGAAGGCGTATTTTTTAAGTATGGAGACACAGAGTAAATTCTTAATGCACGATGATGAAGTCAACGTAGACTGCAGTGCTATAGTGGTGTTCGACCTGTCGATATTTATGTCAAACAAAGCATCCCATTTGATGTTTCGGTTTGTGGTTACAAGACGAAAGTGATTTGAGATGGACAGACTTTGACTTGTCATATAAGTAACGAAAGTGGGCATCTCCGGCAAAGCTGTTCAAACAAGGTGTTTGTGGTTCAAATGGCTCTAAGCACTATGGGACTCAACTGCTGAGGTCATAAGTTCCGTAGAACTTAGAACTACTTAAACCTAACTAATCTAAGGACATAACACACAACCATGCCCGAGGCAGGATTCGAACCTGCGACCGTAGCGGTCGCCCGGTTCCAGGCTGTAGCGCCTAGAACCGCTCGGTCAAGGTGTTTGTGTGGCAGAACAACGTACAACCGTGGAAACGATTAACAATGGTTATCTTGTGACCGAAAAGCAGATGATGGATGGTGAGGGATTAAGAATTATGGGGAATGTGGAGGAGGTGCCACAAAATATTCTTGAAGCATTTCCATCTTTACTTAAGAAAGACACTGTAGACAATGCGGTTGATAAAAGGACGAGGGTTGAAACTTAAATAATGGTAACTATTTATTCACAGCCGATTCAAAAGAGTTACATGTTTGCACTTATTACTGCCCTTCAAAGTTGACCGAGCGGTTCCAGGCGCTTCAGTCCGGAACCGCGCTATTTCTACAGTCGCAGGTTCGAATCCTGCCTCGGGCATGAATGTGTGTGATGTCCTTAGGTTCGCTAGGTTTAAGGAGTTCTAAGTCTAGGGGACTGATAACCTCGGATGTTAAGTTCCATAGTGCCTAGAGCCATTTGAACCATTTGGATCCTTCAAAGTAGTCACCATCGTTGTGTGGAACCCGTTGCCACTGGTGTGGAAGGCGTAGTATATCGTTAGCAGAGACTGTTCTGTCGATGGTGCGAATGGAGCGGTCTAAAGTTATGGTGATTCTCGTGTAAGACTGTGATGGTATTATCCTAACGCATTACGTTCCTCCACGGCTGACCGTCAATGCACAGTATTACTGTTCGTTTTTGGAGTATCACCTGCGATCAGCTTTTTGAAAGAAGCGGCGACACTTTATGCGCAACCCACCCATCATTTTGCACGACAATGCGCGGTTGCATACAGCGCAAGCTGTGGCTACTCTGTTCGGTCGATGTGTCTGGGAAGTACTATGCCATCCACCATACTCCTGCAATTAAGTCCTTGTGGCTTTGTTTTGATTCCGAAGACGAAGGAACCGTTTCGTGGCATTCACTTAAGAACTGTTCCAGAGACTCGACAGGCAGTAGACCACTCCATTAGCACCATCAACAGAGCAGGCTTTCAGAACTTTTAACATTGCAGCGCGTCAGCAATCGTGAATAATTTAATGATTATAAAGAATCCGCCTAGGTTTCGGCGCGGATAACCACCTTCTTCGGAACACACTAAAACTACAAAAGGCCTCAAGAGGCACGGTCCAACATTAATACAGAACGCCCAGAAGGGCAAAAGACTTGCATATAATGTAAAATAAACGGTATGTGTGTACCATGTCAATAGCTGTACTTCGTTCAATCGCCAGAAGCTTGCTTCCTCACTCCAGCCAACGTTTTGTGGGCCGCGGGCTCTCAGGTGTGGTTATCCGCGCCGAAACCTAGGTCAACATCCCGTTTCTATTTGCATTCGAGGCGGATTCTTTATAATCACTAGAACAGGTTTCGCTAACGTTATACTACGCCTTCCACATCGCTGGCAAAGGGTTCTACACAACGCTTGTGACTACTTCCAAGGACAAGTAACAGGTGCCAACAAGTAACTCTGTCGTATCGGTTGTGAATAAATAGTTGCCACTATTTAAGTTCCAACCCTCGTAGTACATTCGCTGACAAGAGCTGTGGAACTTGTGACGGCAGTAGTACAGATGAAGAGAGATCAACCTGCCGCTCAATGCCGTAGGCGACATTCAGAAAACATTATTGGAGATTATAAATTCAGGAAATATTGTAAGCGCAGATTCAGACTCAGAGTCAAGTGTAAGACAAGTCAAGTACACTACCGTAAACCGAACAGGTCGGAACTGCAGTACGTGCAAGTCAATCAATTCAAACAGACACACCCACGGCTGCAATTGAAAGCAAACATGGCGAGGTAGCGAGTGACTGCCAACAACAAATGAGGTCACCACCCAAATCCCACAACGAACAAGCAGAGGCTTACAGCATTCGTAAGCAAACGAGCAAATGACAGTGATGGCAGAGGTGACCGGACATCGGAAGAATGTTTGCACACTGCGCAAGCTCCGTGTTCAGCACTCGAGAAGCTTGCACGCGACAGCCTCTCAGATTGACCGACAACGCAATCCACGGAGAACTGCTCAGGGTGTGGGCGGAGGCCATTGTCAAGGCAAACTTAAGAAGAGAGGTTCAAATGCAAATCGCGACAGAAGTCTTCCGTCGGATTTTCAGGAAGGGTCCGCCGTGAAATGACAGACTGGAAAAATAAGTCACTCTCCATTCTCACAGTTATATACGATTATCACTTTAAATATTAACAGGATACAATCGGATGTAAAATCAGCTGCTTTGAAACAGTTTCCATATGAATCAGGGAAGGAGATTGCTCTCCTGCTGGAAGAGCTTCAATAGCCACGTTTTTAAACAAAGCGTAATTTATTCACAGACGAACAACCCCTGCAATTCATACTCTGGGGAGATTTTAATTGTGTATTGAATCGTAAGGATCAAATTCCCAACTTTAGTTGCTCAACTGACTTAAGAGGTCTTGTTGTAGATTTAAAACTGGAAGATGCGTGGCAAATAAAATACCCAACAATGGCGAACTTCACGCATATTGTTGCGAATTCCTGCAGTAGAATAAACACAATTTTCTTATCGGAAAACTTAGCAGGCAAAGTGTTGAAAGCAGAAACTCTTCCCTTTAGTTTTTCTGACCACAGTGCGTTGTTAACATGCATTAGTTTAACAAAAAATGGTTCAAATGGCTCTGAGCACTATGGGACTTAACATCTATGGTCATCAGTCCCCTAGAACTTAGAACTACTTAAACCTAACTAGCCTAAGGACAGCACACATCACCCAGTCATCACGAGGCAGAGAAAATCCCTAACCCCGCCGGGAATCGGACCCGGGAACCCGGGCGTGGGAAGCGAGAACGCTACCGCACGACCACGAGCTGCGGACCATTAATTTAACAAAGTAATCAACCCGAAGACTAAGACGCCAGTGGAATCTAAATACATCTTTATTATCAGAAGAAATTTAGAAGATGACCTAACCAGAGCTTGGGTAATTGCCTCCGTTCAGAGAACAATTTTCGAAGTGTGCTAGAATGGTGGAGCCAGCGGGAGAAACCGGAGCTAAGGAAAGTTTTAATATCTTGCAGTGTAGATAAGGCCAGAGAAAGGAAACAGACTGTAGAATTTTACTATAATGTGTTGAGGGATCTCTACGATCTGACCGATGCAGTACCTATAAGATTAAAAGACATGAAGCAAAAGCAAAGTTAATAAATGCGAAACGTAAGGAACTGAAGACACTTAAGACAAAATCCAGACCAAAATCAGTCACAGAAGGTGAGGTTGCTGCATTGTACTATATTGTCAGACACACAGAGAACAAAGGAAGAATTTCCATGGACGAACTTCAGTTTGATGATGGTACTATAATAACCACCCAGAAGGGAATAATTAAAGAAATCTCCAAAAACTTTGACCGCATTTATGTATCCGAAGAAACAAACGAAGAACAATATGATGAGCTAATTGGTACACATTTTCCACGAATATCGCGAGATGACGATGAGCACATTTCTTCGCACATATCCAACGGAGATACATTGGAAATCATACGGAGCCCTCCAGCTAGGAAATCTCCAGGACCTGACGGACTGCACGTTGAATTCTATAAACAATTTTGGACCCCAATAGGACAGAAGTTCACCAAAACCGTGAAGTCATACGGGAAAAGCCACTACCTGCAGAGTTCAAACTATGCGGAGTTCGAACAACGCAAAACTGTGTTTATATCGAAGAACAGAGGTTGCAAGTAACTAAAGTAATTAACAAGCGCTTTATACCATGCACCTCTGACATCAGAGGCCTACAGCAGATGTGTACTTTTTGAAGAAAGATTTTACAAACTGCGGCCCTGTACTGAGATGTCATTGGACTAACACGGGTAAGTAACATAAAATGTGGACTCCTTTTTGCAGACTTCTATAACGCATTTGATTACACTAATCGCCGGTCGCTGTGGCCGAGCGGTTCTAGGCGCTTCAGTCTGGAAGCGCGCTGCTGCTACGGTTGCGGGTTCGAATCCTGCCTCGGGCATGGATGTGTGTGATGTACTTAGGTTAGTTAGGTTTAAGTAGTTCTAAGTTCTACAGGACTGATGACCTCAGATGTTAAGTCCCATAGTGCTTAGAGCCATTTGAACCATATTTGGTTACACTAATGACAAATATCATAGAGACATTGCACCGAATGGAATTCTCGCCAAAAACCATCGACATCCACAGGTTCATGGCAGTGGGTGTATCTGCACAAACGTCCTTTAATTGTCAACCTAGAAAATAAATTCAAATAAAAAGAGGCGTTACCTGAGGAAGACCCTTATCAATGTTTCTGTTTGTTACATCGCTGGAATATTTGCTGAGACAACTACAGTACAAACTGACAGGCACTATAGTGTATGGGACAAAGACCGTGGTAGGTGCCTACGCGGACGATATGGGTGTAATCGTCAGAGAACACGCAAATGTGATATAACTAGTGATGTCACTTGCAAAATATTGATCCGTATCAGGTGCGAGGGTAAATGAAAACATAAGAATTTCTGAATATCAAGTGGTTGCTAACTTGCGCATTGAATGGGCGAATCAAGTTAGTGAACGCACGGCTCATGGAACAGGATTGACAACTCCCATTTAAAAAATGATAGTAATAAATTGGAGAGAGGTTGCAAGGAAAATCAAAGGAGTTTTGGTTGAAAATTGTCAACGTACCATAGACCAGTTCCTGTGAATACGGTTTATCAACACGTATACACTGACGAGCCAAAACATTCCGATCGCCAGGTTAATGGCTTGTTCGTCCGTCTTTGGAAGGAAACACGACACTGATTCTGCGTTTTAGGAATCCGAGAGTTTGTTGGTAGGTCTGTGAAGGTATAAAGCATTAGACGTCAACGTGTAGGTAATTCGGGTGAATAACGGGCGGGTGATCTGCGTACGCGGTGACGGCGCCCGACAGCGGCTCAGATGGTATCCATAGGATTTACATCAGGAGAATTTAGTCACAGAGACATCAACGTGAATTCACTATAATGCACCTCATACCACCGTAGCTCGGTTCTGGCTCCGAGACACGGACAATTTTACTGCTGAAAGATGATAGCGCCTTCGGGGAAGACATCAAGCATGAACGAATGCGGGTGATTTGCAGCTGTCAGAATGTCCTCTACTACTACCACAGGTCCCATGCAATGCAAGCGCACGAAATGTCTCCCATAGTGTAATAATTGATCCCACCAGCCTGCGTCTGTGGCGCGCTACACGTTTCGAGCTGCCCTGTACCTCGATGACCTCGATGCCGATGACGATGACCGTCGACCTATAATAGCAAAAATGTGATTCACTCGAAGAGCCGACAAGTTTCCATTGACCGATGGTGGAGTCCCAATGGTCCCGTGCCCACTGCAATCGTAATGGAAGATGTCGTTGTGTCAACACATGAACACGTAGGGGTGGTCGGCTGCGGAGTTCCATGTTCAACAATGTACGATGAACGGTGCGCTCCGGTACACTTCTGCATGCACCAGTATGTGCCCTTTTGGCAGAGATGCCTCAGATCACCATGTATCCTACTTTACAGAGAAGACAACCTCAGAACCCCACGTTCCGTGAATAGTCATGGACGCCCTACCTTTTAGTGCCTAGTGACAGTTTCACTGTCCTTCTATCTCTTTCCGTAGATGCTCACAACTTTTGTCTTAGAGTCTTTTATCCAAGGCACAGAGTCCCCCCAGCCTGTCATTGGTGGCGAAGACGATCATGCCTGTGAAGACAGCAATGTTGGAGCCAAGTAAAGGAGGAATGGGACTAATCAACATCAAGCCTAAAGTGATGGTGTTGTATGTCAAACGAACATCGATTATAATTTGTAACACTACAGGATGCATTACAGTAAATCTATACTACGAGGTGCATTCAAGTTCTAAGGCCTCCGATTTTTTTTTCTCTGGACTGGAATGCGCATTGTTTTAAAATGAGGCCGCGTTCATTGTCAATACGTCCCAGAGATGGCAGCACCGTACGGCAGATGGAATTTTACTGCCAGTGGCGAGAATGAGAACTGTTTTAAATACTTAAAATGGCGACGTTTTCCTTACCTGACGAGCGTGCAATCATTCGTTTTCTGAATTTGCGTGGCGTGAAACCAATTGAAATTCATCGACAGTTGAAGGAGACATGTGGTGAGGAGTTATGGATGTGTCGAAAGTGCGTTCGTGGGTGCGACAGTTTAATTAAGGCAGAACATCGTGTGACAACAAACCGAAACAACCTCGGGCTCGCACAAGCCGGTCTGACGACATGATCGAGAAAGTGGAGAGAATTGTTTTGGGGGATCGCCTCCAGAGTTGGCATTTCTGTGGGTTCTGTGCACACAATCCTGCATGACGACCTGAAAATGCGAAAAGTGTCATCCAGGTGGGTGCCACGAATGCTGACGGACGACCACATGGCTGCGCGTATGGCATGTTGCCAAGCAATGTTCACGCGCAACGACAGCATGAATGGGACTTTCTTTTCGTCGGTTGTGACAATGGATGAGACGTGGATGCAATTTTTCAATCCAGAAACAAAGCGCCAGTCAGCTCAATGGAAGCGCACAGATTCACCGCCACCAAAAAAATTTCGGGTAACCGCCAGTGCTGAAAAAATGATGGTGTCCATGTTCTGGGACAGCGAGGGCGTAATCCTTACCCATTGCGTTCCAAAGGGCACTACGGTAACAGGTGCATCCTACGAAAATGTTTTGAAGAACAAATTCCTTCCTGCACTGCAACAAAAACGTCCGGGAAGGGCTGCGCGTGTGCTGTTTCACCAAGACAACGCAGCCGCACATCGAGCTAACGTTACGCAACAGTTTCTTCGTGATAACAACTTTGAAGTGATTCCTCATGCTCCCTACTCACCTGGCCTGGCTCGTAGTGACTTTTGGCTTTTTCCAACAATGAAAGACACTCTCCGTGGCCGCACATTCACCAGCCGTGCTGCTATTGCCTCAGCGATTTTCCAGTGGTCAAAACAGACTCCTAAGAAGCCTTCGTCGCTGCCATGGAATCATGGCGTCAGCGTTGTGAAAAATGTGTACGTCTGCAGGGCGATTACGTCGAGAAGTAATGCCAGTTTCATCGATTTCGGGTGAGTAGTTAATTAGAAAAGAAATCGGAGGCCTTAGAACTTGAATGCACCTCGTACATTGCCAGGTCGGAAAGTGTAGAACCGCCTATCACTATACAAAAACTAAAACGTATAAAGTAATTCTATCTTGAACGAAGCTACCTCCGCAAAACGCTTTTAAAATCCGGAAGTATTACAGCAAAGGTGGTTTTAGCAGAATGGAGGGAACACGAAAGGAAAATAACATAGCAACTAAATATGTCGGAATAGTATGGAATTTATTCTGGCAAAACATCAGTAACAATGTTCTTCCGTCTTATATGAAAACAGTGAGGTACAAGGTAGTCAATAACATCAGCAGCGTTAATGGGCGTCTCTTTGCCATCGGTTCAAGTGTCACTAACCTCTGCAGTAAATGCATCTTTGTTGACGCTGTGCCTCATCGGTACACGTGTGTTGATCGTATTATGAACTGGAGGTGGATCACGGAGAAAATTGCTCAAATAACTTCCGCAGACAGTGTTACCGACTAACATCTTCTACAGAGCAGAAGATAGTTACTACCCTTAGGCGGCCCGCCCGGTTGGCCGTGCGGCCTAACTCACTGCTTTCCGGGCGTGAAGGAGCGCCTGGTCCTCGACACGAATCCGCCCGGCGGATTTGTGTCGAGGTCCGGCGAACAGGCCAGTCTGTGGATGGTTTTTAGGCGGTTTTCCACCTGCTTCGGCGAATGCGGGCTGGTTCCCCTTATTCCGCCTCAGTTACACTATATCGGCGATTGCTGCGCAAACAAGTTCTCCACGTACGCGTACACCATCATTACTCTACCACGCAAACGTAGGGGCTAAACTCGTCCCGGAGGGGTCCATCGGCGGCCGAACCGCACAGTAACCCTGAGTTCGGTGTGGGATGGCGGAGGGGTGAAGTAGACTGCGGTAGTTGTCATGGGGTTGTGGACCACTGCGGCTGCGGCGGGGACGGAGCCTCTCCGTAGTTTCTAGGTCCCCGGTTAACATACAATACAACACAATACCCTTAGGCGAAAAATAGCGCAGTGGTCGGTCAATCGACAAACAAACAAGCTACAATTTTAACAATGTTCGAGCTGACGAACATTTTTCATACAAAATATACATGAAAACCGAATTCGGAAAAAAACACTTAAGTAGACGGACAACAGTAATAAATATGGTGTCATGCTCCGTATTCTATTCAACAAAATGGGTGTAGGCTAGGGACACGAGAATTCCTCGTGAAGAGGCGTGAGTTAGGCCACGAAGCACTAGCAGTGCTGTGGGGAGGTCCTTCTACTGCAATGCGTTCCCGACCGAAAGCTCCCCCACCAGTCACACATGAAAATAAATCAGTAGTACAGCAGATAAAACAATATGACGGCAAACATATGGCGTCTGTTATGAAAGAAGTTCTTGAAGTCCGTTAGGATGCTGTTGAAAGGCTGAAATTGACAAAAACGAGAAGGCGCTGAAGGACTTTGCGACGCTGCTGTTTGGGACTCCCCACAGTTTACTCTTGGGGAGACTAAGGAGCATACATCAAGGATTTACTGAATGATTAAGTAGGGTCTAGGTATTGATGAAGAGCAACCTCAGGCTGCAGAAGAAGAAAATGTGGATGCTGAACTATGGCCAGTTGAAGGTGACTGTGAAGCTGCCTCTCGAATGGAGGACATCGTTAAACTGGTTTCCACGTGCTACTGTTACTGAATATCATTCCTCATCGTATGGATGTTTTAATTGATTACTACAATTAATATAATTTCATTGTATACTAGTCAATTTTGTTATTATTTTTGTGGAAAAGAAACTAACTGGAGACGAGAGTTCATGTGCGACTGTAGGAATTTGTCTGTTATTTGTAACAAAAGTATGTAAACGGAGCTGACAAGTACAGGGACGGGGGGTTACCTTAGCGCTGATATGGGTACAAATGGAGAGATCCATTGAGATAAATGGCAGATTATTATTACGCAGGGCCTGCGAACGAATATCTCGGAAACGGCGAAGCTGGTCAAATGTTTTGTATCCCGCCTGGGAGGCGGCGCGTGGGTCTGCTCCTGTAAACTGAAGGGTAGGCTGAATGTAGGAAGTGAGTAGGAGCAGGAAAAGGTGAAGTGCTTGGTACTGCAATTAGGTTATAACTCTTTTACTTAACTTTGCGTACAGATGAGCACGTACATGCGAAGCCGTTCATCCATCAAATCTAACAGCTACTAGTAGTTGGACAAACTATCACTGAAGTAATACATTCTGTAATTGCTAGCCCCCTATGAAGTAGAAACAATGCTAGGTCGTCTCGTCGGAATCAAATGCGCTGAATCTGGAGCGGAGCTCGTAGATACGCACAGCGCCGGCTAGAGGACACTGTCGTCGGTGTCGGTGTCGTAGTGCCAACCTAAGAACTTGCACCTACACCGTGGCATCGTAGCTATCGATACCACAGAACGTTCACGTGCTGCTGTCGTGAGCGTCTACGGAAGGAGGTAAAACGACAGTGGAACTACCACTAGGCACTAAATGGTTGGACGTCCATGACTCTCCACAGAACGTGAGGTTCGGAGGCTTGTCTGCTCTGTAAAATAAGGTAGACGGTGATCTGTGTCATCTCTTCGGAAAGAGCACACTGTTGGTGCACGCTCAAATACACTCCTGGAAATGGAAAAAAGAACACATTGACACCGGTGTGTCAGACCCAACATACTTGCTCCGGACACTGCGAGAGGGCTGTACAAGCAATGATCACACGCATGGCACAGCGGACACACCAGGAACCGCGGTGTTGGCCGTCGAATGGCGCTAGCTGCGCAGCATTTGTGCACCGCCGCCGTCAGTGCCAGCCAGTTTGCCGTGGCATACGGAGCTCCATCGCAGTCTTTAACACTGGTAGCATGCCGCGACAGCGTGGACATGAACCGTATGTGCAGTTGACGGACTTTGAGCGAGGGCGTATAGTGGGCATGCGGGAGGCCGGGTGGACGTACCGCCGAATTGCTCAACACGTGGGGCGTGAGGTCTCCACAGTACATCGATGTTGTCGCCAGTGGTCGGCGGAAGGTGCACGTGCCCGTCGACCTGGGACCGGACCGCAGCGACGCACGGATGCACGCCAAGACCGTAGGATCCTACGCAGTGCCGTAGGGGACCGCACCGCCACTTCCCAGCAAATTAGGGACACTGTTGCTCCTGGGGTATCGGCGAGGACCATTCGCAACCGTGTCCATGAAGCTGGGCTACGGTCCCGCACACCGTTAGGCCGTCTTCCGCTCACGCCCCAACATCGTGCAGCCCGCCTCCAGTGGTGTCGCGACAGGCGTGAATGGAGGGACGAATGGAGACGTGTCGTCTTCAGCGATGAGAGTCGCTTCTGCCTTGGTGCCAATGATGGTCGTATGCGTGTTTGGCGCCGTGCAGGTGAGCGCCACAATCAGGACTGCATACGACCGAGGCACACAGGGCCAACACCCGGCATCATGGTGTGGGGAGCGATCTCCTACACTGGCCGTACACCACTGGTGATCGTCGAGGGGACACTGAACAGTGCACGGTACATCCAAACCGTCATCGAACCCATCGTTCTACCATTCCTAGACCGGCAAGGGAACTTGCTGTTCCAACAGGACAATGCACGTCCGCATGTATCCCGTGCCACCCAACGTGCTCTAGAAGGTGTAAGTCAACTACCCTGGCCAGCAAGATCTCCGGATCTGTCCCCCATTGAGCATGTTTGGGACTGGATGAAGCGTCGTCTCACGCGGTCTGCACGTCCAGCACGAACGCTGGTCCAACTGAGGCGTCAGGTGGAAATGGCATGGCAAGCCGTTCCACGGGACTACATCCAGCATCTCTACTATCGTCTCCATGGGAGAATAGCAGCCTGCATTGCTGCGAAAGGTGGATATACACTATACTAGTGACGACATTGTGCATGCTCTGTTGCCTGTGTCTATGTGCCTGTGGTTCTGTCAGTGTGATCATGTGATGTATCTGACCCCAGGAATGTGTCAATAAAGTTTCCCCTTCCTGGGACAATGAATTCACGGTGTTCTTATTTCAATTTCCAGGAGTGTAGTTTGGAGCTGACCATTTACCGTACATTGTTAACACGGAGCTCAGCAACAGACCACCCTTACGTCTTCACATGTTGAACTAACGTAATAGTCCATTACGACTTCAGTAGTCACGGTACCTTCGGGATTCGACCGTCGATCAATGGTTCAAATGGTTCAAATGGCTCTGAGTACTATGGGACGTAACTTCTGAGGTCATCAGTCCCCTAGAACTTAGAACTACTTAAACCTAACTAACCTAAGGACATCACACACATCCATGCCCGAGGCAGGATTCGAACCTGCGACCGTAGCGGTCACGCGGTTCCAAACTTAGCGCTTAGAACCGCACGGCCACACCGGCCGGCGTCGATCAATGAAAAAGTGTCAGGTCTTCATGTGAATTACATTTTTGCTGCACTAAGTCGACGGGCATCTCCATAAAGGCGATCTTCGTGGTGAACGGTGGCCCGAAACGTGCAGCGCGCCACAGACGCAGGCACAGTATTATGCTACGGGAGACATTCTTCTGCGCTTGCGTGGGACCTGTGAGAGTAATGGAAGACACTCCGACACCTGCGAACCACCTGTATCCGTTCGCACTTGTCTTCCCCCTACGGCGATGTCATCTTTTAGCAGAATGGTTGTTCGTGTCTCGGAGCCAGAACCGTGCTACAGTGGTTTGAGGAACATTATAGTGAACTCTCGTTGATGTCTCTGAGACCAGATTCGGCTCAAATAAATCCTATCGAACCCATCTGAGTTGCTATCGGGCACCATCACCGCGTACGCGTACAAGCGGCCCGTTACGCGAATTACATGACCTGTGCGTAGGCATCTGAGTCCACATACCTCCACAGACCTACGAAAAATCTGTCGGATCCATGATACTCAGAATCAGTTACGCGTTTCGTTTCAAAGACGGATAAACGAGCTATCAAGCAAGCAAGCGGTCATAATTTTCTCATCTGTGTATGTTTTGGATATTCTTGAAAGCCCGAAACCTTGCGATTAATATTTACCATGTTGTCTGACTTACCCTCATCGTGCTCAGGAAACATGCCATTTCACGATTATGTTTACATTTCGAACAGCCGTGAAGAAGGATTTCGAGAATGTCACACACCACGAAGATAAATTAATGGAGTTTCTACATGACCTCAACTCCATTCATAGCAACATCCTGTTCACCATGGAAATAGAGAAAGATGGTTGTTTGCCTTTCTTGGATGTCCTGGTTCGAAGGAATAATGATGGTTCTCTAGGGCATTCAGTTTACTGGAAACCCACTCATACTGATTTGTACCTGCAAGCATCGAGTTGCCATCACCCATCGCAAACCATGAGTTTGCTTAAAACACTTGTTCATAGAGCTCATACTGTCTCAGATCTAGATAGCTTACCTCAAGGACTCGCCCATCTAAAGACAGTATTCAGCGAAAATGGGTATTCCATCCGGCAGATTAACAGGGCACTAACAGTTAACACTAGGAATCAGGAAGTGAATGAAGAGGAGAACATGCCGGAACAATCTTTAGCTTTTCTTCCTTTCGTTGGCAAGACTTCGTTTAAAATAGCAAGAATCCTCCGAAAATATCAGGTAAAAGTGGTTTTCCGCCCACCATCGAAGATTGCAGACCTTGTGGGATCAGTTAAGGACAATCTGTTACTACGAAAGGCCGGAATTTACAAGATACCGTGCCAATGTGGTATGGCTTACATAGGTCAAACCACACGCACCGTGAAAGAACGCTGCACTGAACATTAACGTTACACCTGCCTTTTGCAGCCAAGCAAGTCCGCTATTGCTGAACATTGTATTTCTACTGGACATTCAATGGAGTATGAGAAAACAATGATTTTGTCCACAGCAAGGTCTTTCTGGGACTCCATTATTAAAGAATCCGTAGAAATACGACTGGCGGAAAATCTGTTAAACCGTGACAGCGGCTACCAGCTGGACAGTGCATGGAATCCCATCATCTCCACGATTTGCTCAAATCGAAGACGACAGATTGCGTCGACCGACGTGGCAAACAGCAACGCAGAGGGCGACTGAGTTGCGCTATTCCACCAGCGAGGGCGCTGCCGGCGGGCAGTGTGGTTCAACTATCAAGTTTTCGACGCATGCGCAGAATAGTTACAGTACGCTATATATTGCGGAACGGACGACGTTTTCGCACCCCCCTCATCACCCTCGTCTAACTCTCCACTCCCATGGTACAACAACCCTACCATATCCTGTACCACAACATTCGCTCCCTGCCCACCCACAAACTCCTCTTCCTCCACACCCTCCGTCAGCACCCCGTGGATGCCTTCGTCCTAAATCTTCCTTCAACCCCGTATCTCCGTCTCCACGGCTCCTTACACCCTACACCGCACCGATAACCCGTACCCTCTGGCGCGTGGCGGAGTTGCTATAGGCCACCTCAAGCACCTCCCTGTCCGGCCCCAACCTCTCCTTAACAATCCTGCTGAGCATCTCACCCTCAGCCTCTTCTTCCCCACCCTGTGCCACCATTTATGTCCGCCCTCGCACCCCCATCCCGTACCATTTCCTGGCCCACATTGACCGCACCTTCTCCACCTACGTGATTGCCGCCGACCTCAATATCCACAGCCGTGATCCTGCCGACCTCCAGCGGTGGCATCAGTTTCTCACCACTCTCCAGGGAGACCTGGTTCCCCTGCCTCAGCACACCCGACCCGAATCCAACACCACTCCTGATGTGGTCCTTGCCTCTCCCAACCTCCTTGGGCGCATCACCGCAGATGTCCTTGACCTCATTGGCAGTGACCATGCTCCTGTTCTCCTCACTATCTCTAATGGTCGCCATTCCCGCAACGCTCCTCGCTCTGACATCCCTCCTAAACTTGTCCATGATTACTCCCGTGCCAACTGGGATGCCTACCGGGACTCCATTCACACCCAGGTTGACGGCCACGACCTTACCCTCCATTCTCCTGATGACATCTCTCGCACTGCTGCCTTCCTGCACCAGACCTTGTCTGACGCCGTCGCCACCCATATCCCCACCAAAGCTATCCACCCTCACCGCCCCGCCCTGCCTCCACAGGCCGTCCTTCTCCTTCGAGAGTCCCGCCGCCTCTACCGCTCTTTTCTCCGCACTCGTGACCGGGATACACTTACCCGCCACCGGCAATTACAACGACACATCCGCAACCTGCTTGTTGCGAAGAAACGCCGTGCCTGGCGCCAGACATGTACACAACTCAACACCACGCTCCCCATAAACTCTTCCAAGTATTGGTCTGCTTTCCACCGCCTTACTGGGAACCGCCCCACCCCCCAGTACCCTCTCCTCCTTAATGACCGTCCCTTTCCTGACAACCTCAGTAAGGTCAACCACTTTGCCTCCCACCTCTCTGATGTTTTTTCCATCCCAGATGATCCCCACTTTGATTATTCCCTCTTCCCTGATGTCATGGACCGTACGAATACCTCTGTTCCTCCCCTTGCTCCTAGCTTCCAGTACTTGGGCCACACCCCACCATCTGCACTTAACACTCCCATCACTACACAGGACATCAGCCTCACATTCCGCACTAAACGCAACACTGCTCCCGGCCACGACTGATTTACCTACCGCCACCTCAAACACTGCCGTCCCTCCTTCCTTTCCATCCTTGCCACCCCCTACAATGTCATCCCTGCCACTGGCTTCTATCCCGACCTGTGGAAAACCTCCCGTATCTTGATGTTCTCCAAACCCAATAAGCCTCCATCTGGTGCCTCTTCCTATCGTCCTATCTGTCTCACATCGGTGTTCAGCAAGCTCTTGGAATCCATCCTTTCCCGGCGCATCCATCTCCACCTCCACCAAAACCACCTCCTCCCAAACACCCAATGTAGCTTTCGACCTTCCTTCTCTGCTGATGACCAACTCCTCCGCCTCACTCATCTCCTCTTCCTCCAGCTTAACTCCCTTCGCTCCGCCATTTTTGTCTCACTTGACCTCGAAAAGTCCTACGACCGTGTCTGGCATCCCGGTCTCCTGTTTAAATTCCAAACCTACGCCCTTCCTATCAACTACATCCGTCTGGTGGCCTCCTTCCTCTCCCACCGCCCCTCCTATGTTACCATCCATAATGCCAATTCCCACACCTTCTACCCCTCTGCCGGTTTGCCCCAGGGCTCTGTCCTCTCCCCTCTCCTCTACCTCCTGTACACGGCGGATATGCCCCAACCCCCCCCCCCCCTCCAGTACACCTCTTGCAATATGCTGATGACACCGCATTCCTCGCCCTCGCTCCTACCCTCCAACGGTCCCAACGCCTTCTCCAGAATCACCTTGACCTTTTTGCTGCATGGTGTAACCAGTGGCTCCTGAAACTCAATCCTTCCAAGACCCAGGCAATCATCGTAGGTCGTACCACTCGCTCCTTCCGGCTCCTGGATTTCTCCCTTACTGTCTGCGCACGTCCTGTCTGCCTCACCCCCACTCTCACCTACCTTGGCCTCACCATTGACCGTCACCTCACCTGGATCCCTCATCTCCGCTCCATCCAATCCAAAGCCCACAACCGCCTCCGACTCCTCAAACTCCTCTCTGGTCGGACGTGGGGGTTGCACCCCTCTACCATCCTCCACACCTACAAATCCTTAATCCGTCCCATCCTCTGTTATGCCAGTCCTGCCTGGATATCTGCCCCCCCCCCCAAATTCTATAAGTTCCTCCAGATCCTTGAGCGTCATGCACTCCGCCTCGCCTTCCGTATACGCCTCCCGTCCCCCACGCTGATCCTCTATGATCTCATTCCTTTCCCCCATCTGCTCCTATTCCTCGAACATATCCGCATCCTCTACACCTCCCGCCATCTTGAACCCCCTCACCCCCTGGTTGCTCCTCTCCTCTCCCATCCCCGCCCCCTGCCACGTCTTCACCGTTGTGTCCCCCCTACCCTCCATCTCTACAACCTACATCTCCTTTCCCAAGGTGGCTTCCCTCAACTCCCCCTCCCGGACGATGCCCTCTCTCCCTCCATTTATCCCTCCTATCAACTGTGATCCTCACTCCCCCTCCTTTCCTCTGTCCTTTCCTTGCGCTCCCTCTTCCCCCCTTCCGTCCTGTTTTCTCCCCACTACACCTCTCCCTACCTCCCTTCTCCCCCCCCCCAAGTCCTTTTGTATACCCCTCCTCTGCCTACCCCACTCCCTGTCGCGTCTGCCCCCCACCCCTCATCCTCCATCAGCTCCTTTCCCGGTTCCCCCCCTTCGCTTTTACTCTCCTTTCCCCCCTTTCTTGTTTTCCCATCATCTGTCCAGTTTCCCCCCACCTGCTCTCGGCTGTGGTATGTCACATTTGCCAACTTTTTAGTGCAGTGTTCCAGTGACTATTCAGTGTTGTTCGTCTTTCTCATGTTGCGAACAGAAACCATGCTGTCACTAGGTGTGAATTTTATGTCTTTTGCGAACAGACTCCAGACTGTCGCCGTGTTTTTTAATTGTCTGTCTATTGTTTTACCTGTCTGCTTCGTATGTATTTTATTAGCATCATCATCCCTCTGTTCTTTGTTTTAAGTTCCACGATTTCTTTTCGCCATGTTACTCTTTAAGTCTCCGATTTTATCGCCTGTTTTTTATTACTTATTCTCTTCATATTTCTCACAAAGTCTGTAGGCTGAAGAGCGGCATACTAAGCTGCTGCCAGCCCGCCCCCTTCGGGGGGAATTGAAATTCAATAAAAAAAAAAAAAAAAAACGTTTTCGCCAGTCTGCGACGGCTCACCTGAAGATGACTGGCAGGTGCCCAGTTGAAATATCGTGCGAAGTATTGAACGAAGACCGGCTGCAAGCCCGAAATTTGTTTGAACAGTCAATTCGCCGGGAAAATTTTAAAATTCACCCCAAAATTATACTTCGCAATGCCGTCGTGCAGTAGACCTTCGGCTGGGTTCCCATGCTCCAGAACGGCCTGTTAACGCCCGCACGGAAGCTTCAAACTTACAAAACGAGATAAAACCAAATGTAGGCAGTCACGGTGATTTGCACTTGGGGTGGGAGCGCCACTACTCGTTATCTGCGGATCTGCGCGGACTGCATCTGCTGCTCGTCCCATCCGGCTGTTAGCGGCCGGTCACGACACACGTGTTTGCGGCGGCAGATTCATTAGGACGCAAACAAATTGCCGGCACGGTGAGCGATCTCGCTGCACTGGGGCCTCGTTAGCCGCGTCCCTATCTGCCGGAGCTACCGTCCTGTCCCAGGGGACGCGCGCTGCAACTCCACGTGGTACGTCGTCAGCCGGACGTGCTCGTAAAAACCAGGCTGCAGCTCCGACAAGCGTTCCGAGCCAGGTACGCTCTTGCAAACTACGATTGTGGATCGACACATTTGCTATATTTCTACTAAACAGCGGGAAATCCTGTTACTCACCATCGCTGTTTGCAATCTCGAATCTTGTAACGGTTTCTGACGCGAACATTTCTTTGAAGTAGGCGCGTACGAGGGAAGTTAACATGCGTCAAAATGACCGACGATTTACATCTACATCTACATCCATACTCCGCAAGCCACCTGACGGTGTGTGGCGGAGGGTACCTTCAGTACCTCTATCGGTTCTCCCTTCTATTCCAGTCTCGTATTGTTCGTGGAAAGAAGGATTGTCGGTATGCCTCTGTGTGGGCTCTAATCTCTCTGATTTTATCCTCATGGTCTCTTCGCGAGATATACGTAGGAGCAATATACTGCTTGACTCTTCGGTGAAGGTATGTTCTCGAAACTTTGACAAAAGCCCGTACCCAGCTACTGAGCGTCTCTCCTGTAGAGTCTTCCACTGGAGTTTATCTATCATCTCCGTAACGCTTTCGCGATTACTAAATGATCCCGTAACGAAGCGCGCTGCTCTCCGTTGGATCTTCTCTGTGTCTTGTATCAACCCTATCTGGTACGGATCCCACACTGCTGAGCAGTATTCAAGCAGTGGGCGAACAAGCGTACTGTAACCTACTTCCTTTGTTTTCGGATTGCATTTCCTTAGGATTCTTCCAATAAATCTCAGTCTGGCATCTGCTTTACCGACAATCAACATTATATGATCATTCCATTTTAAATCACTCCTAATGCGTACTCCCAGATAATTTATGGTATTAACTGCTTCCAGTTGCTGACCTACTATTTTGTAGCTAAATGATAAAGGATCTATCTTTCTGTGTATTCGCAGCACATTACACTTGTCTACATTGAGATTCAGTTGCCATTCCCTGCACCATGCGTCAATTCGCTGCAGATCCTCCTGCATTTCAGTACAATTTTCCATTGTTACAACCTCTCGATACACCACAGCATCATCTGCAAAAAGCCTCAGTGAACTTCCGATGTCATCCACCAGGTCATTTATGTATATTGTGAATAGCAACGGTCCTATGACACTCCCCTGCGGCACACCTGAAATTACTCTTACTTCGGAAGACTTCTCTCCATTGAGAATAACATGCTGCGTCCTGTTATCTAGGAACTCCTCAATCCAATCACACAATTGGTCTGATAGTCCATATGCTCTTACTTTGTTCAATAAACGACTGTGGGGAACTGTATCGAACAATTTAGGTGTAACAATTTTCGTGCTTCCTCAAACCGGCCAAAAAGAGTCATAACGCTGCTTTACTGAGATCAGTTTGAAGACGGAAGTTGCATATTTGTCGCAGTAGTTGATATCGGATGTTACGAACTACACTCGTGCAATGTGAACCTAGTAAGTTCTAGTTTACGGATTCGGCATGTGTCCAGAGACGCGATCACATCTCAGAGGCTAATTGTCTGATCCCTAGAGAAATAAGTGTCGTTGAGGAAAAAGTGCTGTGCCTTACCACGAGTTCCAAGTGCACGTGCCAAAAATTCCAAATGAAACGAAGAAGTTCAAAACGTTCTAAAAATACAGTTTTTTAAACTTTTAGGAATCTTTAGTCAAAGTTCAGTGGGAATTAGGGAGTACGAAATTGGAACGAGGATGACACGAGAACCGGACCCAGAATCAAAGTGCAGAACGAGCACGATTACAGGAGTCGTAGGTGCGCTAGGACTACACCAGCGGCATCTTTACAGTCTGAGTAAGTGTGGGAGTGGATAACGCTGCTGATGAAATCGGGTGTGTAATGAAAGTGTACTCAGACACATCGGACATTGGTCTTCACAGTATAAATACAGGGGGCCAAATTTGGTGTAATTTGGTGTTGTACCAGGGCCAAAAGTTGCTTAAGTATTACTGAATTTCAGTTTATTACACACGATTGACGTCATCACTAAAATAACTGCACTAATATGCGATTCTGCTCTCACACTCACTCTCTGAACTGTCTTGCTTTTAATACAAACTGATAGCGACTGGAGTCGTGTAGGAACACAAATCATCGCGAATCATCCGACGTTCCGTTGCTGACACACGGTATCCTCTCTGGCTTATCTGTTGGTGGTCTCCAGTGCTAATCCGGTGCTTCACCGTCGTTTTGCCTAGTTTGCTCTTCACCTGTTGGTTGAAGCATTCAGAGAACTCTTGAGGAATGGCAAGTAGCTTCTTCTGTTATTCCTTCGTGAGATCTGGTAGTAGTCGAAGTAGTAGATCCTCTCTCGTACTGGTAGCGCTAGTTTCGCCCACAGACTCGGCATGAGAGGTTTCTATGACGCTCAGCTGTTCTTCAGTTAACGGCTCAGCGTTTCCTACGCACTTGCGTCTTGGATCTGCGGTTCTCGACGACAGTTAACTATCCACAATTCACCGAATCCTTTCTTACAAAAGACGACAGAGGCTGGGATGACCAAGTTATTCATCAGTGGTATGCTTCTCTTACATTCCACTACAAGATTCATGGGTTGATGCATTGCATGACACATGACAGTTACCTTTCGAGAGCCGACTGCAGGGATGATCACTTCATCCAGCACACACAGTCTCCACACACTCGGATGCGCTTCTTCCTGTCCACAGTATCTCATCTCGTCTAGCATAATCTTCGAGCACCACAATCTATAATCGCCTGAGAAGCTTTCAAAAAGTCCCATCCAAGAATAACGTCATGACTACACTCTTGTAAGACGATGAATTCTAAGGGCTGTGTATGGCCACTTATACCCACACAAATGATACATCTTCCTATAGGTTTTACATATTTCCCATTAGGCACCTTCAGCAGAGATGTTTTGCTGTCGACGAATACGGTTTTCTGCAACTAGCGACGGTACTTCTCCGAAATGACAGAATATGATGCTCAGGAGTCCACAAGAGCTTGGGCTGGTCGGCCATCCATGAGCATATCGACGTAGTTTCCTATCATTTTTGTAGTGATCGACGGAGGAGGATTTTTCTCTTCGGCGGCCTCACCTCCAAGGAAGGTCGCACCCTTTAGTTTACCAGATTGCGGCAGCTAGGTGATCGGCTGGAGCTTCTAAACGGCGATGGAGACCTTGATCGGCCGGTGGGGAGCGTCCTGTCCAGCGGCTAGCTTGCGGCGATGGTGACCTACGTCGTCCTGCACCCACATCTTGTTCATCTTCGTCGTGCCGGAGTTGGCGTCGGCTAAGATTGGCCTGCTGTCTTCTGACCTGGGCGTCATCAAATATCTGCTGCCTTTCTCGACAATAGCGCACCACATGTTCCCGTCGTCCGCAGTGGAAACGTACTGGTTGGTTATCCTAGGTCCTCCAAACGTCCGTCTTCCTTGGCGCCCAAACAGGTTCTTCATGTGGCACTGTAGGAACGTAACTTCGCCTGGGTTTCAACTTTTCCACCGTTTTAAAGGAAATGAAGGACGAGAGATTAGGTTCAATGTCTGTTCTACTTCCTCCCTTATGACCTTTTGAAGCGTCTCGGTATTTTGCTCGCCGTACAGTCCAAGTGCCTTCTGAACTTCCTCTCTCACTATTTGACGAAGAAAACTCGTGAAATCAGTTTCCTCCTCCATCACTGACATCGATACGACGTTTGGAAGCCGTTCAAACTTCTTGCGTGTAATTCTTTTTTGACGCTTTGTCTCGATATACTGGCACCATTTTATGAAGTCGTCTGCTGTCGAAACCTCCTTCAGGAGTATGGCTTGATACATGCCCTCAGCAACACTTTTCATGAGATGTGCAACCTTATCTTCCTCCTTCATTCTACGATCTACTATTGTACACAGCTCCAAGCCGTCTTGAATACAGCATGCTGTAGTTTCTCCTCGACGCTGTGCCCTGCACTTTAGTTTATCTTCAGCCTTGCACTGCTGTGCCTGGAATACTTCCCAGCTTGTGAACTTCTCCTCGTTGTTGTCGTACCATGGCTTGTCAGTGCCCTCCAAGTAGAAAAATACGTTAGCCAAACACAAGATATCATCTCACTTGTTAAATCTGGCTATACGCTCATATACCTGCAGCCAGTTGTTTGGATCTTGGTCATCGTCACCAGAGAACCCGGAAGGATGTCTCGGGTGGTGGCACACAGTTGCTGTCATCGCAAAGTCCTCTTCTTCTCCTGTCTCCTATAGATTGCGATCTGTTGAATATGGCTCGAACTCGGCTTTGTCGTGGTCTGATGATAGCTACTGTGTCGTCGACAATGTGCGTTCCAATACCCAGCGTGTCCACCAGAATAGTGTCAAGTTGAATGACGTGTAACTAGATGAATGACGAACACTTACTTCATTTAGCGAAGGTTTATTCAGCGCTTGCACATACAAGAGCGCGGAGCGAACTCCTCAAAATAGTTCAAATGGCTCTGAGCACTATGGGACTTCACATCTTAGGTCATCGGTCCCCTAGAACTTAGAACTACTTAAACCTAACTAACCTAAGCACATCACACACATCCATTCCCGAGGCAGGATTCGAACCTGCGACCGTAGCAATCACGCGGTTCCGGACTGAAGCGCCTAGAACCGCACGGCCACACCGGCCGGCCGCGGAGCGAACTGTCTCCGACCCGAACACATAGAGTATATATAGGGTGGTCCATTCATAGTGACCGGGCCAAATACCTCACGAAATAAGCATCAAACGAAAAAACTACAAAGAACGAAACTCGTCTGTCTTGAAGGTGGAAACCAGTTGGCGCTATGGTTGGCCCGCTAGATGGCGCTGCCATAGGTCAAACGGATATCAACTGCGATTTTCTAAATAGGAACCCACATTTTTTATTACATATTCGTGTAGTACGTACAGAAATGTGAATGTTTTAGTAGGACCACTTTTTTCGCTTTGTGATAGATGGCGCTGTAATAGTCACAAACGTATAAGTGCGGGATATCAAGTAACATTCCGCCAGTGTTGACGGTATTTGCTTCGTGATACATTACCCATGTTAAAATGGACCGTTTAACAATTGCGGAAAAGGTCGATATCGTGTTGATGTATGACTATTGTGATCAAAATACCCAACGGGCGTTTGCTATGTATGCTGCTCGGTATCCTGGATGACATCATCCAAGTGTCCGGACCGTTCGCCGGATAGTTACGTTATTTAAGGGATCAGGAAGTGTTCAGCCACATCTGAAACGTCAACCACGACCTGCAACAAATGATGATGCCCAAGTAGGTGTTTTAGCTGCTGTCGCGGCTAATCCGCACATCAGTAGCAGACAAACTTCGTGAGAATCGGGAATCTCAAAACCGTCGTTGTTGAGAATGCTACATCAACATCGATTGCTCCCGTACCATATCTATATGCACCAGGAAATGCATGGCTACGACGTTGAACGTCGTATACAGTTCTGCCACTGGGCACAAGAGAAATTACGGGATGATGACAGATTTTTTGCATGCGTTCTATTTAGCAACAAAGCGTCATTCACCAACAGCGGTAACGTACACAGCATAATATGCACTATTGGACAACGTAAAATCCACGATGGCTCCAAGTGGAACATCAACGACCTTAGAGGGTTAATGTATGGTACGGCATTATGGGAGGTAGGATAACTGGCCCCCGTTTTATCGATGGCAATCTAAATGGTGAAATGTATGCTGACTTCCTACCTAATGTTCTACCGATGTTACTACAAGACGTTTCACTGCATGACAGAATGGCGATGTACTTCCAACATGATGGATGTCCGGCCCATAGCTCGAGTGCGGTTGAAGCGGTATTAAATAGCATAATTCATGACAGGTGGATTGGTGGTCGAGGCACCATACCATGGCCCGCACGTTCACCGGATCTGACGTCCCCAGATTTCTTTCTGTGGGGAAAGTTGAGGGGTATTTGCTATCGTGATCCACCGACAGCGCATGACAACGTGTGTCAGCGCATTGTCAATGCATGTACGATCATTACGGAAGGCGAACTACTCGCTGTTGAGAGGAATGTCGTTACACGTATTGCCAAATGCATTGAGCTTGACGGACATCATTTTGAGTATTTATTGCATTAATGTGGTATTTACAGGTAATCACGCTGTAACAGCATGCGTTATCAGAAATGATAAACTCACAAAGGTATATGTATCACATTGGAACAACCGAAATAAAATGTGCAAACGTACCTTGGTTATGTACTTTAATTTAAAAACCTACCTGTTACCAAGTGTTCGTCTAAAATTGTGAGCCATATGTTTTGACTATTACAGCGCCTTCTATCACAAAGCGAAAATGGGGTCCAACTAAAACATTCATATTTCTTTACGTACTACACGAATATGTAATAAAAATGGGAGTTCCTATTTAAAAAAAACGCAGTTGATATCCGTTTGACCTATGGTAGCGCCATCTAGCGGGACAATCATAGCTAGACAAGTTTCTTTCTTTGCAGTTTTTTCATTTGACGCTTATTTCGTGAGATATTTGGCCCGGTAACGATCAATCGACCACCCTGTATACAGTTACAGAACATTCCAGTATAATGATTCTTGACATTTGTGGATACTTCTAAAATGTACTCGAACCGAATATAGAAATTAAAATCTTACTTTCTAGCTTTGTTTTAAACTCACGACCCTCCATGAAACAGTTTACTACCATAACCACTACACCACTGTGCTGCTCAGCTTTTTCTGCGGCAATGTTCATAGATTCTGTCATATGTAATATTTTCATAAAAAGCTTCATCCCCTGTTTCATCCCCTTAGAGGTTCAGTTTCCAAAAATACTGAAACATGTATTTCTTATTTGTAAGTGAAAAGTCAAATACCAATGTTTATAGATTTTGCTTTTAAAGGTACTTTAGTAGTTTTAGTAATGATTTGGTTTCAAAAAACGCATTTCTTTCTATTTCACCCCGATAGGGTTAAATTTCCAAAAATGCTGCAACAAATATTTCTTTATTTCTGACCAAGAAACCAAATATCAATTTCTGTACGTCTAATTTCAAAATGGCCTTAATGGCGACGTTTTTTTTAAAAAAAACTTTTATTCCCTATTTCATCCCATTAGGGTTGGAATTTAGAAATATCCCTTCCTAAACGACATGTATAGTATATGATTCACATTATCTACAAATTTCAAGTTTCAGTCCTTAGCAATTTGGGCTGGACGAAGATGAGTCTGTCAGTCATTCAGGGCATTGCCTTATATAGTAGTTCCTGCGCTGTCTCCTTTATAACTGTTGTTATCTTCTTTCATTTTATATTGATATCTTCACGTTCTTTCTTTGTTACTCCTTTCGTTCTCTAATTCTGTGAATGTGTTTCTAAGCTTAATATTAAGTTTATTCACCGTCTCTTCTTTTAGTCTACTCGTATCTACTCTTTGGGTTGTTTTGCCACTGTTGCTCTTACTTGGTTGTTTTGGTAATGATAGCTTCATCTTTAGTGCACGAGAGAATGGTCTGATCCTACCTCAACTCCTCTCATTGTCCTAACATCTGTTACTGTCTTTTTATGTTTTTTCTCTATCAACGCACTGTCTGTTGGGTTCCTAGTTAGTCCATCCGGTGAGTCCATGGGTCCATGTTGCTTTATGCATGTCTTTATGGGCAAATGATGTATTAGCTATTCACGTTTACAGCTGTGGCGAAGTTGATGAGCCTTATACCATTATCATTTAATTCTGCGTGCAAGCTGAACATGCCAGTATATGTTGCCATTCGTATTCTTGTCCAATTTCGACATTTAAGTCTCCCAGCACAATTTTGATGTCGTACTACTGTGACTTGGAGTACATCTGGTCTCAAGTGTCATAGAATTCGTCTTTTACTTCTTTCTCGTTGTCCTCGATTGAAGCACTGTCACTTTCTAATGAGATGTTTCGATATTTATCTTTGATTCTGATGTAGCACGTCCTTTCATTGACGTTTTCTAGTGTCATCACACTGACCATTATTTTATTATGTAACGCAAATCCTGTTCCAAATATGTGGTGAACATGTTTGTTTCTGCTCTATATTACTGTATAGTTTTTCTGTCTGTGTGTGGCTTGCCCTCCTGCAGGACTTTCATGTCCATCATGTACTCTGTTAGTTCTTCATCCAGGATCCTTGGCTGTCCTGGCGTGCATAGTGCTCTTACATTCCATCTTCGTCTTCGTGTTCCTTCAGTTGTAAGCTTGCGTCTATTCCAATCTGAGGCTGGGTGTGAGTATGTAAGAACCTTCCATTTTTAAAAAAATGTTAAATGGTTAGTCGAACGATTAACCCTCCCATTTTATCTGGGTATGGGACCAGCCGGAAGGTTGTCTTCCTCCCAGGGAAGCCGTCAATACTTCAGTTATTGCAAAAGTATAGTAAGTACTATGAAATATTAATGATTGTGCTGTATCATAAATGTTTATACCCCCATCCGTAACGAACGAAAAGAAGGAAAATTTTGTAGCATAGATTCCAATCAGTCACAAATATTCCCTGTTCTCTTCATCAATGATCAGGCAGATGAACTGATAGTTAACGGTCTTGTGAGTTCTCTATGAGAAGCTATATAACATCTATGTGTACTGAGAGGCATTTTGTTGTAATTTATGCTAAAACGTTGAGCATTTTTATACAACCTTACTATCTCGTAGAGTATTTTTCCACCAACTTTAAGTCTCTCTCTCTCTCACACTCTCTGACATTGTAACAGCTGAAGTATTAAGTTTCATCTCAGATAAAAATGTGCTAGGTGTTTCTGACATAGCAATAAATGGACTGTAATATCATGAACCCTCTTATCAACTGTTATTTTAGATATCTATGTATGCTGTGCGTGGATAACTACCTGTTTAAACTCGAGTTACAAGTCTTCTTACATCCTGCCGGCAGGTAAGCATTTCCAGCTCTTCGCTGAAATATGTCTTGACTGTTTCTTTATCTAGATTACTGAATATGTAAAGGGTTCTAAACACGCTTCTGGTTGGTAATAAGTGAATGCTATGTTTACATTGTATGCATGATTCCACTTTGCGCGCATAATGCACTTTGAAGCCGACTTGTAAGGAAACGCGCTATTACTCACCAAGGGTTTAGACTTCAGATGAATAGCTGCCATCAATGTTCATAAAATATTAGAATGACGTAGGACGGGGACCTCTATCTTAGAATAAACAACAACTGTTCCCTGTAATTGTATTTATTGGAATCACTTTTGCACATGTTGGGTAACTAAAATGCACAAAATTAATCTCAGGTATCGCCTGCACAGACAAGGGGATCTTGGTATCAAATTTCTCGAATGTTATGAAATATAAAAGATCAACGCATCATAAAATTCAGGATAGTTAATTATCTTAACTGAGAGAAAGACTCTCTGGTGGAAGGCTATCCTAATGTCGAGCTGAACTATGTTACAGGGTCTAAGAAATTTTGATCTTCCCCCACAAATGTTAACCAAACGTCGCCATCGATCACACGAAGGAAATACGTTAATTTCGGGAAATACTACAAAGAGGACACGTCTTCCTACTTTGAGCTTTGTATCACTGGAGTAAAACCTGGCTTGTGACACAACATTTACATTTAATGTCGTGCTGCGTTCTTTACCTTCTGTTGCACAGCGTCGTCAGCTTGGATGCTCCCTTGTGTTATCGGATCTGTATCAAAATCCTATATTGAGCCTCTGCTGATCCTATATCAGCAAACTTGCCCTACGTTTTCGTGAAGCGGAAAACGTTAAATTCACCCTAGTCTGCTTTTAAGGGCTAAGCACACGTGCAAGGCTCGCACGTTGCACTCGATGTTCTTGTAAGAACTTAACTACACTCCTGGAAATTGAAATAAGAACACCGTGAATTTTTGTCCCAGGAAGGGGAAACTTTATTGACACATTCCTGGGGTCAGATACATCACATGATCACACTGACAGAACCACAGGCACATAGACACAGGCAACAGAGCATGCACAATGTCGGCACTAGTACAGTGTATATCCACCTTTCGCAGCAATGCAGGCTGCTATTCTCCCATGGAGACGATCGTAGAGATGCTGGATGTAGTCCTGTGGAACGGCTTGCCATGCCATTTCCACCTGGCGCCTCAGTTGGACCAGCGTTCGTGCTGGACGTGCTGACTGCGTGAGACGACGCTTCATCCAGTCCCAAACATGCTCAATGCGGGACAGATCCGGAGATCTTGCTGGCCAGGGTAGTTGACTTACACCTTCTAGTGCACGTTGGGTGGCACGGGATACATGCGGACGTGCATTGTCCTGTTGGAACAGCAAGTTCCCTTGCCGGTCTAGGAATGGTAGAACGATGGGTTCGATGACGGTTTGGATGTACCGTGCACTATTCAGTGTCCCCTCGACGATCACCAGTGGTGTACGGCCAGTGTAGGAGATCGCTCCCCACACCATGATGCCGGGTGTTGGCCCTGTGTGCCTCGGTCGTATGCAGTCCTGATTGTGGCGCTCACCTGCACGGCGCCAAACACGCATACGACCATCATTGGCACCAAGGCAGAAGCGACTCTCATCGCTGAAGACGACACGTCTCTATTCGTCCCTCCATTCACGCCTGTCGCGACACCACTGGAGGCGGGCTGCACGATGTTGGGGCGTGAGCGGAAGACGGCCTAACGGTGTGCGGGACCGTTGCCCAGCTTCATGGAGACGGTTGCGAATGGTCCTCGCCGATACCCCAGGAGCAACAGTGTCCCTAATTTGCTGGGAAGTGGCGGTGCGGTCCCCTACGGCACTGCGTAGGATCCTACGGTCTTGGCGTGCATCCGTGCGTCGCTGCGGTCCGGTCCCAGGTCGACGGGCACGTGCACCTTCCGCCGACCACTGGCGACAACATCGATGTACTGTGGAGACCTCACGCCCCACGTGTTGAGCAATTCGGCGGTACGTCCACCCGGCCTCCCGCATGCCCACTATACGCCCTCGCTCAAAGTCCGTCAACTGCACATACGGTTCACGTCCACGCTGTCGCGGCATGCTACCAGTGTTAAAGACTGCGATGGAGCTCCGTATGCCACGGCAAACTGGCTGACACTGACGGCGGCGGTGCACAAATGCTGCGCAGCTAGCGCCATTCGACGGCCAACACCGCGGTTCCTGGTGTGTCCGCTGTGCCGTGCGTGTGATCATTGCTTGTACAGCCCTCTCGCAGTGTTCGGAGCAAGTATGGTGGGTCTGACACACCGGTGTCAATGTGTTCTTTTTTCCATTTCCAGGAGTGTACATTAGTTCTCTTCGTTCTCTGCTCAGGAGGTTTACAAAAAGAAGCTCTTGACTGAATTTTGGCCACCTGGGCAAGTATTCACACCAATATATCTCCTTCCCCTGTCGGTACATCAGAAAGGGATGACCTGTGACCGCACTCGACGACGTCTCAAGGGAACGTTCCTGTAGCGCCAGGCATTTGCATGTCTCTTCAGCATAGCATCTCTTCCCTATACGGTGGGGTTGGACATTGCATGGAACAGCCAATGGCAGTCGCTTTTTCATTTCTAGTAGCCATTGCTGCCCAATCAGCAACTGTCTTAATCAGTATAGTCTCATACAATCGGCTGCCTTTCAAATGAACAGCCAGGTGTATTACCACCCCCCCCCCCCCCAATTATTAACACTCCATCATCCACAAGAGTGGTTAATTACGTCCTCACGCGCTGCTTTATACTGTTCTTCCCCCAGTTCTCTGCTGTGCCCGTCACCTACACTTGACCTTGACTAGTCTGCGGCTCTGCAGGCCATTGTGTCACAGCGTGACTAACTAAAACTGGCTTATCCTCCAGTGATGCTTCCACCCTACTTCTACCTATCTTAAACATGCAAATTTACGTAAGGAAGTTATTCTCATCACTCTCAAAGCCCCATGCATTTAATCTCAATACATACAAGTATATGTATTAAATCTCATTGTATACAAGTGAAGTATACAAACAAAAACAGTCCCATGTTGTAGAACCAGTGTCTTCAACACTATAAATGACACATAAAAGTAAGATGGCCAACATATAAGGTGTCCAAAATCCCGGCGATTTACATATATGGCCCCTTCTGCTTCAATTTTGTGCTTGGCTAACCAATGGTTGAGTGTTGATTAAGTACAACACAAAATTGCATACCAACGTAATCTGGTATCAACTATACCCATGTATTGTCCAGATCGATTCTGAATGTCTATGCTTATTCTCATTTCCTCCAAAATTGAACTCTTTGACTGGATTTACAATTATAAATTTAAATTCCTTTACATTCCCATTACAAAATTTACTCCTTGAAAGACTTTACAATTAAAAAGTTAAAATTCTTTAAAAATCACTCTACAAATGTAACTTCTTGAATATCTTTACATTTATGTAATAGAATTGAACTAGAAATGAAACAGAAAATGCGGAATTCTATTAGCTTGACGAACAACTTGTATGAATATCAAGGGCTCAGATGGAAACCCAGTTCTAAGCAAAGAAGGGAAAGCAGAAAGGTGGAAGGTGTATATAGAGGGACTATACAAGGGCGATGTTCTTGAGGACAATATTATGGAAATGGATGTAGATGAAGATGAAATGGGAGATATGATATTGCGTGAAGAATTTGATAGAGCACTGAAAGACCTAAGTCGAAACAAGGCCCCAGGAGTAGACAACATTCCATTAGAACTACTGACAGCCTTGGGAGAGCCAGTCCTGACGAAACACTACCATCTGGTGAGCAAAATGTATGAGACAGGCGAAATACCCTCAGACTTCAAGAAGAATATAATAATTCCAATCCCAAAGAAAGCAGGCGTTGACAGATGTGAAAATTACCGAACTGTCAGTTTAATAAGTCACGGCTGCAAAATACTAACGCGAATTCTGTACAGACGAATGGAAAAACTGGTAGAAGCCGACATCGGGGAAGATCAGTTTGGATTCCGTAGAAATGTGGGAACACGTGAGGCAATACTGACGCTACGATTTATCTTAGAATCTAGATTAAGAAAAGGCAAACCTACGTTTCTAGCATTTGTAGACTTGGTGAAAGCTTTTGACAATGTTGACTGGAATAATCTCTTTCAAATTCTGAAGGTGGCAGGGGTAAAATACAGGGAGCGAAAGGCTATTTACAATTTGTACAGAAACCAGATGGCAGTTATAAGAGTCGGGGGACATGAAAGGGAAGCAGTGGTTGGGAAGGGAGTGAGACAGTGTTGTAACCTCTCCCCGATGTTATTCAATCTGTATACTGAGCAAGCAGGAAAGGAAACAAAAGAAAATTTCGGAGTAGGAATTAAAATCCATGGAGAAGAAATAAAAACTTTGAGGTTCGCCGATGACATTGTAATTCTGTCGGAGACAGGAAAGGACTTGGAAGAGCAGTTGATCGGAATGGACAGTGTATTGAAGGGAGGATATAAGATGAACATCAACAACAGCAAAACGAGGATAATGGAATGTAGTCGAATTAAGTCGGGTGATGCTGAGGGAATTAGATTAGGAAATGAGACACTTAAAATAGTAAAGGAGTTTTGCCATTTGTGGAGCAAAGGAACTGATGATGGTCGAAGTAGAGAGGATATAAAATGTAGACTGGCAATGGCAAGGAAAGCGTTTCTGAAGAAGAGAAATTTGTTAACATCGAGTATAGATTTAAGCGTCAGGAAGTTGTTTCTGAAAGTATTTGTATGGAGTGTAGCCATGTATGGAAGTGAAACATGAACGATAAATAGTTTGGACAAGAAGAGAATAGTAGCCTTTGAAATGTGGTGCTACAGAAGAATGCTGCAGATTAGATGGGTAGATCACGTAACTAATGATGAAGTATTGAATAGGATTGGGGAGAAGAGGAGTTTGTGGCACAACTTGACAATAAGAAGGGATCGGTTTGTAGGACATGTTCTGAGGCATCAAGGGATCACCAATTTAGTATTGGAGATCAGCGTGGAGGGTAAAAATCGTAGAGGGGGACCAAGGGATGAATACACTGAACAGATTCAGAAGGATGTAGGCTGCAGCACGTATTGAAGATGAGGAAACCTCTCTCCCCCCATGTAACTAATATATTTCTCAATTACTAACTTACTGCATCAGAATTTATTCTACTTCCTGTTAACTTTCAAAAACATTTACTGTTGTTAACCAAAGTTCCAGTCAAATAAAGACACACACACAACCTTCTTTTCAATGTTTTACATTACATGTGGAAAAGTTAAATATAGTTCAATATAGTTCCCTTAAAATGATTAATAGAAATTCTTTAACATCATACACCTATTGAACTACTGATGTGACTAATATTCAATACTATTCAAATTTATATACACTGACATATTACATTTGAAGTACATTTGTTACATATTGAATTCTTACTGTGATCTAATAATATAACTACAATATACACATTTGTATATACTCGACATAAGCTTGTTACACATTGCATTTCAATGAATATTCAGTAACTTGGTTTCCTTCAAATATTATTGTCATCAATTTACATTTAAACACATAATCTCACAAACATAATCAATAAAACACTTTACAGAAATTATTTAAATTATGTTTATCACGATGACATAAACTCTTTTAATGTTTTTGCATGTCTGTTATCCCATGGGTGGTTTTCAGTTCGTTTGTATTAACACGAATTGCTCTCAGTTCTTTTGTGGACTAGTTGCTCATTATCGTCTTTCTTCACAACCCTGCTGTGACGTTGCAAAGATGTCATATGGTTTCATCAAAGTTGTGTTTGTGAAGAAACAAGCACAGATTGTTGAGGTGCAGAGAGTGTGAGAGCTTGTTTACTCAGCCAACCCTGAATGTATGAGTGAGCATTGGCTAGCTCTGGTGCGGGACTGATTCTCGCCGATATAATGGTTCGATGCGGTGCTTGTTCCCATCAGTGACGCTGATGTCAACTGCTGATCAGGAATAAAGTGCTTTCTTGCTTGCCGCCTTTGTGATCGTGCAGTTTAGTTTCATTGAAAGTGATTATAAAATTCTTGTTCATTCTATGACGGAATAGGAAGGTAAACTTGCACTTCTGACTCATCTAGCCTCTTCTCGTATCTTCTGCGATGATCTTTTTTCCTTCTACTTCGACTATCTCAGTCTCTTCTCTGGACCTACTATGAGAAGGATTACGACATAATTTATCAGGATAGTATTTGTATGAATATTAAATTAAATTTAGTCACTGCTCATTTCCCATTTCACATCTGTTTGTTTTGCTGTGGAGCAGTGTGCGGCATGAGCACTGCATCTGCAGTCAACAAATTCTTGCGCCTGGGCCAGCTTCAGCACAAAACTTCCGTCCGCTTTATCCCATCCTTCGTTGCTTGTGACTTAGCCGATGCGCACGAACTTGGATAGCAGTCCGAGAGCTCGTTTTTGTTCACTCGCCCCTTGATTCGTGTTGCATTCCGTTACCCGAAACAGCGCTTTCTTTCTCTGCCAGACAGGTCAGCTGGAAGTACAGTAGAAACGCCAGCTTCTTCCGCCCTCGAAGTTCACACTGCAACAGTGTTCTTGGTACACCCCCCCCCCCCTCCCGTTAAAATCATTGTTTCCTATAGCACACAAACACACTTCCCTCTCTCTCTTGTGCCTTCTTCATACCAGGAAACGGCTGATCGCCCCTGCTGCTATGCTCAGTGTGTCTCCATTTCCAGTGCCAGGATGTCTCCATTTTCGTGGTGTGTTACAACAACGCTGTTGCAGATTATAACCATTAGCTCATCCACACGTTCTACTTTCTCCATTTTAACCTTCTGTGACATTACATAAAAGAGGAATTTTTTACATTTAACATTTAACTATATTTTTATAGCTTCATCAACTTTATAAAAAGAGGCATCTTTAGCCTATCATAAAAACCCATGAAGTCTTTCGTGTCATTCACATCAGCAGTTCCTTCATCATTAAACCCCTTTAATCTAATTCATCCGCTTCCTTTACTTTACCACCTGCCTTACATTATCCTCGGCTTCAAAAGTGGACAGTCTGAGTGGAAACTATGTTTGTCACTTGTAAGTGTTCAGATGGTTCAAATGGCTCTAAGCACTATGGGACTTAACATCTGAGGTCATCAGTCCCCTAGACTTAGAACTACTTAAACCTGACTAACCTAAGGACAGCACACGCATCCATGCCCGAGGCAGGATTCGAACCTGCGACCGTAGCAGCAGCGCGGTTCCGGACCGAAGAGCCTAGAAACGCTCAGCCACAGCGGCCGACCAACTTGTGAGTGTGTCAGTCTCATTTTCTCCTTCCAGTTAGCAATTTACCTTCCCTACACCATGTTGAACTTACGATTTAGGTTAGTGTTCTATCTAAAAATTCATTTCTGGACTCCCTTGCTTTTCTACCATTTTCCTGTTGTTGCTTCTGTCTCTTCCTCTCTCTGTACATTTGTCTGAAACAAAAGCTCCTTTAATACTTTAAGGATGTTCACTGAACTGATCGATGTCATATATTTCCTTGACTCTTTAAATTCATATCTTGTCCTTCAGTTTATCATGAACAACTTCCCCCAAACTCATCAATTCTAAACTTTATACCTTGGCCTCTCCTGGGTCTGACATGAATCTGTTTCTGTAAATCTCCCTAACAATTCTCCTCTAAATAGCGTACTCTGACGCCTATCAATTCTTACAATGCGTCACATGCTCCTTTGCATTGAGTTTGTAAGATAAACCCATTATGAAGACGTGATCTGTCGCTTCTTGCGATCAGAAACACCAGTTATACATGTATAAATAACTGACATGGCCTCTAAAGTCCACCCTCTAAATACCTCCCTTCGTCTCCTAACTAATGAAAGAGTTTCCAACCATAACAACATTAACCAAATGGAATATAACTGTTTACAGTTACCCACATGTATTTATATTCTTACGGTATCCCCACATTTCTTAAACCGGCTTATATGCACGATTCTTTTGAAGTACACAAAGTCAAGAACTTGAAGATAAATTATAAACTAAGTTATTAAATTTAACATCATATGTTAATACTTAAAAATATTTAAAACATAAACTTCATAAATTAAGAGACAATACAGTTTTAGAGAAAAGCTGGTATGACACATTTCTGAACTTCACCACAGCATTCCTTTAAGTGACTCACATGATATCTTCCTAATGATTTTCTTTTTTTGGGATGTACTAACTCCGTTGTATTTTTATGGATAATCTTACTAATTTCTACAGACCCCTTATAAGCTGCAAAGAATGTGTGGCACTGCTGTTTAGACGATGCGTTTTCACCAACACCTTCTGTCCAATTGCAAATTTGTGTTTAGTGACTGTTTTGTCAGCTCTGGTTTTTCTTGTTCTCGCTGCGGCTTGGATTTTCTGTAAAGCCCAATTTACGATATTTCTATGTTTTTTCTCTTTATACAGGAGGAAACTTTATAACTTCCCTGATCTTCTCTGGAGGTGGTTTGTTCGTTAAAACAGCGATTGGTGGTAAGTCCTTCATGTTTTGTTCAGCTGGATTCGCATTTGGCTTGACTGTGAAATATACACTGGTTTTACTTGGTATCTCTTCGGGGTGGCCTTGCATTGATTTGATCGATATTGCGGCCCATTATTGGACAAAGTCGACTCTGCCTACTTGTTTTAGGAAGTCGCATTCTAACTCCTTGCTAATGTTACTACCTGTTGCTTTCTTAATTGGCGCACGTGCGACATATTTTGATGTTAACTCTATTATCGTGAAGATAAATTCACACCCCTTCTTTGTGTGAGGGAGTGGGCTCATTAAATTTGTGGCTGCAGTGTGTCTTAACTATTCTGGCAGGATTGGATGCATAGGTTGCCCTGTTTGAATTGTAACGTTTATTGCCCTTTGACAATATTTACATTTAGCTAAGACCTTTTTAACTCTTCTCTCCATGTTCGGGGAGTGGCAAGATCGTTTCAACTTTAGAAAAAATTTTTTGATCAAAAGTAGCCATTGTTGAAATGCGTGTACCATACGTATTTGTTTATTAATTCCTCTGGAATACACACCGTCCATCAACTAGTGTCTGGAGTCCTCCTGTGAAATAAAATATTATCTTTCAACAGATAAAATTGCCTGACAACTCTACAATTTCTATCTCTGCACTTGCTTTTAAGCTTAACTAACCCCGAATCTTTATCCTGTTCCTTGGCGATCTGTTTGAAAGCATTTTCAAATGGCACATTCTTGATGTAATATATAGCATATTTTTCTTCCTCGTGTCAAGTTTGCTGTCTTCTCTAGCCCTTCGAGGAGATCTTGAGAGGATTCTGCCAGTAAGGTTTTCGCCCCTGGCAGATACTCGTAGGTTACCGAAAAATGACATTCTTGTAGTGTCAACATCCAATGACCCAGTCTACCTTGTAGCAACTTTGCTGTGAGGAGACATCCTAAAGCTTTGTGGTCGGTGTACACTCTAGTATCTCTTCCAAATAGGAAGTATCTGAATCTTTGAAATCCCCATATGGCTGCCAGGCTTCCAGCTCCATAATGGAATAGTTTCAGTCACATTTCGTGAGGACCCTGCTTGATAACGTAGTTGTTTTGTGTACCAAGTCCTCATTTTCCTCATACCATTGGAAGAGCACTACATCTAGTCCGGTTTTCACAGCATCCGTGGCCATACAAAAGTCTTGCACCACATCTGCGTGCCCCAGAATGGGTGCTTCTATTAATGCCTTTTTCAACATTTGAAACTGTGCGTTTGCTTGTGTATCCCACACCCATGGCGTTTTCTTCAGTCCACGTAGATGAGGAGTGGCTAAAGGATCTATATAAATGGACTTCTTGTAAAAGTTTATTAGGCCTAAAACTCCCTACAGTGCTTTCCTAGTAGTTGAAGTTCCAAAATCTTGAATTGCTTGAATTTTAATTGGATTTGGTTCTGTTCCATATTCTGAAATGAGTTGTCCTAAAAGCTCTACTTGTTTGTTTCCAGATTTTGATTTGATAGAGTTTACTGTTACCTCATATTCTTTCAACAGTTTGTTCAAGCTTTCATTATGCTATTCCCAAGTTGGCTCTGCTATCAATATGACATTGACATATCAAGCCAATCTCTTTTGCAATTCTATGTCCAGAACTGTATCTAGTACTCTTATAAAGGTCGATAAAGATATATTGAGTCCAAATGGCAGTCGCTTGAACTGACAACAATGTCCAAATGCAATGAAGGCAGTGTACTTCCTGCACTGTGGTGCTAATTCAGTATGCCAGAAGCTGCTCCTCAAGTCGAGTGTCGAGAAGATACTGACTCCATAAAATTTTCGCAGTAATTCTTCCAACTTTTCAGGTGAATCAGATTCAGGGACAATTATGGAATTGATATGCCTTGCATCTGTCGCGAAACGTATCGACTCGTCTTCCTTGTCTACAATTCGTAGCGGACTATTGTATGTGGACATGGCAGGTTCAACAACATCATTTTCCATCATCTTATGCAACTCTAAAAATATTTGCTATCTGTAACATATCGGGATGGAGTGTGGTAGCAACCTGAATGGTTTGTGTTCTCTTACTTGGACACTCATACTGAAAGTGTTTTATGGCTCCTGGCTTCAGAAGAAATACTTCAGCATTGTCTTGCAGGGTGTTCTCCGAGACAACCTTATAATGTTCCAAAATGTTATTTACTTTTTCCGGTCTTTTGTCAGTTTTCTTGTGAATGTCTTCCACGATTTCGTTACTAACAGAGACCGGTTCCTTTGTCCAATAGTACCTTGGGTAAGTGTCGTCTAGATACTCGCCTTCCTCCTGTAAGCACGACAGAGCACATTTACTCGCAGTTTCTTCGTGCTCCAATTCGTCTTCGAAAAACAAATTGACATCTGCAAAAGATACTTGTCCCTTACCAATGCCGAACATGACCTGGTGCTGATTCATGAAATCTGCTCCTATGAACACAGACACTGATAATTTCGGCACAATAATAATATTGGTTTCTATCATATATCCTTGACAAGTAAAGACAACTCTTGTTGCTTGTTAACTACAGTAGATAATCCGTTGAGTGGTCCCTTCACTTTGACTTTCTTAGTTTTGAATACTGTTACATCGTTCATTGTATTGCATCTTTAAAACAATTGTTCTGAGACGGCAGTCATGTCACTCCTGGTGTCTAGGATAGCATTCACTACGATATTTCCTATTTTTGCTTTAATTATTGGGTGAATTTCAGGAGCCAGTTTTCTTTCCTCTTCATACATCAAGGCATCTTCTATGGAATCATATACAATTCGGTTACCGTTAACTGTCCTTTTTTTGTATTTCTTTGCTGGTTTCCTTTCACGTCACCAGGTACAACTGCATGCAGTTTATGTGGTTGCACCGACATATTTGGTTCACTCTGATGTATGTCTGCGTGAACTATCACTTGAGAATTGTCTGCGTACTTACACCTTTTCATGTTTGGTACCTGAGTGCCTGATTCATATTCTTCGTTGTAGGTGTGAACTATGACTTCATAGTTCCCTGTGTTAAACACGTTTACTTCCTTATTTTGCTTGGTTACGGATTCCACTGTTTAGTTTTCCCCTTTCTTATCGCTGATGATGTCATGTTCTTTGCCAAATCTGTTGACTACACATTCAGGTGGCTCGTCTTGCGGTTGATTGTGTGATATTTCATGCTGTGACTTTGTTACCTCTTCTCTCTTCTGCTCACTGTATGTCATTCTGTTCATATGTTTCGTAACGAAGTCATCTTTTGTTAGAACTGGGCAGTCATCTGAACAATCCACGTCTCAATCTCCTAGTCAATTCTTCGACTTCCGTGGATTAGGACTTCGAATTTCTGTCTCATTTTGGTGTTCGCCAGAATCATTTGCCTTCTGTACTCCTTAGTTTGCGCCTGTCGAAGTGCATGGTCCTGCAAAATTCTGGTTCCACTGCTGAAATCCTCATGATCTACTGTTGTTTCCGTCATTTGACTGATTCTGGTTCTTCTATTAAATCCTACCTGAAAAGATCCTTGATTGTGATTGACGAAATTACGCTGTGGTTGGTAATTTCCATTTGAATTGAGAGATCGACTCACTTTGTTGTTTCTATTGCCATTTCCACTCCCATTTTTAAGTCTATTCCCGTTCCTCGGCCTATTATTCCCACTATTGTTGCTCACGTTTCTGTGTTTTCTTGCGTCGTTTTCACCGAAAATAAATTCCAACTAATGAAGTATTCCTTTAAATTCTTGTATATTATCACCGCCTCTGCCTACTAATGATTGTTCATATCGGAGTGGCCATTTCATTATGCACATCCTAATTAATTCTTCGTCACTGTGCGGATTATCCAAACATTGGTTTCGTTTCACCATGTCATCGAAGACCTTAATTGGACTCTTTTCTCCCAAACTTTAGAATGATTTCTTCTGCAGCAGATTTTATTCTTTCCCCACAAGTGTTAACCGAACATGGCCATCGATCACACGAAGGAAATAAGTTAATTTCGGGGAATACTACAAGGAGGACAGGTCTTCCTACTTTCAGCTTTGTATCACTAGTGTAAAACCTGGCTTGTGATACGACATTTAGTACTCAGCTCGTGGTCTCGCAGTCGCGTTCTGGCTTCCCGCGTTCGATTCCCGGCGGGGTCAGAGAATTTCACCAGCCTCGAGATGACTGGGTGTTTGTGTTGTCCTCATCATTTCAACATCATTCATGCAAGTGGCAAGACTGGACTGAGAAAAGATTGGGAACTTGTACAGGCGCTGATAACCGCGCAGTTGAGCGCTCCACAATCCAAACATCATCAACACATTTACATTTAATGGTTTGCTGCGTTCTTTAGCTTGTGTTGCACAGCGTCGTTGGCATGGGTGCTGCCACATGTCGTCGGATCTGTAAATCTATCAAAATCCAATACTGAGCCTTGCTGATTCTATATCAGCAAACTTGCCCTACGTTTTCGTGAAGCGAAAAACGTTAAATTGACCTTAGTCTGCTTTTAATGGCTAAATACATGAGCCAGGCTCGCGCGCCCTGTGTTACTTTGCACTCGCTGTTCTCGTAAGAACTTAACTGTATTAGCTCCCTTCATTCAGTACTCAGAAGATTTACAGAAAGAATTCAGCTAGCTCTTGGCTGAATTTTGCAAAAAAAATGGTTCAAATGTCTCAGAGCACTATGGGACTTAACAGCTGAGGTCATTAGTCCCTTAGAACTACTTAAACCTAACTAACCTAAGGACATCACACACATCCATGCCCCAGGCAGGATTCGAACCTGCGACCGTAGCGGTCTCGCGGTTCCAGATTGACGCGCCTAGAACCGCACGGCCACACCGGCCGGCTGACTTTTGCAGCCGAGTAAACAAAGTGTTCACACCAATATACCTCCTTTCCCTGTCGTCACGTCAGGGAGGGACGCCCTCCAACCACACGTGACGACGTCTCAAGCGAAAATGCCCGTCGCGCTGGGCAGTTGCGCGTCTCCTCAGCATAGCTGCCCTTCCCTATAGAGTGGGGTTGGACACTGGATGGAACAGCCAGTGCTAGTCGCCCTTTCATTTCTAGTAGTCATGACTGCCCAATCAGGAAATGTTCTTCCTCCAGTTCTCTGCCGTGCACGTCACCTTGACTGGTTTGCAGCTCTGCAGGCCATTGTGTCACAGCGTGGCTAAGAACTGGCTTCTATTCCAGTGATGCTTCCACCCTATTTCTACCGAACTTAAACATGCAAATTTACCTAAGTGAGTTATTCTCGTCACTCTCGTTGCCAAGTTTAATAAATCTCAAACAGATGAAATATACACACGAAAATGTATCCTATGTTGCAAAACCAGTGTCTTGCAACACTATAAACGACACGTAAAACTTAGGTACCCGACATGTAAGGTGTCCAAAATCCCGATGCCTTACAGGATATAGTTGTATTTGTACTTTAGTAGTCTTAAGTGCTTGTTTTATTCAACAAGTTTGAGATTTTGATGAAATGAAATGCAGTTTAGAGAGATAAATATTAAATTTATTTTTATTCTTTTAAAATTTGAGCTAACATTGTTGGGTATACAAAAAAGTACAAATACGGGCGCAGTTCTCTAGCAATGATTCATCTAAATTAGTAGCAACATCTTGCCCTGAGATAATCTTGAAAGGTAAGCGTTGGAAGCTTATGCCATATAGAATGAGATTTTCACTCTGCAGCGGAGTGTGCGCTGATATGAAACTTCCTGGCAGATTAAAACTGTGTTCTGAACCGAGACTCGAACTCGGGACCTTTGCGTTTCGCAGGCAAGTGCTCTACCAACTGAGCTACCCAAGCAGGAGCTGCGAAGATAGCTTCTGTGAAGTTTGGAATGTAGGAGACTAGGTACTGGCGGAAGTAAAGCTGTGAGGACGGGGCGTGAGTCATGCTTGGGTAGCTCAGTTAATAGAGCACTTGCCCACGAAAGGCAAAGGAACCGAGTTCGAATCTCAGTCAGACACACAGTTTTAATCTGCTAGGAAGTTTCTTATGTCATATATTTCAGAAAAATTCATATACATACTCCCTCCACCAAAGACACTCAAAAACCGCACATTGAGGACTGAGCAAGCAGACTTCAAATTTCTCAATTTAGACTCATGAAAGCCGGCGCACCGCTTGATATTCTCAATTTTCTATAATTTTGGTCGACCCCAACACATATTGTATGACAGTCCAGTAACACTGTAGGCTTTTGAATGTTGAGCATTGTAGCTACTTGTGTTGAATTCTGACTTCATTGTTGCCATGACTAGTGGAAGGGATTCTTGCTTGACACTGTCAGACTCACCTGAATGTGACCAGGAAGCATATGTGCGTGGAGAATATCCGCCACTGCAGATTGTTATACACAAAACCATCGTCACTGTAGCCTCTGACTCCGTCCCACAACAGACAGCTAGACATGCTCACCGATGTCTCCCAGCGCAGGTGCCGCGTCATAGAACAGTAGCCGAATGTGTGTCATCAGCGTTTATAAAATGCACCCACCGTGCCAAGCAACGCGGACAGCTATAAGCCTTACGGAGCTGCCAGGATAATCTGTTTGCAAACGTGTGCATTGCCAACTCAGTAAAGGCAGTTGGGATCATCCATCTGTCACTAATGATGGATCATTGTGGTCTCCGACACGTGCCTCTGCGGTGGAACCCTATTCAGAGGTAGCCAGTTTAGACAAATATTTGGAAGAAATGTTCACTAACAGTATTTGGCCGTTGAAGATACCAAAGATGGTGAAGCAATGTTTCTTACCACCAGTATCCTGGATTAAATTCCAAACACCTCAGCAGTGTTTCGATTCTGTAATGGCATGTGTCGTGTTGATGACGACCAGTACGTCTGAAGGCGACGCTTGGTTTGGTTGTCCCTCTTGGTGCTATTCGAAAGGAGTATGCTATGTGACGATACCGAGTTCCATTCTCTCCCTTCCTCATCTTCATTAAGATGACACCTCGCTACACTTATATTCATTACAGTCGCATACTTAGTACGTAACTCTGATACTTTGCATGGAAAGAAACCATCCGTAGCGGAAGAGTGAAACTTCGCTCGATTAGATGGCCAAATAACCCCTCGAGGTCTTCCAGCCATCGACGTCGTACGATTCTTACTTTCACCACGAGTCAAGCAATATTATCGCCAACCAAATCGATACACAACTAAATTTTCCTTTCATGCACGTTAAGTTTTACTTGTTCCAGGTATGTAAAAATAAAATGAGAACGTTGTTTAAGTAATACACTTGATGCACCAGTAACATTTTTGATGCTTTTCAAGAATTTATTGTCATGATAGCTAATTCTGCAATTTTCTGGCCCTCTTCATCTGCAGCTATTTTTATATGTTCACAGGGCAGTTCGCTTCTTTCCTCGTGCAACTAGTCGAACAAAAGTTGTGTACAGTATTTGTTTTCGTTTGAACGTTTAGCTAATTAGTAATGTACACATAAATAAAAAAGACTGATTACAATCATAACACAGTATAATCGAGATGTACACCTCATGCCACATATCCTACGTCTACAATTTAAGCATTGTTTATCTACTTACGTTATGTTCGAGAAACATACCTCATCTTTATGTTTTTGTGGGTTACCGACAAAGCCTTTAAAAGGGCTAAAAGCTGAAAGCTGAAGCTGTTGTGGAACGAGCAGTTCGTGACAAATATCAGTTAAAGGACGAGTGTGTAGTCTGTTGCTGGCCAGTTACTGCTTAAGACATCAAATGGTTATCAATGGGTGAATGGTTATCTGGATAGTGATTTGCTAACAGAAACTGGGGAAACTTAGTCGATTTGGAACTCTGCAGTCTACTGTAAGTTATGTGTGTCACAAAATTTTGCTCGGTCGATACCCAGTTTAATTAAAATTGGGAAAATGTAATATAAGAATTGAATTAATAATTAACTTACGTATTAATATTAATAAGAAGATCCAAATGAATGGCAACAAATTAAGTGAAAACGTTAAGTCAAATAGTTCAGAGCAAACAGGAGCCTAAGCCTCAACAGACAGAATATGATAATTAGAGGAAAGTCTAAAAATATAAGGCCTGCCTTTTGCGCTTCAGAAACGCCAGGTGGGATGTATTAAAAATAATCTTACAAAAGGGTAGAGGTTTGTCTGAATAACATCATCACAGTTTAACATAGTTTATTAAAATAAAATATCATATTAAAAATTCGCAAAGTAATTCTGAATTCTGACCTGTCATTGTCTGTTATTTATTTAACTAACTCACTTATCATTATATTGAATGCTGAGGCACACTGCAGTGATAAATTAAAAGGAAATCTTAGCGGCGCATGGGAAAGATCACATAGACATACACGATTCATACACACAAGAACAGAGATAAAAAGAAATTTGCCCATCGCAATAAGTCAAAGACTCAGAGATTCATCCCTATCGCTATGATTCAGTAATTGTGAACACGAATAATATGAAACACTTTCCGCCAAAGAATTTTACCTGCACCCCCTTTCATATGAAACTAAGCACGCTGGCGTGAAACACCCGCAAATGAACAAAGCAAAAATTAAAACAAGTGAAAACTTCAAAGACACAAATGTAAACCGTACAGACACAAATAGCAATAAAATATCATGCGGAACTAAGAATAAAATATATTCAAGTTGAAACGTCCACTTAGAAAAATTATAAATTACTGTGCTGGTAAACCTCTTACTTTATTTGATCTTCAAACAGCTGAGCAAAACTGAACGTACTCAGACATTTCTCTCTTTACTTATTCTGATCATCTATAAACTGACACATAATATTTTTGGCGCAATGCAATCTGACTTTCAACAATCCCTACAAAAGAATGGCCCTGACGAATAAAAACCTATACGTTTCATGAATCACTCACCTCACAAGAATCTTCGTTACTCGAACTACTGCAATAGGCATCTCTGTTCCCACATCCACCACTGCTGGCGGTTCACTTCCAACTGTGCAACGCTACGCGCTGTTCACATCGAACTGCCCAACACTACACAAGCGAATATTCGAGCAATGAGTCCAACCAGCCATAGACTGCACACAGCGCAGTCAGTGATTTTCATACAGAACACTACGTGGCATTACCAACATAAAAACCTAAACAACCTATTTACGAAGTTGGTACTGAAATTACAAACTGTGAAATCATCATCACATGGTATGAAAAAAGCTACACAATATTAAAACTGAAACGAAATGAAAAGTAGAAGAAATAAAACACATACACATGAGAAAAGTTCACACATACATTCCAGTTAAAAGAGATCTCAGAGATCTGAATTTTAAATCTATGCTGGAGGAACGAACTTCCCACACCACGTGTTCCGCTTACACAAAGCAAGGACCGGAAAAACTTACTACATACGGAAGAATATACTCGTGACCACACTCTGTAAAATATAAGAATTCAACTACCGAACTTGAAAATGTACTAGCAGACCGGATGTGTACATCAGTTAAAATAGCTGCACACCATCACATATTAACACACTCAACAGCGCCTCATCGTTCTTAAGAGTGCCATCTTCACTCACCAAAAGTCTAGTCCCGAGTGACGAGAGCATGCACTCCCTGCAACGAACTTCACTCAGGTATCCGGAAGAGACCAGAGGAGTCCGCTCCGCCACCAACTTAACTGCTGTCGAATGACTACCGACAGGGTACAAATCTCTTTGCTTTGACAGAGAATACTACGTTGGCTGCACTGTTGCTGCCGCAGCAGGCAGCCAGATGCTGTACTGCTACTATATACAAGACAAATTCAACATACACATTAATACACTCATTCTAACAGAAGATAAGAGGAAAACGAAATTTGAAAACACAAAAGTAGGTAATACACATAGAATTAGGTCCTTACCGAAAAAATTGATACTTCTATACCACTGAATGGGGACACTAACGAACGAAGTAAAAAACTAAATTACAAATGATTGAGCGCGATGGCATGAAGTACAAGTTAAATGTAATGAAACGAAACTAACAGAGACGTTTCAACAAGATTACTGTATTGTGGGCCATACCATTGTATATTATCAACCATCATCTCTGTCGCACTGTAAGTGTACTGTCATATCGCTGGTTTAGTTGTGGAATATCTTTGCGGGCAGCCGCGTCTAGAGAGTTGAGCGCGGGACACGGAACTGTTATGTTGTGTAGTGTGTAGCTGTGCATGCGAGAGGCATTGTTAGCATGGAAGTTGAAGTGTTGCTACAAGTGTTATTACAGTAAAGTGATAAAATAAGTAAATGATTCAGAGGAAAGTGCGTCAAGAAGTAATTTAAAAATGAGCAGTGCTGCTGATAACGTATTTGTGTATCCTCTCGATGCGTGACGTACCGTACTGTATCAATCATCCGCGTCGTGTTTGGTCTCCAAGAATGAAATAATGTGAATCAGTAATACTATTTATCACAAAAGCGAGCATTTAAGTGCCAGCGTCTTGTAGCGAGCGTGGAAACGTGCGTTCGATCATCGCGTTCCGCATCATCAACAATCAGCCATGCCGCGACGGTTATACGCACGCTCGTACAACTGAAGATCTGTGAACTGTAAATTTAACCTTGCGAACAGTGATAAAATTTATTACTCGTGTCAAGGAGGACTGGTACCAAATATCTGTGTATGCGTGACGAGCGTAAGAACTTTCGTGCGACCATTCGGCTTCCGCATCATTAACAATCATCCGCGCCGTATTCGGTGCGCGTACGCTAGTCCAAGTGGACAGATAATCATCAAGACTGTCAGTTGGGATAAACATTTACGACTTATAGTGTAAACAGTGCAACCTGTGATTTCCATATCGCCTCAGAATATAGATGCTAATATCAGAACTAGAACGTTGAGTGACTCCCCTTATTCGCTTGCATATTTCGATAAATAACTTCAGGCAAGCCAGCACCAGTGTGGACCACCGCGGGATTACCAGGTACGTGGTGTGGACAGGGCGCACGGTCAAGGAACGACAACCAGTTTAAAGAGTACCACCCCACCCAGTTGTACCTCGGGCGTGTTACAACCCTACTGCATTGTCAGCCTGACAAACTTTTTAATTTACGTTGGAATTAGACTGTCGTGACCCGTAATGTCACGATTAAACACTAAAACCAGCATATAAAACCAGCTACAAGTACTACAGTAACGTTAGGTAGAGATTTTGAAAGAAATTCCATGACGTAATCTTCTTAGCTCGCTGACACAAGTAAGAAATTTGCAGCGATCACTGCGATAGTTAGTAGATAATGACAGCATTCTAGAATCATAATGAACTGCAAGAAGACAATTACGTTCTTTATAAAGGTAATTTACGTTATAGATTTGAAAAAGTAGCATATCCGTATTCATTTCTACAAGGTAACTATTGTATTAGCTGACATGGTAGATTAAATAAGGTATTGACGCAAATAATTCAGTTTCTAAGCCTTTGGAGATATCTCCATGTATATTACATTGACAGTGTTGTAAGGTGCTGTCACATTTCCACTACAGGGGTGACTGTTACTACGAGGGTTGTCCAGCAAGTAAGTTTCGATCGGTCAGAAACCACAGTAAAAAACCAGAAACGTTTTATTTGCAACAGTTAGGTACACCTTACACCTACTTCTCTACATAGTCGCCACTTCAACTCCGAGTGTTGTCGTAGAGTTGTATCAGCTTTCCAATATTCTCGTTATAGAAAGTAGCCGCCTGTGCTTCGGCCAGGTATCTGCACTGGTCTACAGTTCGTTTTCTGCCGATAATTTTTGTCTTCGTAGCCAGCGGATCTTGTGAGCAGAGATGAGACTCAAGGGGATCCAATTACGGACTGTATTGTGGGTGATCAAACACTTCTCATCGGAAACGCTGCAGGAGCGTCTTCATTGCACCTCCAGCGTGCGGCCGAGAATTGGCATGAAGAAGGAACTGCTCGACGGCTGTGTTATGTGGCTTGCACAGGCGAAATCTCGAACCAGGTCCTCGTACTTGGCGGGAGACGCTATTCCCTAAGCATGTTAACGTGCTCACTGTTCACTCAAAACTGAAAAGAACGACGCGACACGATCGTCGGGACTACTAGAGACACTGCAAATCACATCTGTGCAAAGCTTTACCGGATTTTCCCAGTGGTTTCCATTTTGCGACCGATCGGAACGTACTTTCTGGACAGCCCTCGTATTTAAAAAGTTACGATTGTGTTTGTAGCAAATTCCGATCTCAACGTTTCTCTAACGACAGGAACCCTGTGAAAAGGTGCGTCGAACAAGATTTTCGTTTCGCCAAAAAAAAAAAAAAAAAAAAAAAAAAAAAAAAAAAAAGTATATCTGTGTTCGGCAACAACATGTTTGTCAAAATTGCTGTATTTTTAAGTGGCGTCGGTGCATTGGGCAGTGTTCTGAAATCTTACGGTTTATACGGTTTAGACTGATAAATGTAACTTCTACTGAACTCATTATAATTCGTATAAGCTCCAGGAAAATTGGGATGTTTTCATCAAAGAAGTCGTTGAATCAGAGTGAGCAACAAAATTAAAGATATAGAAAATAATATTTTTATGATATTCTGTGGTATTGTGTTTGAAAGGTAAAATTAGAACCAATGATATTCTAACGGAAATTGGTTACAGGAATACATAGGAGACAAAGTATACTGTTCTGACATCGACAAAGGATGAACTGTGACAACCGGCCGCTGTGGGCGAGCGGTTCTAGCCGCTTCAGTCCGGAACCATAAGTCTGCAATGATCGCAGGTTCGAATCCTGCCTCGGGCATGGATGTGTGTGATGTGCTTAGGTTAGTTAGGTTTAAGTAGTTCTAAGTTCTATGGGACTGATGACCTCATATGTTAAATCCCATAGTGCTCAGACCCATTTGAACCATTTTGAGCTGCGACAGACTCCCCGTTGACAGCTTATTTGTGACAGTTCAAAGGAAAATAAGGTCGTCCAACCCTGACGAAATGGAACCAATAGTTTCATTGGTTCCTCTGTCCGCCCAGTGTTACACTGAAGAACAAAAACAAGGTGAACATAGTTTCGGAAGTGTTCCTTCTATATAGGTCTAATATCTGGTACACTACTGGCCATTAACATTGCTACACCAAGAAGAAATGCAGATGATAAACGGGTATTCATTGGATAATTATATTGTACTAGAACTGACATGTAATTACATTTTCACGCAGTTTGGGTGCATAGATCCTGAGAAATCAAGTACCCAGAACAACCACCTCTGGCCGTAATAACGGCCTTGATACGCCCGGGCATTAAGTCAAACAGAGCTTCGGTGGCTGCCCATGCAGCTTCAACACGATACCACAGTTCATCAAGAGTAGTGACTTGCGTATTGTGACGAGCCAGTTGTTCGGCCACCACTGACCAGACGTTTTCAGTTGAAGAGAGATCTGGAGAATGTGCTGGCCAGGGCAGCAGTCGAACATTTTCAGTATCCAGAAAGGCCCGTACAGGACCTGCAACATGCGTTCGTGCATTATCCTCCTAAAATATAGGATTTCACAGGGATCGAATGAAGGGTAGAGCCACGGGTCGTAACACATCTGAAATGTAACGGCCACTGTTCAAAGTGCCGGCAATGCCAACAAGAGGTGCCTGAGACGTGTAACCAATGGCACCCCATACCATCACGCCAGGTGATACGCCAGTATGGCGATGACGAATGCACGCTTCCAATGTGGGTTCACCGCGATGTCGTCAGACACGGATGCGACCATCATGATGCTGTAAACAGAACCTGGATTCATCCGAAAAAATGACGTTTTGCCATTCGTGCACCCAGGTTCGTCGTTGAGTACAGCATCGCACGCGCTCCTGTCTGTAATGCAGCGTCAAGGGTAGCGGCAGCCATGGTCTCCGAGCTGATAGTCCATGCTACTGCAAACGTCCCCATCTGTTGACTCAGGGGTCGAGACGTGGCTGCACGATTCGTTACAGCCATGCGGATAAGAACGACTCCATATTATGTTAACAGTCATTGGATCTCGACCAACGCGAGGAGCAATGTCGCGATACGATAAACCGCAATCGCGATAGGCTACGATCCGACCTTTATCAAAGTCGGAAACGTGATGGTACGCATTTCTCCTCCTTACACGAGGCATCACAACAACGTTTCACCAGGGAACGCCGGTCAACTGCTGTTTGTGTATGAGAAATCGGTTGGATACTTTCCTCATGTCCGGACGTTGTAGGTGTTGCCACCGGCGCCAGCCTTGTGTGAATGCTCTGAAAAGCTAATCATTTGGATACCACAGCGTCTTCTTCCTGTCGGTTAAATTACGCGTCTGTGGCACGTCATCTTTCGAGGTGTAGCAATTTTAATGGCCAGTAGTGTAGATAAATTGCGTGGGTCTGCATAACGTTATCGACACAGGGAACCATTCTTATTTGACCACGTGGAGGAAGGTGACTTTTTAGTTGTACATTCTGTAAAATGTGACACTTGTCTAACGACTTGCGGATCCCGCTGTGAGACTGGATATTGTCAGGAGACAGGGCGTGGCAGCGCTGCGCCCGACTGTGGTACGTGAGTTGTTGAGTCTCTGTGACACCACGTGGACATTGTGAAGCGTGAGGGTCTCGGCAGCCAGACGTGCTGTTGTGGTGGTCGCCTCGTTTCTCCAGAGTCGCCGTCAGGCTGTCGGACCTGGTGAGCAGTGAAGGGGGGGGGGGGGGAGTGGGCAAAGCACGGTGGAAGGAGGTGGGGAAGGGGGGGGGGGAGACGGCGGCAGACAGGTGCGGCCGGCCGGGCGTCTGATTTATCCTCCATTCTGTTGTCTTGTTCGCGGCTTCTTTATGGCAACATTAATTAACATCTCGTGTTATGCTCTGAGCGGGAAGAAAGGTGCGTAATTTTGATTGATCTCTCTCTTCTTCTCAGCCGCCACGCGGCGCGACTGGGGAGCGACCGCCTCGCGCCAACGAAATTAATGGAGGGGCACTGCTTTTGCGTGTACGAAGTCCGTGGCAATGTCTGTTCCGCTCAGGAATCGTGACGTTAAGTGCGCTCTTTACTCAGGTACAAGCGCTCGTGAAAAATTGCGACACTCAGCATGAACTGTCTGAACGAATGCAAACTCGGCGGCGGGCGATTGAAGGTGCACAGCGGCGTTGTTATTCGCGTGGCTCAACAGCACTGGCTCTCAAGTGAATGTAAAGATCAGTGTTACACGAAGCTAGGTGAGTGTAGAGACACCAGAAGAGGCGTAAACACGGGAGCTGGTGTCAGTGTGACCCTACAACTTTGCGTGTAGAATTCCGGCTCTACCAAAACTACAGTCCGGTAGTTTCAGTACACTGCGTAAATGACGTAGTAAATGCTAGGATTAGCGGTAGTATTCGTAGAATTGGTAGGGAAAGAAACATAAATGAATGTGTAAGAAAGAAAGCAGGGGCCGACGCTTTCTTTTTGTTATTTGCTTGCACTTGATTAGAACTGCACACCATTCAGTGTTGGTCTATTGTGTATTTTATACCCTTATAAAAAATAGGAGACTGAGTAATTTCCGCGCCTTTATGTAACCAAAGCAACTTCTTTTGATGCAAATAAGGTTTACATACTCAAACACAGACTTCAGTCCAGAGACAGGTTTGATGCAGCCCTCCATGCTGCTCTATCCTGTGCAAGCATCTTCATCTCCCAGTACGTACTGCAACCTACATCCATTTGAATTTGCTTAGTGTATTCATCTCTTGGTCTCCCTCTACGATTTTTACCCTCCACGCTGCCCTCCAATACTAAATTGGTGATCCGTTGATGCCTCAGTATATGTCCTACCAACCGATCCCTTCTTCTAGTCAAGTTGTGCCACAAATTTATCTTCTCCCCAATTCTATACATTACCTCCTCATTAGTTATGTGATCTACCAAACTAATCTTCAGCATCCTTCTGTAGCACCACATTTCGGAAGCTTCTATTATCTTTTTGTCTAAACTATTTATTGTCCACGTTTCACTTCCATAGATGGCTACACTCCACACAAATACTTTCAGAAAAGACTTCCTGACACTTAAATCTATACTCGATGCTAACAAATTTCTCTTCTTCAGAAACGCTATCCTTCCAATGCCAGTCTACATTTTATATCCTCTCTACTCCGACCATCATCAGTTATTTTGCCCCCCAAATAGCAAAACTCTTTTACTACTTTAAGTGTCTCATATCCTAATCTAGTTCCCTCAGCATCACCCGATTCAATTCGACTACATTCCATTATCGTCGTTTAGCTTTTGTCGATGTTCATTTTATATACTCCTTTCAAGTCACTGTCCATTCCGTTCAGCTGCTCTTCCACGTCCTTTGCTGTCTCTCACAGAATTACAATGTCATCGGCGAATCTCAAAGTTTTTATTTCTTCTCCATGGATTTTAATGCCTACTCCGAACTTTTCTTTTGTTTCCTTTACTGCTTGCTCAATATACAGATTGAATAACATCGGGAATAGGCTACAATCCTGTCTCACTCCCTTCCCAACCACTGCTTCCCTTTCTTCCCCCTCGACTCTTTTAACTGCCATCTGGTTTCTGTACAAATTGTAAATAGCCTTTCGCTCCCTGTGTTTTACCCCTGCCACCTTCAGAATTTGAAAGAGAGTATTCCAGTCAACATTGTCAAAAGCTTTCTCTAAGTCTACAAATGCTAGAAACGTAGGTTTGCCTTTCCTTAATTTATTTTCTAAGATAAGTCGTAGGGTCAGTATTACCACGCGTGATCCAACATTTCTACGGAATCCAAACTGATCTTCTCCGAAGTCGGCTTCTACCAGTTTTACGATTCGCCTGTAAAGTAGTATTTTGCAGTAATGGCTTATTAAACTAATAGTTCGGCAATTTTCACATCTGTCAACGCCCGCTTTCTTTGGGTTTGGAATTATTATATTCTTATTGAAGTCTGAGCGTATTTCGCCTGTCTCATACATCTTCTTCACCAGATGGTAGAGTTTTGTCAGGGGTGGCTCTCCCAAGGCTATCAGTAGTTCTAATGGAATGTTGTCTACTCCCGGGGCCTTGTTTCGACTCAGGTCTTTCAGTACTCTGTCAAACTCTTCACGCAGTATCATATCTCCCATTTCATCTTCATCTACATCCTCATCCATTTCCATAATATTGTCCTCAAGAACATCGCCCTTGTATAGACCCTCTATATACCCCTTCCACCTTTCTGCTTTCCCTTCTTTGCTTAGAACTGGGTTTCCATCTGAGCTCTTGATATTCATACAAGTGGTTCTCTTTATCCAAAGATCTGTTTAATTTTCCTGTAGGCAGTATCTATCTTACCCCTAGCGATATACGCCTCTACGTCTTTATATTTGTCCTCTAGCCATCCCTGCTTAGCCATTGTGCTCTTCCTGTCGATCTCATTTTCGAAACGTTTGTATTTCTTTTTGTCTGCTTCATTTACTGTATTTCCTCCTTTCATCAATTAAATTCAGTATCTCTTCTGTTACCCAAGGATTTCCATTAGCCCTCGTGTTTTTACCTACTTGATCCTCTATGCCTTCACTATTTCATCTCTCAAAGCCACCCATTCTTCTTCTACTGTAATTCTTTCCCCCATTTCTGTCAATCGTTCGCTAATGCTCTCCCTGAAACTCTCTACAACCTCTGTTTCTGTCAGTTTATCCAGGTTCCATCTCCTTAAATTCACACCTTTATGCAGCTTCTTCAGTTTTAATCTACAGTTCATAACCAATCGATTGTGGTCAGAGTCCACATCTGCCCGTGAAAATGTCTTACAATTTAAAACCCGGCTCCTAAATCTCTGTCTTACCATTATATTATCTATCTAAAACCTGTCAGTATCTCCAGGCTTCTTCCATATATACAACTTTCTTTTATGATTCTTGAACCAAGTGTTAGCTATGATTAAGATATGCTCTGTGCAAAATTCTACCAGGGAGCTTCGTCTTTCATTCCTTACCCCCATTTCGTATTCAGATACTACGGTTCTGTCTCTTCCTTTTCCTACTATCGAATTCTAGTCACCCATGACTATTAAATTTTCCTCTCCCTTCACTATTTGAATAATTTCTTTTATTTCATCATACATTTCATCAATCCCTTCGTTATCTGCGGAGCTAGTCGACATATAAACTTGTACTACTGTGGCAGGTGTGGGATTCGTGTCTATCTTGGCCACAATAATGCGTTCACTATGCTGTTAGTAGTAGCTTACCCGTATTCCTATTTTTTTATTCATTATTAAACCTACTCCTGCATTACCCCTATTTGATTTTGTATTTATAACCCTGTATTCACCTGACCAGAAGTCTTGTTCCTCCTTCCACCGAACTTCACTAATTCCCACTATATCTAACTTTAACCTATCCATTTCCCTTTTTAAATTTTCTATTCTACCTGCCCGATTACGGGATCTGACATTCCACGCACCGACCCGTAGAACGCCAGTTTTCATTCTCCTGATAACAACGTCCTCCCGAGTAGTCCCCGCCCGGAGATCCGAATGGAGGACTATTTTACCTCCCCAATATTTTACCCAAGAGGACGCCATCATCATTAAGCTATACAGTAAAGCTGCATGCCATCGGAAAAAATTACGGCTGTAGTTTCTCCTTGCTTTCAGCCATTCGCAGTACCAGCACAGCAAGGCCGTTTTGGTTAGTGTTACAGGGCCAGATCAGTCAATCATCCAGACTGTTGCCCCTGCAACTACTGAAAAGGCTGCTGCCCCTCTTCAGGAACCACACGTTTGTCTGGCCTCTCAACAGATATCCCTCCGTTGTGGTTGTATCGGTGAGGCACGCAAGCCTCCCCACCAACGGCAAGGTCATATACTTTGTACTCAATAGGACATTTTCTTATAATCTAAAGCAAGAGTTTCCTGTTATTATTGATAAATAATGCCAAACTTGTTTATGATTTACCGGATCAAGTTTTATCTAAGTACCATGATGCACTGGAACAATGTTTGATATATTTTTGTTTTGCAATCCTTTTTATACTACATTTTTGTTGAGGTAATTGCGTTTTCTTGGGCTGCATGATAAACCTGTAATTTTATTTTTACTACAGCATCCTCTGTTTCACGTTACATATCAACAGTTTCAGTGTTGCTATAAATATTGTTTATTTGTAAGTAACAGACAGGAAGATAGCTATGTAGAACAAAAATGATTCGTAGTGGACCTGGTCCTTTATATAGGCTCGCTCAATTTCTAGACCACCACTTTCAGTTTTTAGGGGAATCTAGTAAGACACTGATCGCGTATGTAAAGAAAGAGACTGTTATGAGATAAGCAACACACTACTGTACAAGTACTGTGGGCACAGTCTTAAGTGGCCAAAGCTACAAAAAACTAGTGTAGTCTCCGTTTACTTATGATAGTCTACGGTAGCCGAAGGCGATTTACAACTCTATCAGAGTGGGATTCTTATCTCCCACGAGGGAGTGTTACAGGACTATTACTGCTCACAAAATACAAGATGTTTTAAACAGAAGTGTCACACATTTCTACATGAGGTAGTAATGATCAAATCCAGTAGATAAGTTCCTATAATTATATGTCTGGAAACTACAATGAAGGGCCAAAGAAACTGGTATATGCATGCGTATTCAAATACATAGACTTCCTTCCCCATTCTTCCCTGATCCGATGGAACCAACGACCTAACTGTTTGGTCCCCTCCGCCAAATCAATCAACCAACCAACCAACCACGAGAAGAACGCCGTCTTCCTTCCAGGGAATCCCAGCTGTCATGACGGTGAATTTCAGTGCTACTCATGTCTTAATCGATCTTTTTTGATAATATGCACTGAAACTCCAAAGAAACTGGCGCAGTAGTTAGATTGTTTGCTGCTGCTACAACGGCAGTTTATCACTATTGAAGATAGTTGTAGTCCGCGCACGAGCGATGGGGCACAGCATCTCCGAGGTAGCGATGGAGTGGGGATTTTCCCGCACGACCATTTCAAGCGTGTACGTTGAATATCCAGAATCCGGTAAAACGTTCAGTCTCCAACATGGCTGCGACTGGGAAAAGGTCCTGCAAGAGCGGGACAGCGAAGACTGAAGAGAATCGCTCAACGTGACAGAAGTGCAACACTTCAGCAAATTGCTGCAGATTTTAATGCTAGGCCGTCAACAATTGTCAGCGTGCGAACCTCTCAACGAAACATCATCGATATGGGCTTTCGGAGCCGAAGATCCACTCGTGTACCCTTGTTGACTGCACGACACAAAGCTTTACGCCTCGGCTGGGCCCTTCAACACCGACAATGGGCTGTTGATGACTGGACGCCTTCTCGGACGAGTCTCGTTTCAAATTGTATCGAGCGGATAGATGTGTACGGGTATGGAGACAACCTCATGAATTAATTGAAGCTGATGGAGGCTCTGTAATGGTGTGGGGCGTTTGCAATTGGAGTGATACTGGACCCCTGGAACGTCTACATACGACTGTAACTGGTGACACGTAAGCATCTTGTCTGATCACCTTCGTCCATTCACGTCCATTGTGCATTCCGACGGACTTGGACAATTCCGGCAGGACAGTGCAACACCCCACACGTCCACAATTGCAACAGAGTGGCTCCAGGAACACTCTTACGAATTTAAATACTTCCACTGTCCGCCAACTTCCCAGATATGAATATTATTGAGAACATCCGGGATGCCTTGGAACGTGCTATTCAGAAGGGGTCTCCACCCCCTCGTAATCTTACGGATTTATGGACAGCCCAGCAGGATTCATTGTGTCAGTTCCCTCCAGCACTACTTCAGATATTACTCGAGTCCGTGCCAAGTCTTGTTGCGGCACTTCTGCGTGCTCGCGGGAGCCGAGCACAATAGCAGGCAGGTGTACCAGTTGTTAGGCTATTCGATGTAATATCTCCCAAGATAAGAGCCATTTTACTTGTGACGCGTAATGAACGGTATTCAGTGGCAGATGCGGCAGGATTCACAAGAGATGGCAATACGCACGTGTGGGTAGATGGAATTTCTCGAGAAATCGTGGAGGTGAGGCACCAGGGTCGCTTCAGTAGCAATGTACGGTCAGGAATCGAGGGTGAGAGCCTTCTAGGGCGATACACTTACCAAACAGATTACCGACTGCTGTTTGTCACTAGCTGATGCGCAGTGAGTTACTCGCACTGTTGGAGAACATTGCACTTGCAAAAAGACAACGACTGTGGTGTGTGCACAACGGGACATGAACTCATTTTCTACAGATCATGCGGTAATACCTGACCGCAACTTCCATAGGCGATGGAGCATTAGTGGAGGACCTGTAGCATGGTATACACGTTCGCTGCAGCTGAATCCGTTAGCTTTCTGGCTATGAAGACATTAAAAGGAATTGGTGTATGCGCAACACATCGACAACTTGCAGACGTTATAATACCGTGTGACCAAAGCATGCAACGCAGTCCGGATGAACTCAGATGAATTTGAAAAGTGCGTGATCACCGCGAATAAGGACTGAAAGGCATGTCAGGACGTATGGTAATCACACAAACACTGCCTGTAGTGTCTACATATACGAAATAAATAGATGGAAATGAGAAAACAGATTGTCCCATACATGAACAGGTGTCCGTTACTATAGAAATTTTTCTTATATAACCGCGGGACTGCTACGGTCGCAGGTTCGAATCCTGCCTCGGGCATGGATGTGTGTGATGTCCTTACGTTAGTTAGGTTTAAGTAGTTCTAAGTTCTAGGGGACTGATGACCACAGATGTTAAGTCCCATAGTACTCAGAGCCATTAGAACCATTTGAACCATTTTTCTTATAGTTTTGATAAACACTACATCTTGTTGAAGTACCTTGTATATAAATGAGGTATTGGAAAATGCCGAAATCTCCTTCAGACTGGTCGCAAACGATGTCGTTCTATATTCTTGCTAACGTCTAAAAGCCCCTGAAGCTAAGTAGATGACGCTGAGACGAGTAGTTTGGTATAAGACACATGGGATCCCAAATGCTGCGAAATAACCCAAAAGTGCATGGCACATGTTGAGGATGTTATGTCATTAGAGGACTTACCTCGCCGAATGTGCAGCGCCTGGGCTTGTCGATTCTACCCTCACCATTAGGGGGCAGTGCTACACATCGCTCTACCAGGCTACTCTGTTTTCGTTATCCGTCGTGACACGGTAGTGCTCGCGGTAGTCGTTATCCAATACTACGATGAATCGGTTTATACCTACGAAAAGAAAGTAGCCCAGCACCGCTATGTATAGCACTGCCCCCTACCACGAAAGTAGGCTCGACAAACCCAATCGCTGCAAGTGCGGCGAGGTACGCCGTCTGGTGAAGTCACATGTTGAACATCCACTTTTGGGGTATTTCCCGATATTTGCAACCACTTGTATCTTATATCAAATCACACGCCTCAGCGGCATCTATGTCGCTTCTGGAGATTTAAACGTTAATAACAATCAGCCTGTGAATAACTCACGAACTTAAACTAATGTAGCGATATACAAAGACACGTCTTCCAGCAGGGGGGATTGTAACCAACACTGAAGAGAGAGCTGACCCCACGAGACGGCCGTCAATAACCCCCACGGGACTGGTACCGTAGCGACCAGTGCGAGGGGGCCAGCGACAAAACCGTCGCCACGGAGGCAAGTTCGTAGGTAATGAAGCCTGCACACGTTGTAAGCGGTACGGATAGTGGGAATTGTGGAGAACGTTCCACACGGAATTCTGGTTTAACCCACGCTAACGTGCCATCTACCACGTGCTGATAGTGGACTCACTACGGGATATTCCTACACTGCGAGGCATTTCCAGCCGTGACATTTTTGGCTCTCATCCTCTCAGGGATCCTTTCCTGCAATTTGGGTTCGTTTAGTAAAATGGAATGAAAATACAAGGTGAAAGGATATCAATGATACGATTCGCTGATGACATTGCTATCCTGAGTGAAAGTGAAGAAGAATTAAATGATCTGCTGAACGGCATGAACAGTATAATGAGTACACAGTATGGTTTGAGAGTAAATCGGAGAAAGACGAAGGTAATGAGAAGTAGTAGAAATGAGAACAGCGAGAAACTTAACATCAGGATTGATGGTCACGATGTCAATGAAGTTAAGGAATTCTGCTACCTAGGCAGTAAAATAACCAATGACGGACGGAGCAAGGAGGACATCAAAAGCAGACTCGCTATGGCAAAAAAGGCATTTCTGGCCAAGAGAAGTCTACTAATATCAAATACCGGCCTTAATTTGAGAAAGAAATTTCTGAGGATGTACGTATGGAGTACAACATTGTATGGTAGTGAAACATGGACTGTGGGAAACCGGAACAGAAGAGAATCGAAGAATTTGAGATGTGGTGCTATAGACGAATGTTAAAAATTAGGTGGACTGATAAGGTAAAGAATGAGGAGGTTCTACTCAGAATCGGAGAGGAAAGGAATATGTGGAAAACACTGATAAGGAGAAGGGACAGGATGATAGGACATCTGCTAAGACATGAGGGAATGACTTCCATGGTACTAGAGGGAGCTGTAGAGGGCAAAAACTGTAGAGGAAGACAGAGATTGGAATACGTCATGCAAATAATCGAGGACGTAGGTTGCAAGTGCTACTCTGAGATGAAGAGGTTAGCACAGGAAAGGAATTCGTGGCGGGCCGCATCAAACCAGTCAGTAGACTGATGACCAAAAAAAAACATAGTAACATTAATTAGCCTCAAACAGACCCCTAGCGGAAATTTCACAGAAATGTCGACTCAGTTAAGTTAACATTCATTTAGTTTGTCAGTATAATGGAAATGAGCGTTTGGCGTCATTGGCCGGGAGACCCCTTGCGGGGCAGGTCCGGCCGCCTTGGTGCAGGTCTCATTACATTCGACGCCACACTGGGCGACCTGCATGCCGGATGGAGGTGAAATGATGATGAAGACAGCACAACACCCAGTCCCTGAGCGGAGAAATTCCCGACCCCCAGCCGGCAATCAAACCCGGGCCCGTAGGACGGCAGGCAATCCGTCATGCTGACCACTCTGCTATCGGGGAGGACATGAGTATAATGTAATTACATGTCTACTTGTATAACTTTTATAGTGCTTTTCATAAAGACTAGTCAGTCGATATCGTTTTTGCCACTAAACAACCACTGAACAATTTTTGTGTGTCTTTGACTGAAATTAACACCATTGTTAAACAGAAAACATAAACGTATCGTTACAGCATTCAGGCACAGGAACCCTTGAAGCTACTATATCATCTGCCCGTCGTGACACTGGTTGGCAGTATTGGAGTAGCACACACACACACACACACACACACACACACACACACACACACACACACACACACACACACAAAAGCCCTCGACGCCCTAGGAAGGAGTTACACACCAATTCGTCACAAATTGCTAGGCGTACAGGTGTCAACGGAGAATTCAAAACCAAATTTTGGCGGTTGATGGATGAACGTGTGACATTGCAGCGTAATATCACTGCCCAACTGGCAAGGACAGTAAACGGGGCACCTGTCGATATTAGGACATAACTTAAAACTTTGTGTTATGCCTTACGGCAGGTCCTGTCATGTGGGAAGCCTCGTCAGAGAGGTCCGCCGCATGAACGTCTAGGAAAGTGATTCCAGTGGGGGTTTCCCGTTAGCTTCCACTGATGATGATGATGAAATGATAATGAGGACAACACACCAGCCAGTCCCTGAGCGGAGAAAATCTCCAACCCAGCTAGGAATCGAATCCGGGCCCCTTGGCATGACAGAACGCCGCGCTGACGACTTAGCTATTGGGACGGACGTAAGACAGAAAGTCGTTGCAAATTTCATTCATTATACTCACGAGGGAACCTCCCAATCGCACTCCCCTCAGATTTAGTTATAAGTTGGCACAGTGGATAGGCCTTGCAAAACTGAACACAGATCAATCGAGAAAACAGGAAGAAGTTGTGCGGAACTATGAAAAAAATAAGCAAGATATACAAACTGAGTAGTCCATGCGCAACATAGGCAACTACAAGTAATAAGGAAGCTCGTGGGTGCCGTGGTCCCGTGGTTAGCGTGAGCAGCTGCGGATCGAGAGGTCCTTGGTTCAAGCCTTCCCTTGGGTGAAAAGATTAACTTCTTAATTTTCAGTTTATGTGACAAACGCTTATGCTTTCATCATGTGACAAACGCTTATGTTTTCATCACTTTTTTGGGAGTGATTATCACATCCAGAAGAAAACCTAAATCGGGCAAGGTAGAAGAATCTTTTTACCCATTCGCCAAGTGTACAAGTTAGGTGAGTCGACAACATATTCCTGTCATATGACGCACATGCCGTCGCCAGTGTCGTATAGAATATATCAGACGTGTTTTCCTGTGGAGGGATCGGTTGACCTATGACCTTGCGATCAAATGTTTTCGGTTCCCATTGGAGAGGCACGTCCTTTCGTCTACTAATCGCACGGTTTTGCGGTGCAGTCGCAAAACACAGACACTAAACTTATTACAGTGAACAGAGACGTCAATGAACGAACGGACAGATCATAACTTTGCGGAAATAAAAATTTTCATCCGAGGGCAGACTTGAACGAAGGACCTCCCATTCCGCAGCTGCTCGCGCTAACCACGAGACCACGGCGCTCCTAATATCGCACTATCCTTGATGTTGCTTATCATCCACATGGACTACTCAGTTTGTATAATTTGCTTATTTTTTCATAGTTCCACACGACTTCTTCCTGTTTTCTCGATTGATCTGTGTTTAGTTTTTCAAGGCCTATCGAATGTGCCAACCTATAACTAAATCTGAGGGGGGTGCGATGGGGAGGTTCCCTTGTCAGATCGACAGTAACTGTGTCTAGCAGATGGAGCGTGAAGAATATGCACAGTTATCAGTATTTGAGAGAGGACGTGTATTTGGGCTGAAGGATTCCGGTTGGAGTAATCAGTGAATCGCTCGATATTTGAATAGGGCAATGACGGTGTTAGCAGAATATGTGAACCATGGCCGAATTCGCCGTCTAGAAGGGAGCGGTCGACTTGGAGAGACTACAGAATATGAGGACAGACCAGTCATCAGACTGGCACTCTGAGCCCCAGAGCCGGCCGTTGTGGCCGAGCGGTTCTAGGCGCTACAGTCTGGAACCGCGCGAAAGCTACGGTCGCAGGTTCGAATCCTGCCTCGGGCATGGATGTGTGTGATGTCCTTAGGTTAGTTAGCTTTAAGTAGTTCTAAGTTCTAGGGGACTGATGACCTTAGAAGTTAAGTCCCATAGTGCTCAGAGCCATTTGAACCATTTTGAGCCCCAGATTCATCATTGTAATCGATCCGACGCGTAAGGGGTCTTTCAGTGACCATGAGGACTATTAACAGGTAAAAAGGGCTGAGCTCACGGCCCCTTGCTCCCACTACCATTGACCTCTTGTGATATTCGCTATTTTTGACTTCATTAAAACAGCAAATACGAGTAGTTAATACTTTCAGCCAGAAGGCAAATACTTGTTTATAAATAATAATTAATGTATAATGAGGCGTCGCATGGCGACGGTGGAATTTTCTAAATAATGTAATTCGTCGTCTTTGGGCGGCAATATAAACAGAAAAATACGGATAGATATGCGATCCTTCACTATTTTGTTCGCTGGAGAACAAATGAAGCCTTGAGCGCTAAAAAGACTTGCACTGTTTTTCTCGAGTAAGACGGACGCAGATTTGTGGTAGTCTGATCTAATTTTTACTAAATGTATATAAACGTGTTATGTCTAAGTTTGAGTGAAGTGTAAAGAACTGTTATAACTTACCGTGACGACGCACGAGCGACTCAAAGAAGACAATGGCTATATAAAAGAGCGCTCAATGGACATGATACGGACATAAAAATCTACCGTCATTGTAGTATTAAGCTTAAGGTACGATATATGTTTTAGTTATAATAAATATTTGTTCTGGGAATACTAAATCATTTAGCAGTGCTCATTTCTATTATCTCCTCAGTATTATTTTCATTTTAATTATGCATTTTGCTAATATTACAGACACCAAGATCAGCAGTCCAATGTGCGTGTTACATTGATAAAAAGAAAACTGTTTTATCGTCTTCTTGCATCAGCTTTAATATTGAATTTCCCTTTTGTGTGATGTTACAGTTGTTTTTGCGCCCTTAAGAACTTTCTGGTCCCTTAGGAAATTGTTTTGTCATAACAATAACTTCACAACCAGGTATGATCGTATCTACGAACATGAAGTAATTAGAAAGATGATAATGCGATTTCTTAATCAATAGCACGCTAGTTGTGACTGCCTCAAGCCACGCGAAACTGCAAGTAAAAACTAATCACATCTCATAATGCAATATTTTATGACAATGGTCAATCCATGATTCTTACGCCAATTGTGATTGATAAAACAGTAAGCTAAATCTCAATTTCCAACTTTCCATTGAATAACAACATCACTTTTATTTTGTAACATCACACTCTGTACACCAACGAGCCCAACAGCGATGTCGGGCACATCCGGCCTGAAAGCTCATTGACTGGAGTAGAAACGTCTTCAGTGATGAGTCCCGCTTTGAACTGAGCCCCGAGACTCCCCGAACAGCGGTGGGATACTAAGCTGACTGTGGCACCCCTATACGGGCAGACAGTCAGGAGTGATGGTCCAGTGTTGCAATTTCATTTTGTTTGTCATCCGCAACACCCTTACAGCACAGCGTTACGTCGACGATATTCTACGCCTCGTTTTGTTTCCCTTAATGGCAAGACATTCTGGGTTTAGCCTGCAGTAAAATAATGCCCGTCCGCACATGGCGAAAGTTTGTTCTGCTTGTCTTACTGCGTGCCGAACCCTATCTCGAGCAGCAAGCTTGCCGGATCTCCGTGCAATTCAGAACATGTGGAGCATTATGGGCAACGCCATCCAGCAACATCGGGATTTCGATGATCTAACACGACAACTGATCCTAACTTGGCTCGATACCCATCAGAAGGACATCCAAAAGCTTTATCAATCAATGCCAAGCCGGACAACTGCTTCCATAAGGGCCAGATGTGGACCCAACGCGTTACTGACTTGCTCAATTTGTGAAGCACTTTCTCTTGAATAAATCGTACAACTATTCTGAAATTGAAACGGTTTATTTTTCTGTAAATCTACATCACAGCCACCGATTTACTTAAGCCCGGTTAACTCTTTCGTAGTGCGTCGTTGCGTCGCTTTCTATTCTGAAATTGTAAAGATTTATTTTTCTGTAAATGTACATCATAGTTACCGATTTACTCAAGTCAGGTTAATTCCTTCGTGGTGCGTCGTTTTCTTTGTCTTAGTGTATAGGCAGTTGCACATCTCTAGACCTGTAATGTCGGCTTTAGAAGCAGAAACCGCTTTTATTCCTTCAAATAGACGTCTTTACGTGGCTGACAGAACTGCGTTCTGGTCTTCTCACCAAGGTAAATTCAAAAATGTTCAAATTTGTGTAAATTCGTAACGGACTAAACTGCTGACTTTATCGGTCCCTAGATTTACACATGTAAGTAGGCTGTTTAGGTTCTTATGTTGGTAACGCCACGTAGCGCTCTGCACGAAAATCACTGGCTGTGCTGTGTGCAGTCTGTGGCTGGTTGGCATTGTTGGAATATTCGCTATTGTAGTGTTGGGCAGTTGGATGTTAACAGCGCGTAGCGTTGGAGATGAGCCGCCAGCAGTGGTGGATGTGGGGAGAGAGATAGCGAGGAGAGGGGCTAGTGTAATTGGTTAACACAAACCATACAAAAACGCACGGAAGTATGTTTCTTAACACAAACCTACGTTTTTTTAAATGGAACCCCGTTAGTTTTGTTAGCACATCTGAACATATAAACAAATACGTAATCACTGCCGTTTGTTGCATCGTTAACGCCTGAGTACCACTCCTCCGCTGTTCGATCGTGTGTATCGGAGAGCACCGAATTACGTAGGGATCCAAAGGGAACGGTGATGGACCTTAGGTACGGAAGAGACTGGAACAGCACATTACGTCCACATGCTAACACCTTTTTATTGGTATTTTTCACTGACGCACATGTACATTACCATGAGGGGTGAGGTACACGTACACACGTGGTTTCCGTTTTCAATTACGGAGTGGAATAGAGTGTGTCCCGACATGTCAGGTCAATAGATGTTCAATGTGGTGGCCATCATTTGCTGCACACAATTGCAATCTCTGGCGTAATGAATGTCGTGCACACCGCAGTACATCTGGTGTAATGTCGCCGCAGGCTGCCACAATACGTTGTTTCATATCCTCTGGGGTTGTAGGCACATCACGGTACACATTCTCCTTTAACGTACCCCACAGAAAGAAGACAAGAGGTGTAAGATCAGGAGAACGGGCTGGCCAATTTATGCGTCCTCCAAGTCATGGTAATGTACATGTGCGTCAGTGAAAAAGACCAATAAAAAGGTATTAGCATGTGGACGTAATGTGCTGTTCCAGTCTCTTCTGTACCTAAGGTCCATCACCGTTCCCTTTGGATCCCTACGTAATTCGGTGCTCTCTGATACACACGATCGAACAGCGGAGGTGTGGTACTCAAGCGTCAACTTTAGGTTACAATATCTCCGGATGTAATTAACATTTTACAATGCAACAAACGGCACTGATTACGTATTTGTTTATATACTCAGATGTGCTAACAAAACTAACGTGGTTCCATTTAAAAAAAACGTAGGTTTGTGTTAAAAACATACTTCCGTGCATTTTTGTATGGTTTGTATTAAACAATTACACTAGCCCCTCTCCTCACGTTCGGACTGTGGAATCGGTTCGTCAGTATTTGATGTGGTTTACGAAATATATCCAGCGGTAACGTTAGGTGACTCACCCTATATATATATAATGACTTTTGCACACTATTAAGGTAAATACATTGTTTGTTCTCTATCAAAATCTTTCATTTGCTAAGTATGCCTATCAGTAGTTAGTGCCTTCAGTAGTTAGAATCTTTTATTTAGCTCGCAGTATTGGCGCTCCCTGCATTGCAGTAGTTCAAGTAACGAAGATTTTTGTGAGGTAAGTGATTCATGAAAGGTATAGGTCAATGTTAGCCAGGGCCACTCTTTTGTAGGGATTATTGAGAGTCAGATTACGTTGCGCTAAAAATATTGTGTGTCAGTTTAGTGTTGATCAGGATAGGTAAAGAGCGAAATGTCTAAGTATGTTCAATTCTGCTCAGCTGTTTTGAAAACCAAATAACGTAAGTGGTATCCAAGCACAGTAATTCATAAATTTTTCTAAGGGGATGTTTCGCACGCTACTTAAACTAACTAATGCTACGAACAACACACACTCTTATGCCCGAGGGAAGACTTGAATCTCCGGCGGGAGGGGAGGTAAATTCCTTGACGGCAGGCTGTTCCGAAGTTCTAACACACACCCCTCTTGTCGAGCTGTCTGCCACTCACAGTGAAGAATGTCTATTTGTCTCCCAGATAACAAGCAAAATCATACTGTAGAAAATAAAGAGATATTTGCAATGCACTACACTGCCAAATACAGTATCTGTCAATTAATGCACGGCGAGAATGACTGATCCATCCATCGATATTATCCACGCTAGGGCACTTGCTGCCGCTTGGCGGAGACGATTGTTCTGCTGATGACCTCATCGAATGCCGCCCGAAAATGACTGGTTTCGTCGGTCGAGTCGCGTGTCCGAGATGGAGCCCCACCGATAATAAATAACTGTGTTATTTATAAATCCATCACGGAATTACCTCTGGGGAGCCCTTCCTAACCCGGCGGCAGAGAGCGTGCGGTGACGAAAATAAAAGGCTTCGCCGAGGTTAATTAATAGTGAGACTTAATTACGGCGGCGCCGTCAGGCAATCTGGCAATTGAGACGCAGCGGCCGCGCAAGAGGCGCGGGGTCACGCGGCCGGTTGCGCCACTAATGGTGCGGAGACTGTGCCGGCCTGAAGATGTGGCCACTCATCAGCGTCGAAACGACGCCACACTGCCTAATGCTACAGTGTGGCTATGTTACTCATAACGTCTCCTGCGATTTGTTGGCCACTGCCGAATAAAGCTCACTTCCAGATTGTTGTAAAATTGTAATAGCCACCTCGAAAAAATCAAGCTGCGACCATGAAAGTAAGTCATTGTGATTGTTCTTCTTTAGAAGTTCACTCTACAGTCCGATTTTTTTCCCCAGTAGTGGATGAGTTAGTGGCTACGCTGTTGCAGAATTCGGCATTTGGCAAATTTAAGAAAGGTTGGACCTCAAATATCATCATTATTCTCAAATTGCCTCCCACACGATGATTTCTTCATCTGAAGAAAGAAGAAGAAGTCAGCGGTCCCCACTGAAAGGAGTCTGTTATTTTCGCACCTCCTTTCCTAATTTTATCTTCCCTTGACGCATTACTGCTATCCTCGTTTTTATCCTATCACTTGCCGATGTTTGAAGGAGAATTTTCTGCTGGCTAGTCGAGTTTGTTTTATTTGCTGTTCACTTGTGGGAATCACAGCCTTAGTCCTTTTTCATACACCAGGTGCCAGCCGAGTCACCTGCATGAGATGGCCGACCCCGGTGACCAAGCGTTTCTAGGCGCTTCGGTCCGGAACCGCGGGACTGCTACGGTCGCAGGTTCGAATCCTGCCTCAGACATGGATGTGTGTGATGTCCTTAGGTTAGTTAGGTTAAAGTAGTTCTAACTTCTAGGGGACTGATGACCTCAGATGTTAAGTCCCATAGTGATCAGAGCCATTTGAACCATTTGCATGAGATGAGTGTATGGTGACATGGTCACAAGTTGGAAGAATTTCCTTTTCTTTCCTTGGGAGCCAGGAAAAGTTCGTTGACCTTTCTTTACGCCTGGCTGGAGGGTACAAGTCTCAACTGCAGAAGCAAGCCTTCAAGTCACTTTTAAAACCACCTCCTTTGACTGGCCGTGTAGAATCCCGTGCAGAGCTTTCTAGAAATTTCTGGAACTTTTCAGTGACCGTAGACAGCCTAGCAGCAATGGCCGCCCGCGCTTCTTCAGCCAACATGGTGGCTCAGCGACGAACGCCATTTAACGATCGCTAGGGATTGACAATTGCGGCCTCTCCGTGGAGAAGTGATCCGGAATAGTGTGTAGCTATTATATTTCGATTAAAACTACTCTTTGATTGGTAGAAGCAATGGCGGTGTGCAGTGTTACCACAGTCTAGCCAAGAACGCTTCACAAGATGCTGCACATACCTACAAAACGGACAACACAGCGAGCACGTGACATTCGAGAAAGAACTGCCATTGACTGGCAGCTACTCGAGTAGCTGAAACGTCAGTCACAAAGTAATTTTAATGGGAGTATAAGATGGGTTGAGATTCAAATGATTCAATATGCTCTAAGCACTATGGAACTTAACATCTGAGGTCATCAGTCCCTTATACTTAGAACTACTTGAACCTAACTAACCTAAGGACATCACACACACCCATGCCAGAGGCAGGCGGTTCAATCCCACGTCCGGCCATCCTGATTTAGGTTTTCCGTGATTTCCCTAAATCACTCCAGGCAAATGCCGGGATTGTTCCTCTGAAAGGGCACGGCCGACTTCCTTCCCCATCCTTCCCTAATCCGATGAGACCGATGACCACGCTGTCTGGTCTCCTTCCCCAAACAACCAACCAACCAACCAACCAGAGGCAGGATTCGAAGCTGCGACCGTAGCAGCAGGGCGGTTCCGGACTGGAGCGCCTAGAACCGCTCGGCCACAGCGGCCGGAAGTGGGATGAGATTTTATAAGTTAGGTCGGACTAATTCACGCTACTTGTTATGTTTCGCCTGTGAAGATTAATTTCTTTCGACTGGAACTTAGAATTCAAATTGTTCTCGTTGAATTTTGTAGATATTTTGCCTTATAATCCTGAGATGCAGAAAGGAGGCCGTATTGCCTATTTCGTTTCCCCTAAAGTCAATGTTAAGCAAATTTTGTTATTGTTCTTGCCGTGGTCTCTGACGCAACTGGTTTTTGGCCACTCTAATTTCGTATGTAACCTACTTTGTTGGAAATATTTCAGGCCTACGAATCTACTGAGTACCAATAGTCGTGGATAAAGGTACTTATCCGTGGTCCCCTGGAATTTAATGTAGTTTTGGATCATGGGCAACTCCCTCTTTTTAATATCTGTCTCGCCAGGAGCCCCATGTAAGTGGATAGACGTTGTTTCATCCTGGAACATCATGCTCCGAAACATATGAAGAGGCTATTCGTGCAAAATTCCGATGCTAAATTAATGTCACCCATCTCTCTTTAGCTTGTACGTAAGAGACTGTCGTAAAATGAATTTTGTCTTTGTATTTGTCTATGTCCTATTCGCTTGTATAGTTTGTCGTAAATGACGAGTTTACTGAATGCAGCCACTTTGACATTTAAGATTCTCCTATATCCTCCCCTCAGAGAGTTCGGAGTCACGGTCCCAGAAACGACCAAAGATAATAGACAGTGAACGTAAGCGCCGGCCACGGTGGCCAAGCGGTTCTAGGCGCTACAGTATGGAACCGCGTGACCGCTACGGTCGCAGGTTCGAGTCCTGCCTCGGCATGGATGTGTGTGATGTCCTTAGGTTCGTTAGGCTTAAGTAGTTCTAAGTTCTAGGGGACTAATGACCTCAGAAGCTACGTCCCATAGTGCTCAGAGCCATTTTTTTGAAGGTGAGTAAATAGTTTGTCGCTAAATGGTGTAAGATGTATACATTGCCAGCGATGGGCGAGGCATGACAGAATCTCTGACCAGATTAGTAGTTTATCGTTAGCTGTTGCTAGTCTGCGCTTGACCGCGCGAGTCGACAGTAGTGGTGGTCAGTCAGTCGACAGGAGTAGGCTGGTGGAGGCGGTATGTGTCGGCTGTGTGCTCTGCTCGCGACTCTGGTCAGGACTCTGGAGGATGAGTATTGTTGTAGAAGGTAAAGAAGCAGCCTTGCGCATATTTAATAATGTATGTTAATTGTAATTTAATTTGTTCAAAGAAATGCCCCAGTAATAATTTTTTAATATAAAGCAACTCTTTTAAAGAAAAGCATTCATTTCAATTTAAAGAATATTTCAAATGCATGATCATTCCTTCCAATAATAAAAAAAAAAAATATACGCCAGCATTGCACGAAGCTGTGTCGAAAAATGAGTAATTAAGAGCGGATATAATTGCAGTTTTATTGAGGTAAGTATTTTTGCTTTTTTTTAGTCAGGATACAGGGCCGAAGGTCAGCGCTGCTGTCCTCATAAATTTTATCAGGTTACAGAACCTTTTTTTATTATTTTGGTGTTTAGGAATTTTTCTATTTCGAACTTGACATTAAATGAGAAAAGAATTTTGTGGGAATATTAAGTGTGAATGCATTCTTTACACAGAGACTATAAATGGGAGCCAATTTGTTCAGAGGTTACATTAAAAATTAATTTTGTTCAGAGCTCACAATAATCAAAAATTCATGTAATTATAAATTATATTTTGTGGGAAGGTTACTCTTGGCTCGCATTTTTATTTAATTATTAATCTCTGTGGGGAGGTTACACTTGGCTCATTTACATTTATATTTCCATTTTCAATACTTTGTGGGGAGGTTACCCTTGGCGACATCCGGCCAGGATCGTATTTCTTTGTGAATCTTCTGAGAAGTAGTCATATATCTGCTCTTATTTACCCAAATGTAGTTTGCATCTGGCGCAACGCATTTACTAATTTGTCACTCTTCCTTTCACAGATCATCGGCAATTTGTTGCTCTTTGTTGTAATTTTGTTTGTTGCATTTTGCATTGTCTTTGTTTCAATTGTGCTTAATTTTGATTTGTGAAAAATGCCGCGGAAGACTGTTAACAGTACATCGCGATGTGTAATGAGTGAAATAGCCGATTCTAATAATTTGACCGATAGTACCTGCGACACGCAGTGTAACGATGACAATCCTCCATTTACAGACAATCAGTGCGTACCGATCACTTGTAATGATTTTTATCCTAATGATGAACAAACGAATTCAATTGTGTCCTTTGTTAATTTAACGACAATTGATGACGCGGGACGTTCTGTTACAATGAACGCTGCCCAGTTCGACACGCCCGATTTGCAAAATTTACGTAGCAAACAGATAATTATTTCTAACGAAAATGAACAGTGTACAAAAAGTACGACAGACTTATTTGATTCCGAGGTAGTGACTAACAGTGCACATCCGATTGGCAAACCTTTTCGAAAGTTACAGAATGACCAAATGGTTACAGAAAACGTGACAAATGCAGATACACCAACACACAGCACAGAGAATAGAGTTGCTAATTTTGGCTGGGATCAAATTATGGCATTGTTGCTACAAATTAATGAACGTATTAAAAAACAAGACGAAAATTCCAAACAGTTGAATGAAAGTCTCAAACAGTCGAATGAAAGACAAGACAACAATCATAAACAACTTAGTGAAAGTCTCAAACAACAACTTAATGAAAATAATGAAAATCTCAAACAACAAATTAATGGAATTAATGAAAAACTAGACAACAATTCCAGACACCCTAGTGAACAAATTACAGCCGTTGCCGCGCAATGTCATGATACTAAAGAACAATTACGTGAGGAAATTGAGGCTTATGCTAGGAAAAGTAGTGAAGAAATTAGATCTTTTGCTCAAGAATTAAAGGATATGCAAACAGCTACAACAGAAACACTTAGAGACGAAATTAGTGCAGTCGCTAAACAATGCTCTGAAAACACAACACAGTTACGCGACGAGTTTAAATTAATGACAGCAGAAATTTCGCGCACACTGGATGCAAAAGTAGACGCGAAATTCGCCCAACAGAATAGTCAAATTGACGAGCGTTTTAATCATCACCTACAAAACAGTGATACGCGTTTCCGTAAATTTATACAGGAACAGAATAAAGTAAAACGACAAGTCATGGAAACAATCACCGCACAGGAAGATAAACGTAAATTGTTTGCGAAAGCAAAAACATACGTAGACAACAATGTTGCTACTGTATCAGACGAAATTAATACAATCAAACAGTTGAACACCGAATTGCGTGATGAAATTTCCGATCTTAAAACAAAGACAGATACACACACAGTAGACTTTCAGACAGTGACCGACAGACTCGAACAATTAGAACTAACACAGGATTCCGATGTCATCAAAGCTGACGTTACAAAATTGAACGAAACCACACGTAAAATACAAAAACAAATTAATGCTTCAGACACTAAAAACGATGATCAGGTAAAAATACTGACTGAAAAATATGATGAATTGGCCAGTCGTATTGACGTTATTGAAAGTAATAATGACAGCAAATCAGACGATACTTCACCGATTTCGTTTAATCAAACCCCTGAATTCCAAAATTTACAGCAAACGATCAGTGAGATAGATTCGTCTAATAATACATTACGCAGAAAATTGTCAACTTTACAGCAAGAGGTAACAGAGATGAAAAATGTTTCAGCGTTTAACACATCACAGCATACGGCACATTCCGAACATTTCTCACACTCACACAGCCAGTATAATTTGGGTAATTTACAGAGAGTACGTGACTCAGATTCCGAACAGTCACAGACAAATAGATTCTCATACAATCCTGAACCTGTTCAGACATACAGAGACGATAAGTTTGATTACAAACATTTTCTATCAGTGAGAAAATTTAAAGTATTTAAAAATGACAGAACACAGATTCACCCCCTGGATTGGATACAACAATTTAGCTTTGCTTTTCCACCGACTTGGTCCGTAACACACAAACTTGAATTTATTTGCAGTTTTTTGGAAGGCGAACCGGCAACTCGTATGAGACCAATCGCGAGACAATGCTACTCGGTAGAAGAATTTCAGAATGGTTTTCTGTCAGCGTATTGGTCGAAGACGACACAACGCGGAATTAAGGATCAATTAATTAGTTTACCGAATTATGAGAACTCGAATTTTTCCACTGTCACGCAATTTTTTGAGCACATGGTCCAACAAAACCAGTACTTAAGTGAACCATACAGTGAATCTGCACTTATTCAATTATGTATTTCTAAATTACCACGATCATTACGAGTGTCTCTTTTAACGGGTCAGCAGAAAGAAAATATTTCGGCATTCAGAGATCTGTTACAGCTTTTGGAAGTGCAGCAATCGGATTATTCCTTTATAAACAAAAATTTTTCATATAATAACCAAGGTCAGCAAACATACAGAAATTACGATCAGCCACGCAATTTCAATAGCAAAGGTAATAGACGCTTTAGGAACGACAACCACCAGAACTTTAATAACAGACAAAATTTTAATTATCAGTATCGTCATAATTGTCAGCAACAGCAAACACATTTTGGTAACAATAGACGTTTTTCTCCGCAACAGCATGAAAGCCAACCGGTTAGCATACCTAACCAACAATGTAATGTACAAGGTCAACCGAGCTCTAATGTTTCGCCGCGTGCACGTATAGCATCAGCTCCAACAAATAGTAACGCACAGCAACAAGGAAACCAGTACGTACAGAAAACACACTATTTCAATTCCTATCGCAATGCACCGTATAGAAATGATTATCATGACAGATGTAAAAATAATGAGCACAATTTTCAGCGTACATTTAATAATTATCAGCAGCAAGAACATCAGCAACAACATATTATCATGAATGAACCAGACAGTAGGTATCATCCAGAACGTAATACGTCTGGAAGAAATAACAGAACAGTTCAAATAGTCGAAATGCCACAGAATCCTCTTGAAAATAATAGCACGTCAGATAGAATTTGACTAGATACTGTACAGGTCGCATCTTCCAGCAACGAAAGCACTACTTTTGACACACAGAATGTTGTTCATGAAAATGTTATTACTTTTGACGACATCCGAGACACTCTTTTGCAGGAAAGACCAGTTGTTCAAAAAACCATTTCACACCCTGTTATCGAAGTGAAAATTGGATCATCGAAATTTTCAGCAGTAATCGATTCTGGATCTCCTATGTCAGTAATAAATTAGGGAACTTTCAACGAATGCAACAAAGAGAATACTTATCCTACGTTACCATTAGGCAAAACGAAAGTAAAAGGAGCAGTATCGAGTAAAGGAGTAGATGTTAAATTACAGACACATTTATCATTTTGTATTGCAGGTCATACATTTCACTCAAATTTTTGGATTGTTCCCTTATTGACAACAGACGTTATTTTAGGTACGAATTTTCTGGTACAACACGACACAATTATTGACTTTCAAAATCCCTATTTAATGTTGAATGATGAAAATGTACAACTGGCTTTAGAATTTCAGCACTCATTATCTGCAGAAGAACAAACAATTAATCGTACAGAGGTCATTTCCGCATCACGGAACATAGACTGTAATTCCACATTGTTCACAGATACGTAGGTACACAATTATAATACTCCAGACGAAGCCGACTATGACGTTATACAGATGATTTCTGATAAAGTTAAACAGAGCAGTGCAAATACAGACGACGAACGCACGAACGAACTACACAAAATTCTTTTACAGCAAGCTCCAGTTTTTGACAACGTTCCTGGTACTATGTCCGGTTTTATGTATGAATTTCAAGTTAAACAGCACGACACATTTAAAGCCAAGCATTATCCCGTTTCGTATATTCATAGAGAACAAGTTAAGAAAGAATTGCAGGCTATGCTTGACCAAGGAATTATTGAACCGGCAGTTAGTCCGTACATAAACCCGCTCCATATTGTTAAGAAAAAAGATGGTTCACTTCGCCTCGTACTTGATTCGCGTCACATCAGTGACAATATTATTAATGAAACAGATCGCCCACAGACACTAGAAGAACTTCTACAAAAATTTCATGGTACTGCAATTTATTCCACATTAGATTTGAAATCGGGATTTTGGCAAATTCAGCTCCATCCGAACTGCAGAAAGTACACAGCATTTCTCTGTTTTGGTGACTGTTGTCAATTTTGTAAATTACCGTTCAAAGACAGAATCACAACGTACGTAGACGACATTCTTATTGCAGAAGCTAACTGGTCTGAACACAATCTGATTCTTGAACGACTGTTGCAAACTTTTCGTACACAAGGACTCACAGTTAATCTCAGTAAATCGCACTTTGGCAAAACTTCTATAAAATTTCTTGGACATGTAATTTCAGCAGAAGGCATTGCGCCTGACCCGGAAAAACTTCAAGCGTTACGTGACATTACTGTTCCTACGACGAAGAAACAACTACGCAGTTTTTTGGGTTTAATTAACTTTTTTCGTAAATTTATTCATTACTCTGCTTTAGACACCCCCAGATTATGTCAATTGACAGGTAAAAACACTATTTGGTCCTGGGATAAGCAAGCACATTCTGAATTTGTGAACCTGAAACATGCTTCGTTGAATGCACCACTTTTATCGCACCCACATATTACTAGAAATTTTTCCATTGCCACCGACAGTTCTAACACCGCTTTAGGCGTACACATTTTTCAGGAAATTGAAGAAGATGGTTGTACAGTAATTAAAAACATCGCTTTTGCGAGTCGCATTCTGTCACCTGCTGAACGAAATTATTCTGTTACAGAACTGGAAACATTATGTGTTGTTTGGGCATTTACGAGATTTCGGCATTTTCTTTATGGAAGACACACTACCGTTTACACAGACCACAGAGCTAAATTTACACACGACAGATTAAGTAGATGGAAACTTTATTTGCAGGAATTTAATTTTACAATTGTTCACATTCCCGGCACACAAAATATTGTAGCAGACGCACTATCCCGTTCTCTTAACAACAATCAGCAAGACATCGCAACCAACTTCTGCAAAGCAAGCAGCGTCATGTACGAGGGTTGCCCAGTAAATAATGCCCCATATTTTTTTTCTCCGAAATAAAAAATATTAGAAATGTGACACTTTAGGTGCGAGTTATTTGAAGTTTCCCGCGTGTGTACGCAAAGTTTCAATTTCCTCCGACAGAGAGCGGTGGTGTAGGAATGTTCTAAAATGGCGTCTGCAGGTGACATCCGTCATAAACAACGTGCAGTGATTGAATTTCTCGTAGCAGAGGAAGAAACCGTGGGCAATATTCATAAACGCTTGTGCAAAGTCTACGGAACATCTGCAGTCGATAGGAGTACTGTTGGTCGCTGGGCACAGAGGGTGAAAGCATCAGAGGGCGGTGCTGCGGAGCTCCGAGATTTGCCGCGGTCGGGAAGGCCTCTCACGGCTGTCACACCTGACATGTTGCAGCGGGCTGATGTTCTCATTCGACGGGATCGACGCATTACGACTCGACAATTGGCACTGGAGTTGTCAAAGCAAAGGAAGTGTGGATGTGATTATAAATCAGCTTGGATACTCAAAAGTGTGTGCAAGATGGGGTCCTCGGTGTCTTACTGTCGATCACAAATCCCAAAGAAAAGACATTTCTTTCGATTTGTTGCGACGCTTTCACGTTGACGGGGAGGCCTTTTTGTCACGGATTGTGACAGGCGATGAAACTTGGGTGCATCATTTTGAGCCCGAAACAAAAAGACAATCGATGGAATGGCGTCATGCTTATTCTCCACAGAAGAAAAAATTCAAAACAGTTCCTTCAGCCGGAAAAGTCATGATGACTGTGTTTTGGGATTGCGAGGGCGTAATTCTCATTGATGTGATGCCAAAAGGCAGTACCATAAATTCAGAGGCTTATGTCAAAACATTAGACAAACTTAAGCAGCGCTTCCGGCGCCTTGGGCGTCATGTTAACCCACAGGATGTTTTGATTCAGCATGATAACGCTCGTCCTCACACAAGTTTGAGGACTTGTGAACACATCGCGAAACTGGGTTGGATAGTGTTACCCCATCCACCCTACAGCCCCGATTTGGCTCCTTCAGACTTTCACTTGTTTGGGCCAATGAAGAATTTCATTCGTGGAAGACGTTTTGCCGATGACGAAGAAGTGATTCTCGAAGTGACAACCTGGCTCCGTAGGCAGAGTACAGATTTTTACCGGCAGGGAATACACGCTCTTGTGTCTCGCTGGAAAAAGGCCGTCGAACTTGAAGGAGATTATGTGGAAAAATAAAGCAAGTAGACAAAACATCAGTCTTTCACATATGTAAATTTGATTGTTGTGGAATAAATACTTCTGGAGAAAAAAAATTGGGGCATTATTTACTGGGCAACCCTCGTACATTCAACAAGTTGCATTTGAAAATTTCATTTCGTCGTCATTACAAGACATAGCACAAGAGCAGAATAAAGACAACGTATGGAAAGAAATTAAACACCTTTGGCAAGATAGGAATAATGTTACCATTAGAAACCATTACACTGTACGCAATGCCATTCTGTTTCGCCGCTCTCATCCTGACAACAACAGTTGGTTATTATGCATTCCTGACGAGCTTGTTAACAAATTAATCTGGTATACTCATTTAAGTTGCGCACATTATGGAGCAAGAAAATGTTTTCTTATACTGAGACAGAACTGTTATTTTACCAACATGGAGAAACGTATTCGACGAGTTTTAGCGTCATGCAAAATCTGCCAGAAAGCTAAATCAGATACGACTCCACATATTCCTCCATTACATCCCATTGTACCTGTTAAATTGAGATATATGGCCGCTGTAGACATTTTTGGTCCGATTCCCAGAACTAATAGAGGTTTTTGCTACATCTTTGTCGCTGTTGATCTCACTTCAAAATTTGTTACCTTCACTCCGTTACGCAAAGCTACTGCTAAAACTACTTCGAAAGCATTTGTAAAACATTTTCTATTTCATGTAGGGCATGTGTTGAAAGTAATTTCCGACAATGGATCACAGTTTCGATATGCTATATGGACACGTATGTTACGAGCTAGAAACATTTCTCCGATCTGCATATCCAGGTACCATGCTTCTTCGAACCCTTGTGAACGATTAATGAAAGAAATTGTAAACTGTGTAGAATATACTGCCATAAAAAACATATTGATAGGGACACACACATACTCTCATTCCAAGACGTAATTAATTCCATACCAAATGAATCTACTATGCTATCTCCGTCTGTTATACTGAAAAATGATGAACCACCTAACAAAATTAAAGAATTAGTAACCTATCCTACATCTCGTCGACTACGACACCATGAAATAATTGACATTGCGCTGAACAACAACAAACGTGCCGCAGAGCGCCGGAGAAGACAGCAAAAACAGGTTTGTACACGCCGTGACTTTCACATTGGACAGAAAATATTAGTACGTACACACTATTTATCCAATAGAGGAAAAGGTAGTTGTAGTAAATTTGAGCTTCTATACGCAGGTCCATATCGGATTCGCAGCATTCCTCACCCCAATGTAGTACACGTCTAAACTTTGAGAACCAGAAAAACCAAAGGGAACCACCACGTCTCCAACATCAAACCTTTTATTGAATGAACATACTTTATGATTTATCACACTGTAATGCCATTTCCTAATTTTTTTATGACCACTTATGCAATTATATTTATGTGACTACTTACTGATGATTGTCGTATTTTTTCTTGGCAAGTGCCTGGCAAGATAAGGTTAGCAGGTCGCTTTTCTTGTCGTTACACATCAGACTGTGCACATTTTCCATTTTTCATGTATGTATGATTGTTTTCCTGTTTTGTTTGTATGCACTATGAAATATTCAAGATATAACATACACCAGTTGACTTTAACATTTTTGCCCTATGATATCTCAACATCGTGTCTATTTTACATTTTTTTTTTTTTTTTGCTGCTACATTGTGATACACTGTGTACATTTTTGCCTCTGTACACTGTATATGTTTTTGACATATTACGTTTTCTGTCATGCTATGCTGTATGCTCAATTATATCACTAGAAACCAGTTTTTATTTAATGGGTATGTGATTTAAATGCAAGACATTAATCTTTATTCATCACTTTCAGAAAGAAATAACGTGTAAAAGAAATAAATTAAACAGAAATGGGAATTTCACCTTCGGAATGAACGAAAGAAGATGCAATACCTCGTCACGAAGAGTAAATGGATCAGAATTAACAAGCATTAACGAGAATATACTATACACATCGTAGAATAGCAGTCTTAACTAATTTTTTCTTTCAGAATACGAGGCGATTGATGCAGACTGTCAGACAGAACTACACATCTTAGTTTTAGTGATGAAATATGCTAGAAATAAGGAATAGTGGTATAATGAATAATGAAGTGACTTTTTTGCAGATGATAATGAATGATGATGAACAGTGATGAAGAGTATGCTACTATGGTTAATGAAATTTTTCTTTGCAGATGAGGATAATGTTGAAGTTTAGATGATAGAGTTATGATGAAATGGATAATGAAGTTTTTCTTTACAGGTGATGATAATAATGGAGTTATGATAATATGAATAATGAAGTTTTTCTTTACAGATGAGGATAATGATGAAGTTTATATGTTTACTGTTAGTTACGAGATGCTATGTAGTTATTTAAGTATTTGTTGCAGTTCGTTTTGACAGTATGCCTTATATCGCATAGTATGATGACTGAAGGTTTTGAAAAGGACAGCTAGAGAACATATATTTTTATACACATTTCACTACCTGTTAATTCGAAGTTCACTGCTTTTCAGCATAATATGTGTTTCTTCTTTCAGTTTAATAATCCATTTTTTGTATATTTTGCAGGAGAAATTATTCATGAAATTAATGTGCTATAAGCAGTTATTCATTAAACCTATGTCATTTATGAATGTGATCACATATACTCTACTTGTTTCATAACCTTGCTACAGCTGACTCATGACGAATGACGTTACACATCTTCATTTGCAGCAATAACTCAAAAGCAAATATTGTTATTAATTATCGATCCCAACGCAATGCATTGCTAGCACAAAAAAAAAAAATGCTTTGTAACTGGCCAATGAATGCCACTGATTACTGTAATAAGGTGACCTATGATGCCAATGATTACTATAGTTAAGTGAATTCTGTAATACTATGCCATTTATTAGCTCCTGTTTTGAATGATGACTTCTAATGGTTTATAGCTGGGCAATGAGTGCCAATGTTCTCTGTAAACAAACGATTTATGATCATTATTCTGTAATACTACATACATGGTACAGAAATGGTCAGTAACTGGGGGATGAGTGCCACCAATTACTCAAATCAGTTGTTAGACTAGTGCAATTCTCAATGAAGACTACTATGTGACTTAATGTCCTTCACCTTCTGACCTAATTAACAGAAATTACTGCAATATCCATTTGTCCTGTCCATCCTCATGATCATGGAGCACTATATTTGGTTTTTGCACTAATTCTACGTTGGCGTACTTTACAAGAACGTGGTGTTGACACAACATGCTGTCCACCACCTTGAGCGATGGAAATGTTATTATGGTCCCACTAATTGGTGTACCTAATGTACTACCAAAATGATAACATAGAATATTACTACGACATTTCAGTGTCTTGGCTACACTGATTAATACTTCAAGGAAAAGAACTTCAGATTGTCTCACTTGGTGTTGTGGTTCTGTAGAAAGATATGGACTTTCAATGCAGCTGCGTGCAACCTAAAGTGCTACAACCATGATGCAATCCTTCCCTTTCCTATCCTAATTCTTGTAACATAGTAAAGTAAAGAAAAGTATATACAGTGCGTGTGCACTTTTGTCATTTGCTAGTATGATTTGTACTCATTCCGTATACATTTGTGATTTCCTGATATGTTCTGAACTACAGTGCATGTGCACTTTTGTCATTTTGTTAACATGATTTCTATTCATTGCATATACATTTTGTGATTTGCTGATATGTTCTGAACTACAGTGCATGTGCACTTTTGTCATTTGTTAACATGATTTCTATTCATTGCATATACATTTTGTGATTTGCTGATATGTTCTGAACTACAGTGCATGTGCACTTTTGTCATTTGTTAACATGATTTCTAATCATTGCATATACATTTTGTGAATTGATGATATGTTCTGAACTACAGTGCGTGTGCACTTTTGTCATTTTGTTAACATGATTTGTATTCATTGCCTATACATTTTGTGATATGCTGATATGTTCTGAACTACAGTGCATGTGCACTTTTGTCATTTGTTAACATGATTTCTATTCATTGCATATACATTTTGTGATTTGATGATATGTTCTGAACTACAGTGCATGTGCACTTTTGTCATTTGTTAACATGATTTCTATTCATTGCATATACATTTTGTGATTTGCTGATATGTTCTGAACTACAGTGCATGTGCACTTTTGTCATTTGTTAACATGATTTCTAATCATTGCATATACATTTTGTGAATTGATGATATGTTCTGAACTACAGTGCGTGTGCACTTTTGTCATTTTGTTAACATGATTTGTATTCATTGCCTATACATTTTGTGATATGCTGATATGTTCTGAACTACAGTGCATGTGCACTTTTGTCATTTGTTAACATGATTTCTATTCATTGCATATACATTTTGTGATTTGCTGATATGTTCTGAACTACAGTGCATGTGCACTTTTGTCATTTGTTAACATGATTTCTAATCATTGCATATACATTTTGTGAATTGATGATATGTTCTGAACTACAGTGCGTGTGCACTTTTGTCATTTTGTTAACATGATTTGTATTCATTGCCTATACATTTTGTGATATGCTGATATGTTCTGAACTACAGTGCATGTGCACTTTTGTCATTTGTTAACATGATTTCTATTCATTGCATATACATTTTGTGATTTGATGATATGTTCTGAACTACAGTGTGTGTGCACTTTTGTCATTTTGTTAACATGATTTGTATTCATTGCCTATACTTTTGTGATTTCCTGATATATTCTGAACTACACTGCGTGTGCACTTTATGCCATTTGTTAATATGTTTTGTATTCATTGTGTATACATTTTGTCATTGCCTGATATGTTCTGTACTCAGTGCATGTGCACTATATTTTACTTCATGTTCTGCACTTATATATATGTATATATTCTGTGATTGTAAACTTAGTTATTTAAGAAAAATTTGTTGCTCATGGCAAGTCCAATTGACTCACCATCGCTGCCAAATTTTTTGCCCCCCAGTGGAGGGTTATGTAAGATGTATACATTGCCGGCGATGGGCGAGGCATGACAGAATCTCTGATCAGAGAGTAGTTTATCGTTAGCTGTTGCTAGTCTGCGCTTGACCGCGCGAGTCGACAGTAGTGGTGGTCAGTCAGTCAACAGGAGTAGGCTGGTGGAGGCGGTATGTGTCGGCTGTGGGCTCTGCTCGGGACTCTGGTCAGGACTCTGGAGGATGAGTATTGTTGTAGAAGGTAAAGAAGCAGCCTTGTGCATATTTAATAATGTATGTTAATTGTAATTTAATTTGTTCAAAGAAATGCTCCAGTAATAATTTTTTAATATAAAGCAACTCTTTTAAAGAAAAGCATTCATTTCAATTTAAAGAATATTTCAAATGCATGATCATTCCTTCCAATAATAAAAAAAAAAAAAATATACGCCAGCATTGCACGAAGCTGTGTCGAAAAATGAGTAATTAAGAGCGGATATAATTGCAGTTTTATTGAGGTAAGTATTTTTGCTTTTTTTTAGTCAGGATACAGGGCCGAAGGTCAGCGCTGCTGTCCTCATAAATTTTATCAGGTTACAGAACCTTTTTTTATTATTTTGGTGTTTAGGAATTTTTCTATTTCGAACTTGACATTAAATGAGAAAAGAATTTTGTGGGAATATTAAGTGTGAATGCATTCTTTACACAGAGACTATAAATGGGAGCCAATTTGTTCAGAGGTTACACTAAAAATTAATTTTGTTCAGAGCTCACAATAATCAAAAATTCATGTAATTATAAATTATATTTTGTGGGAAGGTTACTCTTGGCTCGCATTTTTATTTAATTATTAATCTCTGTGGGGAGGTTACACTTGACTCATTTACATTTATATTTCCATTTTCAATACTTTGTGGGGAGGTTACAATGGTCGGATCAGATCTTAGCTTTAGCATTTGTTGTTTTACTGTTTTATTTAAATTTTGGTTAGTCAATTAGTAAGTAAAGGGCCTAGATGCGACACTTCAGTAACTCATGATCCTGGACGACAACGCCACATGAAGTGAACGCCTTTTCCGCCGGCGAGGCATTTCCCCCTTCCTGGGTAGCGAGTCTGCTTGTGTTTGTAAACGGGAATGTAGAGCAGAAACAGACATCAAATATGCCCTTTTTCATCAAATCAAGAGAATATAGGGGGCGAGAGGTGGGGTATGGGTCTGAGACAATTCTTTGTGGATCAAAGACGCAGCATGTCTGACTGTGACCTGTACAAAATGAACTGGGCCATTCTCGTGAAGCAACCCCACCCCCTTTGGATAGGTTTCGGCGACACTTTGTTTTGTCAGCATCCCCAAACTTGTCACAGCATTGCGGTAGAGTAGCCACGTGACTGTTTGCCCCTCACGAGTACCGAAATACTGCAGTCTCCGATTTCATTCATCTTCACCTTGCCATCTCCTTTATCTCGGGACCATGGCATTATAGGTACACCAATGCGCCAAAACGTTATCACCACATGTTTAATAGTTTGTTTCCCCATCTTTGAAATGAAAGTATCATGGATCCGACAGTTTGTTGGTAGGTTTGTGATGGTATGTGGCGCCAGATGTTTACGCAAAGGTCATGTAACTCACGTAAATGGCGGGCCACTGATTTGCGTATGAGGTGCTGATGCCCGATAGCGACCCAGATGTATTCCGTAGGATTTATATCTGGCGAATTTGGTAGCCGAGAGTGGCCGAGTGGTTCTAGGCGCTACAGTCTGGAACCGCACTACCGCTACGGTCTCAGGTTCGAATCCTGCCTCGGGCATGGATGTGTGTGATGTCCTTAGGTTAGTTAGGTTTAAGTAGTTCTACGTTCTAGGGGACTGACGACCTCAGAAGTTAAGTCCCATAGCGCTCAGAGCCATTTGGTAGCCGAGACATCAACATGAGTTCACTGTAATGCTCCTCAAACCACTGTAGCATGGTTCTGGCTCTGAGAAAGGACAATTATACTGCTGAAAAGCGACATCGCCGTCGGAGAGGACATCAAGAATGAAGGGATGCAGTTGGTTCGCAGCTGTCAGCGTGTCCCATGCAAGCAAAGGAGAACGTCTCCCATAGCATAATACTGGTCCCACCAGCCTGAGTCCTTGGCGCGCTGCATGTTTCGATCCGCCGTTCACCTCTATTAAAGCATTTGTGGAAACGACCTACGACCTATTGTAGCAAAAATGTGATTCGCCAGAAGAGCCGACACGTTTCCATTGATCGACGGTCGAATCCCGTTGGTCCCGTGCGCACCACAATCGTAGTTGATGATATCGCTGGGTCAACATGTGTACACATAGGGGTGGTCTGCTGCGGAGCTTCATGTTCAAATGGCTCTGAGCACTATGGGACTCAACTGCTGTGGTCATAAGACCCCTAGAACTTAGAACTACTTAAACCTAACTAACCTAAGGACATCACACACATCCATGCCCGACGCAGGATTCGAACCTGCGACCGTAGCGGTTGTGAGGTTCCAGACTATAGCGCCTTTAACCGCTCGGCCACTCCGGCCGGCGAGCTTCATGTTCAACAATGTAAAATGAACGGTGTGCTCCAAAACACTCGAGCGTGCACCAGCAATGTGGTCTTCATGTTCAACAGTGTAAAATGAACGGTGTGCTCCAAAACACTCGAGCGTGCACCAGCACTGTGGTCTTCATGTTCAACAGTGTAAAATGAACGGTGTGCTCCAAAACACTCGAGCGTGCACCAGCACTGTGGTCTTCATGTTCAACAGTGTAAAATGAATGGAGTGCTCCAAAACACTCGAACGTGCACCAGCAATGTGGTCTTCATGTTCAACAGTGTAAAATGAATGGAGTGCTCCAAAACACTCGAACGTGCACCAGCACTGTGGTCTTCATGTTCAACAGTGTAAAATGAACGGTGTGCTCCAAAACACTAGAGCATGCACCAGCACTGTGGTCTTCATGTTCAACAGTGTAAAATGAACGGTGTGCTCCAAAACACTCGAGCGTGCACCAGCACTGTGGTCTTCATGTTCAACAGTGTAAAATGAACGGTGTGCTCCAAAACACTCGAGCGTGCACCAGCACTGCGGTCTTCATGTTCAACTGTGTAAAATGAACGGTGTGCTCCAAAACACCAGAGTGTGCACCAGCACTGTGGTCTTCATGTTCAACAGTGTAAAATGAACGGTGTGCTCCAAAACACTCGAGCGTGCACCAGCACTGTGGTCTTCATGTTCAACAGTGTAAAATGAACGGTGTGCTCCAAAACACTCGAGCGTGCACCAGCACTGTGGTCTTCATGTTCAACAGTGTAAAATGAACGGTGTGCTCCAAAACACTAGAGCGTGCACCAGCACTGTGGTCTTCATGTTCAACAGTGTAAAATGAACGGTGTGTTCCAAAACACTCGATCATGCACCAGCACTGTGGTCTTCATGTTCAACTGTGTAAAATGAACGGTGTGCTCCAAAACACTCGAGCGTGCACCAGCACTGTAGTCTTCATGTTCAACAGTGTAAAATGAACGGTGTGCTCCAAAACACTCGAGCGTGCACCAGCACTGTGGTCTTCATGTTCAACAGTGTAAAATGAACGGTGTGCTCCAAAACACTCGAGCGTGCACCAGCACTGTGGTCTTCATGTTCAACAGTGTAAAATGAATGGAGTGCTCCAAAACACTCGAACGTGCACCAGCACTGTGGTCTTCATGTTCAACTGTGTAAAATGAACGGTGTGCTCCAAAACACTAGAGCATGCACCAGCACTGTGGTCTTCATGTACAACTGTGTAAAATGAACGGTGTGCTCCAAAACACTAGAGCGTGCACCAGCACTGTGGTCTTCATGTTCAACAGTGTAAAATGAACGGTGTGCTCCAAAACACTCAAGCGTGCACCAGCACTGTGGTCTTCATGTTCAACAGTGTAAAATGAACGGTGTGCTCCAAAACACTCGAGCGTGCACCAGCACTGCGGTCTTCATGTTCAACTGTGTAAAATGAACGGTGTGCTCCAAAACACCAGAGTGTGCACCAGCACTGTGGTCTTCATGTTCAACAGTGTAAAATGAACGGTGTGCTCCAAAACACTCGAGCGTGCACCAGCACTGTGGTCTTCATGTTCAACAGTGTAAAATGAACGGTGTGCTCCAAAACACTCGAGCGTGCACCAGCACTGTGGTCTTCATGTTCAACAGTGTAAAATGAACGGTGTGCTCCAAAACACTAGAGCGTGCACCAGCACTGTGGTCTTCATGTTCAACAGTGTAAAATGAACGGTGTGTTCCAAAACACTCGATCATGCACCAGCACTGTGGTCTTCATGTTCAACTGTGTAAAATGAACGGTGTGCTCCAAAACACTCGAGCGTGCACCAGCACTGTGGTCTTCATGTTCAACAGTGTAAAATGAACGGTGTGCTCCAAAACACTCGAGCGTGCACCAGCACTGTGGTCTTCATGTTCAACAGTGTAAAATGAACGGTGTGCTCCAAAACACTCGAGCGTGCACCAGCACTGTGGTCTTCATGTTCAACAGTGTAAAATGAATGGAGTGCTCCAAAACACTCGAACGTGCACCAGCACTGTGGTCTTCATGTTCAACTGTGTAAAATGAACGGTGTGCTCCAAAACACTAGAGCATGCACCAGCACTGTGGTCTTCATGTACAACTGTGTAAAATGAACGGTGTGCTCCAAAACACTAGAGCGTGCACCAGCACTGTGGTCTTCATGTTCAACAGTGTAAAATGAACGGTGTGCTCCAAAACACTCGAGCGTGCACCAGCACTGTGGTCTTCATGTTCAACAGTGTAAAATGAACGGTGTGCTCCAAAACACTCGAGCGTGCACCAGCACTGCGGTCTTCATGTTCAACTGTGTAAAATGAACGGTGTGCTCCAAAACACCAGAGTGTGCACCAGCACTGTGGTCTTCATGTTCAACAGTGTAAAATGAACGGTGTGCTCCAAAACACTCGAGCGTGCACCAGCACTGTGGTCTTCATGTTCAACAGTGTAAAATGAACGGTGTGCTCCAAAACACTCGAGCGTGCACCAGCACTGTGGTCTTCATGTTCAACAGTGTAAAATGAACGGTGTGCACCAAAACACTAGAGCGTGCACCAGCACTGTGGTCTTCATGTTCAACAGTGTAAAATGAACGGTGTGTTCCAAAACACTCGATCATGCACCAGCACTGTGGTCTTCATGTTCAACTGTGTAAAATGAACGGTGTGCTCCAAAACACTCGAGCGTGCACCAGCACTGTAGTCTTCATGTTCAACAGTGTAAAATGAACGGTGTGCTCCAAAACACTCGAGCGTGCACCAGCACTGTGGTCTTCATGTTCAACAGTGTAAAATGAACGGTGTGCTCCAAAACACTCGAGCATGCACCAGCACTGTGGTCTTCATGTTCAACAGTGTAAAATGAATGGAGTGCTCCAAAACACTCGAACGTGCACCAGCACTGTGGTCTTCATGTTCAACTGTGTAAAATGAACGGTGTGCTCCAAAACACTAGAGCATGCACCAGCACTGTGGTCTTCATGTACAACTGTGTAAAATGAGCGGTGTGCTCCAAAACACTAGAGCGTGCACCAGCACTGTGGTCTTCATGTTCAACAGTGTAAAATGAACGGTGTGCTCCAAAACACTCGAGCGTGCACCAGCACTGTGGTCTTCATGTTCAACAGTGTAAAATGAACGGTGTGCTCCAAAACACTCGAGCGTGCACCAGCACTGTGGTCTTCATGTTCAACAGTGTAAAATGAAGGGAGTGCTCCAAAACACTCGAGCATCCACCAGCAATGTGGTCTTCATGTTCACCAGTGTAAAATGAATGGAGTGCTCCAAAACACTCGAATGTGCACCAGCACTGTGGTCTTCATGTTCAACAGTGTAAAATGAACGGTGTGCTCCAAAACACTCGAGCGTGCACCAGCACTGTGGTCTTCATGTTCAACAGTGTAAAATGAACGGTGTGCTCCAAAACACTCGAACGTGCACCAGCACTGTGGTCTTCATGTTCAACTGTGTAAAATGAACGGTGTGCTCCAAAAAACTCGAGCATGCACCAGAACTGTGGTCTTCATGTTCAACAGTGTAAAATGAACGGTGTGCTCCAAAACACTCGAGCGGGCACCAGCACTGTGGTCTTCATGTTCAACTGTGTAAAATGAATGGTGTGCTCCAAAACACTCGAGCGTGCACCAGCACTGTGGTCTTCATGTTCAACAGTGTAAAATGAAGGGAGTGCTCCAAAACACTCGAGCATCCACCAGCAATGTGGTCTTCATGTTCAACAGTGTAAAATGAATGGAGTGCTCCAAAACACTCGAACGTGCACCAGCACTGTGGTCTTCATGTTCAACAGTGTAAAATGAACGGTGTGCTCCAAAACACTCGAGCGTGCACCAGCACTGTGGTCTTCATGTTCAACTGTGTAAAATGAATAGTGTGCTCCAAAACACTCGAGCGTGCACCAGCACTGTGGTCTTCATGTTCAACAGTGTAAAATGAACGGTGTGCTCCAAAACACTAGAGCGTGCACCAGCACTGTGGTCTTCATGTTCAACAGTGTAAAATGAAGGGAGTGCTCCAAAACACTCGAGCATCCACCAGCAATGTGGTCTTCATGTTCAACAGTGTAAAATGAACGGTGTGCTCCAAAACACTCGAGCGTGCACCAGCACTGTGGTCTTCATGTTCAACAGTTTAAAATGAACGGTGTGCTCCAAAACACTCGAGCATGCACCAGAACTGTGGTCTTCATGTTCAACTGTGTAAAATGAATGGTGTGCTCCAAAACATTCGAGCGTGCACCAGCACTGTGGTCTTCATGTTCAACAGTGTAAAATGAAGGGAGTGCTCCAAAACACTCGAGCATCCACCAGCAATGTGGTCTTCATGTTCAACAGTGTAAAATGAATGGAGTGCTCCAAAACACTCGAACGTGCACCAGCACTGTGGTCTTCATGTTCAACAGTGTAAAATGAACGGTGTGCTCCAAAACACTAGAGCATGCACCAGCACTGTGGTCTTCATGTTCAACTGTGTAAAATGAACGGTGTGCTCCAAAACACTAGAGCGTGCACCAGCACTGTGGTCTTCATGTTCAACAGTGTAAAATGAACGGTGTGCTCCAAAACACTCGAGCGTGCACCAGCACTGTGGTCTTCATGTTCAACAGTGTAAAATGAACGGTGTGCTCCAAAACACTCGAGCGTGCACCAGCACTGTGGTCTTCATGTTCAACAGTGTAAAATGAACGGTGTGCTCCAAAACACTCGAGCGTGCACCAGCACTGTGGTCTTCATGTTCAACAGTGTAAAATGAAAAGTGTTCTCCAAAACACTCGAGCGTGCACCAGCACTGTGGTCTTCATGTTCAACAGTGTAAAATGAACGGTGTGCTCCAAAACACTAGTGCGTGCACCAGCACTGTGGTCTTTAGGCAGAGATGCCACAGATCACCATCTGTCCTTCTTTACAGAGCAGACAAGCCTCCAAACTCCACGTTCTTTGAAGGGTCGTGGACATCCAACCATTTAACGCCTAGTCGTGGTTTCACTTTCCTTCTACCTGTTTCCGTAGATACTCATGGCAATAGCAAAAAAATGGTGCAAATGGCTCTGAGCACTATCTGAGGTCATCAGTCCCCTAGAACATAGTACTACTTACACTTAACTAACCTAAGGACTCACACACATCCATGCCCGAAGCAGGATTCGAACCTGTGACCGTAGCGGTCGCACGGTTCCAGACTGAAGCGTTTAGAATCGCTCGGCCATGAAAATAGCACTCGATCAGCTTCGCCGTTTCTTGTAAGGCCTCCGATTTTTTTTCTCCGGACTGGAAAGAGATAGAAACATGCGCATTGTTTTTAAATGAGGCCGCGTTCATTGTCAATACGTCCCAGAGATGGCAGCACCGTACAGCAGATGGAATTTTACTGCCAGCGACGAGAATGAGAACTGTTTTAAATACTTCAAATGGCGACGTTTTCCTTGAACAGCTTGCAATCATTCGTTTTCTGAATTTGCGTGGCGTGAAACCAATTGAAATTCATCGACAGTTGAAGGAGACATGTGGTGATGGAGTTACGGATGTGTCGAAAGTGCGTTCGTGGGTGCGACAATTTAATGAAGGCAGAACATTGTGTGACAACAAACCGAAACAACCTCAGGCTCGCACAAGCCGATCTGACGAGATGATCGAGAAAGTAGAGAGAATTCTTTTGGGGGATCTCCGAATGACTGTTGAACAGATCGCCTCCAGAGTTGGCATTTCTGTGGGTTCTGTGCACCCAATCCTGTATGACGACCTGAAAATGCGAAAAGTGTCATCCAGGTGGGTGCCACAAATGCTGACGGACGACCACATGGCTGCCCGTGTGGCATGTTGCCAAGCAATGTTGACCTGCAACGACAGCATGAATGGGACTTTCTTTTCGTCGGTTGTGACAATGGATGAGACGTGGATGCCATTTTTCAATCCAGAAACAAAGCGCCAGTCAGCTCAATGGAAGCACACAGATTCACCGCCACCAAAACATTTCGGGTAACCGCCAGTGCTGAAAAAATGATGGTGTCCATGTTCTGGGACAGCGAGGGCGTAATCCTTACCCATTGCGTTCCAAAGGGCACTACGGTAACAGGTGCATCCTACGAAAAAGACACTCTCCGTGGCCGCACATTCACCAGCCGTGCTGCTATTGCCTCAGCGATTTTCCAGTGGTCAAAACAGACTCCTAAAGAAGCCTTCGCCGCTGCCATGGAATCATGGCGTCAGCGTTGTGAAAAATGTGTACGTCTGCAGAGCGATTACGTCGAGAAGTAACGCCAGTTTCATCGATTTCGGGTGAGTAGTTAATTAGAAAAAAAATCGGAGGCCTTAGAACTTGAATGCACCTCGTATCTTCGCTGGGGAGTTGCCCCGTCCCTGTCTGATCTGGTTACATACTTCTGTACCGGAGAGGGAATCGGACCCGCATTTCTCGTTTATTGCGATCAGTCGCCTTAGCATGGATGCATGTTCAAAGGAGCTTTGTATCGTAATTCAGAATAACACAGGCACTGCTACATCGTATTTCTCTGCCGACACCGGGCAAGCGACCTTCAAGTAAAATGCTTCACCTGTACGAGAATATTCGTAGTCGATGTACGGCTACAGGTTGTAGACACGTGGCTGACGACATATGGAAGCTTGTATCTTGCTATGAATCGTGCTCGGATAGCCTAATGGTAAGACGACCGCTCGCGGTAAGCAGGAAATCCTGCTTGGAGTCCCGGCCCGGCATGGATTTTCGTTGTCGTCATTCATTCTACAGCTGATGATTGTCCATAATCGTAATTGCGACTTCATTTAATGTATTTCATAACAGCTGTAGTCGCCGCAGTGCACGTTCCTCTGGACATGCATGCGTGCACAAAGGAACTTTGCATTGTAATTCAAAATCACACAGGCACTGCAATATCGGGTGGTAGAGAAAACGAGGGAAGTGACGGTGATACGCAAAGTACCCTCCGTCACACACCGTAATGTGGTTTCCGGTGTAAATGTTACGGCCAATGCCCGAAATCGGCCAAGTGGGAACTGGTCGGCAGTGTCGCGAAGTGGCCACCGTCGCTTTAAATTGGCCGGCCAATGTCCGATCTTTTCCTTATTTCGGGATTCGGCAGGTCAGTTCGCGGAGTATCTGGGACTGACGGGCCAAACTCCGAAGAAAGATGTAAAACAGATTTCACTGAACAATTTGAAAGTGTATAAGTCAGGTTAAAAAATGCTTCAAATGGCTCTGAGGACTATGGGACTTAACATCTGAGGTCATCAGTCCCGTAGAACTTAGAACTACTTAAACCTAACTAACCTAAGGACATCACACACATCCATGCCCGAGGCATGATTCGAACCTGCGACCGTAGCAGTCGCGCGGTGCCGTTCCGGACTGAAGCGCCTAGAACCGCTCGTCCACCACGGCCGGTTTATAAGTCAGGAAATGGCCAACATCGCTGTAAATTGACCAGTCAATGTCCAATCTTTTCTTGTGTTCGAATCTGGCCGGCCAGTTTCCGAAAAGGCGTAGACGGACCGACCAGAATCAAAAGATAAATAAAGAGTCGATGAATATGTATAATTTCAAGCTGTATACACTCTATTTATTTCATCAATCGCACTTATAAAATATATAAAGTTTATGCAATCTATGCACTTTATAAATTTTGTTAATACAACCGGTATTCACTTATTACTACAAGTTAAGGTTTCATGACATTTTGAATTACACGTTATTTTCTCATTTCTGCATTTGCAGCGATTCTTGGCGCATTTAGTAGAGCAGTGGCATCAATTGTATTTGATGAATGTTGCCTTGTCGTCAGATATGTGGCGTCTAGAAAGTATACCTTCTCGGATCCCTAGACAACATTCAGACAAATTGAATTAAGGAGTTTTATTGCGAAATGAACAATGGCAGTAATTAACTTTGACAATAGCACAGAAGTGTCAACCGGCGGCAGTGGCCGAGTGGTTCTAGGCGCTTCAGTCTGGAACCGCGAGACCGCTACGGTCGCAGGTTCGAATCCTGCCTCGAGCATGGATGTGTGTGATGTCCTTAGGTTAGTTAGGTTTACGTAGTTCTAAGTTCTAGGGCACTAATGACCTCAGATGTTAAGTACCATAGTGCTCAGAGCCATTTGAAGCATTTGAACAGAAGTGCCGCAAACAAATCTCTTCAGTATATACAATTCCTAATACAAGTGCAGTAAAACAGTTGACTCTACCCTTCAGGTCGCTAGTCTTGAAGCTTCTGTAAAACTGGGCCGCGGCTTGTCGGGCGCAGCACTTATGTTCAATTCGCATAGACGCCGTTGCAGTCGCGCTGTCTTCCTGGAGAGGAGTCGGTCAGCGTGCAACTGGCTGACGTCTTCTTCACAGGCCTCTCTGCTCAAACGTTCCCCAGTGGCGTGCCGTCGCTTGACTTTAACAGTATCCTTGGCCACTGGTCAGATATGGTTCGTAATTTTTTTTCTTCGGTCACATTGTTGTTGTAGTATTGATAGCTACGGTGCCACAGCGTAGGTGCAAGTTCGTAGGTTGGCACTACGACACCTCCACAGATACAGACAACAGCACCCTCTAGCCGGCGCTGTGCAGCTCTATGAGCACCGCTCCAGATTCAGCCAGTTGATTCCGAGTAGACGACCAAGCAACGTTGTTTCTATTTCATAGTGGGCGAGCGACTACAGATTTTGCCTGTGTAACTTCTGTGAGTTTCGATACATCAGGCTTCGCACTTACGTGCTCCTCAGTGCAAAGTTATGTATTCATATTCTTTCTATAGTAAAGGTGATTTAAATTTAAACGCAGTATCGAAGCATTTCACCTTTTCCTGCTCCTATTCGCTTCCTACACGCGGCCTTCCCTTCAGTTCACAGGAGCAGACCCACGCGCCGCCTTCCAGGCGGGATGGAAAAGTTGCCTTATCACAGTACTGAACCATCAATTAGGGTGGTTCACAAACAACAGCTCAAGTACACATGTTATTCCAAAACGTTATCGTGGAAGTAGGGGCCAGGAGGAGCTGGTGAAATAACACACAATGCTAAAGATACCTTTTTATTTTAAAAGACTTTCTCAGTAAATTTTTAAGTCTGGCCTTTCTAAAAAAAACAATTTCAAAAACAATTGCAAATAGCTGACAAATTTTCTTTATGAAAAGGACATTCCAAGGTATGACGTTAACAATTTCTCAGTAATAAGATTTTAAAGACAACGATTTAAAAAAAAAACAGTCTTTAAATAGCTGGCAAATTTTCTCTATGTAAAGGATATTGCAAGATATGACATTAACAACTTCCCAATAATAAGATTATATATTTCCCACGTGGAATGTTTCCCTATATATATATATATATATATATATATATATATATATATATATATGAGATCGATTCCTTAAAAAACCTTTAAGTAGCTAGTTTGTACTAAAGTTAAATAGTTGTCTCTTGCCAATTAAATAACTTATATTACACCTATCAGATGTTACAAGATAAATGTGAATAAGCCAGCACACAAACCTTCACATTAAAGGTAGTTCCCAAAAAAAAAATTTCCTTAGCTCGGTGAGGGAGTGACACGTCTAAAGGGGACCAGATACACAATAGTCGGAATAGTTATTGGTGGTCTACAGGGCCACAGCAGATCAGCCCCAAAACTTGCATTACAAGCCACCATCTCCCCGAGTTACCCAAAACCAGAAGATGCAGCAAGGGCGGTGCCTGTACAGACTCTGAACCACAGATACACACGACACCGACCCTATATCACTTAATCAAGTAATCAAGGTGTGACTGAAACGGCCCGACAGAGAAGCAATTACCACATTCCCGCTGACAGGAAAAGGAAAACTGCGGGTGGGAAGACACCAACAGAACCACTGGTGAAGAAACTCATATACTTCACTAGAACTTGAAAAACCTCTTACATAAAAATAGTACTCAACTTTACACACTCCACCACAGCGCCGGGAACACGGTGCAAAAATGGTTCAAATGGCTCTGGGCACTATGGGACTTCACTGCTGAGGTCATCAGTGCCCTAGAACTTGGGACTACTTAAACCTAACTAAACTAAGAACATCACACACATCCATGCCCGAGGCAGGATTCGAACCTGCGACCGAAGCGGTCGCGCGGTTCCATACTGTAGCGCCTAGAACCGCTCAGCCACACCGGCCGGCGAACACGTTGCACTTCCTTATGCTCGGCAGAGCCAACCGCTGCCAGTGATTTCAACGGCTGATAAGAAGACGTACGGTCCCACGCGGTGATGTCCTGCACCACGGCACGTACGTGCAGTCACATACCATTCTGGCTGGGAATCTCCGGCCAATTTGCGAAATGGCTGGCAAAAGTCGGACATACGTTGATTCTTTCAAGTTATCGGACTTCGGCCAATCCTCTCGGTCAAAGTGCGAAATGGCCGGCCATATCGCGATCTGGCCGGTCTTTGGGCTTTGGCCGTAACATACAATACTGGCCATTAATATTGCTGCACAAAGAAGAAATGCAGATGATAAATGGGTATTCATTGGACAAATATATTATACTAGAACTGACATGTGATTACATTTTCACGCAATTTGGGTGCATAGATCCTGAGAAATCAAGTACCCAGAACCACCACCTCTGGCCGTAGTAACGGCCTTAATACTCGTGGGCATTGAGTGAAACACAGCTTGGATAGCGTGTACAGGTACAGCTGTCCATGCACCTTCAACACGATACCACAGTTCATCAAGAGTAGTGACTGGCGTATTATGACGGGCCAGTTGTTTGGCCACCATTGACCAGACGTTTTCAGTTGGTGAGAGATCTGGAGAAAGTGCTGGATAGAGCAGCAGTCGAACATTTTCTGTGTCCAGAAAGGCCCGTACAGGACCTGCAACATGCAACGTGCATTATCCTCCTAAAATATAGGGTTTCGCAGGGATCGAATGAAGGGTAGAGCCACGGGTCGTAACACATCTGAAATGTAACGTCCACTGTTCAAAGTGCCGTCAATGCGAAGATGGGGTGACCGAGACGTGTAACCAATGGCAACCCATACAATCACGCCGGGTGATACGCCAGTATGGCGATGACGAATACTCGCTTCCAATGTGCGTTCACCGCGATGTCGCCAAACACGGATGTGACATCATGATGCTGTAAACAGAACCTGGATTCATCCGAAACAATGACGTTTTGCCATTCGTGCACCCAGGTTCGTCGTTGAGTACACCATCGCAGGCGCTCCTGTCTGTGATGCAGAGTCAAGAGTAACCGTAGCCACGGTCTCCGAGCTGATAGTCCATGCTGCTGTAAACGTCGTCGAACTGTTCGTGCAGATGGTTGTTGTCTTGCGAACGTCCCCATCTGTTGACTCAGAGATCGAGACGTGGCTGCACGATCCGTTACAGCCATGCGGATAGTATGCCTGTCATCTCGACTACTAGTGATACGATGTTGTTGGGATCCAGCAAGGCGTTTCGTATTACCCTCCTGAACCCACCGATTCCATATTCTGCTAACAGTCATTGGATCCTGACCAACGCGAGCAGCAATGTCGCGATACGATAAACCGCAATCGCGATAGGTTACAACCCGACCTTTATCAAAGTCGGATACGTGGTGGTACGCATTTCTCCTCCTTACACGAGGCATCACAACAACTTTTCACCAGGCAACCCCGATCAACTGCTGTTTGTGTATGAGAAATCAGTTGGAAACCCTCCTGGTGTTAGCGCGTTGTAGGTGTCGCCACCGGCTCCAACCTTGTGTGAATGCTCTGAAAAACTAATCATTTGCATATCAAATGTTCAAATATGTGTGAAGTCTGCAGGGGGGCTTAGTTAAATAAAAAAAATGCAAATATTTTTAGTAGCTGTATGTCCGATTACGCAAGTCTCGTAAACGGCTGGCCCTGACTAGTTTTTGTACGCAATCTGACTGCATGTAACAACCACAAAGAATGAAATGAAAATTTCAGTTAATACAAATAATTAATTAAGTCCCCAGCAACTATAAAACCTACGAAACCAACAAGCAAGTGTAGCTGTTCTGTATGTGGTAGTATGACTCAACGCACATCTGGCACGGTTCTTCTTCAACAAGACAAGAATTTTTAAATACCAATTATACTGACGTGATAAAAGAAAATTACAAATACTATAATTGTGCAAGAAAACCAAAATTACACTCTAATACAAGAACACACGCCAGATGCTTGTTGACTGAACCTGTAATGACACATTATTCAGGTCACTGAAATAATGAGAGAGAAGAATACATGTAGTTTGTTACCTTAATTTATATTGACGAAATGCACTCTGATCATTACAATGTCTCCATTAGAATAACATCTGCTATCTCTCCCATCACATAGCTGCATAAAACATGGAACAAACAATCTCCACTACCCCATCTCACTCCAACTTCAGCTACAAGCAGTGTCCACCACAACTTCTCGGCAAGAACTGCTTGGCGCTACGTCTCAATAATCACTGCCAGTGGAGGCGGCGGAACAATACTCTCTGGCGCGATTTCTGGCGCTGTGGCTCAGTGTAGCCACCTTTCAAGTCTTATGGGACTTAACTGCTAAGGTCATTAGTCCCTAAGCTTACATACTACTTAACCTAAATTATCCTAAGGACAAACACACGCACCCATGCCCGAGGGAGGACTCGAACCTTCGCCGGGACCAGCCGCACAGTCCATGACAGCAGCGCCCCAGACCGCTCGGCTAGTCCCGCGCGGCATTTGCATATCAGAGGATCACCTTCCCGTCGGCTAAATTTCGCGTCTGTAGGATGTCATCTTCGTGGTGTAGCAATTTCAATGGGCAGTGGTGTATATATGAGCATGAAAGTTTCCTTGTGCTTCTGCGGATATATGAAATACTCATATTGCTCCGGAACTGTGTAAAATGCAATCAGAACCGCGTAGTGGAATCATTGGAGACCACACGGGAGCAGGTAGGTACACGGCCCTGGAGCGTACGTACAAGAGCTGAGGCTGGGTGGTGTGCCGGCGGCACCACAACCACACTGCCTGCGGCGGCCTAATTAAGCGGCGACTCTATCGTGGCTGCCGATACAGAGGCGCCACGCTATCTGCGCTCCCTCGCGGCACCGCATATCTCAGCAGCTGACTGGCTGCGGCCCGGCCCCCCATAACTCACGCCCCGCGCGCCTCTTATCTGGGAGGCCTGGCTGCTCGACCCGGACGCCCCCCGCGCGTTCGTCTGCGCCCGAGGCTGACGGTCTGTGGACAGGCAGCGATCGGTGTCGGAGCGTTCTCTGGGCCGATAGTACCGTCTCGCGCCCTACACTCGTCTCGCATTTCGACAATGCCGAGCGTACGACGTGGAGCGTCTCGCGACAAGTGGGAACTAGAGACTAAAAATGAGTTCCGTATACTCGCTAGCAACCCCTGTGACGTCACCTCCGACCTCGCCGCCTCCGTGTGTCCGTATACTCGTCTCGTTAGTCTCCGCCGCAGTCCACACCTGTGGCTGTTGTCGGGTACAAATGGACTCGACTTGCTCAGAAAGGAGAGCGGGTACACGAGTTCGCAAACAAAATCGCGCACTCGCTGCATCCCCACTAGACACGCAATTTCCGCCATTGAACTGTAAATTATTATTCATTTATTTCACACAATCATGATTTCGGCTTTACAGCCATTCTCAGGTGCAAGTTGAACTGTCACAAATGACCGACCTGCCAAAATGACAGAAGAAATTTATACACTGTGAGTCAGGTACGACGTAACACCCTTTTTATTTTGTGAGCGGTTACACAGACCGAGCAACCCGGGGTGGCCGAGCGGTTCTAGGCGCTACAGTGCGGAACTTCGCAACCGCTACGGTCGTAGATTCGAATCCTACCTCGGGCATGGACGTGTGTGATGTCCTTAGGTTAGTTAGGTTTAAGTAGTTTTAAGTTCTAGGGGACTGATGACCTCAGCAGTTAAGTCCCATAGTGCTCAGAGCCAACAAAGACCGAAACTCGGTTTTCGAAAATGTTAGAGCGTCGAGAGGCATGTAGTGTTTCGTTTGGTTAAGCTTTTAGCGCTGGTATGAACGGAGACACGATACCTCTTGAGAAGACATTCGCAGTGATACAGCATTTGTTAATGTTGACGCTGAAACCAGTCGTAAAAAAAATTCGAGAAATATCCTAAAAACTGAGGGTGGCCGGAATTGTCATTAGCAGAGCAAACACCCCCAAGCTGAGCCCTCGTCCTACGCTGTGTCACAATGTTAACACATTTGCCTCTTTGCTCTGCATCCTACCCATTTCGGCTTCAGAATCCGTTGCGTGCAGACATGTACAACGATGAGATGTTGGTTATACTAATTTCATGTGGTAAATGTAGAATAAATACTGTAAAAATAGTACCGCGGTATAGGGCTACCTATCCGAATCGCCAACGTCGCACGCGCCAGCCGATTACAGGAATTATTAAGAAGCTAATGTGGAAAGGCTGCTTGAACGTCAAAAACAAGACGAGAAAGAACACTGCGATTGACAGAGAACCTGAAGGAGCTGTCCTGGCTACAACGCTTGTGAATCCGCACGGTAGTACTGTAAGCGAATGGGGGAGGGTGGGGTTATAGTTCCGTCTGAATTTGCTAATTGTACCCACTCACCTCGTAAATCCAATCGTCATTCGCTTGTTCCATTGCAGCTTGAGTATTGCTGTAATAAACGATAACTAACAAGGGGAAAAAAGGAGTGCCAATTACCAAAATTCAAGTTTTAGCCTAGTATAATCCATTGATGTATTCTTTAACACTTGCGCTACACAGGGCTGCATTGTTACACTCTTAACAAAATGACAAATGTGTTATACACAGATACGTACAGTAACACAACTCCACAATACATCATCCAACACTGCAATCCAGATGCGGCGTTCGTGGCAATGTAGGTAATCCAAGTTTCATTTACCGGCGCGGATGAGATGCTTGCGGGCATCTAATCATGTTCTCGCGATTGTTCTCGTGGTGTATGACTTCGCGATCCGCGGAGTACGTCTCGTGAGGTACACGAATGATTACACAGCATCAAACACCTTTATAGTCACAAAATTTACTCGTTTTCTTAGCCTGGTTCCTTAACATCTTCACACCACGCACACGGTTAAACACCACCACGTGACTCCGTCCCTCGTTCTGGCGCGAAAAAGCAAAGAAGCGACCATAGCGATGTTATCATAATCGATACAGTGCTAGTCGATACATGCTTACAGTACGAGACCTACTGCCAAGGAATGTCGAATCAGCCAGACGAGTGTCATTCGCATCCTGTGTCGACAGGATTTACATCCCTACCGTCTGTCACTGTATCAGACACTCGACGACAGTGATTGCGGACGTCGTACATAATTTTGTCGGTTTGTCCTTCACCAACAGAGAGATGATCTTACGTGTTTCCAACCTGGGCTCTTCGCCCTTGAAGCAACGTTCATTAACCAAGCTACAGTAAATTAGCGTAACATGCACTACTAGGCAGCCGAAAATCCACATTGGCTTGATCAGGTGCAAGATCAACGGCGTTGGAGCGTAAACGTATGGTGCGGCATCACGGGAAATTACATTGTGGAACCTTACTTCATCTCAGGCGTCCTACGTGCACATTCGTAAGCACACTTTCTGACGAACATTCTGCCGTTTCTTCTAGAAGATGTACCACGGGATATTCAACAGGGTATGTGAGTGCAGCACGACGGGTGCCCAGCTCACTCGTCACGTGTTGTAAGGCAAATACTGAATGAGAACTTTGCTGGACGTTGGACAGGACGAAATTCTGTTGTCAAATGGCCTGCGAGGCCTCCCGATTTGACCTCTCTTGACTTATTGCTTTAGGGATCACCCAAAGATGTAGTCTATGACGTAGTCCAACTGCGACAGATGATATGTTTCGTTGAATCACCAGTGCATGCTCTACCACTTCATCCACTGTAATTACATCTGTTCATCATTCTGTCGAACGGCCATTGAAAAATGTCCCTTTCATGCTCAACTGCTGGAACACGTGCTTAAATAAAGGGTGAAGTTTTCTGGAAGACAAAATTTATATTGCGTGATTTGGGTGTTCACGAAATCATTGTTAGTAAATTGTTTCATTTACGTGTTTGCCAAACTGCACTTCATTGTCAAATAAGTCAACAGATTGTAATGTACGTAGCTGATAACCCTGTGATTACGCGCTTATGTTCAGCATCAAATGACATTTCATTGAGAACAATGTTTATTTTGTGGTGTACAGGTGGTCACCAAAGTATTTTCAATAAAATGTTTAGTTCTAAGAATTTATCACATATGATATAATTTAGAGCAATGTAGGTAGAGATCGTTGTCAGCTAGCATGTGTCTTATCTCTGAGAAGCACACAGCCACGTACAGCGAAAGACAGGTCAATTCTTTCTTCTAGTATTTAGATATTTATTACTGCATTTGGGAGCGTATATTACCTCTTTTTTTCTTGAAGAAGGCACAGTTGATTTCTCTGTTTCAGCTCACGTAAATCTGGGCGGACACACAGATGTGAAATAGTTTTCCTAAGCTCTTTGTGACACGCTAGATTCTAGCCTATGTCGTATTTCCATGTACAACGTTCGTAAGTGAACCTCCATCTAGGTCGTGAGTTGGTCCATGGGATATAAAGCTTTATTCTCGTAGCGCAGGCCTCCTTACGGTATACAACCACGCACCCTGGACCGAGATGCCTGGTTGGCAGTGTTTGTGCCGTACATGCTGCTTCCGCCTTTCGTGCTCTTACATTCTAGGACATTTCTCGAATTTCGTTTACGACAGGTTTCAACGTCAACATTAATAACCGCAATGTCACTGTAGCTGTCTTGTCAAGAGCTATCGAACGCAGTTACAAAAATTATGCTGTTTCATTTGAAAAGACGTACTTCCTTCAATAGCTCCATTGTTACTAGCGCTAAAACCATTAACCAAACAAAAAAGTACGTGCCCCGCGACACACTAACATTTCCCGAAAACCGCTTTTCGATACGTGCAACCGTTCGCGAAATAAAAGGGATGTTACTTCTTACACCGGTAGCAGTATAGCGACTGATCGGTTATCAGTGAATATTGTTCTGTTCGTACATACATTTCTAGGTATAAAACTTTTTTCAAGACTGCTGTAAATTTATTTTAATATTTAATATTTATTCACAGAATGTCTAACAATTACGTTGACATATACACACTTTCAAGGCGTTACCAAGTATGTAATGACAGTACCAGAAAACGTGACACGAATATGAATCGTAGTGGCTAAATGGTGATTAATTATTAAAATAAAATACTGAAATGAATGATAAGCTACAGAACTCGCCCATAAACGCAAGTGGCCATGACCAAATGAATACAGAAATAGTACGCACTGTTTCCGTAGGGGGATAACAGCGACGTTGCTCTGTGCCCAATTTTAGTTTGACCCAGCACGTATGTTTTCTCATGGTGGAGATGGAATAAACAAGACTACAACTATTTTGTTTGCATTGGACGAAATTTGTATGTTATTTGTCTGAAACGTGGACCATAGCGAAAAAATTATTCCTGCTATCAGCCCTCATCTAATGGAACACATTTGAAATTGTGTGCTCTGCGTCAATTAATTTTTGTCTTAAACCCTCCACAGTCATAAGACAAAGGCTATCTGGTCCCGATAATGTGTCATATCACCTTGTCAGTGCTACTTTACAGCAGCAGGATCGTGTACTTGTCTTCTGTATCAACAATAAGTCACGACTGGCCTTACACTCCAGTATGCCACAGAAAGAGAGAACATAGTATGAATCGACCGCAGCGCCACAGTTCTCAGACGTGTCAGACTCGCGGAACTACAGCGGGAACAAAGGAAGTGCGTTAGCACTGACGTAACAGCGGAGCCTATATTTGTGAAGTATGCAACCCGCACATTAGTTATACACTAGCTCTGTATCTGATCTCTAGTCCGGAGCACAGTTTACAGCGCTAGTACGTGACAAGACCACCTAAGCAAAGAATGTCTAGGTTAGGCAACACGGCTGCTGCAACAGACGGTTGCTGCAACTATACCACAAAGCAGATTCTAGAGTCGTGAGTATATTGATCATTAGTATTCTTAATAAGTGTTTATTACGGCCTTCACGCATATCGTTAAAACGACGACCTTCGTGTATGATGGTCCTTAAATTTGCAAAATCACGAAGGTGGCAAAAAACAAACGTCTATTTGGCATGAAGTTTAATAGATGTTTAGATACAGTCTCTGAGTAAAAGTATCCGGACACCCACTAGTCGCCGGACGGTGTGGCCGAGCGGCTCTAGGCTCTCCAGTCTGGAACCACACGACCGCTACGGTCGCAGCGTCGAATCCTGCCTCGGGCATGGATGTGTGTGATGTCCTTAGGTTAGTTAGGTTTAAGTAGTTCTAAGTTGACCTCAGATGTTAAGTCCCATTAGTCGACATAAATATGGGGTGTGTCCACCCTTCGTCCTTATGACGATTTGAAACCTGTTGAGGACACTTTCAGTGATGTATCTGAATGTCTATGAAAGAATGGCAGCCCATTCTTCCTCAAAAGCCTAAACCAGAGAGTGCAGTGGTATGGGTCACTGGGGTAGAAAAGCGAAGTCTACGTCTCAACTCATCCAAAAGATTTTCCACTGGATTCGACAGACCACTGGGTAGCCAATCCATTTCAGGAATGTTAATGTGTCCAAAGCAGTGCTTCACAGATGCTATTTCATGACAGGGTGCACTGCCATGCTGATGCAAAGAACCATCGTCTCCGATTAGTTCTTGTACTGTATGGAGCACACACGCTGGAAAGTGCGTTCATATCTTTCGGACTTGAGTGTTCTTATGCGCAATAAGGCGACCACACCTCATCCACTGCACACACCTCCATGCCAAACACGACCTCGCCGTACTTCACTGTTGGCATTATGGCAGCTAACATTCGCCAAGCATTCAGCAAACCCAAGCCCTTCCATCTGAATGCACGACCGTATGTTGTTGTTGTCGTTGTTGTCTTCAGTCCTGAGACTGGTTTGATGCAGCTCCCCATGCTACTCTATCCTGTGCAAGCTTCTTCATCTCCCAGTACCTACTGCAACCTACATCCTTCTGAATCTGCTTAGTGTATTCATCTCTTGGTTTCCCTCTACGATTTTTACTCTCCACGCTGCCCTCCAATGCTAAATTTGTGATCCCTTGATGACTCAGAACATGTCCTACCAACCGGTCCCTTCTTCTTGTCAAGTTGTGCCAAAAAATCCTCTTCTCCCCAATTCTATTCAATACCTCCTCATTAGTTATGTGATCTACCCATATAATCTTCAGCATTCTTCTGTAGCACCACATTTCGAAAGCTTCTATTCTCTTCTTCTCCAAACTATTTATCGTCCATGTTTCACTTCCATACATGGCTACACTCCATACAAATACTATCAGAAACGACTTCCTCACACTTAAATCTATACTCGATGTAAACAAATTTCTCTTCTTCAGAAACGCTTTCCTTGCCATAGCCAGTCTGCATTTTATATGCTCTCTACTTCGACCATCATCAGCTATTTTGCTCCCCAAATAGCAAAACTCCTTAACTACTTTAAGTGTCTCATTTCCTAATCTAATTCCCTCAGCATCACCCGACTTAATTCGACTACAATCCATTATCCTCGTTTTGCTTTTGTTGATGTTCATCTTATTTCCTCCTTTCAAGGCACTGTCCATTACATTCAACTGTTCTTTCAGGTCCTTTGCTACCTCTGACAGAATTACAATGTCATCGGCGAACCTCAAAGTTTTTATTTCTTCTCCATGGACTAATACCTACTCTGAATTTTTCTTTTGTTTCCTTTACTGCTTGCTCAATATACAGATTGAATAACATCGGGTAGAGGCTACAAACCTGTCTCCCTCCCTTCCCAACCGCTGCTTCCCTTTCATGTCCCTCGACTCTTATAACTGCCATCTGGTTTCTGTACAAATTGTAAATAGCCTTTCGCGCCCTGTATTTTACCCCTGCCACCTTCAGAATTTGAATGGAGTATTCCAGTCAACATTGTCAAAAGCTTTCACTAAGTCTACAAATGCTAGAAATGTAGGTTTGCCTTTCCTTAATCTATTTTCTAAGATAAGTCGTAGGGTCAGTATTGCCTCAAGTGTTCCAACATTGCTGCGGAATCCAAACTGATCTTCCCCGAGGTCGGCTTCTACCAGTTTTTCCATTCGTCTGTAAGGAATTCGCGTTAGTATTTTGCAGCTGTGACTTATTAAACTGATAGTTCGGTAATTTTCACATCTGTCAACGCCTGCTTTCTTTGGGATTGGGGCCCGCATCTCGTGGTGGTGCGGTAGCGTTCTCGCTTCCCACGCCCGGGTTCCCGGGTTCGATTCCCGGCGGGGTCAGGGATTTTCTCTGCCTCGTGATGGCTGGGTGTTGTGTGCTGTCCTTAGGTTAGTTAGGTTTAAGTAGTTCTAAGTTCTAGGGGACTGATGACCATTGATGTTAAGTCCCATAGTGCTCAGAGCCATTTGAACCATTTTTTGGGATTGGAATTATTATATTCTTCTTGAAGTCTGAGGGAATTTCGCCTGTCTCATACATCTTGCTCACCAGATGGTAGAGTTTTGTCAGGACTGGCTCTCCCAAGGCCGTCAGTAGTTCCAATGGAATATTGTCTACTACCGGGCCCTTGTTTCGACTCAGGTCTTTCAGTGCTCTGTCAAACTCTTCACGCAGTATCGTATCTCCCATTTCATATTCATCTACATCCTCTTTCATTTCCATAATATTGTCCTCAAGTACATCGCCCTTGTATAGACCCTCTATATACTCCTTCCGTCTTTCTGCTTTCCCTTCTTTGCTTAGAACTGGGTTTCCATCTGAGCTCTTGATATTCATACAAGTGGCTCTCTTTTCTCCAAAGGTCTCTTTAATTTTCCTGTAGGCAGTATCTATCCTACCCCTAGTGAGATAAGCCTCTACATCCTTACATTTGTCCTCTAGCCATCCCTGATTAGCCATTTTGCACTTCCTGTAGATGTCATTTTTGAGACGTTTGTATTCCCTTTTGCCTGCTTCATCTACTGCGTTTTTATATTTTCTCTTTTCATCAATTAAATTCAATATTTCATCTGTTACCCAAGGATTTTTACCTACTTGATTGTCTGCTGCCTTCACTACTTCATCCCTCAGAGCTACCCATTCTTCTTCTACTGTATTTCTTTCCCCCATTCCTGTCAATTGTTCCCTTATGCTCTCCCTGAAACTCTGTACAAGCTCTGGTTTAGTCAGTTTATCCAGGTCTCATCTCCTTAAATTCCCACGACAGTATAGCGTGATTTATCACGCCCAGTCATTCGTGTCCTGTCATCCACTATCCATGGCTTCGCTTCTTCACCACCGGAAGTGACGCTCGGTATTGACGATAGAAGTGTGTTACTTTTGAGGAGCTTCTCGGCCACTGTGCCCCATTCTTTTTAACTCCCTACGCATAGTCACTGTGCTACCTGAACTGCCGGCAGCACTGATTTCATGCGAACTTTTATAACCAACGTTGACAATTTTTGGCTGTCAGTTCATGAGGACTGCCTGGTCTTGACTTAGCTATGGTTGTAGAGTATCAGTCAAGACACTGCAGTCGTCCACACTCTTCTTTCTTTCTTTTTTACCTTCTTGGTGTCAAGATGTCCGGGACATACTTTACAGATATTTTTATTTAAAACATTCTGTAGAACAAATGTCTACGTCTGTTGCTTACAGTTGTTGACTCAAGTTACAACCGTAGATGCTGCGCTGACGCCATTTATATGCCAGGGGAAAAAATAAAAAAGGGAAAAAAATAGCCTCGAAACTTTTTGAAAAGACTGTGCGTATACGAACCGACGCACCAGGAAGGCATCCGAACGGGACGGAAATCTGAAGATGTGATGTACATATGCAGGCACACAAATGATTATAATTTCAGAAGCCGGCCGCGGTGGCCTCGCTGTTCCAGGCGCTTCAGTCCGGAACCGCGCGACTGCCACGGTCGCAGGTTCGAATCCTGCCTCGGCCATGGATGTGTGTGACGTCCTTAGGTTAGTTAGGTTTAAGTAGTTCTGAGTTCTAGGGGACTGATGACCTCCGATGTTGAGTCCCATAGTGCTCAAAGCCATTTGAACCACAATGAGCCGTGGTAAAAATTGCTGTTTTGAAGAGTGCGCCGCAGCGCGTAGTGTGAAGCAGTCGCCCTCCGTTTCTGGCGGTGGCACCGCTGCGGCTTTGTTGTCTCCCTCTGGTGTAAAAGGGGAAAGGTTGCCTGTTCACGTGCATTTAAGGGGCGCTATGAGCTCGCCTGTCCGTCAGTCTGGGTCAGTCTCTCGTCCCCAGCTTGCTAGTCTGTCTCTCGTCCGCATTTGTTAGGCAGTTAGTGTCTGTCTGTCGTTCGGAGTGCTAGTATGTCTGTCGTTCGGATCAACCTTTAAAGCCGGCAAAATGAGTCTTTCCACCCCGCCAGTAAGAGAACTCAGTGAGTGGTCGCCCGGTCGGGGCTTAGTTCCTCCATCTGAGTCTGCGCGTTAGGCCGCCAGTCTGCTCGAGTTTGCTAAGGTCAATGGTCATTGGCTGTTGGATCGATCGGTTGGTCGGTCGCGCACTGAGACACAAGATGACTTGTCCGTCTTGAGCGTCGGCGCATGTGAGGTCGCCACGTGAGTCCAGTGGGCCGCGGCGTATAGCTAGCGGTAGTGACTTCGCGGTCGACACGAGAGCAACAGGAGTCAACACACGACATCAGTCTGGCCGGTGCGAACTGCGACGCCGTGAAACGGGAGATAGGCGTGCTCTCCTGCGTCCGTTGAAGCGGCTGGGAGCGGGCTGTTTGGGAAAGCGATTTGGGGGTGCTGCGCCAGGTCTTCTCGAGAAATCGCAGTTTATTAGAAGTTAAGTAATTGGTGACATGTTGTTTGAGTTACTCTTTTTAAATTCTACTTGTCTTCTTGGTGAGGTCACCAGCCATTTTGCTGTGGGGTCGTCCTCCCATTCTTCTCCGTTTGCCCACCTGCGGGAAGGTGGTTGTTTATAAATTGGGTGGTCCGTTTTTCCCTTGCGTAGTAGGGGCGGGTTAGAGCAACCTGCGGTTCGGGTTGTTCGGTAATCTTCCTATCAATCTACCAATCGTTAGTAGTTGCCTCTGTCATGTTTGTCGGATTCGATATGTTAACGAATTTCTCGCTTAGAGTGTAACGGCCTAGTACCTGAAATATGTTTTGATCTTTGGAAACTTTGATATGATTGCCTATGATCTTGAGAGGCGGTATCTGTGTACTGTAGAGCATCTTAACTATTGTTTGGCCATCCTTGTAGAATTTTATATAAGATTGCAATTCATGGGCTTTTATTTAAATGATCATTTTAGTATATAAAGTTGCCACCTATTTCACCGTAAGACTTTTCTTAGAAGTTAAAATCAAGTTGCACCTTCGGTGGCAAGGTTAATATTTTAATTGTTTGTGTTTTGTACCATTTTCATCCTTCCTACGGGGGGTGCATAGTTTGTGTGCTTGTGTAAATTGTTAAAACTCTTACTTTAAAGTTATCTGGTGTGTTGCAGATTTGCGCCAGTGTATTCTTTCAGAGGCTGTTGTGGGGGGTCGTAACTACGGCCGTGTCAAAAGGGAGCGTCAAGGTTCTCTGCCTGAAAGCTCATACAGTCAAAACTTGTTGCTTTCTGCCTCTGAATAAATTGTAACTTTGTTATTTAGAGGGTGCTTTCTGATAATAATTTTAAATCAATTTCTTTAAAAAAATGCTTTTAGGCACTATTAAAGTGAATAAAATTCTCATTTGTTAAAAGGAATTTGGTTATGATTTCATCAGTTACTCCCTGGCAACTACTTCCATGTTTACATAGTGATTAAATGTGTTAATGTTCTTGATGAATCGCTAGTAAATAAAATAAATTCTTAAGAATATTCTTTGAAAATAAATCACGGCTCACACAATTTCAGAAAAAAATTGATTATTTATAGAAGAGAACGAGCCTAACAAACTGAGGGAGTCAATAACGCTTTAGTCCACCTGAAGCACTTATTCAAGCAGTTATTCGGCTTGACATTGAATGACAGAGTTACTGAATGTCCTCCTGAGGGATAGCGTGACAGATTATCTCTAACTGGTGCGTTACATCGTCCAAATGCGGAACTTGTTGGAACGCCCCGCCCGTAATGCTCCAAGCATTCTCAACTGGGGAGAGATCCAGTGACGTTGCTGGTCAAGGTATGGTTTGGGAAGCACAAAGACAATCAGAAGGAACTATCGCCATGTGCGGGCGGGCGTTATCTTGCAGAAATGTAAGTCCAGGATTGCTTGCCACGAAGGGCAACAAAATGGATCGTATAATATCGTCGACGTACTGCTGTGCTGTAAGAGTTCCGCAGATGAGAACTAACGAGGTCCTGCTTTAAAATGAAAAGATACTCCAGAGAATTACTGTTGGCTATCGGACCGTATGGTGGGCAACAGTCAGGGTGGTATCCCACTGCTGACTGGAGCTTCTCCAGGCACGACTTCGCTGGTCATTGAGGCCTGAAATCTCATTGACTGGAGTACAGTTGTCTTCAGTGATGAGTCCTGCTACGAACTGAGCCCCAATCATCAGCGAAGACGTGTCTGGAGGCATCTCGTGGAGTGGTAGACTACCAATATGATTGTTGTCCTTCATGGCAAGCTATCCTGGACTTAGATTTCAGCAACATAGTACCCGCCTGGCGCCACTGGGTGCGGATATGGAGAGGCGTATGGTCAGCAAGCCGCCCGCCCCACCCCCCACTCCATTGTCAGTTTTGGAGACCGGAGAAGCTACTTTAATTGGTGTCACAAGAACTGAGTGAACCCCAATTGCCAGCAGCGATCGGCATACTCGAGCGGTCACCTTGGCAAATGCTGTCCAAGCCGACAGCGCTTAAATTCGGTCATCTAGGAGGAATCAGTGTTACTTGTGCTTGAAGGCCACAGGCATGGTTTAATAGAACACCTACAAAAACTATATATCACATATCTTTCATAATTATAAAAAACGAAAGTGTTCAAGAAAAGTAAGTTCCTGACACATTAAAACTGTGTGCCATGCGGAGACTCGAACTCGGGATCTTTGTCTTTCGCGGGCAAGTGCTCTACCAACTGAGCTACCCAAGCACGACTCACGACCCGTCCTTACAGTTTCAGTTCTGCCAGTACCTCGTCTCCGACCTTTCAAACTTCACAGAAGCTCTTCTGCGAAACTTGCAGATCTAGCACTCCTGGAAGAAAGGATATTGCTTAGCCACAGCCTAGGGGATGTGTCCAGAATGAGATTTTCACTCTGCAGCGGAGTGTGCACTGATACGAAACTTCCTGACAGATTAAAACTGTGTGCGGACCGAGAGTCGAACTCGGGGCCTTTGCCTTTCGCGCACGAAAGGGAAAGATCCCGAGTTCGAGTCTCGGTCCGGCACACAGTTTTAGTCTATCAGGAAGTTTCATATCAGCGCACACTCCGCTGCAGAGTGAAAATCTCATTCTGTTCAAAGAAAATTCTATTTAATTCTAAAGTTTAGGTAAGTGTTTATGTTGATTATGGCAGAATGAGATAATATCTGACTGCAATCGAGGGTAACAGTATCAGGAAGGTGCGAACCATTGCACTAGCTAGTGGCTTCAATACGGAAGCCGAAAGCAGTCATGGAGTAAAATGAGGAAGTTTTGAGCAACTGAAGCGGCTATTCATTACTCGGAAATATTAAATTATAATAAATGGTTCAAATGGCTCTAAGCACTATGGGGCTTAACATATGAGGTCATCAGTCCCCTAGAACTTAGAACTACTGAAACCTAACTAACCTAAGGACATGACAAAGATCCATGCCCGAGGCAGGATTCGAACCTGCGACCGTAGCGGTTGCGCGGTTCCAGTCTGAAGCGCCTAGAACCACTCGGCCACACCGGCCGGCTATAATAAATGGTTATGGAGAACTTAGATCGTCGCCGCGATTAAGAAGCCACCCTGTCAGTTATTCAAGTAATATAAGATGCCCTCGAAACACCAAAATCAACGTGGCTGGAGCAAGGATTACGGGTCCGGTGCCACCTTGCTCAGTCTGTCTGCAGTCGCAACAAACACGAATAAGGGCGAATGCCCTGCGAGTGTGCGGCGTCCACGTGAACAGCACGTGGTCTCCGTCACCGCCGCCGGCTGCGGCGTGTCGGTGGGCGCGACGGCACAGTCTGTTAAAGGACCATTACTCGCGCCGGTGGCGGCCGCTACAAATTACGTGCGACTTTTATCGAGTGCCCGGCCGATGAGGAGGCAGTGCGACAATGGCGCGTAATAGACTCGCCGGCGCAGCTGCCGCCGCCCCCGGCACCCAGGAATTTGTATGAGGGCTCCTCGCGATTTTCCGCCTTTGCCGTGGCCTCGCCTTGTGTTATCTCCCCGACTCCACACTTCGTGGCCGCGGCTCTTCCGTCCGCCGCTGACTTCAGCAGCGCGACGCGCGACACTGGCCCCTCCGCCAATTGCCCGTCGCTGCAGAGTTATTCCGTCTATTGATCTCGGACAATGGGGTCCTCCAGGTAGGTGTGAAGGCAGGCCGGGCCTTTTGTGGCGGCGCATTGTCGGTGCCGGAAGTATTGTCGCGCAGGCGGCTGCCGCCTCCGCGGGTGGTCGACCAGAATGGGGGAGTGAGCGACCCGAAGTTCATCTTCTGCCGCACAACGCTGGTTGCTGTCTGCTGCGCACAAACATATGTGGTTCGTTTATGAACTGCAGTTTTATTTCCCCCCAGAGGTTATAAATATAAATGGCCTTTTTCGTATCTGAACTTTTACACACACACAGAAGAGAGATAACAGTACGCAATATTAATTATGTTTGATATTTTACAAACTTTGTTTTTTTTATGTGCTTGGGCAAGGCATCCTTGTCCGTTATGTTAATTACGACCGCGCTCTTGCAGATTCACCTTTTATCTTTTATATCGGACTTCGTAAATCAATGTAGTAAATGAAGCAGGCAAAAATAAATACAAACGTCTCAAAAAGTGAGATCGACAGGAAATGCAAATTGGTTAAGCAGGGATGGCTAGAGGACAAATGTAAGGAGGTAGAGGCTTATCTCTCGGGGGGTAAGATAGATACTGCCTACAGAAATGAGAACAAATGGACAAATGACAACCACTTGCATGAATATCAAGAGCTCAGGTGGAAACCCAGTTCTAAGCAAAGAGGGGAAAGCAGAAAGATGGAAGGAGTATATAGAGGGTCTATTCGGTGGCGATGTACTTGAGGACAATATAACGGAAATGGAAGAGGATATAGATGAAGATGAAATGGTAGATATGATACTGCGTGAAGAGTTTGACAGAGCATTGAAAGACCTGAGTCGAAACAAGGCCCCAAGAATAGACAACATTCCATCAGAACTACTGACATCCTTGGGAGAGCCATTCCTGACAAAACTCTACCATCTGGTGAGCAAGATGTATGAGACAGGCGAACTTCCCTCAGACTTCAAGAAGAATATAATAATTCCAATCCCAAAGGAAGCAGGTGTTGACAGATGCGAAAATTACCGAACTATCAGTTTAATAAGTCACAGCTGCAAAATACTAACACGAATTCTTTACAGACGAATGGGAAAACTGGCAGAAGCCGACCTCGGGGAAGATCAGTTTGGATTCCGCAGAAATGTTGGATCACGTGAGGCAATACTGACCCTACGACTTATCTTAGAAAATAGATTAAGGAAAGGCAAATCTACGTTTCTAGCATTTGTAGACTTAGAGAAAGCTTTTGATAATGTTCGCTGGAATACTCTGTTTCAAATTCTGAAGGTGGCAGGTAAAATACAGGGAGCGAAAGGCTATTTACAATTTGTATAGAAACCAGATGGCAGTTATAAGAGTCGAGGGGTATGAAAGGGAAGCAGTGATTGGGAAGGGAGTGAGACAGGGTTTTGGCCTATCCCCGATGTTATTCAATCTGTATATTGAGTAAGCAATAAAGGAAACAAAAGAAAAGTTCGGAGTGGGCATTAAAATCCAGGGAGAAGAAATAAAAACGTTGAGGTTCGCCGATGGCATTGTAATTCTGTGAGAGACAGCAAAGGACTTGGAAGAGCAGTTGAACGGAATGGACAGTGTCTTGAACGGAGGGTATAAGATGAACATCAACAAAAGCAAAACGAAGATAATGGAATGTAGTCGAATTAAGTTGGGAGATGCTGAGGGAATTAGATTAGGAAATGAGACACTTAAAGTAGTGAAGGAGTTTTGCTATTTGGGGAGCAAAATAACTGCTGATGGTCGAAGTAGAGAGGATATAAAATGTAGACTGGCAATGGCAAGGAAAGCGTTTCTGAAGAAGAGAAATTTGTTAACATCGAGTTTAGATCAAAGTGCCAGGAAGTCGTTTCTGAAAGTATTTGTACGGAGCGTAGCCGTGTATGGAACTGAAACGTGGATGATAAATAGTTTAGACAAGAAGAGAATAGAAGCTTCCGAAATTTGGTGCTACAGAAGAATGCTGAAGATTAGATGGGCAGATCACGTAACTAATGAGGAGGTATTGAATAGAATTGGGAAGAAGAGGAGTTTGTGGCACAACTTATCCAGAAGAAGGGATCGGTTGGTAGGACATGTTCTGAGGCATCAAGGGATCACCAATTTAGTACTGGAGGGCAGCGTGGAGGGTAAAAATCGTAGAGGGAGACCAAGAGATGAATACACTAAGCAGATTCAGAAGAATGTAGGCTGCAGTAGGTACTGGGAGATGAAGAAGCTTGCACAGGATAGAGTAGCATGGAGAGCTGCATCTAACCAGTCTCAGGACTGAAGACCACAACAACAACATCGGACTACGTATTCGAGATCAGCACCCGAAGACGTCGATGGTTCGTGCTGGACGACTATGTTTTCAATTTACGGATCCTTTCTTTGCCAAACCAAGACACTCAACAATCTTACTAATAACTAGTGACACAAAATAAAACATACATGGATTAGTAATAATTATATTCTGAGATAGAAACGTAGTTTAAAAACACACTTACATTATGTGATTACGAGTGCCGGTGACTGCAACTCGCGAATAAAATATTAAAATAATATAATGTTAATGGCGGTGTGCCACACTCTTCTGATTTGTACAGGACCTATCGAACAAAAGTAACCTATACTTTCGTTATCTGACGATCGTAATTCTTCCTCTGTTTCCAGCGGCTGCAAGCAATGCTTGCACAGCCGTGGATTTCATCTGTGGTTTTTTAATCTTTATTTTTCAACTTATAACTACGACTTTTTTCTAAATAACCGCTCAGCGTGCAAATTTGTCTTTAAAAGGTTCCACAGGATCCCTTTGAAAAACAGTGTTTTTCGAGAACTTTATGACCGATGGAGGTTCCGTATTTCAAAAAATGCTTCAAATGGCTCTGGGCACTATGGGACTTAACATCTGAGGTCATCAGTCCCCTATAATTTATAACTAATTAAACCTAACTAACCTAAGGACATCACACAAATCCATGTCCGAGGCAGGATTCGAACCTGCGACCGTAGCAGCAGCGCGGTTCCGGACTGAAGCGCATAGAACCGCTCTGCCACAGCGGCCGGCTCTTGTCACATGAGATTGGACGGTTCAGAAGTACTTCAAATCGTCGTTAAGAAAAGAGTTTCATAATAGCTCATCTGCATTTCTAAAGAGACAACCCATATCTTACTGTGACCACTAGAATGCAGTTGCCACCGTATGAATATGAGTGTTTCGCATAGCTTTGTACTTGCGTATGAAAATTCATTTCAGATATGTATTCTAAATGTCGTAGGCCTTTAAATAGGAATTTCACGTCTGTTACTCTCCTACACCGCCAAGATTTCTTACTTCACCTACTGACGGTAGACCTCATTACATTCTTCTTTGGTTATAACAGTTCACCTTTTTTCTTTAAAGTTTTTCTTCACCACCGGAAATGCGGTCAGCAGGTAAGTAATTGAGTCCTCGTAATAATAGTTATTAATATAAGTACCATGCATTATTATTACGAGGGAACACAGAAGCATTAATTCGTGCTGACGGCTGCTCTGCGCGGGACAGTCCGTCCGTGATTGGAGTGGAAATCACGTGACTAGGTCAGCGCCCTCTATTGGTCGCAACGGACTAGTTTTTCTATGCACATAATGTGTATGTGGACAGGTTCACGACTGCTCTGACTCATGTATTTTCATAGGCTTGTATCACAGCACACGTTTGATTTCAGTTAGATTCTGCTTATCCTACGTACACCGTTACGTTCCATGTCTCATTGCTTTAAATTTTGGAAATAGTCGCCTTTGGGTGTCAACGTCTCGGTTATGCCTTAAACACCTTTTACAGTAATATTGTGAATTCAATGCACTACGTGGCCTTGACGATCATTACAAATCCCTTTATATTATCTCGGATGTAGGACATATTCATATGCATTTCCTCATCTAACTTCCCTAAGCGTCCACGTTTCAGTATTTTTATATCAGGCGTAATAGGCAATGCACTTCCACAATCATATGAACTGCAGCAAAACGAGAACTGCTGTTTTGCTCAGGTGAAGGCATCTTGCCGAACAGAAATCCAGAAGTTGCACAAATCTGAATCCAAGCACTTAAGTTTTGATGTGCCGTTGTTCATGAGATGTGCCAGTTCCTCCTCTTCAAGATCAAGTTCAAAAGTTGTGGAAAGCCCGAAAGGATTTTTTATCCTGTCATACTGGTTTATATCTGGAGTTGGTAAATGTTTATCTAATCCCTGTTTCAACTGAACCAAAGTAAAGTCGTATTGCATGAATGGCTAGGAGATCCAAAAGGACAGGGTCATGTAGCTATCGCTGTGCTTTGTCACTAACTTCACCTTTAGATGTCAGAGGAAGCATTTCAAAATTGCTTTCTCTTGTTTCTCTGAATCATACCTCGATTCTGTCTCTTAAGGTTGCAGTTTTCTCTGTGGCTGTCAGGAGCTTTGCACCCTCACCTTGCAGACTAGCATATGATCTTTCACAAACTCCCAAAGGTCTCTGTGTGACAGTAAATTTATGTATTTCTGATGACTTCTGTGTATTATATAATTTGCAAAAAAGTGAAATAATGACCCTCTTTGTAAACGAAAGAATGTTGTTTTATTCTTTAAACAGGTATGTAATGTCAGATGGGTAACACCTTACTTTAAAATTATTTATAAGACACAAGGACTCACCTGCTATATGCAACTATAATACAAAGATGAAAACATTTAAATCATATCAATTCTAATAGTTGCATATAGCAGGCGCCCCATCCTCACAGCTTCATTTCTGCCAGTATCTCGTCTCGTACCTTCCAAACTTTACAGAAGCTCTCGTGCGAGTCTTGCTTGGATAGCTCAGTTCGTAGAGCACTTGCCCACGAAAGGAAAACGTCCCGAGTTCGAGTCTCGTCCCAGTACACAATTTTAATCTGCCAGGAAGTTTCATATCAGCACACACTCTGCTGCAGAGCGAAAGTCTCATTCTGAAAACATCCCCCAGGCTGTGGCTAAGCCATGTCTCCGCAATAGCCTTTCTTTCAGGAGTGTTAGTCCACATCTTTGACCTGGTGCTCATAGTTTCCAGCTGGGCGGTGTGCGACAGTCGGTCGGTTGGCGTGGAACAGCGAGGAATTGTCCGCGGGACGTAGTTTGGCCAGGACCGCTGGTGGCGTCTATGCAGTGTTGGAGTGTGTGGGACTGTTCCCATTGCTACGAGGTCCGTGGCTCACCGACCCTGGACACGAAAGTCGAGTTTTGATTTAATCTACCAGTATGTCAAGACTGTTCACATTGTGTCGCTTGGAGTTCGTTGTCAGCTGCTGCGATATTCCTGCAAGCAACAACGTGGCCAAGTTGGAAAATTCTAGCCATCCACCGTTGGTGTTTCACTGTATTTGGTTATTTGAATTCAAGTGCACCAGCGGAATCTTCTGTCTTGTGGCCGTTAACGTTCCGGCTATCTGTCCTGGACGTTGACGTAAATTTCAGGCAGTGTAGTTTCCTCATCATGTTGCTGCAGCATGGTGTGTAGTTTGACAGCTCCATGTATGATTGGTTGTGGGTGCCAATACTTTCTACCTTGTTCCATTGAACTCTCTGTATTGTGCTGGTCGAGTGGAATGGAAGTTACCTTGTCCGTAGGTCCGTTAACTGTCTATCGGCTGCGTTGTCGTCGGATCGAGAATGGTTGGGCCGACTGCCTGTCTCACCTAAGCGAGCGTTAGTGTTTGAATTCCAGGCTGACACTCGAATACCTGAGCGCCCTTGGGTGTACTGCCCTTTTTTTATTTGTTCTTGCTGTTTGTACCTGTATGGCTTCTAGCCGATGTTATTTTTTTTTAAAATTAAGGTTGTTTTGCCCCTAAGGCGGAAGCTTTTTAGGCCTTCAACCTAATTTAAAGAACTGTTTCACGTAAGACCTTTTTAAAGGTTTTAATGTTGTTGAATTTTAAGTGTTGGGCCTTCAGCCGATTTTGAGTTTGAGTTGTTTTCCTCTTAAGGCCTTCAGCCTAAATTAAAGAACAGTTTCACGTAAGGCCTTTGGCATTTAAAAAAATTAATGTTATGGAGTAAGAAGTGTTAGACCTCCAGCCAATTTGAATTTAACTTGTTTGCTATTGAAGTTGTAAGTAGGCTGTTTAGATTTTTATATGGGTAATGCCACGTAGCGCTCTATATGAAAATCACTGGCTGTGCTGTGTGCAGTATGTGGCTAGTTTGCATTGTTGTCTGCCATTGTTGTCATGGACTGCTACAGCTGGATGTGAACAGCGCGTAGCGTTGGGCAGTTGGAGGTGAGCCGCCAGCAGTGGTGGATGTGGGGAGAGAGATGGCGGAGTTTTGATGATTTGTGATACTGGATGTTAATTATGAATATTAAGGTAAATACAGTGTTTGTTCTCTATTAAAATCTTTCATTTGCTAACTATCCCTATCAGTAGTTAGTGCCTTCAGTAGTATGAATCTTTTATTTAGCTGGCAGTAGTGGCGCTCGCTGTATTGCAGTAGTTCGAGCAACGAAGATTTTTGTGAGGTAAGTGATTTCCGAAAGGTATAGTTTAATGTTACTCAGGGCCATTCTTTTGCAGGGATTTTTGATAGTCAGATTGCGTTGCGCTAAAAACATTGTGTGTCAGTTTAAGCACAGTCGTGTATAAATTGTTCTAAGGGGACGTTTCATATGTCGACCCTTAGCCTAGGATACCTCACTGGAATCTTCTGATTTTTTCTTGTAGTTTGTGTATTTAGTGTAGCTTTTGTTTATTGCTAGTGCGTAATTGTAGAGAGAATCTCCTTTGTAGTTGCAGTCTTTCATTGTTGTACAGTAAAACAGTTGTGGCATGCATGTAGCTTTGCGCCAAGTATTTCGCAGCTGCAATTAACTAGATATTATTTTCAGTGCTATGTTAATGTGTTCTCTTATTTTTGCTCTTCAAATTGTGTTTTTCTGTGTTATCGTGTGAAATATTGTCACAATAATGGCGTGTGAAAAACGTAACACTCGGCTCCAAAGTAAACTGAGAAACGACAGTGAAGACGAAAGCAATGTGTTAGCGCCACTGTGTAATGAGTTAACTAATGTTCAAAGTAGTAATTTGGTAACTGTGCATAGGGAAATGGAGCGGGCGTCAAACAATGGCGTAGACAGTCAAACAGGTAGTGAACAGGGAAGCATTATCGATCGATCGGTCGGCAACAGCTCGCCTCAGGAATCCGAAATGATAGGACACAATTTTGCAAATACTGTAGATTCAGGTTTTGCGTCCTCACCGTTTTCTCAAATGAGTCAAGAAACATTTTCTGCTTGTCAAAATGTGAATGCTGCCGGTGAAAACGCACTGCCAAAAAGCATAGAGAAACAGATTCCAGACACTAATACATTATTATTGCAATTAATGCAACAAATGGAACAAAATCAGAGACAGATGGGACAAAATCTTCAAAAGTTAGACACAATGGAACAAAATCTTAAAAAGTTAGACACAGTGGAACAAAATCTTCAAACGTTAGACACAATGGAACAACACCAGAGACAAACACAGCAAAAGTTAGACACAGTGGAACAAAATCTTCAAAAGTTAGACACAATGGAACAACACCAGAGACAAACACAGCAAAAGTTACACACAATGGAACAAAATCTTCAGAAGTTAGACACCACACTTGAACAAACACGTGAAGATTTAACTACTGAATTACATAACATTGAATCGAAATGTCAAAAAGTCTGTAATGACGTAAAAACACAAATTTGTGAGCATTTTCAGCCTATTTTTTCGCGGCATGAAAATGCATTACAGAATCACGAAGCAGCCATAAAAGAGCTGCAAACCATTGTTCATGAAAATCATGAGACCTTGTGGGCTAAAATTGACTCAGTTGCATCTACCGATTCGGTTATGCAACTGGAAAAAACTCAGGAAAACTTAAAGAACACAGTAGATTCGATTTCAACACAAATGGACACTCTGAAACTTGGTTCAGAAAAACACACTGAGGAAATGTGTTCACTATCGGAGAAAGTAGCTGAACTTTCGGATCAGGTCACTAACTTATCTACAAAGGTAGATGATGATCTGAATGACACAAGACCCGTAGCCTTCACTGACACAGAAGAGTATGAACAAATAAGAAAATTCAAACAAAATCAGAATCAAATTAATACGCAATACAAAAGAGAAATGCGGGAAGTACAAGATCAGCTGACACAGGTAATACAAGAATTACGTATTTCAGAGGACACTCGCGCCCCAATAAGGGAAGCGGGACATAGAAATACGGAACAGCCACAAAATAATAACACAGGGCTTTTCGGTAATTATGAAAGAAATTGGCAAGGTACACCGAATTTTGAGATGGAACCGCCGACACGACGTAACAATGACCGATATGCTACTCGCCGACACGATGATTTTGATTATAAGCTGTTCATTACTACACGTAAATTCAAAACATTTAAGAATTCTGCCAACGACATTCATCCACAAGCGTGGCTCCATCAATTCTCTCATTGTTTTCCTCCCAACTGGTCATTGGAGCACAGGTTAGAATTTATGTGTGGCTACTTGGAGAATGAACCAGCTGTAAGAATGCGATCGGTCATTCACGATTGTCACAGTGAAGGAGAATTTTACCACGCCTTCCTCTCAGCATATTGGTCTCAAGCTACACAAGACCGCGTAAAACATAGCATCATGATGATGAAACACTTTGAACAATCTGAATTTTCCAGTCTTGTGAAATATTTTGAAGACATGTTTCACAAGAATCAATACCTGTCAAACCCATACAGCCCCTCAGAACTCATCCGCATTTGCTTAATCAAACTGCCTGAAAATTTACGACATATTATTTTAGCAGGACGTTGCAAAGACGACATTGAAGCTTTTCAGGGACTGTTACAAGAATTAGAAATTGACACAGACAGTCGCGGGATGCGAAAACAGGAAAACAATCACTACAGGTCACATCCGTCACAATTCCGTGACGACAGAAACGATAACTGGACGCGACAAGGCTATTCTCACCACACAAATCGTGACCAAAATAGACACCACCCGTATGACAACCGTTGGCAGAGTAGTAATAATTACAGGGAAAGATCACCTCTCTGCAGTAATGACTATCACAGAGACAATCAGAGAAACAGACAATATGGGAACCAAAACAATTATTATCAAGGGAGACAGAATAACTTTAGACGCAACGGTCCAGCACGCAGTTACGACTCAGGGAGAAATCCTCCACCACGTGACAGACAAGAAAGAAACTATGTAAACTACCGACAAAACTACAGACGTGAATTTCATCAGAACTGGCGGGTTTCTAACAGAGCTGGGCCCTCTGGTCAACGTGAATTTGTAGAAGTTAGGTCTCCAAATCCCAATAACGACGCGCGCCAACAAAGAGACAATAGGCAATGACTCACATCACTGGCAGCCACAATACGTACTTATGAAACTGACGACGGAGCTGCCGTAGCTAGTAATTACGTAAAAATGGAAGACATTAGGGACATCTTACTCCAGGAACACGACGTAAAACATAACAACATTGCTTATCCTGTGATTCACATTACTGTAAATGACGTAAAATTTACGGCAGTACTTGACTCTGGCAGTCCCATTTCAGTAATTAGTGAAACAGGTTTTAGCAAATGCAACAAATCGAACGATTGCCCCACACTTCCGTTACGTAAGATTAAATTACAAGGTGCAATCTTTGGAAAAAGTGTAGATGTACGCCAACAAACCAATTTAGAATTCTTTTGCCAAAGCCACAGCTTCTCTATGAACTTTCTTATTGTTCCATTATTGTCGACGGAAATTATACTGGGAGTAGACTTTTTGAATGAATACAAAGCAATTTTAAGCTTTCACGATGCTGAAATAAGTTTAGAGAAAGAAGGTAAGTCAATAGCTTTGAAATTTGAAGACTGGCTCTCAAACCATGATGAGGAAATTAATCGGCTTTACCTTCTGTTAGATAACAGTTCGGAATTTTCTACGGAACTAGACACTAACAATCACTCTGCAAGTACTGACAGGGATGACATCGACGGCATATTTGAAATTAATGTGTTAATTCAGAATAAAATTCAAACAATTGAGAATTGTACTGACACTGATAGGCAGGACCTTTTTGAGATTTTACAAGCACATTCCACAGTTTTTACTCACAAAACAGGAACAATCAAGGGATTTCAATACCAATTTCGTGTTCGTGAGCATACTAAATTTTGTGTTAGACCATACGTAATTCCAGCACATTATAGGGACCGTGTTAGAACAGAAATACAATCTATGCTTGACGAGGGCATTATTGAGCCTGCAGTAAGCTCATACAACAATCCGTTACATGTTGTTGAGAAGAAAAATGGATCGATCAGACTTGTCTTAGATTCGAGACAAATCAATACTATCATTATTCCTGAAACAGACAGGCCGCAGACGATGGAAGAACTTCTTCAAAATTTTAATGGTGTAAAAGTGTTGTCTTCCATTGATCTCAGATCCAGCTTTTATCAGATCGAACTTCATCCAGAATGTAGAAAATACACAGCTTTCCTTTGTTTCGGCTTTTGTTATCAGTTTCGGAAACTTCCTTTTGGTTTGAACATTTCTTCAGCGGCATTCATTCGGGGGCTAAATTCCATATTACCTGAGTTCTTAAAACGTCACATCACCTTATATGTGGACGATATTCTAATAGCAGAAGCTTCATGGGAACAACATAACCGCATCCTCAACAGTTTGTTACGTATTTTTGCAGAATCTGGAATTACAGTTAACTTGGAAAAGTCTGAATTCGGTAGGTCAAAGGTGAAGTTTTTGGGACATATTATTTCTTCTGAAGGCATTCAGCCGGATCCTGAAAAGTTAGAAGCAATTAGAGCCATTCCAGTTCCATCCACAAAAAAACAAGTCCGCAGTTTTCTAGGTCTCGTAAATTTTTACCGTCGTTTTCTGAATATGCAAATTCTAGTTACACCAAAACTTTGTTGTCTCACTGGAAAAAATACTATTTGGAACTGGGACGAACAAGCACAGTTGGAATTCAATTCTTTGAAAGAAGCGTTACTTCACGCGCCAATACTAGCTCATCCAGATCTGTCACAAGATTTCTGCCTTAGCACTAATTCTTCCAAAGTTGGTCTTGGTGCCCATTTATTTCAAGAAGCCATAGAAGATGACATTACTGTTCAGAAAACAATTGCTTTTGCTAGCCGAATGCTAACAAAATCTGAAAAAAATTATTCCGTTACTGAATTAGAAGCTTTAGCTATCGTTTGGGCATTTAACAAATTCCGTTTCTTTCTTTCTGGTAAGCACGTAAAAGTATACAGTGATCATCGTGCATTACAATTTCTTATGTCTTCAAAATTAAATCATGATAGGTTAAAACGTTGGGCATTGTTTCTGCAAGAATTCCGCTTCACAATAGTCTACATTCCCGGCAAGGAGAACATTGTTGCGGACGCGCTGTCACGCGCACCGGCTGGGCTTGAGAAAAGTAACACAGAAGGCAACCTCGGGAAAAATTTCAGTATTCTTTACATTCAGAAAGTCGCCTTTGAAAACTTCATCACCACATCTTTAAAGGACATTGCTCATGAACAAGATAAAGATCCGATTTGGAAAGATATCAAAAGTAAATGGCATGAAAAGACACACACTCAGATTCGGCATTATTACCTGGTTAGAAACAACATACTCTTCAAACGCTGCACTGTTGATGACAAGCTATGGGTACTTTGCATTCCAGACGATTTTGTTAATAAGCTCATTTGGTACATTCATTTCAGCTACGCACATTTTGGCCCACGAAAATGTTATCATATTCTTCGAACGACTTGTTATTTTAACAATATGGAAAAGCGAATTCGAAGAGTCTTGTCTATTTGTAAACTTTGTCAAAAGGCGAAACCATCTACTATCTCACATCGTGCTCTGTTGTTTCCTATTATTCCTTCTAAATTAAAAGAATTTGCTGCTGTTGATCTCTTGGGACCCCTTGTCAGAACATCGAATGGATTTTCGTACGTTCTAGTCGCTGTTGAACTTACTTCAAAATTTGTTTCATTCACTCCGTTACGTAAAGCCACTGGACGGTCTGTATCCAACGCCTTTGTTAAAAATTTCTTACGTGAAGTTGGACACGTTAGTAAAGTCATTTCAGATAACGGACCGCAATTCAGATCTGCTGTTTGGTCACGCATGCTTCGGAATCATAAAATCAAACCTGTTTTTATTTCATTGTATTCACCACACTGTAACCCGTCTGAACGGATTATGAAAGAAATCAATAAGCTTTGCAGACTTTATTGTCACAGAAAGCATCAGCATTGGGACAGATATTTACACTTATTTCAAAATGTGCTGAATGAAATGCCTCATGATTCCACTGCTTTACCACCTACTCTTGTACTGAAGAATGAAGAACCTCCGAACAGAATCAGAGAGCTTGTACCTTTCCCGAATACACGTAAACTTCGACACAAAGACATAATTGATTTGGCTCTAAAAAATATAAAATCTGCAGCAGACAAAAGGAGAAAACTACACGGTAAAGCAAATGCAAAGAAATTATATATTGGTCAGAAAGTTCTCATTAAAGCTCATTCATTGTCACATAAGAAGAAACACTTGAGTCACAAATTCTTTCTAGTTTACAATGGACCTTACAGAATCCGACGTATACCACATGATAATTGCGTTGAAGTTGAAACTCTGCGTACTAGGAAGAGTAAAGGTTTACACCACATTTCTCATGTAAAACCATTTATTGACAGATAATCTGCTTTTTAACTTAGTCTTTGCAATTTTCACTTCACGCTACTTGTACAATTTGTCACACTGAGAAACTGTTAACATGCAACTATGTTTTAAAGCTAACTAACCATCCAGTCAAGAACATAGGTAACTTAGACAAGTAATTGCGAATGCATTGTTATTGCGAACAGACGACACAGTGTTGTTATTTATACATTCCTCCTTGTTAGTTGCACGATTACGTAACGAATATACGGCTCACATACTTAGAACATACCAGCACTGCTAATGAAATTTTCATGCAACATTTTGGTTTGCTTGAGAGTGGATTCTGGATTTTAGGTGCTTTCTGTGAAATGCCAGATGACACAGTGGTTAGTTTATGTGACAGCTACACGATTTTATCACGACGCTGCTAATGCGTGACAATTTACAATGTTGCTTTTGCGGTGTATCTGTTTTATATCTGCACAGTTTTTTCTGAATTCTTCTGTAAAGTGAGACATGTTTTAGTGGTGACTTTTGTGGTATAGCTACAAGGAAACAGCCTTTTCTGTAGCACAACAATACGTTACAGCACAGTACTTTCTTCATCACGGCAATAAGCGTAATAAGTATGATATCTATACGCAAAGCATTTCACTTTGTTTATCATGAGGTAAGTACATTGACTTCTGCAGAACTTAGCTTTCGGAGGACAATAACTACGACACTTCCCAGAGATTATCTTACAGCAAGACGCACATTTAGCGCTACAGGACATGTATTTGAGTGATTAATTTTGTACTTAAAACATTTATTTTTAGAGATTTTTGAATTACAAAGAAAGTTTTTCGTGATACATTTCATTCCATTGCTGTAAGCTATAATACCTGAGGGTACAATTACAATAAACCTCAGGGGGGTACACGCCTACTTTGTGTACCATGTGTTTGGCAAGCACAAGGAGCCCTAGCTAATATGGTATTTGCTTATACAACTTTACACATCGGTACCATATTTCTCTAACACATAAATTACACAGCTATCTGATCATTTAACTGAGATAGACAAACTTTTTTATTACGTCAGTGACAGATGTTTACGTGATTACACTGTTGGATAACTTCACACTTAAGAAATTGTATTTTGTCTGTACTGTGTGAACTCTTCATATTTTTTCAGAACCATTGTGATACTCTGAGAGCTTTGAATGATGTATTTGGTATGAGATCATGATTTTTAAAGTACGTTTGAGGCAGATGACACTATTGAAATGAGCAGAGAATATTTTTTATGGTTTGAAATTATTGCAGAAAGCTATGACTTTTTTGAGATTTGACTGAGGTGTTATGATGTAATTTTTATGACGACGATGTGTATTATGCTGCTGAGGTATGTTTATGTCAATAAGAAGATGCTACCATATATGAGGAATGTGATTACGTGTTTATATGTATATGAGTAATGAATAGAAGTTAGGGACTCTTGACTTTTGAAAAAGGATGTTGGAAACCGAGAATCGTACTTTAAGAGTTTTGAAATGTGTGTGTAAATGCGTGGATGTATCACAATGCTGGCGAGAATTTTTTGGACACTGTTATATTCATAAGATTTTGTTTCTACACATTTGCAACGCTAATTCTTGACCTGTGAAATTTTGTATATGAGACTGTCACTGTAGCGGAAACTGCTGTCGTAAATATTTCCGTAAGAAAGTTAAGTGACCACCTGCACATAATGCGACGTGGGCACCCAGGTGTGTTAGACGCCTGGAGAACAAGCCATTAGTGTGAGTGCCTCGTCTGAAGCACAGGTAGAAAAAAAAAGAGAAAGGGAAGGCCATTGTCCGCGCTACTGACATCTCCTTGTTGAAAGCATACTGTGGAGCTCGTAATTTATGATATTTATTGAAATGCCTAATAAAATGACAAGAAATATTTTTACATCTGCACACCTGATTATGACAAGTGTCTTTCTCCGAGAGTTGAGTGCTACTGACTTACGAAATGCCACATGACTATTGAATGATATTTTTATGCTTTGCTTTTCATAGTTGCTTATTTCATTTAATATCTGGTTTCCAGCTGTGTTGCAGCATTAGTTTTATAAAATAAACTTAGATGCATTTGCTAATGTGAACTCTTTCTGTCAACGGATCTATTAAATAATTATTTTATGATCCACATTCTTTAAAAAAGGAGCACTTGGAAAGGAAAGAACAATACGAAGGAACTAGTAACAGTAACACATAATTTTCTTTTCAAGTATATGGTAATATTTTTTTACAATCAGTTGTTATGGTGCACCACTTTAATTACATAGACATTAAGATGTGAATAGACATTTTCCTTGTCTGCATTGTTGTTTTTACTGTAATATTTTTTCTGCTTGAGCTATGTCATGTTTAGGTATAAGTTGCTGCTGTTTGCCAGGCATAGTGTTATTGAATTTGACTTTTGCTAATTTATGCTGCTAGCTTTGCCAATTTGCATTTTTTTTTGCATTGCTGTTTGTGTTAATGTGTTATGTGATGCTGCATTGCCTCGTCCCTTAGTTTAGCATCTGAGCTCAGTAGATTTAAGTTAGCTTAAGAGGGGGTAGACTATATAAGAAACTGACTATGGAGAATAGGTAAAGAAATGTATTGAGAAGCTATATGAAAATGGTTTGGGCGAAAAAGAAGGATACTGTACAGTGGAGAAAAACTATTTTTGACAGAGGATGTGAACAGAATACAGAGGGCAGGCTTAGATAGGACTTTTTGGGAATAATGATGAATGAAGGGAGATCTCCGAGAAATAAAGAAAGTTTTGTTTGCAAAATACTGCAGTAAAACAAACCCTGTCCTTTCCTTCTATTATTCCTCTATATGTTTGTGTACCCTTGTGTATTTGTGTTTTTCCTGTCTTTATGTGTTTAGCTGATGAGAGCTATGTTGTAGACATTTTCTAATATTCTGTTATTTAATTTGTAAAGATGTTTCGACATTATTTATACTGTTTGGTTGCTCACATGTAAAGTTGATGTTTCAAAAGTTATTCTGATCTTTTATGTATTTACTTATGTCATAATTCCTGTAACACTCATGTATATGTCTATTTCTATTCTTTTGTAAAGCCTGTACTACAAATGTTATCTGTATTGTTATGTTCTTTAATGATGTATTTTGTACCTTTGTAATTGTATTCTCATGTTATAATATTGTAATTGACACCAGTTCATCAAATTAAGTAACTTGTAAGTTCCATTTCACTGCACACGTTCTGTTGGTCATAGTATATGGACAATATGTGAGAAGTAGGGACTGTTAGTGTTTGCACGTGTGTTAATAATTCAGCAAGGGACTGGATAACAGCATTGCTGGTTCTAAGGACAATTCAAAAAATTTTTTTTGTGAGTGCACAAGTGGTGGTTTATGGACTTGCTATCTTCTCCGCAAGACTCTTCAATGGTGATTGTGCACCTGCACAGTTGCAACAGATGGCTGCTGGCCGTCTCCACAAGGACTACTGTGGGTCTACACCTTTGCTGACTCACCAGTACCATTATTTCTACAAGGACTGCAGTGGGTCTGCACCTCTGGTGGCCCACCAATACCACAATCTCTACCAGGACTACAGTGGGTCTACTCTGTGATGACCTACCTACCAATATTCTTCGAAACGTCGACTGACTCTGCTGTGGGTTTGCTCTGTTGTGGCCCATTACCTGTCAGCATGTCAAGAGTCAGCACTATCTTACCGTTGGAAGGACAATACTACTTCTTCAAGACTGCATGGAAATCCACTACTTCCATGTGCATTGTATTTTACTGCTCAGACTTTGAGCAAACAAACTGCAGGTTTACTCTTATGATGAATGATCAGGACTGTCTTTATTGACTGTGAAAAAATTTTAGCTGTTGACCAACATTGTATCAATAAGTGTGTGCATTTGATATCTTTGTTATTGTAATTATGAAAAATTTTATCAAATCTTTATTGGCCACTGCCCAAAAATATTTTGTAAAATTTTTTTGTGGGGAGCATGGGGGCTATGTAAGTAGGCTGTTTAGATTTTTATATGGGTAATGCCACGTAGCGCTCTATATGAAAATCACTGGCTGTGCTGTGTGCAGTATGTGGCTAGTTTGCATTGTTGTCTGCCATTGTTGTCATGGACTGCTACAGCTGGATGTGAACAGCGCGTAGCGTTGGGCAGTTGGAGGTGAGCCGCCAGCAGTGGTGGATGTGGGGAGAGAGATGGCGGAGTTTTGATGATTTGTGATACTGGATGTTAATTATGAATATTAAGGTAAATACAGTGTTTGTTCTCTATTAAAATCTTTCATTTGCTAACTATCCCTATCAGTAGTTAGTGCCTTCAGTAGTTTGAATCTTTTATTTAGCTGGCAGTAGTGGCGCTCGCTGTATTGCAGTAGTTCGAGCAACGAAGATTTTTGTGAGGTAAGTGATTTCTGAAAGGTATAGTTTAATGTTACTCAGGGCCATTCTTTTGCAGGGATTTTTGATAGTCAGATTGCGTTGCGCTAAAAACATTGTGTGTCAGTTTAAGCACAGTCGTGTATAAATTGTTCTAAGGGGACGTTTCAAAGTGTCTGATTCTTTGGGCCTTCAGCCTAACTAAAGAACTGCTTTAAGATAAGGTTTTAACTTTTAAATTTCTGTTTTGGTTGAGTTTTGCCTAATTAAGAACTGTTAAATTAAAGTGGCTTTCAGCCAGTAATTAAGTCCCAAAGATTAAACCTGCGTGTTTAAAAAAATTTTTTTGGGCTCTTATAATGTTTGATTAAATAATAAAGTTGTATGTTCGAGTGTAACTGATAGCCCTTAATTTAGGCCCCTTTCCACAATTTAAACTACCTGTCCTGTCCTGTGGGTTTAGCAGGGCATTTCAATGGGGTCCATGGTGAACAAAGAGATCAGCTGGAGATCCTTTTAAAGAAAGGTTTTACCCATCTGACATTACATATGTATTTAAAGAATAAAACAACTGACTCACAAAGAGTGAACCTGGAAATTTTCTTATATTTTCTATGTTTACTGGCAAATGTGAAATAAGTCGAACAGCAGTGTAAAGAATTTTTATTTATGGTTTATTTTATGTAATTCCCATGTATATTTGAACTTTTTACTTTCCTTTAAATGCTATATACGTAGTTCATATAGAGGGCGCAATACAACCAAATTATGTGTTCCCCACACAGCCTACCTTCTTTATTCAGTAGTATTCAAAGAACTGTGACTCACGCCCGAACAACAGGGAACTAACAAGCATCGAGATTAAAAAATGTTGGTATGTAATCTAATATATGAGCCATAGAGGTTATGTAGTGAGTTGTATCATTTTATTGCATCATCTGACCATGTACTTCTTGTACAGTATTTTTAGTATTGATAATGGCTAGGCACTAGCCGAAATCTGGATTTGCGTAATTAAACCTACAAAAAAGAAGGACGACTGATTGCTGCGCTCTATAATTTATAAGTATATAGAAAAAGTGTACAAACTTCAGTTACCGCTGCTCGAAAAGTTTGTTAACACATGCACTGATCGACAGCGCCAATTACAGACATCTAGTGCCACCGCTGGAAGCTACATGCAGAAAATAGTGGAATACAACATTACTCGCTCAGTACGTGACCTATGGTTACAGTGAACGAAGAGAAGCATATTTTGTATTACTTTATCACAAGTTTTTCGTTTGTTATAGATTCTGAATGTACTTGACTCGCGACAGTCTTGATGCTGCTATTCGACATCTGGGGATGTCTGGACACCCAGTTTGGAAAGTTCTGATCTGGGGAATATGCAGTCAGCAATGATAACATATACCAGGAATTAAAAGTATACAGCATACTGAATAAAGTGGTGGAGCGACGAATTCACGCGTATCTCGAACACGTGGAGATACCGACCTATCGGCAGTAGAGACCTTGGAACACATAGGGAACACTGGGCACCAGACCAGCCTAATTAACCTAGTCTTTGCAAGAACATGATGAAAATCGCTACCTGCATGGTGTGTGGGTGAATGCAGTGTTCTTCTTTTCCTTCTACACTTCATAGATTAAGCTTCATGTAAATTCCGTCATCACAAACTGCCTATGAGTCTCCCCTTTATCGAATTATTTCGTTATGTAACACAAAGGCTATTTTAATACTAATTTTCCATTCAGCTATGTTTGTACCTTACTTTATTCACGATACCTTTCGCGGCTTTAACTTCAGGTACGTAGACATAGCTAGTCGATATCTACAACTACAGATATACTGCGAAGGCTACCATACGGTGCATGGCGAAGGGCACCTTGTGACATTATTAGTCATTTCCTTTCCCGCTCCACTCGCAGATGGAGCGAGGAAAAAATGCCTCCATACTAGCCCTAAGTACTCTTTTCTTATCGTTAGGCGAATTGTACCATTCAATCATTAGAATTGCTCTGTAGTCTCTAAATTTTATCAATACCGTTTCACGAAAAGAACGTCGTCTTCCTCCAGTGATTCCGATTTGAGTTCACGGAGCATTTCCACAATACTCGCATATTAATCGAACCTAAGGGTAACAAATCCAGCAACACGACTCTGAATTGCTTGAATGTCTTCCTTTAGTCTGACCTGGAGGGAACCCCAAACACACGAGCAGTAATCAAATATAAGTCGCACGGTGTTCTATACGCGGTCTCCTTTATAGATGAGCTACGCTTGCCTACAATTCTGCCAATAAACCGAAGTCGACCATTCGCCTTCCCTAATACAGACTTTACGTGTTCGTTCCGTTTCACAATTTCATATCGCATTAAAATGGTATGCATCCGCAAGTAAATCCTGTTCCTATACCATAGCAACCACCGCTACGGTAAATATACGGGGTGTATCAAAAAGAATCGTCCGATTTGGCTTGTCTATATTTATGAAAGTAATAAACATATACAACAAATTTTATTTTTTGATGAACGAGAAACTCAAAAATTTTTTTCTCTGCCTTTTCGTAGGTGTTTAGAATGCCCCCCTTGAGATGCATGGCGTGTGTCAATGCGGTATTCAAATTGTTCCCAACTGCAGCGAGCTTGTCTTTAATTACAGCTTCCACAGCTGCTGTTACGCATTGTCTCAGTTCATTAATTGTTGTTGGTAACGGATGCACGTAAACAGAGTCTTTTATAAATGCCGGCCGCTGTGACCGAGCGGTTCTAGGCGCTTGAGTCCAGAACTGCGCTGCTGCTACGGTCGCAGGTTCGAATCCTGCCTCGGGCGTGGATGTGTGTGATGTCCTTAGGTTATTTAGGTTTAAGTAGTTCTAAGTCTATGGGACTGATGACCTCAGATGTCCCATAGTGTGTAGAGCCATTTCTTTTACAAATCCCCACAAGAAATACTCACATACAGTCAGGTCCAGTGATCTTGGAGACCAGTAATGTAAGGCTGAATCATTTGTTCCAGTGCGACTGATCCATCGTTCAGTAATCCTTTGATTTAAAAATTCCCGCACTTTCAGATGTCAGTCTGGCGGTGCCCCATCCTGTTGGTAAATGAAGTCCTTTGAATCAGTCTTCAACAGTGCGAAAAGAAAGTTCTCGAGCATATCGACATATGTGCTTCCTGTAACAGTGCTCTCGGCAAAGCAAAATGGACGACACACCTTTCCCCGTTAAGCTTCACAAAACACATTAAATTTCGGAGAGTCCCTCTCATGTACAACCTTATGTGGTTGTTCCGAACCCCATATTCTCGCATTATGACGGTTCACCGGTCCATTTAAATGGAATGTTGCCTCGTCACTAAACAACAAGCGTGGAAGAAAACTATCATCGTCCATCTTTCGAAGATTGAAATTACAGAACGTCACTCGTTGTTGTTTGCCACCTTCGCGAAGAGCTTACAGCAGCTGAATTTTGTATGGTTTCATATGTAACTGTCAACGCATCACACACCAGACGGACATAGGGGGCATGTCGAGCTGCGGGCTCCTTGTGAACGTGTGGCGGATGCGGCCGACGTTTGTGTCAGGCACTAGGGGACTACCCGGCGATTTGCCTTTACGCAAACAACCTATATCGCTGCACTATTTCGACAGCATGTCTTTCAGATTTGCCATAAAAAAGTGGTATCCTAATTTCTACTCACTGGTATACATTTCTGCAGTCAAATAGTATGGAGGCAGAAATAGCCTGGCCGGCCGCGGTGGCCGTGCGGTTCTAGGCGCTCCAGTACGGAGCCGCGCTGCTGCTACGGTCGCAGGTTCGAATCCTGCCTCGGGCATGAGTGTGTGTGATGTCCTTAGGTTAGTTAGGTTTAAGTAGTTCTAAGTTCTAGGGGACTGATGGCCACAGCAGCTGAGTCCCATAGTGCTCAGAGCCATTTAGAAATAGCCTGCCGATAGTCGACTAAGTTCGTGCTGGTTCTGAAGTACACAGAAGTAAACAGTCGAAAGGCTAGGTTCAAAGACGTAACCTGGCATTAACGTGTTTACAACGCAAAAGCCGATTCCTGCCGACTTGCTTTTCAATATTAGAATACTTCTCGGATTCTTTTGTGAAAAATTTGTATCTCAGAATTGACGAGCATAATACCACAGTGCTCGTCTTTCCAAGCACATTCGGATGCTGTTAAGAAAATTATACCATTCTATTTTAAAAAACCAGACTTGATTTAATTTCTCGATTAACACGAGAGTTGAGACTCTTTATTACATATCAAAGTACATGCTCCTTTGCCTTCTATCGTTTGCCGAGAATTTCATTTTGATATCAGGAATCGTTTACGAAATAAAAAGGGTGTTACCTTACATGCGACTCACGCTGCGTATGTGGCTCCTTACATTTCAGCCGTACAGAGAAATATGTCTCGAAAAACTCTGTAATATACTTGCTTCTGAATGGGAAGACTTTTTCGGTTGTGGAAAATGTCTTCACACAGTACTAATTTTCAAATTAGGCAACTGAATAAGTTGTTGGAGACTAAATAATGGCGATGAGATGTTTGTTCTTCTTCCAACAGAATACACTATAAATACACACATCAAAACAAGTTTTGCACTAACCCGCTTCCCAGAACTCCTGAAGATAGACGTTGACTGTGGATATTGTACCACAGACAAAGTCCCTTTGACTGTTCAGAGATGTCACTAAAACCGCCCAAAGATGTAAACAACCATGTATGAGACGGAGGGGGTCCGACAGCCGACCAGTTCCAGTATCTCACCAGGAAGGAGGTACACGGCTCGTGTTGTCTGTTGTCCAACCATGCCTAGAAGGTCAAAACCGATTGCGTCCGCATTGTTACTGTGTACCAGGAACTCGGAGTGGACCAAAGCGATGTTGTTCGGACATGGAGGAAATACAGAGAGACAGGAACTGTCGATGACATGCCTCGCTCAGGCCGTCCAGGGACTACTACAGCATTGGATGATCACTACCTACGGATTATGGCTCGGAGGAATCTTGAGAGCAACGCCATCGTGTTGAATAATACTTTTCGTGCAGCCACAGGACGTCTTGTTACCACTGAAACTGTGAGCAATAGGCTGCATGATGCGAAGCTTCACTCCCGATGTCCATGGCGAGGTCCATCTTTGCAACCACGACACCATGCAGCGCGGTACAGATAGGCCCGACAACATACCGAATGGATTGCTCAGAATTGGCATCACGTTCTCTTCACGGATGAGTGTCGCATATGCCTTCAGCCAGAGAATCGTCCGAGACGTGTTTGGAGGCAACCCGGTCAGGCACAATGCCTTAGACACACTGTCCTGCGAGTGCAGCAAGGTGGAAGTTCTTTGCTCTTTTGGGGTGGCATTATGTGGGGCCGACGTACGCCGCTGGTGGTCATGGAAGACGCCGTGACGGCTGTACGATACGTGAATGCCATCCTCTGCCCAATAGTGCAACCATATCGGCAGCATATTGGCGAGGCATTCGCCTTCGTGGACGACAATTCTCGCCCCCATCCTGCACGTCTTGTGAATGACTTCCTTCAGGATAACGACATCGCTCGACTAGGGTTGCCAGCTTGTTCTTCAAATATGAACCGTATCGAACATGCCTGGGATATTGAAAACTGCTTACGGACGACGTGACCCACCAACCACTCTGAGGGGTCTACGCCGAATCGCCGTTGAGAAGCGAGACATTCTGGACCAACAGTGTCTTGATGAAATTGTGGATAGTATACCACGACGCATACAGGCATGCATTAATGCAAGAGGACGTGCTACTGGGTATTAGTGGTACCGGTGTTTACAGCAATCTGGACCACCACTTCTGAACGTCTTGTGGTACAACAAGCAATGTGTGGTTTTCATGAGCAACAAACGGGGCGGCTATGATGTTTATGTTGATCTATATTCCAATTTTCTCGGAACCGAGGTGATGCAAAACTTTTTTTGATGTGTATACTTCTGTGTTTGGTGAAGGGTGCTTCTATTCAACTGGAACCTTATTGTCCAACATTGTTGCTTTTCAAAGTTCAACTGTTTAACACTATCCAACAGTGACCCAATCCAAGGGAGCAATATTTATTTATTTTTTCTTTTGGTCTATGAACGCTGCATCATAGGTATTCGAAAAGGGAGTAAAAGCATCAACTGTGGAGCCGCTAAATGCTCTTCCCCTATGTGTGTGACCTCTCACACGTCTTTTCCAACATTTCCGTAGCGGTGTGACAGTTGGTTAGTAAGACTGCGTTTACTTCGGTTACTCTCCACGATATTTATTAGAAAGAAAAAAAAATTTCCACAATACTTATTAGGCACCACGGTCCAAGTAAAAACACAATTAAAAACACAATAACATCGTACCTCACCACCAATTAGAAAGCTCAAAATATCAGAGAAGAAATCAACCTACACAACCTATTCGTTCAGAAATATCTTCAAATTGCAGATGACACACCTTAACATGACTTTAACCAACCTACAGGTTGCCTTCAGCAACTAAACCTTGCTTATAATGAAAAGCTTCCAAAAGCTCCTCGCAAGTGTGGTTGTGCGTGTTTGGAGCATGTGAGATTAAATCTCCAGTAAAACGACGAAGGAGGTACAAGAATGGCATAGGCAAATGTCACTGACCGACTACTTACAAAAAATATGGGCGAGCCAGTCACCCTGTTGATACATTAAAACCATCTCCCTAAATCCTGGTAAAAATGTTGAACAATTCACAAAAATTTAAAACTAGAACCACATTCGTTTGAAAGTTTCTTAAAATAGAGGGCAGATCCGTCAGCAAATCCGCCGCGGTCCGCTAGTTGGAAAATAAAGCACAGTTCAATAGAACGTGGTGCACGGTGCTAGGTACGCCACAAGCACCAAACATTGGAGGTTTATCTAGCCGGAGCAAGAAGCCATGCTTCGTAGGGCTGTGACCTATGCGAAGACGAGTAAGGAAGACCTCGGCTCTTCGACGTGGCTGGAAGGAGGTACGCCACGGCCGCGTTGTGGGCTTTACTACACGGAGCTAATTGTCTGTCACTTCCAGCCACTCATTCTCCCACCGATCCAAGACTCTGGAGCTCAAAAGCGAGGCTACAACGTGGAGGGGGATTGCACACTGAAAGAACATAGGATCATGACACGCCTCCTTGGTTGCTAGATCCACACATTCTTTCCCCGCAATTTCCATGCGGCCTGGTACCCAGGAGAGAGATACCTCCTTCCCAAGTCGTTGAAGGTGGAGGAGGTCATCCTGGATATTCTGGACTACTTTATCTACTGGGTACACACGTTGTAGAGAGCGAAGGGCACTCATAACAGACAAGACATTTTGGACTGGAAGAACGTCTCACCTCCTCCAGTGTACACAAGATCGCATATAATTCTACGTCGAAGACAGTAAAGTCTTGAGGCAGTCGGACTTTGAGGGCACGATCCACGAAAACAACAGAGCAACCAAGGGAGTCCAACTGCTTAGACCCGTCCATCTAGACAGCAACATGGTTGTGGTACTCATATAAAGTGTCAGAAAGTATTGCGCTGAAAACAGAAGGCGTAGTGCAATCTCTCCTGTACTGCACCAAATCTAAAATTACTCTGGACCCCTGCTGTAACCAGGGCGACAGACAGTTAAAGTCCTGGATTTGGGGCTGTGCTTGCTCCACATCGAGTGAATCAAGCACAAGCCGCACACGGATCCCAAACAGTACGGTGGCTCGTGGACAGTTGGAGAAAAGGCATTCCAGAGACGGACGAGCAGCAGTATGGCACGCAGGAGCTGCGAGGAAGTGACATGCCTGACGCACCATGATCCTCGGACGGAGCTACTTCACAACTTTGGGTGACAGTCGTGGAGACGGAGTGCCACCACATTCAGCAGCATTTTCAACTTGACTACCAAGGTCGGTTCTCATCCCAGCTGCAGTTGCTGACCCAGACGACTGGATGATGCAGCTCCGTCTCGCCCGGCCGTGCCGTGTCTTGGCACAGCGGTTCACACAACTACATGGATTACCCTGGCACACCTACCTCATCGACCCAAATTGTCACTGTCGCCTCATCTATTCTAAATGCCCCCTTACACACGAACAGAATTGTGTGTAGGGGGCATTTACAGTAGACCGAAGCGTCAATCAGAATTTGGATCGAGGAGGATGGCGTGCCAGGATAATCTGTGCAACTGTGTGAACCGCTGTGCCAAATTGGAGTTGTGGCTAACGCACCTACCTAGTAAGTGGTAGACCCGGATTCGATTCCCGGCCTTGAGACAAATTTTCACCCGCCGCTTCAATCTATACACATAAAATCATATCTGCAGTACACCAGTAAAGTCTCTGAAATTGTAACATTTCATTTGAAGGTGATTTGATCAACCTTCTGCCAAGCAGTGTGAATTGCAGAACAGTCACGTAGATGTAGACATAGACTGGTACGAGTCGTGCACGAGTTGTCAGTTCTGGAAGACAAGCAATGGTACATTCTCCATCTCGCAGCCTCTTACCATCTCTCGACTGAATTTACCAACGTCAATGTCTCTGTTAATGTTTCTGTTTGTTACTGAGCAGGAAAATTCCTCAATAAACTCTCAACGTTAGTTGATGTTTTTGAATTACGCCGATAGTTGATACAAGCATATTCTTATAAAAATACGGTTGAGAACTGCGTACCTCATGAATGGGTTAGCCGGTTGCGTTAATAAAGATGCTCGACAACTAGAACTCGAGTACGATGTTCTACAGGCTCGTATGATTTTGAACCTTGTTTGCGTGGAAACACTTGAAATGCGCATTCTACTAGGGAAGCGTCGCTTACATTTGTTCATAGCGATGGAGTGAAAAGTGAGCAAATTCGGTGAACTGCTTGGTGTACGCTTCCATTTGTACCGACAGCGATGATATTAATTAAAGTGAACATCGTTAGTTGCTAAAGTATTGTTAAGTATATGCAAAGACTTTGATAGAGGGGAGGATAAAGAAAAAAAGGAGCTAACACTAATTTAAGAATGCTGTCCTTAAGATCAGGATAGAAATTGTGTAACAATAAAGAAACTCTTTGTTCTGTAGAATTATAATGAGAAGATTTAATTTGTCAATCGTTGTACAAGGGCAAAGAATTCACTATTTGATTTCTCTTGTTCTAGAAAGCACACAACGCTCGGTCATTCAACGTTGTAAGTCTGTAATAATTTAATAAATGGTAAATGTATAACCGTTTCATTTAAATAGACAGTCCTCTTTCGTGCAGGAAGTAGTAACTTCCCTAATTTTCAATGACTGCAGCAGCACAGAAAGATCGCGTCAATAAGAAACGTTGTTGGCCGCCATTACCGGCCGTATCAATTCGTTTCATATTTTTGCAACTTATAAATAATTTCTTTGTGACCGGCCTTATATGAATATATTAGTAGCTTTAAGACATTTGCGTCATTTATCGTAATTTGTGGACTATCAGTTGAGTGATTCAAATTGGCCGCTTCACGGCGATCGATTACCATTTCAAAGACAATGTTTTGGGGTGTCAAAAAATACATAGTTAAGTTTCCTTAAAAAGAGACAACAATATTTCGGCACGCGACACCCGCGAATAACAGTATTTTCTCAAGTTGAAGTTCGTCGAAGAAATCCTGATATGTTCAGTTTTTCCCATAGATCAAGTAAACATTTCACATGTAACATTTTAAGGAGACTCACGCCACGCATCCGTAGCAAGGATGTGCGCCTTTATTAAAAGCGCAATTACTACAGTTAAAGAATCAGAACAGATGTCAGTTTGTCATCCCCCGTTTGATATTCTGTTCTTTCCTGTAGTCAAAGAAAGTGGTACACCTTCCTAATGTCGTGTAGGGCACCAATGAGCACGCAGAAGTGATGCAACACGACGTGGCATGGATTCGAATAATGTCTGTAGTAGTGCGCAAGGGAAATGTCATCATGAATCCTGCAGCCGGCCGCTTTGGGCGAGCGGTTCTAGGCGCTTCAGTGCGGAACCGCGCTGCTGCTGCGGTCGCAGGTTCGAATCGTGCCTCGGGCATGGATGTGTGTGATGTCTTTAGGTTAGTTCGGTTTACGTAGTTCTAAGTCTAGGGGGCTGATGACCTCAGATGCTAAGTCCCATGGTGCTTAAACCCATTTGAACCATTTTTTTAATCCTGCAGGGTCATCCATTAATCCGAGAGAGTACGAGGGAGTGGAGATCTCTTCTGAACAGCACGCTGCAAGACATCCCAGACATGCTCAATAATGTTAATGTCTGGAGAGTTTGATCGCCAGCGGAAATGTTTAAACTCAGAAGAGTGTTCCTGAGCCACTCTGTAGCAGTTTTGGCCGTCTGAGGTAACGCGTTGTCCTGCTGGAATTTCCCAAGCCCGTCGGAATGCACAATGAACATGAATGGATGCAGTTGAGTAGACAGGATGCTTACGTACGTGTCACCTTTCAGAGTCGTATCTAGACGTATCGGGGGTTCCATATCACTCCGACTGCACACGCTTCACACCATTGCAGAGCCTCCACCAGCTTGAATTGTCTCCTGCTGACATGCAGGGTCCATGGATTCATGAGTGTCTCGATACCCGTACATATCCTTGCGCTCGATACAATTTGAAACGACACGCGCTGCAGCCGTGGACTGTGCGGCTGATCCCGGCGGAGGTTAGAGTCCTCCCTCGGGCATGGGTGTGTGTGTTTGTACATAGGATAATTTAGGTTAAGCAGTCTGTAAACTTAGGGACTGATGACCTTAGCAGTTAAGTCCCATAAGATTTCACGCGCACAGTTTCTTGAAACGAGACTGGTGCGACCAGGAACATGGTTCCAGTCATCGACAGTTTAATGTCAGTGTTGACTGGCTCAGGTGAAACGTAAATCTTTGTGTCGCGCAGTGATCAAGGGTACACGTGTGGGTCTTCAGCTCCGAAAGCCCATATCGATGATGTTTCTTTGAATGGTTCACACTCTGACACTTGCTGAAATGAAATGTCGTGTGGCTAGAGCCTCCCGTCGGGTAGACCGTTCGCCTGGTGCAGGTCTTTCGATTTGACGCCACTTCGGCGACCTGCGCGTCAATGGGGATGAAATGATGATGATTAGGACAACACAACACCCAGTCCCTGAGCGGAGAAAATCTCCGACCCAGCCGGGAATCGAACCCGGGCCCTTTGGATTGAGAGTATGTCACGCTGACCACTCAGCTACCGGGGGCGGACTGACACTTGCTGATAGACCAGCACTGAAATCTGCAGCAGTTTGCGGAATGGCTCAAGTTCTATCACGTTGAACGATTCTCTTCAGTCGTCGTTGGTACCGTTTTTCCAGGGTCTTTTCCCGGTGGCAGCGTTGTCGGAGATTTGACGTTTCTCCGCATTCCTGATTTCGTGTTTCATTGCTTCAAAACGGTTCTAAACACTATGGGACTTAACATCTGAGGTCATCAGTCGCCTGGAACTTAGAAGTACTTGAACCTAACTAACCTATCACACGCATCGATGCCCGAGGCAGGATTCGAACCTGCGACCGTCGCGGTCCCGCGGTTCCAGACTGTAGCGCCTAGAAACGCTCGGCGACTCCGGCCGGCTCACGTTTCATTCATGAAATGGTCGTACAGGAAAATCCCCACTTTATCGCCACCTCGGAGATGCTGTGTCCCATCGCTCGTGCACCGACTGCAACACGACGTTCATACTCACTTAGACCTTGATAACCTGCCATTGTAGCAGCAATAACCGATCTAACAACTGCGCCAGACCCTTGTCTCATGCCGTCCGCGGTGGCCGTGCGGTTCTGGCGCTGCAGTCCGGAACCGCGGGACTGCCACGGTCGCAGGTTCGAATCCCGCCTCGGGCATGGGTGTGTGTGATGTCCTTAGGTTAGTTAGGTTTAAGTAGTTCTAAGTTCTAGGGGACTTATGACCTAAGATGTTAAGTCCCATAGTGCTCAGAGCCATTTGAGCCATTTGAACTTGTCTTATATAGGCGTTGCCGACCGCAGCGCCGTATTCTATCTGTTTACATATCTGTGTATTTGAGTATTCATGCCTATACCAGTTTCTTTGGCGCTTTAGTGTATTTTACTGCAGTGCTTTTCAGTACAATTATTCCCCCTTTATGATACATGCCTCATAATCAGTATGTTTAGGCACCAGTACACGTTGTTGCACACAAACAACTTGTCACCGACATGGTGATGTGAATGAAGACGTGCAACAGCTGACGTAGATGGGGACACACCACGTCGACTGCATTCCGGCACACAATTAGCGTGCCGAGGCGCCGGTGGTCGAACCGTGGAACCGGGACCGCCGCCCATTCCCCGCGGCGGCGCGGCCGAGCGGCCAGTCCTCACGCCCACGGCACCGGGCAACGGGCAGAGGGCCGCTGGCTGGTGAATAGCGCCAATCACCGGCCATTCACCGCCGGCGCCCGCACCTGAGGCCGTTTTCACGCGCTGTCATCGGCGCACACTGGCGCAATTTGAAGTCTCATTGTGCGCGACGCCCATACATTAGGCGCTCAAAGCGGCGGGCCGGGCTCGCCTTTCAACTTATTCAATTGGAGTTCATTAAGCGGCGGCTATCGGCGCCGGGATTGGGTGGCCGGGCGGCAGCCGGTCGCGATCGCCCAGGGCCTCGCGGACTCGCGCCAGATTCACCATCCTCCAGCAACGGCTCCCTCTCGGATTCCGACGGCTCTGGCCACCACGGGGAGGCTATCCTTATTTCTGGTCCAGTAGTATGATTATCGCCTACTTGAGCCATTCTGAAAATTTCTACGTGTTCCCGTCCAGCACCAGGATTGCACTCAGGTGACAAAGCCATGGGATATCTCATAGTATCATTTCAGACCTCATTTTGCCCGTCGTGGTGCAGTAACTCGACGTGGCATGGACTCAACAAATCGTTGGGAGTGCCCCACACAAATACTGACAAGGGAACCTCCCCATCGCACCCCCCTCAGATTTAGTTATAAGTTGGCACAGTGGATAGGCCTTGAAAAACTGAACACAGATCAATCGAGAAAACAGGAAGAAGTTGTGTGGAACTATGAGAAAAATAAGCAAAATATACAAACTGAGTAGTCCATGCTCAAGATATCTAACATTAAGGATAGTACCACCTCAGTAGCGCCGTAGTCCTGTGGTTAGCGTGAACAGCTGTAGAACCAGAGGTCCTTGGTTCGAATCTGCCCAGAGTGAAAATTTTAATTTTTTTATTTTCAGACAATTATCAAAGTTCAGGCACACACACAGACACAATCAACATCGTTCTCCAAAATTCCAGGACATGTTCAGATTTGCTTGGACGTATGCAGGATCTGACGGTCTACACACGGAAAAATTTGAAAACGTTAAAAACATATGTTTTGACAGAGCACAGGGAAAACTGTGCGACTTTTGCAGTCATTTGTTGCAGTTTATGTGACAAACTCCTACGTTTTCATCACTTTTTTGGGAGTGATTATCACATCCACAAGAAAACCTAAATCGGGCCAGGTACAAGAATCTTTTTACCTATTCGTCAAGTGTACAAGTTAGGTGGGTCGACAACATATTGCTGTCATGTGACGCACATGCCGTCACCAGTGTCGTATAGAATATATCAGACGTGTTTTCCTGTGGAGGAATCGGTTGACCTATGACCTTGCGATCAAATGTTTTCGGTTCCCATTGGAGAGGCACGTCCCACGTCCTTCCGTCTACTAATCGCACGGTTTTGCGGTGCGGTCGCAAAACACAGACACTAAACTTATTGCCGGCCGGAGTGGCCGAGCGGTTAAAGGCGCTACAGTCTGGAACCGCACGACCGCTACGGTCGCAGGTTCGAGTCCTGCCTCGGGCATGGATGTGTGTGATGTCCTTAGCTTAGTTAGGTTTAAGTAGTTCTAAGTTCTAGGGGACTTATGACCACAGCAGTTGAGTCCCATAGCGCTCAGCGCCATTTGAACTAAACTTATTACAGTGAACAAAGACGTCAATGAACGAACGGACAGATCATAACTGCGAAAATAAAGAAATTAAATTTTTTACTCGAGGGAGGACTTGAACCAAGGATCTCTCGTTCCACTGCTGCTCACGCTAACTACGGGACCACGGCGCTCCGGATCTCACACTGTCCTTGATGTCGCAAACGTTGCACATGGACTACTCAGTTTGTATATTTTGCTTATTTTTTTCATAGTTCCACACAACTTCTTCCTGTTTTCTTGATTGATCTGTGTTCAGTTTTTCAAGGCCTATCCACTGTGCCAACTTAGAACTAAATCTGAGGGTGGTGCGATGGGGAGGTTCCCTTGTGAGTATTGCTCCCTCTATAGCCGTACATAATTGCGAAAGTGTTACCGATGCATCATTTTGTGCACGAATTGACCTCTCGATGACGTCCCATACATGTTCGATGGGGTTCAGGATATCGACGACGTTCAGATCAGTCGCAAACAACTGTGTCGCGGCGACATGACATCTCTGTTTGGGAACATGAAGTACTGTGACTTACTCCAAGTAGGTGAACATAACCATTTCCAGTCAATGATCATTTCAGTTGGACCAGAGGACCGACATCGTTTCATGCAAGCGCAGCCCACACCATTATAGGGTCATCAGCAGCTTGTGCAGTGCCTTATTGAAAAGTTGGGTCCATAGCTTCGTGGTGTATCCGCCACACCCTATCATCAGGTCTTAACAACTGAAATCGAGACTCATCTGATAAGGCCACGGTCGTCCAATCGTCTAGTGTCCAACCGATTTCCTCACGAACACAGAAGAGGCGCTGCAGGCGAAGTCGTGCTGTTAGAAAAGCCACTCGCTTCCGTCACCTGCTGCCATAGCCCATTAAATCCTGATTCCACCGCACTGTCCTGAAGGATACGATAGTCGAACGTCCCACATCAATTTGGTTCAAATGGCTCTGAGCACTATGGGACTTAACTTCTCAGGTCATCAGTCCCCTAGAACTTAGAACTACTTAAACAAATGGTTCAAATGGCTCTGAGCACTATGGGACTCAACTGCTGTGGTCATAAGTCCCCTAGAACTTAGAACTACTTAAACCTAACTAACCTAAGTACAACACACACATCCATGCCCGAGGCAGGATGCGAACCTGCGACCGTAGCGGTCGCGCGGTTCCATACTGTAGCGCCTAGAACCGCTCGGCTACTCCGGCCGGCCCACATCAATTTCTGCGCTTATTTCACCTAGTGTTGCTTTTTTGTTAGCACCGACAACACTAAGCAAACGTCACTGTTCTCTGTCGTTAAATGAAGGCTGTCGGTCATTGCGTTGTCCGTGGTGAGAGAAAATGCCTTAAATCTGGTATTCGCGGCGCACTCGTGGCACTGTAGACCTTGAATTCCGTAACGATTTCCGAAATGGAGTGTAGCTTAGGTCTAGTTACAACTACCGTTCCGCATTCAAAGTCTGTCAATTCCTGTCGTGCTGCATTATCACGTCGGAAACCTTTTCACGTGAATCATCTCAGTAAAAATGAATGCTCCGCCAGTGCGCCGCCCTTTTAACCTTGTATTCGCGATACTACCGCCAACTGTATCACTTCATATCGCTGTCCCATGAATTTTGACCCCTCATTGTATAAAATACGGGAGACCATAACATTTTTACCCTCACATAAAGTGGTCGCAACTTTCTAATTGACGTCGACTCAGACACAATACTTGACACAAGCATGCACAACATTACAGTTTTGTGTCATAAACGGAATTATTTTCCTGAATGTGGATTAACTGTAAGTAATTATCTCCGAGAGGTAAGGAGCAGATAGAAAATCGGCCTAAATGCTATCCAAGGGAGGCACACTTACTTATCTGTGTCAGTGACTCCGGAATCACCAACAGGCCTGTGGCCTCCCGGCACGGTGTAAGCCAGACGAATAGTCTCCAAGACAGCTCCCTCAATCAGTATCACTTACAACGTATGGAGGCCCACTTGCCTGTGGACTTCCCTCCAAGGCGACGGTTTCCTCGCTGTTCTGTCGCACATGCCACCAAGACGCTGGGATTTCTATCGTCCATCCTATTTACGGATGAGTCACAAAAATAAGCTGTGATCTACGGAGAGTTCCAGTGGTATGTTGGGAATGAACCACTAGTACCGATTCAGCCTCAGTGTGTGTGCGGCGATTATCGCCGACCATCTTTTGGCGCCAGTCATCCTTCGACAACACCTCACGGGCGAAGCACACCTCCACTTCATGCAAGTGGCCCTATCTCCACTCCTGAAACACGTGTCTTTGGTGGTACGAAGGGTGATGTGCCTACCACATGATGGTCCCCCAGCTCACTGCCCTGTTGAGCGTGGAGCCAACACATTCCCACGTGCCTGGAGCCTTAAATCAGTCTTGGAAACACTGTCAAAGACCTTTTACCTCCATCTTCAAATGGAATGCATTTCCGGCTGCATTTCCATAGACCTTTTCTGCTACTTATCCTTTACAGTTCGTTTCCTCCACTTTGCCACATTTGGCAAAATCATTTAGTAAAGTTAATTTAATTTAATGCACTCAGTGTGAGCAAGGCTGGTGACACACCAAGTATCCAAACGGTACTCACGCCACACATTGTGTAGTGTTTGAGGGATGTGTAAAGAGAGACCCCATTGGTCACTTGATGACTGGAGAAGAGTGATTTGGGGTAATGAATCACGCATAGCGTGTGTCAGTCCATTGGAAGGATTTCGGTTTGGTAAATGTCTAGGAAATGTTACCTGCCATCATGTGTAGTCTCCACGGTCGACTACAGACGAAGTTGTATTACGTTATAGGGGTGCTTTTCGAGTTTAGGATGTAGTCTCCTTACTGCTCTTAAAGAAACGACAAATGCAGGATGACATGAACAATTATTACGGCATTCTGTACTGCATGCAGAAAATGAACAGTTCGGAGACGATGTGGCCTCCAGAAATGGCAGAGCGTGAGATCCGTCGCTTTTTCTCTGGAGCCACGCCACAGAAGAATGTTCACTTAAAATCCTTGAAACCATGTTTCTGATTAGCTGAAAATATTCATTTCTGTAAAATGAGCGCTTTGCCGCTCGAGTCTACCTGTAAACCCTTTGGTTCATTAGATTCAAAATCCTATCGGCGAGTGGAAGCGAGATTCTGCTTTCCTTCTTATGCCACGGCAACAGTGGTTAAGCATTGCTAAATCCGTAGGAACAGGAATTTGTTTAAACTATTTAACAACTTATTCCTGATCAGAGCTCGTAAGGTCAGCTACAATCGGCCGGCGAGTTTAATACACTGGCGGAAACAGTCCAGTTTCAGAGGGTTAAGGTAGACATTACTTGCTGCTGGGGGATGGAAGAGCTAAGGTTTGCTGCCGGACAACTGACGAGACGAAACTTGCAGTTGTACAGAAAGAGGTCTCCACTTTAGTTATGGGTACAGAGGGTGAGCTTAACTCAGAATTGCCACACGCTACTGCCACCGTCATCTACCTTCACGCCGTATAAAAGTAGTGAGAATCAGCCGACGATGCGATCACCGAATCGAGAACGATGCAATGCTAGTCAACTTTCATCAGGGGCTAACTGCACGGCTTTAGTGTTCGAAACCAGTTAGTTGCTTCCGTCATGCACTTTGCCATTCTTCTGGTGCTCGTGCTTATTTTCCAAGATCTTTCTTTATACCACAAACCATTCTTCTTGTTGTTGGCTATATCCGCGATTTATTCTATGCTTAGACGCTTTCTTAGACGTTTTAGTACAACGACAGGCGGACGGGCGTCTTGTCCTCGCTGTATACCGTAAGCCGACGCATACCGATTTATACCTGAATGCGCAACGTTTGCATCATCCCGCTCAGAAGCGAGCCGTTTTGAACACGTTGGTATATAGAGCAGAAACTGTTTCTGGCGAGGATCACTTAAGGTCCGAGATTAACTATCTGAAGTGCATGTTCCGAAAGAACGGCTATGGTGCACGCGATATAAAGGCAGGGTTCTCCAAAGAAAGGAAACGTGAAAATGCTGCACACTCACAGGATGAAACACCGATTGCGGTTCTTCCTTTTTATGGCGCTATTTCCAGCAAAATAGTAAGAGTCCTGCGTAGACGGGGTTAAGACCGATTTTTCGTCCTCCTAAGAAAATTCCTGGACTTGGAAGAGCAGTTGAACGGAATGGACAGAGTCTTGAAAGGAGGATATAAGATGAACATCAACAAAAGCAAAACGAGGATAATGGAATGTAGTCGAATTAAGTCGGGTGATGCTGAAGGAATTAGATTAGGAAATAAGACACTTAATGCAGTAAAGGAGTTTTGCTATCTGGAGAGCAAAATAACTGATGATGGTCGAAGTAGGGAGGATATAAAATGTAGATTGGCAATGGCAAGGAAAGCGTTTCTGAAAAAGAGAAATTTGTTAACATCGATTACAGATTTAAGTGTCAGGGCGTCGTTTCTGAAAGTATTTGTATGGAGTGTAGCCATGTATGGAAGTGAAACATGGACGATAAATAGTTTGGACAAGAAGAGAACAGAAGCTTTCGAAATGTGGTGCTACAGAAGAATGCTGAAGATTAGATGGGTAGATCACATAACTAATGAGGAGGTACTGAATAGGATTGGGGAGGAGTTTGTGGCACAACTTGACTAGAAGAATGGATCGGTTGGTAGGACATGTTCTGAGGCATCAAGGGATCACCAATTTAGTATTGGAGGGCAGCGTGGAGGGTAAAAATCGTAGAGGGAGACCAAGAGATGAATACACTAAGCAGATTCAGAAGGATGTAGGCTGCAGTACGTACTGGGAGATGAAAAAGCTTGCACAGGATAGAGTAGCATGGAGAGCAGCATCAAACCAGACCACAACAACAACAAGAAAAGTAAGGAGCTGATGCGCCCTGTTAAGGACAATCTCGGCCTCAGCTCCCTGGAGTTTATAACATCCCCTGTGAGTGCGGAAGCAATTAAATAGGTCAGACCATTCGTACCGTTTCCGACCGCTGTGCAGAACACCAACGCCACATAAAAAAATAGAGAACTGGAGAAATCAGCAACTGCGGAGCACAGCCTCACCAGCAAACATAAAATATTGTTCGATGAAACAAAAATTCTGTCCCACGTCTCCACGTACTGGGATTCTGTTGAAATAAGAATGAGCCAAAAGAACTTTAACCGCGATAGCGGACACCATCTGAACTGTGCATGGAAACGAGCGCTTGATCCAGAGAAGCAGCAGAGACGTTCCTTCCAAGGTTTGCGTTCCAGCGGAAGCGGTGGCGCCACCGGCGCACACATTGACACCGTCTGCGACAGCAGTGCGTAATCGCCGACCAATCACAAACCGACCAATCAGAAGCTGTTCACCGGCAATATATATATATATATATAAAGGCTGCCACAACAGCAGTGAAGACAGTCAGTTGCTCCTGACGATGACGACGGAGGTAATCTTCGAAAGGTTGAGATTTTATCCAGAATTGACGCGGCAAGAAAACCGAGAATGTTTCACATATCTTAGGTGTATGCTAAACAACTCAGCTGGCACCTCCTATAACACTCCTCTGGGCACTCCCGAATTTATTTTTACGTCTGAAGAAGTATCTCCATTCGAAATGATATGCTGTGTTCTGTTTACGAGAAAGTCTTCAATCCAGTCACGCAATCGACCTGATATTCCGTACGCTCGTATTATGTTCATTAGATGTCAGCACAGAAATGTATCGATTGCCTTCCGGAATTCAAAGGTGGCGGTCTCTCCCTGGGTGCCTGTATCTACTGCTTTCTGGATCTCGTAGATGAACAGAGCTAGCTGGGTTCCTCACGATAATTATTTTCGGAACCCATGTTTAATTCCTACATAGGAGATTTTCGGTCTCCAGAAATGTCCTAATAGGCGAGCAAAGCACATGTTCCAAAGTTCGACAACAGCCTCGTTTCAGAGGTATAGGCCTATAGTTCTCCGAATTTTCTTGGGTACGGGAATGACCTGTGCTTTTTTTTCCAAATCAAAAGGAACGATTCGCTTTTCTGGAGACATACGGTACATTGCTGCTAGATGTAGGGCAAATTCTTTAGCATACTCTGTGAGAAATCGAATTCGTATGCCGTCAGATACGGTGGGCTTTCCTGTTTTGATCATTTTTAGGTGCTTTTCTATCTGTCACTCACTCATTTCTATGTCTCCCATGTAGTCGGTCGTGCGACGATCTAAAGAAGGGTCTACAGCGCGATGTTCCTCTGTGAAACAGTCTTGGAAAAAGATGTTCAGTGCCACAATGGTCGCAGAGTGACTGGATAGATGTCATCGATACGTTTAGTAATTTAACATACGACCAAAACTACTCAGGATTTTTTATGTGAATTCCGTAGATTTTATGTCAACGATGTAGTATCTCATGACAGACTGCACCTTTACGCTCGCCAGTCATGTATCGTCTAATGAGCTTAGAAGGAGTGTCCAAATACTTGACTTTGCAAAACCGGTTGTCAAGAGTGTTGCGTGTAGATTATGTACAGAATTTCGTGGACATGAAATAATTTTCCCTATAGGAAAAGGTGGAGTACCTGTGACGTCTCCTACTGCTGCCTACCGACACTTCCACCATCAGCGAAGGTGTAAAGTCCTTTTTCTATGCCATCTAGTATTCTTCCCGTCATCGAGATACGAAAAAGCGAGGCGACAGAACACTATCTGTTTTTACAGTCAATTTTTGTTTACTATGCCCGCTCTTGGCACTAATTTGAGTCAGACTCTTTAGTTAATATGTTTAGATTCAAAATATTATAATCGGCTAGCTCCTTTGTTTAGCGGTTTCCGCCAAAGATGCTCATTAACAGAAACTAGGCGGCCGATTCGCTTTTCAAAATGAATTGATATCTTTCATCGAGTAGTACATGCACACCGAATTAATTCCTTCAAAATTCACAGGATTCATTTAACACAGCCGCGCGGTTAGAGGCGCCATGTCACAGATTGCGTGGTCCGTCCCGCCGGAGGTTCGAGTCCTCCCTCGTGCATGGGAGTGTGTGTTGTACTTAGCATAAGTTAGTTTAAGTGGTGTGTAAGTCTAGGGACCGATGACCTCAGTAGTTTGGTTCCTTAGGAATTCACACATATTTGAATATTTTGATGTATTGTCCGTAGAAAATTATTTCCTTTAATGTTAATGTGCAATAAACTATTATTATTATTATTATTATTATTATTATTATTATTATTATTTTCCAGAGATAATCCAATACACTGTCCACTTCTCGTGATACTCTGTTCGAAATCGTAGGACCCTATAGTTTTTCCTTAACTCGGTTTTTATTAACACATGTTCTTTGCTATGGTTCACTGCTATGGATGGTCGCATTTTAGCGCGATAATAAACGACGAAAGAGGACCTACAGTCGAAAGTCAAACTCGTTTGAATAGCAGCTTCGGCAACAACTGAAGTTCTTAAACTGGAATTAACGATATTGACTTTTCATCGATTGAGATGTTGGCTGGATGTTAGCGGTATCTCAGCTCTATCAGTTTTCGTACTTCTGACAATAAATTAAACGAACAAATTTAGTTTTTATGAGCCCGGCTTCCAGTGAAATTAACTACACTTATATTCATAAATTAAGGGTAATGCTGATACCTGGTGAAACAACGCTCTGGTGGACAGTTTGGGGGTTTAAATAACCTCGGGGTATCACCGTGCAGTGCATTTGACCTGCGGTCGTCGCACGGTGGCCGGTCAAACACAGCAGGTCGTAGCAGTGACCCTCCGTGTGCCACAAAGTATCATCTCAAGATTCTGGCAATGATTCCAGCAGACAGGAAAGTGTCCAGGCGCTACAGTACGGGACGTCAGTGTACAACACCACAAGAAGACCGATATCTCACCATCAGTGACCGTAGCACTGCAGGCAGCCTTGCTCGGGACATTACCGCAGCCACTGGAACGGTTGTCTCCAGACACACAGTCTACTGACGACTGAACAGACGTAGTTTATTAGCCCGGAGACCTGCAAGGTGCATTCCACTGACCCCTGGTCAAAGGAGAGCCTGGTGGCAAGAACACAGTACATGGTCACTGGAACAGTGGTCCCAGGTTATGTTCACGGACGAGTCTAGGTATAGTCTGAACAGCGATTCTCGCCAGGATTTCATCTGGCGTGAACCAGGAACGAGATACCAACCCCTTAATGTCCTTGAAAGGGACCTGTATGGAGGTTTGATGGTGTGGGATGGGATTATGATTGGTGCACGTACACCCCTGACAGAGGAACTGTAACAAGTCAGATGTATCGGGAAGTCATTTTGCACCAGTATGTCTGCCCTTTCAGTGGTGCAGTGGGTCACACCTCCCTCCTGATGGATGATAACGCACGGCCCCACCGAGCTGCCATCGTGGAGGAGTACCTTGAAACAGAAGATATCAGGCGAATGGAGTGGCCTGCCTGTTCTCCAGACCTAAACCCCATCGATCACGTCTGGGATGCTTTCGATCGACGTAACGCTGCACGTCTTCAAACCCCTAGGACACTTCAGGAGCTCCGACAGGCACTGGTGCAAGAATGGGAGGCTATACCCCAGCAGCTGCTCGACCACCTGATCCAGAGTTTAACAACCCGTTGTGCGGCCTGTGTAGGTGTGCATGGTGATCATATCCCATACTGACGTCGGGGTACATGCGCAGGAAACAGTGGCGTTTTGTAGCACATGTGTTTCGGGAAAGTTTTCTCAACTTATCACCAATACCGTGAACTTACAGATCTGTGTTATGTGTGTTCCCGATGTGCCTATGCTCTTAGCGCCAGTTTTGTGGCCGGCCGGGGTGGCCGAGCGGTTCTAGGCGCTACAGTCTGGAACAGGGCGACCGCTACGTCGCAGGCTCGAATCCTGCCTCGGGCATCGATGTGTGTGATGTCCTTAGGTTAGTTAGGTTTAAGTAGTTCTAAGTCTAGGGGACTGATGACCTCAGCAGTTAAGTCCCATAGTGCTCAGAGGCATTTGAACCATTTTAACCAGTTTTGTGTAGTGCCACGTTGTGTGGCACCACATTCTGCAATTATCCTTAATTTATGAGCATGAGTGTATTTCACGCAGTGGCTCATGAACTTAAGAGACGCGAATACTCAGGACTCAAACGCTAAAAGCTCGGACACTAAAATCTCGAACACAAAGACTCCCAGATGCTATAAAATCCCAAACGCCAAAGTCTCCCAGGCGCTAAAGATGTTAATAATATGTGCATTGGGTTTATATAGCAGTTGTGAACCAAAATGGACATTCGTTAGAATCTCTTTGAATAAAGCCCCTTGCTACTTTGCATATAATACTCTATTCCACTGGCTCTTACTATTCTTTTATTTAATTTTCTCAACTTTAAAACGGGAATTCGTGTTTTATATGAAATCGTTCATGGCCAGTTAGAATAAATTTTAATTTCAAAAAAAGAACATATGTGTAACGAGGGTTATATACCATTTGTGGCGTTTCTTTTTCATAAATGGAGGAGGCAGTTATTTGGAAGTTATTAGACAGTCCCCAGCCCAGAGCGCGAAAGTTCAGCTAAAATATGGTTTCTTCCCATAAGTTGGCTCTGGTGAACCACCGCTAACTAAATACCTAAACACAAAGTGTTAATCCACATAATAAATGATGCAGCGCACGATTTAAAACCAGTGTAGATAGCGAAGTTATTTGGAAACAATCTAGGTACAGTTCCACGGCATTTCATTTCGTAAAGGATAAAGCTGGCTGCTGAGGACCAACGTCGTAGGCTCGTATTTGGTCATTAATATTGCAGTCACAGCACAGCGTAAAACAAATCCTTGTACCTATGTACTTCAAAAATATAGTTACATATGAGAGTGCCCACTCTAACATCAACGCACAAGAGTGGCGCATTGTGAGAAGAGAGTACGTGTTCCGGACTTCGTACAAAGACAGTTCTGCTGCTATCCGCATCATCACAGTGTGCGACTGATATAGTGCAGCAACTGGTAACGTACCGGTTCTCCAAACACCCTCGTAGGGCAGTACGATTTTGGGGGCAAATCGTCTAATCTGCACATAGATCCCCCATGAAATTCTGGCTGTATATGGACTGAATGCAACGTCGCCCACAGCGGTACTGAAATGGTTCCAACAAGTTGAACAAAAGCGCACAATCGGAGGTGACACTGATCTGGAAGTTCAGACCTTGCAGCATACGATTTCCATCTCGGAAAGAATATCTTTGGAGAAAAAGATGTTATAAGGATGAAGACGTTTACAAGGTGGTTCTAGAATGAGCGGATCTCCGTCGCCGAGAAATTTCACAATTATTCCGACAGTTCTTAACAGAGTTTTGTGACTGTATCGAAAATAGTGTCGTGTATCTGTATGACTCTGTATTGTAATGCAGCATTACATCAAAATTACGTGGCCTATCAGTGGCCTATCGTTATAATGTGTAACATATTTTCTCAAGTCCCTTTTAACATAATGATTCTTTGTAATATTATGGCCCTTGACTGGTACAAAATTCCAGCATGTCGGGAACTAACTATTTTTTTGCATCCCGCCTGGATGGGCGGTGCGTGGGTCTGCTCCTGTGAACTGCTTCTGTAATATAGGCCGAGAGTGATGGAAGCGAGTAGCAGCAGGAGATGTGAAGCACTTCGGTACTGCATGTAACTTTCACATTTTTAATACAATCAAAACCACAAGTAAATGTCAAATGCATCTGTAACTTTGGCTAGGATGAGCACGTAGGCGTGAAGCCGTAGTCCACGTCTAATCCTGTGAAGTTAGGATGACTGTTGTGTATAATCTCAAAATTAACAAATTCTCGTGGCTGTCCAAACTTTAACTGGGTGTAACTGATACAAAGTCTCAATAGCAAGCTAGCCCACTCGGTAGTAGAAGCGACATTTCCAGGCCGTCTGCTCTTGATGAAATGCCCTGAGCTCAACAGCGTCGGTCAGAGGGCGCTGTTGTCGTCGTAGTTAGACTTCTCTCGTAGTGCCAACTTACGAGAGCGTGCACCTACGTTGTGGCATCGTAACTATCGACGCCACATATTTCACAATCAAATCTTAATTGTTTCTCCTTTTAAAAAAATCTGTTGGTGGACAATTTAGTGCCTCCGTTTTAGCGACGACTGCTCTGCGCTTCTATCGCTTCCACATTAGTTTACGCAGTACTCTATTCGCCAGAAGGCAATGCTGTATTGCGGTTCGCACTATTTTACATTAGAGATGCAACAGAGTCTTAAAAAACTATTGATAACAGGATTTCTTACTACTTGTCGCCATTCTCCCATCTCTCAGCAGTTACTGTGTAGGTGACAAAAAGTCATGGGATAGCGATACACACACATATACACATAGCGATAGTATCAAGTACACAAGATAAAAAGGGCAGTGCATTGGCGTAGCCGTATTTTTACTCAGGTGATTCATGTGAAATGATTTCTGTATTCATAATGGTCGCATGACTGAATTAAAACACTTTGGAGCTAGACGCAGGATCATTCCATTTCGGAAACTTCACGGAATTCAGTGTTCAGAGATTCACAGTCTCAAGAGTGTGTGTCGAGGTGATCAAAGGGCAACGCATTGGCCGACGGCCTTCACTTAACGGCCGAGAGCAGTGACGTTTGCATAAAGTTGTCGGTGCTAACAGACAAGCAACACTGCGTGAAATAAACGCAAAAATCAATGTGAGACGTACGACGAACGTATTCGGTAGGACAGTGCGGTAGAATTTCGCTTTAATGTGCTATGGCAGCAGACGACCGATGCGAGTGGCCTTGCTAACAGCACATCTAGTGCAGCGCCTCTTCTGGGCTCGTGATCATATAGGTAGGACCCTGGACGTGGACTCGTCAAATGAGTGCCTATATCAGCTGGTAACACCTGATGGTACAATCTGATTGTGGCAGAGACCGAAGTTGTCAACAAGTCACTGTGCACGCTGGTAGTAGCTCCATAATTGCGCTGACTGTGTTTACGTGGGATGCACAGCGTCCACTGGTCCAACTGAACCGATCATTGTTGGGAAATGGTTACGTTCGACTACTTGGAGATCTTTCGCATTCGGCCAGGGACTTCATGCCCTCAAACAAAGATGTAATTTTTATGGAAGACACTGCGTCACATCACCGGGCAGCAATTCTTCACGATTTGTCTGGAGAACAAATTAGACAATCCGAGCGAATGATTTGGCCACGCTGATCGCCTGACATGAATCTCATCGAACATGTATGGGACATAGTAGAGAGGTCAGCTGAGGCACAGAGTCCTGCGCCGCCAACACTTTTACAGTTATGGACGGCTACAGAGATAGAATGGCTTAAGATTCTTGCAGGGGACTTTCGACGACATGGTGGATCTGTCCACATCACGTTGCTGCACTACGCCGGGCAGGAGGAGGTCTGTCACGATATTAACAGGTATCCCACGACTTTTGTCGTCTCAGTGTAAGATCCATGATCTTATACATTATTGGCCATAAATTGCTACAGCAAGAATAAATGCAGATGATAATCGGGAATTCATTGCACAAATATATTATACTAGAACCGACATGTGATTACATTTTCTCGCAATTTGGGTGCATAGACCCTGAGAAATCAGTACCCAGAAAAACCACCTCTGGCCGTAATAACGGCCTTGAGCATTGAGTCAAACATAGCTTGGATGGCGTGTACACGTACAGCTGCCCATGCAGCTTCAACACGATGCCACAGTTTATCAAAACGAGTGACTGGCGTATTGTGACGAGCCAGTTGCTCGGCCACCATTGACTAGACTTTTTCAACTGGTGAGAGATCTGGAGAATGTGCTGGCCAGGGCAGCAGTCGAACATTTTCTGTATCCAGAAAGGCCCGTACTGGACCTGCAACATACGGTCGTGCATTATCCTGCTGAAATGTAGGCTTTCACAGGGATCGAATGAAGGGTAGAGCCATGAGTCGTAATATATCTGAAATGCAACGTCCACTGTTCAAAATGCCGTCAATGCGAACAAGAGGTGACCGAGACGTGTAACCAAAGGCACCCCATACAATCACGCCGGGTGATACGAAAGTATGGCGATGACAAATACACGCTTCCAGTGTGCTTTCACCGCGATGTAGCCAAACATGGATGCGACCATCATGATGCTGTGAACAGAACCTGGATTCATCCGAAAAAATGACGTTTTGCCATTCGTGCCCCCACGTTCGTCGTTGAGTACACTATCGCAGACGCTCCTGTCTGTGATGCAGCGTCAAGGGTAACCCCAGCCATGGTCTCCGAGATGATAGTCCATCCTGCTGCAAACGTCGTCGAACTGTTCGTGCAGATGGTTGTTGTCTTGCAAACGTCCCCATCTGTTAACTCAGGGATCGAGACGTGACTGCACGATCCGTTACAGCCATGCGGATAAGATGCCTGTCATCTCGACTGCTAGTGATACGAGGCCGTTGGGATCCAGCACGGCGTTCCGTGTTACCCTCCTGAACCACCAGCGATCCCATATTCTGCTAACAGTCATTGGATCTCGACCAACGCGAGCAGCAATGTCACGATACGATAAATGGCAATCGCGATGGCCTTCAATCCGACCTTTATCAAAATCGGAAACGTGATGGTACGCAATTCTCCTCTTTACACGAGGCATCACAACAACGTTTCACCGGGCAACGCCGGTCAACTGCTGTTTGTGTATGAGAAGTCGGTTGGAGACTTTCCTCATGTCAGCACGTTGTAGGTGTTGCCACCGGCGCCAACCTTTTGTGAATGCTCTGAAAAGTTAATGATTTGCATATCACAGCATCTTCTTCCTGTCGGTTTAATTTCGCATCTGTAGCGTGTCATCTTCGTGGTGTAACAATTTTAATGGCTAGTAGTGTATTTTATATTTTAGATTACTGCTTCAAAGGGAGTAACAGAAAAACGTATGTACCTAAACCGTCATACGCTTCAGACGATTCGCTCCATGTCACTGTCACTGCTACACTTCTTCTTCCTTAATGTTCAACCGTGAGGTTGGTTTGCAGCCGTACGCCACCCAACTCCTTTGTCTGCCTTCCTCTTCATTTCCGCATTCATAATTTCTCGCATTTTCACATTCTTGATCCTTCCCTTCTCCCTCCCCCCACCCCACACCCACCCCCACCCCCCACCCCCACCGGCAAGTCCTTTCCTCGATAGCTCCTCCTTCTGTGGTTACAAAGCAGTTCTTTCTCTCTTACAATGTGTCCGACAAGATTGTATCTTCTTGTTTAGCTGTGCTTTCAAAGAAATCTGGTTTCCTGGACTCTTCTCATCAGCTCTTCATTGGTAACTCTGTTTCTCCAGCTAATCTTCATTATCCTTCTGTAACACCAATTCACCACGCTTCTACTTATCTTATCCCTTGTCTTTGTATTTTAGACCTACATTCTTCAGCATTCTGCAAGTGCCCTTTCCATGTTTTTAAAGAAAATATTAATTGGTTTATATTTCTGTGACTGCTTTTCGGTAAGAATCCTTAGTGTCAGTATCGTCCCTCCTGTTCCTTATCCCTCCCGAACACAAAACGAGGTTTACTCAGCGTATCCTTCGCTTCAGTTCTCAAAATTGTCTTTATGAGAATTTTTGATGGCTCTAGCATTATGCTCAATGTTCGGGATTGTTAACTTTTTGTACGTGCCGCTTTCTTCGGATTAGGAACCATGATGCATATCAGGGAATTGGTTGGTATCTCTCTTGTGATATAGATATATGTAATCAGTTTCATGATTGATGGTCACAATGTCTGTCTTTATACAGTGTATCTTGACAATACAATGTCCTCAGGCGTGCATACATGTCAGAAGGAAAAGATACTGTTTCTGATTATTGTAGTTGTGGTAAACATTACGAAATAGTTCATCATACTGCGACTATGCATTATCGTCAGCTGTTTGTGACACACGAAAATCTTTGCTGGACCAATTTCAGCAGCATCATTTTCATGCTGCCACTAGCATTCTTGATTAGTTCTGCAGGAATGTCATCAGTGCCCATTGCTTTGTTCTCCCGTGGGACTTTAAGAACTTTCTTAAATTCTTTTTGCAGAATGACGTCTCCTTTACCGTCTCTGTAGGTCCCTCTTTTTTTTCCTTCTACGTTCCCCTGTAAAAGTGGTCCGTCATGCAACTCCTCAATGTATTTCTTCCGGCTTTTCCCCACGTCGTACCCAAACATCAATTTTCTATTTTCGTCTTTTACTGTCCCCAAGATTGTCGTTTAGGGTTTGATAAAAATTTTGTTTGCTTTTCTGGAGGCTATACAAGTTTGAAGCGTTTGAGGTTGGCTTGCACTGCGTGGTGTTTGTTATACTTCACCCAATGCACGAAACACTTAAATAAATTGCCAACTGAACAGTCCTTTTGTATACTATAAATGTTACTTACTGAATATTCGGTCACCGGTAACTATTATTAATCAGTGTCTAGCTAGTCTGTGCCCAGATTCCGAGTGCCTTCTTCCTCTAAATTGGTTCAGACTTCGCCTCTGTACAGGCTGCAGATAAAGCTACTGAAAATTAGCTTCTCGTTCTCATTCACACCACCACATAAATAAGAAATGAGATTCAATTCGCCTTCTTATATTATCTTTAAAATTACAACTCGATGCATGAATAATTAGGACACCTACCAACTCGTACACTGCCTCTTTCTACTACGTACATAACAGATTATTAACAATTACAATACATTTATTATATATGACATTTCGCGTTCTTAGATTTCATGGAGCTCTTTCTTCCGCACCGCCCGCTCCATCTAACTCCTACTTCCACCTCAGCAAGTAGGCCCGTCTGACTGCTACTCTCTTCAGTAGAGTCACTGGAACGTTAGCTGCGATATCAGCACCTCCGATTTGAAACACCTCCCTACAGTGTGGCGCTCATCACTTATCGACTACTCTCAGTCACGAACATCTTTTCTCTGACATATGTATTTAAGGACGTGATGCCTGTCATTCAGTGAATGACATTTTGCACAGTCTCGAATGAAAAACAGCCCACAGTTGCACTAAATTATGTTTACTTTAAACCTTGACCATGGTTTCAGCTATAATAATGTAGACTTCAAGTCCTACACACTAATAAATGAAAAATGTCTTAGGCGAGCGGCTGCGTAAAGACCAATAAAATAACTTCAACAGACATAAGCCTGTTTCGAACATAAATAAAATTACGTATGGCACCGCATGTCCTCCGCCACCACCTCTGTTATAACAGAGGTTTAAAATAAACATAATTTACTGCAACTGTGGGCTGTTTTTCATTCGAGACAATTTCGTAACGGTTGCTGTTGTCGCTGCCATGATGAAAATAATGAAATATTTCCCATAATTTCCTCGACTTCTCAGCATGTTTCCGCAAGTAAACATACTTTTGCTTTCCTAGCTTCCCTGTTGATTAGGTGCTTCACTCTGTATTCAGCTTTTCCCTCTTTGAAAACTGTATCTTTGCATGGCCTTCAGTTTTCGATAAGTTGGACTACATCTTCCTCAACCCCTTTCTCAACTATCTTTTCTGCTGCTTTGTATGTACCAGATTTAATTCTTTCTCAGTCTTCTTTTACTCTACCATATTGTAAACTATGATACTTAGGTGTATCTAATGGGGAAAAATGTTTTCTGGTCTTCTCAGTCGGGTAGAGCACCTTTCTCAAGCCACCGCCACTGGAAAGGACTTGTTCAAAATGTTCAAATGTGTGTGAAATCCTATGGGACTGCTAAGGTCATGAGTCCCTAAGTTTACACACTAATTAACCTAAATTATCCTAAGGACCAACACCCACACCCATGCCCGAGGGAGGTCTCGAACCTCCGCCGGGACCAGCCGCTCAGTCCACGACTGCAGCGCCTTTGACCGCTCGGCTAATCCCGCGCGGCAGGAAAGGACTGTCCACGTTAATTTACAGTAAAGAATTAATGCGAAGTATTTTAACCTCCTAATGAGTGGAATAGGAACGTTATCAATTATTAATGGTAAGGTTGAAAGGGTCCTGTAGCCACCTTTCATTAGTCCGGTAGCCCAATTTCACTAGTATTTCTCTTTCTTTTCCTTGTTTCTCTTTTCTCATAATTATCATAGTGGCGTGATTGAATGAATGTGGTTGTGTGTCACGTTGCTAGACGGTGGCGTAGTCTGCTGCAGAAAGTCTGCGATAGTCGTACAGATTCAGCAGGAGTTGTACAGAATAGCCAACTCTCGTAGTGCTCAAGTAGGCAAAGAGGTTTTCGCTACTTGTGAGAAATCCATCTGCGTTAGGTTGGTGGCGGAAATGGCATCTTTGGGTTTTCCGGGCCACGCGGAGCGTGGAAGAGGCTGGAGAAGAAGCGGGAGGCAGTCTGCCGCCGGTACAGGAAGCATCCACAGCTGTGCTCCAGTCGAAGAAGGGTGAGTTAGACTGACCGCGTGGCGCGCTGTTACTTGGCGAGGGGAGAGCTGTTAGCTTTTGGTCTCGCTTTTCAAAGCTGGAAGATTGCTTTGCCTTGTCGCAGCAAGGAAGGCAAAACTTTGGCAGATTTTTCTTTTAGCAAATTTCTGTAGCAGACTTGGATCCGCCGGAACAGCGCCACACAAAGTTGTCGATAAGAAGTGAGCACTCGCTTCTGTGTGAATGTCTGAATGCCTTCAGCTGTGCCTGCATAAGCTTTCACCTTTCTAAATATTTAGAGCTTTGCCTTCTCGTAAATTTTCCTTGCTTTATGTGTCTTTAGTCTGTGGGGAGCCACCCACGTGGTAGAACATTATAGTTGTTGGGCTACCGGCATCACTAACTGTCCGATCGCATGTTTGTTTTAGATAATGTTAACATGATTGTGTGATGTGATATTGTTGGAATTTGGGCACCATACCTAGAAATTGTGTCTCCACAAACCACGTGTTATCAGGAATCGTATATATGCCTCACATACTTATCTTAGGAATAAATGACTTTATCTACAATTTTCTCTTGTGTTCCGAGATTACGTTTTTGCACCTAAGCCACTCACCTCGTAGCTTTCCCGTTAGCACATCCAATGCGTTTCCTTATGCACAGGTCCAGTGATTAGTCTCCCCTTGTATTTTATAACAAATGCTTCAGATTAAGTCTTATTTTCAGGTGTGTTGCTGGGAGCTGATCTTCTGCACAGTGTTCTAGCATGTGATATTTTATTTTAAATGTTTGATTGTCGTGAACAGTGCACGGGGAACACTATTAATTACATCGTATCCCCTATGAGCGACATCACAACGTATGCATTTTTGTGAGTTTTTGGTCTGTGATCAAATTAATTTATTTTCCGACTCGACCAAATCTTTGATTAGTTGTGTGGTTAGAGCCGGTGGCGACCCTACTCTTCTCACGTTAATTTCATAAGCAATAAGTATTTCCATTCCCAATAATAAGGAATAACCCGTAGTAACAGGTTAGTTACAAGGTAAAGATGGAAGAGGCGTATGCCGTTGAGCAGGTAGTTCTCGCCTGCACATAAGGGAGAGCATACACTCGCGCTCAGTGTGTGCACGCCTCGAGCATCGTTCATGCCGCCTCTACGTCCCGTTCTCGTTGTTGAAGTCAGACACGCGCAGTACTCACGGCGAAGACTCGCTCGACTCGCGACAATAGGCGGACAACATCCGCTGATTGTATGACGATAGTAATTGGATACGTGGCGCGAGTCCGTACTGCTCGGAGGGCGTACCTCTCCGCTAATAGTAATCCTGCCTGACAATGACAAGCTGTTTGTACAGTGATGAGAAGGGGGAGGGGGATGAGTTTGGTGATGGGAGAGGTGGTGTAGGGGCCAGAGAAAGAAAGAGTCTATATGAACGACTCCTCGGAGACGTCACGAGGCCCGCCAACTCGGACTGTGCTTCAATAGCAGCCAGCCCGCTCGGGAACCACAATGCCTGCGACGGGGAACACTCCAATCCACGCATCCATTATGCCGACCTCTTCACGTCCGGAATAAAATAATTTCGGAGCTCGCATTGACGCGCGAAAGCCTTTTGTGCGCGCGGGCCCTGGTGAATGGGTAATTTTTCACTTCTCCGCGTCAGGCCTACAAACACACACGGGCGGGGCGGCGGCAGAAAAGGGACCAAAAAGGACGAAGAAAGTGGTCCCACGCACGGCAACGGTGCCGCTCCGATACTCGTAAAAACTTCCACTTAATGTTATTTACAAGCGCACATAAATAGGCCAAAATGCCGCTCTCTTGCACCTTCCGGCGCTCTAAAGTGATAATTTGTAAGACCATTCTTTATTGTTATTATTTGGGTCTCGGACTTGGTTCGGGTAGGGGGAGATGCGAGGCAATTTAATGCCAGCCGCGGCGTCATTTACCTGATCTTCTTTCTTTTCTAATCCGCTGCTCCCCTTTACTCCTTTTTTTTCCACCACCACCTTGCGTCTCCTCACCACCGGGAACGACTGTGCCTGTATGTGTGTCGGAGCGACGGGAGAAACTTTTCTTAATTATTATTTACTACCCGGAACATTTTATAGTCGAAATTCGTTTAAGTAATTGTTAAATCCGGATCGTATTATAAGCTTGTTAGGCCATTTGGTTAGCCCGGTTGCGATGCGAACAGAGGGCGAAGAGAGGTGTGGGGCGGGATGGTGGGATCCGTTGTGCGATCGGCGGCCCACTCGTTTGTGGCGTATTGTGCGTCGCTGCCGGCGTCGGGCGAGACGGACGCGCTCTGCAGGGTCGGAAACACGAGAGCCCCAAAGGGGAACGGCACATAAATTACTCCCGAGAGGGGCACCGCCGAGTATAAATATTTATAAAATGATCAGCACTGCTATACAAGGATTTGACGAAAATAAAAATTTGGGCCGCGGCGTATTCACCGCGTCGTCAAGTGGGCCAGTATAAGGCGTACGGATGCGGAGGGTTCCCTGTGGTTTCGGCTAGCAAGTCGGCACGAGCGCTGTGTTGCTCACCGAGTTGGTACTGCAGTGCAACGAACGGGAAAACTAGTCCTGAAGTTGATTTACGGTTGATCACGAATGCAGCCAGTTATGTTTGCCAGGGAAGGGGGACGGGGGGGGGGCGAGGGGGGGGGGGAGATAGTGCAGGGCCGGCCGGTGTGGCCGAGCGGTTCTAGGCGCGTCAGTCTGGAACCGCGCGGCCGCTACGGTCGCAGGTTCGAATCCTGCCTCGGGCATGGATGTGTGTGACGTCCTTAGGTTAGTTAGGTTTAAGTAGTTCCAAATTCTAGGGGACTGATAACCTCAGATGTTAAGTCCCATAGTGCTCAGAGCCATTTGAACCATTTTTTTGATGGTGCCGGATGCAAATTGATGCGGAAAAGTATTCACAGAAAGGGGAACTAAGTAACAGCCTTCGCTATAACTGGCGAAACAGTAACAGAATGTCCCAGATTCTCTTCATAGTGGCTAAGGCAGCAAGAAATTCACCAAAGGAAGGTGGCGTTATGCCTCTTCTACTACATGTACTTTATCGGTACACGACTTTTTCTGCCTTCTAGATCTTTTTTAAGTTGTTTTCTGCAGTAGAAAAATGTACTTCATACATTAAAGGTGGCAAAGGCATTTAAATATATTTGTTCTATTCGGTGTATTCCACATATATGTTGTCTTCTTGGTTTGACAACTTGACGTGTTAATAAGGCGCGAAAGTTACAAACATATTTCATTGACGAAAGAATAAACTTCAGCAAGGACTAATAAGTTCAAGTAGTAATGACTGCACATTTACGTCTGTATTTGAGGAAACGTAATAAATAGTAAAAAACAAAAAACGAAAAACATTTTTAAAAAAAGTCAACAATGTATGGTGAGATAAGATCAAATTTTCGATTTATTTTATTGTAGAGATGATTTTTGATTTTTCATCAGCTGAATGTCACTCAAGTCATGGAGAAATTTCTGTTCTGTAGATCTATTTTTTCGTCAAGAAGTGTGTCTCGTTGGCTTTTCAAAAAATTGGACATGTAGGTACTTAATACTTTTCAAAACGTCAACCAGGTATATTTAGTGACGAAAAAACAGATCTAGAGCACAGAAAATTTCTCGATAGCTACAGTCACATTCCGTTAGTGATCACATTCCGTTAATGGTCGACAATTGTGTATACAATAACTGAAATTTAAAACTCGGTCTTACCTCACCATACATCTTTCATAATGTTTCAAATATTTTGTTTATTTTTTACTATTTATTAATGTTCCTCAAACAAATTCATAAATATACATACTACTTTGAAAATATTAGATCACGCTTAATTTCATTCTTTGTAAAATGCGAATGTCAAGCTTCAAAATAACAAGACGGGCTATGTGTGGACCAGAATGGGTACAACACATAAATTTAAAAGACGCTACCATTTTTAATGTATAAGGCACATTTTTCGACCGCAGAAAATCATTTTAAAACGACTTAAAAGGCAGAAAATGGTCGTGTACCAATAAAATAAGTGCAGAGAAGTGGAAAAGTACCGTCTTTTTAAGAATGCTGTAGTGCTAATTTCTTCTAAATGGGAGGCCACCTTTACTTTGCTCTTAGACTGGTTTGCTTGATAGCGTTTTTTTTCGGGTTTCTAGTAGATTTTTCGAACTCCTAAAAAACTTAAATACTAATTTTGGCACTATTACTTCAGTGGGAGCTCTAAACGCAACCGATGATGTAGCTGTGGTACTGTTGTGACTGAGAGACGTCCATGGCGGTGCCCGCTTTCCGATAGATACGGGCGACGTTTGAATAAAAAATGATTTAAATGTTCTCGCCGTATCACGAAAGATTTCTGCTAATCCTGAACCTAATTTTTAGTGCTGTTAGTCCTATGATTTTACAGAAAGTTTATAATTATAAAAGACCTTATGGGTTACTTGTATTGTATTTTATTGAACTGGGGACCGAGAAACGACGGAGAGGCTTCATCCTCGCCTTAGTTCTCAGTGATTCACAACCCCACAACAGGCTTCAGCAGTCCACGCACACCGAGCGAGGTGACGCAGTGGTTAGACACTGGACTCGCATTCGGGAGGACGACGGTTCAATCCCGCGTCCGGCCATCCTGATTTAGGTTTTCAGTGATTTCCCTAAATCGCTCCAGGCAAATGCCGGGATGGTTCCTTTCAAAAGGGCACGGCCGACTTCCTTCCCCGTCCTTCCCTCATCCGATGAGACCGATGACCTCGCTGTCTGGTCTCCTTCCCCAAACCAACCAACCAACCAACCAGTCCACTCACACTCACCTCACCGCCGCCCCACACTGAAACCAGGGTTATTGTGTGGTTTGACCCCCAGTGGACCCCCCCGCCCACTCCCTCCCCCTGGAACGTCTCAAACCAGACGAGTGCCACCCCAAATGTTGGCTTGGCGGAGTAATTATGATGTACGCATATGTGGAGACAGTGTTTGCGCAGCAATCGCCGACACAGTGTAACTAAGGCGGAATAAGGGGAACCAGCTCGCATTCGCCGAGGCAGATGAAAAACCGCCTTAAAAACCATCCAAAGACTGGCCGCCACACCGGACCTCGACACTAATCAGGCGGGCGGATTTATGCCGGGGAGCGGCGCGTCTTCCCGCCTGGAAAGCTGCACGTTAGACCGCGCGTTTATCCGGGCGAGCTTGTGGGTAACTTACGACTTTTTCTTTTGATAACCGTTTGACTAGGTGCTCAGGTTCTCTTGCGATTCGGCATTAGTGCTGCAAACAGCAGATGCTCAGTAAGGGGCTGACGCAACAGTTTATCCCTTACAAACTGCTCTTTGCAACATTAACTTTGGGTATGATGAAGACCACCAGCTTAAGGGAAGGCCAGATTCACGTAAGAGAAGTAGACCTCGAATTCCTCAGACCTTTCTGTTCTCGGTACCAAGTACCACCAAAGCCTCAGCCAGTTTGCCTCACTTACTCGGCAGGACAGTTGTCGCAACTGATGCAGTATACTCCAGTAGCGTCGTGCATTTCATGAACTGCTTTCTCTTTATGTACAGGGTTATTACAAATGATTGAAGCGATTTCACAGCTCTACAATAACTTTGTTATTTGAGATATTTTCACAATGCTTTGCACACACATACAAAAACTCAAAAAGTTTTTTTAGGCATTCACAAATGTTCGATATGTGCCCCTTTAGTGATTCGGCAGACATCAAGCCGATTAATCAAGTTCCTCCCACACTCGGCGCACCATGTCCCCATCAATGAGTTCGAAAGCATCGTTGATGCGAGCTCGCAGTTCTGGCACGTTTCTTGGTAGAGGAGGTTTAAACACTGAATCTTTCACATAACCCCACAGAAAGAAATCACATGGGGTTAAGTCGGGAGATCGTGGAGGCCATGACATGAATTTCTGATCGTGATCTCCACCACGACCGATCCATCGGTTTTCCAATCTCCTGATTAAGAAATGCCGAACATCATGATGGAAGTGCGGTGGAGCACCATCCTGTTGAAAGATGAAGTCGGCGCTGTCGGTCTCCAATTCTGGCATGAGCCAATTTTCCGCGGGCTACGCGTGAAACTTGCCCGCACGCGTTCAACCGTTTCTTCGCTCACTGCAGGCCGACCCGTTGATTTCACCTTACAGACTCATCCAGAAGCTTTAAACTGCGCATACCATCGCCGAATGGAGTTAGCAGTTGGTGGATCTTTGTTGAACTTCGTCCTGAAGTGTCGTTGCACTGTTATGACTGACTGATGTGAGTGCATTTCAAGCACGACATACGCTTTCTCGGCTCCTGTCGCCATTTTGTCTCACTGCGCTCTCGAGCGCTCTGACAGCAGAAACCTGAAGTGCGGCTTCAGCCGAACAAAACTTTATGAGTTTTCCTACGTATCTGTAGTGTGTCGTGACCATATGTCAATGAATGGAGCTACAGTGAATTTATGAAATCGCTTCAATCATTTGTAATAGCCCTGTATTAGTCTTTGACCAAGATCGTGTGGGATAAAAAATGCTGGCTTTTTTCTTTTTTTTGTACTTAGATTTTTTATATTGTCTGTGAAATGGTGTCGAAATCAGCTTCTCCATAACAGCTGCAGGTAATAATTTGAAAGTCCCACACAGAGAAGTAAAGGGGCAGACTTTAAAAATTTTGGAAGAGATTGAAATAATGCCGAGTGTAAAGTTGCACCGTTAGCACACTCTTTAAAATCGGATGGAATTAAGACGTTACAGTGTACTGTCTACCTTTGTTTGGCATTCAAGGACGTAATGTCTTAGTTTTTCGACTGCTTAGTTATTGACGCTGGGCTTGTTGTTATTTGCTCTTGCGTCTTGTCTATTTGGTTTTATCTATTTTTTACGGTTAAGCACTTCATAATTTAAACGCTTGTGTTGTTTAGAGTGGGCTTCAATCGTTCCCATGATATCTGGATACGTACGAAAATGTCTGTAGCTTTCCTCGCTGTGTGTGCGCCGGCGCTAGTGGCTTCCGTAACACACATTAGCACGTTGGCTAGTCATGCGGCCCTGCACGGCGAGGCGCTTGGGTTGTTGCTTTTCACCGCTTCCTGCTATGAAGTGAGTTTCCTTAACCATCGGTCTTTCAGCGTGTAACCTCCCCGCAGAGAATGTTAAATGAAGGACTGAAAATGAGCCAAGTGTAACCTCCCCGCAGAAAAATTTAATAATTTAATGAAAATGTGAGCCAGTGTAAACTCCCCACAGAAATATTTAAATGGAAATTGAGCCAAGTGTAACCTCGCGACAAAAAATAATAATTAAATGAATTTTTCTAATATTGTAACCTCTGAACAAAATTGGCTCCCATTTATAGTCTGTGCGCAGAAATGCATTCACACTTAATATTCCCACAAAAATTCTTTTCTCATTTAATGACAAGTTCGAAATAGAAAAATTCTTAAACACCAAAATAATAAAAAAATTTAGTAAACTGATAAATTTTATGAGGACAGCAGCGCTGACCTTCGGTCCTGTATTCTGAATAAAAAAAAGCAAAAATTCTTAGCTCAATAAAAACTGCAATTATATCTGCTCTTAAGTTGGAATTTTTCGACACAGCTTCGTGCAATCCTGGCGTATATATTTTTTTTATTATTATTGGAGGGAATGATCATGCATTTGAAATATTCTTTAAATTGATATTAACAGAATATATTAACAGAATATTCCGTCGATTCTTGGTATAACAACATTATAATAATAAATGAAAAGCACCAGTTTGCTTTTGTTCTACAATATTATTTTTATTGCTAACCGGTTTTCGGCTTACAAGGCCATCTTCAGGCATTTACTGAGTATCTTTAAATTGAAATGAATGCTTTTCTTTAAAAGAGTTGCTTTATATTATAAAAATTATTATTGGGGCATTTCTTTGAACAAATTAAATTACAATACCATACATTATTAAATATGCGCAAGGCTGCTTCTTTACCTTCTACAACAATACTCATCCTCCAGAGTCCTGACCAAAGTCCCGAGCATAGCACACAGCCGACACATGCCGACTCCCATGGACTAGCACGGACTGACTACTACAGATTGCTGTCGACAGACAACTACTACTGTCCACTCGCGCGGTCAAGCGCAGACTAGCAACAACTAACGATAAACTACTCTCTGGTCAGAGATTCTGTCATGCCTCGCCCATCGCTGGCAATGTATGCGTCTTTCAAGCGTTAGTAGTTGGGACTTCTTATCTTTATTCTTTTTCCTTATTTTGATCTTTTCACTATAGCTTAACGCACTTTTACCGTGTTAGCTTTGCAGCGGGTCAGTTTGATCTATGACGCCCTGCTTATTATAGGTAACGACATTTTATTTTGAGATGGTTGAGTTTCCCTCCTTCTCGTGTCACGGGTTAAATATTTTACTGACATGTGAGTATTTGATGTTTCACAGAGGTTAGGTTATTACAATAGGTATGAGGTTTTTCGTCATAAAGTTGATTGTGTGTTTCCTATCTCGTTGAAGTACACCTGAAGATTCGATATGATATCACGAAACCGGTTGTGCTCCTGTAAATAAAGGTACATACACAGTCAACAGCGCTTTATTTCTGAAACATGAATTACTTCAGCTGTGGTTGCCCTCAACTGAAAGCTTTCTGTTTTGATTAGATGTTCTTGTAACGTCAGGGCTATACGACAAAATAAACGTTGTCAGTCAAAATTCAGGTACCCTCCCGTCTAGCGCAATGGATTAGCGCGCCGCTTCCGACATTTGATGAGGTGAGCAAACCCCCCGGTCAAATCCGCCTTCAGATTAACTACGAGGGCCGGTGAGCACCCAGCCTGGATGTGGTTTTTAGGAGGTTTCCCTCATCCCACCAGGTGAATACCGGGGGCTGGTTTCGGCGTCAAGACTCAGATACACGTTACGCAAGAATTTAGAAAACGTTCTCGCACTACGACATACGATTTGCCGCAGACGCAGACAGATGGAAGTTGTGCTGTCACGAATTCAACTCATATAACAATGCCATCACAGTAGAGAAACATGAAAAAGCAAAGAAGACGAATTCTAACAGTTTTCACCCAATGTTGACCGTAGAATACCACTCAGAAAAACTTGTAATCCGCATATGTCAATTATATTGTAATCCTTATTACTCTCATAACACAGAACTGATCTTTTTATTTGTATTTCAGCAAATGGGTAAGTTGCTTTCGGCATGGAGAGGATGTCGTTGCAGACCTGAGATGCAGTCGACATCTTTGGGGAAACTTTGGGCTACAAAGTAATAAACTAACTCATTTTGTCTCAATTCAAGCTATTACGGGCCTCACCCGTCATCATGGTGATGTACTTATGATAACTGAAGAATTTGTGTAAAATAAATGCGCTTTGAGGAACCGCTATTTGATTTTGCCATACGTTGCACATCCACGTGATCACTTACATTCACCAGAATTCATTTTTACGATTCCGACCAGGATCTCGCGAAAATGGCTATTAATATAGTTGCAACTACCCTTCAAGGTAAGTGCAGAGACTTCACCGGAATTGTTTTGTCAGAGAATACTGATGCTCTTGTGGTCTTCAGCCCGAAGACTGGTTTGATGCAGCTCTCCATGCTACTCTATCCTGCGTAAGGCTCTTCATCTCTGTATAACTGCTGCAACTTAGATTCTTCTGAATCTGCTTACTGTATTCATCCCTTGGTTTCCTTCTGTAATTTTAACCCCCCTCCACTTCAATGTTCAAATATGTGTGAAATCTTATGGGACTTAACTGCTAATGTCATCAGTCCCTAAGCTTACACACCTAAATTATCCTAAGGACAAACACACACACACATTCCCGAGGGAGGACTCGAACCTCCGCCGGGACCAGGCGCACAGTCCACGACTGCAGCGCCTTAGACCGCTCGGCTACTCCTTCGCGGCCCCTCCACTTCCCTCCAATATTAAATTGGTGATTCCTTGATGTCTTAGAATGTGTGCTATAAACCGATCCCTTCTCCTAATAAGGTTGTGCCACAAATTTCTTTTCTCTTTAGTTCTATTCAGTACCTCCTCGAAAGTTACGCGATCTATCCATCTGATCTTCAGCATTCTTCTGTAGCACCACATTTGAAAAGCTTCTATTTTCTTCATGTTGAAACTGTTTACTGTTCATGTTTCACTTCCATACATGGCTTCACTCCAGGCAAATATCTCCAGAAGAGACTTCCTAACACTATATTTGATGTTAACAAATTTCTCTTCTTCAGAAACCATTTTCTTGCCACTGTCAGTCGACGATTTACATCCCATCTACTTCAGCCATCGTCAGTTATTTTGATCCTCAAATATCAAAATTCATCTACTACTTTAACTGTTCCTTTCTTATCTAATTCCCTCGCCGTTATATAATTTAATTCGATTACATTCCGCTATCGTTGGTTTGGTTTTCTCGACGTTCATCTTGTATCCTTCTTTCAAAACAGTGTACATTCCGTTCAGCTGATGTCCCAAGTCGTTTGCTGTCTCAACGGAATTACAGTACCATTGGCAAACCTCAAAGTTTTTATTTCTTCTCCCTGAAATTTAATACTGATGAAGAATAATTATTAAAGAACTGTGCCTGTCGCAGTTAAACACTGAAGTCCTTGCAATTTGTTGACCGAATGGTAAAATTAACTGTTTCATCGAAGATTCACACTCGCTATCTTATAGACTGTGTTTGGGTAAGCATATTAAAAGCTTGCAGGGACAAAGGAAAAGGGCGAATTATCAGTTTGAGACAAGGAATTATGGCCGGGAAAGTCGTAGGTGAAATGGGAAATTTCCAATTTACATTTGGCCTACTGGTGGAAGTCCATGTGGTCACAGTTTCGTGATGATTTTTTTTTTCCAGAGCTTATTCGATGTGCTTCATTTACTGCAGCTGTTTTGGCTTCCTGAAGCTACTACTCAAGCCTGACATTTTCACACTAAGTTCTGCCGTAATTATTCTAATCAGTGGTGATTGTGAAAGCTATATGGATGTTCAATTGAGAAAACAGTTTTCTTTCGTAACGGGTTTCGTAATTGACTGTCGTCCTTGTTACCTGCAGGTAATATCCAATTACAGAGCATTCTGTCTGCGTACATTATTGCTGGTAATATCAAAGCAAAATAAGTGTGCAACAAACAAGACTTGATCTCTCTGATCTTATATTAATGCAGCTGTGTATAGAAATTTCCTAACGATGGTTGGTGATATTTCTTGCTGCTATTGCAAACGCTAATCGCATTTAATGCTGACTGCGTCGAGCAGTTTAGACCGCGGTCCAGCGATGGTTAAATATGAGACCACTCCAACAGCGTAGGAGTATGTTGCCGTTAACAGCTCTGTGACCAGTCTAATAGCCTAGTCTTTTACAATTAAAGTTCGTCTGAGTAAAAAGTCGTCAATACACCCATAAAATTTCATCAGTCACTTTTTCGTTGTCTCGCTACTTTTGTGTGTATAACAACAGGGCATTCGAAAATTCAAGCATGTTGCAATAAGGAAATAATGATCTAATGCGTAAACTGTACTCAGGGTCTAACATTCTGCGTGGTGTCTGTCTGTTGTTCTATGTCGTGTCTCCCTACCACTTTCGCGCAACGACGCTCTGAGCGTGTTTTTTAGGGAATTGACTAGTTTGAACCTGGGACCTGTTGCTGGTACGGAGACGCCAGACCACACATGACATGTAGAGTTCAGAAGAGTTCAGTGAGACTAGCGATGATATAACCAAATACTTATTGATTTCAGCGTCAGCTCCACTGCACTCCCTGTAAAAGAATCTTAATACTATCTAAATTTAGTGGAAGGGGTTGAAGGCTTTCCTATTTTTAGTTAGCTGGTAAAATAACATCGAAAAAGCAGTTAAGTTTACCATTGGAAATTTTATTCTACTCACAAAATGTTTATAAATTGCACTATTGATAAAAGGAAATGTTTTAATACAGGATGATAAAAAACAACTGCGTTCAACAAAAATGTGAACGAATATTCCCTGAATGGGTTTCCAAGTTCTAAAATGGATCGAAGGATGACCAATGCCATATCACATTTATAATCTAGGTTTAAATTAAGTTTCACAAAAGAGAAAACTATGAAAATGGTCTACAGTGACCCTCAATTATCTTTAATTACATATCTAACTTGTCGTAAATTACAGTGGCTGATGTGGCTTGTCAATAATTATAAAACAGAAAAATCATCGCGTTTCAGATTTTAACTTACGTAGCAAATGTGAATAACATGAGCTTTAATTGACGATCGACACTAGTATTACGCAAAACCGGAATGTAACAGATGGGACTTCTGCAGTTCTGAGTGAAGCCTTATGCGCTCAAAAATGCGGCATCGCGTGCGTTCATTACCTTGTCGGTGTTCAGGCAGCGTCAGGGCGGCGCAGCTCCTCACATCTCGCCGTCTCGGAAGCAACTCCCTCCTAACTTCTCCTTACTACAATTTACCGAAGTTGGTTTAAAAAAAAACTATCTGGCTGTGTTTTCATCTGACAAATCATGGTCTCAATGTTAACCTTAAGCTCCGCCTACAAAAATTCTGTCTATCCAATGAGAAACGTTATACTTTTCGTGGTGGGGCAATGTTTTTAAAGTTTGCAACGTAACACAGACGCGAAAAAGTCTCACGCTAAAACTTGTAGCTGGTGTGGCCGTTTTTGTGTTATCGTAAGATCTATACTGTTCTTCTGGAGGGCTCTATCGTTTAACATGGGCTGGGGGGTAGTCCTGGCGGTTACTTTTCGTGGTGGGCCAATGTTTTTAACGTTTGCAACGTAACAGAGACGCGAAAAAGTCTCACGCTAAAACTTGCGGCTGGTGTGGCCCCTTTTTGTGTTATTGTAAGATCTATACTGTTCTTCTGGAAGGCTCTAGCTTTTAACATGGGCTGGGGGGGGGGGTGTCCTAGCGGTTACTTTTCGTGGTGGGGCAATGTTTTTTAGGTTTGCTACGTAACAGAGACGCGAAAAAGTCTCACGCTAAAACTTGCAGCTGGTGTGGCCCTTTTAGTGTTATCGTAAGATCTATACAGTTCTTCTGGAGGGCTCTAGCTTTTAACATGGGCTGGAGGGTGGTCCTGGTGGTTAGCTGGCTACGTGGGTGTCCGTCCCTTATCGTAGGGCCTTCTAGCTTAACACGGTTCTGCTCTCGGCTTCTGTTCTCGTTTCTCCCCTCGGAACTGCGGCTGTCCCACGGTGGGAAGGTATGACATGCATTTAGGTATTCTTGTGTCAGTCTGCGGTATTCCATTTGCTCACTCGTTACTCGTATTACTTTGGTTAATTTAATGTCACGATTTATTCGGAGCTATGTGACATACTACTGGATTTGCTTATCATGTCAGGGTTTTCATGGAAGGTGTTGGATTTGCCTGACGCCTTACAAGGGACACTTATTACTAATGTATAAAACAAATGACGAAACCAATTTTAAGTCTCATGTATATGGACCTATACACTGGTGTCGTTATGTTTCTCTTAAGGTCCCCAGCGTAAGCAAATTATTTGAACATATATTTCTTGTAAGACAAAGGTTTTCGAAATTTGAGATCCTACGACTTGTGTATTAAACTGGGGACTTAGAAACGACGGAGAGGCTTCGTTCCGCGGTAGCCCTGAGTGGTTCACAATCCCACAACAGACCACAGCAGTCCACCCACCCCACAACCGTCCCACACCGAACGCAGGGTTATTCCTACGACTTTCCTTCATCTCATGAGAAATCCCTACTTGTTGAAGACGTCCCAAAAGAGAAGAGAAATACAGCTTGTCAGAAACTTGGAGACCTCCAGTTACACCATTATTTTGCAATGTTAAGATTGTCGTAAAACTCAGGTGTGGTTTTTGAGATAAGCGCCAAGTTGCACCATCTTTTTGTAAGCGACGCTGATATTCGTCAGCTACAAGACGATCGGTAGTCTGTGCATTGAAATAATGGTATAAGGCAGTGTTCAGCATCATGTGAAAGAAAATGGATTCATTTTTCCTAGGAAATTGTGCAAACAACGATTTTCTAAGAATACGATGTCTATTGATGATAATATAGGCACTGATGTTAACAAAATACAAACACTTCCAAAAAACCATCAACTCCTAAACACTGAGATGGTCGAAAAATCAACAGAATACAATACTTATTGAAGTTTATATAGGCATTTATGTGAAATAAGACTTTGCCCCTTATGGAGAACCATGAAAACCTAAGCACTGTGATCGGCCAGAAATCAACAGGGCCCTCTATTGAATGCCAGTCTTCGTGTTTTGAGGATCTTCAGTTATTGCACACAGAGATCATGATATCCGCACAGGAGCAACTAAATTTCTAGGTACTTCGTACTTCTTACGCTAATGCTTCGCGAAACTGACTTCTTAGTGTGTACCTCCTCGTTAACGCTCAGTAATCCAGCTAGGTACATATTTTTCTACGGCCAGACCATTTATCTGCTTAGACCTGCGTATTGAGCGCAGAATAAAAATGAGTCTCCATTCTTATTATCTGATTTCACGAATATATAGATTTTGCTGCTCGATATTATACAATGAAGTGGCATAGCGATACTCACATATACAGATGGTGGTAGTATCACGTACACAAGGTGTGGCAGAGCTGTCATTTGTACTGAGGTGATTCATGTGAAAAGATGTTTGTTGTGACTGTGACCGCATGGCGGGAATTAACAGACCTTGAACGTGGAATGGTAATTGGAGCTAAACGCATGCAACATTCCATATCGGAAATCGTTAGGGAATTCAAGATTCCGAGGTCCATAATCTCATGAGTGTGCCGAGAGTACCAAATTTCAGGAATTACAGGCATTACCTCTCACCAATGAACGTCCGAGAGCAATGGTGTTTGTGAGAGCTGGTTTCTCAGGATGGGGCAGGATAAAGCTACGATTGTGGATGGGGTCATAATCAGTTACCCTCGGTTGCACAACAAATACGTAAACTATATTTAAAGAAATTAAAATTTTAAAACAATCACTTAAAAAAACACAATTGACTGTAGGACGCCTGAAGGCCTTATCACAGAAAAAAAATTCCACGAACAATAACCTCAAAAAAAATTCAAAATAGCACATATTAAGATAAATACTTCGTTTTAAAACAAAAGAAGTGAAATTATTACTCGGCTGAAGGCCACAAAGAATTTCAAATAAGAAACGGCTGAAGGCCTGAATTAGAAGTCAGGAAAACAATTCCCAATAGCACTTTTGAAATAGATCCCTTGCCTTTAAAACAAGTATGCTCAAAAAAACTTACTGTAACACGGCTGAAGGCCTTATCACCAAAGAAGTAAAATTATGGCTCTGCTGAAAGTCACACCAGCAATAATTAGAAAATTACAAATATCCTTAAAACAAACACCACACTCTAAGGAATCAGGACAAACGGTTCTCAGCAAGTGTTCCAAGGGTCGGCCTGGGAAGGTAACTCAAACATAAGGTGAGGTGAGACAGGCAATAAAGAGCTGTACTCACGTAACAGGATGGCAACTGAAACTAGGGTCAACTTAAGCGCCGACCGACCGACTAACCAATCCGCCCAACGTCCGATCACCGGTACAACGATGGAATATTTTTAGGCAAGGGTGGAGTGACCGATAGCACTACATCTTCAGAAAACAAGCAAGGGCGAAGGAAACACTAGAAGCAAGGTAGACCACAAAAAAAAAAAAAAAAAAAGATGCACAGTACAATACAAGAGGCTGTCGAACTACACGCCAGTCGGACAGCATTAACACAACGAGGAAAGGTACACTGCCGGAAAAGTACACTAACCTCCATGGCAGGTAACTGGGGTGTTAGCGGCCACAAGGCAGAAATTACCGCTGGTTGCACTTCACTAATAATAATAATACTAAATTCTATGATACACCTTCAGAAAACAAGAAAGGGCGAAGGAAACACTAGAAGCAAGGTAGACCTAAAAAAAAAAGATGCACAGTACAATACAAGAGGCTGTCGAACTACACGCCATGTCGGATAGCATCAACACAACGAGGAAAGGTACACTGCAGGAAAAGTACACTAACCTCCTGGGCAGGTAACTGAGGCGTTAGGTGCCACAAGGCAGAAAATACCGGTGGTTGCACTTCACTAACAAGAATAATACTAAATTCTATGATGAATAACAAATAGACAAAAACAGCTGCAATATTTCACCGCCTCAAAACACTTCACTTGTTGCTGCCAGGTTCAGCGGCCTTGGGAGCAACAACCCGCCAACCAAAGGCGAGATCTCAGAATAGTCGAGGTTGCATTAGCAGTTAACTCTTCACTCAAGTTAAACTTCCAGGGTACGGTGTGCAACGAAGTCGTCGCTCTCACAGCTACCCTCCTCGATCCGGCAGTGGCAGTATGCTGCCAGCAGCCGAGGCTTGCCCACGCACTGCACGGACCTGCTCGCTGCTGCGCGCCCCACCGGCCTGATGTCCATTCGCATCTCCTCAAATCCATCGCGCAGGCCGTATTAAAATAGCTGCTCATTCAGCCCACAAGATATACACTGATCCAAGATCTTACAATACTATAACCAGTCACTGTGAAACAACGTGGACGAATTATAAGTCGGAACAAACACAGAAAAGCCAGAAGCGGTCGGAGGACCAAATGCTCCTCGTCCGCTGCGACGACCGACCGAACGACCAACCAATGATCGTCCCCAGTAAAGTCAGGCACGAGAAAGATCCCAGTAAATCGTCGTCTGACAGCTTATTGCCATGAGGTCACTTCGACTGGCGGACACACCCACCCACACACACACACACACACACACACACACACACACACACATACACACACACACACACACAAGTGGAAGTTGCACTACTCGAATATCACGCTCCATTCAACTAAAAATCGCTGAATCCGGTCGTTGACGTGGTCGTGCACTCTCACGACCACATCCTTCCGTCAGACAGTGCATGTGTGTCGCCATCGGTCGGGCGAGTACTGGCTGTCCGCCCCTCACTGCTGCTCCGTCCCAACTCAACTCCCTCGACACACGACGACCCGGAAACAGTAGAGGCCGCTCCAACGATGGTACCACAGTACGCGCTATCGATTAGCTCTGCTGCTGCCACTCACGGACAGACAAGGCGAGAAAACGCACTAAGAAAACGAGACGCCACTGTCGCTATTCCAAGATGCCAAATTGAACGGCATCAACGCGAACCGCATACGGCTCAGTTTGTGTAGAGTTTTCAGTGCTGACAAGCAAGCTACCTTGCTTGAAACAAGCGCATAAATCAATGTGGGGCATACGACGAACGTAACTACACTCCTGGAAATTGAAATAAGAACACCGTGAATTCATTGTTCCAGGAAGCGGAAACTTTATTGACACATTCCTGGGGTCAGATACATCACATGATCACACTGACAGAACCACAGGCACATAGACACAGGCAACAGAGCATGCACAATGTCGGCACTAGTACAGTGTATATCCACCTTTCGCAGCAATGCAGGCTGCTATTCGCCCATGGAGACGATCGTAGAGATGCTGGATGTAGTCCTGTGGAACGGCTTGCCATGCCATTTCCACCTGGCGCCTCAGTTGGACCAGCGTTCGTGCTGGACGTGCAGACCGCGTGAGACGACGCTTCATCCAGTCCCAAACATGCTCAATGGGGGACAGATCCGGAGATCTTGCTGGCCAGGGTAGTTGACTTACACCCTCGACGATCACCAGTGGTGTACGGCCAGTGTAGGAGATCGCTCCCCACACCATGATGCCGGGTGTTGGCCCTGTGTGCCTCGGTCGTATGCAGTCCTGATTGTGGCGCTCACCTGCACGGCGCCAAACACGCATACGACCATCATTGGCACCAAGGCAGAAGCGACTCTCATCGCTGAAGACGACACGTCTCCATTCGTCCCTCCATTCACGCCTGTCGCGACACCACTGGAGGCGGGCTGCACGATGTTGGGGCGTGAGCGGAAGACGGCCTAACGGTGTGCGGGACCGTAGCCCAGCTTCATGGAGACGGTTGCGAATGGTCCTCGCCGATACCCCAGGAGCAACAGTGTCCCTAATTTGCTGGTAAGTGGCGGTGCGGTCCCCTACGGCACTGCGTAGGATCCTACGGTCTTGGCGTGCATCCGTGCGTCACTGCGGTCCTGTACCAGGTCGACGGGCACGTGCACCTTCCGCCGACCACTGGCGACAACATCGATGTACTGTGGAGACCTCACGCCCCACGTGTTGAGCAATTCGGCGGTACGTCCACCCGGCCTCCCGCATGCCCACTATACGCCCTCGCTCAAAGTCCGTCAACTGCACATACGGTTCACGTCCACGCTGTCGCGGCATGCTACCAGTGTTAAAGACTGCGATGGAGCTCCGTATGCCACGGCAAACTGGCTGACACTGACGGCGGCGGTGCACAAATGCTGCGCAGCTAGCGCCATTCGACGGCCAACACCGCGGTTCCTGGTGTGTCCGCTGTGCCGTGCGTGTGATCATTGCTTGTACAGCCTTCTCGCAGTGTCCGGAGCAAGTATGGTGGGTCTGACACACCGGTGTCAATGTGTTCTTTTTTACATTTCCAGGAGTGTATTAGGTCAGTGCGGCGAAATTTGGCATTAGTGGACTATGGCAGCAGACGACTGACGCAAGTGCCTTTGAAAACAGCGCATCACCTGCAGCCCCTCTGCTGTGCTTGTGACCATATGGATTGGACCCTGTACGACTGAAAATCCGTGACCTGATCAGATGCGTCTCTATTTTAGTTGGTAAGAGCTGATGGTAGGCTTAGACTGTGGTGTAGACCCCACGAAGACATGGACCCAAGATGTCAACAAGGCACTGTGCAAGCTGGTGGCGGCTCCATAATGGTGTGGCCTGCGTTCACATCGAGTGAACTGGGTCCTGGTTATGTTCGGCTACTTGGAGACCATTTGCAGCCATTCATGGACTTCATGTTCGCAAACAACGATGAAATTTTATGAATTATAATGTGTCATGTCACCGGGCCACAAGTGTTCGCAATTGGTTTGAAAAACATCCTAGATTGTTTGAGCGAATGGTTTCGCCACACAGATTGCCCGATTTGAATCCCATCGAAAATTTGTGGGACGTAATATAGATATCAGCTGCTTCAAAAAATCCGGTTGTTGGTTGTTGTTGTTTTTGGGGAAGGAGACCAGACAGCGTGGTCATCGGTCTCATCGAATTAGGGAAGGATGGGGAAGGAAGTCGGCCGTGCCCTTGCAGAGGAACCATCCCGGCATTGGCCTGGAGTGATTTAGGGAAATCACGGAAAACCTAAATCAGGATAGCCGGACGCGGGATTGAACCGTCGTCCTCCCGAATGCGAGAAAAAATCCGGCACCGGCAACACATATGCAATTGCGCGTGCCTATAGAGCCAGCATGAGTCAATATTTCTGCAAGGGACTTCCAAGGACTTACCACCTAGAGTTGCTGCATTACGCCGGAGAAAGAAGTCCGACATGATGTTAGGAAATATCTCATAACTTGTCACGTCAGTGTAGTCCTGGACATCCGAGAAGAAATAAGTCTGCTTGTCGCCGAGGAATAAAATATATTTCCTTCGTAGGTACATTACAATTACAAAATGACATGGAACATTAATATTCGGTAAATGGTATTAAAGTGTTACTTAGCCTCAGCGCAAATCTGCTGGAAGAAAGGTTAGGATTTGAAACCTTTTCGACGACAAGCGCATCAGAGGCAGGGCACTGGGTGAAACTGGAGACGGAACAGTGTTTCTCTTTTTCAAAAAAAATATTATGGCAGATATGATGTTGCGACAAGAATTTGACAGTGTGTTGAAAGACATAAGTCGAAACAAGACTCCTAGATTAGATAACGCATCCTTAGAATTATTGAACGCTTGGGAGTCCCAGTCATGACAAAACTATTCCATACGTTAGATAGGCCGAATACTTTTATTTATTTATTTATTTGTTTAATCTGATCTGATTGGCCATGAGGTCCTCTCTTACATCGGATAAGGATTTCACGCATACAGTATATATTACATCATAGTTATCTAAGAATGTAACAATTTTAGTATGACAACAGGTATTAAAATTATTTGAGTGCCTGCATGAGTGGTGTGAGTAAATTATATCAACTATGACCTATCAAAGTTAAAACTGGCATGACTTGCACTACTGAAGCTGAAGCCTCCAGTAGTGATAGTAGTAGTAATAATAACAATAATGGTAATAACTGTGACATTAATAACAATAACGATAGTGGTAAATAAAAAAAGAATTGGTAAGTCTACAAAATACATATTTCAATCATGTAGTGAGGTCTGGGTAAAGGAAATTTAAGGGGATTACATTGGATGAGAATACTGGGAAATGAGACCAGGTTGGAGAGAGGGATGTACACCGGTAATGAGAGCATAAAGGGGAAGATGGTTATCTTATGGTTACTTTTGTAGGTATGTCACTACCGGTCTTCTGAAGCTGGATATGTTATTTAGTTCACTAATATAATGCGGGAGGCTGTACCAGAGTCGTGCTCCTGTTTCTGAGAAGGACTTCGAGAAGGTGGCTGAACGATTGGGTGGGACAGAAAGGATTAGGCTCCACGCACAGGCCTCAAGAAGAATTTAATAATTCCTATTCTAAAGCAGGCAGATGCCGACATCTGTGAATACTGCCGAACCATCAGTGTAAAAAGTCATGGTTGAAAATATTGGCACAGATTATTTACAGAAGAATGGAAAAATTGGTAGAAGCGAATGCCGGGGACGATCAGTTTTTTTTTACGAGAAATGTAGGAACACCGGAAGCCATATTGACTATGCGACTCATCTGAGAAGATCCTTTGGACAAACCCAATTCTACGTTTATAGCATTTGTAGGTTGGAGAAAAGCTTTTGACAGCGTTCACTGGAACTCGCCCTCCGAAATTTTAAGGGTATCAAAGGTAAAATACAAGGAGCAAAAAGTTATCTAAAACGTGAACAGAAACGCGACTGCAGTTGCAAGAGTCGAAGAGCCTGTAAGGCAAGCAGTAGCTGAGAAGGCAATGAGACAGGGTTGTATCTTCTTTATGATGTTTTTCATTCTGTACATTCAGCAAGCAGTAAATGAAATCAAGGAAACATGTGGATAGCGAATTAAAGTTCAGGGAGGAGAGATAAAAGCTTTGAATTTTGCTGATGACATTGTAATTCTCTTAGTGAGAGCAAAGAGCTCAGAAAAGCAGTTGAACGGAATCGACAGTGTCTTTGAAAGACGCCATCAGTTGAACATCAACAAAAGTACGAGGCCTATTCGGAGGCCAATCGGTCGCAAAATGAAAACCAACAGTTTGCTACATCTTCCAGTTGCTTCTCTACATAGTCGTCACTCCGACATAGACATTGGTTGTAGCGTTGTACCAACTTTCCAATACCCCCCTCATAGAAGGCAGCCACCTGTGCTTTCCGCCACTGCTCTACACTGGTCTGCAGTTCGTTGTCTGTGCCAAAATGTTGTCTGCATAGCCAGCGCTTCATGTGAGGCGAGATGAACATCAGAGGGAGACAAATCCAGGCTGTATGGAGAGTAATCAAACACTTCCCATCGAAAACGCTGCAGACACGTCCTCATTGCCCCTGCAGCGTGCGGCCGAGACTTGTCATCAAGTAGGAAATGCATGACAGGTACGTAATGTGGGGTTGCATGAAACCAGCAGGGACCCATACTCGGCCGGAGGCACTGTTATTCGAGGTGTCTTTACGTTCTAACTGTGTGCTCAGAAGTGAAAATAGTGATGTGATGCGATCGACAGGCATACTAGAGACACTGCCTAATGAATCCGTGCAAAGCTTCATCAGATTTTCTCTGTCGTTTCCACTTCGCGACCTGTCGGAACTTCCTCTCAGAACAGCCCCCGTAAAACAGCGGTAATGGAATGTAGTCGTATTGAATCAGATGGTACTGACAGAATGAGACCAGGAAATGAGGCACTAAGTGGGCAGCAGAATTACTAACGATTGGTTAAGCAGAGAGGACATAAAATGCAGGATGGAAGTAACAAGAAAAGCATTTCTGAAAATGAGAAACTGGTTAACATCGCATATACATTTTAAGTGTTAGGAATTCTTATCAGAAGTGTAGCCTTGTGCGGAAGTGGAACATAGACGACAAGCATTTCAGAGACAAAGAGGACAGAATATAATAAAATGGGGAGTTAAAGAAAAATGGTGAAAATTAGATGGGCACATCGCGTCGATAATCAACAGTTAGTGAATCGAAATGGAGCAAAACATTGTGTCACAATTTCGCTAAAGGAAACGTTTGTTTGATAAACACGTCCTGAGGTATCAAGGAATTGTCAGTTTAGTAACGAAAGGAAGTGCATATATGTGTGTGTCTGTGTGTGTGTTTGAGTGTGATGTGAGGCTGGGAGGTGAGCGGTGAAAATTATAGTCAGAGTCCAAGGCTTGTAAATTGCAGTAGTTATGTAGGGATAGGAGGCTTGCATGGAAAGCCTGACGTGGAGAACTGTATCAAACCACTCTTTGGACCGAAGACCGCAGCAACAACATCCTGCTAATTGTTTTTAGCGATTTAGGAAAACCACCGAAAGCATTAATCTGGCTGTTTGGATGGGAATTTGAGCCTTGGTCTTCTCACGTGCAAGTCCAATGCTTGTTCAGAAATGGTTCAAATGGCTCTAAGCACTATGCGACTTAACACCTGAGGTCACCAGTCCTCTACACTTAGAACTACTTAAACCTAACTAACTTAAGGACATCACACACATCCATGCCCGAGGCAGGATTCGAACCTGCGACTTTAGCAGCAGCTCGGTTCCGGACTGAAGCGCCTAAAACCGCTCGGCCAAAGAAGCCGGCCCAGTGCATGTTGTTACATTATAATATTAAAAGGTAATTGTACAGAAATTTCATACACATTAGCACTTATTGAAACAATGAGCGAGGAGAATCTGTTGGTAGAAGAACAGATACAGTGGCAGGAACAGTGCTAGGACTTCCGGGAAAAGTTAACGGGTCACTGACAACAGAAATACAAACGAAAATAAATTATAGACAAAACATTAAAATACGAGGAAACAGAAAGAAAATAGATCGAGGCTTTTGAATGTAACAGTTGTACAGAGATGAAGAGGGATAGAAAGAGACAGTGGCTGATATAAATACTGGAGAAAGATAGCTAAGGAAAAAAAAATAGTACCATACATGCATCGGCGTAGAAGTATGTATTGTATATATTAGTTTTGTGAATAATCTTCACCACAAAAATGAACGGGATTCGCAGAACAAGAATAATCACCTTAATATATCGCAAAAATGATTTGTTAGTAACAAAAACTTTTTCATTACTTTTGTAATTTAACATATACTATAATGACAATTGTCTTATTTATTCTATTTTTAACTTGCCCACATTAGGATGTTAGAACAGCCTTACCTCATGTTAGTCACTTCGATCTCTAGAACGCAGACATACATATTTTTACATAATAATCAATGGTAATAAATTAGGATACGACACCAAATTGTGTGTCCAAAATAGCGATACGAACGATAAGAAAGATGTAAAGAAAGGGAACAGCAGTAGAAAAAGGATAAAGTGAGTTAAAACGAAAGACACCGGCTAAAAATAAGTGAGCATTAAGGGAGAATCTACCATCGTCTTTATATACACTACTGGCCATTAAAATTGCTACGCCAAGAAGAAATGCGGATGATAAGCGGGTATTCATTGGACAAATATATTATGCTAGAACTGAAATGTGATTACATTTTCACGCAATCTGGGTGCATAGACCCTGAGAAATCAGTACCCAGAACAACCACCTCTGGCCGTAATAACGGCCTTGATACGCCTGGGAATTGAGTCGAACAGAGCTTGGATGGGGTATACAGGTACAGCTGCCCATGCAGCTTCAACACGATACCACGGTTCATAAAGAGTAGTGGCTGGCGTATTGTGACGAGCCAGTTGCTAGGCCACCATTGACCAGACGTTTTCAGTTGGAGAGAGATCTGGAGAATGTGCTGGCCAGGGCAGCAGTCGAACATTTTCTGTATCCAGAAAGGCCCGTACAGGACCTGCAACATGCGGTCGCGCATTATCCTGCTGAAATGTAGGGTTTCGCTGGGATGAAGGGTAGAGCCACGGGTCGTAACACATCTGAAATGTAACATCAATGCGAAGAGGAGGTGACCGAGACGTGTAACGCTTCCAACGTGCGTTCACCGCGATGTCGCCAAACACGGATGCGACCATCATGATGCTGTAAACAGAATCTGGATTCATCCGAAAAAATGTCGTTTTTCCATTCGTTCACCCAGGTTAGTCGTTGAGTATACCATCACAGGCGCTCCTGTCTGTGATGGAACATCAAGGATAACCGCAGCCACGGTCTCCGAGCTGATAGTCCATGCTGCTGCAAATGTCGTCGAACTGTTCGTGCAGATGGTTGTTGTCTTGCAAACGTCACCATCTGTTGACTCAGGGATCGAGACGTGGCTGCACGATCCGTTACAGCCATGCGGATAAGATGCCTGTCATCTCGACTGCTAGTGATACGATGCCGTTGGGATCCAGCTCGGTGTTCCGTATTACTCTTCTGAACCCACCGATTCCATATTCTGCTAACAGTCATTGGATCTCGACCAACGCGAGCAGCAATGTCGCGATACGATAAACCGCAATCGCTGTAAGCTACAATCCGACCTTTATCAAAGTCGGAAACGTGATGGTACGTATTTCTCCTCCTTACAGGAGGCATCACAACAACGCTTGACCAGGCAACGCCGATCAACTGCTGTTTGTGTGTCAGAAATCGGTTGGAAACTTTCCTCATGTCAGCACGTGGCAGGTGTCGCCACCGGCGCCAATCTTGTGTGAATGCTCTGAAAAGCTTATCATTTGCATATCACAGCGTCTTCTTCCTGTCGGTTAAATTTCGCGTCTGTAGCACGTCACCTTCGTGATGTAGCAATTTTAATGGCCAGTAGTGTATAAACCACTAGTTTATTTTTGAAACTAGAAGGATGATTAGTTTCTCTGATGTTCCGGGCTAGGTTACTCTATAGGCGAGCGTCTGCTACACAGAAAGACTTGGTTTAAGTGCATGGTCTATGACGGGCAAATGAAAGTACTCTCAGTTTAGAAGGTAAGAACTGAATGTCGTGTCAGTGCTACTGACCCAGGAAAAGTTTATTTCTAAGACAGATACATGAGTCTGTGATTACTACCGATAATTGTGGGTACGTTGAAGCAAAAAGTGAGTGTTAAACACGCTTTTGGACGATGTGTGAACAGAATGGCGCTCTGTCTAAATATGGTATCGATTGTGCACCTCACACAGAAGTATGGAGCAGGATACATTAAGTGCAGTTAATATATTTACCGACAGACAAAATCTCTGTGATGTTGTGGCTTGTGTAATGCTTTAAAGATGTATTGCTCCGCAGTTGCAATATTATCAACAATCGTTGCTACAGGCAGTACGGATATTAACTCTTGAGCCTTTTATAAGCGGTGGGAATGCTTCCGGTTTATTAGGATCATACTTTGTTGGTCCAGTCGTAAAAGATTTTGAGATTTAAGTTCTCACAGTTTGCAGATACTTTTAGATTTCCTAGGGTGGTCAGATGAAGTTAATAGAGCGAGGTATCACAGGGACTAAAGTTATGGGTTCACATTCGAGAGGATTGTGTCCTACTTACCGTCCGTTCATGCACATACATTTTTTCCTTTCTTTTCCTTAAAAAAACATAAGGTGGATGTCGGGATGGTTGAAAAGCCTTCAGTGGATAGTTTGCCTATTCCTCGCCCATTCTGAACTTGTAGTACATCTCTGATGAATTTTTCGCCGAAGGAAGGTTGAGCAATAACTATCTTTCTTCATGACACTTCCTGACGTTAAAACTGTGTACCTGGTCGTGAATCTAAAATCGACCGTTTCCTTTCACAAAGGTCCTATTTTGAACACACAGTTTTTTTTCTGTTAGGCGTTTACAGAACTGTATATGCTCCATTGCAGATTGAAAGTCATCGTTTTTCTCTCCATCCGCCTATAGCTGAAAGTCGCCTGATAGAAACTACAATGAAATATTATGGAAGAGGCGTCATTTATACGATTTGAAAAATTAACAGCGGCCCTGGCACTCATCCTTGTAGAACGTGTGATTTTGGCCTTTCATTCTGTCCTTTCCACTCATTATGCACTGTTGGAAACTTATTTCTTTGGACCGTGACAAGTAGGATAAACCTACCTAACTCCGTGACATGCTTTATTTCGTAATAACAGATCCCTTCTTAGTTCTTAAGGAAGTTAGGTCTTCTAAACACAGTTCTAATCGTCCTCAAGAAATAGCATGAATGTATTCGCACGGGAAAGGCGTTCTGGGCGGGAATGAATGCTATGCATGCAACAGGTAGTTTATTATTTGTTGTCTGGAACGAAATATTTCGTTTGCTGCCCTAGTCATATAATACAATTTCATTGAGGTCAGTTGTTCAAGTAATTAGTCAGACACTTATATACAACTGCATTACCAATGGAACATACTAATAATCTTAGTCATCATAGGTTTATTTAAACGCCTTATTACTGAATCATTCGCTTAGAAAAACGGTAATAATTCTTAAGGTTTGCGCCCATTTCAGAGAGAACGGCTGTATGGTTCAAATGGCTCTGAGCACTATGGGACTTAACAGCTATGGTCATCAGTCCCCTAGAACTTAGAACTACTTAAACCTAACTAACCTAGGGACAGCACACAACACCCAGTCATCACGAGGCAGAGAAAATCCCTGACCCCTCCGGGAATTGAACCCGGGAACCCTGGCGCGGGAAGCGAGAACGCTACTGCACGACCACGAGCTGCGGACAGAACGGCTGTATCTCTAAGCAAATGTGCGAAGAAGAAGAAGCAAAAGATGAGTTATTTGAGCAAGAGAAGATACTAATGTTCAACTGATGACCTTCTAGGAGAACTTCAGAAGGTTTTGGAAGAAAAGTGATCGATATACAAAACTGCTAAACATTTTTGAATTCCATGATGTACTTTAAAAACTAACCGTAGTGATAGTGACAAAGTGGCATTATAGGTAGCCCGTTTGCCTTATAAGTGAACTGAAGTTAAGTTGGTTAATTTCATAATAGAAGTGAAGGAAATAGGATTCGGTCTGAATGTTAACGGAATAATCCACTAGACACTGCAGTACAGTGAAATCAGTGTCTAAGCCAAAACAGAAGTCAAAGAGCAAAAGAAAAGATGACACCTGCGCCACTTGTAAGGAAAGCTACAACTGTGGAAAAAATAAAAGTACTTGACTGGGTTCAGTGGTGTCTTTTTCTGCGATGGTTCCATGAAAGTTTTCAGTCAGTCGATTCACCTCATGCTACGACATTTATGTGTGATATTGGTGCAAATGTTAGTGACTGACACCAATGTTGAAAATGAATGATAAGTGTGTTCAATGAACTTTACAATGTAAAAGAAAATTATCACGGAATTAAGCTCATTATCACGAAGTCTATAGTGTCATAGAATTAGGTGTGCTGTAACGAAATTAGATAACACGCCCACTTTGGTTACTACATTTTATAACTTCAACTGTTTTTAATTTCTGAAATGTTCTTAATTGTGGGTTAGTAGAGCAATGTATTGACCTCTTTGACGTAAAATATGAAGTTTCTAGACTGAATATTTGTTTTTGTTTTTGAATTACAATCCTTAACATCACGAAATTATGTAAAATACCTTAATCGTTTTGTATTCTATTAACGGTTTTATCAAAATCAACTGTGGCGACAGTACTACGAAACCGACACCGACGCTTTTCGTCGATTTGCAGGCTGATTTTCTTCACCGTGTACAAACTCTAGGGATTGATCGATGAGAGGATGCGGAACAGAAAAGGTCTAATGAACTCATGTCCGGAAATGCATTGTTTCCGTGCCAGAGACCATTTATTCAATTATACTTTGTTACAGAGACTGCGGTCTAATACGGGCTGAACCGTGCAGCCACAGTTACAGTATACATGATTTCCTCCTAGAGAGTGGTACTGTTCCTTATACGTCGTGCCCTAGCATCCTTTCCTGCCATAGTAATTGCTAATGTTGTGTCCGATTCACTTCTCCTGCTGACTCACCTTGTAGTGGATGTGATGCAGCATTCGGATCGAGACCTTGCCTACATGGTGTTTACTTACGAAAAGGCAAATGACAACGGGTGGTAGGCAGCAATGTTGTATCAGGAGACCTATCCCCGCCGACAACAACCACAGCATTCAATGCTTGTAACCGTGTTTCGCCGTTTGTCTGAGACAGGGTCGTTTCAGGAAGGAGGAAATCATGAAGGACGTATACGTGATGTCCGGACACCAGACTTGGAGAAAAATGTGATTCACACTCTGGAAGGTGACGGTCGTGTCAGTACCAGACAGTTGCCCCATCAGTACAGAGTAAGCCAGACGATCGTGTCGAACATTCTACATTACAATTGTTACTACCTTATCAATTACAGCGTGTGCAGTGCTTACTAGCGACAGACAATCTACATTGGAAGCAGCTTTGGTTCCTTCACCAGGCAACCACGATTCCGGGATTTGTGTCATGCATCCTATTTACAGATGAGGCCAGCTTTACGTGAATTGTTATTTTCAACTTTCATAACAGTCATCTGTGGGATAGTATACAGAACCCCCATGGTATGGTTACAGAAAATCATCAGCATCGGTGCAGCCGGAATGTGTGGGCCGGGATAATCGCCGACCGTATTTTGGGACCCACGTCGCCTAACAGGTCGGAACTATCGGCGTTTCATGCGGGTGAGTTTTCCTCCACTGCTGGAAGAAGTGCTAGTGATGATTGGAAAGCCGGCCGCTGTGGTCAAGCTGTTATAGGTGCTTCAGTCTGAAACCGCGCGACCACTACGGTCGCAGGCTCGAATCCTGCCTCGGGCATGGATGTCGGTGATATCCCTAGTTAGGTTTAAGTAGTTCTAAGTCTAGGGGACTGATGTCTTCAGATGTTAAGTCCCATAGTTCTCAGAGCCATTTTTTGAACCATTTTTTTATGACTGGAAGTGTTATGTGGCTGCTACACTATGGTGCTCCAGCCCACTTCGCCTTTAACGCCCGCACACGTCTCAATCGTGTCTTCCCTGGACGATGGATCGGACGCAGGGGTCCAGTTCCATGCCCTGCTCGTTCACCGGATCTCAACCCGTGTGATTTCTAGTTATGGGACCATCTCATATGCATCGTGTATGCAGAACCCATTCCAGATGTGGAGAAACTGGGGCAGCGTTTTCATGCCGCCTTTGGCACTGTTCAGATGCAGCCTGGCCTATGTGAACGTGTGAGACGGAACACGGTACGGCGCGTACACGCATTCGTTGAGGCACATGGAAACCAGTTTCAACACATACTGGAACTGTGGCTGCATGCTACAGCGCGTATTAGACCTCAGTCTCTGTAACAAAGTATGACTGAATAAATGGTCTTTAGATTGTAAACCGTTCATTTCCGGACATAAGTTTAATTTTTTCCATATCCTCTCATCGATCAGAGTTTGTGAGCTGTGCTGCGGCTCGCGTTGGTGCTGATTGTAGGTTTCCGCCCTCTGTTGGAGGGCAGACTGTATCGTTTAGTTGGCATGGTTGTGGCTGTTTGTCTTCGTCTCGTGTTGACTGGCACCAGTCGGTTTCGCAAGCGTCGCCTGTCCGCTAGTGGCAGCAGCGGCGGTTATCGTATGTAGTAACTGTTGTCCTATCTTCGGGGCGACGTCGTTGTTTTTCTGGATCGTGTGAGTGTGCGAGTTCGGTTGTCGACTCAGGAGAAGACAGGTCCGTGCTGTCCCAGAACACGCCGGGGCCACTGGCGGCACGCATGGACTGCCGGATGGAAGGTCTGTGGTCACGAGGGTGCACGACCTCGTCGTAAACCGGATTCAGCAAGCCTTAAGATGAGTGCATTTCAATCCAAGTAGAAAAACCTCCACCATTGTGATATCACGCGATTCTCCAGTGACTTGGGTTCGTGTTGCTGCTCGCAGTGTCGCCGGGGCGAAGAGCAGCGAGTGGAGTGCTTGGGGAAGGCGAATCTGATTAGCTTTCCTCGACTTCTTATTACTATTTACTGCGTTCAACTTGTTACAATTTGTTAAGTTCAACCAGCGGTAACTTTTCTTGCGTGGTGGCCACTAACGCCCCAGTTACCTGCTCTGGGGGTTAGTGTATGTAAGTGTAGTTTAGCCGGCTTTCTTGATTGTAGGCTGGTTGGTGAGTCTTTGGTGGTAGTGGTTTCTTTCTCGTTCCGTGCGCTCTAAACACAGTATTCTGGGGACGTAGTGCAGACCGCCGGTCCCGGCGTTGGCGTATTGTTCCATCGTTGCATTTGGTTTATCGGACGTCAGGTAGCTTCAGCAAGATTATCATTAGTCATTCGTTAAACTGCCATTAGTCTGAGTTACTATCTTGTGAAGTGAATGCAACTCTTGGCTGCCTATCTCATCACCCGCGGAAGTGTTTGTTGCCGGACCTTCTCAGAGGTCGATTCCTGGAGCACCGTCTGTAGCCCCTTGATTCTTGTAAGAAATGTGTGTTCTAAAAGGAGATCTGATGACCAGAAGTCCAGTGTAACGCTCCCTCAGCCCAGGCCTTCTGCGGGTATAATCTGCCTCGGTACCCTTCAAGGAACTTATGACCGGCCTTTGTGTTTTAATATTGTATTATTTACTTCAATAACTTGTAATGCCTACATTAAAGGTTATATATGTCTGGTTAATAGTTTTTGTCTCCTCCTGGAATAAATCTAGCAGGGTAGTGTTCACTGGATGTAAAGGGTTGTGTTATAAATCGTCGTATTTCACCCGTTTGGTGATCAGTTGTTTTTTTTTTAAATTAAGCTTTGCTATTGTATTTACTGTTTAACAGCAGTTTTATGTATTATTGCGGTTGCTGGCGTGTAAGGCCTTCAGCCGTGTTTGTGGTCACTCGCCTTAAAATTCTAATTTGGTATTTGTATTTACGCAGTAAGTCTTTAAAATCTTATTTACTGCCATTCCTGGCGTCTGACGCCTTCTGCTGTGTTTGTGCCGACTTGCCTTTAATATTTCAATACCAATTATTTTGTAAGTTGCAGCGAGTTTTAAACAATTTTTAATTTATTGCTATCCCTGGCGTGTAAGGCCTTCTCCCCAGTTCACAGTGGCTTGCTTTTAAAACATTATCTGCTGTATCTGTATTTAATGGTGATTTGCTAAACTGTAACTCACTGCTAACACTATTATTTACGCAGTTGTTTATTCCTTCATTAATATCGTGTGGCGTTTTTATTTATTGTTGAGTCTGGAATTACTGGTTTAAAATAAATTGTGTGTAACTGTAAAAGGCAACCAACAGTAACTGATTACGGCCCCTTCCACAATCGTAACCGAATCCTGCCTTCCATTGACTACCAGGTTTCAGTTTTTACACGGGGGAAAAAAATCATTCTGTATAGACAGTTTCTTACTGTATGGTAGTTTGATCGCATCAGTTTCGGTGTCGTGATATTTCTAAAACCTCGGCTGGTAACTGCCGAATCGAGCACACTGCCTTAAATATTACGCATTGTGTGGTGGGAAGACGCTGTTCCATCGCCGTGCACACACGCCCGCTCGCTTACCTGGAAGGCGGCCTCGGCTTCGCGGCCGACGGGGTCTCAGCACGCCCCAAGCCGATTGACGAGCCGGACTCAATGTGACGTGATTAACGCATCGAAAGGCGCGCTGAGGCGCCTGTGAGTGACACCTAGGGGCTCATCCGCACGAGCGGCACCTTCCTGGAAGAGGTCTCCGTGACTGGACTCTAGCGCGGGCCTTCGTTACGGGCGATGGCTGGCGCGCGACCTTCCGCCGAGCGGCTATCACCTCAATTAAGCGCCCCCTTCTGCCGGATTGAGCCATCACGGCTCGCCTCGCCTCGGACAAAGCGCTTTCTGTAATTTCGGGCCGTTTTGGCCGGCTCGCAACTCCCAATTACAATACCATTCTCCTCGCCGCGTCCGACCTGCTAACACCGCCGGCGCGGTACTTAGTCGCACTAATAACCATAATACGCTGTCGGGTATTTAACCTGCGACCCCAGGGCTCAATTTACGCTCCCTTTCAGTTTTGAGGCTGACTTGATAAGCAATTCAATTGCTGTGTTATTTCAGAGCCGTGTGTTAAGGGTCTTATTGAAAATGTTGGAAATTATAAAAAGAAGGTACCTGATGTACAAATAGAGGGCGTTTCATTTTGATGAACATGAATGACCGAAGGAGGAGATTTCGCGGTTGTTATTCATCAAGCCGGTTACTTTAACAATTCAGGCTAATGGCTGCGGTTCCGAGATCGTTATATACGTAATATAAGATCATAAAATAGAGACCAAAGATACATAGTTAACAGAATCTAAAGTAACGGAGACAGGGAAGATATCCGAGGTATTATTAAACAGCTATTTGTCTCAGCGTATTGGCACACGACTGCATTTCGACGTTGAACGATGTTCAAGGTGCCACATGTTTCAATTTTCGAAAAATTTTGTACAATGCTGCACGTTCAGAGACCGTGAATCTACATCTACATCTACTTCTACATTTATACTCCGCAAGCCACCCAACGGTGTGTGGCGGAGGGCACTTTACGTGCCACTGCCATTACCTCCCTTTCTTGTTCCAGTCGCGTATGGTTCGCGGGAAGAACGACTGTCTGAAAGCCTCCGTGCGCGCTCTAATCTCTCTAATTTTACATTCGTGATCTCCTCGGGAGGTATAAGTAGGGGGAAGCAATATATTCGATACCTCATCCAGAAACGCACCCTCTCGAAACCTGGCGAGCAAGCTACACCGTGATGCAGAGCGCCTCTCTTGCAGAGTCTGCCACTTGAGTTTGCTAAACATCACCGTAACGCTATCACGGTTACCAAATAACCCTGTGACGAAACGCGCCGCTCTTCTTTCGATCTTCTCTATCTCCTCCGTCAACCCGATCTGGTACGGATCCCACACTGATGAGCAATACTCAAGTATAGGTCGAACGAGTGTTTTGTAAGCCACCTCCTTTGTTGATGGACTACATTTTCTAAGGACTCTCCCAATGAATCTCAACCTGGTACCCGCCTTACCAACAATTAATTTTATATGATCATTCCACTTCAAATCGTTCCGCACGTATACTCCCAGATATTTTACAGAAGTAACTGCTACCAGCGTTTTTTCCGCTATCATACAATCATACAATAAAGGATCCTTCTTTCTATGCATTCGCAGTACATTACATTTGTCTATGTTAAGGGTCAGTTGCCACTCCCTGCACCAAGTGCCTATCCGCTGCAGATCTTCCTGCATTTCGCTACAATTTTCTAATGCTGCAACTTCTCTGTATACTACAGCATCATCCGCGAAAAGCCGCATGGAACTTCCGACACTATCTACTAGGTCATTTATATATATTGTGAAAAGCAATGGTCCCACAACACTCCCCTGTGGCACGCCAGAGGTTACTTTAACGTCTGTAGACGTCTCTCCATTGATAACAACATGCTGTGTTCTCTTTGCTAAAAACTCTTCAATCTAGCCACACAGCTGGTCTGATATTCCGTAGGCTCTTACTTTGTTTATCAGGCGACAGTGCGGAACTATATCGAACGCCTTCCGGAAGTCAAGAAAAATAGCATCTACCTGGGAGCCTGTATCTAATATTTTCTGGGTCTCATGAACAAATAAGGCGAGTTGGGTCTCACACGATCGCTGTTTCCGGAATCCATGTTGATTCCTACAAAATAGATTCTGGGTTTCCAAAAACGACATGATACTCGAGCAAAAAACATGTTCTAAAATTCTACAACAGATCGACGTCAGAGATATAGGTCTATAGTTTTGCGCATCTGCTCGACGACCCTTCTTGAAGACTGGGACTACCTGTGCTCTTTTCCAATCATTTGGAACCTTCTGTTCCTCTAGAGACTTGCGGTACACGGCTGTTAGAAGGGGGGCAAGTTCTTTCGCGTACTCTGTGTAGAATCGAATTGGTATCCCGTCAGGTCCAGTGGACTTTCCTCTGTTGAGTGATTCCAGTTGCTTTTCTATTCCTTGGACACTTATTTCGATGTCAGCCATTTTTTCGTTTGTGCGATGATTTAGAGAAGGAACTGCAGTGCGGTCTTCCTCTGTGAAACAGCTTTGGAAAAAGGTGTTTAGTATTTCAGCTTTACGCGTGTCATCCTCTGTTTCAATGCCTTCATCATCCCGGAGTGTCTGGATATGCTGTTTCGAGCCACTTACTGATTTAACGTAAGACCAGAACTTCCTAGGATTTTCTGTCAAGTCGGTACATAGAATTTTACTTTCGAATTCACTGAACGCTTCACGCATAGCCCTCCTTACGCTAACTTTGACATCGTTTAGCTTCTGTTTGTCTGAGAGGTTTTGGCTGCGTTTAAACTTGGAGTGAAGCTCTCTTTGCTTTCGCAGTAGTTTCCTAACTTTGTTGTTGTACCACGGTGGGTTTTTCCCGTCCCTCACAGTTTTACTCGGCACGTACCTGTCTAAAACGCATTTAACGATTGCCTTGAACTTTCTCCATAAACACTCAACATTATCAGTGTCGGAACAGAAATTTTCGTTTTGATCTGTTAGGTAGTCTGAAATCTGCCTTCTATTACTCTTGCTAAACAGATAAACCTTCCTCCCTTTTTTTATATTCCTATTAACTTCCATATTCAGGGAGGCTGCAATGGCCTTATGATCACTGATTCCCTGTTCTGCACATACAGAGTCGAAAAGTTCGGGTCTGTTTGTTATCAGTAGGTCCAAGATGTTATCTCCACGAGTCGGTTCTCTGTTTAATTGCTCGAGGTAATTTTCGGATAGTGCACTCAGTATAATGTCACTCGATGCTCTGTCCCTACCACACGTCCTAAACATCTTAGTGTCCCAGTCTGTATCTGGTAAATTGAAATCTCCACCTAAGACTATAACATGCTGAGAAAATTTATGTGAAATGTATTCCAAATTTTCTCTCAGTTGTTCTGCCACTAATGCTGTTGAGTCGAGAGGTCGGTAAAAGGAGCCAATTATTAACCTTGCTCGGTTGTTGAGTGTAACCTCCACCCATAATAATCCACAGGAACTATCCACTTCCACTTCACTACCCTACAGGATAAACTACTACTAACAGCGACGAACACTCCACCACCGGTTGCATGCAATCTATCCTTTCTAAACACCGTCTGTACCTTTGTAAAAATTTCGGCAGAATTTATCTCTGGCTTCAGCCAGCTTTCTGTACCTATAACGATTTCAGCTTCGGTGCTTTCTATCAGCGCTTGAAGTTCCGGTACTTTACCAACGCATCTTCGACAGTTTACAATTACAATACCGATTGCTGCTTGGTCCCCGCATGTCCTGACTTTGCCCCGCACCCGTTGAGGCTGTTGCCCTTTCTGTACTTGCCCGAGGCCATCTAACCTAAAAAAAAAGGCCCAGCCCACGCCACACAACCCCTGCTACCCGTGTAGCTGCTTGTTGCGTGTAGTGGACTCCTGACCTATCCAGTGGAACCCGAAACCCCACCACCCTATGGCGCAAGTCGAGGAATCTGCAGCCCACACGGTCGCAGAACCGTCTCAGCCTCTGATTCAGACCCTCCACTCGGCTCTGTACCAAAGGTCCGCAGTCAGTCCTGTCGACGATGCTGCAGATGGTGAGCTCTGCTTTCATCCCGCTAGCGAGACTGGCAGCTTCACCAAATCAGATAGCCGCCGGAATCCAGAGAGGATTTCCTCCGATCCATAGCGACACACATCATTGGTGCCGACATGAGCGACCACCTGCAGATGGGTGCACCCTGTACCCTTCATGGCATCCGGAAGGACCCTTTCCAAATCTGGAATGACTCCCCCCGGTATGCACACGGAGTGCACATTGGTTTTCTTCCCCTCTCTTGCTGCCATATCCCTAAGGGGTCCCATTACGCGCCTGACGTTGGAGCTCCCAACTACCAGTAAGCCCACCCTCTGCGACCGCCCGGATCTTGCAGACTGAGGGGCAACCTCTGGAACAGGACAAGCAGCCATGTCAGGCCGAAGATCAGTATCAGCCTGAGACAGAGCCTGAAACCGGTTCGTCAGACAAACTGGAGAGGCCTTCCGTTCAGCCCTCCGGAATGTCTTTCGCCCCCTGCCACACCTTGAGACGACCTCCCACTCTACCACAGGTGAGGGATCAGCCTCAATGCGGGCAGTATCCCGGGCAACTACCGTCGTAGTCCGATCGGGGGATGCGTGGGACGAGCTGGCCGTCCCCGACAAACCCCCATCCGGACCCCCACAGTGATGCCCATTGGCAACAGCCTCAAGCTGTGTGACCGAAGCCAACACTGCCTGAAGCTGGGAGCGAAGGGATGGCAACTCAGCCTGCATCCGAACACAGCAGTTGCAGTCCCTATCCATGCTAAAAACTATTGTGCACAGAACGTCTGAACTAATCTACAGAGAGCGCAAACAAATCGACACAAAATTTAAACGGTTATTAAAATACAAGATTGCCTAGTAAATGCAGTAATGCTGCTACTTGCGCACTGCTGACACACTGCTCGGCGGTGGAAGGAGACTACGTGATTTTACACTATTCAGGTACTAAAACGCGATGCTACAACTCTCAAATACTATAATACGCCCGAAATTTATGAATTAAGCAATGCAAGTACCAAAAACACGCAAAGAAATTAAGAATTAAACTATGTAACAAATGAGTGAACTAGGAGTATACGACTTGCTGCTGCAGTTGCTTATCCAACGGCGGCAGGGAGCACACTGAAAGAAAACAGTCCTCCGTCACTGTTTTTTGAGGGCTGTTTTCTTTCAATTGTTTCAATTTTATCAGTCAACACACTGATATTGCTCTCTTTTTTGCACTAGCGGAAATGTCGGGTTACGAAGCGTGTCGAAAAAGCGACGGGAATGATGTCACAAAGTACTATACGTACGAATATTTTCCAGTAGTGGTTGTTGCCTTCAGATAAGATCTGAGTCCACATACGTCTTGACTCATTCCTCCTACATGTGTGTAGCTACTTCTTATTCTATTCAAGAATTCTCTGCTGCATAGTCGGTGTTGTCTCGGACAAATAACACCATTCGGTGATTTAGGCCTATGTACTTTTCTCGTTGTCATTGACATATAACATGTTCGCGCGTTTCTATCCGATTAACATTACATTTAGCGGACTATATTTCTATGCCCTATCATTTTCCAGTTATTTTTTGCCTGGACGATACACTGCAGGTGTTGATGTCTTGAAGTCTGCAGCGGAAGAAACTGTTTATGGCTACTCAGTTGCAACAACGAGCAATGCTGCCATGGCTATTTACTTGTTGTATCAATGCTCCGTTGTTCCCCCACTGCATATACGCGCAATCCGTCATGGATCCCTCATTCCAAATCTCGCATCAAGGCTTCTGTTCATTAAGCAGCTGTTTATAACCACATAAATATTAGACACCGAAAACTATACAAAATCATTGAAAAAATCGAGAACAAAAGTGAAAAAAGGTCCCTCTCCCATTCCCTCACTCTCTTTCATTTCTCTCCTTCCCGCCCTGTCCTTCTTGCACCTCTACCTCCTGGATTTCCTTTTCTTCATGTCATTATCAACTCAGTCTTCCATCTCTCCCTCCCCCTTTGGCATTCATTGTTACTGTCTTTATTTCTCTTTGTCGCCCTTCTCTTCCCCTCTTCACGTAATTTAGATCTTTAACGCCATCACTACTCCTTCATTTCACTTACACATCACGCAAAGAAATAATTATGTAATTAAATGACGCAGGACGCATATGACGGACGACGGAGGACGACGGAGGAAGAGAACATTTTAAATCTAGAGTAAAACAAAACAATAACTGTTAAGCTGGCACACCAATCACACAAAAGAAGTATGTAAACAAACAGTGCTAGTACTACACTGTGCTGTGTTTCACATCAAGAAATGTGTAGCTGCACAAAGCAATGTTTATTAGAAGAAAAAAGCAGTGAAAAACGAGGGAATACCTCAAAATTGTGCAAGGGAACGATGAATCCTAATGTGAGCGGAAATCGGATGCAAAATGTTACGAACTGTTTTTATATCTAGAAAGCAAGACAGACAGTAAATTCACTGCCGGAAAAAAATTGTACTCTCTTTTAGAGGTTTCCATTTCACTCAAGGTTTATTACTACAAGAGTGCATATCTCTCCTCCCGCACAGGCCATGAAGGCCCAAAGGCACCAACCGGCCACCGTGTCATAGGCGTCACTGGATACGGATATGGAGGGGCATTTGGTCAGCATACCGTTCTCCCTGCCGTATGTCAGTTTCCGTGATCGGAGCCGCTACTTCTCAATCAAGTAGCTTCTCAGTTTGCCTCACAAGGGCTGAGTGCACCTTGCTTGCCAATAGCACTCGGCAGACCGGACGGTCACCCATCCAAGTGCTAGCCCAACCCGACAGCGCTTAACTTTGGTGATCTGACGGGAACCGGTGTTACCACTGCTGCAAGGCCGTTGGCTTAGAAGTGCGTATGGAGTGCATGAAATGATTAGATTTACAGAAAGGACAAGCGGTCCGGAAGTACCAGGTATCGACCCACGGGCGGCAGTGCAGGCGCTGACTCTAGCATCCAGTCGGTCGTACAGATGACGAATACCTGTCCTGTTATTCCACACCTGCTCGACCTGTTCACGTAGTTCTGTCAGAGTGTTTGCTGACGATTTGCACGAATCACTTCTCGTCCCATTATATCCGAGACGTGCTCGGTACGAGACAAGCCCGGAGATCGCGCTGGCCAAGGATGTTACTGCACGACTTGCATAGCACGTTGGGTTTCACCGGCAATGTGTGGACGACCATTATCCTGTTGGAATAACACGTCACTTTCCTGTTGCAAGAACGGGGAAAGAATGGGTCTAACAACATTCTGCACATACTGAGGGCTGGTTAGCGCCCCCTCCAGATACACCAAAGGTGAATGAGAATTGTAGCTTATCCCACCCCAGACAATAAGACCTAGGGTGGGGCCAGTTGGTCTTGGGTGACTGCACTCTATGAGGCAGCGCTCATATGTCGTACCCGCAAAGAACCATCACCTGCAAGCATGCAGAATCTGCTTCCATCGCTGAATACAACGGCGCTCCGTTTCATCTCCCTAGTAATCCTCTGGCAGCAGCAGTCGAGCCCTGGACGTCGAAGCTGTGGCGTGAGTGGAAGACAGGCAAGACGTACGTGTGCCCATAGACTCACTGATAATAACCGGTTTGCAACAGTTCGTGTTGACACACCTGACCTCATAAGCTCTCTATGCTGTGCTAGCTGAACGCTCTACCACTGCTGCTCTTACAATACGAATATCCTGGCAGGCGTCTGTGCTGCGAGGGCGTCTAGAACCTCGTCTACTGGTGTGAGAATGTTCATGTGCCCAATGATACCAGCATCATTGCACAACATATGTAGCCTGTCGAACTTGTTGGCAGCTCTCCTAAAAGACCATCCCGCCACTTGCAAGGCCACAATTCGATCCTTTTCAAACTCTCTCAAATGACTGTAGAAAGTTTGAGTGTGTCTTCGTGGCATGGTTGCTGCTTGCTTCACACGTCTGCACCACAATGAGCCTTCTGACAGTGAGCATTCCTTATTAAACGACGGACACAGATCATACTCTGGTAGACGACGCTGAAACCATTATCCAGCAGACTAAGTTAAATTGTATCACAACAGTATTCTTATTTCCATGGTGGGGAGTCTGTGCACACAGGCTCACGAGGAACATGCCTGCCGTGACCGTGAGGAGAGTGCAACGAAACATGTGGGTCATACAGGGCATGTCCAGGCAGATCCTCGTTGGTGCTAATGGGGTTTGGCCCCCTTGACATCAAAGTAAGGAAGCAGGTAACGTGTTACTAGGTCAAAAAGAGAAAAATTGAGCGAACGCCCGAAATTCTGGGGTTCAGGTTGGGGACAAAATTATGATTAAAAGGCGGGGGAAGGAGTGGTGGCAGTAAACCTGGTAGGCTGAGGAAAATGGACGTAGGACCTTTCAGTTACTGCCTAACATTAGCAAGCAGGCATAGCTAAAGTACTTTAAGCCAAATAGACGACTACTGCACTTTATCAAAGGGCATGGACCATACCCGACATACATATCTCGGTTTGGGAAGCGGGCTACACTGTGTAACTGTGTAACTGTGGTGCGATGGACGGACCTCCGGACCTTGTGGTCTATGAGTGTCCCATACAGACGTGGCAGCCGGATTCCGACAACAATTACCCGACTTTGATACTTTTACGATGGGGAGACACATCTTAGATAGTCAACAACCTGGCTAACGACGTATCACTAAAAATCTTCCGGGAATTGTTAAGGGAGAACAATGATCTTTAGGATCTAGAAGATGAAGGGCGGTCGCACCTACTCCATACCGCCGAGCGTGAACTGGTAGGCCGCCGTTACGGTCGGGATCCGCCACGCCACGCCATGCAATAGGGGGATGTGCGCCACAGATAAAGGCTAAGGCGACAGCGATTAGTTTTTAATTGTAGTAATTAGATTAGATTAGAGTAGGAAGCAGTTTAACTGGTAATAGCAAAAGTAGTAGACAGCAAGTATTTTAAAGTTTCCTGGACCATCCCAGTGCCAGGGGCACGCTCACTGGAATTAGCTCGGTGAGCAAGGCAAAATCCCGCCGTTTGCTCGACGCTGGTTTTTGCATCGCTAACAGTCAACCCCAAATACCCAGTGTACTACCATCTATCATGTCAAACCCAGTAGGTTTGTAGGTACTCTGACACAACCTGTGACGCTGCAGGTAGTGATAGTAGAGTCCCAGTAGCTTCAGTAGAGTAAAAGCAGTAAAGAAAAGAAATTAGTAGCTTGCCCACAGTAGACTTAGATGTAGAAGAATGGTTCAAATGGCTCTGAGCACTATGGGACTGAACATCTGAGGGCATCAGTCCCCTAGAACTTAGAACTACTTAAACCTAACTAACCTAAGGACATCACACACATCCATACCCAAGGCAGGATTCGAATCTGCGACCGTAGCAGTCGCGCGGTTCCGGACTGAAGCGGCTAGAACCGCTCGGCCACAAGGGTCGGCTTTAGATGTAGAGTCACTACTTGTAGAAAGCTGCAATTGAAACTGTATAAAAATAGGGGCCACTAATTAGATTAGGTGGTGGGTTGTATTGTATGATTACAAATTAAAAGAAAACTGTCTTGACTGTAATGACACGCTGTACCAGGTCAAAGTAAACACTTCTAGACTACAAATACAAATACGTTGTACCAATGTAGCTGCTTTCAGTCCTACCACAGGACTGGAAAACGTACGTTGATAAAAGCCAGTACACGGCCTCTCACTAGTTCCTTGCTAACTTACGCAGATATTGTTAACAATGATAAAACAAGGATAGTGATTCAAAGCAGGGTAAGTCGCGAGTTAAACCGCAACACTTCAGGATTCCAGTAAAACAAATGTTTTTTGTTAGCTTTAACTGACACTCAGGAAGAACCCCTTCTATTTAAAAGATGACGCAAAAAAACCAGACATCATTCTTGGTCTAGGACCTCTAAGCCAGTCTCGTAGGTTTCGAACCTACCGTACGGCAGGTAATGCTCAGCCCCCCCCCCCCCCCTCCCCCCAGGGAGAACATTTGGGGATTAGGGAGAATACAATCCAACAACTCCCAGCCGTCACACGAAGCCAAATTCCGCCGCTTGCTCGACGCTGTCAATGCCAAATGCCAAGTGTACGACCGTCTGTCATGGCAAACTCAAAAACAAATAAAATTTCAGCTCTAACGTTAGTTTTCGACTCAAACATTACCTCTACCTGACGCTCGTCTCCGACAGATGTGTGACGACTATGTCCCAAATTATCGATCTAGGAGGAGGAGGATATTAGTGTTTAACGTCCCGTCGACAACGAGGTCATTAGAGACGGAGCGCAAGCTCGGGTGAGGGAAGGATGGGGAAGGAAATCGGCCGTGCCCTTTCAAAGGAACCATCCCGGCATTTGCCTGAAGCGATTTAGGAAAATCACGGAAAACCTAAATCAGGATGGCCGGAGACGGGATTGAACCGTCGTCCTCCCGAATGCGAGTCCAGTGTGCTAACCACTGCGCCACCTCGCTCGGTTATCGATCTAGGACTCATACTAAACTTGAAGAGAGAGATTTAAGATCCATAGCAAATTTGAACATACAGACAATATTTGAATAACAGGTGCACGATTCATCACAGGTTTGTTTAACAGAGTGACAGCGTCACAAATATGTCTGAGAAACTACACGGTGGGTAAAATGAAACGGGCCCGGAAAATGTTTCATACTCCTTACAATAGGCAACCTTTTTTACATCCGGGGAAAGATGATGTAAATTGGGTTGCCTATCGTAAGGAGCATGAAACATTTTCCGGGCCAGTTTCATTTTGCCTACCCTATACAGCTAGAGCACTGGAGTAAGTCTTACTCAAAAAATTCCGATTGGCCACAGTGCTGTGATAGTTAAGATAAAAATTAATTATTCCAGTTTATATCACCCTAGAAACTATAAGGGTAAAATGATACAGAGGTACGCAGACAATCCTTTGTCGCTCACACAATATCGTGTAACGAATCTGGTGTATCATGTACACTCTTCCTCTCAGCATGTGATGGCTTGAGAGTTAAGAAGCAGGTGCATATATTGTGCACTTCACTTTATATACAAATTCCGAGCAGCAAGAGTATGCAGCAAACTTCAGTAGAGCTGGTAGGATACAGAATCCCAAAGCAGAGAGATTAAATCAGCGCCCATGTTAATGACGGTACGGAGAGTGAAAAAAATATAAATTTACCCAGCTGTGTCAAAAACAGCTTTATACTGTTCGCCAAGGAATAACGTTCTCCGATGGAACTCACTCTTCCCACAATAAAATAATGCAAGTGGTGTCAAATATCGACTTCGCATTTGGAGAGAGATTCCTGAAAATCTGTGGCAGAAGCTCTCTATTGCTGGTAAGTGAAAGGAATACTCGGAAATCCGGAGAAGAGCAACAGCAAAATGGAAGGTAGAGGACGAGATACTGGCAGAAGTAAAGCTGTGAGGACGGGGCGTGAGTCGTGCTTGGGTAGCTCAGCAGCCGGTACGTTAGCTCAGCGTGTTCGGTCAAAGGGCTAGCTGCCCTCTGTAATAAAAAAAAACTGAGTTAATGAATCAACAACAAACTGAAACGGGTGTCTGTCGACGTCCGCCCCGAGCAGACACAACGAACGAAACCGAACAAAATGAGATTAAGAAGGAAAAAAAAAAAAAAAAAGGTTGGTAGGGCACTTGCCCGCGAAAGGCAAAGGTCCCGAGTTCGAGTCTCGGTCCGACACAAAGTTTTAATCTGCCAGAAAGTTTTATATCAGCGCACAATCCTCTGCAGAGTGAAAATCTCATTCTGAAATAGAAGGTTTTGAAGTGAGATATTATGGAAAGATGCTTACAATTTAGTGGACACATGAAACACGTAATACAACTATTGATTAGGAAAAGAGTATGGTAACCATTATGGGGACATATAGTACGACGTTCAGGAATAATTAACTTGGTTTTGACTCTGGGAAGCAACTGAGGAGGTATGTATGTATATACACTCAAAAAGGAAAAAGAAGAACGACGTAGCTAATGCGTCGGAAATCGGTAGATGTGATGTGCCTATAGAGACAAACGAATGATTACAGTTTCAGAAAAAATTGATGATTTATTCAAGAGGAGGAGGAGGAGATTAGTGTTTAACGTCCCGTCGACAACGAGGTCATTAGAGACGGAGCGCAAGCTCGGGTGAGGGAAGGATGGGGAAGGAAATCGGCCGTGCCCTTTCAAAGGAACCATCCCGGCATTCGCCTGAAGCGATTTAGGGAAATCACGGAAAACCTAAATCAGGATGGCCGGAGACGGGATTGAACCGTCGTCCTCCCGAATGCGAGTCCAGTGTGCTAACCACTGCGCCACCTCGCTCGGTGATTTATTCAAGAGAAAGAGCTTTACAAGTTGAGCAAGTTAATACCTCGTTGCTTTACCTATGGCTCTTATGCAGGAGGTTATGCGGCTTGGCACTGATTGACAGAGTTGTTGATGTCCTCCTGAGGGATATCGTGCCGAATTTTTGTCACACTGGCGTCTCAGAGAGTCAAAATCCCTGTCTGGTTGGAGGGTGCTACCAATAACGCTCCAAGCTTTCTCCATCGGCGAGAGATACGGCTACCTCGCTGACCAAGACAAGCACAAAAACAAGAAGTTGAAACTCTCGCTGTGTGCGGGCGAGCATTATCTTGCTAAAATATAAGTCCAGAATGTCTTGCCGTGAAGGGCAACATAAGGGGGCGCATAAAATCGTCGACTTACCGCTGTGCTGTTTGGGTGCCACGGATGACAACCAAAGGAGTCCTGCTGTGAAAAGAAATGGCATTGTAGACCATTAGTCCTGGGTGTCGGGCGACAGTCAGGTTCGTATCCCACCGCTGTCCGAGGCGTCTCCAGACACATCTTCTGCCTAGAATCTCATTGACTGGAATAGAATAGTCTCCAGGAACGAGAGTGGCTTCGAAGTGAGCCTCGAATGGAGGCGACTTGAACGGAGTACAGTCAGCCTCATGAGACCAACCGATGAGCTGCTTGACCGAGCAGTAGCGGTTCCATGGTCAAGAAACCCGACAACGACCGGGAGAGCGGTGCGCTGACCACACAGCCCTCCACACCTCGTCCGATGACGCCATTGGCAAAGGAGGACACTTCAGGCGCTCAGTCCCGATTGGCTCGTGTAGGACCAGAAAACGGAACTTTACTTTTATTTGAAAAATGATTAACGAAATGTGAACGGTGCGTTCTAAGCTATTCACAACTTCGAGCATTCTGTGTCCTTCATGTAAGTGCCTACTGTATACCGAGTCATCTGTTAACGGAATTCGATATGAATATTTATTAAGTCTACAGCTTTGCTTCCGCCGTTGTGCAATAGACGGCAGTAGTAGCAAGTGGGGTTCAGCTGGTTGGTCGTAGGCATCTGTAAACACCACGCCATAAAAATATTAGTCTATTTGTGATTGCATCATTAGGTTATTCTCGATTAAGTACGTCAACGTACGTACCCATTTCTCGCCATTTGCTGGAAGTTTTACTTTTCTGCTTTAACATGAATAAAATTGCGGCTGTGGCTCTCAAAATGCTGGGTAAGACCAATGGTGAGGGAACTATTAGTGGAAGAACGTGCAGGGAATGTTTTCAATCCCTTAATAACGGTGATTTTGATGTCGAAGACCGGCATGACGGGGGAAGACAGAACGTTTTAATAGCTACTGAAACAGACGGAGACAGTCGCAGGACATAATTCTCGAAAGCAATTGATGCGTTCAAGCCCAGCACTGAAACACAAACGGCCACAATATAGCGATGGACACGTAAAGTTAATTTTGCAGCGGGTCAGAGCTCGACTCCATGTCACAAAACCCGTAAAATATACATGGAAACGCTGAAATAAGAAGTCCTATTCCTCCCGCCGTATTCTCCATACGTTGCTCTCTCTGACTACCACCTTTTTCGATCAGTGGCACACAGTCTGGCTGATCAGCACTTCCGATCATACGAACAACTGCAAAATTGACTCGATTCATGGATCCCCACAAAAGACGCCCAGTTCTTCTTCCACGGGATTCGTATGCTATCCGAAAGATAGGAGAATGTAGGGGCCAGCGATGAGCAATACTATGAATCATAATTTTTTTTGTACGTTTTTCACAATAAAGCCCTGAACTTCGAGAAAAAGTGGAGGAAAAAAAGTTGTAGACCTAGTAACATCTGTTTTTGTTGGTGAATTACAAGTTTTTCGGCTTACAGCCGATTCGTCATTAAATCCATAACGGATATTTCGATAGCTTTCCTAGTTGTCTTTGTGAGATGTCAAGCCCGCATTTCATTGCTCTCTGTTTGGATTTCAAGCAAAATTTGAAAAGTACGCGTTGTGTGTTGCCATAGCAGTTGTTTCGTGGCGCTATTAAACACTAAAAGAGTCAACAGAATTTCAAAACTGACAGGCTAATCGATAACGTAAGAGAGTTAAAAGTAAGGAAATGCTGCTAGACAAGGGCGTTATAATATGCATCCTATGAGTAACGAGAACATCAATTGTTTTCCTAAGTGTTTGGTGGCTCACACGCTTTACTTAAGCTAAAACCTCTGTCCTTGTTGGTTAAGTTATCCGTCATTCTCATCCCGATTGCCTCCTTTATTACACTGTCCCAGATTTTCGTCGCTTGCACGTATATGGTATCTCTGTATTTAACTTCACTCTCACAAGTGATGCTGTATTGGGGGACACGTCATTTAGCCTACTGCATGAGTAGAGTTTAACGTTTGCATAAGAGGCTTCCTTTTCTGTTTGTCGATCACTGTTTTTATTTGAGAATTACCGGTTTTGGGGAATGTTGTCACCTCCAGGTCACATGTCGTAGTTACAGAGTAATCTGCCGTAATGGAACTATGAACTCACTGTCACAAACTAATGTTTGTAACTAAATGATCATTAATTGAAACCCTCAGCAGCCGACAAGTATTGTTGATATACCTCGATGGAGACAGCTGAAAATGTGTGCCCCGACCGGGACTCGAACACAGGATCTCCTGCTTACTTGGCAGACGCTCTATTAATCTGACCCACCGAGGACACAGATGAATAGCGCGCCTGCAGGGACTTATCCCTTGCACGATTCCCGTGAGACCCACATTCCCAACTGTCCACAATCTACATATAGGGGACGGACAAAGCACAACACATTACCGTGCCCAGTATGGTGTAACGCTGTAACAGGCAATCATGAAAAGTACAACATATGGAGTGGAGGAGAGAAGATACAGAAACACCACAAACATAACACATTACCATATCCAATACGGTGTAGGAAAACCGTGGGCATTTAAAAGGGCTTACAGTGGTCTTGAAATGGATAAATACAGTTCTGTATGGCTTTTATGGGTATCTTATACCATTCTTCCTGCCGAATAGCGGCAGTTTCAGGTAATGATAATAGAGGTGGATAGAGATCCCTTCTCCAAACTAGACCAGAATCGCTCAATAATATTCAGATTTGGTGACAGTGGTAATGGAATAAGCGTTTGGCGTCATTGGCCGGGAGGCCCCTTACGGGGCAGGTCCGACCGCCTTGGTGCAGGTCTTATTACATTCGACGGCACATTGGACGACCTGCGCGCCAAATGGGGATGAAATGATGATGAAGACAACACGACACCCATTCCCTAAGCGGAGAAAATACCCGACCTATTCGGGAATCGAACCCGGGCCCCTTAGGACGGCAGTCCTTCACGCTAACCATTTTTTTTTTTCAATCTCATTTTGTTCGCTTTTGTTCGTTGCATCTGCTTGGGGCGGACGTCGTAAGACATCCGTTTAAGTTCGTTATTAATCGGTTAACTCAGTTTTTTATTACAGAGGGCAGTTAAACCCTTTGACCGAACATGTTGAGCTACTGTGCCGGCCGATTCAGCTATATAGGCGGCCTAGGTGACAGTGGTGAGCATGGGAGGTGCTACAATTCATCCTCGTGCTCACAGAACCGGCCCTGGACGATGCTAGCTGTTATGAACATCGGTTACGACTTCTTGAAAGAAAGCATAACCGTTGGGGAACAGACATTGTACCACGGAATTGACGAAATGATCTCAAAATCTTTGGCAGCAGTGTGACCTTAAACAGTAACCATGGGGCCTATGGAATACAACGATATGTCCTTCCCAAATCATCACCGAACGCCCCAGCGTGTTTCACTTTTGGGTCGTAAACTCGGCAGAAGTTGAAAACAGCACGAATCAAGACTCATCTGACCAAATGACATTGCTTCTTTTCCCCTAGTCCAGATTTTCTGACTTCGGCTCCACGTTTTTCTGTTACGTACATTTGCACCACTAATAAGTTTTTTTTTTTAAATTCCAGTTTCCCTTGCAATTTCTTGCTTATGGATCTCCCTTTGCGTTGTTTTGATGCTGACAAGGTACGCGAGTGCGACATTCAGCTCCGCTGTGACTTTTCCATCTTTCGTACACTTATTTTTTGTTACAGTCCTTTCCAATGACCGTTCCAGGAGGATCACTCAACTCACTCCTCCGTCCACGTTGTGACCTAATGAATGATATTTTTCCGTTTACCCTGTATGTGGTGTAAATCTTCGATAAGATTCTTCTTGAAACACCAAACATTTCGGTCCTTTGGTTACGAAAGCACAGATCATACGAGCACCAAATACTGAATTCACTTAGCTCCGACATAAAGCACTCACAACTACACTGTTGACCACGACTGACACTTACAACGCAATGACGACATTATAGCGGTTTCGCTTGTTCAGGCATGCATTTCTGGCAGTGTTCCCATGTATTTGTCCAACCCCTGTATATACAGATGCAGAAGTACTGTGACGTGTCTGTCGTCGCTGGTGTACCAGCGCGGCAGAGCGTCGCTCTACCGCTTTTCCATTTCATTTGCTGCTCTCACACTCGATGATGATGATGATGATGATGATGTTTAGTTTGTGGGGCGCTCAACTGCGTGGTTATCAGCGCCCGTACAATTTCCCAACCTTTGCTCAGTCCAATTTCGCCACTGTCCTGGATGATGATGAAATGATGAGGACAACACGAACACCCAGTCATCTCGAGGCAGGTGAAAATCCCTGACCCCGCCGAGAATCGAACCCGGGACCCCGTGCTCACACTCGAGCTGCATATCGGGCAACTCTTCATCAGTAAACCTATCCACAGTGTTGTGCTAGAAAAACGAACTCGAGACAGAATACAACAGTGCTAAACGCAAACTATAGGGCGAAAAGTAAATGGACATTACTGAAGCCCACAGCAAATAATGTGAGTGAATGGAGAATCCAAGAACGCAAACAGCGCGTACAGTCGACGTGTGCACATTTGGTGGGTGGACCTGGGGCTCACACTGAACAAGCTACAAATCATGTTTAGGAAGTATTCCCCCGATCACCCCAGAATAGTGCCAGCATAGTGAAGGTAAGAGATCCTGCCATCTTGTTATCGACTACCTCTTCCGACAGGGTCGATTTGTTGACTCGGCCGTAAACCCAAAATTTTTAAAGCATGAATTTACCTGAGAAAGCGCGAAGAACCACACTGTCTGTCATCGTGATCTACTCTTTTAATGAATGAAAAGTGAGACGCAGTTGTAACTCGCCTCGTGACTAATCTCGTGACAATATCTCCAATAATACACTAGAAAGTTGTAGCTCAATAATACGCCAAGTTCTTAGTCAGTTACGTAATACGTCATTAACTCAGTATATTTCCCTAGAAAAAATTAAATTTTCCGAAGCTAAACTTCTATATAGAAAGGGTAATTCCCCAGAGATATTAATAACTATCGTCCAGTGCACTCCTTACATCGTTTTCTAACATTTTTGAGTAGGTAATGTACTCCAGGTATGTCACCCACCTGCGTACTAACTGGATACTTGGCCAACCACACAGTTTGGATTTCAAACGGGCCTTTCTACTGAGTTACACTTTTCTACATTTAGTAAGCACATAAGAATGTCTTAAAACGATAAAACGTCATCAGCTGTAATCTTCTGTGACTTATCGAACGTATTTGATTGCACCAGTCATAAAATTCTTTTAGAGGAGTTACGTTTTCATGAAATACACTCCTGGAAATTGAAATAAGAACACCGTGAATTCATTGTCCCAGGAAGGGGAAACTTTATTGACACATTCCTGGGGTCAGATACATCACATGATCACACTGACAGAACCACAGGCACATAGACACAGGCAACAGAGCATGCACAATGTCCGCACTAGTACAGTGTATATCCACCTTTCGCAGCAATGCAGGCTGCTATTCTCCCATTGAGACGATCGTAGAGATGCTGGATGTAGTCCTGTGGAACGGCTTGCCATGCCATTTCCACCTGGCGCCTCAGTTGGACCAGCGTTCGTGCTGGACGTGCAGACCGCGTGAGACGACGCTTCATCCAGTCCCAAACATGCTCAATGGGGGACAGATCCGGAGATCTTGCTGGCCAGGGTAGTTGACTTACACCTTCTAGAGCACGTTGGGTGGCACGGGATACATGCGGACGTGCATTGTCCTGTTGGAACAGCAAGTTCCCTTGCCGGTCTAGGAATGGTAGAACGATGGGTTCGATGACGGTTTGGATGTACCGTGCACTATTCAGTGTCCCCTCGACGATCACCAGTGGTGTACGGCCAGTGTAGGAGATCGCTCCCCACACCATGATGCCGGGTGTTGGCCCTGTGTGCCTCGGTCGTATGCAGTCCTGATTGTGGCGCTCACCTGCACGGCGCCAAACACGCATATGACCATCATTGGCACCAAGGCAGAAGCGACTCTCATCGCTGAAGACGACACGTCTCCATTCGTCCCTCCATTCACGCCTGTCGCGACACCACTGGAGGCGGGCTGCACGATGTTGGGGCGTGAGCGGAAGACGGCCTAACGGTGTGCGGGACCGTAGCCCAGCTTCATGGAGACGGTTGCGAATGGTCCTCGCCGATACCCCAGGAGCAACAGTGTCCCTAATTAGCTGGGAAGTGGCGGTGCGGTCCCCTACGGCACTGCGTAGGATCCTACGGTCTTGGCGTGCATCCGTGCGTCGCTGCGGTCCGGTCCCAGGTCGACGGGCACGTGCACCTTCCGCCGACCACTGGCGACAACATCGATGTACTGTGGAGACCTCACGCCCCACGTGTTGAGCAATTCGGCGGTACGTCCACCCGGCCTCCCGCATGCCCACTATACGCCCTCGCTCAAAGTCCGTCAACTGCACATACGGTTCACGTCCACGCTGTCGCGGCATGCTACCAGTGTTAAAGACTGCGATGGAGCTCCGTATTCCACGGCAAACTGGCTGACACTGACGGCGGCGGTGCACAAATGCTGCGCAGCTAGCGCCATTCGACGGCCAACACCGCGGTTCCTGGTGTGTCCGCTGTGCCGTGCGTGTGATCATTGCTTGTACAGCCCTCTCGCAGTGTCCGGAGCAAGTATGGTGGGTCTGACACACCGGTGTCAATGTGTTTCTTTTTTCCATTTCCAGGAGTGTACATACTTCAGCGAATGCCTAGTTTCTTGCATAAGAATCAGAATGCAGGAGTTCCTTACGTTGTTCGAACTATGCGGGGAGGTACATCACATCGTCTGCCTGGGGAGAAATTACAGTCGGAGTTCCAACGCGTTCGATAGTTGGTCCAGTACCTTTCGTGCTTTATGTTAATGATGTGCCGTGTTGTTTGATTGAGGAGTCAGAATTAGATATGTCTGCAGATGATACAAGCAACGTTGTGGTGTTTAACAAAGAAGCATTAACAGAGAAAAAAATAAATGATGTCTTTTTAAAAGTTACTGAATGTGCTCGATTTTGACATTGGAAAAACACAGTTCCCCCTGTTTTGTAATGTCAAATACATTCCAGCCCCTGTTAAGCCAGTATATTAACAAAAAAATAATAAATAGGGTATGAATTGGTAAGTTCTTAGGTGTGCGTATTGATGAAAACCTAAACTGGAAAAACCATACAGTACTCCTGATACAACATTTATTTCTGGCTACTTTTGCCATAAGAATCATTGTCAGATTGGGGATATAGAAGTCAGTAAGTTGTCATATTGATCATAGCTTCACTCGTTGATGTCTCTTAGGACAACTACGGGCAGCCGGCAGTGTTACCCGCAGTTGAACAAAATAAAAAAAAATGTTAATGCTGAAACTTACAATCCAACGTATGCACCATCACGAAAGTCATCTCATGAAACTCTTTGCGTCCCAACAAACTGCACGACATCGAATAAAACCCACGAAATACTGAGACGATGGCAAAAGCTGACAGATTTCATGTCGGTCGCAACTCACTCGCTTACTTCACGGAAAACTATTTCACATGACCGAGTAACGAATTACAAAATGTGGCAAAAATTTCACGAGTGCTTGTGACTTGCTTAGCATGGGAAAGATCATAATTGACTCCCTGTGTATGGAGAACCAGAAATCTACTGCATTACGCCACTATAAGCAATGTTCTGAGACCTGTAAGCGATTAATTTTTTTTTCCTTTCATCATTCTGTGGGGTTTAATGAATCTAACTTTTGCACCGAAATGAGTGAAATAAGCAGCTATAAAACTCTTTGACAATCCATCCATGGAAATAAAATGTTCGATAGGTAGCGGAAATGTTTTCAAATGTAAATTACAGAGATTTCTGCTTAATCACTATACCACAGAGGAACTCTTGAGTAGAGATAATTGAAGGGCTTATTTCAATAGTGGTACAAGTCCATTTTTTTCATATTGAGATACAGAGTCCTAAAGTTAAATGAGCGGTGTAAAATCTGCAGTTGATATATCAGAAATATTCAAGCATATGGCTTCTTGCTAGAGATGAACCTTTCTTTCTGTTTGTTTGGCTCATTAATTTCAGAAGCATTATAGACAGAAAAGTGCAGATAATGGACTTGTACGACTATTGAAATAAGCCCTTCAATTAGTCTCATAAAAAATCTGTAAATGACCGGCATGTAGCCATATAAATATTTTTTTAAACTGTTGTTATCATCTCGAAACAAAAAATCAAATTGCGACCATGAACTTGGTGAAGGTGTTAACCCTTCTCCGTGTATGAACAGTTCAGTGCGACACGTTTTTCTCACTGACAGATTATTTTAACGTAGACCGTGGTTGTAGAAGTCTGCACTTAGGCAGCCAGATAATAAGCTCTTCGTCACGCTGGAAATGCCTGCCACAATGGTTTCTTCATCCGAGGAAAGAAGACGAAGCCACTGGGTGCCATGTCTGGAGAATACAGGGGCGAGGACAAAATTTTATAGCCTAAAGAAGCACCATGTGTTGCTCTGTCCTACGCGGCTTCCCGCAGTCTCCAACATACTTGTCAGTGGGTTTTAGCGGTACTGTCTTATGATAGTTAAGTCCTCATCTTTTTTGGCGGTGGTAAATTCACATGTTTTCACACACTGGACAGCTGCAGCATTCCAGCTTTTCTCTCGGTTCAGAAGGGTGTCAGTAGTCGCGGTTTCCAGCGGGCGGCGGCTTTTGTCATCTTCAAAATGTCGGACAAGATGAAGAAAACCAATCCGCGACCGTTTAACACTTTTCCTACTGGTGGATTGATTGTGAAATGCTGTCTTCGAGCACCAGAGGTAACATTTCTGTTGCAGTTTCCAGCTCTTCATGGGGAAATGGTCTGCCACTTGCTTCTTCGTCATTCAGCCTTGTTTTGCCACTTCAGAAACGACTGCACCACCTAATCACTGTTTCATATGATGGTGCTTTGCTGCCGTACGTTTGCACCAGCTCTAAATGCATTTTTGCTACGGTATTCCCCTTCTGTTGCAGAACATTGCACTATAACCCAGTTTATAAATGTGCTGCACAAACCAGTTCTGGTTCCTCCACCGGCTACTTACGAGCAACGGCCTTGCCGCAGTGAATGCACCGGTTCCCGTGAGATCACCGAGGTAAGCGCAGTCAGGCGTGGTCGGCAGTTGGATGGGTGACCATCCAGGCCGCCATGCGCTGTTGCCATTTTTCGGGGTGCACTCAGCCTCGTCATGCCAATTGAGGAGCTACTCGACCGAATGGAAGCGGATTCGGTCAAGAATACTATCATAACGGCCGGGAGAGCGGTGTGCTGACCCCACTCCCCTCCTATCCACATCTTCCCCTGAGGATGACACGGCGGTCGGATGGTCCTGGTAGGCCACTCCTGGCCTGAAGACGGAGTGTACCGGCTACTTACGTTCCCGTGGCACCTGGATTTCACAATGTAGCGAAACTGCAGACAACTACAAGGAAACATCAAAAATTTGTTACGTAACTTTATTTTTCCGAAATGATACGCGTGATTAAAACTTCAGACACTCCTTGGTACCCTCGTCAGCAAGAGGACCATAACTCTAGTCTTCAACGTGATTTATTATTTCAAGTTGAGCAGTTGTGAGGAATCCACGTCGAAAACCGCTCAGTTCAGCTAGTGTTTTGCCCACTAACGTACTTAACAGCCTGAACGATTTCTCTTCGAGCTTGTAACCCGTCCGAGCGGGACCGGTGTTCCGACGGCGAGAGGCTGCCCGGGCAGTTGACCCGGCGCCCTTGGTAGCCTAATATGTGAGAAATTACCGCCGGCCAGCTGCTGACCCCGACGTCTCTATCGCCGAATGTCAAACACGCGCCCCGGCGCGTCGCTAATCGCTAATGACGCGGCCGTCGCTTTCTCGCGCGGCGCGGCGCGAGGCCCGTCCCGATGAAGCCGGCGGGCGATAACCATCTGCAGCCGACCCCGTGGCTCCTCTGCTTCTCGCTTCCCTTGAAACAACGTAATTTGCTAATTACTGGCATTACAGAACTTCCATTACAGCGCCTGGTTCGTGCGGCGAGAATTGCGGTCTTATTGAGATAAAGTGAGGCCTCTGCTGGAAAGGATTAAAAAAAAGAAGTGGCGGCATCTAGGGGGATTAAAGTGAAGAAGTAAGAAACGAACGATACGAAACTTAAAAAGAAAAAAGACGGGAAAAGCTGAGAGTATGTATGTTACAAGGTATCTGGCGGAAAGGAGACCTGACCTTTCATCGCGTAAAAGCGTCGAGTTTCGCACCTAACAAAAGTAATCTTTATGGCCTGATACTACACCTCATCGGATTTTGGCCGTCGAGGGCAATTACTTGCGCGAATAAGGAAAAAATTCCGTAACGCTAATCACTAGAAATTTGAAGGCAGCCCTGAGTGCAGCTTTGTACGACGTATCGCAGTCATGACGAGGCGCAGTATCAGTCGCTAATGGAGGCTTTGACGATGCATCCAGTGTAAGATTTTGCCCAACCTGTGTTCTCATCAGTAGCTCAAGCCGGTCGCCTCAGCGTCTAGTAATGACAAAAAATGGTTCAAATGGCTCTGAGCACTATGGGACTTAACTTCTGAGGCCATCAGTCCCTTAGAACTTAGAACTACTTAAACTAACCTAAGGACATCACACACACCCATGCCCGAGGCAGGATTCGAACCTGCGACCGTAGCGGTCGCGCGGTTCCAGACTGCAGCGACTAGAACCGCTCGGCCACACGGACCGCCTAGTAATGACACGTCTAGTAAAGAAATCGAAGCCGCTAAACATCCGAGGTAACCACAATTCAATTACGAGCTGGTAGTCAACAGTTACAATGCATTTGAATGGCCATGAATGGGAGAGAGCCATAACAGTAATGACGAGGGGCGACATAGAAGCGCTGAAAAACTGCCAGTTTGCTAGCTAAGTAACAGGGTTATTTTCCATTGCATATATATCCCCAGATAGTCGAAAAAAGCAACATATGGGGTAACGTCCCATCGACTACGAGGTTGTAATACACCACCCAGATGCCTGTTACCGCTTCACTGCTTGACAGTTGCTAAGGGACAACCGACATTTCTTAAGGAGCAGCTGCCTACTGCTACGGAACATCCGATCAATGACACTCAAAGGACATGTAGGGGGCAAGGCATGTTAACTGTGGCAATTCCTATGCACTAGCACTCTGTATACATTCGATAGTTCAGGCAGTACGGTATTTGACAATGGTTGTGGAAACGATTAGTGTGACATTCTGTGTGCTGCGGCAACGTGTCTGCATGACATCGTTTGATCCTTACGATTGGAGACGAGCAGTTGAACGCCTCGAAGCTGGTCAAAGTCCTGCTACTGTGGCCACTGTAATGGATGTGCCCAGAAGTGTCACCTTGCGATTAAAAAAAGCGGATGAAGGTGGAAATCCTATCCAAAACCATTCCAATGCTCGTAGATGGACCACCACACCACACGAGTATCTATAAGTAGCCCTATGAGCGGAAACGAACAGACATCTCACTCCTAAGCAGATCGCTGAAGACCCTGCAGCCACTACCAGAACATGTGTCTCTGCTAGAACCATCCTGTGGCGATGAAATCAGACTTGTTTGTACGTTCGGAACCTCCTTAAATGCATCCCAATTCAATCATTCCATCATGCGTTCAATGGTGTAGGGAGCACATTGTTTGGGGTCAACAACAGAGGTTTAGTGTGATGCTCTCTATCGGATCCCGCTTCTCTGTGGCAAGTGATATTGGCCACCAGTTGGTGTGGGGAGAAGGAGGACACATTGGACACCAGACAACGTTCATGAACGTCATCGGTATGGCCTAGGTGTTATGGCGTAGGCAGGCATCACGCACAATGGCTGAACATCGCTGCCTATCCTTGCACGAGGTACGGTTACAGCACAGCGGTATTGCAGATGGATTATAGTGGATTATTCTCGAACAGTCCACGGGTGTATTGCCGGTCCAAAGTGTCCGTTGGACACTATCAAAGTGCCAGTTGGACACCATGGACCGGCAGTACACCCGTGGACTGTTCGAGTAAGAAAAACGCTGAGAGAAACTGAAGAATCACATTGTAAATTATGTGCGTTTGTTCAGAGGTACCATGATCCAGATTTTATGTTTATGGACGACAGTGTTCACGCATATAGGACCACAGAGGTGCCGGACACAGTGGAAAGAGAAGATACTGAACATGTGGAATGGCCTGCCTACTCCACTGACCTCTCTCTGTAGACCAACCCCAGGATGTACTTGGCAGACTTGTTTCTTAACTAACACCCCCTCTCCGAACCTTACAAGAACTGAAAACCACCATTTGGGAAGAGAGGGTCAATATCCCCCAAGAACTCCTCAACAGATTGGTAGCCAGCGTAAATACCAGGTGCAAAATGTGCATTAGTGCCCAAGGAGGCTATATTCGTTATTGAGAGTCCAATTTAGACTTTTATGTTGGGAGTATGACCTGTGTCAAAATGTCACATCCTGCTCTCCCTTGTGATGTAATTTGTATGTTTTTCGTCATAAACTTAGCACTCCACCTCCGTTGCGTATGTAATGTGTCTCACGTCGACCTTCATTGCATGTGATTCTTCCTGTCCAACAACATCTCTGTTCCCTAGCAATTATCAAGCAGTGTAAAAATACCTCACAGCTTCTTTTCCTGACTGCTGTCCAGGCATCAGCTTCCTCTCGTACTTCGAAACATAATTAAACGTGATCTCTCGCTTCATCATTGTGACTGCATTGTGTGCATCACACAAGCAAACATTGCTGTTTGCTCAGCGACCACTCCCATGTTTAGCTATTGTTCGTCAAGTCCTTCTCACATCTCATCATGTTGTCCACCCCCAACTGTAACTGCAGGGAGGTATACGGAAGGCGCAGTCATTGGCCCTCAATCACGGCTTCCGGTTTTCGGCCGCCAAAACTTGTGTGATGCACGTCTGTCTCACGGCTTCCGGTTTTCGGCCGCCAAAACTTGTGTGATGCACGTCTGTCACCGTCGTACCGTCCACTCCCATCCCGAACTTTACCTCGATGACCAACGCTTAAGTTGGCTTCCCCTATCCGCCAGCTTAAAGATAAGTGCTGGTGGCATCTCAGTCTCCTTCGATGCCTTAGCCACACCGACTGGGGTGCTGATCGTCGTACACTACTGAGGCTGTACCAAGCCGTTTTCCAGTCCCGTGTTGATTACGGAAGCGTGGTGTATGGTTCAGCCGCCCCTTCTGTACTGCGTCTACTAGACCCTGTCCACCACTGTGGAGTTCACCTCGCTACGGGAGCCTTTCGATATAGCCCCGTGAACAGCCTCCTTGTAGGATTAGGCGTTCCTCCATTGCGGCTCCGGCGGAAACTATTGCTCGCAAACTATACCGCACACATCCATAGTTCACCTCGCCACCCAAATTACCGTCTTCTTTTCCCCAACACGGCGGTCCATCTCCCACAACGGCGTCCCAGAATTGGGAATTCCTTTCCTGTCGGTGTCCGGTCACTTCTTCATGACCTTGACGCTTCCCCCCTACCACCTTTCCTGCAGTTTCCGTACCCCTGCATGGTCAATACCTCGGCCGCAGCTTCGGCTGGACCTATTGCTTGATCCCAAAGGCTCAGTCCCACCTGAGGTCCTCCGCCGGAATTTTCTCTCTGTTCTTGGCGAGTTTGGGGCTCAGACATCATCTACACTGATGGCTCACTGGTCGACGGTCTTGTTAGCTTTGCTTAAGCTCACATTGACCATACAGAACAACGCTCCTTACTGGTTGGCTGCAGCGTATTCACTGCAGAGCTGGTTGTCATCTATCGCGCTCTTGACCATATCCGCTCCTGCTCTGGTGAGTTCTACGTCATTTGTAGTGACTCCTTAAGCAGCCTACAAGCCCTCGACCAGTGCTTCCCTAGGCATCCTTTGGTACTGTTAATCCAGGAGTCTCTTTATGCCTTCTGCAGGAGTTGACGGTCAGTGACCTTCATTTGGACCGCAGGCCATGTTGGGATACCGGGCAATGAACATGTGGACCGCCTGGCCAAACAGGCCACCAGTACCCCTTCTCTGGACATTGGCCTCCCGGAGACCGATTTGCGAGCAGTCTTCCGCCCGCAAAATTTTCGCGCTTTGGGACACTGAATGGCGCAACCTGACCACACCAAACGAACTCCGTGCTATCAAGGAGACGACGAATATCTGGCGGTCATCAATGCGACCTACTCGCAGGGAATCAGTTATCCTTTGTCGGCTCTGCATTGGCCACACCCGGATGACGCACACCTATTTACGGCGACGTGAGGACCCGCCTCTATGTCGCTGCGGGTCGGCTTTGACGGTGGTCCACATTTTGTTGGACTGTACCCTTTTAACTGTGCTCCGGCAGACATTTGCGCTGCCTGATACGCTCCCTGCCCTTTTAACAGATGACACTGCTATGGCAGGCTTAGCTTTGCGTTTTATTTGGGCAGGGGGCTTTTATCACTTGATCTAGGTGTTTGTCGTTTTGTTGTGTTGAGTCTGGCCTTTGGCCTACGATTTTAGACTGGTTTTTTTGTGTGTTTCTAGGTGGTTGGCTTTTCCTTTTTTGTCTCTATGGTCGGCCAACCACTGTCACACTTTGTGTGATTTTAATTCCTTTAGTCTGGTCTCTGTCTGATTCTTTTTTGTCCTATGTCGTCTCTTGTCATCTCCATTGTTCGTTTTTATTCTTTGTGGGTGTTTGAAGTTTTTGGAAAAAGGGACCGATAGCCCTAGCAGTCTGGTCCCTTCAATCCCGCAGCCCAGTCAACCACTCCAACTGTATCTCAGGAGGTGTTCCTGAGAGAAGAGTATTCATCGCTTACAATGACCGTACATTTATCTTCTTTGTAGGAGAAAAATTGGAAGTAGGCAGTAAATCAGCACCATCGTCCATTCAATACCGTCCCTCCCACTAGAATGTCAGCAGGTTCTGGTGTCCCAACGTAATACCACCTGGCAACACATTTCTGACTTAATCCAACACGAGGTCCAAGGCGATTCTCAAATATTCTGGTCAGCATAATCTCCAGATCTGAACCCCACTGAGCATGTCTTAGATATTATCTGCCAGGGTATGCTCAAGTCTGCATTTCCGCTATGAGACCTTCGGCAACTGCGACAGGTGGAAATTGAACGGAATATCATCTCGTCAGATAACTGGCGTCACTATGATAGTATTTACACTCAATTATTGGACTGCAGACCCTGATCGTACAACATATTAACATTGCTGCCCAAGATAATCTTTATAGAATTGTATAACCCTGTAATTATGATCATACAAAAGGCTGTGATGGCATAAATATTGGATATTATGGGGTTTAAAATGCTGTTCTTATATTCTGCTTGCATGTGCAGATTTTTTAGCCTGCAAAAACCTTTAGAAATTTGAGGTAAGACTATGAGACCAAACTGCTGAGGTCATCGGTCCCTAGGCTTGCACACTAATTAAACTAACTTATGCTAAGGACAACACACACACTATGCCAGGAGGCAGGGGAAGGACCCGAACCTCCGACGGGGAGAGCCGCACGAACCGTGACAAGACGACCTAGACCGCAGCGCTACGCTGCGCGGCTAACACATGGCTGGGAAGGGCAAATGCAGGAATTACCGGAGTATCACATTCCTGCTGATTTTCCTGTTCCCTTTTTATGGAAGTACAGATTGTTATAGTTGTTTCCTCAACCCTTTAGCCCGCCTATGTCCTCGCTTACGATTGCCACACTGTCGGGCTCAACAATTGGGAAATTGTTTCCACAATCAATGAATCGGCATCTTCTTTTGCTGTATCACTTGAATACTTCCACCCTCAAATTTCCTAATAAACATAAAACTCAAGTGGTTCTTGTTGCTCTTATTTGCAAGAAACTTTTCCTGTGTGACTGCAGCATTTGTATTTTCACCAGACTTTGTTCCCTTTTGCGAGGCATCTCGTCTTCTATCCCGATTAGTGTTGTTGTCAGGCTCCATTGCTATGCAGGGAGAGAGTGCCATGATCCGTACCATGGAATGGAAAGTGCGGATGTTAAAATCGGCGTTATCAGAGACGAGCTGGATGAGTCCTTCAGTGGTTATGCTAGGGTGCTCAGGTCGTACAGTCGAGGACGTCTCACATAGGAAACTTCCATTTATGGACTTCAGAAACAAATTGCACTAAGCGCATCGAAACTTTTGTACACGAATGTACTAAACGCAGTCAATAGTGAAGACAGAAATGACCGTCGTCTTGCAGCAGAAATCACTGTATGTGACAAAGCAACACTATTTTTTTGCGTTTATCGGGAGTTGATTTAGAATTCCAAACAAAATGGAATAACTTTCACTTCCAAGTGTATGATAGCGTAACAAAGTCTAAAACTGAAAACCTAGATGTTTTTGCAACAAGGAACGTTATGCTCTGCAACTTCGATAACTTGGTATTTTTTCATTTGGAGTCGCCATTTTTGAGTTACAGGCGTCAGAGCCGACTTTTTGGCCAAGTTGGTAAAAATGGACGAACTTTGAAACTCATTACGGCCAAACGGATCTTGACCTTTAAGTAGACCATTCGACGCAAAATTTAATGCTCTTTCTTTTTGGTACGGATAACGTTTTCATTGGGATGCGCAGTTTCCGAATAATAGACGAAAACCTGAAAAAGTGTAAAAAATACTTGGTTTTTTGCTAACAAAAAGTTGTCCCGAAGTCGAAAACTTGGATTCAACATACTCTGGACTAGATAATCAAAATAAAAAACAAAATATTCTGCCTCATCTTTTTCAAGCAAAGGTCTTTTTTATGACGCCTTCACTGGATTACCCCTTATTCTATACTCTACAGTTCTACTTACTATCTCCAAATCACAATATATAGACTCAATTAGCAACAGTGAACTACAAATACAACTGAAAATTGATAAATTAACCCATAGTTACAGGAACACCAACATGCAAAACAAAAACGCTACGAAATCTCTTTTTGTCAGAGTCGCGGAAATAAGCACCTGACGATACAAGTCAGCCAGACAACTGGCGGAAGATCTATATTTAACGCTGGGGTATGAAAGGCCTTCCTGCTCCTGAATATCTCATAAAAAGAAGTCAGACAGCGTTGATATTCGTTCGTGGGTCAAATTTTTGAGCACGAAGAGGAATATATTCAGTTTATACAGTTACGTAATTAAATTAAATTTAAGGAGGATTAGGAGGCTTTCAAGCTCATTGCTCCAGGGTGATCGTTTCCTTTAGCTGAAGTGTGAAATGTTCGTCTGCCTGATTAGGCCCAAAGGCCCGAGACAGGGACAGCGGAGACCTATGCACGTCGCGAGCGCCTGCTGGTGAATCCGGGCGCTGGATTCGCTGCTGAGGGCAGCCACGGCAAGGCATGCGGCTCGCGGGGTGGGCGGCGTTCCAGGAAGAGATCGCGGCCGCCAGATTGTGGCGATGCGCGATACTCGATACGCGGCCCCTAATAAAGCCTTCCCCGGCGTCGCTATTAATTAACGGCGCGCCGTGCGTATCATTAGGCCCACCGAACCGCTCGCTCCCCATCTGCTGGGCAGCCCGCCAGTCGCCGACCGGGCAGCGCAGACAGAGACTCTTCTGCATCGCCCTGCCCAGCTCACGATCCGGTACTGTGCTCCAGCTCTTGTCATTATGGTCACCGTGTGCCGATTCTGGCATTACTGTCGGAGGTTTGCACTACGATGTTGGTGAAGGTCTTTGTTAAGCTCCAGCATGCTACTCCAGGCGTGTGTAAAATGAATGTGCGGAACAGAAAATACTGAACACAAAAATGAAGATTTTGCCCCTCCCCCCCTGAAGCAGATCTGAGGATCTCTTAGTGGTGATATTATCTCCTCCTTCCTGCTCTTTAAAAATATAAATTTCAACATAAACATAAATGAATGTGAGACGCCCCGCTAAACCTGCAGGACAGGACAGGTAGTTTCAATTGTGGAAAGGGGCCAAAATAAGCAGCTGTCAGTTACACTCAAACATGCAACCTTATTTATTTGACCAAACATTACAAGCGCCAAGAAAATATTAAAGAAAACACAGCACTAATTTTTGGAACTTAATAACTGCCTGAATACGCCATACAATCTCATGCCTTAAGGGCGAGACCACTTTAATTTAAAATCGGCTGAACGCCAATAACTTAAAACTCAAACCAAAATCAGAAAGTTTGAAAGGCAGAAGGCCTTATTTTAAATCAGTTCTTTCAATTAGTCTGAAGGCCCAAACAATCTTACGCCTTAAGGGCAAAACAACTTTAATTTAAAAATCGGCTAGAAGCCATACAAATACAAACCACAAGAACAAATGAGAAAAAGCAGTCCACCCAACGGCGCTCCGAAATTTCCGAGGGTCGGCCTGGAATTCAAACACTAAAGCTCGCTTCAGTGAGGCAGGCAGTAGGCCCAGCCATTCTCGATCCGACGACAACCCAACCGACATTCAGTCAACGGACCCACCGACGAGATAACTTCCGCTCCACCCGACCAGCACACAACAGGGAGTTCAGTGGAACAATGTAGAAGGTATTTCCGCCCACAACCAATTGTACATCGAGCTGTCGAACTACACACTGTACTGGACAGCGACAACACGATGAGGAAAATACACTGCCTGAATTTACGTCTACGAGCAGGGCAGGTAACCGGAACGTTAACGGCCACAAGGCAGAAGATTCCGCTGGTGCACTTGAATTCAAAATAACCAAGTATAGTTAAACACCACCGGAGGGTGGCTAAAATTTGCCAACTTGAAAACACACGTTGTTGCTTGCGGGAATATCCCCACAGCCGACAACGAAATCCAAACGACACAGTGTGAACAGTCGTGACTTGCTGGTACATCAAGTCGAAACTCAACTTTCGTATCCAGGATCGGTGAGCCACGTAGCAATAGGAACAGCACCACACACTACGACCGCGCATGGACGCCTCCAGCGGCCTCGGCCAAACTAAGCGCCACGGAGATTTCCTCGCTGCTCCATGCCAACCGACCGACTCCTCAGGCCTGGAAAAGGTGAAAGGACCGAATATACGTCGGCCGATGAGACGACCAAGCAACGGTCGTTCGGCTCCAACCTGCCTCCATCGGACAGTTGATGTGTGTCGCCAGTGGTCGGCGAGCGCTGTCTGTCGGCGCCTCACAGGCGCTCCGTCCCCGACTTCACTGCTGCTGCGTCCCGACTGCACTGCTGGTCCGTCTCCAACTGACCGCCAGACACACGACGACCCGGAAGTACTATCGGTCGCTCCAGAGATGGAACGACAGTGCACTTATAGATACGCGCTGCTGCTGCCGCTCACGGGCAGGTAAGTTAGTGGCTCCATTAAATGGAATAAGAAAACGAGGTGGCAGTACCGTAATAGAAGATGACAAACAATAAATGGAATAAACGCGAGCCGTGCACGGCTCAGAATGATTAAGAGAACTAGTAACTACAAACTGATAAATGCTGTTTCTGCAGATTAAAACGCCTTCAGATATAAAAAAAAAAAAAAAAAAAAGATGCCGCGTGGGATTAGCCGAGCGGTCTAGGCGCTGCAGTCATAGACTGTGCGGCTGGTCCCGGCGGAGGTTCGAGTCCACCCTCGGGCATGGGTGTGTGTGTTTGTCCTTAGGATAATTTAGGTTAAGTAGTGTGTAAGCTTAGGGACTGATGACCTTAGCAGTTAAGCCCCATAAGATTTCACACACATTTGAACATTTTTTTAACATATTAAAAATGTTAATATATCAATGTCCAACGGACATAAAGAGATACAAGTGAATTTCCTAACTAATGCGATTGATCAATTGGCCAAAAGCTGCCCCTTTTTATGGCTATACGATCTAATATAAATAATGCAAGATGACTGACATCTTCTAATAGAAGACAATACTTTCAAAGATGACCTACAGTGGTGTGCAACCTAAGTGGGAATAAAACTTACATGCTAAGCTTTATAGCCCTAATAAACCGAGGCAAGTAGCAAAATCCCCGTATATACTGCGTCTGGTGCGTCGGAGTGATGGTTCTCGTACACGTCTGCTATCATGAATGGAAAAACTCAACCACAAAATAAAAAACTCTTTCAAACACTAGGACGGCAGAAGGCGGTCTTCTGACTAGTATGATCTAGTACTGTTTTCTCCTCTAAGTATTGTACAGACGAGAAACACAAATTCCCAGCAGCCACAAGGACGGAGTTCAGGTAACATCTCAACGTGAGTACAAGCTGAAGAAGCGCTCTCAATCACTGATCGCTGCATACTCAACGACGACTCTCTACTTGGTTCAAATGGCTCTGAGCAATATGCGACTTAACTTCTGAAGTCATCAGTACCCTAGAACTCAGAACTACTTAAACCTAACTAACCTAAGGACTTCACACTCATCCATGCCCGAGGCAGGATTCGAACCTGCGACCGTAGCGGTCGCGCAGATCCAGACTGTAGCGCCTAGAACTGCTCGGCCCTCTCTACCTGGAGGCGAAGTCCAGAATTGTGTAAGTTCGTAACAGCACAGTGCCTAACCGTTCTAACTATAAAATCTCCTGAGTGCAAAGACAGAAAGTCTGTCTGTAGCATCAAAGATGACACTGAGCGACCATCAGACACGGGAGCTCAAAACGGAAGACCCCATTCTCTCCACTACTGGCTTCCCAACAAAGTTCGGCTCCATTCCCTTGTAACTGAAGAAGGCGAATAATATGCTCGAAACCACGGAATATTCTCTCTCTATACAGACTCTTCCGAACTCCGACCAACAATATTTCTGTCTTTTGCCGTCCAGCGCGGAAAATTCCCAAGGAAACACCTATCCCCGTTAATTAGGAATTCATACAATCGCACGCTTTCCTCGGAAATAACCCAGCCTGCATGACTTCCAAAGTAACGCTTCCTTGTTCGTCTCTTCTGCGGCCAAGATTTTCAGAATTTCCAGTTATCCTTTCGGCCTAGCTACAATACCAGCTAGCCCCCTACCCCCCCCCCCCCCCCCCTGTTCCACTCGCGGATCGCACGAGGGAAAAACGACAGTCTGAACGCCTCAGTATGAGCTCTTATTTCCCTTATCTTTGAATGGTGATCGTTGCGCGATTTGAAAGTTGGTGGTAATAATATATGCTCTACATCCTCGGTGAAGATCGGATTTCGGAATTTAGTGAGCAGCCCCTTCTGTTTAGCGCGCCGTCTAACTGCAAGTGTATCCCACTTCAAACTTTCTATGAGATTTGTATCGCTCTTGCGATGGCTAAATGTATCAGTCACGAATCTTGCCGCTCTTCTTTGGACTTCCTCAATCTCTTGAATCAGACCCAACTGGTAAGGGTCCCACACAGACGAACAATACTCCAAGACTGGACGAATTAACGTATTGTAAGCTATTTCCTTTGATGAAGGACTGCATCCCTTCGGGATTCTACCAATAAACCGCCATCTAGAGTTCGCCTTACCCGTTACTTGTGTAATCTGATCATTCCATTTGAAATCATTTCGAATAGTCACACCCAGATACTTGACGGACGTTACAGCTTCCAAAGACTGGGCATTTATTTTGCACTCGTACATTAATGGGGATTTTCGCCTTGTTATACGCAGTAGGTTACTAATGCTGAGAGATTACTGCCAGTCATTACAACACGCAGTTATTTTCTGCAAATCTTCACTGATTTCTTCACAACTTTCATGGGATACTACTTTCCTGTAGACAACAGCATCATCGTCAAACAGTCTAAGACCGCTGTCAATACCATCAATCAGATAGTTTATGTAAATCGTAAAAAGCAGAGGACCTATTACGCTGCCCTGGGGCACACTTGAAGTTACGGTTGTTTCTGTTGAAGTCACGCCGTTCAGGACGACATACTGCTTCCTGTCTATTAGAAAACTTTCTAACCAACCGCATGTGTCATCGCATAGACCGTAAGCGCGCACTTTTTGTAGCAAGCGACAGTGCGGAACTGAGTCCAACGCCTTTCGAAAGTCGACAAATATGGCATCAACCTGGGAGGCGGTATCTAGAGCCTGTTGCATACCACGCACAAAGAGGACCAGCTGTGTCTCGCATGACCGCCGTTTCCTAAAACCGTGCTGGTTTCTGGAGATGAGCTTCTCAGAGTCTAGAAAGGTCATTATGCCTGAACACAAAATATATTCAACAAATCGATGTCAATGAAATTGGCCGGTAATTATGTGCATCCGGTTTTCTACCCTTTTTATACATTGCTATGACCTGGGCCTTCTTCCAGTCCCGTGGAACTTTTCGCTGTTCCACTGATCTCTGATAGATGATGGATAATACTGGTGCTATATTTATAGCATAGTCAACATAAAATCTTACGGGAATACCGTCTGGGCCAGATGCCTTCCTTGCGTCTAAGGATCTTAACTGTTTTACAATCCCAGATACACTAAACAGTATGTCAACCATCCTTTCGTTTGTTCGATAATTGAAAGGAGGAGTGGTGCTGCAGTCCTCTACCGTAAACGAGTTTTTGAAGGCTAGGTTTAGAATTTCGGCCTTCTGTTTACCATCATCAGTTACATTACCCGCACTGTCAGCAAGAGAAGGTATTAAATTATTTGTACCGTTCATAGATTTTATTTACGACCAAAATTTTTTGGGGTTATTTTTAGAATAGGCAGATGAAATATTGCTTTCTATTCGTTAAAGAATCTCTCATTGTCCTTCTGACAGCTGCTTTCATTTCGCATAATTTCTGTTTGTCAGCGGGGCAGTGACTACGTTTAAAACGACAGTGCAAAATTCTCTGCTTACTCAGCAACTTCATAATATGTTTGTTGTACCAAGGTGGATCCTTTCCCTCCCCTACACTTTTTCTAGGCACATACTTCTCTAGCACATGGTGGACAATACCTTTAAATTCGGACCAAAGATGCTCAATATCTTTGTGTCCCGCGGTGAATGCTTGGAGCTGACTATGAAGATATTCATTAATGACACTTTTATTTGCTTTCCCAAACAAGAAAACTCTACACTGTTTCTTTAGTTTTTTTGCAACTTCCACTGACATAGAGGCCACAACGACATTATGGTCGCTAATACCTTCTTCTAGATCAACTTCCTCAAAAAGATCAGGTCTGTTTGTCGCCAAGATATCTAATACGTTCCCATCTCGAGTTGTTTTTCTAACCTATTGCTCAAGGTTGTATGTTGAGAACGCTCCTAGAATAACTTCACACGAACCTTTGCTTGTGCCTCCTGTGATAAAGGTGTAATTTTCCCAGTCAATGGATGCTAGATTAAAGTCTCCACCTATAACTAATGGATAATTTGGATATTTATTTCCTATGTACTCAAGACTTTCCCTGAAACGTTCTGCGACGCTTGTTGCGGATGCTGGTGGTCTATAAAAACATCCTAATACAATGGTCAATCCTTGTCTGACTGACAGCTTTATCCAGACTATGTAACAGTCCGACCCAGTATCGATCTCAACTGCGTTTAAACATTGTTCAATCCGAGTTCAAAATTTCACTGCTTTTTATGTCTGGATTCAATCAGCTTTCGGTACCTAATACAATATTGGCATTTCTACTGTCTATTTCGGAGATTAACTCGGAGATCTTGCTACAGACACTTCGTCAATTTACTAACATGAGTTTAAGCATATTTAAATTCTTTGGAATGACCTGTTTAGGCGAACTAACAATTTTTACAGTTGGCACCCCCGCATCCGTGTCAAGAACGTAATTTTTCAGGCCAGTGGTTTGTTTCCCGTGGGAAGGAACCTAATCTAAATAACGCCCATGTGCACGCCACAAGGACTGTGCTACTCGTGTAGCTGCTTATTGTGTGTAGTGCGCCCCTGATCTATCGAAGGGCGTCCTACAACCTTCCACCCCATAGCGTAGGTCGAGGAATCTACAACCACTTTCGTCACAGAGTCGACGTAGCCTCTGGTTTAGATTCTCCACTCGACTCCAAACCAGAGGACCCCGGTTCACCCTGGGTAGGATGATGCAGATCGTCAGCTTGGCTTCCACTCCTCGAGAGATGGAGGCCACCTTCACCAATTTAGCCAGCCGTCGAAAGGACCCAAGGATATCCTCGGAACCCCGACGACAGGCATCGTTGCTGCCGACATGCGCAACAATCTGCAGCTGGCTGCACCCCGCACACTCGATAGCAGCCGGAAGAGCTTCTTCCTCATCCCGGACAAGGCCCCCCGGCAAGTCACCGAGTGAACGTTGGGCTTCTTCCCCGCCCTATCCGTTATGTTCCTGAGGGACTCCATGACCCGCCTAACATTAGAGCTCCCAATAACTAACAAACCCCAACCCTCACCTGCCTATCCGGACTTTGCTGAAGGAGCGGCCACTATACTGGCAGAAGGTGCATTCTGATCTGGCTCAGTCTCCACACCCCCCCCCCCCCCAGCATCAGGTAGCACACTGAATCTATTAGCAAAGTGCATGGGATTTGGCAGGAGCCTGCGTCCCCCATGCAACCTTCACCTTGAGGCTCCAGACCTCGACACAGTCCGCTACCCACACTGAGGTAAGAGTGGACTGGCCGGTTCAGGCGCACCTGAGGGCGGCACATCTAGTACAGCAGAGGCTGCTGACATCCCCGCCCCCCCCAGGCACATCTAGTACAGCAGAGGCTGCTGACATCCCCCCCCCCTGCACATCTAGTACAGCAGAGGCTGCTGACATCCCCCCCCCTGCACATCTACTGCAGCAGAGGCTGCTGACATCCCCCCCTGCACATCTAGTACAGCAGAGGCTGCTGACATCCCCCCCCCCCTGCACATCTAGTACAGCAGAGGCTGCTGACATCCCCCCCCCTGCACACCTGCACATCTAGTACAGCAGAGGCTGCTGACCCCCCCCCCTGCACATCTAGTACAGCAGAGGCTGCTGACCCCCCCCCCCCTGCACATCTAGTACAGCATAGGCTGCTGACATCCCCCCCTGCACATCTAGTACAGCAGAGGCTGCTGACATCCCCCCCCCTGCACATCTACTGCAGCAGAGGCTGCTGACATCCCCCCCTGCACATCTAGTACAGCAGAGGCTGCTGACATCCCCCCCCCCTGCACATCTAGTACAGCAGAGGCTGCTGACATCCCCCCCCTGCACACCTGCACATCTAGTACAGCAGAGGCTGCTGACCCCCCCCCCCCCTGCACATCTAGTACAGCAGAGGCTGCTGACCCCCCCCCTGCACATCTAGTACAGCATAGGCTGCTGACATCCCCCCCTGCACATCTAGTACAGCAGAGGCTGCTGACATCCCCCCCCCCTGCACATCTAGTACAGCAGAGGCTGCTGACATCCCCCCCCCCTGCACATCTAGTACAGCAGAGGCTGCTGACATCCCCCCCCTGCACATCTAGTACAGCAGAGGCTGCTGACATCCCCCCCCCTGCACATCTACTGCAGCAGAGGCTGCTGACATCCCCCCCTGCACATCTAGTACAGCAGAGGCTGCTGACACCCCCCCCCCTGCACATCTAGTACAGCAGAGGCTGCTGACATCCCCCCCCCCCTGCACACCTGCACATCTAGTACAGCAGAGGCTGCTGACCCCCCCCCCCTGCACATCTAGTACAGCAGAGGCTGCTGACCCCCCCCCCCTGCACATCTAGTACAGCATAGGCTGCTGACATCCCCCCCTGCACATCTAGTACAGCAGAGGCTGCTGACATCCCCCCCCCCTGCACATCTAGTACAGCAGAGGCTGCTGACATCCCCCCCTGCACATCTAGTACAGCAGAGGCTGCTGACATCCCCCCCCTGCACATCTAGTACAGCAGAGGCTGCTGACATCCCCCCCCCTGCACATCTACTGCAGCAGAGGCTGCTGACATCCCCCCCTGCACATCTAGTACAGCAGAGGCTGCTGACATCCCCCCCCTGCACATCTAGTACAGCAGAGGCTGCTGACCCCCCCCCCCTGCACATCTAGTACAGCAGAGGCTGCTGACCCCCCCCCCTGCACATCTAGTACAGCATAGGCTGCTGACATCCCCCCCCTGCACATCTAGTACAGCAGAGGCTGCTGACATCCCCGCCCCCCCAGGCACATCTAGTACAGCAAAGGTTGCTGACATCCCCCCCCTGAACATCTAGTACAGCAGAGGCTGCTGACATCCCCCCCCCCTCCACATCTAGTACAGCAGAGGCTGCTGACCCCCCCCCCCCCCGCTGCACATCTAGTACAGCAGAGGCTGCTGACCCCCCCCCCCCTGCACATCTAGTACAGCATAGGCTGCTGACATCCCCCCCTGCACATCTAGTAGAGCAGAGGCTGCTGACATCCCCCCCCCCCCTGCACATCTAGTACAGCAAAGGTTGCTGACATCCCCCCCCCCCCCCCCCCCTGCGCATCTAGTACAGCAGAGGCTGCCCCAGGCACCCCATCCCCACCGCACCTCAAGGAGGCACTCTGGAGCTTGTTGACTGTGGCCAACAAAGCTTCCAGCTGCGTTTGGACTGTGGCCAACTCCATCTGCATCCGCACACAACAGACACAATCCCTATCCATCTAGCTAATAACTGATTTACTATTTAAAAAAAACTTAAGGAAAGCTACTGTCACAGCTACACTCTAGTTGGCAGAATGGGCACTCAATAATGAAAATAAAAATTTATGGTAGAAGCGAGATCTGGTGCTTATTTTCCTGCTAGAGGCTATTTAGTGAATACTAAAGAATAAGACAGTGACCTACAGTAAACTGCTAGAGAGAATATTATAAACGAATTAAACAGTGACCTGCGGTAAGCTGCACCTACTGATTATCCCTCGTATTTGTAATTTAAACAAGCATTTACGTACACGCTAAAGTGATCTAATAAAACTATAAAAACTGCTACCTTAAATGTACCGAGTCTAAATGACACTAATAAACGTAAACACTGGGTATTGTACACTGATAGATGCAGGTAGAAAACGAAACTTTAGCTACTAATAAGAGTTAAGAATGTAAAGCACAAATACGAATTATACTTTATAGGAACCGATGGGGTTGCAGCACACGACCACTAAAGCCCACAACAAGCTAAGGAATTTAAGCAGACGGCGAGGTGAGTTTTAGCTTTATGCTAACTAAACCGTATGTAAGAAGGGCTCAGAAGTTGTATTGTAACACTGATTTACTCAAATATTGTAGTGTAATACTAATTTATCACGTCTTTTACGTTTGCGTAACTGTTAATGGTCGCAGGTTGCGCTAGTCAGACGTATACAAGTGAGGTTAGAAATCACTGTCAGTATCACTATTCCTAATATAACGTATAAAAACTGCTACCTTCAATGTATCGAGTCTAAATGACACTAATAAACGCGAATACTGAGTATTGTACACTAACTTAAACTGATTAACTCTCGTATTGAAAATGTAAACAAACGTTTATGCTCACGCGAAAAATAACCTAATATAACGTATAAAAACTGCCACCTTCAATGTGTCGAGCATCCCTCCAAAACCCAGGCGATCATTGTAGGCAAAACCACCCCTTCCTTCTGCCTCCTTGATTTCTATCTCACCGTCTATGGCCGTCCTATCGCCCTCACTCCCACCCTTAAGTACCTTGGCGTCACCTTCAACCGTGGCCTCTCCTGGACTCCCCATCTCAGGACAATCCAAGCAAGGCACGTTCCCGTCTCCTCAAGCTCCTTTCCGGCCGTACGTGGGGTCTGGACCCCTCCACGATCCTCCACACCTATAAATCCCTCATCCGCCCTATCCTTTGTTACGCCCATCCCGCCTGGATCTCCGCCCCCCTACCTTTTATAAATCCCTCCAAATCCTTGAACGCCATGCTCTCCGCCTCGCCTATCGCATCCGTCTCCCCTCCCCCACGCGGATCCTGTATGATCTCATCCCCTTCCCCCACCTCCTCCTTTTCCTTGAAAGGATGCGGATCCTGTACACCTCCCGCAAACTTGATCCTCCTCACCCGCTCGTATCCCCAATCCTCTCCCGCCCCCACCCGCTGCCGCGCCTGTATTCCCACGTCCCACAAGGTCTCCATCTCTCCACCCTCCTTACCCTCTCCCAAGGTGGCTTCCGCCAGCTCCCTCTCCCTGATGATGCCCTCCTCCCCTGCATCTACCCCTCCTATCAACTTTGATCCTCCCCCCCACCTCCTGTGTTTTTTCCTTAGGGTACCCTCTCTCCCTTCCCTCCCTCCTCCCTTCCTCCCCTGGGCTTCCCCTACCCCCCATACCTTCATTCCTCCCCCCATCTCCACTCCCATTGGCATCTCTGCTCTCCCCTCTCCCTCCCCCACCACCTTCTTCCCCTCTTGACAGGTCCCCGGACTCGCACATGTTAAGTGGACATTCGCGCGCCGGAGATCATCGCCCTCGGTTTAGTGTATGTGCCGTCGTGTTTGTGAATCAGTGTTTTTCGCCGCCCACGCTCCTTCGTTCGCATGTGTCGTCCAAATCGTCAGTGTTTGTGTACAGTGCCGACAGTTTTCTTGTTTGTTCGTCGAGTGTGAACGGCTTCATGTTTTTAATTATTATTGTATCTACTGTTTTTTAACCACCAGTCTGTTACTTTTCTGTCTTCCTTTTCTCTTTTATTGTACTGCTTGTGGCTGAAGAGAGGAGTAACATTTTCCGCTGCCAGCCCACCTTGTATGAGGTGCAAAATAACACTAAAGAAAAAAAAATGTATCGAGCCTAAATGACACTAATAATCCCAAATACTGAGTATTGTGCACTGAATTAATAAATAATTCCGCGTATTTAACGTCAGTTACGAATATAAACAAACGTTTGCGTACACTCGGAACTGTCCTAAATAGAAACTTCGCTTATCTTATTCAGACGCAAATAAAAACTGAAACCTTTAATTTATGACGTGTATCTTTCACTAAAGCACGTAAATACTATAGAATCGACAGCAAAAATGATTAAATACTAGCTAATCTTGTAATCTTGTACCGAGCGAGGTGGCGCAGTGGTTAGACACTGGACTCGCATTCGGGGGGACGACGGTTCAATCCCGCGTCCGGCCATCCTGATTTAGGTTTTCCGTGATTTCCCTAAATCGCTCCAGGCAAATGCCGGAATGGTTCCTTTCAAAGGGCACGGCCGACTTCCTTCCCCGTCCCTCCCTAATCCGATGAGACCGATGTCCTCGCTGACTGGTCTCCTTCCCCAAAACAACCAATCAACCAACTTATCTTGTAACACAGCAAGCGAAAAGCGCTCGTAGCTCTTGTGGTCTGCTGTGCCAGACTACTGTGCTTCAGCACTCTGATACCCCGTCCGTCCGGCTAGGGCTACTCCCTGTGTTAAGCGGGACCAACCCACCTGTGCGGGATTTTCCACCCAAGGCCTGAGCAGTGCCTGCTTTTTCATTTCCACTAGAGTTCCAACCTCTCCCAATATAGGCAATCATTCATTACGCCGTTTCGATAATAAAGACAATCCATCACCTTTCATGCAATAAGAGTTAACAACTATTTACAAGGTGTATGTGACAATGTCAGTCTCCTTTAAATATTCATATATGCGATGTACAACCTATCAAATGATACCTAAGTCCGGTTGTATATCACGGCAATGTATGTAGATGAGTGCATTAAAGGTGCGAAATTAAACCCACCTTACAAAGCATAGGCCTGGCCAATCAGCTCCCCTCGAGTGCAAATGCTGCGGGCCGGTGTACTCAAAACTGCGCCCACTGAAATTTGGGCGCAGTGAAATTTGCGCCCAGAAAGGTTCGAGGAAGGGTCCACTAACCCCAGCAGGTAGAAGAGCTGAGGGACACAACTTAGGGGTTTCCGACCTCTCATTTTCAAGCCATATTATGCAGAACGCTGCGAACTTAGAAGGTCAATGTTAAAGACTGAATCGACAGCTTTCTTCAAGAAACTGATACACGTTGGAGCGTATAAAACATGCTGCTTTAGATCCTAGTTACTTGATTAAATCTTCAGAAACGGAACTTCCCAAGATTATACAAAGATCAGTTAAGCATTATCATGAGACTTCTGGAGACCGCGTCCTTGCACAAATTTCACTACTAATAAGTTTTTTCTGAAACTGCTCCCAGCTCTATTTTTGCGCTAAGATTTTTCTAATCTTCGTTTTCTAATCTTCGTGTGTTTCGATAGCGTTATGTATGAGAATTCCTCTTCTTAAAAAAGTCAAATTAATTAAGAATTATCTTGGGTACACTATGAGTAAGGCACGACTGTCTAATTCAGCTGTTAGAGCTAGGTAAAGATATCGATACTGATGAAGAAATTTCAAAACTTGCATCCGAAAAAGAAGGAAGAAATTCTAAGCTACTTGCTAGTCACCTGTCACTAAGGCGATCTTCGGTTACTTGTTCTGCTTTCTTAATAATCAATTAAACGGTGTGTCTTTTTTTTTAAAAAAAAGGCTTTACTTATTTGTTTTCATCCATAAAAAACTGTTTGCGAAGTAGTTTGATGACTTTGATGACTTAATGACGCTAATGAAAGAAACTCCTACAGACTGTCTACAGAGTCAGCAAGGGGATGACAATAGTTAACGAACAACTGTTAAGTCACTGATATTTGTTTTGCTGTAAATGTTGGTTTGTTCAATTACGTACACATAAATTGCTCAAACTTAAGTTGTACATTCTCTTTTGGTCTAACGAGACATGCCGTTGAGGTTAAGGACCAGTATTGCCACAATCATTGTCATTGTCATAAAAAAATCTTCATGTATTTCTCTCTTAGAGCATATATACATAAAAACCAGATAGTAATAAAACTGCTTATAGAATTAATCATTCGCCCAGCAACGGAGTGTGTGTTGATATAAAAACCTTCCTCACAGATAAGAATGTTACCTTTTGCTGGCAGTGCTCGTGGTAGCAGAGGTGTCCAGACATGACACACATGATTAAGTGAATCAACTACAGTTTTATCCTTTGTGAGGAGTCAGTTTACCCATTTACCTTACCCTAAAAATGTTACATATCTGATCCCTAGTGACCTACAGGAAAAGGATACTCCCAATAAGATCATTCAGATTGAAAGAAGAAAACGTCATACATTGGATAATGTCTTATTGATTGGAAATTACAAGGGCTGTCACAATTAATAATGAAAATACGGGTATCACACTTTACACAGATATATTAATGAAGGGATCCATCAAATTACAGAGGTAAACTAGTGGTCACTACAGCAATTTCGTTTACTGCCACAAGAAATCAAACAAAATGATTTACCCGTTGAAACCATCATATGAACATTTAATAACTGGACATGAAATTGCAGATACGTGTTATAGCCTTGGACAACTGGCTGGGTACATGAAAATGTAATACAAAACTATATCACAGATGAGGCAAATGACTGCAAAATGCCTAGTGATATGAAGTAAGATGTCCTCGAAAAGTAAAGACGAACACCAATAATTTCGTCAAAGTGCACGAGGGTGCAAACAGCTGGCTGTGAATATTAAATCTGCGCGATGCATGCCTGATGCCAGCTGGCGAACTTCGTGACCCCCTTATCGTGATGGCGTATGCTTGCCACACTTAATAGAGTGAGTACACTAGACAGCTGCAGTGGTGGCTGGCAAAACTGAGTCCTGATCGACCTCCATACTTCGCTCTAAGTCAGAGACACTCCTCATTGCAGTTCTCTTAAATGAAATGGATGAAGTGTCCTCCCCGATCTTTTTCCCTCAAGTGTATTTTTCGGCATCGCAGAAGCAAGTGCATTCTGACTTTACTCTCCAAAATTTAGTTGATTCTGCCAGTATCGGAATCTCACTGCCCAACTGCAGCACACCTTTCGAGTTGTTAATAATAATAATGTTATAAACAAACTGAACCATTTCCTGTCCTCATGGGCTTTGTCATGTTTAACAAGTAATGGTATAGTGTGGAAAGAAGGCAGAAAATCTCTTCCACTACATTCAGATTTCCAGCCACTGACAACCAAAAGCCTTGTACATAGACATGAACAAAGAATCACACATTCTACCAAAATAATTACTGTGAGCAAATCATAGAACCCCTTACTATGATCTGAACAAAAATTACTGCATGGCACAGCAGTGTCCAATGGCTTGTCCCACACTCTGAACTCCCGTGTCTTCACTTGGCGTTCAGATCGTATCTAGCCTCTAACCAGTCAGCATCTTGCACAATGCAGCTTTTATGGAACGAAGTCTGGCTCCTCCTACACTCCTGCTAAGTGCTAAGGCATGGGTGTTTGTGTTGTCCATAGTGTCTGTTAGTTTATGTTAGATTAAGTAGTGTGTAGGCTTAGGGACTGATGATCTCTGCAGTTTGGTTCCATAAGACCTTACCACAAATTTCGAATCTTTTACACATCTATTACTGGTGTAGATGTGAAGGAGCATCATTGTTAGCCAAAATTTCAAGAAGGTCTTGACCGATTTACTTCAACAGTGTGCAAGTTTCCTGTTGAAACCGACTGCAAGAACATGCGCCGTACTCCGCTGTACTGAGCAACTGAGCGGTTTAGCTTCCTTTCTCCTAGTATGTATCAGTTATGATAGCTAAAAACGAATGGATACATTGCTAGGGATAGCAGCTTCAATAATATAATTTAGCACAGTTGGAGTCTGTGAATGGGTAGCATTTTTTTTTTGTTTTTTTTTTTTTTTTTGTTTGTCATCAGTCTACCGACTGGTTTGATGCGGCCCGCCACGAATTCCGAATTCCTTTCCTGTGCTAACCTCTTCATCTCAGAGAAGCACTTGCAACCTACGTCCTCAATAATTTGCTTGACGTTTTCCAATCTCTGTCTTCCTCTACAGTTTTTACTCTCTACGGCTCCCTCTAGTACCATGGAAGTCGTTCCCTCATGTCTTAGCAGATGTCCTATCATCCTGTCCCTTTTCCTTATCAGTGTTTTCCACATATTCCTTTCCTCTCTGATTCTGCGTAGAACCTCCTCATTCCTTACTTTATCAGTCCACCTAATTTTCAACATTCGTCTATAGCACCACATCGCTTCGATTCTCTTCTCTTCCGGTTTTCCCACAGTCCATGTTTCACTACCATACAATGCTGTACTCCATACGTACATCCTCAGAAATTTCTTCCTCGAATTAAGGCCGGTATTTGATGTTAGTAGACTCCTCTTGGCCAGAAATGCCTTTTTTGCCATAGCGAGTCTGCTTTTGATGTCCTCCTTGCTCCGTCCGTCATTGGTTATTTTACTGCCTAGGTAGCAGAATTCCTTAACCTCATTGACTTCGTGACCATCTATCCTGATGTTAAGTTTCTCGCTGTTCTCATTTCTACTACTTCTCATTACCTTCGTCTTTTTCCGATTTACTCTCAAACCATACTGTGTACTCATTAGACAGTTCATTCCGTTCAGCAGATCATTTAATTCTTCTTCACTTTCACTCAGGATAGCAATGTCATCAGCGAATCGTATCATTGATATGCTTTCACCTTGTATTTTAATTCCACTCGTGAACCTTTCTTTTATGTCCATCATTGCTTCCTCGATGTACAGATTGAAGAGTAGGGGCGAAAGGCTACAGCCTTGTCTTACACCCTTCTTAATACGAGCACTTCGTTCTTGATCGTCCACTCTTATTATTCCCTCTTGGTTGTTGTACATATTGTATATGACCCGTCTCTCCCTATTGCTTACCCCTACTTCTTTCAGAATCTCGAACAGCTTGCACCATTTTATATTGTCGAACGCTTTTTCCAGGTCGACAAATCCTATGAAAGTGTCTTGATTTTTCTTTATCCTTGCTTCCATTATTAGCCGTAACGTCAGAATTGCCTCTCTCGTCCCTTTACTTTTCCTAAAGCCAAACTGATCGTCACCTAGCACATTTTCAATTTTCTTTTCCATTCTTCTGTATTATTCTTGTAAGCAGCTTCAATGCATGAGCTGTTAAGCTGATTGTGCGATGATTCTCGCACTTGTCAGCTCTTGCTGTCTTCGGAATTGTGTGGATGATGCTTTTCCGAAAGTCAGATGGTATATCGCCAGACTCATATATTCTACACACCAACGTGAATAGTCGTTTTGTTGCCACTTCCCCGAATGATTTTAGAAATTCTGATGGAATGCTATCTATCCCTCCTGCCTTATTTGACCGTAAGTCCTCCAAAGCTCTTTTAAATTCCGATTCTAAAACTGGATCCCCTATCTCTTCTAAATCGACTTCTGTTTCTTCTTCTATCACATCAGACAAATCTTCAACCTCATAGACGCTTTCAATATATTCTTTCCACCTATCTGCTCTCTCCTCTGCATTTAACAGTGGAATTCCCGTTGCACTCTTAATGTTGCCACCGTTGCTTTTAATGTCACCAAAGGTTGTTTTGACTTTCCTGTATGCTGAGTCTGTCCTTCCGACAATCATATCTTTTTCGATGTCTTCACATTTTTCCTGCAGCCATTTCGTCTTAGCTTCCCTGCACTTCCTATTTATTTCATTCCTCAGCGACTTGTATTTCTGTATTCCTGATTTTCCCAGAACATATTTGTACTTCCTCCTTTCATCAATCAACTGAAGTATTTCTTCTGTTACCCATGGTTTCTTCGCAGCTACCTTCTTTGTACCTATGTTCCTTCCCAACTTCTGTGATGGCCTTTTTTAGAGATGTCCATTCCTCTTCAACTGTACTGCCTTCTGCGCTATTCCTTAGTGCTGTATCTATAGCGTTAGAGAACTTCAAACGTATCTCGTCATTCCTTAGTACTTCCGTATCCCATTACAAGTTTTGAAAGATTCATATTGCGTAGTCGTATACTAGTCATAAGCCGATAAGCCATAAACAGAATTTCTTTAAATAGACTGCAAGGAATGAAACAAAACAGCACTTTGTTGTGTGCACAATTTTTATTTAAAGTGTATAAATGGAAGACAATATAAATGGGATGAATAGTTTCTCTTTTGATTTAAATGCCATGCTCCGTATTTAAAGTCGATTGCGCGAAAAAAAGCGAAAAAGTTAACTCATTATGAAACCTATGACTAATACAAAAGGGACTGGTGACAAAATGAATCATTTGATGCCTCTTAGAATACTAAAGAAACGAGTGCTCCTTGCTTATTTTCTTATACAGCGACTCGCATCTTGATAGAGGTCGCTGAAAACATATGTGAAATTGACGGGAGAACAGTACAGCAAAGATTCTGTGTGGCATGGATTCGAATTGTACCCAGCGGATACGGTCGTCCAGAACATCCACAATGCCCTACTCCACCTGCAACGGCAGGGAAAGGATGTTTCTTTCTGCTGTGTGCCGGGGCACGTGGATATTAGGGGAAACGAACTGGCTGCCAAAGATGCATGTTCCCTCCCTCACGTTGTTGAATGTGCCGTCCCCCTCCATGCTGTTACCTCCCTTTTGCGTTTTCGTGTTATGCGTCAATGGGAAGAGGAGTGGCTGGCAGTCGGTGAAAATAAGCTACGTTTGGTCAAGGCCACCACACGGCCATGGCGTACGTCCTACCAGTCATGCAGGCGGTATGGGGTTCCCTCACTCGCCTTCGAATCGGGCACAGTCCCTTAACGCATGGTTTTTTACTCCGGCGGGAGGACCCCCCAGTCTGCGGTGCTTGTGGCGTCCAGATTACTGTCCGCCACATTCTACTTGACTGTCCTTTATTCTCTGACCAGCGGGCGGTGGTTTCCTTGCCGCCGGATTTGCCCTCTATTTTGCAAGACGACGCAGCGACTGTGGTTAAGGTCTTACGGTTTTGCGTCCTGTCCAATTTGTTGCCTCGGATTTTAGGGAGAGGATTTTAATGTGCTGCTAGGTGACTGGCTCGCCCAGGTTTTAGGTAAGAGGTCCGCCAGTCACGATCACCTACTTGTTTCACTTCGATTTCTGTTCTCTTTTCCTTGTGTTTTCTGTCCTTTTTTAGTGCGTTTCTTTTCCACTTCTTTTGCCTCTGTATGTGAGGATTTGGAACTGCGTCAGACCTGTGTCTTTTAGCCGTTCTCCTTGTTCGCTGTCCGTCTTCGTCCCTTCACCGCATGTGTTCCTGTTTCTATGCGTTTGGGCGCTGATGACCACGCTGTTTAGCGCCCGAAAGCCTCAAACCACACACACACACACACCTCGAATTGTTCCTGGTGGTATTCCGGAAGTACGTATGTGGCAACAGATGTCTACGAACAGGTCAAGCAGGTCGATGGTCTGTGGGCGCGCAGCTGTCAACCCAAGTGTGTTCCATCAGCTATAGATCAGGTGAATTTGATGGTGAAAATACGAGGGCCGTTCAGAAAGTAACCTCCGGTTGATTTTAAAAAATACACCAAGTTAAATAAAAATATTTTAATATATACATCTTACAACTACATCTTTGCACTATTTTTCTACATAGTCTCCATAGCGATTGAGGCACTTATCGTATCTCTTCACAAGCTTTGAAATTCCTTCTGCATAAAAATCACCCGCTTGTGCCTGGAGCCAGCCTGTGACCGCATCTTTGAGCTCTTCGTCGTCATCAAACCGCTGTGACCCGAGCCATTTCTTCAAATGCATGAAGAGGTGATAATCACTTGGCGCCAGGTCTGGGCTGTAAGGTGGATGGTTGATAACGTCCCACTTGAAGGACTCAAGAAGGGCCGTTGTTCTGCGAGCAGAGTGAGGACGGGCGTTATCGTGTAAAAAAACGATACCGGAAGACAGCATACCACGGCGTTTGTTCTGTATAGCCCGTCGTAACTTTTTTATTGTTTCACAGTACACGTCTTGATTAATGGTCGTACCACGTTCCATGAATTCAACCAACAACACCCCTTTGGCATCCCAAAACACCGCTGCCATCAGTTTTCTGGCAGAAAAATCCTGCGAGGCTTTTCTTGGTTTGGTAGGCGAATTTGAATGTGCCCACATCTTTGATTGTTCTTTTGTCTCAGGGTTCACGTACTTAATCCAGGTTTCGTCACCGGTCACGATTCTGTTTAACAATGGTTCTCCTTCGTCCTCATAACGTGACAGAAAGTCTAATGCAGAGGCCATTCTTTGAGTTTTGTGGTGGTCGGTAAGAATTTTGGGCACCCATCGTGCACAGAAGTTACGGTAACCCAATCTTGCTGTCACTATCTCGTACAAGAGAGTCTTAGAAATCTGTGGAAAACCAGTAGACAACTCCGACATTGAGAAACGTCGATTTTCACGAACTTTTGCATCAACTGTCTGAACGAGTTCGTCAGTCACCAATGATGGTCTACCACTCCTCTCTTCATCATGAACGTTTTCTCGTCCACTTTTAAATAAACGTACCCATTCACGGACAACTCCTTCACTCATAACTCTTGGTCCGTACACGGCACAAAGCTCACGATGAATAGCTGCTGCAGAATATCCTTTGGCTGTAAAAAACCTTATGACAGTACGCACTTCACATTTGGCGGGGTTTTCTATTGCAGCACACATTTCAAACTGCCACAAAAAATAAACTAGCGCAGGTACGACGTTCACTCGACCACGGCTTGATGCCGACTGACCTGTTGAGTGCGTGAACGCACAGATGGCGTCGCTACTCCCCACACAACCCGCACTGTGACCGATCGGAGGTTACTTTCTGAACCGCCCTCGTATCAACGTCAGTTCACTATTACTCTCCTAGAGCCACTGTAGCACGGTTCTAGAGTTGTGACAGGGACAGTTATTCTATCGGAAAATGCCATTGCTGTCGGAGGACAGATAAAGAATGACGGTAAGCAGGTGCCTTCAATTACTACTGCAGCTCCCATAGAAGCCCAGACGGAGGTCCACGATAGCGTATTACTGCCGCCACTAGCCTCTGTTCGTGGAGCCGTGCACGTTTATAGCAGCCGATCGCCTGGATACCTGCGTATCCGACCTGGTTTAACAAGCTACATGATTCATCCGGCAGGGTGACGCGTCTCCGTTTATCGATATTCCATTCTCGACGATCCTGTGCCCACTGCAGAGGTAATCGATGACGCCGTTGGCTGAACGTGGGTACACTTACAGATCATGTTCAGCAGTGTGCGCTGAACGATGTGCTCCGAAACACTTGCGCCTGCAGCGGCAGTGCAATCTGTCGTAATATCTGCCAGAGATTGCAGCCTGTTTCACTATCCAGAGCGCACAAGCCTCCATCCAGTTACTTGACACGTACTCGTTATTTCGCCGTCCTTCAACTACTTCCCATACAAACTGACACAGTAACACGGAAATATCTGACCAGATTCGCTGCTTGTTACATGCTCGTACCTAGGATTCGAACCGTAGCAGTCTGTGCATTGTCTAAGTCTCTTAAGTCTGTGCCCACTGCAGAGGTAATCGATGACGCCGTTGGCTGAACGTGGGTACACTTACAGATCATGTTCAGCAGTGTGCGCTGAACGATGTGCTCCGAAACACTTGCGCCTGCAGCGGCAGTGCAATCTGTCGTAATATCTGCCAGAGATTGCAGCCTGTTTCACTATCCAGAGCGCACAAGCCTCCATCCAGTTACTTGACACGTACTCGTTATTTCGCCGTCCTTCAACTACTTCCCATACATACTGACACAGTAACACGGAAATATCTCACCAGATTCGCTGCTTGTTACATGCTCGTACCTAGGATTCGAACCGTAGCAGTCTGTGCATTGTCTCAGTCTCTTAAGTCTGTGCCCACTGCAGAGGTAATCGATGACGCCGATGGCTGAACGTGGGTACACTTACAGATCATGTTCAGCAGTGTGCGCTGAACCATGTGCTCCGAAACACTTGCGCCAGCAGCGGCAGTGTAATCTGTCGTCATATCTGCCAGAGATTGCAGCCTGTTTCACTATCCAGAGCGGATAAGCCTCCATCCAGTTACTTGTGACGTACTCGTTATTTCGCCGTCCTTCAACTACTTCCCATACATACTGACATAGTGACACGGAAATATCTGACCATATTCGCTGCTTGTTACATGCTCGTACCTAGGATTCGAACCGTAGCAGTCTGCGCTTTGTCTCAGTCTCTTAAGTCAGAGGATTTCTCCATTTGCGGTCGTATCGCCACTAGCTCTCTTTGTATCCTTTCCTCACCCCATCAGGTACCCGCAACACGACCATAAAGGATTCAGTCTATAGCTGGGTAGTTCTTAAGACCGACGAAGAGCTTGAAACTAATGCGTAACGTTTCTACTTAAACTAGTGTTTGTATGTGTCTGGTTGTTATCTGAAAAATTGGTATAAAACTTGTTTTTATATGGAATTGCGTAAATCTCAGTGAAAGTCAAAAGAACTGTGCTTCAATTAAAATTATGGACCGGAATATGTGAAGCACACACTACGCGTCGCGAAATGCAGACTATCCAGTACATCAAACAATTCGCCTACGAGAGAGTAACATGTTTTCAATGAAATTTACATATGCTATTTAACTCCAAAACAAATGATTCCCATTAAAATGTCAGTCCTGAATAGTGTTAATCTTTATGTTTAGTCTTGCAAACAGTGACTCTACTAGAACTGTTAGTATAATTATACAGAAAATGAAAATTTAACGCATCCGAATTTGTGATAAAATTGCTTGAAAACTCACAAAATAGCACTTTACTGAGTTCTTCCACTAGTAGTAAGCCTCTGAACTAGTATATTACTTTTGCAAATAACTTCCTGACAATCATGGTGCCTTACAATGGACATAAATTTTGACGCTAATTGAGTTCATTGGACTACCGGTGCGCAAGGAACGCTCGTCTGTTCTGCAGCCTGTCGCTATTTAGATAACGATGATACTGTCAAAAAACTAATTTTGATTTACCGTGCTTGCGATGTACAGTGCAAGACGGTATCTTCTCACTTTTCATAAAAGTGTTTCTGCAGCACAATACTCGCGATGTGGAATGCGAGTATACAAACACATTCATAAAGGTAAAAAATGAAAAATGAGGAACTAAACTTAAAGAATGATGAATGAGAACAATGAGTCCAAGTATAACTAACTTCATTATGATGAAAGGACACTACACAGCTTCATAAAGTTCTCACAACTAGACAAGTTAGCAAAATATTTATCAATAATTTTCCTGTGTATAGTTAATTTCCTTGACACTTCTTTCTATTATGTGTCAAATCCATGTGCTTCATTATAAAATTTCTACAGTAAACTTTAACCACACACAATGTTCTAACAACAAGGAACTACACAATTACGAATATATATAAAAACCGCTAGATTACCTTACAAAACTTCCCTTCTGACATTCTTATATTCATGTCATCTCAGTTCCACATAATTTTTGCTCATAATATATTATTCTAAAATCCTTTTCAAACAATCAAAAAATGGTTCAAATGGCTCTGAACACTATGCGATTTAACTTCTGAGGTCATCAGTCGCCTAGAACTTAGAACTAATTAAACCTAACTAACCTAAGGACATCACACACATCCACGCCCGAGGCAGGATTCGAACCTGCGACCGTAACGGTCGCCCGATTCCCGACTGTAGCGCCTAGAAGCGCACGGCCACTACAGCCGGCTAATTCAAATAATCCTGCCTGCACTACAGCCGGCCGGTGTGGCCGAGTGGTTCTAGGCACTTCAGTCTGGAACCGCGCTACCGCTACGGTCGCAGGTTCGAATCCTGCGTAGGGCATGGATGTGTGTGATGTCCTTAAGTTAGCTAGGTTTAAGTGGTTCTAAGTTCTAGGGGACTGATGACCTCAGATGTTAAGTCCCATAGTGCTCAGAGCCATTTGAACCATTTGAACCTGCACTACACGGCAGGCCAGCTTCCATCCTTCTCAAAGCATGTATATAACCAGACTGTCTAACACACACTGACTGTTACTCTGACAACGTAAAACTAACTTGTCTGACTAAGATCCGTGATTTCAGTAACAGACTTACAAAGAATATGGTTATGTCGATACTACGGAGGTTGAGTGTATGTATCAAATTCACAAATTCATTCACAATTGTGACAAAATGGCTTCAAATGGTTCAAATGGCTCTGAGCACTATGGGACTTAACATCTGTGGTCATCAGTCCCCTAGAACTTAGAACTACTTAAACCTAACTAACCTAAGGACATCACACACATCCATGCCCGAGGCAGGATTCGAACCTGCCACCGTAGCAGTCGCGCGGTTCCGGACTGAGCACCTAGAACCGCTAGACCACCGCGGCCGGCCACAATTGTGACCAAAACTTCTTGAAAATCGATATCGCAGATCGGGAAGTCCCCTTTCAGTCTGCATCTATAATGCTCCGTTTGTTTGTCCACGGTGTGCACCACAGATGGTTTACGCTGGGTCTTGATAGCTTCTGTGATCTATGCTTTCAAAAACTTTGTCACTTACCTAATATGGCATTTGACTCTTAGAGGAATCGGAGACGCAGCTATAGTCCTTACAGTGGTAGCAGCTAAGTGGGATCGCTCAGCAGTTAAGATGCTGGACTCCCATTCGCGAGGACGGCCAGTGTCCACTACGAGAAGAATAGGCCGGCTTTCGAAGTGGGAGAACTTGCTCCAAACAAATATTTGTTCAGCAAAACGTAATAGAACTGCGCTTAAAATTCAACTGTCCACAGCATGTTTCTTTGTTTGTTTTGATAAAGCATTTGACCGAAGACACTGTGAATGATTGTGGAGTATTGTTCTGTCCATCTCACTGATGTTTTCATGAACCTTTAGCTAGATTCGAGTTGCTGTATAAGGACAGAAGATCAGAACCCGCCTTTCTTTACTGTTCTGACAGGCGTCAAAGGATTCATTTTTCCCCACTCTTTTTCATATTAGTCTTAGATTTCATAATAAGAAAAAATGAGGGGACCCCCAATATGGGCATACGTTTAAATTAGGAACCTAGGTTTACGGATCTGGATTTTGCTGATGACATCGTTCTTCTCGCAGAAACAGCACAAAGTTTACAACCAGTGACCACCAAAATGGATGGAATGACCAGTTCTATAGGACGAAAAATAAATAATGATAAAACAAAAAGAATGTCTATTAAGTAGCGGAAATGTATCTACTCAAATTACAGTGCAACAGAAGGCACTGCAAGATGTTAACCGATTTTCATATTCCGGCAGCCTTATCTCTAGGACGGCGACGTAGATGCAGAGATCACTAGCAGAACTGAGAAAGCTTCTGCAATCTTCCAACGAATGCGATCCGTACGGCAATTACATTCCAGGCGTATGTCCACAGAGCTTCCGTTGTACTTCTCTATTATCCTACCTATGGCCACATACATGTGTGAGACCTGGAAAAAGAAAGCAAACTCAGCACACAAGCTCAATGGTTGAGACAAATTTGGAGATCAACTATCGCGACCATGTTTCAAATGATGGAAAGCAGAGAAGAAGTGGTCTACACAGCCTGTGTAAAATCGTTGCTGAAATAAGATTAAAGTTTGCAGGGCATATTCTATTCACGAAAGATGGAAGATTCCCTAAATCAGCAAAAAAATGGTTCAAATGGCTCTGAGCACTATGGGACTTAACTTCTGAGATCATCAGTCCCCTAGAACTTAGAACTACTTAAACCTAACTAACCTAAGGGTATCATACACACCCATGCCCGAGGCAGGATTTGAACCTGCGACTGTAGCGGTTGAGCGGTTCCAGACTGTAGTGCCTAGAGCCGCTCGGCCAGTCCGGACGCCAGAGGAAAGCAAGGGATGCAGAGAAAGACCTCGTAACACCTGGAAATTAACTTTTGCAAAGGATCCTCAGCGCATGGACATGAACGGGGAGGAAGCTGGTTCCTGGTAGCTAAGTCTCTGTAAGTAACTACTTCCCCTAAATCTCTTATGATAAATGTCAGGATAGTTCCTTTGAAAAAGAGACAACTGAATTCATTTACCATCCTTCCTTAATCAGAGCTGGTGATCCGTCTCTGATAACATCGTTACTGACAGCGCTAAACCCTAAACTTCCTTTCTCCTTAACAGCGGTGAAACTACGGCCAGTTGGAAAGTTACAGGCGTCATAAATAAAATTCACTCCTCAAACTTCTCACGCATGTGCTCTCGACTTGTGTCCTGCATGGCCTTCCATTGTTCGGGAGTTCAAAACATTAGTTCTGGTATCACCCTCGAAAGCGACAGTCGATGTGGGTAGTTTTTCCGGAAGAGCGGACCTCTGTTTCCTCCATTCCGGATCCAGTCCTTCAATCAGCTCTCAGTGCCATCACTAACTGCATTAATTTATTTTCCGGTCGAAGCATAAATACATTACTGAAATGCGGAACGTTGCGTCAAGAAGCTTAATTAAAAGTGCCGAACGACACGCAGCAAACGGCACATACTACTTGCCCTACAAACAAAGCTTTCCATTAGGCGCGTAAACGCGGCGTGTGAAACGCAAATGAACTTCACTTCCGCCTGCTGGGTAAACGAAAAGGCAAAACTATTAAAACTGTAATTGCTTATTAAATTTGATATGCGACAGGTGAGAGAACAGGAAATTCACGTCGCTAAATATACGCCCCGTAAAAATAAACAGAAAGCATGTTTCGAGCTTCATTAACTTCTCTGGCAAATGCGTTAAACTGGACTCTCAAGCGGCAGCTGCCGTAACGACTGGGAATACCTCATTTTCGTTGCAAAACTATACAAACTATGCTTTAAAACTCCTGAAACATGCGTGACGCGTAACCTTCTCTTATATATTTCTACCTACTCAACGAAGGCAACACATCTCTGGGTTCATTGTTTCTAGACGAGTGAATTTCCAAGCTGCAGCCATTAGATTCAGAGTACATACATATTGCATAAAGAAATTAAAGAAAGTAATTCACCCTTTTTCCAATTCACTCAGTATTTATTGTTGCAACGATGCATATGGGGTACATGAAATGATTACATTTACAGATCAACAGCACAAGCGGTTCTGAGATACCAGGTATCGACCCATGCTGAAACACCCATGTTAGTATGTGGTATAGCCTCCATGAGCGGCAAAGCAGCTGCTGACTCTTGCAACCAGTCGATCGTACAGATGGCGACTACCGCCTTGGCATACGTTATGCCACGCCCGCGGGACCTGTTCACGTACGAGTTGTTAGTTGACAAGTCGCACGAGCTACTTTTCGTCCCGTCATATCCCACACTTGCTCGATTGGAGACAAGTCCGAAAATTGTGCTGGCCAGGGAACTTGCTGCACGTCTTGAGGAGTACGTTGAGTTTCACAGGCACTATGTGAGCGAGCATTAAATTTCGAAACAACACATCACCTTCCTGTTGCAAGAACGGCAAAAGAAAGTATCTAACAACATTCTACTCATACCGAGCCAACTCGAGAAACACCAAAAGTGAAAGAGAGTTGTAGCTTACCGCACCCCAGACCGTAAGGTCTGGGGGGGGGGGGGCAGTGTGTCTTGGAAGAATGTCCTATACGAGACAGGTTAAAAGCGGTGGCACGTTTTTTTTTTTTTTTTTTTTTTTTCCAAGTTACTATTCCTTGCAGTAGGGGCTGTGATTTTTTGATATTTTTTGTCTAAACCAGCAAGGCAAAACAGAGACCACTACTTCCACCACATCAAGTGGATTTAGTGCTGACGTACTCACACTGAGCCACGAACACTTCCCAGTTTATCAATGGGGAATAGTTGAACATGGTTACTACTGTTATCGGTGCCATGCGTGCAATGGTCGTGACAGGCGCGCGATATGGAATCTTTATACTATCGTTAGTGGCGCGAGACCTGCACGACCTTATAGCAACCGTTATAGTTCCGCATTATTCTGTTACACTAGGGGTGAGTTCGCGTAAGGAAAGAGAGAGAATGTAAGATTTACGGACTCACTTATTAAACAGTTGAGAATCGAACAAAAATACAAACAAATGGGGGTGGGGGGAAGAAAGATTAGCGTTCAGCAGCCTGGCCTAACGTACGTTCATAACACGCCATGATACCAGGAGGAAAGGAATTTTAGTAACGATCGCCGTATTATCGAACAGAATCCCATTTAGTAAAGGAAGGGGTTGCAGGCTTCCAACGACCACCACCAGGAATTAGCCAAGGCAAAGAAGATGCTACTGTGCGTGAATCGCTCGGTAGCCTCCCGTATTAAAGCAATAAATCCCGCAAGATGCGAAACTATTCACAATGACCTATCAGGTCCCATCTGGGCCGCAGGGCGCGATCTACAGTGCACGTCGGCGCTCATGCTTACCGAACTTCATCGCCTGGAAGCGGCACCTCCGGTCTCCGGCACGGTCACACTAGAACTCATCTACTGCCCCTTTTTGTCCACTATCCATCCGAGAAGGGCCGTTGGCGCCCGCCCGCGAAAAACGGGCGCGCACCTGAACTGGCCAGTCATAGGGCCGGAATTTCACAGGGAGACGACCTCGCGACGTTAAAATTGAGAAGAAATAGCAGTTACAAGGTTGGCAAGGCAGGTTGGGGAACTGAGAACAGGAGAAACTTTGGCCACTACTGAACTTTCAAACGCCACCACGTGCTACCCTGGCAATCGGAAAAAGGATAGGAACCGGGGAGCCATCTTGGCTGCTAGGAAGACTGCTGCCCTCGCCCATAAATAAAGAAAATTCCTGGCGGCAAACTCCTCTCACAGATCAGTGTGAGACAAGCTGTAAAAATCGTCAAATAAATCAGGCAACCCATAGAAATTATTAATATTACCTGAATTATTATTTTACCGAGTACCAGAATGTGTGGATTAGAAATATGAAATGCGAGCACTGAATGGTGAATGAAGTGCACGTCTTTCAAGGTCTATGTCGAATGCGCAAACAACCATCACTTATGTAAGTCTGCAGGCTTTCGTGGCCGTTGTCATTGAAGTTAAAATCTTCTGGGTTATTAGGCCGCGTCATGTTTCTTCTAAAATGATCGGCGTTTCGACCCCTCTGTTGGAATCTTCCTCAGCATCTTCTGGTGTCCACTACTGCTAGAACACTTGCTTGCAAGGTGAATCTGCTATCATGAATACCACGGCAGGCCATTCAGTCTCCCGAGAAATCCCACGACGGCACCAGCCAAGCCTCCACGTCTATGCCGTGCCGTGAGAGGAAGCCAGTATAGAGGTGTGTGCGCCTGTTGTTCCACTGCTACTGGTTCGCAACAGTTGGTGTTGACACGTCTTGGTTCACAAGCCCTCTTATCCGTGCTGTGATAGCTGTACGATCTCCCACTTCTGCCCTTACAAAACGACTGGCTGGCGGCTGTTGACTGGTTTATGGGTCCGAGAATGTTTGCGTAACCACTGATACCTGCATTGTTGCACAAACTGACGCAACACGTCCGACGTGTCTAAATTTTCCGAAAGGACCATACCCCCACTTGTAGTGTGCATGTAGGAAGCACAAGTGTGTCCCTGTGGTATGGTTGCCTACTTGCTCACACATTTGCACCCCACTGACCATTTTGTCTGTGAGTATTCCCCCTTAGAGGCAACGGCCTTGCCGCAGTGGATTCACCGGTTCCCGTGAGATCACCGAAGTTAAGCGCTGTCGGGCGTGGCCGGCACTTGGATGGGTGACCATCCAGCTGCCATGCGCTGCTGCCATTTTTCGGGGTGCACTCAGCCTCGTGATGGCAATTGAGGAGCTACTCGACCGAATAGTGGCGGTCAAAGAAAACCATCATAACGACCGGGAGAGCGGTGTGCTGACCACACGCCCCTCCTATCCGCATCCTCAACTGAGGATGACGCGGCGGTCGGACGGTCCCGGTGGGCCACTTGTGGCCTGAAGACGGAGTGCATTCCCTCTTAAAAGGTAGACACAGATGTCAAAATCGACATCGTCTTTCCAGGTGTATACACAACAGACGCAGACGCACACACACCTCCCCCCCCCCCCCACACACACAAGCACGCCCGCACAGAAAGAGAGAGAGAGAGGGGGGGGGGGGAAGAGAGACGCTGCCAGTCGTCGCTTTTTCCTACCAGTCCTCCCTTCCATCATCGTCACTGCATCTGGTGCAAAAGAGAAAGCACGAGCCATATCCACTGCAGCAACAACCAAGCGCATACCTCAATAACATCTTAAACCACAGCTGTGACTGCATCAGGCACAATAGCTCTGGGTGAGAAAATGAAAAGCCGTACAAAATCCCATCCCATACTGCTGTCAACATCCTTTGACACCGCATCCTCAAACAATCACTGCACCCTACATGGTGCAGATATCCCAACGGTTTGACGCCCCCCCCCCCCCCCCTCCACCCAGCCAGATTTACACACCAGAACCTGTAGAGTCCACTCCCACTCATTTCGGTCCCGTATCGTCACTAGAATGGCTAACCTTTTGTCCCTGCAGGGAAACTGTGCATCACGAAGGACTTATCCGAACGGGACGGAAATCGGTAGGTGGGAGGTACATGCACAGAAAAAAAATATTACAATTTCAGAAAAATTGGATGATGTATTCAGGAAAAAGAGCTTCACAAATTGAACAAGTCAGTAACGCATTAGTCCACCTCTGTCCCTTATGCAAGCAGTTATTCGGCTTGGCATTGATTGATAGAGCTGTTGGTTCTCGTCCTAAGATGTATCGTGCCAAATTCTGTGCAGTTGGAGTGTTTGATCGCCAAAATTCCTAGATGATTGGAGCACCCTGACCATAATTCCGTTCTCCATAAACCATAAACGTTCTCAATTGGGGAGAGATCCGGTGACCTTGCTGGTGAAGTATGATTTCGCAAGCACGAAGTCGAGCAGTAGAAACACTCGACGTGTGCTTGCAGGCGTTTCCTTGCTGAACTGTACATGCAGAATTGCTTACCATGAGGAGCAAGGAAATAGGGTAAACAATATTGCTGACGTACCGCTGTGCTATAACATTGCCACGGATGACAACCAAAGGGGTCCTGCTACGAAAAGAAATGGGAATGCAGACCACATCACTCCTTGCTGTCGGGCCGTATGGCAGGCGGCAATCAGGATGGTTTCCCACTGCAGTCCGGGTTGTCTCCAGACACGTCTTCAACCTGTAATCTTATTCATTGGAGTATCGGTGTCTACAGAGATGAGCTTCGCTTCGAAATGAGCCCTGATGACAAACGGAGATGTGTCTGGAGACCTTCCGGACTGTGGTCGGATACCAAACTGAGACTGTCACCTGCCATACAGCCAGACAACCAGGACTGATGGTCTGAGTGCCATTTCATTTCATAGCAGGACACCTTTAGTTGTCATCGGTGGTATCCTTATATCACAGTGTCAACGAAATTTCACGCCCTGTTTTGTTGCCCTTCATGGCAAACAATCCTGCGCCTACGTTTCAGCAAGATAATGGCCGCCCACAGACGGTGAGATTTTCTACTGCTTGTCTTCGTGCTTTCCAAACCCTACCTTGGCCAGCAAGTTCGCCGGATCTCTCTCGAGTTGAACATTTGGACATTTGGAGCGTTTTGGGGAGGGACCTCCAACCATCTCAGGATTTTGACGGGAACGCGCGAATTGGACAGAAATTGGCACGGTATCCCTCACGAGGACATCTAACAATGCTAACAACCAATGCCAAGCCGAATGAATCTTTGCATAAGGTCCAGAGGTGGATCAACGCGTTACTGAGTTGTTCAGTAAGCAAAGCTTTTTCTCTTGAATAAATCATCCAGTTTTTCTGAAATTGTAATAATTTGTTTGTCTGTACACGTAAATCATATCCATCGATTTCCATCGCATTCTTATAACTCCGTCGTGGTGAGTATTTTCTTTCTCTTTGTGTGTGTGTGTGTGTGTGTGTGTGTGTGTGTGTGTGTGTGTTGCGTGTTGGGTGTTGGGTGTACTTTCCTTAGCGCACCACGTTGTCTCCACGTCACAAAAATGGTTCAAATGGCTCTGAGCACTATGGGACTCAACTTCTGAGGTCATCAGTCCCCTAGAACTTAGAACTACTTAAACCTAACTAACCTAAGGACATCACACACATCCATGCCCGAGGCAGGATTCGAACCTGCGACCGTAGCGGTCTCGCGGTTCCAGACTGTAGCGCCTAGAACCGCTCGGCCACTCCGGCCGGCCTCCACTTCACCAAAGGGCATTCAGTGCCGCAGTCCTTTGCCTCTTTGTTAGATACATTTGTATTCCGAAGACGGATCAAAGCTGGGGATTCCACTAAGGACAACGGTTCAATTCCGCGTCCGGCCATGCCGATTTAGGTTTTCCATGATTTCCCTAGATCACTTCAGGCGAATGCAGGGATGATTCCTTTGAAAGGGCTCGGCCAATTTCCTTCCCCATCCTTCTCTAATCTGAGTTTGTGCTCCGTCTCTAATGACCTCGATGTCGACGGGACGTTAAACACCGATCTCCTCCTCCTCCACTCCACTAAGGTTACAAAGGCAGATTACCATCGGTACTGTTACGTTCATACTAGACCGTGTTACTCGTATTAGAGCTTGTAACTTTAGATACAATCGTTTGAATTCAACCTTTCAGTTGTCTTATTAATTGTAGACTAGTTATTGTGGACCTTCTGAAGAAACTTTGAGAAGGAATTGGCACCACGAGATATTTTACTTGTAAATGATATCAAATGGTACAAACGTTCACGGAAACGCGCCGTTCAAGCTATGCCGTTCACTAAGAACACAGAAAGTGAAAGTGATAGAACTTACAGAAACAAGTTGTCCACTTCTTGTGAGTACTATTCCTGTACTACGTACAAGAAACGTGCTCCTAAGTGAGAAAATCCTTGTGAGTTGGTGTTTTTCGTACTGAATGCTGCGCTTTCAATGGATGGACAATCAACACTTGAAAAACAACACTCGCTAATTTATATCATCAGTTAAACCTGTACCTGTGTTGTAATTTGCTACTGGTCTGGCTACATATTATATCGTCGAACGTCCACGAAACTAAGGCATTACAACACATTAGTCCCACCAGAAGCACATTATGCCGCAGAAACTAGAGTGATTCATGGTCATACGAAGATCAGACAGATTGAAAAGCAGGAAAAAAAAATTCTGAGGAAATTATATGCACCAGTGTTTCGGGAAGGAATCTGGATGAAGAGGCCAACTAGACTGATTTACGAAGACATAGAAACAATAACAGACACCATTAGGAAGAGAACGATGAAACTTTTTGGATATATCAGCAGGATGAATAAAATTAGACTCACAAGACAAATCTTTGAGATAGTGAACAAGAGCAAAAACAAGACAATCACTGAAACAGAAGAACGCATTAAAGAACTGGGAATCACTTAAGAAAATTTAAACAATAGAGATCAGTTTAGAAACATCATAAAAAAACACACACTTAAACAAGAACACACTGAGTACAGAACAGGAAAAAGATGGTAGGAAGAACGCAAGAGAGAACACAGTGAACGTATGAAGAGAATTTTGGAAGAACGAAGAAAGAAGAAGAGATCATGACTACACAAGTTCAGTTGCTCTCTTAGCAGGGAATAATCGAAAATAATAATAATAAAATACAGAGTGGTCCATTGATAGTGACCGGGCCAAATATCTCACGAAATAAGCATCAAACGAAAAAACTAGAAAGAACGAAAGTCGTCTAGCTTGAAGGGGGAAACCAGATGGCGCTATGGTTGGCCCACTAGATGGCGCTGCCATAGGCCAAACGGAAATCAACTGCGTTTTTCTAAATAGGAATCTCCATTTTTTAGTTCGAATAGTACGTATAGAAATATGATGTTTTAGTTGGACCACTTTTTTCGCTTTGTGATAGATGGCGCTGTAATAGTCACAAACGTATAAGTACGTGGTATCACGTAACATTCCGCCAGTGTCGACGGTATTTGCTTTACCCGTGTTAAAATGGACCGTTTACCAATTGCCGAAAAGGTCGATATCGTGTTGATGTATGGCTATTGTGATCAAAATGCCCAACGGGCGTGTGCTATGTATGCTGCACGGTATCCTGGACGACATCACCCAAGTGTCCGGACCGTTCGCCGGATAGTTACGTTATTTAAGGAAACAGGAAGTGTCCAGCCACATGTGAAACGTCAACCACGACCTGCAACAAATGATGATGCCCAAGTAGGTGTTTTAGATGCAGTCTTGGCTAATCCGCACATCAGCAGCAGAAAAATTGCGCGAGAATCGGGAATCTCAAAGACGTCGGTGTTGAGAATGCTACATCAACATCGATTGCACCCTTACCATATTTCTATGCACCAGAAACTGCATGGCGACGACTTTGAACGTCGTGTACAGTTCTGCCACTAGGCACAAGAGAAATTACGGGACGATGACAAATTTTTTCCACGCGTTCTATTTAGCGACGAAGCGTCATTCACCAACAGCGGTAACGTAAACCGGCATAATATACACTATTGGGCAACGGAAAATCCACGATGGCTGCGACAAGTGGAACATCAGCGACCTTGTCGAGTTAATGTATGCTGCGGCATTATGGGGGGAAGGATAATTGGCATTTTATTGATGGCAATCTAAATGGTGCAGTGTGTGCTGGTTTCCTACGTAATGTTCTACCGATGTTAGTACAAGATGTTTCACTGCATGACAGAATGGCGATGTACTTCCAACATGATGGATGTCCGGCACATAGGTCGCGTGCAGTTAAAGCGGTATTGAATAGCATATTTCATGATAGATAGGTGGTCGTCGAAGCACCATACCATGACCCGCACGTTCACAGTATCTGACGTCCCCGGATTTTTTTCTGTGGGGAAAGTTGAAGGATATATGCTATCGTGATCCACCGACAACGCCTGACAACATGTGTCAGCGCATTGTCAATACATGTGCGAACATTACGGAAGGCGAACTACTCGCTGTTGAGAGGAATTTCGTTACACGTATTGCCAAATGCATTGAGGCTGACGGACATCATTTTGAGCATTTATTGCATTAATGTGCTATTTACAGGTAATCACGCTGTAACAGCATGCGTTTTCAGAAATGATAAGTTCACAAGGGTACATGTATCATAGTGGAACAACCGAAATAAAATGTTCAGACGTACCTACGTTCTGTATTCTAATTTAAAAAACCTACCTATTACCAACTGTTAGTCAAAATAGTGAGCCATATGTTTGTGACTGTTACAGCGCCATCTATCACATAACAAAAAAGTGGTACAACTAAAACATTCATATTTCCTTACGTGCCACACGAATATGTAATAAAAATGGGGGTTCCTATTTTAAAGAAAGCAGTTGATATCCGTTTGATCTATGGCAGGGCCATCTACCGGGCCAAGCATAGCGCCATCTGGTTTCCCCCTTCAAGCTAGACGAGATTCGTTCTTTGTAGTTTTTTCGTTTGACGCATATTTCGTGAGATATTTGGCCTGGTCACGATCAATGAAACACCATATATATATATATATATATATATATATATATATATATATATATATATATATATATATATATGTGTGTGTGTGTGTGTGTGTGTGTGTGTATGTGTGTGTGTAATTACTCGTTACGTTATCAGTTTAGGAATGATAAATTTGTATTCTCAGTTTATGTTGAATGCTGATTTGGTTAGGCATTTCTTTTTTAATGGCATAGTGTTGGATACATTGACTGACTGCTGACTGTCGCGAACTCCGGTACCCAAGCGCTTAAGTAACAATCGAGTCTGACGGAAAAAAAAATTCGCAACACCAAGCTATCAGTGGTGTCATGCGAGAGCTCACTGGATGTTAGGTCTGTTGTGTTTTCTGATGAACACTGGTTCTGCGCCGGCCGGGGTAGCCGAGCGGTTCTAGGCGCTACAGTCTCGAACCATGCGACCGCTACGGTCGCAGGTTCGAATCCTGCCTCAGGCATGGATGTGTGTGATGTCCTTAGGTTAGTTAGGTTTAAGTAGTTCTAAGTTCTAGGGGACTGATGACCTCAGAAGTTAAGTCCCATAGTGCTGGGAGCCATTTGAACCATTTGAACTGGTTCTGCCTCGCTGCCAGTGATGGCCACTTACTGCTTAAAAGGAGACCAGTTGATGGCCTGCAACTGACATGTCTGCGTGCTAGACACACTGCACCTACACCTGTCTGGGATGCTATTTCGTACGACACAAGGAGCACTCTCGTAGTTATCTCACGCACCCTGACTGCAAAATTATACTTCAGTCTGGTGATTCGGCCTTTTGCGCTGTCAATCATGAACAGCATTACACGGAGTGTTTTCCAATAGGATAACGCCGACTCACATACCTCTGTTGTAGCCCAACATGCTCTACAAAGTGTCGAGATGTTGCCTTCGCCTGCTCGATTACCAGATCTGTCTCCATTCGAGGACATATGGGACACCACCAGACGACAACTCCAGCGTCATTCACAAAACAGCATTAACCGTCCCTATACTAACCAACCAAGTGCAGCAGGTATGGAACGTATGAAGAACACTTTCAATTCTACGTCCAACGACCTCCTGTGAAACCACGACCCTACTGTTATATTTTTACATAGCCATGACTTGTTTATTTTTACAAACGAACGACTGTTGTTCGTGTTTGATATTTTTTATATCTATTATATTGCTTAAATTTCGTGCACATGGGAAGTTTTCCAACATTACTGTGTGTTATTTTCTCATCACCTCGACACGTTACACGCTGTCGTTTCCCAGCAAAATTCTGCGGCACAACACAACGGTGAGTGCTTAGCAATCGACACCAGCATCTTCCACGAGGATTTCGCTGGCTTGACTACAATACCAAAGACGTCGCTGGCGGTGCCGTCTCTTAGCAACGCTCTGCTGCTCGACTAGCGTAGGCGAGGCGTCTGCTGCGATCAGCCTATGGGGAGCGCTGAGGACATGCCCGGTCTTACTGCGTTCTGACGTAACCATCGGCGAACAAGTAAGATGGTATCATTTTTAATTTATGTGGTGATGATGATGATGATGAGCGTTTGGCGTCATTGGCCGGGAGGCCCCTCGCGGGGCAGGTCCGGCCGCCTTGGCGCAGGTCTTATTACATTCGGCGCCACATTGGGCGACCTGCACGCCGGATGGGGATGAAATGATGATGAACACAACACAACACCCAGTCCCTGAGCGGAGAAAATCTCCAACCCAGCCGGGAATCGAACCCGGGCCCAGAGGACGGCAATCCGTCACGCTGACCACTCAGCTACTGGGGCGGACATTTATGTGGTATAAATAGGTGTTTATTTGATTTTTAATGTAATGCTGACAAGTGCATTTTTGAACGTTGTTTCTTGTTTCATAAGATTATTTAAAATGAATACAGCGCCGAAATTGGTTTAGTTAACTAGTGTAAATGAAGACGTAATGTTGGTTTGTTCACAATCGTATATATTCAAAAGTTCTTCAACGATTGCTTTTAAATTTTAACACGGACGTGTTTTTATATACCTATAGAAGTGCCAGTATATATACAGGGTGAATCACCTAAAAATAGCACCGGAGATATTGCATAAATATAAAGTGCCATTGACGTGCAGGTTTCAAAGACTGGATTGTTGGTCAGGGGTTCGTACTGTCAGCCAATAAACAGATTGTAATAATACTTAGAAAGTGTATTTTTTGTGCAAACATACACTTGTTTAAATGGAACAATGCCTATTGACACTAACAGATCAAAAGTAGGGTAAATTAGAATGTGAGTGGTATTTATTGCAGGATTCTAGTGCATTTCATTTAGGATATATCGTGTATTTAAGAGTTTCCACACCGTCACTTGTTTGTGCCATTCAACCTGCGTTGTACGACGGTTTTATATTTGCTTACAGTGTGCTTGTCTATTCCTTGAGTGCACTGCGGCTTGCTTGTCAGTTGGTGTGTGACAGTCCATGCAGTGGTTTGTGAGTGGACGAGGGGATTTACGAATGCACAAAAAGCCATCATGCTTATGGTGTATGGAGAATGTAGGAAGAATGCAGCTCGTTCTTGTATGGTGTATGCAGAAAGGTATTCCATAATGCGTCAATCATCTCGGCAATTATTTATCGCCGGCCGGTGTGGCCGTGCGGTTCTAGGCGCTTCAGTCTGGAGCCGCGTGACCGCTACAGTCGAAGGTTCGAATCCTGCCTCGGGCATGGATGTGTGTAATGTCCTTAGGTTAGTTAGGTTTAAGTAGAAGTTCCAGGGGACTGATGACCACAGATGTTAAGTCCCATAGTGCTCAGAGCCATTTGAACCAATTATTTATCGCCCTCTTCAACCAATTACGTGAAAGTGATAGTGTAATACCTACGTAACAGAAGGAAACAAGTGATGACAGAAAAGGGGGAAATTAATGTTCTTAGTGTTATTGCAGTTGATCCGCACGTTAGCTCCAGAGCAACCGCGAGAGGAAGTGGCATGAGTCAGCCAAGGATCCTGCGCATTCTTCATCGACATAGGTTCCATCCTTTCCACATCTCTCTCCATCAAGAGCTGCATAGAAACAATTATGATAGCAGTGTTAAAATTTGTACATGGACATTAAGACACTACACTCCAGATGTATCATGTCTCTTGTTTAGCGATGAAGCCTATTTATCAATGAAATGAAATGGTGTATCGTTAGGCCCTCCCGTCGGGTAGAAGTGATGATGATGTTTGGTTTGTGGGGCGCTCAACTGCGTGGTTATCAGCGCCCGTACAATTTCCCAACCTTTGCTCAGTCCAATTTCGCCACTTTCCTGGATGATGATGAAATGATGAGGACAACACAAACACTCAGTCATCCCGAGGTGAAAATCCCTGACCCCGCCGGGAATCGAACCCGGGACCCCGTGCTCGGGAAGCGAGAACGCTACCGCGAGACCACGAGCGGCGGACCCCGTCGGGTAGGCTGGTCGCCTTGCGCAAGTCCTTTGAGTTGACGCCACTTCGGCGACTTGAGCGTCGATGAGGATGATATGATGACAAGAACACAACACCCATTTCCTGAGCGTAGAAAAATCCGACCCAGCAGGAAATCGAACCCGGGCCCCGCTAAAGGCACTCTGCCGCGCAAACCACTGAGCTGTGAAGGCGGACTATTTACCAGTCATGGCCAGGTAAACTGCCGAAATATGCACTTCTGGTCTCTAGATGTTCCCCGTTGGCTTCGTAGGGTGGAACGTCAGCGTCCATGGAGTGTAAACGTTTGATGTGGGATAGTGAGTCATCGGCTCACAGACCCGTTTTCTCTTACAAGGGGACCCTCCATACTGTAAATCAAGCATTTTGATGCGCTTCAAATATGTTATAGAGGCACTTACCCTGAGTACTTGGCTATCCGGTTATTTAGCGACGGGCCTTGGTTTTTGATGAAATCGATTTTGAAGTTATTTGTGCGATTTTTAACATGTAACATTACAAACATTGCGATCAGGTCGGCGTAGCGCAGCGGTAAAGGTTCGCGGCTAACGCGCTGGAGGTACCGTGTTCCAATCCTGCTCCCATATGCTTTTTTATGTATGCAAGAACCGTCCGGAAAATTTGATCCTAACGTTGAAAAACGAGTAGACGAATTAACTGGGAAATACAGAAACGTAGTCGTGTCCTGCACGAAATCCGGGAAGTTCATGAAACTGGTGTACGAAGAATTTTTGCGTACGTGGAACAGAAAATTTTTTTGTACATTTCCATTCGTGGGGAGGGAAAACTGATTCAACTTTATACGAATCCATTCACTGATGAAAGGAAAGCCAGCACCTGAACCCTTAAAGTGGTCCCACCAAAGTGCACTCCTTATTGCCAGCCCTGCAATGTTTATTTTTACCGACAGGTGAAAATCTTCAAGAAAATTATTCAGAATGCTTCCGACTTGATGAAAGACAATAGAGAGATCACCTTATAGGGAGGATTCGATAAAATTACATTCGCTAATCCTACATCAACTCAGCACACCTAATTTTGAAAGCGTGATCTGATCGCATGGTTCGTATCGAAATTACCGCGGATAAAAGAGAAATCTTTTTAAATGCTAAACAATTGTGTGTTCCCGGTATCGCTCATGAAGAAACCGTGCACCTGCAAGACGGTTGCTTCCATAAAATGCGCGTGGTGCTGCGATAATTTGCGTTTCGGTTGTTTCTATGATAAGTGTCACCCACAATATTGTTCTGGCACATCAAGCAATGTGGACGATGAAAAATAAGATTTTGTAATATGGTATGACAGAAAAATTAATAACTGAACATATCTTTATAATTTCGCACACCTTACACTGTTTGTTGATATTCACCCGCATCTCGTGGTCGCGCGGTAGCGTTCTCGCTTCCCACGCGCGGGTTCCCGGGTTCGATTCCCGGCGGGGTCAGGGATTTTCTCTGCCTCGTGATGACTGGGTGTTGTGTGCTGTCCTTAGGTTAGTTGGGTTTAAGTAGTTCTAAGTCCTAGGGGACTGATGACCATAGATGTTAAGTCCCATAGTGCTCAGAGCCATTTGAACCATTTTGTTGATGTTCTTTGAAATAAAATTGAAAAATTCGGTCGATTTTGAAAAAAAAATACACGAGTAGGATTGGAACACGGTACCACCAGCGCGATAGCCGTGAACCTTTACCGCTGCGCTACGCTGACCTGATCGGAACGTTTGTAATGTTACATGTATACAAATCGCACAATGAACTTCAAAATCGATTTTATCAAAAACAAAGGCCCGTCGCTAAATAAGCGGATAGCCAAGTACTCAGGGTAAGTGGCTCTACAACATATTTGAAGCGCATCAAAATGCTTGATTTACAGTATGGAGGGTCCCCCTGTTAGACGTAACAGTGAAGGTGCACAAGTGTGTCAGCCTCCTAACAGACCATCTTCCACGGATGCAAGGAGAAGTTCCTCTGCGGACTAGGAGGAGTCTGTGGTATCAACATAATGGCTGTCCAGCCCATTGTGCGCTAAGTACTCCAGCATCTCTTCACGAAATGTTTGCAAGTCGTTGGATTGGACGCAGAGGACATGTACCTAGGTCGGCTTATTTGACGCCTATATACTTTTTTTCTGTGGGGATGACTGAAACACGATGACTACAAAGACAACTACACCAGTTGATATGCAACGGCTTATTAATGCAGCCTGCTCGGACATATCTGCTGAAATGCTAGCACGTGTGAAGCAGTCGTTCCCTACCAGACTGGATGCGTGTACTGCAGCTGTTTTGAGCACAACCTGAGGTAGTCATTTGTCTCGTTACTGGTCAGACTTCACGTAACTAGTGTATGCTGCCATAGGTATTGTATAAGTGTCGGTGTGCGAACTTTACAAAATACAATATCTCGTAAACGACTCGTGCTAGGATCCTGCAACAAACGCCACTGACATTCTAATTTACTCTACAGTTAGTATTTTATTAATTTGAAAAAGTATGTATTTGCAAGAAAAAAGCACTTTCTAAGTACTATTACAATCCGTTAATAGGCTAACAATACAAGCAACGGTCTACCAGCCCACTCTGTAAAAACCGCACATCAATAACACTTCCTGTTTCCGCAATATTTGGGGTGCAACTCTTAGATGATTTACGATATACATTGATCAGACAGAACATTATGACCACCAACATGCTGTCGATATACACTACTGGCCACTAAAATTGCTACACCACGAAGATGACGTGCTACAGAAGCGAAATTTAACCGACAAGAAGAAGATGCTGTGATATGCAAATGATTAGCTTTCCAGAGCATTCACACAAGGTTGGCGCCGGTGGCGACACCTACAACGTGCTGACATGAGGAAAGTTTCCAACCGATTTCTCATACACAAACAGCAGTTGACCTGCGTTGCGTGGTGAAACGTCGTTGTGATGCCTCGTGTAAGGAGGAGAAATGCGTACCGTCACGTTTCCGACTTTTGATAAAGGTTGGATTGTAGTCTATCGCGATTGCGGTTTATCGTATCACGACATTGCTGCTCGCTTTGGTCGAGATCCAATGACTGTTGGCTAAATATGGAATCAGTGGGTTCAGGAGGGTAATGCGGAACACCGTGCTGGATCCCAACGGCCTAGTATCGCTAGCAGTCGAGACGACGTTTGCAACAGAATGGACTATCAGCTCGGATACCATGCCTGCGGTTACCCTTGACGCTGCATCACAGAGCGCCTGCGATGGTGTACTCAACGACGAACCTGAGTGCACGAATGGCAGAACGTCATTTTTTCGGATGAATCCAGGTTCTGTTTACAGCATCGTGATTGTCGCATCCGTGTTTGGCGACATCGCGGTGAACGCACATTCGAAGCGTGTATTCGTCATCGCCATACTGGCGTATCACCCGGCGTGATGATGTGGGATGCCATTGGTTACACGTCTCGGTCATCTATTGTTCGCATTGACGGCACTTTGAACAGTGGACGTTACATTTCAGATGTGTTACGACCCTTCATCCGATCCCTGCGAAATCCTACATATCTGCAGGATAACGCACGACCGCATGCTGCAGGTCCTGTACGGGCCTTTCTGGATACAGAAAATGTTCGTCTGCTGCCCTGGCCAGCATGTTCTCCAGATCTCTCACCAATTGAAAACATCTGTTCAATGGTGGCCGAGCAACTGGCTCGTCACAATACGCCAGTTACTACTCTTGATGAACTGTGGTATCGTGTTGAAGCTGCATGGACAGCTGTACCTGTACACGCCATCCAAGCTCTGTTTGACTCAATGCCCAGGCGTATCAAGGCCGTTATTACGGCCAGAGGTGGTTGTTCTGGGTACTGATTTCTCAGGATCTATGCACCGAAATTGCGTGAAACTGTAATCACATGTCAGTTCTAGCATAATATATTTGTCCAATGAATACCCGTTTATCATCTGCATTTCTTCTTGATGTAGGAATTTTAATTGCCAGTAGTGTAAGACTGTCCGGGCGATAACAGTGTCACCTGGCGAGGAATGACTGCTTGTCAGATACACGCAAGGTGCATGTAGTACCAGTGAGCGTGCTGTCCATGTTTAGAAGTGGGATGCGCGCGATCTGTTTGAGTTTGAGCGAGAGCAGATTGTAATGGCCCGGAGACTCCGCAGGAGCATTTCGAATACTGCACGACTTGTCGGATGTTAGAGGAATTCTGTGGTGAGTGTCTTCAACACGCGGCGAAGCAAGGCACGTCCAGACGTCATGAGGTTGGCGGGCCACCCCTCATTACAGATGTCGAATGTGGTAGGCTGGGCAGACTGGTGAGAAAGAACAAGCAGCGAATTGTCGCGGGAATAAATTCATACTTTAATGATGGGCAGAGTACAAGCGTGTCTGAACACAGCTAATGATAGGTCTCCGAAACCGACAAACCACTCATGTGCCAATGTTAACACCACGACATTGGCAACTACTACTGAAATGGGCACATGACCATCGGCACTGGACGTTGGTGCAGTGACAGACCATTGAACGGTTTGATGAATACCAATACTTTCTTCATCATGCCGATGGGGGGTGCGAAACCGTCGTCTTCCAGGGGAGCAGCTCCTTGACAGCTGCTCCATTATGCTCTGTGGACCATTCACGTGGGCATCCGTAGGTCCAGTGGAGCTCGTGCAAGGTAACATGATGACCAACGAGTATCGTACTCTTTGCACACCCCATACACCCCTTCATTACTGTCATGTTTCCTGATGGTGACAGTGGCATTTTCCAGCAAGATAATGCGCCATGCCACATGGCCACGAGTGTAATGGACTGGTTCGAGGAACACCGTGGCGAGTTCGAGTTGATGTGCCGTCCCCCCAATTCGCCAGTTCTGAAACCGACCGAACACACCTGGGACGTAGTTGAGCTCATTGCCCCCTTCCCACAACTTTACGGGAATTAGGTGACATGAGTGCAGATGTGATGCAAACTCCCTCCAGCGACCTACCAAGGCCTCATTGCTTCTATGCCACGATGTGTCGTCGCTGCTATCGTTAAAAAATCGTAAATCTTCGAAAGTTGTTCGCCGATTCGTTTGAAATTTTCATCTAACGTTGCATTGGCATTTGCGTTTGTTTTTATATAACTAAGGGGGCGCCGTATGGTGTATATATATCTAATATCCATAATACGAGGGTTGCAACTTTAATAGTGGCAACTATTTATTTACAGCTCGTACAAAACAGATACGTGTTTCAAAGTTTTACTGGCCTTCAGAGTAGTTACCAGCACTGTATATAACCCGTTGCCAGCGATGTGGAAGCCGTAGGGTACTGTCTGCAGTGCCAGCTGTGTTGCCAGTTCGAGCGGCGCGGTCTATAGCCCGACGAATTTAAAGCAGTTCTGAAACGAATGCCGTGAAGTGTTTCCTTCAGTTTAGATATCGAGTTGAACTTTCCAGGTCTTATGTCAGGGGAGTGCAGTAGGTGGTATAGCACTTAGCAGCCCCATCAGTCAAACAAATCAGTAACAGCTTGCACTGTACGTGTTTGAACATTATCCTGCAAAATGATAGTGAGGTCCTGCAGAAAGTTTCATCGCTTCTGTCTCTAAGCTGGTCCTAGGTTGTGTTCCAAAAATGAACAGCATAGAGACCGAAGTGATGACACTTTCTGCAGGACCTGACCATCATTTTGAAGGACAATGCTCAAGCACGTACAGTGCAAGCTGTTACTGATTTGTTTGACTGATGGGGCTGCTAAGTGCTATACCACCTACAGCACTCCCCTGACATAAGACCTCGTTAGTTCAACTCGATTTCTAAATTGAAGGAAACACATCACGGCATTCGCTTCAGAAATGCTACAAATACATCGGGCACTAGACCGCACCGCTCGAACTGTAAACACAACTGGCACTGCTGAGAGTTTCCTACGACTTCCACATCGCTGACAACGGGTTATACACAATACTTTGAAGGACAGTAAAACTTTTAAACACGTATCTATTTTGTACGAGCTGTAAGTAAATAGTTACCACTATTAAAGTTCCAACCCTCGTATACAAAACTGTAATATTTGATGCGTGTATATACGTTTGTGCACCAACTGCGCTCCAGTAGCTACAGAAAAACATGCGCGTTTCCGAATGCAACGTCGTGTCGAAACTTCAAAAGAATCGGTGAAGACTTTCGGAGATCTACGATCCATGTAAGTAAAAATGTAAATGTTCCTTTGTTCAAAATCTTACATTTTGAAAGTTCTCCACCGGTTGCTACGAAATTTGGCACTACTTTGCGTTAGACATTAAGATCAGCAATAGACAGGACTCGTGATAAGCGAGAGAGGGAAAGCGAAGGTGGACAGAGGGGTGGTAAGAAATGGACGTAGAAAGCGGAAAGGAGAATGTGGACAGATAGGGCAGAGAAGGGGAGAAATATGAAATAAAAAGGAGGAGGAGGTGACGGGTAGGGAGACGGAATGAGAGGAGATGGACAAAGACAGGAGAGAGAACTGGATTAGTACTTATAGGTCAGCACCTATACATCTACGCGGATGACACCGCCATCCTTGCCCAAGATTGGAAACCGTCGAACATCAATTCACGAATACAGACAGCACTCAGAACAGCTGAGCCTTGGTTGGAGCGATGGCGTATTAAAGTAAACGTCGACAAGTGCAAAGCAGTTCTGTTCACACGTAGACCGAAACTACTGCGCAAACAGCAACCCTGTAGGCCGATAACACTACATGCACGCCCAATACGTTTCCGAGAGAAAGTCAGATACCTTGGTGTCTGGCTGGACCCAAATTTACATGGGGGGACCACATCGAGTACGTTGCCAACCGAGCGCACGCGAGGCTCGAACAGCTCTACCCAATGCTCAACAGGGAAAACACACTGAATAGGAGGGTGTCGAGGTCTATATTGATGACACTGATTAGACCTCTGATGACGTACGCAGCTCCCGTCTGGGGATATGCAGCTCCTACAAGACTGCGCCGCCTGCAGATTATACAGAACAAGGTGCTACGAATCATTAGCAACGCTCCACGCTATACACGCACCGTGGATCTTCACCATGAATACCACCTTGATACCCTCAAGGAAGTGTTCAAAAAACACGCCACACGACTGTACAGGAACTCGAGACACTCGAACAGTCCTTTCATCCTCACTCTGGGAAACTACGATCACAACCACAGGTGGAAGCACAAGCGGCCAAAGACACTGCTAGCTAGGGCATAGCCACCTATGGCAAACTAACACACGCAAACAAGCGACAATCGGCAAGCCCCTGCATATCAGCAACACTGACTGGTAACTACCAGCTGCTATAAGAGCCGACCAACAGGCCACAGCAGGGACACCGACGAGCTCGCCCACAGACGCAAAAACAATCAGCCAACATACCCACACACTGTGCTTCCGGTATATGACTTATCGGGCACAAGATCGATAATAAATCTAACTGTTGCAGGTTGCTGACGCCGAACGAGGACTCTGCACCAGCACCCAGCGCCAGCCGCCGAGCAGCACAACCGCACAACGTCAAGGTATCGACATGCATGATACCCACTACTAACAAAGCCTATCCTTGCACGACCTATCGCAGGCAGCCAGACAACCGCTACTGCTCTTACCACCTTACCTAACTATCGCAGAGGTTTTTTCCCCTTGGCTCTTGCCTTGGCACTTTTTTTCCTCTGCCCTTCAAACCGCTACCCTTCGTTCGATTTCGACCCAATCTATCTCCAGATGAGCGCGTATTAATGGTCAACCTTAACCAAATGTACGCAAACATCGCAGTACCCACATCCTGCGACACCTCACATTAGTGAATACTGTGATGTCACCGCCAGACACCACACTTGCCTTTAAATCGGCCGCGGTCCGTCAGTATACGTCGGACCCGCGTGTCGCCACTATCAGTGACTGCAGACCGAGCGCCGCCACACGGCAGGTCTAGAGAGACTTCCTAGCACTCGCCCCAGTTGGACAACCGACTTTGCTAGCGATGGTTCACTGACAAAATACGCTCTCATTTGCCGAGACGATAGTTAGCATAGCCTTCAGCTACGTCATTTGCTACGACCTAGCAAGGCGCCATTACCAGTTACTATTGAGATTATGAATAATGTACCGTCAAGAGCGACGCTCATCATTTATGGATTAAAGTTAAGTATTCCACCAGCTACGTCCGTTTTTCTAAAGTCTAAATTCCTTGTCCTGTTCCAGACCTCACGCCAGCCTGCGTGAGCTAAAACGCGTGCCTTTCGGCTTCCTCTAGTACCTGGTGTTGGCTCTCCTGCCAACCCACAACAAATACTAACCCTTATGCAGAGATGGCAGTAGACCTATTGTGTTGGCCATCATGCCGGTGTGGGCGTGGAGGGGCTCCACCTGCTCTTTTTTTTTTTAAAAAAAAGAAAGAAAAAAGAAAAAAAAACACATTAGAAACGTGTGCTTTCTCTGTTGTGTCTTTTCCATTTAACCAGACAGACGTAGTAACACGTGATCGGGAACAACCAGTAAACAACATTTGTATGATCACTGACTGATTTTAGACAAATGTAGTAATCTTACGGACTCTGCACACCATTAATATGGCAAATAAGAATGACTTCTAAGTCTTCTTTTGGTACAAACGAAAAACATCATTGGCACGGACAACAGTGAAGGCATGCATTTCGCGCTGCAATAAGAACTGTACAGATTTCCTAAAGTAAGGGGCTTGTATCTTAGAGAGGAAGGAGGCGTGACAACCGACGGTGTAAGGGACAGAGTGACAGTGAGGGAGGTACAAATAGGCGGAGAGTCGGATAGAGTGAGAGAGAGGTTGACGGAGAGCCGGAAGTGGAAGCGGCGTGGCTGCCGGCGGCGTCTCGTTAGCAGAGGAACCCATGCGAGGCGTGGGCGGGAGACCAATAAGAAGAGCGAACCCACCTCCCACCGCAACCACGATATCCGTGTTGAAGAAACCACCTGTTACTTTACTCTCGCTACATTTTTCCCGATTCGTAGCAGATAGAACTGTGAATCTAGCTGCAGGTTGACAGACGCCGTTTGTGAAAGAGTAGCTAGTCTACATTAAAATGAGCCAAGAGATTGAGAGTACCTGCTTATTAGCGCACTTGTCCTCCTCTGGAAGGCTATACACCAGCGGATCTGCGTAGCATGCATTTGACAAGTTTCTTGTTAAGTTTCCTGAGGTCTGTGGCACCACATGACGAAGTAGCATTTTGTGACATAATTCCTGAGGTACTGCTTGACATGCGTAACAGACTGGCAGGCGCATTCCCATGATGCAGCTAGGATCCCTTGCAGCATCCCATAAGAGGGAGCTTGGTTATTATTTATAGATGTTATTCTAATGGACCTTTTCAGTAGTTTGAAGACTGTGTACATGTATTTTGTATAGGACCCCCAAAAATGATTCTATATCTGAAGAAGGAGTGCATATGACAGCAGTGTGTTACTAGACCATCGCTGTTTCAGACTGGACTCTAGGTGCACTGCATGGTGATGACATTTCCTTAGTTAGTGTATTTGTGTGTTCATTCCAACTGAGCTGACAGTTAATATTAATTCCAGTAAATTAAAAGTTCGCTATACAGACTAAGAAAATTTCACCCACAGCTAATTTTACGGAAATATTTTCACTTTTTAATCAGAGATTCATGCTTTTTTTTTTCTTTATGTTCGTTGTAAGTTTATAACAAGATGACAAATTATGAACATCCTTTAGGGTTTCGCTTGCTTTCTGTGCTAGGACTTCTAGTGTTTTATCTGTGATTACATTGCTGCTGTCATCATAAAATTTAGTTTCCCCATGTCTAACTTGTCTGATAAGGTATTAACACACATAAAAAAACAATATTGGCCCTAAGACGCTGCCCTGATAAACTCCTGTGCTACAACGCCTCTTATCTGAAAATTGTTTCACTAAGAATTTTTCTTTTTTTGAATCCTGTGTTAGTTCTACCCTTAATACCCTGTTTCCCAGATATGATCAAAATCAGTTATTATCAATTTTTCCCGGCGGAGGTTCGAGTCCTCCCTCGGGCATGGGTGTGTGTGTTTGTCCTTAGGATAATTTAGGTCAAGTAGTGTGTAAGCTTAGGGACTGATGACCTTAGCAGTTAAGTCCCATAAGATTTCACACACAGCTGAACATTTCTTTTTGGTAGATTCTTATAGTCACCAGAATTAAATACCTCATAATATATAAAAAAATATACGCATTCATCCATGTGTAATGCATCAGATACTACTCTTGTATATTCTTCTATGCCTGCTTCTGTAAGTCCACTACTCCGGAGAGAGCAACATTGGCAACGGTCAATCTTAGACAGCTGTTGACCCAAACTTACAAATCGTGTACAAACACCTTGGACACTAACAGACCTACAACGCTATTTTGTGCTGCAATTAAAATTGCTTTCGCTTCTTTTGAATATTAACTGTTCTTTGCGACGCACTGAGTTCGTTCAGTCATCGAGCAAATGCGTATTAGTGAATATATTCGTTTTTTCCATCGTTAGTCGACAATGAGATAGTCAAACGCCTTTCGTATACACTGAAAGACAAATTCTAGCAGTTTACCCTCATTTACTCTTTACAAGAAATCGCCTGAGAGAAATGTGAGTTGCATTTCAAACGAGAGTTTTGTTCCCAAAACGGTGCTGATTCTTTGAGAAAAGCCCCGTGCCTTCCAGAAACGTCATAATGTTTGAGGTTAAAGTATACCCTAGGATCCTGAAACACAACTAAATTTTCCGAATTTATAAATCTGTCGGTTCTTGCGCTTCCCTTTACTGTCCTCAAAAATCTCATCTCCATTGCTTGTATGCGACTTTCTTGACGTTTACTTACAACCCACGATTCACCTCCGTAAACAGGCATTGGCACTGCAATTGTCTTACAAAATTGCAATCTTTCTTCTTTCCTCGTTTTGTTTTTTAGACATATATTTAGTTTTCTACATATATTCCTAAACTTTGCTAATTTATTCTCTATCTCTTAGTCATACTCATATGCGACGTTACGACCTAAATAGTTAAAATGTTTGATCTGTTCTAACGTTTTATTGTTGATCACAATTTTTGTCTACAGTTTTTTTTCCTTTCAAAAACATAGATTATGTCTTCTTTTCTGAAATCTTCAAATGGTACCCTTCAGTAATCTTACCTAATGAATGTAATCCCCTTTGTAGATCATCCTCATTCTCCGCCGGCAGTGCGGCGTATTCTGCATATAAAAAGCAATTGAAGCGGGAATTTCTGTTAATCTTAATTCTCCCGTTAAAAATCTTCTTCCATCTCCGAACTGTTAAAGAATGTGAGTGAAATGCAGCACCCTTGTCTAACTCCTTCGTGACTAAAGGGTACGTTGCATTCCCATTTGTATCCAAAATTTCAGTCGTGTGTTTGTAAAGTCTTTTTAAAATGTTTATTACGTGTTGTGGATATAATCTCTTTCTCATTGTTTTCCACAGTTTCTTTCTATCAACTTTATACTGTTTTAATAAAATCAATGAATGCTAAGAAGGTTCTGTTTTTATTATTATTATTATATGGTTGATTATTATTTCTACATTTGTTGTCTACCTGACCCTCCGAAATCCCATTTGTTATTCGCCTAATAAACAGTCAGCTTTAACCTTTCACTCTTGTTCAGTATTCTTGCGCAAACTTAGAATGCAATTTCCAGTAAGCAGATTCATTTATGGTTCTCGCAGTTACAACGGTCTGCTTTTTGAAACAATGATATTACTTTTGCTTGTGACCATGCTTTTGGAATAGTTCCATTTCTCCAGCACATATTAAATAAATATAGTAATCTCCTCTGTAGTAAGTTGCCCCATCCACACCAGAAACTTTTCTGTTCTTCGCGGAACTTGAGCTTCTTTTAATTCATCCGTACATAAGTGCCTACTCATCCTACTTCAGTTTCATCCTCTTTTTTCTGTGTGGAGCCTGTCATTTCTTCTCATAATTCCTTATAACATTCTATCCATTATCATTGTTGGATGTTGTTTATTAGAGCAACTTCTCTTTCTGTTTGATTGAGGATTTTCATTGTTTTATTGGCTGCCATTTCTCTTTCGTGAATATCATCTTCTCTTATGTGTATAAATTTTTTCCAAAACTTTTGACGAGCTCATTTCACTGTTCGTTTTGCCGCATTTCCCTCTTCTTTATAAATTTGATGATTCTCTTCTGTTGCTTGAGATATTTAAACATCTTTTTTTCTTTATAACTTTATCCAATTCTGGCGCACACATTTTTAACCTGTTCTTTTTTATTCATATTTTTTTTCCTAAGACTTCTTCAGCTCTTCTCTGCAGCTTCTATACCTTTCCATTACTTCCCTATTTTTGCCGCTTCCTATTTTTGCCCTAGTTCTTGATCACTTTTACTCTCGCACAAATTTCATATGCTCTATAGATTTAGTAAGTATTGCTATGTAGATTTAATAGGTACGCTTTTTAGATTTCTTCCGTCTTCTATTCTTCTGAGATAGAGTTGAAATATCACTAGTCCTTACCATAGGTTGTGAAAATATTCTAATAATTTTCACTGCGCCAAATGACAAGAACTATGTCAAAAAGAAACTAGGACATGCATGGAAAAAAATAATAAAAAAAGCAGAACTAAAACGAGGTGTAATGTTTACATTTATACTGTGGAACTCGTACAGTATACGGTGGAGGTCATGGCGTAGGAGTACCATTTACTGCGTGCGTAAATGACGCGCAGAAAAAACTCCGTAATTTTCCCGCTATGGCCACTACTGTATCGCCTTGGAACTTTCGCGAACGGAGTTTTACATGAAAATTGTCCATGATTGATCTCCACAGGCCTACTTCCTGTCATTTTCTGAGGTGCAGACGAAGGTGAGGCACAGGGTAACAGTGGAGCTATTTTCTTCAACTTTGAAAAATATATTTGTGAACACATTACTAGCCTTTTTATGTATTCTCCTTTAAGAATCCCTTAAAAAGTTTCAAGCTCACACACTCCATGTGAATTTCAAGTTGGTGTATGTATTGAGAATATTAAGTATTACGTAATATGTTACAGTATGCCCCACTGCAGGGCACAGTGTAACAAGTAGTGGAGTACAACGTAAGAAGCGTGGAAAACTTCATTCATGTTGGCATAGCTTGCATTATCCAACAGCTTGAGAATATTAGCTGCAATTAAATGCTAGACAAAAATTACTATTTAGAATATTTGAAAATATTTTTGTTTTGCATCCACTTCCTCAAACATTGAAACTATTTACATTCACATCAGATTTACGGGATGTTGCCTTTTTGTTTTCCGTAAGCAAACAGGTTTTGGTAAAACGATTACTACGCTTTCTTCTGATACAAATTTTATATCACATATATGAAGCTGTACAAATACGTTGAATTCCCCCTACCCCCATATGAGGAAATGTCGCCTCATAGTCAGCATCACCATCCTCATTCCTGATTGCTGTACCAATAAGGTGAAACCGCGCTCTTGTCAGAGAACACTAGTAAAACATACTCGTCTTGAACAGATGGCTAATGTTTTCTTTTTCGCCCTCATTTTGAAATTTAATGTCTTCACTCCACGTGTAATCTAAAGGATCACATGTCTTTCATAGTTCCAGGCTATTCAGATTCTTTTGAAAACAGATTCCTCTTGTTAGTTTTCTTTTGTCATGTTCTGCTGTCTTGAATGATTTTCTAGCACTTTTTAACTGGGTTATCTAATGCAATGCAACTCATTCTCATCTTTCTGTTTTTTCTTCTCGTTCTTCCAGCAACTTTAAGGGAACCTGTAAATACATCCGGACGAAGTCGAACTAAATTCTGGCACAATGCATCTTCTTCAATTCATATACAATTCATATATTAGAAGGGTCTTCCTTTGACACACTTTGACCCTCATCATTGTCAGTATCTCCTAGAATAGGATTTGCACTGTTTACATAACTGTAACACCGTTACGCTGTGCCGCAAATAAAACTGTTAGACGGTATCCCATAAGGCACGTTTATGTAATTCCGTTAGTTTCGGAAGAAGTGGAAAACATTTCGAATTTTTCACTGTGCTAGTATTTGAGTATGCGCATAATACTCAGAATTACAGAAATTGTTTGAGACTATAAACAATAAAGAGATTATTACATTAATATTAAAAATATACTCTGCATGCCTCACTCATTACACGAAAGATGAATTTTGATAGCTTCCAAAGCGCACTGGTCAAAAGTGATGACAAACGGCAATTGTAAAAGGTTAAATACAAGGCTACCAATATGATAACTTAAAAAATCCAAATGTTAGACTGTTTCGAATGTTACACTGTACCAACCTTCTCCTTTTTCATTGCTACAGCATCTCCCTCTGAAAATCGTTGAACATTTACTTATTTATTTATTATTTAGCGTCTATGACCATCTCACGACGACTAGACAAAACTGTGGTGATTGCGTAGCACGTTATCGGAATCCATCTCTTCAACTGACACACTTTGATAAGGGTCACAGATTAACAGACAGCAATTAAGAATCTGTCAGAGGAGATCTGTATTCTATGCAACTTGAACGCCTTCTATCTCTTTTCTAAATAAGTTTAGCACATAACCCATATGACTTCAATGAAACTGTACCCTTTTCACACAAAATTCACCACAGTAAAATTTTAATATCAGAAACAAGCTTTACACAAATAACGAAATGATGTGCGCTGTCAAATAAAATTTGCAATATGAAACCTTAGAGGAACATAGCTATTTTTATTTTTAAATGTCTCCCACATTGTCTTCTTCCTACACGTACATGTCAATTCAATAGCTATAAATAATGAGTCTTAGCCAGACGAAACTAAGGACGCCATTTATAATTGTAATTCATTTATGTTTCAAGCTATAATTCAGCCAACAATAACATGGCATAAAACGTCTTTTCATCCAAAATGAGAACAAAGTTTTTAGACTGATCTGTTTCAAATAGAAAGTTAGTCAATGGATTGTGCAAAGAAGACATTTACTAGAAATTCGTTTGTCAGTTTTAGGTTGACGTGTGTCAGGCATGTTAGTTCAGCTGGCACATAACCAAGACAGGTCTTTCTTTATAAAATAAACACGTACTATCTCAATTGTGTTTCTATAAACTGATAAGTTGCGTTCAAACCGAGCCAGAAATTTAGATATAGTGAACCTGTGACACTACGACCCCCGACCAAGCAAGCGAACACGAAATATCAGTATTTGAAAGTATTGTGTGGGTGGAAAGCCGTACACTTGTGATCTCTCAGGTCTTCTCTGCGGCCGGCCAGAGTGGCCGTGCGGTTCTAGGCGCTGCAGTCTGGAACCGAGCGACCGCCACGGTCGCAGGTTCGAATCCTGCCTCAGACATGGATGTGTGTGATGTCCTTAGGTTAGTTAGGTTAAAGTAGTTCTAACTTCTAGGGGACTGATGACCTCAGATGTTAAGTCCCATAGTGCTCAAAGCCATTTGAACCATTTGCATGGGATGAGTGTATGGTGATATGGCCACAAGTTGGAAGAATTTCCTTTTCTTTCTTTGGGAGCCAGGAAAAGATCAGCCCACCTTAGACAACATCAAATTAAAGAGGAACGAACCGATTGCTTACATTTGCCTAGACAATATTCATACTTGGACCCTGTGCTGTAGAATAGTAACCGTAAGACGATCCTTTTGTTGATTATACACGTGGTCAGTAACCAAGGAATATCCAAAACACTTCGCCACATCCTTTCATCACCAACAGAAGCCGAAGAATACCACCGAAAAATCCCGTTTTTATGTGCGGCGTTTTGGAACATACGAGGTATGTTCGCTGTCGCATTCATACTGATTACCAGCGGCTTGCACATCCAGAATTGTCAACATTTTGCTGTCGACACAGCAGCCCATATTTCACATCAATTACAAGATATTTAGGCGATTAATCACTGACTGATTTCACGTGGCAACAGAACCAGAAAATACGAAAATTCCAAACAGACATGAATGTTTTCTCATAATGGCTGTACACTGCCACATAGAATCTGATATGCTTATTCAAATGTCTAAATAAATCGCAACTTTTTACATTGGTTATTATGACATGGGGAGACACTGAAAGACACTGTAGGACTCCATAAACAGTCTGTTGGAACAGAGTCGGGTTGTACAATCCTGCTCGCCCTTGTGTCCTCTATAGTGCATCTTACGCAGCTTCTCCGCTTGTCTGCCAGAGACGATGCGGGCGGCAAGCTTTCAGCTGCTGCGGAGGCGTTAATGGCGGCCGGGCGGTCGATTTATCAGGCACAGGAAACGATAAATTACTGGCGCCAGCACCGCGCTAGCATCAGCCGCTAATTCGAAGCGGAACGCACCACTGTTTTGGCCGGCTTCCACTGCGTCTCTAATGCACACGCGACTGGCGACAGTCAAATGTTCTTTTAAACGTTTCCTCCTGCTGTGTATTCTGGGCGAGACTGGTGCCGGTAGTTTGGAAAACAAGTGTACGATGTGGGCAGACAGCCCGAAGCATCTTCGGGACTATCAATTCTAGGTCATTGAATAAACAAGAAGAAAATAGCTTGGAAACATGAGATTTTTTAAGCAGTCGCCTCACAAAATAATTAATGAAAATTATGCACTGTTCATTGACTATATGGCTGAGGCCGTAGACGAAAGTTATTTTGTCCTTGGGTTCCCTATTCGAATTCTGACGATGAAAGAAATTTTCGCGACCAGAGCGTTTCTTACAAAGATAGAAAAGAAGGCAGCGTAAAGCTGCTGATCAACACAATACGAGACAAAATTTTGGAGTGAATTCCTAACATTCGGATATGTTCACTTTGGTCGTCGGGGATATACACCATGATTTCGCATACGAGTTACGACATGTGAAGTTCAGTTTCAAATGAGCCTGTACATCAGTTATATAAAACTAACTTGGGGCTTAAACTAAATGCAAAAAAGACGCAAGTAATCTTAATAGCCCATCAGAAATTGATAAGTTCAGATTTGCGCGAACGGCTACCTCCTATTCTGCTCGACGGTACTCCAATACCATATCAGAAAACAGTAAAGAACTTGGGTGTAACTTTGGATGAGCATCTCAACTGGGCGGAGAATACAGTCGCAGTGTGCCGAAAGACGTCTGCTTGTCTCTATGCTCTCAAAAAGTTTCGGAACATATTTCCACAGGACTTGAAACGCCAGCTCGTGCAAGCACTCGTTCTACCGAACCTCCACTATTGTGATGTGATTCAACAAGGCATTAGTAGTGAAAACAAAAGACGGTTAGAGCTAACCATGAATGCCTGTGTGCGTTACACCTGCAACATTCGCCGATATGATCATGTTAGTGCTTCATACTCCGAGCTAGGGTGGCTGCGGCCGGACGAATTGCGTGACTACCACACTCTATGTCTACTTCACCGACTCCTCGTCGCGCAAGCACCCCGGTACCTTGCTTCAGAGATTAAAAACCTGTCATGCCATCATAATCGAAACACGAGGTCACTCTTATTTGGTATCCTAACTGTGCCCACTCACAAAACAAAAACTTTTGCAAACTCCTTCTCAGTTGCCGCTGTCCGCCTCTGGAACAAACTGCCCCTTACCTTGCGCAAAATTCAATCTCCTGCTGCTTTTAAGAAGAAGTTGAAGCAATTCCTACTATCATCTTCATAAAGTTCTCCATAAAATTAATGTACAAGGCCAATCCTCTCATCTGTCAAAGCTAGCGTCTCCTATCTTGCTCCTGAGATGCCTTCCTCTTCATCTATCTCTATTAGCTACGCAATCTTCTTTTCCTTTATATTTCCTTAATTATGTTTCATCATGTCTCTCTATTCTTCTCCTCCTTCACCATGAGTCTCCCTCATACTCCCTGCTGCCAGCACTCCTATCTAAAATCTGTCTCTTCATTAATGTCTAATTATAACAGTGCTCATGATCTACGAATATAAACTCTATATGTATGTATTTTTCCAGGTATACCTTTCTAATTGTTTATTTCATTTTTTGTACTAGATGTAGTTTAACATGCCTACTACAACATATGAATGTAAAATAAATAGAATGCCTGGTTAGATGTAAGAGAGGGCCTGATGGCCCTAATCTTTCCAGGTTAAATAAATAAATAAATAAATAAAATAAATGCACTTGCTCATTGTGCGATAGAGACATGAGTGGTACAAATTAATAGGAAAGATTAAAAACAGTAGAAAACGGTATAAAATCTCTCGAATACCAATTTCGATACAACATATTTCAGGAACATATGTTTCATGTCCTGCATTAAGGGCATCCCACTACACCATCCTAGATGGCAACGGCAACTGTGTAACATATGTTCTAAAATTTTGTTAAGTCTCAGGCCTTCTTCCTAACGTATCCGGTGGAAGAAGTGAAAGCACTCTGATTGATTGGCTCGACCAATTGATTTTTGTTTGGTCAGCCATCCATACAACAGATAATGTGTTCAAAATGGTTCAAATGGCCCTGAGCACAATGCGACTTAACTTCTGAGGTCATCAATCGCCTAGAACGTAGAACTAATTAAACCTAACTAACCTAAGGACATCACACACATCCATGCCCGAGGCAGGATTCGAATCTGCGAGCGTAGCGGTCGCTCGGCTCCAGACTGTAGCGCCTAGAACCGCATGGCCACTCCGGTCGGCGATAATGTGTTATTAAAATTTTTTTTGCAAACGTTGAATTGTTTCAATAGAAACAGTGTTAGTGTCATTTTAACTAGAAACTGTGATGAATTTGCTAAAGTGTGCTCCTGAGGAATCGTCCAGCATTTGTGAGAACAGACATCGTTCAAACAACAGGATATGCTTGTTGATACACAGTAAGGTGGCGATGACCAGGCTGGTGACCGCTTTATAACAAATATCGTCTCCTTCAGGGTACAAACTGGAGTTGGAAACGTGTGGCTGGATTGAAGAGTTTTTAGCAAACAGAACACAGCATGTTGTTCTCAACGGAGAGACGTCTACAGACGTTAAAGTAACCTCTGGCGTGCCACAGGGGAGTGTTATAGGACCATTGCTTTTCACAATATATATAAATGACCTAGTAGATAGTGTCGGAAGTTCCATACGGCTTTTCGCGGATGATGCTGTAGTATACAGAGAAGTTGCAGCATTAGAAAATTGTAGCGAAATGCAGGAAGATCTGCAGCGGATAGGCACTTGGTGCAGGGAGTGGCAACTGACCCTTAACATAGACAAATGTAATGTATTGAGAATACATAGAAAGAAGGATCCTTTATTGTATGATTATGTGATAGCGGAACAAACACTGGTAGCAGTTACTTCTGTAAAATATCTGGGAGTATGCGTGCGGAACGATTTGAAGTGGAATGATCATATAAAATTAATTGTTGGTAAGGCGGGTACCAGGTTGAGATTCATTGGGAGAGTCCTTAGAAAATGTAGTCCATCAACAAAGGAGGTGGCTTACAAAACACTCGTTCGACCTATACTTGAGTATTGCTCATCAGTGTGGGAACCGTACCAGATCGGGTTGACGGAAGAGATAGAGAAGATCCAAAGAAGAGTGGCGCGTTTCGTCACAGGGTTATTTGTAACCGTGATAGCGTTACGGAGATGTTTAACAAACTCCAGTGGCAGACTCTGCAAGAGAGGCGCTCTGCATCGCGGTGTAGCTTGCTCGCCATGTTTCGAGAGGGTGCGTTTCTGGATGAGGTATCGAATATATTGCTTCCCCCTACTTATACCTCCCGAGGAGATCACGAATGTAAAATTAGAGAGATTAGAGCGCGCACAGAGGCTTTCAGACAGTCGTTCTTCCCGCGAACCATACGCGACTGGAACAGGAAAGGGAGGTAATGACAGTGGCGCGTAAAGTGCCCTCCGCCACACACCCTTGGGTGGCTTGCGGAGTATAAATGTAGATGCAGATGTAGAATTATGAACTGTCTTTTGTAATCGCACCTGGAGATAAGGGATGTGTCGGGTACTGGTAAATATTTCACAAACATTACTGATATGAAAGAGATCTTTATCTCCTTCTTCCCATTACAGGATTTAAATACCTGTTTTGTTGTTCGATCGTTGGGTTTATATTCAGTGAATGAGTACACTTAAGGAGCATGAATATCGTCCTCACGGGTGCAGTTCGTTCACCCTACATCGTATCCGTGTGAGGGTTGCCCGTCATTAGATTTTTGCTTCCTACGTGCTCTGGCATTTGTATTGGTACGTCTGTATTCCAGAAACCACCATACGATATGTGGTATAAGTGACAGGCTGCACAAGAATCTTACAGCCCTCCCCCTCACTCGTTTGTTTCCTCTTCAAGTCACTTATGCTTTACGGGTAGAAAGCTTGCCAGTACCCCTCTGTATACGGCCGAAATTCACCATCTTTACTGTTGAAGACATTGTGAAAATTATACATACTGTAGGAAATGTATTAGTTCAGTAGTAGTGCATCATAGACTTTCAGGACGTTGTGAGTAAGGTCTTCGCCTTTCTGGTTGTCTGCTGTTGTAGTCTGTTGAATATTTCTGTGATGCTCAAGTACTCACGTAACTAAATCGTCAAGTGCAGAGCTCTTCTCTGAATCTCTACCACTGTCTATGTTAATTATATTTTGCGAGATTTTTCGGCCGACGAAGATTGCCTAAGAAACACGACCGACGAACAGTGCTTAAGAACTGATAGAACGAAGGTACTATGAAACACCTTCTTCGTTCATGAATTATACTTCTGCAGAATTCTTGCGATAAATCTGTCAGTTATCTGGCTTCTCCATCGCCACGGTTATATAATTCTTGAGCTTGAAATCCGACTGAACAAACACGAGTCATTTTAAATACTTTCGTGCGCTTGCCTATACCGTGTTCATTTATGTTGACGGTCAACTGCCGGTCTTTGCCCTAAACACGAATTCTCCTCGCGTCTTCCTGCAGTTAATAAAGTTTCTCTGCTGAGATGTCAGAGAAATGGGAATTTGCAGCTCAATCTTCTCGGAACTGTTCATGCAGGAACGCAGCTCATTGGATAACTCCTAAAACATCTGTTAGGTGAAGCGTTGGACTGATACTTAAAAAAAAGCGTTTAGCGCAGCCTTTTGATTGTTGAAATATCTTTTGCGTAAGTTTTGTGCAGAGGAGAGAGGAAAGATAGGATTTTTCGGTCGCTCTGTATAGAGACGCGGAAGCCAGTATTACGGTTTTGGAGAAGTGGAGAAGGGCACACTCTGACTTATATATCTGAGGACGAGGCTATAACGTATTGGCCGACGAGTAGTGGTTGGCAACAGGTACGGCTGTACGCAGGATTCTCCAAATCGTGAACTACGGCGAGAATATCTGGCAGCACAGGCTTCCTAGAAAGGACAGCAGCTAGGCGTTTCTCCGTGCCTTACACTTAAACTTGATTGGGTCCCTTGATTTAACAACTGGTCGGGTATTCGTGGGCTCATCCATGAGCAAGCTGGCTTTGTCATTTGCATGTGGATTTCACATGTTTTCCAGGAACGACCAGGGTAGTAACTGCACATTTATCTGCAGTTACGAATTTTTGAGACTGACCTCTTGACATTACAGTCATCATGTCTAAGTTGTTCCTTGCGGGCTTTGCCATATTAACCCAGCTCTGGTTTAAATTTGTTTGAATGTCCATAGCTGGTAGTGACTTTCACTTTGTGTTCTATTAGTCATGTTAGCGTTTAATTATTGCTTTCATGTTTATGTATGTGCTTGCAAGGATTAATTTTAACGAAATGGGGTCAAATTGGGCTAAGGTTTTAAATGTGTAGTTAGAGGAACATCCTTCTCATGATTAAACCTTTGATGCTTTTAGTAAGAGCCAACACACGAGACTCATTTTTGTGAGGCCATTCTACTCATATTGCTCAATCCACTGCGCAACAGATTCCATATCTGAGTTCATGGAGAGTGGCCCAAGCGGTGGTGATCATCAAAGCAATCAAAAGCCTTGTTAGCTCAATTAGAGTCTTACAGTTGCATATATCTTTTTTTCACGTGGGGAAACTTCTGGCGCTGCCAGTTAAGGGCTTGAGGCTTACAGGGATCTCTGTTTCAGGAGGCACTGCTTGTCCTTGTGACAAGAGTTCATTATAACTGACTTCTTAGGATACAGTACTCCCTCGCTACTGTAGAAGAAGAGGCGCCAAAGGCTCCTCGTAGATTCTATCACTTTTATTAAATTTGAACAAAGGAAGTTCAAATCAACTGTGTCAGTCAAACAAGTCCAGCCCTTTACTCTTTACCATGTATCGCCACAGGAGCTAGTGTTCATTATTTCCGCAAACTGAACCTAGCCGCCGGCCGGAGTGGCCGAGCGGTTAAAGGCGCTACAGTCTGGAACCGCACGACCGCTGCGATCGCAGGTTCGAATCCTGTCTCGGGCATGTATGTATGTGATGTCTTTAGGTTAGTTTGGTTTAAGTAGTTCCAAGTTCTAGGGGACTTATGACCACAGCAGTTGAGTCCCATAGTGCTCAGAGCCATTTGAACCATTTTTGAACCTAGCTCTGGTACTAAACGGGAACTATGACAGTTATTAACAAAATGGTTCAAATGGCTTTGAGCACTATGGGACTTAACATCTGAGGTCATCAGTCCCCTAGAACTTAGAACTACTTAAGCTAACTAACCTAAGGACATCACACGCACACATGCCCAAGGCAGGATTCGAACCTGCGACCGTAGCGGTCGCGCGGTTCCAGACTGACGCGGCCACAACCGCTCGGCCACAGCGGCCGGCGGAAGTAAAGTCGGTGTCATTAACGGACAGCTATAAACTTCCAAAAATTACAAAATGCGCGACATTGTCCGATACAGGAAGTGTTGTCATAAACTATTAACTATCATTCAGAAAAAATAAAACTACGTAATAAATTTCTTTGAGGGATACGTGTGCATTCCTGGTTTATTTTTTTATTTTATTTTTTTTACTTTCATTCCAATTGATCCGTAGTGAGGAGGTCCTCCAGGATGTGGAACATGTCAGAAAAACAACAACACATGACAAATATTTACAACCAAAACAAATAAGCTAATGTACCATTCCACAGGTCCCCAGTGGAATGATCGTCATTTTTTAATGAACACTAAGAGTCATTTTACAAATACTAATGCACTGAATTTAAAATAAAAAAGTTTTTTATTTATTTATAAGGTAATAAACATGTAATACAACTACTGCAATACTTATTTACAATGAACACATTACTGCACTGAAATGGTGCAGAAGTTAGATTACACATACACACACACACACACACACACACACACACACACACAAATTTTCAGTGAACACATTACTGCACTGAAATTGTGCAGAAGTTATGTTGTACTTATATACAAATCAGTTGGTTTTACTAAGAAATTCATCAATAGAGTAGAAGGAGTTGGCCACCAATAAATCCTTTAGGCTTCTCTTAAACTGAATTTCATTGGTTGTTAAGCTTTTTATGGCTGCTGGCAAGTTATTGAAAATGTGTGTTCCTGAATAATGCACACCTTTTTGTACAATACTAAGTGACTTTAAATCCTTGTAAAGATTATTCTTATTTCTAGTATTGATTCCATGAATTGAGCTGTTGGTTTGAAAAAGTGATATATTTTTAATGACAAATTTCATTAAGGAATAAATATATTGGGAAGCTGTAGTCAGTATCCCTAGTTCCCTTAACAGGCTTCTGCAGGATGTTCTTGAGTTCACACCACATATAATTCTTACTGCACGTTTTTGTGCCCGGAAAACTTTAGCTTGGCTTGATGAATTACCCCAAAAAATAATCCCATATGACATTATGGAATGAAAGTAAGCATAGTATGCCAGCTTTTTCATTTTTATATCCCCTATGTCTGACAAAATTCGCATTGCAAACAGAGATTTGTTAAGACGCTTCAGCAGTTCTGTGGTGTGCTCCTCCCAGTTGAATTTATTATCAAGCTGTAATCCCAAGAATTTAACACTGTCCACTTCTTCTATCTTCTTGTCATCGTATGTTAGACATATACTCTTAGGACACCCCTTACAAGTTCTGAACTGCATGTAGTGTGTTTTTTCAAAGTTTAGTGACAAAGAATTGGCTAGGAACCAGTGATTAATGTCCACAAATATTTTATTGGCTGATCTTTCTAAGACTACACTTGATTTGCTATTTATTGCAATGTTTGTATCATTAGCAAACAAAACAAACTTGGCATCTGGTAATGTTACTGATGAAAGGTCATTGATATACACAAGAAAAAGTAAGGGCCCCAAAATGGAACCTTGTGGGACCCCACATGTAATTAGTTCCCAGTTGGATGATGCCTGATAGCTTGATACATGTCTCTTTCCTAATAACACCCTTTGTTTCCTGCCAGAGATATAAGATTTGAACCATTTTGCAGCATTTCCTGTTACACTATAATATTCTAGTTTACTTAAAAGGATATTGTGATTTACACAGTCAAATGCCTTTGACAGATCACAAAATATACCAGTTGCCTGCAATTTTTTGTCTAATGAATTAAGCACATTTTCACTGTAAGTGAAGATAGCCTTCTCAATATCAGAACCTTTTAGAAATCCAAACTGTGACTTTGACAGTATGTTATTTGAGATAAGATAGTTATAAAGACGACTGTACATTACTTTTTCGAAAATTTTTGAGAATGCTGGCAACAGTGAAATTGGACGAAAATTTGATGCTATTTCTTTATCTCCCTTCTTAAACAGTGGCTTAACTTCAGCATATTTCAGCCACTCAGGAAATATTCCACTGATAAACGACTGGTTACACAGATAGCTTAATATGTTACTTAGCTCAGAATCACATTCTTTAATTAACTTTGTTGATATTTCATCATATCGACTAGATGTTTTTGATTTTAAAGATTTTATGATGGACATTATTTCTGTTGGGGTAGTGAGGGTCAAATTCATATTATGGAAGTTACTTGAAATGTCTGGTCTAAGGTAATCCATAGCAGCATCTACCGAACCTGACAACCCCATCTTTTCAGTAACAGTTATAAAATGTTTGTTAAAAAGTTCTGCAACACTATACACATCTGTCACCAATGTATCATTTACTCTTAATGCTATTTGTTCCTCTTCATGTCTGGTTCTACCAGTCTCCTCCTTCACTATATCCCATATTGTCTTTATTTTGTTATCTGATATGACTATCTTTTCCTTGTAATATATTTGCTTTGACATCCGTATTACAGTCTTTAATATTTTGCAGTATTTCTTATAATGTGCTATAGCATCAGCATTGGAAATGTTTCGGATTGACAGATACAGTTTTCTCTTTGTTTTACAAGATACCCCTACTCCTCGAGTAATCCATGGCTTCTTTGTAGACTTTGCTCTAACCTTGGTAAGTTTTGGGGGAAAGCAGTGTTCAAATAAGGTAAGCACTTTATTATGTATACACATGAATCCCCGCACCGCATTTCCGTAGATCGCTGCTAGAAGAACCAATACAAAATGGTGCAGCATACCACTAAAGTGATGTTCCGCGTGGTAATTAGTTGTCGGCACTTGCAGCGGAACAACGCTGTGACGATCCTTGCTGAATTAGTACAAGTGTACGTCAACAGCGAATCATTATATGATTCAGTGGGTATGTGGCGTGGTCGCTTTCAGTCCGGTGAGATAAGTCTGAATGACTAAGGTCGAAGTGTAGGCAATATGTCTGTGAAGAACTGGGAATCGAAAATTAAAATCAATCATGGATCAGTTGCTGACGATTTGAATATGAAAGAGGTGACCGACGCTGAGATAAGCGATTGCTCTCATCCATTTAGAAAGCCCGCCCCACTCAGGCAGTAGCGCATTTGTGTCAGCTGTGTCATGTCAACCCATATGATTTCTTCAGCGCATAATGTCATATACGAGTGCTTCGTATATCACTATGATACTGAGACAACGGAGCAAAGCAAGGAATGGAAATATTACATTCATCACCTTGCAACAAAAGTTAAAACCAGCTATCATCGGGCTAGGTAACAAATATTCGGCTTGACGTTGATTGATGGAGTTGTTGGCTGTTTTGTTAAAGGATATCGTGTCAAATTTTATTCAACTGGAGCGTTAGACTACCAGAATCCAGAGCTGCTTGGAGGGTTCTGTCCATAATGCTCCAAACTTCCTCCATTGTGGAGGCATCCGGCGATCTTGCTGGAAAAGACAGGGTTTGGCAAGCACGAGGACAAGCGGCAGGAACATTCGCCCTGTGCGGGCGGGCATTATTTTGTTGAAATGTACGCCCAGGATGGCTTCCAGTGAAGGGCAACAAAAGGTGGCGTAGAATATCGTGCCGCACTGACAACCATAGGAGTCCTGCTGTGAAAAGAAACGACACTGCAAACCATCACTCCTGGTTGTCAGGCAATATGGCGGGCTACAATCAAATTGGTATCCCATCACAGTCTAGTGCGTGCCCAGACACCTCTTTGGTCTGGAACCTCACTGAGTGGATGGCGAGTGAAATCCTGTGTGGGGACGCCCGGGACAACAGTGGAATACTAACGTGACTGTCGCCCGTCGTATGATCCGCCAGCCAGGAGTGATGTTTTGGGATACCATTTCTCTTCATAACAGGAGCGCTTTGGTTGTCATGCTCGGCGCCCTTACAGCACAGCGGAACGTCAACGATGTAATACGGCCGGTTTTCTGCCCTTCATTGCAAGCCACCCTGGGCTTACATTTCCGCACACGATGACATTTTCTACTGCTTTTCTTCGCGCTTGCCAAACCCTTGCTCGGCCAGCAAGGTCGCCGGATCCCTCCCCAACTAAGTACATTTGGAACCATCTCGGGATTTGGACTATCTAAGCCCGAAGCGGACAGAATTTGGCACGCTATCCCTCAGGAGGACATCCAAAAGCTCTATCAAGCAATGCCAAGCCGAATAACTGCTTGCACAAGGGCCAGAGTTGGACCAACCCGGTATTGACTTGCTCAATTTGTGAAGCTCCCTCTCTTGGATAAATCCTCCTATTTTCATTAAATTGCAACCATATTTTTGTCTGCACATGTACTACTGATTTCCATCCCATTCGCATAATTTCTTCTAGTTGCGTTGTTACATATATATTTTTTCTTCTTTTTGTCCTAGAGTGTACATGCTGCTTCATTGGACTATCGTACTTCGCATCTCTCCCCCCTCCCGCCCTCGTCTTTTCCTCACTCCCCTGTTCTCCTGGTATGGCACCTCTATTCTCGGACGAAGGACCTATCGCATGGTAGACATTTCAAAATGACGGCCAGGTGATTTTCATGCTGAAACGTTTTCTGGTGAACCCGCCCCCTCCATATGTACTCGCGCTGTGGCCGAACGTTTGTAGGTGCTTCAGTCCGGAACCGCGCTGCTGCTGCGGTCGCAGGTTCGAATCCTGCCTCGGGCATGGATGTGTGTGATGTCCTTAGGTTAGTTAGGTTTAAGTGGTTCTAAGTGTAGGGGACTGATGACCTCAGATGTTAAGTCCCATAGTGTTCAGAGCCATATGTACTCGGTCTACATACATTTGAGGTGGCCAGTCTTGGCTTCTCAAACTGTATCAGAATCTAGCTTGTCTAGAGTGACTTATCCATGACCTCGCAAGTATTTACCGGTAGAGGACCCGGACAGCTAGGGTGGGGCGTGACTGGCAGTCTCCCCCCCCCCCCCCCCCCCCGAGGCCTCGGCTGGCGGCTGTGCAGATGAGGGACGCATTCTCGGGCTGCCAGGGCTCCATTACCAGCCACTCTGTTGGCACAGCCGAGAATTAATCTAACGAAATGTGTCGCCGGCGGTGGTTTTAATAATAGCGCTTAATGAGCCGCCGGCGCAGCCGCGGGCTACACTGCACTGCACTAAAGCCACCCCGCCCGCGGGAAGAGCAGCCCCGGCAACGGCGAGAAAAACGCATTCCCCAGCCGTCCGTCGGCACCGTGAGGAATGCTCGACACGCACTCCGGCGGCTGTCTGGGCGACTCGGCAGCTGGCACTATTAAGGCGGGGCCGGAGGGTCGGATGCTAATGTGTTGAGAGAGGCGGAAACCAGCCAGGGAGGAGAACCCGACAATCTAATCACGAGCCTGGGTGTTCGATAGGAGAAACTGTTAATTTAACAAGTCTCAGAATGATACTTTTAGTGAAACAAGTCTCAAATTTGAAATATTTTTACGTATGAGACCTTCAGGGAAGCACGTTCGGATCAATGTCTTATGCGACATGCATTTGTGACTTTCCAAAGAGTGTTGAATGTAGGAATAACAAAAGAGTTTATAATGTATAGAATGGCACTGACACTTTGTTAAGAGCTCCCTGTGGTGCCTCACTGTACTATTAGCCCTCAAATTTTGGAAAGTCGTTCTGCAGTTACTCGGAAAGTCAAAGTGTTTATAAAAATGACTTTTTTTTATTAATTTCAATATTTATACTGGGTGTTACAAAAAGGTACGGCCAAACTTTCAGGGAACATTCCTCACACAGAAAGAAAGAAAATATGTTATGTGGACATGTGTCCGGAAACGCTTACTTTCCATGTTAGAGCTCATTTTATTACTTCTCTTCAAATCACATTAATCATGGAATGGAAACACACAGCAATAGAATGTACCAGCGTGACTTCAAACACTTTGTTACAGGAAATGTTCAAAATGTCCTCCGTTAGCGAGGATACATGCATCCACCCTCCGTCGCATGGAATCCCTGATGCGCTGATGCAGCCCTGGAGAATGGCGTATTGTATCACAGCCGCCCACAATACGAGCACGAAGAGCCTCTACATTTGGTACGGGGGTTGCGTAGACAAGAGCTTTCAAATGTCCCCATAAATGAAAGTCAAGAGGGTTGAGGTCAGGAGAACGTGGAGGCCATGGAATTGGTCCGCCTCTACCAATCCATCGGTCACCGAATCTGTTGAGAAGCGTACGAACACTTCGACTGAAATGTGCAGGAGCTCCATCGTGCATGAACCACATGTTCTGTCGTACTTGTAAAGGCACATGTTCTAGCAGCACAGGTAGAGTATCCCGTATGAAATCATGATAACGTGCTCCATTGAGCGTACGTGGACGAAACTAAAATGAGCTCTAACATGGAAATTAACCGTTTCCGGACACATGTCCACATAAGATCTTTTCTTTATTTGTGTGTGAGGAATGTTTCCTGAAAGTTTGGCCGTAACTTTTTGTAACACCCTGTATATGTGTTTGGAGAGAGAGAGAGAGAGAGAGAGAGAGAGAGAGAGAGATTTTTACTTTAAGTCGTAACTGGTACCTGAATTTTTGTTGCTGCCTCCTTGAATGATCAGCTTCTGCACCAGTTGTTGACGTATTGCAGTTTGGAGGAAGTTATTGTTATTTAAGGTTTAAAATACGACTCTGTTAGTTACTTGGCCGTATTGCGGATAGCTTTGAGCCCAAGTTTTCGTAGCTTTTCATACCTAAGGGACCACTGTTGTAAGTAAGTAAGATCAAACAGCAATCTGCTTTCCGTGTGAAAAGGAGATTGCTTGGCACACAAACTTCCTTCAAACTACACGTCCTGCTACATCAAAATTGGTCAGTGGAGTTCAGCACCATACAACTGTACAAGAACGTAATCTAATTACTGTAATTAAGAAATTATGAGAGGTTGTTACTTATTGAATGAAAACTATAGAGAATGCATTTCTTTTCCTGTATTTTAGTGAACTTACTACACTTACAATTCTGTCGATTGATAGACAGCAACAATAATGAAATTTACCTCCTTTTCCAAAAACAAGATATTTCTATTCTTCACTTCCAGAAAATTTGTATACATAAATGTTTGGCAACTCTTACACATACTTTACTCGGTTTTATCACTAAAATATCAATTTTCATTAAATGTAACAATACGTTCTGAGCGACGGCCTAGCAACACGTTCTCTTTCCACAAGATACAGATTAACAATCCTCTTTTTTTTAATAAATAAACTTTTTTTTGAGTCCATACTCAAAGATTCTATAATACTATCGATGCGGGGATTGCGCGCTAAAGAGTTTCTTGCTGTCCAGCTGCGCTTCACTTCACTTCAAGTACTTTTTGAATCACGTTTACATTTACGGTATTTACATACATTACTGAGCTCAGAATAAAATCAGGCACATATTAGTTAAAAAAAAAAAGCAGTGAGGCACACATAACATTACAAGTTCATGCATATTAAATTTCTTTGCGAAATCTTGCCTAATATAAATACACACAAATATCTCTAAAAATGATTGAAGATTGCTGTAGACATTTTTACAGATTTTCTGTAACTGTTCTGTGTTTTGGGTACCTCGATGCATATGTTAACTTGTGCAATAAAGCTTGTTTCATTCAAGTTCTCCGAGGCATACACCTTAAACCATATGATATTCCGAGAATTTTGTGAAGATAAAGGGCCTGACAAAAGGCTGCATCCAACTTTGTAACATTTCCGAAACGTCAAGAGCGTAAGTCCGTAAGTTTTTCTTTTGCGACTGATAACTCAGTTGTTGGGTGGAAGTTACGGTGAATTACGTCTTTCTTGTTTTATTGTTATAAAGTAAGTAATTCGATTTTTGACAGTAACAATAGGCATAACTCTAACAACTGTATTTGTTATCTTCTGGAAACTTTAAATGAAGTATGCTTTTACATCAGAAAATTTGGGTTACAGACATTAAGGCTTGTAATTTCTTCTGAGCAAATAGTTCCTTGTTTAAATTATATCTTCATATTCTTGTAGGACCCCTTCGTATGCAAAGTAAAGAATGCAAATCACTCTATGAGACAATCCTGGTATGCTTTTATACGTGGATAGTAATTTAGCAAAATTTGGATCTGTAAATTGGTCAGATGATTAACTAATTCAGGAGAAAGCTAGTTTAAATCAATAGTGTCAAACGCACTAGTACCATAAACGTATGATCATCCAACGACTTAGTTTAAATTAGTCTGATTGTATACATTAGGTCTAATGTACTTGCTCTGTGAGTCGCAGTTTAAGTATTTGATCGACATAATACACCGTTTATTTCACTTATTTTAAATTCAGATACAAATTTAACAGTATGCACCATACAACATACATAAAAAACTTTTTCTTCACTTTTTCTCGTAACTCCGTTATCCTGAACTGTGGGTTACACATATCGCCAACTGATTTTGAAACTTTTCTGTATTGGAAGTTTCTTAGGTGTAGTGAAGGCCGTATTAAACCACACGAAGACCGATTCCGAATTAAATTTTCCAGGGCATATCTCCTTATTGTGAATATCACACAAAATATCGTCTGGGACTGGAGCATTTCTATGTACGCACAACAGTAACTGCTAACAGACGATGTGTATCAACTGTTGGTTAGCCATAATCACGGGTAATTTCGCTTCTGGCTGCAACGCCTAAATATTAACAGTTGGATGTTATTTCGCAGTTATTTGAAACATTTTGTTCTGTATCCTACATCACACCCTTTTCTTTTGGCTTCCGAAAATATAGCGGAGGGTCATTCAGTTTGCTTCACTCTGGTAGCGGTGTTGCCTCTCCATGGATACTATCTCTTTGGCAATAACATCTATTTGCTGATGGCAGCTAAAACCCTGAGATGTAGATTTTATCGCCAAATCGGATTGGCTTTATTCCTTCCCGTACGAAGGTGTCTTTTCTCCACAACGGATGAGATCTGTACCTTAAATGATTATACTGAGTGGAGACGATTGTCATGAGTGCACGCGGTGGTTGAATGTCATGATTCCATTGTTGAAGACGATGAGAGAAGCCGAGACCTGGTATCGGCACACAGCCTACTACAGTGTTCTAGCACCAAAGGTGCCACCGATCTTCACCTCAGCACACGACAGACTTACCTGCAACAATAGTATTATGTGCCCTCACTTCACGAGACACACCGAAAACGTTTGCAGCTTCGTTCAGGACACAACATGTGGTAACCAGAAAATTTACGCCACTACCTTTCCTCTCTTAGCCGGCCGAGTACCTTCCACCATCAGGAGTCAAACTGGCGACCATCTGGTCCCACGCCCGCGCACAGTCGTGTTGGTTTACTGGTACAGAAAACAAGTGAAAAATGGTTCAAATGGGTATGAGCACTATGGGACTTAACATCTGAGGTCATCAGTCCCCTAGAACTTAGAACTACTTAAACCTAACTAACCTAAAGGACATCACACACATCAATGCCCGAGGCAGAATTCGAACCTGCGACCGTAGCGGTCGCGCGGTTCCAGACTGTAGGGCCTAGAACCGCTCGGCCACTCCGGCCGGCTGAAAACAAGTGAAACTTGCCAAAATATTTTTATTGCTAATTATTTAGTAAAATTATTCCTTAACTGAGCACCTAACTTCCATCTTTCTCTAAATCACTTAACATAAATTTCTCGGAGATTCCTTGATTCAACCTTTGCTATTTCATTGTCTACCTCAGTCTGAGTCACTGCTTCAACAGTAATGATCAGCATGCCTACCGGATCGAAGCTGTAAATTTCAGCTCTCTTCTTGAACAGTTTAATTTGTTGCTGCTTCAGCAGACATAGCCTCTTATCTTGCATTTCACAGGCTTCCACATCTATTGTATTCCCAGTAGTTTGAGTACTGTGTACTAGTCGCTATAACCTGGTAGATATCCTTTCGTTTCGTGCAGTAAATGTGCCCCTTCCACCAATGGATTTCGCAGTCTACTTTCTTATCGCTTAATAGACGTCGCTTCTTCAGACCTTCATATTTCATTTTCGCTAAACGCATTCTATAATTATTCAGCTCGTAAGTAACGAGTCACTCCCGATTCCATCCGACAGCTCTCGCATTGGCGCGGAATCAGCCATTCCAAAACTGCAGTTCAAGTTTGTTTTCCTACACCTCAGTTCTCTGCAGTTTACACTTAAATCTTTGGCAGAGGGCACATACAGACACTAAAATTATTCTTCGACTACGTCATTCTCGAAGAGCACGTGGGGAAAATGAACATATGAGACTTCACGTGTAACCTCTGATTTCTCTTACTTAATTAATCACTATGGTCTTTTGTCCCTATGTATAACATATTTTCATCGTGTCAATATGGCTTGAAAAATATTTTTGCAATCAGAGGAGAAGGGGCCAGTTGCGTTTGATATGAAGATCTTCTGATTCCGCGTTGGCTATGTGTCAACAGTTTCTTCACAATGTTCGAACGCATTATATGTCTCAGAAACTTATTGCAAATCAGTGTCAGTGATATAGGTTTATAATTTTGTTTTTTGATGGATTTCAATGTTTTGGTGTTCAGTCTCGCTACAGAGACCTTGTTCTCACCATCCCTGTACAAGTCATGAAACTCAGAAGTCTAGAATGTCATTCCAACCACTTACACTTCTTGTGAGATTCTGAACTAATAGCTCAACATTTATTTTCGGAGAAAGCATTTAGTAAAATTTCGGACGACTTTAGACATGTATTTTCGACAAAATATCGAGTGTAATTGGAGGCCAAAAGGAATTGTAATTGTATGAGTAGTGTACCTATTTCAAACGAGACTAAAATTTTCCTTGAACCTTTTAGCAACTATATCATATCGTCGGGCAGTTGGCAAAAGGAACCAGTTATTAATTTACATGAAACGTCTTCGCAGCTGAGTATGTGAACAATCATCAGATGTAATTGCGTAGGCTTCTGCGGCCAGAGTCAGTCGACATAAAAGTTTTCTGGGTATGGTACCGCGTCATAATACAAAAACTACTGCTGCTGGAGAAAAACCAACGTTTCGGCCACGATTGCAGCGGCCTTCTTCTGGGTCACGTTGGTTTTTTCTCCAGCAGCAGTAGTTTTTGCATTATGACGCGATACCATACCCAGAAAACTTTTATGTCGAGTCATCAGATGCATAATGGAATGACGACATTGAAAATTTGTGCCGGTCTGGGATTCGAACGCGGATTTCCCGCTTATGGCGAGCGGTCGCCACACCATCAGGCCTACCAGAGCGTGACTCACGGCCAAACAAGTGGTTGGCGACATATGGAAGATTTAGTCTGACCCTAAGTCGTGCTCAGATAGCATAGCGGTATCGTATCGTAGTAATTAGTTTTTTTTCGCCAGCACGGTAGCTCAGGGTGTTCGGTCAGAGAGCTGGTTGGTTTTTGTAATAAATTAAAACTGAATGAAAGGATCAACAACGAACTAGAACGGATGTCATGCAACGTCCGTAACGACCGAACACAACGATCAACGACGAACAAAATGGAAAAAAGGAAGAAAAAAGCGGCAAGGCGGACGCTCGCGATGGACAGGAAATCCGCGTTCGAGTCCCGGTTCTGCACAAATTTTCATTGTCGTCGTTCCATTACGCAGCTGATGGTTGTTCACATACGCAACTGCAAATTCGTTCCATGCGTTTCATAACACATCGTAATTTGTAATAACACTGCCACTGCAACATCATATCGTATCGTAGTAGTTAGTGTATTCAGACTGTCGAATATAGCCTCACCCCTCATAACACACCACCACTGTCTACTTCAATTTCAAAACAACATAAGCTACTTCTATTAGTAATAAACATTCCAGCACCTTATGAATTTAATGTATCGTTTCTGTACACCGCTAGGTGCTTGGTAAAACCTACAGCTTACTTACTTCCGGCTTCAGCCAGCTTTCATTATTTATATCCATTTCTGGTTCAGTGCTTTCTTTGATCGCTTGAATCTTTTCTCCTTTCCCAACACAGCTACGACAATTTACGATTACAATATCGGTATCTCCTAAGTCTACCTTCTCCTTGCAGTCTTTGAGACTTGAGATGCTGCTTCTGTCTCATTACCCAAATCGTAGATTCTGGGCATCCTCTAGAGTAATTTGCTGACGACGAGTTCCTTCTACCGCAGAAATCTAATCAAAGTGAAGGTGATATATTCTATTGTCCCATGGTCAGTCAAAGTGGAGAACATCTACAGACGAATTATAACTGGTTTTTAACTTCACTCGCGGTGGTCTAGCAGTTCTAGGCGATCAGTCCAGAACCGCGCGACTGCTACGGTCGCAGGTTCGAATCCTACCTCGGGCATGGATGTGTGTGATGTCCTTAGGATAGTTAGGTTTAAGTAGTTCTAAGTTCTAGGGGACTGATTACCACAGATGTTAAGTCCCATAGTGCTCAGAGCCATTTGAACTATTTTTTTAACTTCACTCTCGACTGCAGTTAGATGTAATTTTGACCCGTTCTGGCCGTTAAGGCCAACTTCAGATCCCTGTTGACTGGTTTCATGGTAATAAGTCACACTTGACAGAGCCATTTAACAATGAGTATGAAGTGTTACACTGTAATCAGTCTATCGAAATCTGGAGATGGGCGATATAAACCGAAACTGGTCATAATCATTTATATTTTCTCATTTACGGTTGCTTCTCTCTCAAAAACAATATGTCTGTCGTCGAAAAATCGATGTATTCTCTACAAGCTGAAATGGTATTTTGGAGGACCCAACACCCAACGTCAAAAGTGCAATCAAGCCTGTAGCAGATAATTGTGGACCTGTTTCGTGCGCAAAGCGGTTCTATACAGAGATCGCATCAGTAGAAATATGTTCTAAAATGGAGCAAGACCTACAACACTTGCTGCAAGGACAAGCACCTGACTTTCAACATAACCAAATGTAATTCAGTGAGCGTAAATACTTGCAAAGTGTAAGGTGGCTATAATTTCGCACCTTACAAGCACTCATCCACATACTTTGCCGTGAATTACAACCACAATTAGGTATCATTTTATAGGTTGTACTTGGTTGTACATCGTGTGTATGAATATTGAAAGGAGACTGGCATTGTCACGTACGCCTTTTAAATAATTGTTAACGCTTATTGCATGAAAGGTGACGGATTGTCTTTATTTCAGAACGGCCTAATGAGTGATTGCCTTTATTAGCAGAGGTTGGAACGCCAGTGGAGATGAAACGGCAGGCAAAACTCAAGCTCTGGGTGGAAGTCCCGCACAGGTGTTGGTCCTGCTTAGAAACAGGAAGTAGCTAGACAGACGTCGTGGCACCTGAGCTCTGGAGCACAACAGGGTGACGGCCGGCCGCCATTGTAGCAGGACTGGAAGGATAACTGGGAACTCTGCAAATCTTGGACGCAGGTGAGAGGAACGAAAAAGTGGCACCTCGGAAACCACGCAGGCTGGGTTATTTCCAAGGATTTTTACTCAGAAGCGTACCATTGCACGAGTACAGGTTTTTCCTCGCAAACTTTCCGCGCTGGACGACAAAAGACTAAAATATGGTTGGTCGGCGTTCAGAAGAATCTGTAGAGAGGAGAATATTCCGTGGTTTCGGGAATATGATTCATTTTCGGAATTACGAGGGTGGGGAGCCGAACCTTGCTCGGAAGCCAGCGGTGGAGAGACAAGGTCTTCCGTTGTGAGCGCCCGTATGTGAAGGTTGCTCGGTAACAGCTTTGTTGGTACAGATGGACTTGCTGTCTTTGCTCTCAGGAGAGTTTATAGTTAGAACAGTTAGGCACTGTACTGTTACGAACCTATACGATGCTGGACTTCACCTCCGGGTTCGAAGTCGTCGTTGAGTAAGCAGCTTTCAGTAACTGAGAGCACTTCTTCTGCCAATACTTAACTTGAGATGTTATCTAAACTCCATCCTTGTGGTTCGGAGTTCGCGTTTCTCGTTTGTAGAACACAGAGAGAAGAAGACAGTCTTAGATTATGTTAGTCAGAGGACCGCCTTCTGCCGTCCTAGTGTTTGAAAGAGTTTACTTGTGGCTCGAGTTCTTCCATCGTCGCAGACAAGTACGAGAACCATCACTTCGGCGCACCGGACGCAGTACATATGGTGATATCACAAATTGCTTCTGTTCATTAGGGCTATAAAGCTAAACAGCTGTGATGACGTTAGTTTATTTCCACTGAGGTTCCACACCACCGTAGATCATCTTTGAAAATAGTGTCTTCTAGTGTTTGGTACGTAGATGGTGTCACTCACTTCGCGTTAGTGATATTCGATCCCCCAGTCATAATAACGGGCACAGTTGGGCAATTGATTAATAATTTTAGTTAGGAAACATATGCAATTGCACTTAAAGGGTTGATTTTAATATGTAACAAATATATATTGGTTCAAATGGCTCTGAGCACTATGGGACTTAACTTCTAAGGTCATCAGTCCCCTAGAACTTAGAACTACTTAAACCTAACTAACCTAAGGACATCACACACATCCATGCCCGAGGCAGGATTCTAACCTGTGACCGTAGCGGCGCACGGGTCCAGACTGTAGCGCCTTTAACCGCTTGGCCACCGCGGCCGGCAAATATATATTTATATATTGAACAACTACTTTTATCAGTTAGTGGTATTAGTTGCCTTCATCATTCATTTATGTTTATATTGTAATTTATTTGTAAAAAGCAGCATTAAGAGATCCTAAGATCTGCTTCACGGGGTAGTCAGATAGGGCCAAATCATCATTTTAGCGTTTATTGTTTTCCGTTGCGCACATTCATTATTACACCAGCCTGGGGGTAGCATCTTGGAAACGTTAGGAATATGGGTTTTTAAACTCCACCTTATGCAAAACACGGGAGCCTGGGAACTGCTACAAGAACACGAAATTATGTAAAATAAAGAATAATAATCGTCTTGAAGCTGGCTACGTTACAATCAACCATCCAACAATAATGCAGCCTAATAGCTGTTATTATGACGCCACGAGCGTTACTGCCTCGTACCTTCCACTGACTCTAGCACGACATGAACACGAGACATGTCGCCCACGTAACTGCTAAATCGGAGTCAAATCCACTGTTAATATCAATAGTGCTGGAAGTAGTTTTCGAGACAAACTGGTCTCAGAGCACACTCTTAAGCTGGATTTCCATATTCAGCTAAAGTGACTCCAATCGAGTGGCGTCACCTAAGTTGCATGTGGCAGCAACCAGAGTCTTGTAACGTCACCAGGATGACACAGCTTCCAGTTATGACACTAGATGTTAAAGTCGCTTTAGCTCTGTAACACCACTTTCCTTCTCTCGCCAGCGATTAGCTTCATTCGAGTGCCACCTCATAGCTGAATTTCGAAGCACCATCATCGTACTCTGGTTTTCGTGTTAGTAAACACCTCTCCGGACAATAAATATAAATGGCTCCGGTGGCAGTAGAATTCCAGCTCGGCTGTAGCTTTTAATAAAGGGAGACGAATACCTCACAACGAATAACAGTATCTCTTAGTACACCTACGACAAACGCAGTTCCAACATTCAAAATTTACAATAACTGCGACGTCTTATTTAAATAGCTGATGTAGGGTGAAAATGAGTGAAAATATTGGCTCTTAAATGAACTTCCAGTGTATCGTATTTTCATTTTATTTATTTATTAAATATAATCTGATTACAGTCATCAGGCCCCCTCTTGGTATGACAAATAGTATTAAAACGATTTGAGTGTTTGAAGCGAGTAAATAATACTGATTATGAACTATTAAAGTTAATGCTAACAGTACTTGTAATAATAATGATAATAGTAAGAATAACAATCGTTAAGTGGCATCCAATATCCAGCACGAGAAAGCAGAACTTCGGGACATGGCATATATACTGGACAGATGACAGGTAATCACAAGATTTCAGATATCGAATTATCATTGTGTTTCCCCGTACTCCAAGCTGACCCTTGGGGCTGTGGTTGATGGGAACAACCGTACAGACATTTCCTATTTACAGTCGCTCCCACCAGACACCCCTCCGAGTGTCAGCTTGGACTCCACGAATAGTACACTCATGTTCAAAATAAGCAGAACACCTTAAAAGACTAGAGATAGGACGTTCATATCCACAGGACATGGACATAATTTGTTTTGCAGAAGCGATTAGCATTTTAGTCACCTCGGTTCAACGTGTGTCCTGTTGCCTAGTAGGCACAGAGTCCGCCATGGGCCCTGATAATTTGTCCTATGCGTCCTGGCATCGACGCGTGTGAGACGCCATCCATGCTGCATTCACGTGGTTCCAAAGTTAATATGTGGTTGTTGGTACCGGTCACAGCGCTGCACCCGTTGTTCCACCATATCCCACACATTTTCGATTTGCGACAATTCTGGTGGTCTGGCGGGCCAGGGCAAAAGGCTGACATCTTGTGACACCAACAACGACGTGTTCGTGCAGCATTGCATTGTCCTGCTGAAAAATGGCGTTTGTGATGTTGTGCAGAAAGGGTTTGGTTCCGGGTCGCAGGTTGTCATTCACGTAGGTCACACTGGTCACAGTGCCCTGGACACGCACCAGTTGTGATCTACAGTTGTACCCAATACCATCCCACACCATAAGGCCTTGAGATGGCGCTGTATGTCTTATGCGAATGCAATCACTGCGAAGCCACACCCCATGTCTGTGGCGAACCAAAATCCACCATCATTTTGAAAGAAACAGAACCTAGATTCGTTCCAAAATACTAACCGATGCCATTCCTGTCTCAATAGACTATTGCCGTCTAGGATGTTTCTGCACATTCGTCAAAGGTGGGCGGAGAAGTGGGCGACGCCCACATAACTCATGCCGTAATAAACGGCGACTAACTGTCACCTCTGATAGTAGTAATGGTTCTTTATTTACCATGACTATTACGGCACTCCAACCCCAGTTCTCGATACCAGTAATATCGTACTACTTTTCTGCGAAGTAACAGACATATTTTTGTGACAATATTCACATTTGGATTTAGTAATGTATAGGTACTCCGATGTATCGATACATTACTCATTTTTATGAGGCTGTCATAATCTTTGACTTACTTGTAACGTTTTGGCGCGAATGCGCACAGAGCAGTCATTGTTTCACTTTGCAGAAGTTAAGTTGTTATTTCGCTTTGTAAAAGAACAGTCAAGTCATGTGTTTGGTTAAAGTGGAAATTAAATATATGAAGATTGATACAAAACTGTTTTCTTGGTGATGTGACAATTAAGAAGTATATGTGAATTTACAAGAAATTTAATAAAAATGTGGATCGTGAACACCAAGTAAAAATTTATTTCTACCATATCATTTTTCTGATCTGGGATTGTTTGATCATTAAGAATTTCCTGAAAAACGCGTTTGTTATGTCTTCAAATATTGCTAAAATACAGATCTGGACCTTCTAGCAGTCAAAGTGGAATCACCCTAGAATCAACAAGATGAGCCATAGTAACTTCGACGAAATCTACTTGGGAATCCATTCAAGATAAGTGCCAAAATTAATGACTTTTTTACAGTGACTTCATTATTTCCATTCTGACGATGCTACCCACAGTCAATAACTTTGTTGTTGCCCGATACAGCGAACATCTGCTGTGTGAGCAACATTATTAATCTGATTTCTAACCGACTTTGCAAGTGGTGGTATTGTTAGATAGTGTACGATGTGTTACACCGTTCCAGTATTGCGCCAGGGCCCAGGAGGCTCTGTCCTGCAGTGCCATTCGAATGAGGTGTCGACCTTCTCGGCGGTGGTGCAGGTCGTGCGATCTGACGTACCTCGTCGTTTCTACGGACAATCACGAACCATTCTCCACACACCCGTTGCGCTACCAAAACAATTCATCCCACATGAGCAGCAATTTCCCGGATGGATGCATCGCAATCTCACATGACAATAATGCGCCGTCTTTAAAACCCACAGATTTGATGATGCGGTTCGTGCATACGTCAGCGAGGAATCCTACACGTCTGCTCAAGTCACACTGATTCATTACCTTCGGTTTGTAGCGACAGTGAGAGCCGCAGGCACATTTTACTGGTAGGTGGCGTTGCGCCGCAGTGTCGATGTTGACCTCTAACCGGTGACCCGACATAGTTCAGATGCTAACCATTTCTTCAGAACATACTAATGGACATGTCCTGCGAATATAACGTGTTATCTCTAGTCGTTCAAGGTGATCGGTTTTTTTCTAGAGTTGTAGTTTTACTGAAGTCAGTAGTGTATATCTAACCTCAGTATCGAATTTTTCAATAGAACTCGTTATGCAGCTCAGCAAGTACACGAAATTCGCTTTTCTTTTGGGAAACTGCATCAAGCACACTTATGACGGAATTAACACTCGTGAACAAAGATCCATCCGCGTATCACTTATAACACTGATAATCTTCTGTGTTTGCGAGCGCTACTCCCTTTGTAAGTGAGCTTCATGCCCCCTTGTTATTTCTTCGCAGAACGGCTTTCGAGTTAAACATTTTTGCTTTCGTTTCTTCTCATTACATTCTTGACCCAGTTTTAATGCCCTAACTTGAAGGGCAGCACCAATATTTGTACGAATATGCTCAGCTGACGCCGTACTTGGAATGCTGGCACTAAAATTTTGACCAGAGCATACGAAAACAGCAGCACATGGCACCACTGCCGTGCCACTACAAGTGGCATCACTTCTGTTGCATGTGGAAACCTCGCTTTTCAACTCAACCTAATGACACATCTTCTGATGTTGCCAGTTAATTCTGATTTGACATCTTCGGAGATCTCGTATTCTCACGACATAGTTCATGGATACAGGTTTACTACACGTGGCCACTATGACAAGATGCAACTCGTCAAAGAACTAACATAGTACTAGAATTTCTACTTGTTCTTGTTCTTTCTGTATTAGGCAATTGCTTGATACGGTGTCGTGGGTGAGATTATTGGCCTTTCCACACTTCCCTCGGACACCTCAAAGAGCTGCTGCCCATTGGATAATAATTCAATATAAATGTCGGTATTCTGTCATTTTCATTCTTGTGGCATGATACTTTTAGTTGTTTCTGTATTGCTTAATCTGCTCATTTAAGTTTTTAACCAAGTTTTTCCTTGATGTCAGTATTCATTCTCCTGTCGGATAGTTTGCGCCCAGCTACCCTTCTTAGAAATCACATCTTCAGTGTTTGTGTTCTTTGTGCATTCTTTGTAAGTTCACAACTCATATGTCATGGTTGATAATGACATTTTGTAGAACAAAAGTAGGGTTTTCTTTCATACTCTGAGTTCTGAGCGATCTATAGATTGTCCCGCTAATATAATTCTATTTTCTTTTGTACGTCCATTACTTTCATAAATGAGGCAGTATTTCCTAAGAAGTTGAATAAGTTTACTCTTTATATTTTCTGATCAATTTTTATTATGTTGCTGGGCATAGGCTACTGGCTGCTCAAAGCTAGAGGATACTAGTAAATTATACGACTTAGCTGTTGTGTACAGGAGCAAATGTCTGAAGTGTGTTTTCGCTTTTAGCAATCACAATTTCATTATCAGCAAAGAGTAATATCGTAGAACAATTCTCTTCGTTAAAGTAATAAATATGTGAAAATTAATGTATATATCAATTGCGTCAGTATGTCGTCAATATAAATATGAAAGATAATCGGAGATAAAAAGCTTCCTTTTCTTACTCCCAAATTTGTCCTGGACTTAGATTTTCTATTTCCTGTAGTGGCGATTTTTACAACCTTTATTATGTGTGGAGTTATCCTCCTCTTTTCATTGTCTCCAATAGTTCTTCACTTCTTACTTTATAGAAAGCTTTCAGATTATGAATTGTAAGTGGGACCGAGGGTTGGCAAAAACCCGAAGTAAAAAGCTCTGAGATATTTAGCAAAGTCGTGAAACGTTCATTGGAAGGACAGTTTACACGTCATAGGAGGGGGAGTGTTCATTGCAGTTAACAAAAATATTGTCTCTACTGAGGTTGAAACTGAGTGTCACAGTGAAGTTACTTGGAGGCGTATAACATGTCTAGGTCAGACCAAGTTAATTGCTGGTTGTTTTTACCGGCCATCCGATTCCGGTGTGACATCCAGAGTCATTCAAACAAAGTCTACGGTCGGTAGTGCGTGAACGCTCTGATCTACATCTACATCGTTACTCTACAATTATTACTTAAATGCCTGGCAGAGGTTTCATCGAACCATTTTCATACTACTTCTCTACCATTCCATTCGAATGGCGCGTGGAAAAAGGAACACCTAAGTCTTTCCGTTCGAGCTCTAATTTCTCTTATTTTATTATGATGATCATTTCTCCCTACGTAGGTGGATGTCAACAAAACATTTTCGCATTCGGAAGAGAAAGTTGCTGATTTAAATTTCGTAAATAGATCTCGCCGCAAAGAAGACGGCCTTTGTTTCAGTGACCGCCACCCCAACTCGCGTATCATATCAGTGACACTCTCACCTCTACCGCGCGATAACACGAAACAGGCTACCCTTCTTTGCACTTTTTCGATGTCCTCTGTCAATCCTACCTGGTAAGGAGCCCACACCGCGCAGCAATATTCCAGCAGAGGACGGACAAGTTGAAACGTCCCCTTAGAAAAATTATAAATGACTGTGCTTAAACTGATACACAATATTTTTAGCGCAACGCAATCTGACTTTCAAAAACCCCTACAAAAGAATGGCCCTGACTAACAATAACCTATACCTTTCATGAATCACTTACCTCACAAAAATCTTCGTTACTCGAACTACTGCAATACAGCGAGCGCCACTACTGCCAGCTAAATAAAAGATTCTAACTACTGTAGGCACAAACTACAGATAGGCATAGTTAGCAAATGAAAGATTTCGATAGAGAACAGACAATGTATTTACCTTAATAGTGTTCAAAAGTCGTGATATTTATATCAGTTCTTGACATACAGTCAATACAGACATACAGTCTGCCGAAACTCCGCATCTCTCTCCCTACATCCACCACTGCTGACGGCTCACCTCCAACTGCGCAACGCTACGCGCTGTTCACATCCTGCTGCCCAACACTACAATAGCCAACAACAATGCAAACCAGCCACAGACTGCACACAGCACAGCCAGTGATTTTCATACAGAGCGCTACGTGGCGTTACCAATAAAAAAGCCTATACAGCCTACTTACAAAGTGTAATGTAGGCTGTCTCTTTAGTGGGTTTGTCGCATCTTCCAAGTGTTCAGCCAACAAAGTGCAGTCTTTGTTTCGCCTTCCCCACAATATTATCTATGTGGTCTTTCCAACAACAACAGGTATTTAGTCGAATTGACAGCCCTTAGATTTGTGCGATTTATCATATACCCTAAATTTATCGGATTTCTTTTAGTACCCATGTGGATGACCTCGCACTTTTCTTTGTTTAGTGCCAATTGCGACTTTTAGCACCATACAGAAATTCTCTCTAGATCATTTTGTAATAGTAATTGATCGTCTTATGATTTTACTAGACGGCAAATTACAGATTCATCTGCAAACAGTGTAAGAGGGCTGCTCAGATTATCACTTAGGTCATTTATGTAAATCAGGAACAGCAAAGGGCCTATGACACTACCTTGCAGAACGCCAGATATCGCTTCTGTTCAACTCGATGAATTACCGTCTGTCACTACGAACTGTGACCTCTCTGAGAAGAAATCACAAATACAGTCACACAACTGATGCGATACTTGATATGCACGCAATATGATTAATAGTACCAAAAGCCTTCTGGAAATCTAGGATCATCTTCTTTAGTGAAGGAATTACCGAAAACTGTATTTAGTAACTCCGCTTCAATGGCACCATCATCGATAACATTTCACTATTTGGAGGTGACTTTAACCTATCGAGTATAGATTGTGACGTCTATGGATTCATTGCAGGGAGTGCAGACAGACACTCTTGCGAAAACTTTTGAAAACGTTTGTCGAAAACTGTCTTGAGCAGCTAGCTCGGCAACCCACAAGCAATAGAAAAATCTACCAAATACACTTGCAGCTATAACCGGACCGAATCTCATCAACAGCGTCTGTTTAAAGACTGGGATTAGTGATCATGATGCCATCATAAAAACTTCGGCTATGAAAGTTAATAAATCAGTCAAGAAGGTTAGGAAAGAATTTCTGCTAGAGAAAGCAGGTAAGCAGTTGTTAACATTACACTTAGACAATGATTTACAATCATTTCGTTCCAGTATGACGAACAGTGTGCTCCCTGCCGCCGTTGGATAAGCAGCTGCAGCAGCAAGTCGTATACTCCTAGCTCACTCATTTGTTACATAGTTTAATTCTTAATTTCTTTGCGTGTTTTTGGTACTTGCATTGTTTAATTCATAAATTTCGGGCGTATTATAGTATTTGAGAGTTGTAGCATCGCGTTTTAGTACTCGAATAGTGTAAATTCGCGTAGTCGTCTGTCAACTGTTTTTGTTTTGAACGGCCAGTGTCGGTTGGTCACAGTCAGTGTGCTCCCTGCCGCCGTTGGATAAGCAGCTGCAGCAGCAAGTCGTATACTCCTAGCTCACTCATTTGTTACATAGTTTAATTCTTAATTTCTTTGCGTGTTTTTGGTACTTGCATTGTTTAATTCATAAATTTCGGGCGTATTATAGTATTTGAGAGTTGTAGCATCACGTTTTAGTACTCGAATAGTGTTAAATCGCGTAGTCTCCTTCCGCAGCCGAGCAGTGTGTCAGCAGTGCACAAGTGGCAGCATTACTGCATTTACTAGGCAATCTTGTATTTTAATAACCGCTTCAATTTTGTGTCGTTTTGTTTGCGCTCTCTGTAGATTAGTTCAGACGTTCTTTGCACAAGTTTTTAGCATGGATAGGGACTGCAACTGCTGTGTTCGGATGCAGGCTGAGTTGGCATCCCTTCGCTCCCAGCTTCAGGCAGTGTTGGCTTCGGTCACACAGCTTGAGGCTGTTGCCAATGGGCATCACTGTGGGGGTCCGGATGGGGGTTTGTCGGGGACGGCCAGCTCGTCCCACGCATCCCCCGATCGGACTACGACTGTGGTTGCCTGGGATACTGCCCGCATTGAGGCTGATCCCTCACCTGTGGTAGAGTGGGAGGTCGTCTCAAGGTGTGGCAGGGGGCGAAAGACATTCCGGAGGGCTGAACGGAAGGCCTCTCCAGTTTGTCTGACGAACCGGTTTCAGGCTCTGTCTCAGGCTGATACTGATCTTCAGCCTGACATGGCTGCTTGTCCTGTTCCAGAGGTTGCCCCTCAGTCTGCAAGATCCGGGCAGTCGCAGAGGGTGGGCTTACTGGTAGTTGGGAGCTCCAACGTCAGGCGCGTAATGGGGCCCCTTAGGGATATGGCAGCAAGGGAGGGGAAGAAAACCAAAGTGCACTCCGTGTGCATACCGGGGGGAGTCATTCCAGATGTGGAAAGGGTCCTTCCGGATGCCATGAAGGGTACAGGGTGCACCCATCTGCAGGTGGTCGCTCATGTCGGCACCAATGATGTGTGTCGCTATGGATCGGAGGAAATCCTCTCTGGCTTCCGGCGGCTATCTGATTTGGTGAAGACTGCCAGTCTCGCTAGCGGGATGAAAGCAGAGCTCACCATCTGCAGCATCGTCGACAGGACTGACTGCGGACCTTTGGTACAGAGCCGAGTGGAGGGTCTGAATCAGAGGTTGAGACGGTTCTGCGACCGTGTGGGCTGCAGATTCCTCGACTTGCGCCATAGGGTGGTGGGGTTTCGGGTTCCGCTGGATAGGTCAGGAGTCCACTACACGCAACAAGCGGCTACACGGGTAGCAGGGGTTGTGTGGCGTGGGCTGGGCGGTTTTTTAGGTTAGATGGCCTCGGGCAAGTGCAGAAAGGGCAACAGCCTCAACGGGTGCGGGGCAAAGTCAGGACATGCGGGGACCAAGCAGCAATCGGTATTGTAATTGTAAACTGTCGAAGCTGCGTTGGTAAAGTACCGGAACTTCAAGCGCTGATAGAAAGCACCGAAGCTGAAATCGTTATAGGTACAGAAAGCTGGCTGAAGCCAGAGATAAATTCTGCCGAAATTTTTACAAAGGCACAGACGGTGTTTAGAAAGGATAGATTGCATGCAACCGGTGGCGGAGTGTTCGTCGCTGTTAGTAGTAGTTTATCCTGTAGTGAAGTAGAAGTGGATAGTTCCTGTGAATTATTATGGGTGGAGGTTACACTCAACAACCGAGCAAGGTTAATAATTGGCTCCTTTTACCGACCCCCCGACTCAGCAGCATTAGTGGCAGAACAACTGAGAGAAAATTTGGAATACATTTCACATAAATTTTCTCAGCATGTTATGGTCTTAGGTGGAGATTTCAATTTACCAGATATAGACTGGGACACTCAGATGTTTAGGACGGGTGGTAGGGACAGAGCATCGAGTGACATTATACTGAGTGCACTATCCGAAAATTACCTCGAGCAATTAAACAGAGAACCGACTCGTGGAGATAACATCTTGGACCTACTGATAACAAACAGACCCGAACTTTTCGACTCTGTAAGTGCAGAACAGGGAATCAGTGATCATAAGGCCGTTGCAGCATCCCTGAATATGGAAGTTAATAGGAATATAAAAAAAGGGAGGAAGGTTTATCTGTTTAGCAAGAGTAATAGAAGGCAGATTTCAGACTACCTAACAGATCAAAACGAAAATTTCTGTTCAGATACTGACAATGTTGAGTGTTTATGGAAAAAGTTCAAGGCAATCGTAAAATGCGTTTTAGACAGGTACGTGCCGAGCAAAACTGTGAGGGACGGGAAAAACCCACCGTGGTACAACAACAAAGTTAGGAAACTACTGCGAAAGCAAAGAGAACTTCACTCCAAGTTTAAACGCAGCCAAAACCTCTCAGACAAACAGAAGCTAAACGATGTCAAAGTTAGCGTAAGGAGGGCTATGCGTGAAGCGTTCAGTGAATTCGAAAGTAAAATACTAGGTACCGACTTGACAGAAAATCCTAGGAAGTTCTGGTCTTACGTTAAATCAGTAAGTGGCTCGAAACATCATGTCCAGACACTCCGGGATGATGATGGCATTGAAACAGAGGATGACAAGCGTAAAGCTGAAATACTAAACACCTTTTTCCAAAGCTGTTTCACAGAGGAAGACCGCACTGCAGTTCCTTCTCTAAATCCTCGCACCAACGAAAAAATGGCTGACATTGAAATAAGTGTCCAAGGAATAGAAAAGCAACTGGAATCACTCAACAGAGGAAAGTCCACTGGACCTGACGGGATACCAATTCGATTCTACACAGAGTACGCGAAAGAACTTGCCCCCCTTCTAACAGCTGTGTACCGCAAGTCTCTAGAGGAACAGAAGGTTCCAAATGATTGGAAAAGAGCACAGGTAGTCCCAGTCTTCAAGAAGGGTCGTCGAGCAGATGCGCAAAACTATAGACCTATCTCTCTGACGTCGATCTGTTGTAGAATTTTAGAACATGTCTTTTGCTCGAGTATCATGTCGTTTTTGGAAACTCAGAATCTACTATGTAGGAATCAACATGGATTCCGGAAACAGCGATCGTGTGAAACCCAACTCGCATTATTTGTTCATGAAACCCAGAAAATATTAGATACAGGCTCCCAGGTAGATGCCATTTTCCTTGACTTCCGGAAGGCGTTCGATACAGTTCCGCACTGTCGCCTGATAAACAAAGTAAGAGCCTACGGAATATCAGACCAGCTGTGTGGCTGGATTGAAGAGTTTTTAGCAAACAGAACACAGCATGTTGTTCTCAATGGAGAGACATCTACAGACGTTAAAGTAACCTCTGGCGTGCCACAGGGGAGTGTTATGGGACCATTGCTTTTCACAATATATATAAATGACCTAGTAGATAGTGTCGGAAGTTCCATGCGGCTTTTCGCGGATGATGCTGTAGTATACAGAGAAGTTGCAGCATTAGAAAATTGTAGCGAAATGCAGGAAGATCTGCAGCGGATAGGCACTTGGTGCAGGGAGTGGCAACTGACCCTTAACATAGACAAATGTAATGTATTGCGAATACATAGAAAGAAGGATCCTTTATTGTATGATTATATGATAGCGGAACAAACACTGGTAGCAGTTACTTCTGTAAAATATCTGGGAGTATGCGTGCGGAACGATTTGAAGTGGAATGATCATATAAAATTAATTGTTGGTAAGGCGGGTACCAGGTTGAGATTCATTGGGAGAGTCCTTAGAAAATGTAGTCCATCAACAAAGGAGGTGGCTTACAAAACACTCGTTCGACCTATACTTGAGTATTGCTCATCAGTGTGGGATCCGTACCAGATCGGGTTGACGGAGGAGATAGAGAAGATCCAAAGAAGAGCGGCGCGTTTCGTCACAGGGTTATTTGGTAACCGTGATAGCGTTACGGAGATGTTTAACAAACTCAAGTGGCAGACTCTGCAAGAGAGGCGCTCTGCATCGCGGTGTAGCTTGCTCGCCAGGTTTCGAGAGGGTGCGTTTCTGGATGAGGTATCGAATATATTGCTTCCCCCTACTTATACCTCCCGAGGAGATCACGAATGTAAAATTAGAGAGATTAGAGCGCGCACAGAGGCTTTCAGACAGTCGTTCTTCCCGCGAACCATACGCGACTGGAACAGGAAAGGGAGATAATGACAGTGGCACGTAAGTGCCCTCCGCCACACACCGTTGGGTGGCTTGCGGAGTATAAATGTAGATGTAGATGTAGATAGAGGAGTCGTGAGTCATGAGCAAAGTTTAAACATAATGTAGATCGTCATCTAGACAAGAAGGCGCCTAGTAAGTGGATTAAGACCCACCGTGGTTTAGCAAGAAATTCGGAAAGTACGGTGCAAGCAAAGGCTTTTGCACTTTCGGTTCAAAAGAGAACGCGTAAATGACGACAGGCAAACGTTTTTAGAGATTCGTGTGTGAAAAAGATCTGCGGGTGAACCATGCGACAACTCCCACCGTCATACCTTCGCAAGGTATCTGGACGACAAACCGAGAAAATTCTGGTCCTGTGTAAAATCGCTAAGGAGTCTAAGGCTTTCATCCAGTCACTCGCCCGCATCTCGTGGTCGTGCGGTAGCGTTCTCGCTTCCCACGCACGGGTTCCTGGATTCGATTCCCGGCGGGGTCAGGGATTTTCTCTGCCTCGTGATGGCTGGGTGTTGTGTGATGTCGTTAGGTTAGTTAGGTTTAAGTAGTTCTAAGTTCTAGGGGACTGATGACCATAGATGTTAAGTCCCATAGTGCTCAGAGCCATCCAGTCACTCGTTAACGACTCTGGTGTGGAGTTGAAGATAGAAGAACGGAAACAGAAGTTTTAAATTCCGCGTTGCAGAAATCATCCACGCAGAAGAATCGTACAAACATACCGTCGTTTGACCATCGCAGCGTCCCGTATGGAAGACATACGAATAAGCGTCCCTCGCGTAGTGAAACAAGTGAAAGAGTTGAAAACATGTAAGTTGCAAGGTCAGGATGGAATTCCAGTTCGGTTTTAGAAACTGTACTCTAAGGCACTGGCCCCTTACTTAAGTTACATTTATCGTGAATCTGTCACCAAGTACGAAGTCCCAAGCTACTGGAAAAAAGCGCAGGTGAAAAAGCGAACCTGCAAAATTATAAACGCTATCCTTAACATCGATTAGCTGCAGAATTTTAGAACACATTCTGAGTTTGAATACAATAAATTTCCTAGAGACTGGAAAGCTTATGTCCACGAATCGGCATGATTTTAGAAAGCATCCCTCGCATGAAGCTTTTTGTCCTTTTCTCATATGATATACTGCGAACTATGGATAAAGAGGAAAAGGCGCCGTCCGGTGTGGCCTTGCGGTTCTAGCGCTTCAGTTTGGAACCGCGTGACCGCTACGGTCGCAGGTTCGAATCCTGCCTCGGACATGGATGTGTGTGATGTTCTTAGGTTAGTTAGGTTTAATTAGTTCTAAGTACTAGGCGACTGATGACCTCAGCAGTTAAGTCACATAGTGCTCAGAGCCATTTGGGGAAAAGGCAGATTCCGTATTTCTAAATCTCCGAAAAGGATTTCAGACGGTACCCCAATGCAGAGTGTTAACAAAGGTACGAGTATCGGAGTAGGTTGTCACATATGACTGAAGGCTTTCTCGGCGTATCCCAGTGACGAAATTTTCTCTGGTGGTCAGCCGAGTGGTGGTGTCGTCTTGTCGAAACGTTTCGATAACTTTTGTACCTATGATCTTCAATCGCTGTAGTTCTCTATGTACGTAAATGATTTGGCGGACATGGTGGGCCGCAATCTGCGGTTCTTTGTTCATAATGCTGTGGTGTATGGGAAGGTGTCGAAGATGAGTAACTGTAGAAAAATACAAGATGACGTAGATAAAATTTCCAGGCAGCTAGCTATAAAAGTGGAAAAATGTAAGTTAATGCGGAAGAGTAGGAAGAACAAACCCGTAACGTTCGGTTACAATATTTTTAGCTTCAAGCTTGACACAGTTAAATCGTTTAAATGTCTGGGCGTAACGTTGCAAAGCGTAATGAAATTTAACGCGCATATGAGAACTGTGATAGGGAAGGTGAATTCTGGGACTTCAGTAAATTGGGAGAATCTTGGGAAAATGTGGTTTAAGCGTAAAGGACACCGCGTTAAGGACTCTAGTGCAACCTGTTCTTGAGTACTGCTCGATGTAGGGGAGCCGCAAGAGGTTGGATTAAAGGAAGACATCAAAGCAATTCAGTGGCAGGCTGCTAGATTTGTTACCGGTGGGTTCGAACAATACGCAAGAGTTACAGAGATGAATTGGAAACTCAAATGGGAATCGTTGGAGGGAAGGAGACGTTCTTTTCGAGGAACACTACTAAGAAAATTATAGAAGTGGCATATGAAGTTGACTGCAGAACGAATCTGCTGCCGCCAACATACATTCTGCTCAAGGACCAAGTGCCAAGCGCCAAGGAAACTGGTGCAGGCACGTGATATGTAAGAAGGCAGAATTCGGTGTTGCGGTCGGCTCGCCTATGCAATACAAAAAGTGTCTGGCGCAGTTACTGCTGCTACAATGGCAGGTACGAAGATTTAAGTGAGTTTGAACGTGGCGTTACAGTCGGCGCAGGAGCGATGGGACACAGCATTCCCGAGGTAGCGATGAAGTAGGGATTTTACCGTACGACTATTTCACGAGTGTACCGTGAATATCAGGAGTCCGGTAAAACATCAAGTCTCCAACATCGCTGCGGCCGGAAAAGATCCTGCAAGAACGACTACTGAAGAGAATCGTTCAGCGTCACAGAAGTGTAGCCCTTGCACAAATTGCTGCAGATTTCAATGATGGGTCATCAACAAGTGACAGCGTGCGAACCATTCAGCGAAACATTATCTATATGGGCTTACGTAGCCGAAGGCCCACTCGTGTACCCTCGATGACTGCACGACATTTAGCTTTACCCCATACTCAGGGCCATCAACATCGACTTTGGACTGTTGATGACTGGAACATGCTGCCTGGTCGGGCGAGTCTCGTTTCAAATGCTATAGAGCGGATGGACGTGGACGGGTATGGGAACAAACTCATCAATCCATGTGTCCTGTTTGTCAGCAGGGGACTGTTCAAGCTGGTGGAAGCTCTCCTAATGGTGTGGGGAGTGTGCAGTTGGAGTGATATGGAACCCCTGATACGTCTAAATACGACCCTGGCAGGTGACACGTACGTAAGCCTCATGTCTGATCACCTCCATCCATTCATGTCCGCCGGCCGCTGGTGACCGAGCGGTTCTAGGCGCTTCAGTCTGTAACCGCGCGACCGCTACGGTCGCAGGTTCGAATCCTGCCTCGGGCATGGATGTGTGTGATGTCCTTAGGTTAGTTAGGTTTAAGTAGTTCTAAATTCTAGGGGACTGATGACCTCAGACTTTATGTCCCATAGTGCCCAGAGCCATTCATGTCCATTGTGCATTCCGACGGACTTGGGAAATTCCATCAGGCCAATGCGACATCCCAACATTCAGAATTGCCGCAGAGTGGCTCTTCTGAGTTTAAACACTTCCGCTGTCCACCAAACTCCCCAGCCATGAACATTATTGCGGATATCTGGGATGCCTTGCAACGTGCTGTTTAGAAAAAATCTCCACCCCCTCGTACTCTTACGGATTTATGGGTAACCCTGCAGGATCCATGGTGTCAGTTCTCTCTAGCACTTCTTCAGACATTAGTCGAGTCCATGCCACGTAGTGTTCCGGCACTTCTGCGTGCTCGCTGGAGCCTTACACGATATGAGGCAAGTGTACCAGTTTTTTTCATTGTTTTGTGTAGAAGAAATTAGGACGCATACGGAGGCATATACATAGTTATTTTTCCCTCACTCTATATGCGAGTGGAACTTACCCATTTCATAATGATTGACTCCTGAATTTGAGCTCATATTCTGGTTGCATTGCATTACTAACAACGATATGTTATACCTTGCCGGAACTGTGGAAATCTTTACTTTTATTTAGTGTATGAATATTAAATCTTACTTGGGGCGACATACACGGGAATATTTAAGAGAAACAGTATTTTTTTCTAGCGTTTTTCGGGGAGTGTCAGCATCAAGGACGCATAAACGTCAGACCGTAGTTAAGAGGTAAATTTCCTCTGCACAGTTTAAAGATACAGCCTTGATCTATTTTTCAGGGAGATTTACGTTATTTTATGATTACTCGTTTCATCGCTATAATGTCAAACGCAAGACGCTGCGATTGAGCTTTCCGTCGTAGCTATTGATACGGTGACGGCACTGGTGTCAAGCTTGAACTTTTGTAGGTTACATCATATATCTTCACTAGTGAATATTCCTCGAGTTTTTTAGTTAAGAATCAGTAAAGCAGTTATGTTAGTAGCTGCAGTATATGCGAGGCAGTCATGGAGCGTACGTGTCAAACCAGTTCGCCGCCACTGTTATAATGCGCCATAAGCGCCTGTTCATCAGCCAAGAACAGCGGCATCGTCGTCGCATTCCAATACAGCATTGCCGCGTTCAGTTTTTGTTGCGGGTAGATGGCAAATAATATGATCAATTGCAAATAAATGCTCGATACTCAAGCAGCTAACAATAAATGATCATTTGTATAGCACAGTTCAACAGTAAATGGAAAAGTTGATTTGCTCTAATAGTCTATATTATGCAGTAAAGAATGATGCCTGAAATAAAACCTACCTTAATCGCTTTCGTTGCTGGCTGGTGTCTCGCTAGTGCTATTGCAGTCCTCTACTCAGATCAGAAACGGTTCTAGTGCTATGTCAAGACAATTGGGTCTTTGTGGTTAACTGTTTGCAAGTCTGTGTACGTGACTCACTGAATTCCTCCAGGAATTTTGGGGAACACGTTCCACAGAGGAGCGACACTACTGTAAAGTATAATTTATTTTAAAATTCTTGTTCTCCTTTGCTACCTTGCTCTTGTCAAATGACCAAAGAAGTTCAATGTCGTTCAATTCGCAGCTCACTACAGACAATCACAAAAGATTAATTTCCTTGTCCAATGATGGCAATATATTTTCCAAAAGATACCCCTTGCCATGAAGTGCGGTCGCGCGTGTTCCAGTAGGCTTGCTTTAGTAAATTTGTCATATCATGTGGCGTTAGGTGGAAGCTTTACACTATTGCTTTCCATCCATTCAGTAATAGAAACCTTTCTCGATTTCGTAGATGGATTTCGCGATACTGGATTTATTATCGAGTGGTGCGGAGCTTAATCTAAAACAATCGCATATCTGTTTGGTAACTGTTCGAGAACGTTCTTAAACCTCTTCGTACTGTCTGGCATTAATTTCAGAATGATAATCTGCACCTTCTTTTTGCTCAATGAACGATAAGCCGGCATTTTGCGTGAACCCATCTTCGTTCCTAAAGTGGCACGCTGAAATTCTTTTTTCAGAACTGGACGGTGTTTGAATTCCACCTTTCCAGCCATTTAACTCTTGAACGCTTCCTCTGTGCTAATCAAATGGTTCAAATGGCTCTAAGAACTATGGGACTTAACATCTGAGGTCATCAATCCCCTACAATTAAAACTACTTAAACCTAACTAACCTACGGACATTACACACATCCATGCCCAAGGCAGGATTCGAACCTGCGACCGTAGCAGCAACGTGGTTCCGGAGTGAAGCGCGCCTAGTACCGCTCGGTCTCAGAGGCCGGCTGTGATAATTATATATGTTTTATAATGCATAAGGCATTTTTCCCTGCCAACCGAACTTTCCGGAATGATTTACACCACTCCAACTCTCATCAGTGTAACAAATAGCCCATCCAGCGTTGTGCAAGTGTTTTATTTCCGGCAATAACTCGTCTCTTTCTCCTGTTAGTCGGTTATTTTCCGTCCGCACTGGTATTTTTTAACTTTTTGTATAAGAAGCCCAATTTTCGACTATCACGCCAAAGGGTTACTCCACTCACATCAGGAAAATCCCACTTGAGTCTTCAACGTGCCACTGTTTGAAACTCCATTTCCACATAGAAATCTTGGATTTTTATCTTCTTATGACTTCCTGTGTAAAGTTGTGCGATACAAACTTCTGTCGCCTGCTAGAATTCTTTTTTGGTGATACAAGACATGAACTTTCTCTATATTCTCTCGAAAGTCGTTTCACTTTACTTCGCTAATACTGAGACTTACGTAAGTAATTTCTCTTTACTGGCTGTCCTTTTTCAGCCTCAAAGTAAGCAAGCTCACTGATCACTATTTTCTCAAAACTCCGTAAATGATGCATGGTTTCCAACAGGTACAAGTCAACTAATTATGTTACGAAAACTGTTTCACACGAATACACAACAATGAATGGGAACACGACTGTTTCCAGTCTGACGGAAAGTCGAGATGTAAATACTGGAGCAATGGACAATGAATAGGAAATACTGTTCAGAGGTTCGGCAACATAGCACACGCGACCACGCAGCGTATAGAACGCAAAAGCAAATAAATCAAAGTTGTGATACTAGCACTTTATGTAGATTTACGTGCATAAACTCATAACAGCTATGAAAGGCAACAACAGAGCTTGCATTTACACTTCTAGTCTTCTTAAAATGGGGAATTAATTAGACATATTGCAACGACCAACGCCCACCACTATTAGGACTAAACGACTAATAGGAAAGCACTGACAATTCGCCTGGAAGTTGGGTATTGTTGTATCTTTAAAGTGTGCAAATTAAATTTTTCTCCTAATTGCGGCCTGACTTTTATGATTCTTCAGATTTGACACAAACCAAAAAAATGGTCGAAACAGAACGGTTTCTCGTAAATATTACGGCTTAGACCACCCCCTTTTTAACTATAAAGTAATATTCGTACTCCAAATGAAAGTAGATATCTCCACGATTCCGGCAAGATACATTGAAGCGCCAAAGAAACTGATACGGGCGTACGTACTCAAATACCGAGATATATAAACAGCCAGAATTCGGCGCTGCAGTTGACAACTCCTGTATAAGATAAAAAGCGTCTGGCGCAGTTGTTAGATCTGTTACTGCTGCTGAAATGGCAGGTTGTCACGATTTAAGTGAGTTTAAACGTGGTGTTACAGCATCTCCGAGGTAGCGATGACGTGGGAATCCGGTAAAACATCAAATCTTCGACATCGCTGCGGCCGAGAAAAGATCCTGCGAGAAAAGGACCAACGACGACTGAAGAGAATCGTACCCTTGATGACTGCACGACGCAAAGCTTTACTCCTCGCCTGGGCCCGTCAACACCGACAATGGACTGTTGATGACTGGTAACATGTTGCCCGGTCGGACGTGTCTCGTGTCAAATTGTATCGAGCGGATGGACTTGTACGGGTATGAAGAAAACATCATGAATGCGTGGACCCTGCATTTCAGGCAGGGACTGTTCAAACTGGGGGAGGGTCTGCAATGGCGTAGGGCGTGTGTAGTTGAACTGATATGTGCCCCCTGTTACGTTTAGATACGACTCTGACAGGTGGCACGTACATAAGCATCGTGTCTAATCACCTGCATCCATTCATATCCATTGTGCATTCCGAAGGATTTGGGCATTTCCAGCGCGACAATGCGACACCCCATCCGTCCAGAATTGCTACAGAGGGGGGAGGGGGGGGGTGAGAGCATCTCCGAGGTATCGATTAAGTGGGGATTTTACCATACGACCATTTCACAACTGTATCGTGAATACCAGGATTCCGGTAAAACATCAAATCTCCGACATCGCTGCGGCCGGAATAAGATCCTGCAAAAACAGGACCAACGACGTCTGAAGAGAATCTTTCAACGTGACAGAACTGCAACCCTTGCGCAAATTGCTGCAGATTTCATTGGTGGGCCATCGACAAGTGTCAACGCATCGAACTGTTCAACGAAACGTCATCGCTATGGGCTTTCAGATCCGAAGGCCCACTCGTGTACTCTTGATGAATGCACGACAAAAAGCTTTACGCCTCGCCTAGGACCATCAACATTGGCATTGGACGGTTGATGACTGGAAACTTGTTGTCTGGTCGGACGAGTTTCGTTTCAAACTGTATCGAGCAGTTGCAGGTATACGAGTATGGAGACACCCTCATCAATCCATGGACCCTGCTTGTCAGCAGGGGACTGTTCAAGCTGGTGAAGGGTCTCCTAATGGTTTGGGGCGCGTGCAGTTGGAGTGATATGGAACCCCTGATACGTCTAGATACGACTATGGCAGGTGACACATATGTAAGTATCCTGTCTGATCACTTCCATTCATGTCCATTGTGCATTCCACCAGGAAAATGCGACACCCCACACTCTGAGTGGCTCTTCTGAGTTTAAACATTTCCGCTGGCCACCAAACTGCCCAGCCATGACCATTATTCATCTGGGATGCCTTGCAACGTGCTGTTCAGAAGAGATCTTCACCCCTTCGTACTCCTACGGATTTAAGGACAGCTCTGCAGGATTCATGGTGTCAGTTCTCTCCAGCACTACTTCAGACATTATTCGAGTCCATGTCACGGGGTGTTGAGGCACTTCTGCATGGTCGCGGGGCACGATTTAGGCAGGTGCATCAGTTTCTTTGGATCTTCAGTGTAGCAATAGTGGTACAGGATATCCTCTGCCACACAACGTACTGTGGGTGGCGAAGTATTTACATAGATGTAGACGTAGACGTGTGTCCCTGTTGAACTGTCCATGTTTTCCAGACACTTTAGGCTAATAGCTAACATACTGTCTGCGAACTACCTTCCGCTACTTAGGCCAGAGCTACTTTGAGGTCAGAGTAGACTGCGTGGCAACGGCAGGTAGGCATGCCAGAGGATACGGCCGTAATGAGGCGTGGAGCGCGGGGGCGGCTTCCGGCCGCAGGAAGCGGAACTCGCGACCCGCGACCGCGACCCGGGACCTCGCCGCGCCTTGCCTCGCGGCGGCCACCCCTATAAATCAGCCTCCATTAGCGTCAGCCGGCGGGCGGCGCACGGTTTTGATTTGTGGTTCGTCGCGGCCCCGCCCCCTGCGCAAACAGTGTGTTTAAGTGAAACCCGAGCAGACTGCTGGCCGCCAGATGCTGCGCACACTCGCCGCCTGGCACCGCCGTGCTAATTGGCACAGGCGGCACGGGTCACCGCCAGCCGCAGCAGCCATACCGCGGCGGGACGGAGGTGCCGCGCCGACACCAGTGGCGCAGAGTTCCAGCTACTTTATGACTACGCTGCTGGTCACGATTAGTTTTTCAGTGCAACCATACAATATACACTACTGGCCATTAAAATTGCTACACCACGAAGATGGTGTGCTACAGACGCGAAATTTAACCGACAGGAAGAAGATGCTGTGATATGCAAATGATTAGCTTTTCAGGGCATTCACACAATGTTGGCGCCGGTGGCGACACCTACAACCGATTTCTCATACACAAACAGCAGTTGATCGGCGCTGCCTGGTGAAGCGTTGTTGTGATGCCTCGTGTAAGGAGGAGAAATGCGTTTCCGACTTTGATAAAGTCCGGACTGTAGCCTATCGCGACTGCGGTTTATCGTGTCGCAACATTGCTGCTCGCGTTGGTCGAGATCCAATGACTGTTAGCAGAATATGGAATCGGTGGGTTCAGGAGCGTAATATGGAATGCCGTGCTGGATCCCAACGGCTTCCTATCACTAGCAGTCGAGATGACAGGCATCTTATCCGCATGGCTGTAACGGATCGTGCAGCCACGTCTCGATCCCTGAGTCAACAAATGGGGACGTTTGCATGACAACAACTATCTGCACCAACCATTCGACGACGTTTGCAGCAGCATGGACTATCAGCTCGGAGACCATGGCTGCGGTTACACCTGACGCTACATCACACAGCAGCGCCTGCGATGGTCTACTCAACGACGAACCTGGGTGCACGAATGGCAAAACGTAACTTTTTCGGATTAATCCAGGTTCTGTTTACAGCATCGTGATGGTCGCATCCGTGTTTGGCGACATCGCGGTTAACGCACATTGGAAGTGTGTATTCGTCATCGCCATATTGGCGTATCACCCTACGTGATGGTATGGGGTGCCATTGGTTACTCGTCTCGGTCACCTCCCGTTCGCATTGACGGCACTTTGACCAGTGGACGTTACATTTCAGATGTGTTACGACCCGTCGCTCTACCCTTCATTCTATCCCTGCGAAACCCTACATTTCAGCAGGATAATGGACGACCGCATGTTGCAGGTCCTGTACGGGCCTTTCTGGATACAGAAAATGTTCGACTGCTGCCATGGCCAGCACATTCTCCAGATCCCTCACCAATCGAAAACGTCTGGTCAATGGTGGCGGAGCAACTGGCTCGTCACAATCGCCAGTCACTACTCTTGATGAACAGTGGTATGGTGTTGAAGCTGCGTAGGCAGCTGTACCTGTACACGCCATCCAAGCTCTGTTTGAATCAATGCCCTGGCGTATCAAGGCCGTTATTACGGCGAAAGGTGGTTGTTCTGGGTACTGATTTCTCATGATCTATGCACCAAAATTGCGTGAAAATGTAATCACATGTCAGTTCTAGTATAGTATATTTGTCGAATGAATACCCGTTTATCATCAGATTTATTCTTGGTGTAGCAATTTTAATGGCCAGTAGTGTAGATAGGGGTAACGCCATCTACATTATATGTAACGAAAGACAACGCAGCAGATTCCACATCTAGAAATCGCATTTTAGTATTGTTTGTTGGGCAGAAAATCGCATTATACTTCGTCTGAGGAGGAAAAACATACTGGCACTTGTTGCAATTTGTAAGTAGGCTGTTTAGATTTTTATATGGGTAATGCCACGTAGCGCTCTATATGAAAATCACTGGCTGTGCTGTGTGCAGTATGTGGCTAGTTTGCATTGTTGTCTGCCATTGTTGTCATGAACTGCTATAGCTGGATGTGAACAGCAGATTGCGTTGGGCAGTTGGAGGTGAGCCGCCAGCAGTGGTGGACGTGTGGAGAGAGATGGCGGAGTTTTGATAATCTCTAAGACTGAATGTCAATTATGAATATTAAGGTAAATACATTGTTTGTTCTCTATTAATATCTTTCATTTGCTAACTATCCCTATCAGTAGTTAGTACCTTCAGTAGTTTGAATCTTTTATTTAGCTGGCAGTAGTGGCGCTCGCTGTTTTGCAGTAGCTTGAGTAGCGAAGATTTTTGTGAGGTAAGTGATTTGTAAAGGGTATAGGTTAAAGTTAGTCAGGGCCATTGTTTTGTAGGGGTTATTGAAAGTCAGATTGCGTTGCGCTAAATAATATTGTGTGTCAGGTTAAGCACAGTCATGTACAATTGTTCTAAGTGGACGTTTCATATGTAAAATTGTTCAAAGGGGACGTTTCATATGTCGACCCTTAGCCCAGGATACCTCACTGGAATCTTCTGATTTTTTCTTGTAGTTTGTGTATTTAGTGTAGCTTTAGCGCGTAATTGTAGAGAGAATCTCCTTGGTAGTTGCAGTCTTTCATTGTTGTACTGTAAAACAGTTGTGGCATGCATGTAGATTTGCACCAAGTATTTCGCAGCTGCAATTAACTAGATATTATTTTCAGTGCTATGTTAATGTGTTCTCTTATTTTTGCTATTCAAATTGTGCTTTTCTGTGTTATCGTGTGAAATATTGTGACAATAATGGCGTGTGAAAAACGTAACACTCGGCTCCAAAGTAAACTAAGAAATGACAGTGAAGACGAAAGCAGTGTGTTGGCCCCACCATGTAATGAGTTAACTAATGTTCAAAGTAGTAATTTGGTAACTGTGCATAGGGAAATGGAGCGGGCGTCAAACAATGGTGTAGCCAGTCAAACAGGTAGTGAACAGGGAAGCATTATCGATCGATCGGTCGGCAACAGCTCGCCTCAGGAATCCGAAATGATAGGACACAATTTTGCAAATACTGTAGATTCAGGTTTTGCGTCCTCACCGTTTTCTCAAATGAGTCAAGACACATTTTCTGCTTGTCAAAATGTGAATGTTGCCGGTGAAAATCCACTGCCAAAAAGCATAGAGAAACAGATTCCAGACACTAATACATTATTATTGCAATTAATGCAACAAATGGAACAAAATCAGAGACAAATGGGACAAAATCTTCAAAAGTTAGACACAATGGAACAAAATCTTCAAAAGTTAGACACAATGGAACAACACCAGAGACAAACACAGCAACAGTTAGACGCAGTGGAACAAAATCTTAAAAAGTTAGACACAGTGGAACAAAATCTTCAAAAGTTAGACACAATGGAACAAAATCAGAGACAAACACAGCAAAAGCTTCAAAAGTTAGACACCACACTTGAACAAACACGTGAAGATTTAACTACTGAATTACATAACATTGAATCGAAATGTCAGAAAGTCTGTAATGATGTAAAAACACAAATTTGTGAGCATTTCCAACCTATTTTTTCGCGGCATGAAAATACATTACAGAATCACGAAGCAGCCATAAAAGAACTGCAAACTATTGTTCATGAAAATCATGAGACCTTGCAAGCTAAAATTGACTCAGTTGCATCTACCGATTCGGTTACGCAACTTGCAAAAACTCAGGAAAACTTAAAGGACACAGTAGAAAGACACATGGGGGAAATTAGTTCATTATCAGAGAAAGTAGCCGAACTTTCGGATCAGGTCACTAACTTATCTACAAAGGTAGATGATGATCTGAATGACACAAGACCCATAGCCTTCACTGACACAGAAGAGTATGAACAAATTAGAAAATTCAAACAAAATCAAAATCAAATCAACACACAGTACAAAAGAGAAATGCGGGAAGTACAAGATCAGCTGACACAGGTAATACAAGAATTACGTATTTCAGAGGACACTCGCGCTCCAACACGGGAAGAGGAACTTAGAAATACGCAAAAGCCACAAAATAATAACACAGGGCATTTCGGTAATTATGAAAGAAATTGGCAAGGTACACCGAATTTTGAGATGGAACCGCCGACACGATATGCTACTCGCCGACACGATGATTTTGACTATAAGCTGTTCATTACTACACGTAAATTCAAAACATTTAAGAATTCTGGCAACGACATTCATCCACAAGCATGGCTCCATCAATTCTCTCATTGTTTCCCTCCCAACTGGTCACTGGAGCACAGGTTAGAATTTATGTGTGGCTACTTAGAGAATGAACCAGCTGTAAGAATGCGATCGGTCATTCACGATTGTCACAGTGAAGGAGAATTTTACCACGCCTTCCTCTCAGCATATTGGTCACAAGCTACACAAGATCGCGTAAAACATAGCATCATGATGATGAAACACTTTGAACAATCTGAATTTTCCAGTCTTGTCAAATATTTTGAAGACATGTTGCACAAGAATCAGTACCTGTCAAACCCATACAGCCCCTCAGAACTCATCCGCATTTGCTTAATCAAACTGCCTGAACATTTACGACATATTATTTTGGCAGGACGTTGCAAAGACGACATTGAAGCTTTTCAGGGACTGTTACAAGAACTGGAAATTGACACAGACAGTCGCGGGATGCGAAAACAGGAAAACAATCACTATAGGTCACATCCGTCACAATTCCGTGACGACAGAAACAATAAATGGCCACGACAAACCTATTCTTACAACGTAAATCGTGACCAAAACAGACACCACCCATATGACAACCACTGGCAGAGTAATAGTTACAGGGAAAGATCACCTTTCCGCGGTAATGACTATCACAGAGACAATCAGAGAAACAGACAATATGGGAACCAATATAACTATTATCAAGGGAGACAGAATAACTTTAGACGCAACGGTCCAGCGCGTAGTTACGATTCTGGGAGAAATTCTCCACCACATGACCGACAAGAAAGAAACTATCGAACCTACCGACATGACGACAGACGATATGATCGTAACGACAGACCTGAATTGCATCAGAACTGGCGAGATTTAAATAGAGCAGAGCACTCTCGTCACAATGAATTTGTAGAAGTTAGGTCTCCAAATCCCAATAACGATGCGCGCCAACAAAGAGACAATAGGCGATGACTCACACCGCTGGCAGCCACAATATGTACTTATGAAACTGACGACGGAGCTGCCGTAGCTAGTAATTACGTAAAAATGGAAGACATTAGAGACATCTTACTCCAGGAACACGACGTAAAACATAACAACATTGCATATCCTGTGATCCACATTACTGTAAATGACGTAAAATTTACGGCAGTACTTGACTCTGGCAGTCCCATTTCAGTAATTAGTGAAACAGCTTTTAGCAAATGCAACAAATCGAACGATTGCCCCACACTTCCGTTACGTAAGATTAAATTACAAGGTGCAATCTTTGGAAAAAGTGTAGATGTACGCCAACAAACCAATTTAGAATTCTTTTGCCAAAGCCACAGCTTCTCTATGAACTTTCTTATTGTTCCATTATTGTCGACGGAAATTATACTGGGAGTAGACTTTTTGAATGAATACAAAGCAATTTTAAGCTTTCACGATGCTGAAATAAGTTTAGAGAAAGAAGGTATGTCAATAGCTTTGAAATTTGAAGACTGGCTCTCAAACCATGATGAGGAAATTAATCGGCTTTACGTTCTGTTAGACAACAGTTCGGAATTTTCTACGGAACTAGACACTAACAATCACTCTGCAAGTACTGACAGGGATGACATCGACGGCATATTTGAAATTAATGAGTTAATTCAGAATAAAATTCAGACAATTGAGAATTGTAATGACACTGATAGGCAGGACCTTTTTGAGATTTTACAAGCACATTCCACAGTTTTTACTCACAAAACAGGAACAATCAAGGGGTTTCAATACCAATTTCGTGTTCGTGAGCATACTAAATTTTGTGTTAGACCATACGTAATTCCAGCACATTATAGGGACCGTGTTAGAACAGAAATACAATCTATGCTTGACGAGGGCATTATTGAGCCTGCAGTAAGCTCATACAACAATCCGTTACATGTTGTTGAGAAGAAAAATGGATCGATCAGACTTGTCTTAGATTCGAGACAAATCAATACTATCATTATTCCTGAAACAGACAGGCCGCAGACGATGGAAGAACTTCTTCAAAATTTTAATGGTGTAAAAGTGTTGTCTTCCATTGATCTCAGATCCAGCTTTTATCAGATCGAACTTCATCCAGAATGTAGAAAATACACAGCTTTCCTTTGTTTCGGCGTTTGTTATCAGTTTCGGAAACTTCCTTTTGGTTTGAACATTTCTTCAGCAGCATTCATTCGCGGGTTAAATTCCATATTACCTGAGTTCTTAAAACGTCACATCACCTTATATGTGGACGATATTCTAATAGCAGAAGCTTCATGGGAACAACATAACCGCATACTCAACAGTTTGTTACGTATTTTTGCAGAATCTGGAATTACAGTTAACTTGGAAAAGTCTGAATTCGGTAAGACGAAGGTGAAGTTTTTGGGACATATTATTTCTTCTGAAGGCATTCAGCCGGATCCTGAAAAGTTAGAAGCAATTAGAGCCATTCCAGTTCCATCCACAAAAAAACAAGTCCGCAGTTTTCTAGGTCTCGTAAATTTTTACCGTCGTTTTCTGAATATGCAAATTCTAGTTACACCAAAACTTTGTTCTCTCACTGGAAAAAATACTATTTGGAACTGGGACGAACAAGCACAGTTGGAATTCAATTCTTTGAAAGAAGCGTTACTTCACGCGCCAATACTAGCTCATCCAGATCTGTCACAAGATTTCTGCCTTAGCACAGATTCTTCTAAAGTCGGTCTTGGTGCCCACTTATTTCAAGAAGCCATAGAAAATGACACTACTGTTCAGAAAACCATTGCTTTTGCTAGCCGAGTGCTAACAAAATCTGAAAAAAATTATTCCGTAACTGAATTAGAAGCTTTAGCTATCGTTTGGGCATTTAACAAATTCCGTTTCTTTCTTTCTGGTAAGCACGTAAAAGTATACAGTGATCATCGTGCATTACAATTTCTTATGTCTTCAAAATTAAATCATGACAGGCTAAAACGTTGGGCATTGTTTCTGCAAGAATTCCGCTTCACAATAGTCTACATTCCCGGCAAGGAGAACATTGTTGCGGACGCGCTGTCACGCGCACCGGCTGAGCTTGAGAAAAGTAACACAGAAGGCAACCTCGAGAAAAATTTCAGTATTCTTTACACTCAGAAAGTCGCCTTTGAAAACTTCATCACCACATCTTTAAAGGACATTGCTCATGAACAAGATAAAGATCCGATTTGGAAAGACATCAAAAGTAAATGGCATGAAAAGACACACACTCAGATTCGGCATTATTACCTGGTTAGAAACAACATACTCTTCAAACGCTGCACTGTTGATGACAAGCTATGGGTACTTTGCATTCCAGACGATTTTGTTAATAAGCTCATTTGGTACATTCATTTCAGCTACGCACATTTTGGCCCACGAAAATGTTATCATATTCTTCGAACGACTTGTTATTTTAACAATATGGAAAAGCGAATTCGAAGAGTCTTGTCTATTTGTAAACTTTGTCAAAAGGCGAAACCGTCTACTATCTCACATCGTGCTCCGTTGTTTCCAATTATTCCTTCTAAATTAAAAGAATTTGCTGCTGTTGATCTTTTGGGACCCCTTGTCAGAACATCGAATGGATTTTCGTACGTTCTAGTCGCTGTTGAACTTACTTCAAAATTTGTTTCTTTCACTCCGTTACGTAAAGCCACTGGACGGTCTGTATCCAACGCCTTTGTTAAAAATTTCTTACGTGAAGTTGGACACGTTAGTAAAGTCATTTCAGATAACGGACCGCAATTCAGATCTGCTGTTTGGTCACGCATGCTTCGGAATCATAAAATCAAACCTGTTTTTATTTCATTGTATTCACCACATTGTAACCCGTCTGAACGGATTATGAAAGAAATCAATAAGCTTTGCAGACTTTATTGTCACAGAAAGCATCAGCATTGGGACAGATATTTACACTTATTTCAAAATGTGCTGAATGAAATGCCTCATGATTCCACTGCTTTACCACCTACTCTTGTACTGAAGAATGTAGAACCTCCGAACAGAATCAGAGAGCTTGTACCTTTCCCGAATACACGTAAACTTCGACACAAAGACATAATTGATTTGGCTCTTACAAATATAAAATCTGCAGCAGACTAAAGGAGAAAACTACACGGTAAAGCAAATGCAAAGAAATTATGTATTGGTCAGAAAGTTCTAATTAAAGCTCATTCATTGTCACACAAGAAGAAACACTTGAGTCACAAATTCTTTCTAGTTTACAATGGACCTTACAGAATCCGACGTATACCACATGATAATTGCGTTGAAGTTGAAACTCTGCGTACTAGGAAGAGTAAAGGTTTACACCACATTTCTAATGTAAAACCATTTATTGACAGATAATCTGCTTTTTAACTTAGTCTTTGCAATTTTCACTTCACGCTACTTGTACAATTTGTCACACTGAGAAACTGTTAACATGCAACCATGTTTTAAAGCTAACTAACCATCCAGTCAAGAACCAAGAGAACTTATTTAAACAGAAATTACGAATGCATTGTTATTGTGAACAGACGTCACAGTGTTATTGTGTGTGTACATTCTTGCTTGTTAGTTGCATGATTACGTAACGACTATTAGGCTTACATACTTAGAACATATACCAGCACTGCTAATGAAATTTTCATGCAACATTTTGGTTTGATTGAGAGTGGATTCTGGATTTGAGGTGCTTTCTGTGAAATGCTAGATGACACAGTGGTTAGTTTATGTGACAGCTACACGATTTTATCACGACGCTGCTAATGCGTGACAATTTACAATGTTGCTTTCGCGGTGTATCTGTTTTATATCTGCACAGTTTTTTCTGAATTCTTCTATAAAGTGAGACATGTTTTAGTGATGACTTTTGTGCTATTGCTACAAGGAGACAGCCTTTTCCGTAGGACAACAATACGTTACAGCACAGTACGTTCTTCACCACGACAATAAGCGTAATAACTAAGAAATCTATACGCAAAGCATTTCACTTTTGTGTATCATGAGGTAAGTACATTGACTTCTGCAGAACTTAGCTTTCGGAGGACAATAACTACGACACTTCCCAGAGATTATTTTACAGCAAGACGCATATTTAGCGCTACAGGACACGTATTTGAGTGATTAATTTTGTACTTAAAACATTTATTTTTAAAGATTTTTGAATTACAAAGAAAGTTTTTCGTGATACATTTCATTCCATTGCTGTAATCTGTAACACCTGAGGATACAATTACAAAACCTCAGGGGGGTACACGCCTACTTTGTGTACCATGTGTTTGGCAAGCACAAGGAGCCCTAGCTAATATGGTATTTGCTTATACAATTTAACACATCGGTACCATATTTCTCTAACACGAATTACACAGCTATCTGATCATTTAACAGAGAAACAAACATTTTTTTTTACGTCAGTGACAGATGTTTACGTAATTACACCGTTGGGTAACTTCACACTTAAGAAATTGTACTTTGTCTGTACCTTTTGCACTGTTCATATTTTTTTGGTACCATTGTGATACTATGAGAGCTTTGAATGATGTATTTTGGTATGAGATCATAATTTTTAAAGTACGTTTGAGGTAGATGACACTACCGAAATGAGCAGAGAATTTTCTTTAGGTTTTGAAATCATTGGAAGAAGCTACGACGTTTTTGACATTTGACTGAGGTGTTATGATGTTATTTTTACGACGACGATGTGTATTATGCTGTTGAGGTATGTTTATGTCAATAAAATTCTTGACCTGTGAAATGTTTTTATATGAGACTGTCACTGTAGCGGAAACTACTGTCGTAAATATTTCCGTAAGAAAGTGACCACCTGCACGCGTCGTCGGCACACAGCTGTGTCAGACACCTGGAGAACAAGCCATTAGAGTGAGGGCCTTTCCGGAAGCACAGGTAGAAAAACAAAAAAGGGGTTAACCAATGCTATTGACAATCCTTTGTAGAGGGCATCGCTAATGCGACACGCTCGTTACTTGAAAACATATGATTTTTGTAATGCGTTGTGGGCACACAGCTGCGTCAAACACCTGGAGAACAAGCCATTAGGGCGTGCCTTTCATCGCTAATGCGACACCCTCGTTACTTAAAAACATATGATTACTCGCACTTTGTGCTAATTATTGAAATGCTTATGAATTGACAAGAAATATTTTTACATCTGCACACCTGATTATGACAAGAGTCTTTCTACGAGAGTTGAGAGCAATTAACTTATGAAATGAAATGTCACATGACTACTGAATGATATTTTTATGCTTTGCTTTTCATAGTTGCTTATTTCATTTGATGTCTGGTTTCCAGCTGTGTTGCAGCATTGCTTTTATAAAATGAGATGCATTTGCTAATGTGAACTCTTTCTGTCAACAGATCTATTAAATGATAATTTTGTAATCCACATTCTTTAAAAAAAAGGAGCACTTGGAAAGGAAAGAACAATAAGAAGTAACTAATAACAGTAACACTTAATTTTCTTTTCAAGTACATGGTAGTATTTTTTTTACAATCAGTTGTTATGGTGCACCACTTTATTTGCATAGACATTAAGATGTGAATATACATTTCCCTTGTCTGCATTGTTGTTTTTACTGTAATATTTTTTCTGCTTGAGCTATGTCATGTTTAGGTATAAGTTGCTGCTGTTTGTCAGGCATAGTGTTACTGAATTTGACTTTGTGTTACTCTTCTAAGCTAGTTTTTCTTGTTTCCTGCATTGCCTTATATTAGTTGTAATATTGCACTTGCTTTGCTAATTTATGCTGCTAGCTTTGCCAATTTGCATTTTTTGTCATTTCTGTTTGTGTTGATTTGTTGTCATGCTGCATTGCCTCGTCCCTTGGTATATATATCTGAGCTCAGTAGATTTAAGTTAGCTTAAGAGGGGGTAGACTATATAAGAAACTGACTATGGAGAATAGGTAAAGAATGCAATGCGAAGTGATATGAAAAAGATTGGGCCCAAATGAGTATTGTACAATCAGAAATAATATGAATAGAATACAGGAAGGAGGTATAGATAGGACTTTTTGGGAATAATGATGAATGAAGGGAGATCTCCGAGAAGTAAAGAAAGTTTTGAAAATACTGCAGTAAAACAAACCCTGTCCTTTCCTTCTATTATTCCGCTATATGTTTGTGTACCCTTGTGTATTTGTGTTTTTCCTGTCTTTATGTGTTTAGCTGATGAGAGCTATGTTGTAGAATTTTTCTAATACTCTGTTATTTTCTTTGTAATGATGCTTAGACATTATTTATTCTGTTTTGTTTTAATGCTCATGTGTGAAATTGATGTTTCGAAAGTGATTCTGATCTTTTATGTATGTACTCATGTCATCATTCCTGTAACACTGATGTATATGTTTATTTCTATTGTTTTGTAAAGCCTGCACTACAAATATTATCTGTATTGTTATGTTTTTAATGATGTATTTTGTATCTTTGTAATTGTATTCTTATGTTCTATAATTGTAATTGACACCAGTTCATCATATTATCAACTTGTAAGCATTCATTTCACTGCACACTTTTCTGTTGGTCATACTATATGGACACTATGTGAGAAGTTGGGACTGTTCGTGTTTGCACGTGTGTTACTAATTCAGCAAGGGACTGGATAACAGCATTGCTGGTTCTAAGGACAATTCCAAAAACTTTGTGAGTGCACAAGTGGTGGTTATGGACTTGCTCTATTATCCGCATGACTCTTCAATGGTGATTGTGCACCTGCACAGTTGCAACAGATGGCTGCTGGCCGTCTCTACAAGGACTACAGTGGGTCTGCATCTTTGATGGCCCACCAAAACCATTGTCTCTACAAGGACTACAGTGGGTCTGCATCTCTGGTGGCCCACCAATACCACAATCTCTACCAGGACTACAGTGGGTCTGCTCTGTGATGACCTACCTACCAATATTCGTCAGAACTTCGAAACGTCGACTGACTCTGCTGTGGGTTTGCTCTGTTGTGGCCCATTACCTGTCAGCATTTCAAGAGTCAGCACTGTCTTTCCGTTGGAAGGACAACACTACTTCTTCAAGACTGCATGGAAATCCACTACTTCTATGTGCAATTTTTTTTACTAATGAGACTTTGTGAAAAACAAAAACTGTAATTACTATTATGATGAACAATCTGGACTGTCTTTATGGACTGTGAGAAAATTTTAGCTGTTGACCAACATTGTATAAATAAGTGTGTGCATTTTATATCTTTGTTACTGTAATTGTGAAAAATTTTTGTCAAATCTGTATTGGCCAGTGCCCAACACCATTTGTAAAAATTTTTGTGGGGAGCATGGGGGCTATGTAAGTAGGCTGTTTAGATTTTTATATGGGTAATGCCACGTAGCGCTCTATATGAAAATCACTGGCTGTGCTGTGTGCAGTATGTGGCTAGTTTGCATTGTTGTCTGCCATTGTTGTCATGAACTGCTATAGCTGGATGTGAACAGCAGATTGCGTTGGGCAGTTGGAGGTGAGCCGCCAGCAGTGGTGGACGTGTGGAGAGAGATGGCGGAGTTTTGATAATCTCTAAGACTGAATGTCAATTATGAATATTAAGGTAAATACATTGTTTGTTCTCTATTAATATCTTTCATTTGCTAACTATCCCTATCAGTAGTTAGTACCTTCAGTAGTTTGAATCTTTTATTTAGCTGGCAGTAGTGGCGCTCGCTGTTTTGCAGTAGCTTGAGTAGCGAAGATTTTTGTGAGGTAAGTGATTTGTAAAGGGTATAGGTTAAAGTTAGTCAGGGCCATTGTTTTGTAGGGGTTATTGAAAGTCAGATTGCGTTGCGCTAAATAATATTGTGTGTCAGGTTAAGCACAGTCATGTACAATTGTTCTAAGTGGACGTTTCATATGTAAAATTGTTCAAAGGGGACGTTTCAAATTCAGCAGTCACAGGAACGCGGCCTGTGGTTTACTGCTCAGCAAAATGGCTGCTCACGTTCTAGGGGATCCCACAACTGTAATGCAAGTACGGATTAAATCGGTTCAGGATGACTATATTCATTATCATGCTGGATTTCAGTTATTCCACGCGATTAGCGCCCGAGACGGCAGATTGTACAGCCACGGCACGTAGCTCAAGTCAGGAAAGTAGCTTCTTTCCAGCGAGACAAGCATCCACGACAACACTGCGTCGACGTCTGGAGCTCCAAGGACAGTCAGAACGGCGACCATTTCAGTGGCTTCCCTTGACGCGGCAGCGAACAGAGGCGCGGCCACAATGGTGCGCCCCGAGTGAACACTGGATACAGAAGTTGCACAGCGTCGTATTTTCAGACAACTCCTGGGTCTGCGTGCAGCGTCATGATGAGTGATTTGATGTGTGCATGGGCCCAGCCCAGCACTTGTGCATCATGCCATGGAATGCCGTTGTGCAGACAACACTACCACCTCTGATTAATATAGTCGGTAATTTCCACAGCAACTACTGCATTTCCGACGTCATATGCCTAGTGGCTGTGTCCTATCTTGAAGGCGGCATTATCTTTAAACAAGATAACAGAAGCCATTGTGTAGTCTGTTCTTTCCTAGCCTACTTCGATAAAGAGGGCGTTGGGGCGTTACCCTGGCCAGCGCTTTCTCCTGATCTCTGACCCATTAAGATAAAGGTCATGGTTCGATGAGAGATTGGCATGCCACCACTCTGCAGCCACTATCCTTGTAGAACTCTGGCAAAGAGCTGAAACAGCATAGAATGACTTACCTGTTTATAAGATTTTCAACGTGGCAGTGCTTCAGCAACTGTGCATGCAAGAGCTTGAATGGATTGGCGACAACACAAATTGTTTGCAAAATTCAGGTTTATTAAATAAACATTGACCATGATTTCGACAGTTTCAACACTGTCTTTTGCAGAAGGTATTGTATGTAGGATCACATAATGTATATGCAATATGGGAGTCGTTGACTCTGCCAATTACACGTGCGTGTCATCCACTTAATCACCATTTAAAATATATGATTTAAAAGTAGTTGCTCTCTTCTGTAGATATTTCAAAAAGTTTTAAGATAAAGCTGTACAGTAGAGAGATACTAGTCTTAAATCATTTTTTTTAATGGAGATTAAGTTGACGACACGTACATGTACTAGACAGAGCCAACGACTCCTACATTGGATATACACTCCTGGAAATTGAAATAAGAACACCGTGAATTCATTGTCCCAGGAAGGGGAAACTTTATTGACACATTCCTGGGGTCAGATACATCACATGATCACACTGACAGAACCACAGGCACATAGACACAGGCAACAGAGCATGCACAATGTCGGCACTAGTACAGTGTATATCCACCTTTCGCAGCAATGCAGGCTGCTATTCTCCCATGGAGACGATCGTAGAGATGCTGGATGTAGTCCTGTGGAACGGCTTGCCATGCCATTTCCACCTGGCGCCTCAGTTGGACCAGCGTTCGTGCTGGACGTGCAGACTGCGTGAGACGACGCTTCATCCAGTCCCAAACGTGCTCAATGGGGGACAGATCCGGAGATCTTGCTGGCCAGGGTAGTTGACTTACACCTTCTAGAGCACGTTGGGTGGCACGGGATACATGCGGACGTGCATTGTCCTGTTGGAACAGCAAGTTCCCTTGCCGGTCTAGAAATGGTAGAACGATGGGTTCGATGACGGTTTGGATGTACCGTGCACTATTCAGTGTCCCCTCGACGATCACCAGTGGTGTACGGCCAGTGTAGGAGATCGCTCCCCACACCATGATGCCGGGTGTTGGCCCTGTGTGCCTCGGTCGTATGCAGTTCTGATTGTGGCGCTCACCTGCACGGCGCCCAACACGCATACGACCATCATTGGCACCAAGGCAGAAGCGACTCTCATCGCTGAAGACGACACGTCTCCATTCGTCCCTCCATTCACGCCTGTCGCGACACCACTGGAGGCGGGCTGCACGATGTTGGGGCGTGAGCGGAAGACGGCCTAACGGTGTGCGGGACCGTAGTCCAGCTTCATGGAGACGGTTGCGAATGGTCCTCGCCGATACCCCAGGAGCAACAGTGTCCCTAATTTGCTGGGAAGTGGCGGTGCGGTCCCCTACGGCACTGCGTAGGATCCTACGGTCTTGGCGTGCATCCGTGCGTCGCTGCGGTCCGGTCCCAGGTCGACGGGCACGTGCACCTTCCGCCGACCACTGGCGACAACATCGATGTACTGTGGAGACCTCAAGCCCCACGTGTTGAGCAATTCGACGGTACGTCCACCCGGCCTCCCGCATGCCCACTATACGCCCTCGCTCAAAGTCCGTCAACTGCACATACGGTTCACGTCCACGCTGTCGCGGCATGCTACCAGTGTTAAAGACTGCGATGGAGCTCCGTATGCCACGGCAAACTGGCTGACACTGACGGCGGCGGTGCACAAATGCTGCGCAGCTAGCGCCATTCGACGGCCAACACCGCGGTTCCTGGTGTGTCCGCTGTGCCGTGCGTGTGATCATTGCTTGTACAGCCCTCTCGCAGTGTCCGGAGAAAGTATGGTGGGTCTGACACACCGGTGTCAATGTGTTCTTTTTTCCATTTCCAGGAGTGTATATATACACTCCTGGAAATAGAAATAAGAACACCGTGAATTCATTGTCCCAGGAAGGGGAAACTTTATTGACACATTCCTGGGGTCAGATACATCACACGATCACACTGACAGAACCACAGGCACATAGACACAGGCAACAGAGCATGCACAATGTCGGCACTAGTACAGTGTATATGCAACTTTCGCAGCAATGCAGGCTGCTATTCTCCCAGGGAGACGATCGTAGAGATGCTGGATGTAGTCCTGTGGAACGGCTTGCCATGCCATTTCCACCTGGCGCCTCAGTTGGACCAGCGTTCGTGCTGGACGTGCAGACCGCGTGAGACGACGCTTCATCCAGTCCCAAACATGCTCAATGGGGGACAGATCCGGAGATCTTGCTGGCCAGGGTAGTTGACTTACACCTTCTAGAGCACGTTGGGTGGCACGGGATACATGCGGACGTGCATTGTCCTGTTGGAACAGCAAGTTCCCTTGCCGGTCTAGGAATGGTAGAACGATGGGTTCGATGACGGTTTGGATGTACCGTGCACTATTCAGTGTCCCCTCGACGATCACCAGTGGTGTACGGCCAGTGTAGGAGATCGCTCCCCACACCATGACGCCGGGTGTTGGCCCTGTGTGCCTCGGTCGTATGCAGTCCTGATTGTGGCGCTCACCTGCACGGCGCCAAACACGCATACGACCATCATTGGCACCAAGGCAGAAGCGACTCTCATCGCTGAAGACGACACGTCTCCATTCGTCCCTCCATTCACGCCTGTCGCGACACCACTGGAGGCGGGCTGCACGATGTTGGGGCGTGAGCGGAAGACGGCCTAACGGTGTGCGGGACCGTAGCCCAGCGTCATGGAGACGGTTGCGAATGGTCCTCGCCGATACCCCAGGAGCAACAGTGTCCCTAATTTGCTGGGAAGTGGCGGTGCGGTCCCCTACGGCACTGCGTAGGATCCTACGGTCTTGGCGTGCATCCGTGCGTCGCTGCGGTCCGGTCCCAGGTCGACGGGCACGTGCACCTTCCGCCGACCACTGGCGACAACATCGATGTACTGTGGAGACCTCACGCCCCACGTGTTGAGCAATTCGGCGGTACGTCCACCCGGCCTCCCGCGTGCCCACTATACGCCCTCGCTCAAAGTCCGTCAACTGCATATACGGTTCACGTCCACGCTGTCGCGGCATGCTACCAGTGTTAGAGACTGCGATGGAACTCCGTATGCCACGGCAAACTGGCTGACACTGACGGCGGCGGTGCACAAATGCTGCGCAGCTAGCGCCATTCGATGGCCAACACCGCGGTTCCTGGTGTGTCCGCTGTGCCGTGCGTGTGATCATTGCTTGTGCAGCCCTCTCGCTGTGTCCGGAGCAAGTATGGTGGGTCTGACACACCGGTGTCAATATGTTCTTTTTTCCATTTCCATGAGTGTATATGTAAAAAGAGAATTTAAATATAAACAAATAAATCAGTTTATATTTGGAAATTTATTTTAACATTGATCATTGAAATTTCAGCATCTTAAACTTGATTCATAACTAAACTGGTGCCTTATTTAGGATTGTGAAAATGTGAGACTGTAATCTTACGGAACACATCAAATATGGAGCCAAGATTGAAAGACTGCATACAACACTGCATTCATAAAATAACACACGAAGAACGTCGTAACAGATGCAAGAGGAAATTAACCACAACCAACCGATTCAATTTTCACCCAAAGAAGTTACGTTCGTAGCGCAATCCTGTCCGTCATGAAATTACCACACACTGGTATACTAAATTCATACTAACTCTCTGTGAAATCTTCCCGAAAAGAATAGCTGAAGGCTACTTTGATGCATCCACCACATGCTTCACGTGGTCAACTTTGTGTACCCAAAGAGTGTAGCTCCACAATAATTTTGATAATTAAAATAAATTACATCGAAACGCAATTTACTAAATAAAAACCTCGAACTGGTTACTAATGTCTTACTATTAACCTGATGGGTCAAACAATTGTATAAGCACGTGGTACTGGTCTCACAAAGTACACCCCACGTGGGTTGAACATAAAGAAAAGTTGCTATACTGAAAAATATTGTCAAGACGAGACGTTATAATCTCACGCACATTCGAATTTAAGATTGATGATCTTAGTTAGAGTTACTGATCAACACGTGGTTCCACTTTACTCACAAAGTAGTGACAAAGCAACTACTGGAAGATATTCTGAACTGTACACTCGAATCACACTGCATTGCAATTTAAGATAACATTAGATATTTTAGAGCTAAACCTGAAATAAAGGTGATTAAATTTTCAGTTAGGCTGAACTTAAGAAATCCATTGTCCTGCGGACTTAGCAGACACGCGCTTAGCCGGAGATCTTACCACTTCAGACGCTCGCCGCGGACAGACTGACCTGGTCCCTCCCTGAGGGTGGCTCACAAATACAAAACGGAAATGGCCAGAGGGGCAGCTTCCTATACCAACATGACAAGGGACAGACAGGACAATACTAAGGATAGAAACCTCTTTGCTTTTAGAAAGTGTAGCTACCTGTTCCGACGTGGGTCCTACTGTTTTCTAGCAGACAGGATTGTCTGCTACCCTCAAGCATGCAACTAGAAATACATTTGCTCATTAATCCTCTCACACAGAAGGGAAGGGGGATGACAGTATCTTATTATATACAGTATATAAAAGAAAGCGGATGTAGGTTCCGTATGAGACTGTGTGACATGAATTACATATATGAATTACATATAACTGTGCTTTAAAGTGTAGTAGTGTGACAGATCGTTCTTGTTTATGTGTAAAAGTAACATGTTCCACTGCTCAGTCTCCTCCCAGATAGTCAGAAACACCACAGTAAATTTAGAAGAGGAATTTATGCCGTAAATGACAACATACTTAAGAAATTAACATGAAAGGAATCCAACAGAGACCTTTCACTCTATCCGTTGGCCAAGCTCTGTTCCACTCAGCTCAGCCGGTTAGAGCCATTGGTACACAGAAATGGCACACTGTGCATAAAATTTTGTGCCTGTTCTTCCTACTGTATTGTATATGCGCAATAAGTAGTTTTCGTTTCCTGTGAAACTTCTTGATATTGTAATTTTAATGACCAGCGTTGTGGTAACCACCTATTAACGTTACCTATGTCACTTTTCCTACACTGTTTATTATTTCTGGCGGGAGGTGGTTCCAGGTGAAAGAATATCTTGGTGACACACGTGTATCCTCGGAGACAACCTTCACTCATACGCATATGAGCAGTTCTGCAACTAGGCACTGCACGCGACAAACTACTCCGATAGCCTTGTAATGGCGTCGCTAGAAGTCTGTCATAATCACAATGCTCTCCCAACCATTCGTATCGACTTTCCAAATCATGGCCGCTATATTACCTTTAAAACTTAACTCCGCCCGAAGAGGTCAAGAAAGCCCAACGATACCGACCGGCCACCCTGTCATCCTAAGCGCACAGGCGTCACTGGATGCGGATATGAAGGGGCATGTGGTCAGCACACCACTCTCCCGGCCGTATGTCACTTTATGAGACTGGAGCCGCTACTTCTCAATCAAGTAGTTCCTCAGTTTGCCTCACGAGGGCTGAGTGCACCGAGCTTGGCAACTGTGTTCAGCAGGCCAGATGGTCACCCATCCAAGTGCTAGCTCAGTCCGACAGCGCTTAACTTCTGTGATCTGACGGGAACCGGTGTTACCACTGTGTTCGCTCCAATAAAATCCTTCCACAGGTGATAAATCTTTGCTAGTATTGGTACTCGATATGGGGACATCGACTGCTCACCACTGTAAGTTGATAATTCTGTGTATGATGACGTGTCTTGCCATGAGGCTAGATGTGTTTGATATTGACTGGAAGTGCTGGATTAACATTAAATTCCACTTCTTCTCAGTTTCTTCTACTACGTCAACAGATATCGGACTGTCATGATCGTCGTTAGCAACGTGTCTACTGTACTATGCACAGCAGGTCCAAGTAAACCAGCCAGCATGCAATAACAATCGATATCTAGCAAAGCCTGACAGTCGCTTCCAACTCATCTAGATGACCTGTCTGCAGGAAAAGAAGGCTCGATTACTATATAGAACGGTTTGTACAGGGTGGTTCAAAAATAGTTTTACAACCGTTGGCGACATGTTTCTAACACTGCCAGAAGTTGGTGTTCTGTGAGCGCAGACACAAGCCGACGAATTCACTATCGCTATGGAAATAATCAAATCTTGCTCATTTACTATACCTTGTCCTGTGAGACGATATAATACTCCATTGAAGGACGTCGATCAAACTGATATACCAACTCTTGCACTTAAGAAACGCTGAAATCAAGTACCTGAAGCTTTCAGGAGGCCTTGTCATGTTCCTTATGGTTCGAGAATTCTGGCAATCAGTACATAGGGTAACTACTAGACGAAATAGTTGGATCAGGTACCATTTTATTGATTTCTTTAACAAGATGGACACTGATCAGCGAGAACATTATGGTCACCGACCTATATTGATTGAAACCCGTCCAGGCGATAGTAGCGTCACCTAGCGAGGAATGACTGCTAGTCAGACACACGCACGTTGCATGTAGCTTCAGTGGGCGTGCTGTCCGTGTGTACAATGGGGTAGTTGCGGGATCTGTCTGAGTTTGACCGAGGGCAGATGGAGATGGCTCGGAGACTCCATACAAGCATTTCGGAAACTGAACGACTTGTCGAGTGTTCCAGGATTGCTGTGGTGAATGTCTTCAAGAAGTGGCGAACCCAAGGTGAAATCACGTCGAGACGTCCTGGGCGGCCACACCTCATTACAGACGTCGGACGTCGTAGGCTGGGCAGACTGGTAAAACAGGACAGGCAGTGAACTGTGGCGACAGTAACGTCAGAATTTAGTGCTGCGCAGAGTACAAGTGTGTCTGAATGCACAGTTCACCGCACACTCGTAACGGTGGGCCTCCGCAGCCGATGAACCATGCATATGCCAATGTTAACACCATGACATCAATAACTACGACTGAAATAGGCACATGACCATCAGCACTGGACGTTGGCGCAGTGGCAAAGCGTTGCATGATCTGATGAATCCCTATACCTCCTTCATGAAGCCGATGGGAGGGCGTGAATCCGTCGTCTTCCAGGGAAACAGTTCCTTGACACCTACACTGCAAGGCGGTTACAAGGTGGCAGTGGCACCATTAAGCTCTGGAAAACATACACGTGGGCATCCATGAGTCCAGTGGAGCTCGTACACGACACCATGACGGCCAAGAAGTAGCGAATACTGGTTGCAGACCAAGCACACACCTTCATGACGATCATGCTTCTCGACAACAATGGCATTTTTCAACAAGATAATGCGCCATGTCACAAGGCACCTAGTGTAACGTAGTGGTTCGAAGAACACAGTGGCGAGTTCCAGTTAATTTCCTGGCCTCGCCACTCGCCAAGTATGAACCCGAACGAACACATCTGGAATATCACTGAACGTAGCGTCAGAGATCATCGCCCCCTTGCCCGGAATTTACGGGAACTAGGTGTGGAGATGCGGTGCCAACTCCCTCCAGCGACCTAAAAAGGCCTCATTGCTTCCACGTCACGACGCATCGCCACTGTTATCGGTGCCAAAGGTGGACATACTGGCTATTAGGTAGGTGGTCATAATGATCTGGTTGATGAGTGTATATTGAGCAGTTAATAATAATGAGTTGCCACCAGCATTACAATGGAAAAGACGATTGGAAGGGTGGCCACAGAACAATTACGGGCACACAAATAATAATTTCAGTCGTGGTAGAAAAAGAATCAAATTAGCTTGGCATCAATACAGTACACAGCTGGAATATAATTTGGAAATTAAAGTGTAAAAAAATCATTAGAATGGTCGTGAGACCCACAGCTCATAACAACTCCAACTAATCGATTCATGACTGTTTAGCGAATGAAAAACCCCAAGAAAAAATTTGCCTTGTAGGAAAAAACTTGGGTAACCTCACGTAACTCAAGCAGTGCCTCGGAAACAGTATTTGAGATGTAAAGCGAAGTTAAGGCTGTTTTTTCTTCAGTTTGCCACGTAACCTGTAACTGAAAATATGCATTGCAGTTTGCAGCCCGCAGTGACCGTAGCCGAAGGTATTGGCGCCGACCATTGATGGAAGAGAGCCGCTAACGGGGCATGACGCTCGTTGTAGCTGGTCGACTGAGTGAAGCCAAAAACATCATCTTGTCGATGTAGATAAGTCGCGAGAAAGTTGAAGTAGACTCCAGAATAACTTGCCACAAGTCCATCTCCTTCACTTAACTACACCTGCCCTGATACCCTGCATTTTACTAGCCACCAACTATTATGGTGCGCAAGATATTCCTCCTGACCTCGGAACAACACTTGCAAATAAAACACCCTCCGCGACCAGTCACAAAAAGCATCCAGGTGTACCGCCAGCTCCTGACCTTGACATTGATTCCCCGTCTCCCATTGTATGATTTAACATGCATCAGCCTATGAAAACCGTACTTTCACTAGCCAGCAATGACCGAACGAAGGTATCCAAGGCCGGTTCTTCAAGATGGGAAATTCTGTGAATTCTAGCATCGTTACCAGTCCCGTTCACACGCAAGGAGTGCTGGGGACGTTTTAGATGTCACGTATGTCAATATTCGTGGCTTAGTGAGGCAGCGCCTCGAGAGCAAAAACAGCAGTCAGTTTCACTGTGGACAGCCAAAACCGCTCACTGATAGCTTTAACGAGGACTGGGTCACAATCCGACCATCCGTGAGGAGTTGGTTCACAGTGGCATCCTTTTGGGAACACAGTTACTAGGAAAATGGTGCTTGGCTGACATGTCGCTTTAGAGAGCATGAGAAAGTTGCTTTGCCACGGTTACAGGAAACCTCGCGTGCTAAGCCATGATGTGTACAGAGGAATCTGAATGTCACCAGCAGTGAGGTTGATAACAATGTGGCCGGCCGAAGTGGCCGTGCGGTTAAAGGCGCTACAGTCTGGAACCGCAAGACCGCTACGGTCGCAGGTTCGAATCCTGCCTCGGGCATGGATGTTTGTGATGTCCTTAGGTTAGTTAGGTTTAACTAGTTCTAAGTTCTAGGGGACTAATGACCTCAGCAGTTGAGTCCCATAGTGCTCAGAGCCATTTGAACCATTTTTTGATACCAATGTCCATTTACGATCACCCATCTACATCACTAGCAACTACGCCCTAATCGCTCATGAGCTGCATCCGTGAAACTGCGAGTAATGCAAGATAAACACAGAATGATTTGGGAAGCAAATGAAGAAGTGGAAGTTTGATATGCTAATCGCGCATGCAAATCAGTTTATTATGTGGTGTAAGGCCTAGGACATGCAGTCGCCTCACAACACCAAAACAAGAAGTTCACATTACCAAATTCCAAAAATCTTTTGTTTGTTAACGAAATTTTAATAAAACTTGATGTTTAGCTCATCAATCACACCTTGTCACCTTGAAAGTGTCATCAGCTCGAAAACTCATAGCAAATATTCATACAGTACATCTCAAACAGTAACATTAAAAAGTGTAGTGAAGCCCCTTATACATGAAGAACTTGTTTCTTAGTGCTTGCCAGGGTAAGCTATCTAAGTATTATTTGAGAGAGTTCTGAATAAAGTTCTTTCAGGCAACACCTGGAAGACATGCTGCACGAACGTATGCACCCCAGACAGTCACCTACATTTCCAAACCAAACATTAGTTTTAAACCGATGCTAATTCCTAGCCTGGACATCAGCACGTGGATTTAGATCGGCCCACATGTGTTGCTTGTGGATGTTTGTCACTCCATCTCTTTAAAATGATAAACGCAAACTTTCATTAATAATACTTGTTGTTGCTGTGGTTTTCAGTCGGAAGATTGGTTTAATGCTGCCCTCCACGGAACTCTATGCTGTGCAAGCCTCTTCAGCTCCGTATAACTACTGAAACCTATAATCATTCATACCTGGTTATTATATTCGTCTCTTGGTCTGCCTCTATAGTACTAATTCTACGATTCCTTGATGTCAGCCAAGTTGTGCCACAAATTCCTTCTCTCTCGCTCTCCATTTCTATTCAGTACTTCCTCATTGATAATGCGATACCTACCTAATCTACTGCATTCTTCCGTTGCGCAGCATTCCACAATATTCTTCACTCTTCTTGTCGGAAGCACTTATCGTCCGCGTTTCACTTCCGTACAAAGGTACACTCCAGACAAATGCCTTCAGAAAAAGACTTCCTAACTCTCAAATTTTACATTAGATATTAACAGATTTCTTCAGAAACAAGTTTCTGGTCATTTCAGTCTACATTTTATATCCTCTCCACTTCAGTTATTTTACTGCCAAACGCCAAAACTCATCTAGTACTTTTAGCGTCTCATTTTCTAATCTAATTCCTTCAGAATCCCCATATTTAATTCGACTACATTCCATTTCCCTTCTTTTACAGTTGTTGTTATTGACCTTATATCCTCCTTTCAAGACATCGAGCATTCCGCTGAACTGCTCTTCCAAGTCCTTTTCTGTCTCTGACAGAATTACAATTCCATCGGAAAAACTTGAAGTTTTTTTGTTTCTTCTCCCTGACCTTTTATTCATTCTCCAAATTTCCATCGATTTCCTTTATTGCTTGCTCAGGGTACAGACTGAAATCCACTGGGGACAGGCTACAACCCTGTCTCATTCTCTACTCAACCATTGCTTCCCTTTCAAGGCCTTCGACTCTTCTAACTGTCATCTAGTTTCTGTACAAGTTGTATGTAACCTTTCGCTCCCTGTGTGTTATCCCTTCTGCCTTAACAATTTCAAAGAGTGTATTCCATTCAATATCCTGAAAAGCTTTCTGTAAGTCTCTAAGCGCTATAAACGTAAGTTTTTCCATCTATCTTTTTCCATCTATCATCTAAGTTAAGTCGTAGGGTAAATAGTGCATCGCTTGTAGTTGCATTTCCCTGGAACGCAAACTGATGTTCCCCAAGGTCAACTTCTTACCACCTCTTCCATTCTTCTGTGAAAAATTGATGTCAGCATTTAGCAACCACGAATGATTGAAACGGTAGTTCGGTATAAGTCACAATTGTCTTGGTTTTCTTTCGAACTGGAATTATTGCATTCTTCTTGAAATCTGAGGATGTTTTCCCTGTCTCATGAAAACGGATTCTAGACATATATAGACATGAGCTTGTCTTGTTTTGTGTAAGGAACCTGCATAAACAAATAGGCAGTATTTAGTTAAGTAATACAGAAGAGCCCAAGGACGCTCTTGGACGTTCTTACAAAACAATTTTATTATCAATTAATCCTGGAATTGTCCGCACGCTTAGCTGAGTGGTCAGCGCATCTGTCTGCAGTGCAGCGGATCCGGGTTCGATTCTCGGCCGGGTCGGGGATCTTCTCAGCTTGGGATAGAGGATCGTGTTGCCCTCATCATCATGTCATCATCTTCGACACGCGAGTCGCACAATGAGGCGTCAACTGAAAAGACTTGCAACTTATCGGCCGAATTCCTCCAGGTGGAGGGGCCCCCCGGCCATCAGTGCCATACGATCACTTCATTTCATTTCAGTACTCGAATAGGAAGCAAACATTAACTGAAGAATGAAATTAAACTAATTTCGAGCTGCATGCAGACTGGAGTAGAAGTAGTAGAGGGTAATCACAGAGACTAATCAGGTGTTCGATATGAGGTTTCTTGACTCTGCCTTCTGCGACTTATTGTCTTCGTCTGTACCACTGGGTGATAACCTGTGAATACAAGAAGGACATGGGACGCTTGTCCGTATGCAGTATAACTTCTCGTTCATGAAGGTACGTTCCGTTACATTGAACGTGTAGCATTGAGAAATCAACGTATATAGGTGTAGCCCTGTATCGCGTCAGAGAAAGAGTCATGTTAAAGTACTTTAGGTCTCTGACCTTGTCAAGGATTTCAAGAATAAAGAAAAACTTTCCTACCGCTAGTGACCACAAATTAGGAGTATCTTGTGAACAAGTAACTGAAATACAGGTGCATCAATCACTTCTTTTCTTGATTGTTCCTTAGGGACGTCCATTTCCTGCAATCTGAAAACTGAAGACACGCTGGAATGGACATCTACGGTAATAATGATACTAGCAATAACGCTATCATCTTCATTGGAAATCACTTTATATCCACACCTGGACTGACGTCTCCGCTAGACTTTTACATACATTACGGCCTTATCCATCTTGCTCCTGTATTTTCCTTAATATACTCACGCTATTTTCGGTTAGGTAGTGTCCCTGGTCGGTTCGTATCTCCCGGAAACTAACAGAGAACTTCCTTGGTCCATCTATTTTCAGACGCCTGGGTAAATGGACTACCCAGCTCCGTTTCATATTTATTAACATCATAAATTCGTTCTCCACTTCAGTTCGTCCCCTGTAATATTTATGAGTTTTCAAGTCTCTTGTAATAATTCAGACATACATATTTTAATTCCTCTCTGGTTAATCCATAAATTTTGAATGGTTTTCGCAATGAAAGTGTAAATCTGAAGCTCATAAAACTACAGTGGTATTTTACAGTTTTTATTAACTCACTGTTTTCGACACGGTGTAAGAAAAGCTTTGAAAACTCACCTTTGTTTACGAAAAACATGCATCACTCTTCGGTTAATTTCGTTTTGTTGCCCACCAGCAGTCCTAAATACTAAAACCTTCAACTGATTTTATGGCTTCATTAGTAATGTTGCAACTCCTGTTCCTCATTCTGTTGTTTGTACATCTTCATAGCTCGTGGACAGCCATAAATTTGTCGATTCAAGGAGTCTTATTTCACTAAGGCAGTATGTCTTAAGACCTCTTTTTACTTACACAGTAGAATGAATCGAAGTGGCCTTGTCAAGGAACTGTCAGTATTAACTGTTGCTTCTCCCAGAGACATGCCGTAGCCGGCTGGAGTGGCCGAGCGGTTCTAGGCGCTACAGTCCGGAACCGCGCGACCGCTACGGTCGCAGGTTCGAATCTTGCTTCAGGCATGGATGTGTGTGATGTCCTTAGGTTAGTTAGGTTTAAGTAGTTCTAAGTTCTAGGGGACTGATGACCTCAGAAGTTAAGTCCCATAGTGGTCAGAGCCATTTGAACCATTTTTGACATGCCGTAAATCATATATCTCTTTTCCAAATCAACGGCACAGTTCATCGAATGAATAATAGGATGTGAATAATCTACTTGAATACTAGGGTTGTCGAGAAAATAAGTTCCGATCGGTCGCGAAATGGACATCACAGTGAAACCTGATGAACCTTTGCACAGATGTGTTGGGTAGTGTCTCTAGTATGAATGTAGATCGCATCAGGACGCTCTTTTCAGTTGTGAGCACACTGTGAGTGAGTAAAGGTGCCTACAACAACGACGTCTCCCGTCAAGTAGGAGGGCCCGCTGAGAGGCTTCGCCTTAATGAATGCAGCCCGCCTAACACAACTGCCACGCACTTCCTTATTCATGGCAATTCCCAGCTGCACTCTGCAGGGGCAGTGAAGACGCACCTGCAGCCTTTTCGATGGGATGTGTTCGTCCACCCACAACACAGTCCTAATTGGCTCGTCCTGAGCATCATCTCTGTTTACATGAAACGCTGGATACGAAGACAACACTTGGGTGCAGGCTACTCGTTATAGATCAGCGAAGAGAATTATAGGAAAGCACAGGCGGCTGCCTTCTATGATGATGGAGTTGGAAATTTGGTATAACGCTCTGACAAATGTGTAAGTCAGAGTGGTGACTATGTAGAGAAGTATCTGGAAAGTGTAGCTAACTCCCGCAAATAAAATGTTTCTGGTTTTTGTGGTGTCACCGCCAGACACCACACTTGCTAGGTGGTAGCCTTTAAATCGGCCGCGGTCCGTTAGTATACGTCGGACCCTCGTGTCGCCACTATCAGTGATTGCAGACCGAGCGCCGCCACACGGCAGGTCTAGAGAGACTTCCTAGCACTCGCCCCAGTTGTACGACCGACTTTGCTACCGATGGTTCACTGACAAAATACGCTCTCATTTGCCGAGACGATAGTTAGCATAGCCTTCAGCTACGTCATTTGCTACGACCTAGCAAGGCGCCATTACCAGTTACTATTGATACTGTAATCATGTACCGTCAAGAGCGACGCTCATCATTAATGGATTAAAGTTAAGTATTCCACCTGCTACGTCCGTTTTTCTAAAGTCTAAATTCCTTGACCTGTTCCAGACCTCACGCCAGCCTGCGTGAGCTGAAACGCGTGCCTTTCGGCTTCCTCTAGTACCCGGTGTTGGCTCTCCTGCCAACCCACAACAGTTTTCACTGTGGTTTCCATTTAGCGACTGATCCGAACTTACTTTCTGGACAACCCTCGTATTTTAATCACCTCTATACTGTATTACATGTGTAACTGTTATTGGATGATTGTGTAAGTGTTTGAATATTAAATTTGCACGGTAGCTGGTAAAAGAATGGACCGCGGCAGTCACGGGGCGAGATAGTTGCTTGGGTGTTTCAAACTTAATAAACATGCTCCCTTCATCCTGCTTTTTTAAACGGGAAAACCGTTCTCTAGCCAACGTCGTTTTAAGACTCGACAGAGAAGGGATCAGGCTATGAGAAAGACAAAAAAGTGATGCCTGGAGCGAGAGAGTGGTTGGACATTTCAAAACAAACGAATCTCTCCCCTCTGCTTTTTGAACAGAGGAATCTTTCTCTGGGTAGTGTGGTGGTAGGCATGACGGAGAAGGAGACAGTCTCGTCAAGTATGAAAAAGTTAGGACTGGAGTGAGAGATTTTGGTTGGTCACTTCAGAACTTCAGACTCAACGTATCTCCCCTCCCCCCTTCCGCCCCATCCCTCTTAAGAGCCATGAGTCATTTCACTGTATGGGGAGTTTACGGATCACTTCTGGCTGAACTGGTCAAGTGCCCAGTCGTCCCCTGGTCAGAGCCCATCTGTCTTGGCTTGGGAGACAGGTATCAAAATGTGTTAGTTTTTTGACTTACCGCTTTCCATTTCTTTTACTCGAACTCATTTATGTTGGGGAATGGACTTCTACTTTTGTTCCATGATATGGTGATTTTCTTTTAATAAGAGTTTCGTAAGCTTTCTGTGTTACTTTAGACAATGCTACTTCTTAACTCTGTCATCATTGGTTTATCGTAGTAAACAGCACTTAATGGAAGTGCATGTTTCACATGTGTATCTGCGATGGATGCGAGAGACTAATACGTTTCCTTTATCACAGATTATTACCTCTGTTCCTCCCCAACGTGTCCGCAGCTCGTGGTCGTGCGGTAGCGTTCCCGCTTCCCGCGCCCACGTTCCCGGGTTCGATTCCCGGCGGGGTCAGGGATTTTCTCTGCCTCGTGATGACTGGGTGTTGTGTGATGTCCTTAGGTTAGTTAGGTTTAAGTAGTTCTAAGTTCTAGGGGACTGATGACCATAGATGTTAAGTCCCATAGTGCTCAGAGCCATTTGAACCATTTTTTTTAACCTCCCCAACGATTGCACATCTGACATTTTAACTCATTCTTAAACTGTTGCTATTAAGGGGACCACTCGTTGTTGTAAATGTTTTGACTGCTGTTTTAAACTGTTTAAGAAAATAAAAGATTGTCATTGTATATTATGGAAGCATTTCTCCGTTTGTGCAGACAGATCTCTAGCATCCCCGAGACTTTTCCCACACCACAATTGGCATAATGAAAATGAGTAGGAGAGATTGTGAAGTTAGTTCCTTCAGTACTTAATCACGTCGTAAATGGATCATGTGCAATTACTCCAGATTCTATAAACACTCTGTTAAGTGACTTTCCTCAACACCTGTTTGCTTGCAGGTCGTTGTTCCGTTGAACGAAATTGAATTACCGTTTTTACAGGGCCGTGATCTAGTTGTCTTATCCCAATCACTAAAGCAACAAATAAGGAATCTGACATTAGGGAGTAAAGCGAAAGTAAAGAGATAGGGCTACGTTAACAAAAGTGTTCCAGTTAGTGACTCCCCTCGAAAGTAGTAGTGATAACTGAACGATTAACTTTGATTTGGCGACTTATTGCGAAGATATTAGACGTATAGGTCAACATTCAAAAAGACTAAATTCATTAACCCACTTGGGAACCGTGATGCAATGAAGCAGTGACACATTTCCGACTAAAATACCTTCACTCTACCATGATACAGTTTAACATACGAAGTATAATCAGTAAAAACACCATATTTGTATGAAGATTGAACCTCTTCTTTCAAACAGTATACGCAACTCATTTCCGCTGGCTGTAAAACACGTCGCGGTATCATGTTGTTTTACTCAGGTTGTAAACATTTTCCAGTAATAAAACCATTTATGACTGCAGACACTAATTACTGTCAGCTGACTATAATATTTTTCTCATTACTGAAGACAAAGTCGCTAAGACAGGACCACAAACAGTTCTGACTAACTGGTTCTTTACAAAAACACTGGAGACTTATTTAACGATCGTTAATGATCACGTGCAAACAGAGCTATGTACGAGTATGAAATTGTCTTCCGGTTTTTTAGTGAAAGCCAGTATCGACTTTCTAACAATAATTCAGGCAGTTTGTTACTCTTAATGAAAAATAATAACTTCTCTGAAAGTAATCACTGTTGTTCTTCTTCCCAGACTACTGCGCGGCACTCATTATGCTACAGAGTAATTAAAAAAATAATGTGTGCTAATATTGTAGAGTGATAAAATGAAACAGGTTAACATGATTTCCATTTGTCCTGAACCCCAGGAAGCATTTTGCCGAAGAATATTCCATTTATTATCACTTTTTTACAAGTCTAAGGACGCCAACTTGCCCTCAGAGTTCGATTCCGTGTATTCCAAACTACACTGATGCCGATAAGCATTTGTGAGGAAGGGACAGATTCAGCGAAGATATTAACACCACTGCTGCCTTGCAACAGTAAGGAACGAATAAGAGTCAGCGACATGTTGAAACTATGAGTCGATGCGTGGGATGCGATTGAGCGGTGCAGCGGACTGTACACTTAGATGACATAATCCAATGAAAAAAGATATGATCTGGGTTTGTAAGCATACTGTTGTATCGCTGATCTATCAATAGTCGCCCCTCTGTCGAGGGTGGTTGTAGCTTAGTTAGCACCGAACGCCGGCATAGAGCAGTGTGGCAGCCGTGACTGCACCACGCATTTCTCAAGATATTATGACACAGTTAAAAATGTTTGTCTCGCAAGCTGAGCATTTCATATCAGTGTTCATGTCAATATTAATGTTTGTCTAAAAAGTGACGATTCTTGTTCTCGTGTATCGTGTGGGGACGTCTATAACCAACCGCGTCGGGACGGTTACGGAAAGCTAACGTGGACTGGATTGAAGTTCCAAGTGAGAGAAACGTGGGTGCTTGGACTGTGCGAATATCAAGAGCGTAGGTACTTTCTCGTTTCGGATATCGCACACCGACTTTTTGAAAATCCGCACGGCGATTCAGTCAAGCGCTCGGTCGTGTAATGGGTGGAGGAATTGTTCAGTACTGACTGGAAGAACTGTGGTTTTCGTCAACTTATGAAGCAGCTTTTGAACTGAATTTCACGTGTGTTTTGTGCAGCATGGATTTGAGTTGGATAATATTACTTCAACAGTAACCTCAGTACGTCACAACAATTTACATGATTGGAATGCAAATACTGACTGCGTCATTTCTGGAATAATGTTAATTGTGAACAGTGCAGCGCAACGCTGTGCGCGTTTTTAACAGAATATACTGAATTCTAAGGGAATAAGATGTCATTGTTTGTGTGGATGGCTCCGTGCCCTGTTGGATCATAATTATTACAGGACACACAGAAACAGGCAGTGCAAGGAGAGGCGAGCAGTCGCTGCGGAAAAATCGGATACTTGGGGTTTAGGTACGCGCTCATTAAATATCCAACCCCGATTCCTGTGTTTAGTAAATACTTGTGCAGTACAGATATACTACATATTCCTCGGCCGCGTTACGCGTTGGAGCGCTGGTTGCGGCACAGTTCTGAGCTGTCAACACAGAGTATACTCTACTATGAGTAAATGAAGGCCGTTGACACATACAGAATGATTCAAAAAGAATTAACGGATCTCAGTCGTTTATTACAGAAAAATTATGAAAGATAGAAAACATATTCCTCATGTCACTGGATTGAGGAAGTTACAATCCTATGTTCACACTGGTACTATACCATACACACAACATGAGCATCATATGTTGCTCGAGAAACATCTAAACTATAGTCTATTTCGTTCCACACACGAATCAACAGTTCCCTGTTTGAATTTTCTCATTTTGAGAGTACTGAAGAGCGACCTGTTTTACTCATAAAAAATATTCAACAGCCAAGATCGCATAAAATGTTTCTTTACTTAATCCTTAAACGCATGATTTTTTTTTATTTCAAGCTGTAAAAATTACCATGTTTAGTTTATAGTGCCTACATTACGAAAAAATAATGAAAAACTTTTTAAATTAAATTAACAAAGTATTATTGTTGACAATCGCAACAAACACAAAAACAGAACTAATTTCAAATCTATCGTAAAGACACTCGAATTTACTGTCTACACCATATCTACCTACGTTTTCAAAATAAAAAAGTAATTTTCGAACCCACAAATCAGTGCACAAACACCAAAGAAACGTCTCTACTTTGCGCCAAAGCACACGCGTGGCAGAACATCCACACAGCTGATTGTCGAACTGGTTCAGTTCATCCTACCATTTACTATCGCTATGAAGAACTACTAGCAGCTTAGCAGGTGCAGTAGAATGTATACACTTGAACATGAACGTAGATAAATGTAAGATATTGTTCCATACATAGAAAAAGAAATCCACTACTGTACAAATATACTATTGATGTCTAATTGCTCTAATCGCTGGAAACAGTGTCTACCATAAAATATCTAGGAGTAACTATCGAGAGCGACCTTAAGTGGAATGACCACATAAAACAAGTAGTAGGAAAAGCAGATGCCAAATGAAGATTCCGAGGAAGGATCTTAACGAAATATAAGGAAGTGGCTTACAACTCGTTTGTTCCACCGATTCTTGAGTACTGTTTATCAGTCTGGGACCTTTTCCACTTAGCACTGATAGAGAAGATTCAACTACATAACGAATTTGTTACAAAATGTTATTCAGTGTAGGATACATCGAAGAAATAAAGTCTGTAGCAGATCAGCTACACTATGCATTAAAGGGTTAAGACAAATAAATAAAGAAATATTTTGTGCGATCTTGGCTGTTGAGTGATTTTTTTAGGTCCCTGTTTGTCGAATCGGCAGCTTCAACAATTCGGTTTCTCAGTTCTTGAAGAATAGCTGCAACAGGTGGGGCAAAGACTCTGTCATTTAACTACTCCAACAGAAAAAAATCACAGGGTGTGAAGTCTGGTGACATGGAAGGCCAAAAGCGATGAACAAGGTTTTGTTGCCCACCTCTTGCACCCCAACATTATGGGATGATGTTGTTGGGATAATTCTGCACTTCTAGGTTAAAGTGAGGCGGGATGTCGTCAACAATTAAAATTAAATCGTTGGAGTCTTCATGAAGTTGTGGATACAACCAGTTTTGCAGGTATGACATTCCCGTCATAGTTTCTTCTGCAAAAAAAAAAAAAAAAAAAAGGTCTATAAACTTTGTAACAGAAACAGCGCAAAACACATTCAGTTGCAGTGAGTCTCTTTCATATTTGAATATGATGCCAGGATTTTGTGACCCGCAAATTCTGACATTACGGCGGTTTTCTATACCCGATAGGTCAAAGGTCGATTCGTCCATGAAGATGAGTCATTCGGCAAAAGTGTCCTCCGCCATACCCTGTAAAACTGAAAAGCAAACTTCGTACCTTGTATTGAGGTTGCAGGTTCGCAATCGCTGCAGTAATTGCAACTCGTAATAATTCATATGCAGACGTCTTTTCAGAACACGCTACTCCGATGTTTGAAGAAGTCGATGTTCCTGACTTGCCCTCCTTGTGGACTTCCGAGGGCTCCGAGTGAATGTATCTCGGATACGCTTGGCATTATCATCAGTCGTGTCTGTCCCGATACCTGAGTGGTCAGCGTGACGGATTGCCGTCCTACGGGCCCGGGTTCGATTCCCGGCTGGGTCGGGGATTTTCTCTGCTCAGGGACTGGGTGTTGTGTTGACTTCATCATCAGTGCATCCCCATCCGGCGTGCAAGTCGCCCAATGTAGCGTTGAATGAAATAAGACCTGCACCAAGGCGGCCGGTCCTTCCCCGTAAGGGGACTCCCGGCCAATGACGCCAAACGCTCATTTCCATTTCCATCATCAGACGTGTGTGGCCGACTAGTGCTCTTCCGTTTGCTTACGCAAAAGGAAGACAATTTTGTATGCCAGTCAAAAACTCCTTGTGCAGAAGCCGCTTCTTGCTGAATCGACGCGGAATGCACTTCGCACTTGAACAATGGATTGACTTCGTGCAAATTCCAAAACACAAAATTATTTCTCTTGTGGTATAGTCGCCATGTTGCTACAAAAGAACAGCAGCGCAGCTGCAGCAGAACTTTGAATTTTGAACGGAGCAATGAGTTTTATCTTTTATTGTTTGGTTGTAACAAACAACTGAAATCGGTTCTTTCTTTTTTAATCACCCAGTATATTGTTCGGAATAGGTTATGGAATTTGGAGTCTAGGAAGCCTGCTTACAACAAATCGTAGTAAGTAGTAATGAGTTTTATTACAATAAGAAAATTTACAGTACTCAGCTTCAAAAAATGGCTCTGAGCACTATGCGACTTAACTTCTGAGGTCATCAGTCGCCTAGAACTTAGAACTAATTAAACCTAACTAACCTAAGGACATTACACACATCCATGCCCAGGGCAGGATTCGAACCTGCGACCGTAGCGGTCAGTCGGCTCCAGACTGTAGCGCCTAGAACCGCACGGCCACTCCGGCCGGCGTGCTTAGCTTCTGCAGTTACACAGATGTGACGCAAGCTAACGGCGATTTACGAAATAAGCAGTCTAATTCAGTATAGACGTTTGCAACTCTGTGTTACATGGTACAAGTGAAGCAACAGGCGTTGACGCTTCTATCCAAGTCGCTAATCTTGAAGCTGCTATTGAACTGGCTCGTCACCAGTCGGTCGCGGCGCTTACGTCCTCTTCACATAGGGGCCGCTGCTGGCGCGTTGTCGTCCTGGAGAGAGGTCCGGCCGGCGTGCTATTGGCTGACTTTTTCGTCGAACCCGACTGGCGCGCCGGCGCTTGCCTTTACGCCGTAACATGAAAATATTGGGGAGCGAAATTGAGAAGGAATAACTTACCCTTCAAATGCGCTATAGAATAAAAGTTGTGCGTTAACTTACCCCGTATTACTATGGTGTTCAGAGGCGCAAAGTTAACACACTTGGCAGAAAATAATCTGTGACACAGGAGGGAATTTAATGGTCAACTCCGCTAACAGGTTTGAAGAAATGAGCACTACAAACAATCACTGTAGTGATCTATATTACAATCACTCAGTTTCGATTCTAATGAGTCATCAATGAGTCATCATCAGAACTAAAAATTCGGTATCTTGTTACGGGAGTAGCGCTTTAAGATATCGCGAAGTAAATATTGTGTTCGCTGACCTGTGGAGAACAATGTTGGTTGTAGGCAAAAAAGTATGCAAGCTTTGGTCGTTATCACAATCAGTGGCGTATCTTTCTACATTTAACACCGGTATACACACGGAGTTGCGATACCGAAGTCATCCTCGAACTTAGAAGAAGGTTGGGACATGTTCGAAGCAGCGCATTATAAATCTCGGTATGATAACATCATCGTACTGACGCTGTATGGGGAACAAAATATTGCCGCTGTTTTCACGTGGCGCAGGTGTATTTTAGACTTGACAGACTACAAGCTAACTTAGAGGTGACGGGTGCGTTTTTTCTTTAGTTTCGTTAAATTCTAAATCAGCACCTACAAAAAAAATTGCTGTAAGAAGTTTTAAAGACATTCTCTCCAAATGATGATATTGCTGAAGAGAATCTGCAGAAATATACAAGGAGTAATTATTATTTCATTAACAGCATTACACACGTTTAACAGAGCAATGAAATTTGGTAAATACATTGTTTCTGTGAAGCCACAAATCATTATTCGTAATTCTTTTAGTTCTTAGGTCGCAATGGATATATGTGTACTACGTAGAGGGGTGGTATGTGTTTCGTATCCACAGTAGCTAACATTTGACAGAAAAATATTGTTGCCGAGTGACACTATTGGCTGGGTTACGTCCTAGAATGCATTAGTCATATTTGCATCAATGGGGCAGCTATCCTGTTGCTTAGCGCGACTTTAAAATAAAGCTGAAAGAAAGCTACGCTCTAATGTACCTCTTAAACAGTAATCGTGCAAGGGACTAACTCAGTCCTGATCACGTAGTTACAAGAACTTCGGCATCTTCTGATGAAAGTTTTATTGTGCTGACTCTCAGGACACGTTAATAATCTAAACTTCAAAAGATTTTTTTAATAAAAGAGATCGAAGCTACGGATACGAACGGTATGTTACAAGACGTCACTGTGGTTAAGGCTACTACTCAATCCAACTTTCCACTGACATGCACTGAGTATCCCCGCTCAAGATGCAAATCCGGGACTACGGTCCAACTGTATGTAAATGAATTGTGTAAAAGGATACGAAAGGGTTGACCCTAACACGTGGAATGTAGCTCCGTACCTTGATGAACATTAATATTTACTAATTAGTGATGGGAAATATCAGATAATGTAATGAGGCAAGTATTACAAATCACGTGCATTTGTTAAACTTCAGCCGGCCGAAGTGGCCGCGCGGTTCTGGCGCTGCAGTCTGGAACCGCGAAACCGCTACGGTCGCAGGTTCGAATCCTGCCTCGGGCATGGATGTGTGTGATGTCCTTAGGTTAGTTAGGTTTAACTAGTTCTAAGTTCTAGGGGACTAATGACCTCAGCGGTTGAGTCCCATAGTGCTCAGAGCCATTTGAACCATTTGTTAAACTTCGTGGGAGATTAAACTGTGAGCCAAGCCGAGACTCGAACTTCTCAGCCGCAATCCACTGCAGAATGAAAATTTCGTTCTGGAAACGTGGAGTTACTGATTACAAGTTCAAATATTAGTGCTCAGAACAAAGACTGGTTAAAATACTTCGTTACGAAGGAATGAGCTCCGATACGTATATCAGCGCTTGATAGTTATGGATCCAGCAAAGAAAGGACCGGCAATGTTCTAAAACTATAAACCGAATGGATAAGAAACGTGTCCACTAGTGCTAAGTGACTAGTAGTCGCGAAATTAAATTTGTGTATATTGCATTGGAAAGCCAGGGGGTAAAAGAATGCCTCTGGCATGACGCGCCCCATTCGCTCTCCAGTAAACGGCTGTCTGTCTTCCGAATACCTAAAGCCGAATCGACAGCAGCATCAGTGGACGCTGTCACAGAAGACAGTGTGAGAAGACCGAGTCATCACATGGAATATAATTTATAAATTTTTCCTTTCTATACATTTATTTGCTTATTCTTTCACGTTACTGCTCTCACCATTTACTCCTATTCCATCGAAAGACGAGGTAAGCCACTCCAGCACACTATTCTAAAGACGCTGCTGTAGCATTTAATTAGCATGGGCTTCGTGCCCACCATTGTTTGACGTTCGAAGAGCATGGATATATTACGTATAGCGTCCGTAGATAATGATCGTTACGGTTTTTCTCAGGCTCATGTTGGAGATAGAAATGTGTGAACGCTCAGTGCCACGTGTAGAATAGAAAGAACTGGATTTGCCAACCGTGATTACACTTCATTGTGAATATTCGTATAACAATCGTGGCGCATAGTAGATTTTGCTTTTGATGAATTTAATATAGTGTGTCTCGGAACAATAGATAAAATTTGATCATCAGTTAAATGATCTATTCTGCTATATGAAGGAAAGTCGTTATTCAGCCTTGTTACTACATATGTTGGAAAGTTCATTACACGATACCCTAGTAAACATGCAGACGGACATACGGTGCACATCTTTTTAAACTAAGTGTACAGGTTCCCTGTAAAACCCGCCTGCGGGAAAGAAAATTCTGTCTTGTACTGTGCTGTGAAAATGTGCGGATGCCTTCTCGCAGCCGACCGTTGTGGCTGAGCGGTTCTAGGCGCTTCAGTCCGGAACCGCGCTGCTGCTACGGTCGCAGGTTCGAATCCTGCCTGGGGCATGGCTGTATGTGCTGCCCTTAGGTTAGTTAGGTTTAAGTAGTTCTAAGTCTAGTGCACTGATGACCTCAGATGTTAAGTCCCATAGTGCTCACCGCCATTTGAAACCTTCTCGCAGTCAGTTTTGTTTTCGTCCTTGCAGTGGCTTTTAACAGAAAACAGCGAAGTTTTATTTAAGCCATAACGTCTCATGATTAGAATACTACTACGGAATCTGAATCGTCCGAAATTTTGTGATCTTACGTATTTGAAGATTAAAACTATGCGAAATTCTGTCACTGAGGCTACTATTACCACAGATCCAGCGGCAGAACAGGTCTCTTATACCTCGTTTACTAGATTCCAACCAATTTACCCATTCATTTTAAGTGATTTCTATTCCCAATCAATGACTGTTTGCCAGAAACAATAAACAGGGCTCAAGATCAGAGAAAGTTTGGAATTGGAGATGGGCAGAGAGTTGAGGAGAGAGGTGTGGGAGGAAATGGGAATAGAGAGGGGGGAAGGAGGGGATAGGCAGAGAAAGAGAGGAGGTGGAGATGGAGAGAGGAAGGGAGATGGAGACAGAGAGCGAGGGAGGAGCTGACGGACAGAGGGGAAGAAGGAAAAAAAGGCAAAAAGAGGTAATAGTAGGAGATGGCCAGAGAGAAGAGCGGGGTTGGAGGAAGAGTAGACTGTCAGTGGTTGCATCAATGACTACAAGTGTAATAAGAAATGCCAAGAAAGGAAGGAAAATATATTTGCTTAACAAGAGTGATAGGGTACAAATCGCAGAATATCTGAGTGACCACCATCAAACGTTCATTTCTGAGGAAGAGGATGTGGAACAAAAATGGAAAAAATTCAGAAACATCGTCCAGTACGCCTTAGATAAGTTCGTACCGACTAAGGTCCAAAGCGAGGGGAAAGATCCACCGTGGTATAACAATCATGTACGAAAGGTACTACGGAAACAAAGAAAGCTTCATCATAGGTTTAAGAGTAGTCGAATCATAGCTGATAAGGAAAAGCTGAACGAAGCGAAAAAGAGCGTAAAGAGAGCAATGAGAGAAGCATTCAACGAATTCGAACATAAAACATTGGCAAACAATCTAAACAAGAACCCTAAAAAGTCTTGGTCATATGTAAAATCGGTAAGCGGATCTAAATCCCCTATTCAGTCACTCGTTGACCACGATGGCACCGAAACAGAGGACGACCGAAGAAAGGCAGAAATACTGAATTCAGTGTTCCGAAACTGTTTCACTGCGGAAAATCGTAACACGGTCCCTGACTTCAGCCGTCGCACGGACGCTAAAATGGAAAATATTGAAATAAACGATATCGGAATTGAAAAACAACTGCTATCACTTAGTAGCGGAAAAGCATCCGGACCAGACGAGATACCCTTAAGATTCTACAGTGATTATGCTAAAGAACTTGCCCCCTTTCTATCAGCAATTTATCGTAGACCGCTGGAAGAACGTAAAGTACCTAGCGACTGGAAGAAAGCGCAGGTCGTTCCCATTTTCAAGAAGGGTCATAAATCAGATGCGAATAATTATAGGCCTATTTCGCTTACGTCAATCTGTTGTAGAATAATGGAACATGTTTTGTGTTCTCGTATTATGACGTTCTTAGATAATACAAATCTCCTTCATCATAACCAACATGGATTCCGCAAACAGAGATCATGTGAAACTCAGCTCGCCCTATTTGCCCAAGAAATTCACAGTGCCGTAGACACTGGCGAGCAGATTGATGCCGTATTCCTGGACTTCAGGAAGGCATTTGATACGGTTCCGCACTTACGTTTAATGAAAAAAATACGAGCTTACGGAATATCGGACCAGGTTTGTGATTGGATTCAGGATTTCCTAGAAGAAAGAACTCAACATGTCATTCTTAACGGTTCAAAATCTGCAGATGTAGAGGTAATTTCGGGAGTACCGCAAGGAAGCGTGATAGGACCTTTATTGTTTACAATATACATAAATGACTTAGTTGACAACATCGGTAGCTCCGTGAGGCTATTTGCAGATGACACGGTTGTCTACAAGAAAGTAGCAACATCAGAAGACTCGTACGTACTCCAGGAAGACCTGCAGAGGATTAATGCATGGTGCGACAGCTGGCAGCTTTCCCTAAACGTAGATAAATGTAATATAATGCGCATACATAGGGGCAGAAATCCATTCCAGTACGATTATGCCATAGGTGGTAAATCATTGGAAGCGGTAACGACCGTAAAATACTTAGGAGTTACTATCCGGAGCGATCTGAAGTGGAATGATCACATAAAACAAATAGTGGGAAAAGCAGGCGCCAGGTTGAGATTCATAGGAAGAATTCTAAGAAAATGTGACTCATCGACGAAAGAAGTAGCTTACAAAACGCTTGTTCGTCCGATTCTTGAGTATTGCTCATCAGTATGGGACCCTTACCAGGTTGGATTAATAGAAGAGATAGACATGATCCAGCGAAAAGCAGCGCGATTCGTCATGGGGACATTTAGTCAGCGCGAGAGCGTTACGGAGATGCTGAACAAGCTCCAGTGGCGGACACTTCAAGAAAGGCGTTACGCAATACGGAGAGGTTTATTATCGAAATTACGAGAGAGCACATTCCGGGAAGAGATGGGCAACATATTACTACCGCCCACATATATCTCGCGTAATGATCACAACGAAAAGATCCGAGAAATTAGAGCAAATACGGAGACTTACAAGCAGTCGTTCTTCCCACGCACAATTCGTGAATGGAACAGGGAAGGGGGGATCAGATAGTGGTACAATAAGTACCCTCCGCCACACACCGTAAGGTGGCTCGCGGAGTATAGATGTAGATGTAGATGTAGATGTACGTTTATCGAATTCACATTCACATTTAGCAACTGCGAAGTTTACCCGGCTCGCTAGCATCTTATAATGCGACGTGCGATGATGTAACATTATAACCGACCAGGTAGGATAGTGTTTGTTGTTGTTGCGGTCTTCAGTCCTGAGTTTGGTTTGATGCAGCTCTCCATGCTACTCTATCCTGTGCAAGCTTCTTCATCTACCAGTAACTACTGCAACCTACATCCTTCTGAATCTACTTAGTGTATTCATCTCTTGGTCTCCCTCTACGATTTTTACCCTCGTCGCTGCCCTCCAATACTAAATTGGTGATCCCTTGATGCCTCAGAACATCTCCTACCAACCGATCCCTTCTTCTAGTTAAAGTAACCACAAACTTCTCTTCTACCTAATTCTATTCAATACCTCCTCATTACTTATGTGATCTACCTATCTAATCTTCAGCATTCTTCTGTAGCACTACATATCGAAAGCTTGTATTCTCTTCTTGTCCAAACTATTTATCGTCCATGTTTCACTTCCATACAAGGCTACACTCCATACAAGTACTTTCAGAAACGACTTCCTGATACTTAAATCTATACTCGATGTTAACAAATTTTTCTTCTTCAGAAACGCTTTCCTTGCCATTGCCAGTCTACATTTTATATCCTCTCTACTTCGACCACCATCAGTTATTTTGCTCCCCAAATACAAAACTCCTTTATTACTTGCTCATATCCTAATCTAATTCCCTCAGTATCACCCGACTTAATTCGACTACATTCCATTATCCTCGTTTTGATTTTGTCGGTGTTCATCTTATATGCTTCTTTCAAGACACTGTCCATTCCGTTCAATTGCTCTTCCAAGTCCTTTGCCGTCTCTGACAGAATTGCAATGTCATCGGCGAACCTCAAAGTTTTTATTTCTTCTCCATGGATTTTAATACCTACTCCGAATTTTTCTTTTGTTTGCTTCACTGCTTGCTCAGTACTCAGATTCAATAACATCGGGGAGAGGCTAAAACCCTGCCTCACTCCCTTCCAAACCGCTGCTTCCCTTTCTTGTCCCTCGATTCTTATAACTGCCATTTGGTTTCCGTACAAATTGTAAATAGCCTTTCACTCCCTGTATTTTACCCTTGCCACCTTCAGAATTGGAAAGAGAATATTCCAGTCAACATTGTCAAAAGCTTTCTCTAAGTCTACAAATGCTAGAAACGTATGTTTGCCTTTCCTTAATCTAGCTTCTAAGATAAGTCGTAGGGTCAGTATTGCCTCACATTTTCCAATATTTCTACGGAATACAAACTGATCTTCCCCGAAGTTGGTTTCTACTAGTTTTTCCATTCGTCTGTAAAGAATGCACGTTAGTATTTTGCAGCCGTGACTTATTAAACTGATAGTTCGGTAATTTTCGCATCTGTCAATACCTGCTTTCTGGAATTATTAGATATAGGATAGTTGGACAGGGAAAAGCTACCTGATAAGAGGAAGATGCAAATGGCAGGTGGGTCTGTATAGGGTTAGGACGAGGCGAGAGCAGGTAACTGGTGCCTGTAGCGTTGTAACGCGGAGGTAACACCTCTAGTTTCGATTGAAAGAGTGGCTCCATTTGTAGCCCCTCCCATGCTGCTGTATCCACACTGTCTCCCTGCCCTGTGGTTCAGCACCGCGGCTGTTGAGTGATTAGCAGAGTGTTGGAGTGCAGAGTGCGCTGTTTCCGCGCCGGACTCATTAGGCGCTGCCGGTGCTCGCAGGCAGATGGCGACGACACGCGGGCTAATCTGGGCAGACGGGCGCCTGCGCCGCTCCGCGAACCACCAGGCCGCTTAACTTACGGGCTGGCTGACGGCGCAGGGACAAAGTGCCAGCCAGCCAGCCACACGTGTGCGACCACCAGACCAGCACACAGGCACACGTGTTGCTCGCGGACGACGCTTCTGGAGTGCCACAGCACCCCCACTATTACTCTCTGGTGCCATTCAATTGCAAAACTAAATTCGTGTTTATCTTTCATCGCAGTGAATTCGCACATATATGAAGAGTATAAATGGAAAAGGTTCAAAATGCCGAATCCCACATTTCTCAGGAGAACCAAAAAATGACGTATCTCTATTTGTGTATAGCTTATTCGTGTCCAAAAAAATTGAGAAGCTTTTCTGATATCGCACACTTATGTTGCCTATTGTGGCGCTCCTTTCGCTGTTTTAAGCCAGTTAGGTTTTTAAAGCCGTTTTTTACAACTACGTATGTCAAATAAAAGTTTAACGTGTTTGAGATATTGGTAAAGCGCCAACATGACATTTCCATTCATTAAAGAAATGTAACCTGATCGAAGGAAACTATTATGTGATGTTCATTGTTGTACTGAGTTTGTTTTCCGTGTAATCGTTAAAAAATGATGATTCATGATTCTGCAAGGGCCTCTCTCCCTCCCTCCCTCCTTCCCTCCCTCCCTCCCTCGGTCCCTTCCTCTCTCAACAAGATCGTTTACCGTACGATAGAGCGTCACAGAAACGCTGAAAAAGCTGTTGAACACACAGTTTATTTACAAGGGGTGGACGAAAATATGAGAACAACGAAAACTGCGACATCAGCTCGGCCAGTCTTCTGTTTCAGTGTAAGAATTTTTATGTAGCTATTTTAGATGGATCAGTATGAGTTGCTCTGATCGTACTACATTTGGAGATCTTACACGCCTACATCGACAACATTGTTTCCGCACCATGTTTAAAACCAAAGAAGGAATTTGTATGCATTGGAATGGGTCCATCAATGAATCACAACGGGGATGAGGTAGCTCATACAAATACAGATTGTAGCGATATTAAATGGGATGATCCCATAGACTCAGCCGTACGTAAATCAGATGGCAGACTTCGTTGCGTTCACACGACATCGGACAAAAGCAGTCTATACAGGAGAATGATACAAATCACATGTGCAAGTATCTGTCAACCACTGACCAATACGAATTACGACTAAGGCGGGAGGCGGGCGTACTGAACGTATACACAAAAATGCATGCACTAATGGTTACAGGTTTGTTTACATTATAGCAGAGCGTCAAGGAAAGGCTGAAAAACCTAAACCAAAAATATGGAAACACCAAAAACACAACACATTAACATGCCTAATATGTTGCAGGAAACCTGATGGCTACCATTCGTCTCGGAATGGATACATGCTGGTCCTGTAAGATATTCAATGCAATCTTATACCACTCTTCTCGTAAAATAATGGTAAGTTCAGGTAATGGTGATGGGGAGCGATCACGCACCCTTCTCTCCAAAGAAGACCACCAAAGCTCAATAACACTGAGATCTGTCGACTATGGTACCGATGGGAGATGCGACAGTTCATCCTCGTACTCACAAAATCAGTTCTGAACGATGCGAGCTGTGTGGACAGGGCCATGTCATCTTGGAACACAGTATCACCATTTCTGAACAAACACTGCACCATGGATGGAACCGATCAGTCAAAATAGTCACATATTCCTTGGCAGTAGTGCGACCTTGCACAGTAACCATGGGATCCATGGAATACCACGATACGGATGTCCAAATCATCATCGAACCCCTCCATGTTTCACTCTTGTCTTGGGATGTATTCTCGGCCATGATGCGGCAACGGCCTGAAGCGAGACTCATCCGACCAAATGACTTCCTTCTATTGCTCTGTAGCCCAGGTTCTATGGCTTGAGCCCCACGCTTTGTTGCTACGGGCATTAGCATCACCAATGAGTGGTTTTTGAATTCTAGCTCCTCCTGCAATTACCTGCTTTCGAAGCTTTATTTTCTGACAGGGTTCGCGAGTGCAGCATTCAACTCTGCAGTGACTTTTGCAGCTTTCGTCCCCTTATTTTTCGTCACAATCCTCTTTAATAACCGTCTGTCACGATCATTTGACACACACTTTCGCCCGCTTTGAGACTTAGCGGAGTATGTTTCCCTCCTTTCCTTGTATGCGGTATAACTCGTCGATACGGTGCTTCTTGAAGCACCAAACACTTCGGCTATCTTGGTTACGGAGGTATTCATCATATGAGCACCAACTGTCACCCGACGTTCGAGCTGACTTAGTTCCGACATGACGCACTCACAACTACACGGAAAACCATTCTGACCAAGACTGACACTTGCAACGTATTGAGAACATTGCACGTGTGCCATTCGCGGTCAAATACAAAAGAGCAACCTGCATGCTTGATTAGTATCCGCATTTACGTTCCATTATGCATTTCTCGTGGTGTTTCCATATTTTTGACCAACCCCTCTACCTCGTGAAAGCCAACTTACAGAGTTTCAAGAAGAAGTAATAAGTGAACGTTCTAGGAAGGACCCACTACCTATCGCTCCTTTAGGGACTGCAAATACAAGTTTAGACTACTTAGAGGTGCACAGTGCTATTTAAACATTCATTCGTTTCGCGGTGCATATGCGATTGAAATGGAAAGAAATGTTGTCCAATTCTATCATCTGCCATGTACATCACAGCGGTTTGTGGAGTATACATGTAGACGTAGGAAAGTTATGCACGAACAAGAAATAGTGAGCTTATTTCTGGACTAAGCTGCCCGGAGGGTACTGTCCAAGGGCAAACACTTCAGAAATCGCTCCCACTAACAGGCAACGATTTTCAGATTTTCAACTCCAACTGTTTAAAGACATTCATAGAAAATCCTTTTTACACTTGTAAGCAAGTCAGTGGTTCGGAGTCACATATTATTCCCTCTAAATTTACATGTGTATAATTCTTACTTGTCTTTCGGTGCACTTTTCTGTTTTCGGTATTGGTTCAAATATCATCTCCTCTAGATGGGTGGTTCTAAGGTTTCTTCTCTCTAGCGAAAAATTATATACAGAGCCGAACTGATTTCAGTGCGGCTAAAAGGTTGTCACCAAATGAATATTTCATTGCTTTAAGTTTACTTAGACCTGTCATTTACTAGATATTACTGTTCATGTATATCTCCGGTACTGATTCTAACCTCGCTCTTGGATCGTGAATGTTCACATCAATACACCCATTCTAAGGGGGCAATTATCGATACCCTTACCAACGATCGATAGAGCAGCTCACTTTTGGCACCTCGACAACGTTGGTCTTCGCACTGCGTTTCGCGCCAACGGCCGGGATTGTCGGGTGTTGTAGACAAAGCCCTGTTGGGCTGAGAGCGGTTTTACGAACTGCGGAGAGGAAGAGTTTGTGTCGATTGTCCGAGCGTGATGGTTGAGCTGCTACCCTGTGTGCGGAAAAAAAGTTAAAATTTGGGGAAGAAGCAGTAGAAAAAGTATTCACATTTACTCAGGGAGCACATTTGCGGAATCATTTCTGAAGAATTACGAGTTACCACCAGTTACAGACCGTAAAGTAATAAATTCGCGTACGTGAATCAGTCACTGTAATACATGGTAGACTATTTCTTAGACAGGCGACTGACTATGTTTGGGTTTCGTATATTGGAAGAAGCCGTTAACTAGTTAGTGTTGAGTAATGCAGTAGTCAAATTTTATACCGCGAACTTTTTTGTGGCGAGGTGATGTTTGTGGCTAAACGGCAAATATGATTGTTGAATAGAATGCGGCATTTAGACCCCAAAATATACACTCCTGGAAATTGAAATAAGAACACCGTGAATTCATTGTCCCAGGAAGGGGAAACTTTATTGACACATTTCTGGGGTCAGATACATCACATGATCACACTGACAGAACCACAGGCACATAGACACAGGCAACAGAGCATGCACAATGTCGGCACTAGTACAGTGTATATCCACCTTTCGCAGCAATGCAGGCTGCTATTCTCCCATGGAGACGATCGTAGAGATGCTGGATGTAGTCCTGTGGAACGGCTTGCCATGCCATTTCCACCTGGCGCCTCAGTTGGACCAGCGTTCGTGCTGGACGTGCAGACCGCGTGAGACGACGCTTCATCCAGTCCCAAACATGCTCAATGGGGGACAGATCCGGAGATCTTGCTGGCCAGGGTAGTTGACTTACACCTTCTAGAGCACGTTGGGTGGCACGGGATACATGCGGACGTGCATTGTCCTGTTGGAACAGCAAGTTCCCTTGCCGGTCTAGGAATGGTAGAACGATGGGTTCGATGACGGTTTGGATGTACCGTGCACTATTCAGTGTCCCCTCGACGATCATCAGTGGTGTACGGCCAGTGTAGGAGATCGCTCCCCACACCATGATGCCGGGTGTTGGCCCTGTGTGCCTCGGTCATATGCAGTCCTGATTGTGGCGCTCACCTGCACGGCGCCAAACACGCATACGACCATCATTGGCACCAAGGCAGAAGCGACTCTCATCGCTGAAGACGACACGTCTCCATTCGTCCCTCCATTCACGCCTGTCGCGACACCACTGGAGGCGGGCTGCACGATGTTGGGGCGTGAGCGGAAGACGGCCTAACGGTGTGCGGGACCGTAGCCCAGCTTCATGGAGACGGTTGCGAATGGTCCTCGCCGATACCCCAGGAGCAACAGTGTCCCTAATTTGCTGGGAAGTGGCGGTGTGGTCCCCTACGGCACTGCGTAGGATCCTACGGTCTTGGCGTGCATCCGTGCGTCGCTGCGGTCCGGTCCCAGGTCGACGGGCACGTGCACCTTCCGCCGACCACTGGCGACAACATCGATGTACTGTGGAGACCTCATGCCCCACGTGTTGAGCAATTCGGCGGTACGTCCACCCGGCCTCCCGCATGCCCACTATACGCCCTCGCTCAAAGTCCGTCAACTGCACATACGGTTCACGTCCACGCTGTCGCGGCATGCTACCAGTGTTAAAGACTGCGATGGAGCTCCGTATGCCACGGCAAACTGGCTGACACTGACGGCGGCGGTGCACAAATGCTGCGCAGCTAGCGCCATTCGACGGCCAACACCGCGGTTCCTGGTGTGTCCGCTGTGCCGTGCGTGTGATCATTGCTTGTACAGCCCTCTCGCAGTGTCCGGAGCAAGTATGGTGGGTCTGACACATCGGTGTCAATGTGTTCTTTTTTCCATTTCCAGGAGTGTATTGCTCTAACGAGTCGAAGTAAACAATATGTAAATGAATGAGTTCACTTGTAGAACTATCGTGAATTTTGTTCACTAATATACACGGTCCAGTCACATTAATGTGACCACCGCCTGTGTTCGACGTCAGTGAGCAATACAACTCAGATACGGCACGTGGCAGCACGGGCGTTGCAGGGGTACATCAAGCGGTCCGGGAAGGCGGGGAGGGGAGGCACAAAACAATGCAATCGTTGTCGTAATGCGGAAACTGAGCGATTTATCTGCCGTCTACAAGGGCATGATCATCGGCTGTCGGACCGACGGGGGAAGCATTTCCGAAACGGGAGGGTTTGTAAACTGCTCGCATGCCGTCGTGGTTAACGTATATCGGACGTGACAAAATGGCGCTATCCAAAACCGCTGCCGAAGCAACTGCAGTTCACCACGTACCATAGATAGCAGGTGTGAACGCCGGCTGTGAAAATGTGTTCGAGCCAATAGATGGACATGCAACTGTTGAGCAACTGACCGCCCAGATGAACCAAGGGGCTACAAACAGTGTCTCCTCGACGACCGTTAAGCGAACGTTGCTGCATAAGGGATTACGCAGCAGGCGCCTGATTCATGCACCCACGCTGACTGCTGTTCATTGGCGGCGAAGGCTGAACGTCCACTGAGTGGCAACAGGTGAATTAAATGCTCCATCGGACAGATGGCCGTTGTCGTGTACGGCCCTGCAACAATCGTCAGAGAGGTCCAGGAGGTCGGAGGAAGGAGGGATATGGTGTGGAGAATGCTTTTGTGGTATTCCCCAAGCGAGGTTGTCATTGTGGACGGCACATGGATCAACACAGGAATTTATCTGTACTTGGAGACGATGTTCAGCCAACATGCAGTATGATTTTTTCTCAGCACGATGGCTTGTGCCACTGGGCCAATGCAAATTGTCACACAGCTCGCAGTGCACGTGCGTGGTTCGAAGAGCATCAGGATGAGTTTAACGCACTTCCCTGGCCACCAAACTCTCCGTATTTAAAACCAACCCAGAAACTGCGGGACCAGCTCGATCGGAGTGTTCGCGCCATGGATCCTCAAGCGAGGAACCTAGCCGAGCTAGCCACAGCAGTGGAGTCGGTACCTTCCAGAACCTTACTGTCTCTCCTCCTGCGAGTCCCGCAGCAGTCGGCGCAGCGAAAGGCGATTTTTCGAGCTTTTCGCAGGTGGTCACATTAATGTGACTGGACAGTGTAATAAGAAGCCGGACACAGACTGGTATTAAGCACAAGTCTTAGACGATAGCCACCTGTGTTTCTCGTGTAACAGGCCCCTTAAATCACTCGACAGCCTTTAAATAATTTTCTTGGAACTGGTCGCGCGCAACCCTAATTGTATGGATGATGGAGAAGCACAACACAAAAATATTTCGCTCAATAATTTAAATCAAGAACATGCTTCGGCCACTCAAAGGTCAATTTGGCCTACGGTCTACAGCGTCAGTTGGGAGTGTCTAGGCAGTAAACCGGCCAAACCTAGCGCTGGATCTCGCATCGTTGTCCAAAACATGTGGGGAACATTCGCCTCGGCCAAAACGAAAGTTGACAGTAACAGCTTCAACGAAAGACACCTGCGTGTTTTTGAACAGAAAAAGTAATATACAACGGCAGTTGATACTGGGACACGGACTTCTAAGAGGACGTGGAGATGAAGAGTACATGATGATCTTCTCAACCAGGACAGTAGTTTCTAGCTGAACTCCGCATGGGGTGTGGCTTTAGCGAGAATACATTGGCAATACTGTGATATGGTGGTGAGGCAGGCAACGGGTGGAGCAGACAACAGAACCACGTCTCGACGCCCGGATCTTTATCCACCCAATCGCTCCCGCCCCAGCATCTCCCTCCACCAGCACCGGCAGCGCCATCTCTTCCGAACGCACACGATTCGCCCACCATTGGGCTCTTCGCAGAGGTGTTTACAGTCCTGTGGATGTAAAGGATCGAACTCGACACGGACCTGACACTGAAAATGACGAATAGAATCTCGTCGAAACGTTGCCGAACCACGACGCCAAGACTCGGCTGTTAACCCGAGCTGACCAATTTTATTGTGAGCCACTGGTCACATTGCAAAGCAAACTTCTTAAGTTGTACAGTATATCGAACAACCAGACATTATGTAGGTATTAATTCTGTGGTATAGGATTTGGGTGGGTTGGGTTTCGGCCTGGGGATTGTAGAAGCACAGACTCAATTAACAATTACTTTATCATACATAAAATCTTCTTGACAACAGAACAATAACAATTAAACAACAACTTAATTTCCAGCCAAATACAGATCTTGAAAGCTTGGTTCAGACAAGAGAATGACAATTAAAATGCCTTCAACACAACGAAACAAAACTCAGTGAAACAGATTTAAAATGAACTTTGCCTCAGCACACAGAACTGGACAATAAAAATAGTAATTACAATATACGGCTCTTGGCCACACACAGGAAAAGACAATTTATACAGCTTTTGCAGTTAACTGTAGGACACTAAGGCAAGTCTCAGACTTAAAGGGGATCAACCATGCAGCACATAGCTAGCCGTTGATCTACGGTCACTCCTATTACAAATTAGTCACGAAGACAAGCTACTATCAACTACCTGCAGTACTACCTAAGCGTGTATCTCAATACAATCTTCTGTAAGATAAAACATACAAATGAATGATTATCGCAAAGCAAATTAACAAGTACATTACGCCACTTAATTTTGGTTTCATGCAGCAACAGTAGTCGAGTATTTCAAAAATAGAGAACAGTCTCTACTACATGTGTTTTATTACCAACGACTTTCGCGCTTTTAGCGCATCTTCAGATTATGTATAGTAATTAAATTCCATCATTTTAATGGGCTCTGTTTAGCTTTTGCTGTATTTCAACCCCTTTTTGCTATCAGCGCCATAACTCGTCGCTTTCACTACGTTCGGTCCTCACGTCAATTTTCTGTGCGACCCACTCGCTTCCGCGTAGAGTAGTATTTCTTCACCACCCTGATTCATGGGTGTGATCGCCAAGCTATCTTCGCGCCGCACATATCCGTTGTTTGGTGATTTTGTTTTTAGTTTCTAACCCTGCGCTCTCGCAGATTAAGCTTCTTCTTAATATTGTAATTTTACACTTCTAACTTAGAGGTTTTAACTTGCCATTTTATGCTTTTCAGTGTCCATATTTGACGACTGCGGTCTACGCTTTAACATCATCATATGAAAGGCTTTTAAATACGCTAACGCGAACTCCGCTGCTCAAATCAAGTGAATCACTTTGTAAGTTTGCTGTTTATGTTTTTATGTAAGTAGGCTGTTTATGTTTTCTTTATGTAAGTTTGCTGTTTATGTTTTTTTATTGGCAACGTTACGTAGCACTCTCTATATGAAAAGTTTGAATTGTTGTCTGCCATTGTTGTCATGAACTGCTATAGCTGGATGCGAACAGCGCGTAGCGCTGGGCAGTTGGAGGTGAGCCGCCAGCAGTGGTGGACGTGGGGAGAGAGATGGCCGAGTTTTGATAATCTGTAAGACTGGATGTCAATTATGAATATTAAGGTAAATACATTGTTTGTTCTCTAATAATATCTTTCATTTGCTAACTATCCCTATCAGTAGTTAGTGCCTCCAGTAGTTTGAATCTTTTATTTAGCTGGCAGTAGTGGCACTCGCTGTATTGCAGTAGTTCGAGCAGCGAAGATTTTTGTGAGGTAAGTGATTTGTAAAAGGTATAGGTTAAAGTTAGTCAGGGCCATTGTTTTGTAGGGGTTATTGAAAGTCAGATTGCGTTGCGCTAAAAATTATTGTGTGCCAGGTTAAGCACAGGCTTGTATAATTGTTCTAAGTGGACGTTTCACATGTACAATTGTTCTAAGGGGACGTTTCATATGTCGACCCTTAGCCTAGGATACCTCACTGGAATCTTCTGATTTTTTTCTTGTAGTTTGTGTATTTAGTGTAGCTTTTGTTTATTGATAGTGCGTAATTGTAGAGAGAATCTCCTTTGTAGTTGCAGTCTTTCATTGTTGTACAGTAAAACAGTTGTGGCATGCATGTAGCTTTGCGCCAAGTATTTCGCTGCTGCAATTAACTAGATATTATTTTCAGTGCTATGTTAATGTGTTCTCTTATTTTTGCTATTCAAATTGTGCTTTTCTGTGTTATCGTGTGAAATATTGTGACAATAATGGCGTGTGAAAAACGTAACACTCGGCTCCAAAGTAAACTGAGAAATGACAGTGAAGACGAAAGCAGTGTGTTGGCCCCACCATGTAATGAGTTAACTAATGTTCAAAGTAGTAATTTGGAAACTGTGCATAGGGAAATGGAGCGGGCGTCAAACAATGGCGTAGACAGTCAAACAGGTAGTGAACAGGGAAGCATTATCGATCGATCGGTCGGCAACAGCTCGCCTCAGGAATCCGAAATGATAGGACACAATTTTGCAAATACTGTAGATTCAGGTTTTGCGTCCTCACCGTTTTCTCAAATGAGTCAAGACACATTTTCTGCTTGTCAAAATGTGAATGTTGCCGGTCAAAATGCACTGCTAAAAAGCATAGAGAAACAGATTCCAGACACTAATACATTATTATTGCAATTAATGCAACAAATGGAACAAAATCAGAGACAGATGGGACAAAATCTTCAAAAGTTAGACACAATGGAACAAAATCTTAAAAAATTAGACACAGTGGAACAAAATCTTCAAAAGTTAGACACAATGGAACAAAATCTTAAAAAATTAGACACAGTGGAACAAAATCTTCAAAAGTTAGACACAATGGAACAACACCAGAGACAAACACAGCAAAAGTTAGACACAATGGAACAAAATCTTCGGAAGTTAGACACCACACTTGAACAAACACGTGAAGATTTAACTACTGAATTACATAACATTGAATCGAAATGTCAAAAAGTCTGTAATGACGTAAAAACACAAATTTGTGAGCATTTTCAGCCTATTTTTTCGCGGCATGAAAATGCATTACAGAATCACGAAGCAGCCATAAAAGAGCTGCAAACCATTGTTCATGAAAATCATGAGACCTTGTGGGCTAAAATTGACTCAGTTGCATCTACCGATTCGGTTACGCAACTGGCAAAAACTCAGGACAACTTAAAGAACACAGTAGATTCGATTGCAACACAAATGGACACTCTGAAACTTGGTTCAGAAAAACACACTGAGGAAATGTGTTCACTATCGGAGAAAGTAGCTGAACTTTCGGATCAGGTCACTAACTTATCTACAAAGGTAGATGATTATCTGAATGACACAAGACCCGTAGCCTTCACGGACACAGAAGAGTATGAACAAATAAGAAAATTCAAACAAAATCAGAATCAAATTAATACGCAATACAAAAGAGAAATGCGGGAAGTACAAGATCAGCTGACACAGGTAATACAAGAATTACGTATTTCAGAGGACACTCGCGCCCCAATAAGGGAAGAGGGACATATAAATACGGAAAAGCCACAAAATAATAACACAGAGCATTTCGGTAATTATGAAAGGAACTGGCAAGGTGCACCGAATTTTGAGATGGAACCGCCGACACGACGTAACAATGACCGATATGCTACTCGCCGACACGATGATTTTGATTATAAGCTGTTCATTACTACACGTAAATTCAAAACATTTAAGAATTCTGGCAACGACATTCATCCACAAGCATGGCTCCATCAATTCTCTCATTGTTTTCCTCCCAACTGGTCATTAGAACACAGATTAGAATTTATGTGTGGCTATTTGGAGAATGAACCAGCTGTAAGAATGCGATCGGTCATTCACGATTGTCACAGTGAAGGAGATTTTTATCATGCCTTCCTCTCAGCATATTGGTCTCAAGCCACACAAGACCGCGTAAAACATAGCATCATGATGATGAAACACTTTGAACAATCTGAATTTTCCAGTCTTGTCAAATATTTTGAAGACATGTTGCACAAGAATCAATACCTGTCAAACCCATACAGCCCCTCAGAACTCATCCGCATTTGCTTAATCAAACTGCCTGAACATTTGAGACATATTATTTTAGCAGGACGTTGCAAAGATGACATTGAAGCTTTTCAGGGACTGTTACAAGAACTGGAAATTGACACAGACAGTCGCGGAATGCGAAAACAGGAAAACAATCACTACAGGTCACATCCGTCTCAATTCCGTGACGACAGAAACAATAAATGGCCACGACAAACCTATTCTTACAACGTAAATCGTGACCAAAACAGACACCACCCATATGATAACCACTGGCAGAGTAATAGTTACAGGGAAAGATCACCTTTCCGCGGTAATGACTATCACAGAGACAATCAGAGAAACAGACAATATGGGAACCAAAATAACTATTATCAAGGGAGACAGAATAACTTTAGACGCAACGGTCCAGCGCGTAGTTACGATTCGAGGAGAAATTCTCCACCATGTGACCGACAAGAAAGAAACTATGGAAACTACCGACATGGCGACAGACGATATGATCGTAACGACAGACCTGAATTGCATCAGAACTGGCGAGATTTAAACAGAGCAGAGCACTCTCGTCACGATGAATTTGTAGAAGTTAGGTCTCCAAATCCCAATAACGACGCGCGCCAACAAAGAGACAATAGGCGATGACTCACACCACTGGCAGCCACAAGACGTACTTATGAAACTGATGACGCAGCTGCCGTAGCTAGTAATTACGTAAAAATGGAAGACATTAGGGACATCTTACTCCAGGAACACGACGTAACATATAACACCATTGCATATCCTGTGATTCACATTACTGTACATGACGTAAAATTTACGGCAGTACTTGACTCTGGCAGTCCCATTTCAGTAATTAGCGAAACAGCTTTTAGCAAATGCAACAAAGCGAACGATTGCCCCACACTTCCGTTACGTAAGATTAAATTACAAGGTGCAATCTTTGGAAAAAGTGTAGATGTACGCCAACAAACCAATTTAGAATTCTTTTGTCAAAGCCACAGCTTCTCTATGAACTTCCTTATTGTTCCATTATTGTCGACGGAAATTATACTGGGAGTAGACTTTTTGAATGAATATAAAGCAATCTTAAGCTTTCACGATGCTGAAATAAGTTTAGAGAAAGAAGGTAAGTCAATAGCTTTGAAATTTGAAGACTGGCTCTCAAACCATGATGAGGAAATTAATCGGCTTTACGTTCTGTTAGACAACAGTTCGGAATTTTCTACGGAACTAGACACCAACAATCACTCTGCAAGTACTGACAGGGATGACATCGACGGCATATTTGAAATTAATGAGTTAATTCAGAATAAAATTCAGACAATTGAGAATTGTAATGACACTGATAGGCAGGACCTTTTTGAGATTTTACAAGCACATTCCACAGTTTTTACTCACAAAACAGGAACAATCAAGGGATTTCAATACCAATTTCGTGTTCGTGAGCATACTAAATTTTGTGTTAGACCTTACGTAATTCCGGCGCATTATAGGGACCGTGTTAGAACAGAAATACAATCTATGCTTGTCGAGGGCATTATTGAGCCTGCAGTAAGCTCATACAACAACCCATTACATGTTGTTGAGAAGAAGAATGGATCGATCAGGCTTGTTTTAGATTCGAGACAAATCAATACTATCATCATTCCTGAAACAGACAGGCCGCAGACGATGGAAGAACTTCTTCAAAATTTTAATGGTGTAAAAGTGTTGTCTTCCATTGATCTCAGATCCAGCTTTTATCAGATCGAACTTCATCCAGAATGCAGAAAATACACAGCTTTCCTTTGTTTCGGCGTTTGTTATCAGTTTCGGAAACTTCCTTTTGGTTTGAACATTTCTTCAGCGGCATTCATTCGGGGGCTAAATTCCATATTACCTGAGTTCTTAAAACGTCACATCACTTTATATGTGGACGATATTCTAATAGCAGAAGCTTCATGGGAACAACATAACCGCATCCTCAACAGTTTGTTACGTATTTTTGCAGAATCTGGAATTACAGTTAACTTGGAAAAGTCAGAATTCGGTAGGTCAAAGGTGAAGTTTTTGGGACATATTATTTCTTCTGAAGGCATTCAGCCGGATCCAGAAAAGTTAGAAGCAATCAGAGCCATTCCAGTTCCATCCACAAAAAAACAAGTCCGCAGTTTTCTAGGTCTCGTAAATTTTTACCGTCGTTTTCTGAATATGCAAATTCTAGTTACACCAAAACTTTGTTCTGTCACTGGAAAAAAAATACTAGTTGGAACTGGGACGAACAAGCACAGTTGGAATTCAATTCTTTGAAAGAAGCGTTACTTCACGCGCCAATACTAGCTCATCCAGATCTGTCACAAGATTTCTGCCTTAGCACGGATTCTTCTAAAGTCGGTCTTGGTGCCCACTTATTTCAAGAAGCCATAGAAAATGACACTACTGTTCAGAAAACCATTGCTTTTGCTAGCCGAGTGCTAACAAAATCTGAAAAAAATTATTCCATTACTGAATTAGAAGCTTTAGCTATCGTTTGGGCATTTAACAAATTCCGTTTCTTTCTTTCTGGTAAGCACGTAAAAGTATACAGTGATCATCGTGCATTACAATTTCTTATGTCTTCAAAATTAAATCATGATAGGTTAAAACGTTGGGCATTGTTTCTGCAAGAATTCCGCTTCACAATAGTCTACATTCCCGGCAAGGAGAACATTGTTGCGGACGCGCTGTCACGCGCACCGGCTGGGCTTGAGAAAAGTAACACAGAAGGCAACCTCGAGAAAAATTTCAGTATTCTTTACATTCAGAAAGTCGCCTTTGAAAACTTCATCACCACATCTTTAAAGGACATTGCTCATGAACAAGATAAAGATCCGAGTTGGAAAGATATCAAAAGTAAATGGCATGAAAAGACACACACTCAGATTCGGCATTATTACCTGGTTAGAAACAACATACTCTTCAAACGCTGCACTGTTGATGACAAGCTATGGGTACTTTGCATTCCAGACGATTTTGTTAATAAGCTCATTTGGTACATTCATTTCAGCTACGCACATTTTGGTCCACGAAAATGTTATCATATTCTTCGAACGACTTGTTATTTTAACAATATGGAAAAGCGAATTCGAAGAGTCTTGTCTATTTGTAAACTTTGTCAAAAGGCGAAACCATCTACTATCTCACATCGTGCTCCGTTATTTCCTATTATTCCTTCTAAATTAAAAGAATTTGCTGCTGTTGATCTCTTGGGACCCCTTGTCAGAACATCGAATGGATTTTCGTACGTTCTAGTCGCTGTTGAACTTACTTCAAAATTTGTTTCTTTCACTCAGTTACGTAAAGCCACTGGACGGTCTGTATCCAACGCCTTTGTTAAAAATTTCTTACGTGAAGTTGGACACGTTAGTAAAGTCATTTCAGATAACGGACCGCAATTCAGATCTGCTGTTTGGTCACGCATGCTTCGGAATCATAAAATCAAACCTGTTTTTATTTCATTGTATTCACCACATTGTAACCCGTCTGAACGGATTATGAAAGAAATCAATAAGTTTTGCAGACTTTATTGTCACAGAAAGCATCAGCATTGGGACAGATATTTACACTTATTTCAAAATGTGCTGAATGAAATGCCTCATGATTCCACTGCTTTACCACCTACTCTTGTACTGAAGAATGTAGAACCTCCGAACAGAATCAGAGAGCTTGTACCTTTCCCGAATACACATAAACTGCGACACAAAGACATAATTGATTTGGCTCTTAAAAATATAAAATCTGCAGCAGAGAAAAGGAGAAAACTACACGGTAAAGCAAATGCAAAGAAATTATATATTGGTCAGAAAGTTCTCATTAAAGCTCATTCATTGTCACATAAGAAGAAACACTTGAGTCACAAATTCTTTCTAGTTTACAATGGACCTTACAGAATCTGACGTATGCCACATGATAATTGCGTTGAAGTTGAAACTCTGCGTACTAGGAAGAGTAAAGGTTTACACCACATTTCTCATGTAAAACCATTTATTGACAGATAATCTGCTTTTTAACTTAGTCTTTGCAATTTTCACTTCACGCTACTTGTACAATTTGTCACACTGAGAAACTGTTAACACGCAACATTTTGGTTTGCTTACGAGTGGATTCTGGATTTGAGGTGCTTTATGTGAAATGCCAGATGACACAGTGGTTAGTTTATGTGACAGCTACACGATTATATCACGATGTTACTAATGAGTGACAATTTACAATGTCGCTTTTGCGGTGTATCTGTTTTATATCTGCACAGTTTTTTCTGAATTCTTCTATAAAGTGAGACATGTTTTAGTGGTGACTTTTGTGCTATTGCTACAAGGAGACAGCCTTTTCCGTAGGACAACAATACGTTACAGCACAGTACTTTCCTCATCACGGCAATAAGCGTAATAACTAAGAAATCTATACGCAAAGCATTTCACTTTTGTGTATCATGAGGTAAGTACATTGACTTCTGCAGAACTTAGCTTTCGGAGGACAATAACTACGACACTTCCCAGAGATTATCTTACAGCAAGACGCATATTTAGCGCTACAGGACACGTATTTGAGTGATTAATTTTGTACTTAAAACATTTTTTTTAAAGAGTTTTGAATTACAAAGAAAGTTTTTCGTGATACATTTCATTCCATTGCTGTAATCTGTAACACCTGAGGGTATAATTACAATAAACCTCAGGGGGGTACACGCCTACTTTGTGTACCATGTGTTTGGCAAGCACAAGGAGCCCTAGCTAATATGGTATTTGCTTATACAATTTAACACATCGGTACCATATTTCTCTAACACATAAATTACACAGCTATCTGATCATTTAACAGAGATACAAACATTTTTTTCTACGTCAGTGACACATGTTTACGCAATTACAGAGTTGGATTACTTCACACTTAAGAAATTGTACTTTGTCTGTACCTTTTGCACTGTTCATATTTTTTTGGTACCATTGTGATACTATGAGAGCTTTGAATGATGTATTTTGGTATGAGATCATAATTTTTAAAGTACGTTTGAGGTAGATGACACTACTGAAATGAGCAGAGAATTTTCTTTAGGTTTTGAAATCATTGGAGGAAGCTACGACGTTTTTGACATTTGACTGAGGTGTTATGATGTGATTTTTACGACGACGATGTGTATTATGCTGTTGAGGTATGTTTATGTCAATAAAATTCTTGACCTGTGAAATGTTTTTATATGAAACTGTCACTGTAGCGGAAACTACTGTCGTAAATATTTCCGTAAGAAAGTTAAGTGACCACCTGCACATAATGTGACGTGGGCACCCAGGTGTGTCAGACACCTGGAGAACAAGCCTTTTCAGACGCTCAGGTAGAAAAGAAAGCCATTAGGGTGTGCCAGAGGCACAGGTGGAAGAGAAGGACAAAGAGAGGCCAAAACTGCTGTTAATGACATTCCTTTGTAGAGGGCATCGCTAATGCGACACGCTCGCTACTTGAAAACATATGATTTTTGTAATGCGTTGTGGGCACGCAGCTGTGTCAAACACCTGGAGAATAAGCCATTAGGATGTGCCTTTCATCGCTAATGCGACACCCTCGTTACTTAAAAATTTATGATATTTACTGAAATGCCTAACAAAATGACAAGAAATATTTTTACATCTGCACACCTGATTATGACAAGAGTCTTTGTACGAGAGTTGAGAGCAATTAACTTATGGAGAATAAGCCATTAGGATGTGCCTTTCATCGCTAATGCGACACCCTCGTTACTTAAAAATTTATGATATTTACTGAAATGCCTAACAAAATGACAAGAAATATTTTTACATCTGCACACCTGATTATGACAAGAGTCTTTGTACGAGAGTTGAGAGCAATTAACTTATGAAATGAAATGTCACATGACTACTGAATGACATTTTTATGCTTTGGTTTGCGTAATTGCTTATTTCATTTGATATCTGGTTTCCAGCTGTGTTGCAGCATTGCTTTTATAAAATGAGATGCATTTGCTAATGTGAACTCTTTCTGTCAACAGATCTATTAAATGATAATTTTGTAATCCACATTCTTTAAGAAAGGAGCACTTGGAAAGGAAAGAACAATAAGAAGAAACTAGCAACAGTAACACATAATTTTCTTTTCTAGTACATGGTAATATTTTTTTTTACAATCAGTTGTTATGGTGCACCACTTTAATTACATAGACATTAAGATGTGAATATGCATTTCCCTTGTCTGCATTGTTGTTTTTACTGTAATATTTTTTCTGCTTGAGCTATGTCATGTTTAGGTATAAGTTGCTGCTGTTTGCCAGGCATAGTGTTACTGAATTTGACTTTGTGTTACTCTTCTAAACTAGTTTTTCTTGTTTCCTGCATTGCCTTATATTAGTTGTAATATTGCACTTGCTTTGCTAATTTATGCTGCTTGCTTTGTCATTTCTATTTTTTGTCATTGATGTTTGTGTTAATTATTTTTTTTTTGCTGCATTGCCTCGTCCCTTGGTATATATATCTGAGCTCAGTAGATTTAAGTTAGCTTAAGAGGGGGTAGACTATATAAGAAACTGACTATGGAGAATAGGTAAAGAATGCATTGCGAAGAAAGATTTGGGCCCCAATGAGTATTGTAGAATCAGAAATAATTATTTTGAAAGAAATATGAATAGAATACAGGAACGAGGTATAGGTAGGATTTTCTTGTAAATAAATGATGGGGTAAGCAATATGTGAACATATAAATACAGAAAGCATGCTTAGATAGGATTTTTTTGGTGGAAGCAAAGGTTGAAATAAGACGAACGATCTATGGAATGAAGGGAGATCTCCAAGCAAAATACTGCAGTAAAACAAACCCTGTCCTTTCCTCTTTGCTGTTTTTTCCCAATATGTAATTGTGTGTTGTCCTTTCCTTTTGGTGTTATCCCACTATGTGTTTGGGTACCCGTGTGTATTTGTGTTTTTCCTGTCTTTATGTGTTTAGCTGATGAGAGCTATGTTGTAGAATTTTTCTAATACTCTGTTATTTTCTTTGTAAAGATGCTTAGACTTTATTTATTCTGCTTTGTTTTAATGCTCATGTGTGAAGTTGACGTTTCAAAAGTTATTCTGATCTTTTATGTATGTACTCATGTCATCATTCCTGTAACACTGATGTATATGTTTATTTCTATTCTTTTGTAAAGCCCCTATTACTACAAATATTATCTGTATTGTTATGTTTTTAATGATGTATTTTGTATCTTTGTAATTGTATTCTTATGTTATATAATTGTAATTGACACCAGTTCATCATATTATTAACTTGTAAGCATTCGTTTCACTGCACACATTCTGTTGGTCATAGTATATGGACAATATGTGAGAAGTAGGGACTGTTAGTGTTTGCACGTGTGTTACTAATTCAGCAAGGGACTGGATAACAGCATTGCTGGTTCTAAGGACAATTCCCAAAAACTTTGTGCGTGCACAAGTGGTGGTTTATGGACTTGCTATCTTCTCTGCAAGACTCTTCGATGGTGATTGTGCACCTGCACAGTCGCAGCAGATGGCTGCTGGCCATCTCTACCAGGACTACAGTGGGTCTACACCTTTGCTGACTCACCAGTACCACAGTTTCTACAAGGACTACAGTGGGTCTACACCTTTGCTGACTCACCAGTACCACAGTTTCAACAAGGACTGCAGTGGGTCTGCACCTCTGGTGGCCCACCAATACCATACTCTCTACCAGGACTGCAGTTGGTCTGCTCTGTGATGACCTATCTACCAATATTCGTCAGAACTTCGAATGACTCTGCTGTGGGTTTGCTCCATTGTGGCCCATTACCTGTCAGCATTTCAAGAGTCAGCACTGTCTTTCCGTTGGAAGGACAACACTACTTCTTCAATACTACATGGAAATCCACTACTTCTGTGTGCAATTTCTTTTACTAATGAGAAACTGTAATTACTATTATGATGAACAATCTGGACTGTCTTTATGGACTGTGAGAAAATTTTAGCTGTTGACCAACATTGTATTATTAAGTGTGTGCATTTGATATCTTTGTGATTGTAATTATGAAAAATTTTTTCAAATCTGTATTGGCCAGTGCCCAACACCATTTGTAAAAATTTTTTGTGGGGAGCATGGGGGCTATGTAAGTTTGCTGTTTATGTTTTTATGTAAGTAGGCTGTTTATGTTTTCTTTATGTAAGTTTGCTGTTTATGTTTTTTTATTGGCAACGTTACATAGCACTCTCTATATGAAAAGTTTGAATTGTTGTCTGCCATTGTTGTCATGAACTGCTATAGCTGGATGCGAACAGCGCGTAGCGCTGGGCAGTTGGAGGTGAGCCGCCAGCAGTGGTGGACGTGGGGAGAGAGATGGCCGAGTTTTGATAATCTGTAAGACTGGATGTCAATTATGAATATTAAGGTAAATACATTGTTTGTTCTCTAATAATATCTTTCATTTGCTAACTATCCCTATCAGTAGTTAGTGCCTCCAGTAGTTTGAATCTTTTATTTAGCTGGCAGTAGTGGCACTCGCTGTATTGCAGTAGTTCGAGCAGCGAAGATTTTTGTGAGGTAAGTGATTTGTAAAAGGTATAGGTTAAAGTTAGTCAGGGCCATTGTTTTGTAGGGGTTATTGAAAGTCAGATTGCGTTGCGCTAAAAATTATTGTGTGCCAGGTTAAGCACAGGCTTGTATAATTGTTCTAAGTGGACGTTTCACATGTATAATTGTTCTAAGGGGACGTTTCAACTTTACTTATCATCTTTAGCTTACCTATCCCACTGATCTGTGCTAGACACGTTCGCAAAAAATTGTTATATAACAAGATAGTTATTACCAATTACAGACAACCTGAAGATACAGTAACAGCGCGAAATTAATAAAACACTTGGAACACAGACTGTTTTCTATTTTCGAAACACATCAATGCGATAACTTTCCTCGTACAAATGACATAAACAAAATTAGCTACACTCACAGGATATTAAAAACATTACATTCTTTGCTATAAAACCTACAAATTAGTCACACTCACAGCATGTAATGAACAAAATCAAAATGTCGGGAGTGGCGGGGTTTATGTTCTTTACGATTGTTAACTGGCCCTCAGGGGTGATGGTAACTGGAGTGAATCCGGTATCGCCGGCCGCTGTGGCCGAGCGGTTCTAGGCGCTTCAGTCCGAAACCGCGCTGCTGCTACGGTCGCAGGTTCGCATCCTGCCTTGGGCATGGGTGTGTGTCATGTCCTTAGGTTAGTTAGGTTTAAGTAGTTCTATGTCTAGGGGACTGATGACCTCAGATGTTAAGTCACATAGTGCTTAGAGCCATTTGAAATCTGGTATTGGCGATGGAGGACGTAAGAGGAGCATGCAATCCTGAAGATGGCCCGATGACGATTGACTGTGGGGGTAGGGTCTCTGGGACTTGTTCTTTGGGCAGGGAAGAGACTCCACAATCGGGGGTAGTGATTCAGCCTCCATGTGCTCTCCAAGGTCTATTGCCTGTGCTGATATCAACATTTTAGGGCTACGGGAGGAACAGGATTTGTATGTATTCCTTCTTAGAGGTGGAGGCGGAGAACTTCAGTAGGCACTGTGTGGAAGTCTGGGAAGTGGTGTTCCGTACCTACGTTAGCCGGGAAACATAGCCGACAGCGGCGGCCAGGGCTACGTGCTGTAAAAGCTATTGTCAGGTGCGTAAAGTCATTTACCTGTTACGGCCAGGGCCGATTTCAATGGCGCACAACATACTCTTATTCTGACGCTACTCGTCACAGTAGATGCCCCCTATTGCAAATGATAACCTGATTACGCCGCAATGTATGGCTCTTTGCACAAGGGTAGGTCTACTTGGAACCGTTGCCTTTAATCTTTGAAAATGACTCAGTAGACTGGAAATAACCTTAATATCAGATGACAGCAGTACTATTTGAATTAAATGTGTCGTAGTTCGTATCACACTGAATAGGACAAAAAGTATTTCCTACCTCTCCAGAGACACGGCTACCACATTTGTAAGTGACTATCTCTTTATCTTTTAGAACCCCTTTAGTTACGTCTTTCCAGGACTGTCTTGGAAATTCTTGCTCTTTCCTTCTTTGCACCTTGCCTCCTTTCTTAACGTAGGCCACTGAATTTTCGTCAGTCGCTTTATCTGAATAAATAACTTTCAATGCTGCTATTGTGTCGACCTCTTCAGTGTCACTGCGTATAGAACTCTCCAAATGACTCTCTTTGTAATTTTGTTTCCCATGATCTTGTTCTATGCTTTCTGAGGGTGTCTCATCTCTGCAGCTCAGTTCGAGCTTTTCGTACGACCACTCTTTATACAACTGCCTCCCTGCATCTCTTGTTTCGTACTTAAGTACTTATTCCGCAAGTTACCGTGCAGTGCATGACGGTGGATACTACTCTGAAGTGCACAAAGAAACTGCTATAGGCATGCATATTCAAATACCGAGATATATAAACAGGCACAATTCGGCGCTGCGGTCGGAAACTCCTATATTAGACAGCAAGTGTCTGGCGCAGTTGTTAGACCGGTTACTGCTGCTACAATGGCACGTTACCAAGATTTAATTGAGTTGGAACGTGGCGTTATAGTCGGTGCACTGGCGATGGGACACTACGTCTCCGAGGTAGCGATGAAGAGCGGATTTTTCCGTACAGCCATTTTACGAGTATACCGTGAATATCAGGAATCCAGTAAAACATCAAATCTCCGACATCACGGCGGCCGGAATGAGATCCTGCAAAAACAGGACCAACGACGACTGAAAAGAATCTTTCAACGTGACAGAAGAGCAACCCTTTCGGAAAATTTCTGCAGCTTTCAATGCTGGGCCATCAACAAGTGTCAGCGTGCGAACCATTCAACAAAAGATCATCGATATTGGCTTTTGGGCCGAAGGCCCACTCGTGTACCCTTGATAACTGCACAACATAAAGTTTTACGCTTCTCCTGGGCCCATCAGTACCGACATTGGACTGTTGATGACTGGAAACATGTTGGCTGGTCGAACGAGTCTTGTTTGGAGTTATATCGAGCAAATGGACGTGAACGGGTGTGGAGACAACCTTATGAAACCACTAACTCTGCCTGTCAGCAGGAGACTGTTCAAGCTGCTGGAGGTTCTGTAATGGTGTGGGTCGTGTGCGGTTGGGACGATATGGGACCTCTGATACGTCTAGATACGACTCTGACAAGTGACACGTACGTAAGCATCCTGTCGGATCACCTGCATCCGTTCATGCTTATTGTGCATTCCGACAGACCTGGGAAATTCTAGCACGCCAATGTGACGCCCCACACGTCCAGAATTGCTATAGAGTGGCTCCAGGAACACTCTTCAGAGATTAAACGCTTCTACTGGCAACCACACTCCCCAGACATGAACGTATGTGGGATGCCTTGCAATGTGCTGTTCAGAAGAGATCTATACACCTCGTACTCTTATGGATTTATGGACATCCCTGCAGTATTCATAGTGTCAGCTCCCTTCAGCTCTAGTCCACACATTAGTCGAGTCCATGCCACGTCGTGTTGCGGCTCATCTGCGTGTTCGCGGGGGCCCTACGCTATATTAGAAGGTGTACCAGTTTGTTTGCCTCTTCAATGTATTAACGTATTAATCAATTTCGCACTAAATTATTAGCGAATGGAGCGAGAGCAAAAGGCTGTCTACATCCCTTAGTATGCACTGTGATCAGTGTTATCGTATCTTAATGATTTTTGCCCGAAATGTGCAACTGCTGAAGAGGAGTTGTACGTAAACTACTTCGAATTCAGGGTCTGTAAATTTACTAAATACCTTTCAGGTATTCCTGTTTAAATTAATTGAACAATAGCTGTACACACTTGCTATGATTATATCAGCGTGTCTCTGGATTCATTCCACATATTATGTCAGACCTACCTGAAGCTGACTTCCTAAAGAGCAAGGAGGCTCATTTTTGATTTACCGTACGGTTTTTGTGCTGCTGTATGCGTATCGCTGTCACATTCCCTATCAAATCGTCATATTACACTTTTCATCTTCTCATTCGATTAGATGCCAGAACCTATGTATTTGAATTTGACTAGCTGCTGTTATAACATGAAGTTCTGAAACTGTGCCGTCGTACTGATAAAAGAAGGAAGAATAGCGTTCAACGTACCGTTGACAACGAAGCTATTTGAGGGGACCGTAAGCTCGAACTTCGAAAGGACAAGGAAGGAAAACGACCGTGTGTTTTTCGAAGGAACCGCCCATAAATTGGCTTTCATCGGTTTAAGGCAGGTGTTTACAACTTGAGCATCGCTTCTTCAAGGGTCGTCGTGGCCCATATAGCAGGAGTGTCGCTGTGGTTTCATAAAAATAATGGTTTATTTGCTTTCTGAGTAAAGGAACAAGTTGTGCGCTTGGAGTGATACCTAGAGGGCCGACAAGTAAGTGTTGTTGCTCTGGCAGCAGGGTAGATAACAGTCAAATAGTTGTGTGATTTGTGTTTCACCGTCATCGTGGACAAATTTTTAAATTCGAGTAGAAACCTGATATTTCAATTGTATCATGCAGCTCTAAAGACATGAATAGATTAAAATGCAGTAAGTATGACGACAATTACTTGAATTTCGGTTTTACATGTACTGTCGCTGCAAATGAAGAACAACCATGTTGTGCCATTTGTTTCATAGTCATAGCTAGTGGAAGCATGGTTCCTAATAAGCTGGAACAACATTTGAGGTCCAATCACGGTAGTTTGGTAAATCACAAGTGTACTTTCCCCCCAAGCTAAAAGTAATCACAGAATTAAAAAAAAAAAGCTTTCACTGAACAAGTTACGACTCTTACAAAGACTATTATTCCGTCTTACAAAGCTGCTTACCGTGTAGCAAAAAAGAATAATCAAAAAATGTGTGTGAAATCTTAGAGGACTTAACTGCTAAGGTCATCAGTCCCTAAGCTTACACACTACTTAACCTAAATTATCCTAAGGACAAACACACACACCCATGCCCGAGGGAGGACTCGAACCTCCGACGGGACCAGCCGCACAGAAAGAATAATTCTCCAACTATTGTAGATGACCTTATTTTACAAGCTGCTAATGACATGGTATCTTTATAGTATATATATCGTATAGGAGTGTCAGCAGTCAATCAAATATGAAGCGTGCATTTGTCAGACAACAGTATCAGTTGTTGATATGCCGGACGACATTAATGATCAGGGGGTTCAAAAACACTGAAGTAATAGAGATTTAGTAATTCAGTTGGGTGAAACTACAGAAAACCACAATGATGCACACGTAATTTGTTACGTGCCCTTTACGCATGACAACAAATTTCGTGGAGATCTTATTTTGTGCAGGAAAATAACTCTTGAAAGAAAAGCAACATACCTCTTTGAAATAATGAATTATTTTATGAAAGAAAACAACATTAACTGAGAAACCTGAGCAGGCGTGTGTCGAGATGAAAATCGTAGTACGGCTATGTCTTACGTCGGATTGCGAGCTCTGTTCCGTAAACAGGCTTCCTGTGCCACTTGAACACGCTACTTTACTCAACGATAAGCAATGTCATTATAAACCATGAGCCCTATGCTTCAGGACGTTCCTCAGTCAGTGACTGAAATGGTACCCTATTTTAAAGGTCGGGCACTTACATCGAGATGTTTAAAAATAAAAGAAATAGGTTGATAAGGGTTCTGAGCACTTTTCCCTGTATTAGGCTTGTTGCAATAACCCTCTCTGGCTCTCGCATGGAATGAGTTGGAAAGGTTGTATGATTTCAGAAGTGAAGTTTACAAGTTTACAACTATATTGTTCTAAAGCAACATTTGAGTATCAGGTAGTTCGTAGACAGCGACTCAGTGATTTCGTTTCGAAGCTGCTGTATCTTTCGAAAACTCAATTCAATGGATGTATCCCTTCAAGATAATAAGAATAACATATTGAAAGTATTATATAAAATTTCAGCCTTCAGAAAGAATGAAAAATTGCGGAAAACAAAGTTGGATTATAAAGATATCCATTACATTTCCATTGTTCTTCACACATCTTTAAAACAAAATGGCAATCAAATGAATAAAGAATTGAATTCCTTAACTTCTCCCGGTCGGGATTCACAGTCATGTAGAAATTTTTAAAGGAAACGCCAATATGATGTCCTTTAAAACGTTGAAGATTATGTCCTCATTCACTCAGTCATTACTTTGTGAATACTTTACAGACCAAGATGATCAACAGAAATGTGTAAAAGATCATTTCAGTGCAGAACTTCCATCAATACTTACCACTGAAGAACAAGAGAAATTTATTAGTATTTATCCAGACTCCACACTGAAATCGAAGTTCATTTCCGAATCAATGCTTGAGTTCTGGTGGTTGGTGAGTTTCGACACATTTCGCGACATCCTAATTACGTGAGGTGTTTCAACATTAGCAGTCATCAACACGAGAAAAAGATCGCAAATGAACGCAGAGAAAGAGACGGGAGTAGTAGTTTCCAATCTCGCGTCGAGATATGAAGAAATGATGATGAAAAAGCATGCTCATCCCTCCCACTGACTTCGTTGCAAGATTAAGAGGTAATAATACTAAACGTTTATTGAAACGTGTTACGCCAAGAGTTAATCAAAAAATAGCTACTCCTATTCTTTTTTTTTCGAAACTTAAGTTTATTTATTCCACACTTCGTGTCAGATATCATCACCGAAAACAGCTGCAGGTGTTTATACAGAGGGGTCCAAGAAAATGTATCCACTGTTTAAAAGTCCATAACTGGCAAACTAATTGACGGAGTTGTCTCATCTTTGGTAGTGTAATAGTTTGTAGTTCCGGCAATCGCCACACAAGCGTTGTATTGCGTTGTTTTGTTTTGTCAGATGACAGTCGCCAGATAGTGTTTTGTTCGTAGTTGCACCTAGTTACTCAAGTAATTATGGCTGGCGCAAGGCTTACATTCGATAAAAGGAAATCAGTTTTCAAGTGGTACTTTAAGTACGAAAACATTAATGATGTTCAACGGCAATGGCGAAATTAGTATCAAACAGAGCCACCGACACGTTTAACGATTCGTCGCATTCGAGACAAATTTGAAGCTGAAGGCTGTGTTAAAGATGTTCACAAACAACGATCTGAACAACCTGTAACAGTAACAAGTCCAGCTAACTCCTGTCGTGTGTTACAACAATTCACTCGCTCACCACAGAAGTCTGTGCGACAGTGTACCCGTGAAACTGGTGAGAGTCGCTCAAGTGTTGGGCGAATTTTGAAGACAGCAAAGTGGAAGTGCTACATCCCACGATTGCTACACGCAATGAACGAGGACGACCCAGATCGTAGAATGGAGTACTGCGAGTGGTTTACTAACATCGTGCGCAACGATGAAGAGTTTGCAGAGATGATTGTGTGGTCTGATGGGGCACAGTTCAAACTCAGGGGTACAGTAAAGCGCCACAATTGCATCTACTGGGCCACCGAAAGTCCGAACGTCCATTTAGACAAAGCCGTGAATTTGCCAGGAGTGAATGTCTGGTGTGGGTTATCTTACCGGAGCTTGATTGGGCCATTCTTCTCTGACGGCACAGTTACCGGTGAGGTGTACCTTCAGAAGCTTCAGACATCCATTTTACCTGCCATCCGAGACTTGTATGGAGACGAAAGAGTTTACTTTCAACAAGATGGTGCCCCAGCCCACTACCAAAATCGTGTTAGGATGTATCTCGACGAAAATCTACCAGTAAGATGGATTGGTCGTAGAGATGCTGTGGAGTATCCACCACGTTTCCCAGACCTAGCTCCTCTGGACTTTTACCTGTGGGGAACACTGAAGGACGTCGTTTATCGACAAAAGACACGCACATTGGATAAACTTCGAAAATCCATCGTACATTCACGTGTAAATATCCAACTGAAGACGATGCAGTCAGTAGTTCGTGCTGCAGTTCGGCGGCATCGTTTGTGTGTGGATGTTAATGGTGACCATTTCGAACACCCACAGTGACATCTTCAAGTTGGACTTTAAGCTACACTTTAACTAAAAATGAGACAACTTCGTCAATTAGTTTGCAAGTTATGGACTTTTAAACAGTGGCTACATTTTTTGGACTCCTCTGTATTCAACTCAAGGAAACTGTGGTCGCAAAAAGTTAGGAAACCTCTGATTTAAGGAAATCATGGAGAACCTGTATGTGGGTGACCAGACTGGAATTTTAATACTGGTCTCGTCCGAATAAAATCTTGATACTTTTTAAACATTTAGAGAATAGAGTTTTGTCTTCTCTTACATTGCTTCGTAGGGTCACGCGCAGCATCAAAAGGTCATATGAGGAGAAAAATTATAACACAGTTCATCGTATAGGCGGGAAGCTGCACACAGTTAATTTTGGTTCTAGCCATAAAACTTCTGATCGCTTGAGATGTATGGACTTGCTCGGGTATGCCTGACACTGACGTGAAAACATACAGACGATTTACACGGAGCCCGCCGTGTCACCAGATACTCGGACATTCCTGGTTTCCCGTCAGCAGAAGCTCCGCCCCTAGCATGTCGCCACAGCGGATCAGGGCGCCGTGGGCCCGCCGGCCGAGTCTTAACTAATTGAGTGTCGCTCGCGGAGACGCGCAGGTCCCCGTAATTAATGGGCTGCCCGACGCCTGACAGTCGCAGATGCCTCCCAGACTAATGTTCCGGGCGCACCAGAGCACGCTTAGGCGTCACAAAAAGTAAATGTCTGTTATGTTAAGACGTGCTTTCACGAGCTGAATTCCGGGTGGCTGGCTGCGAACGTCTTGTACATCACACTTCCACTTGCGGGACCATATAAATTAACTTACTAACGAGGATGCGGTTTTAGTTCCGTGTGTAGAAAAATAAATGATCTCTTTGACTCCTTAGGATGGTGCAAAGTACGAGGGGCGTTCTATAAGTAAAGCAACAAAAATTTTCTAAACGTTCGTTTGTTTTATTCAGGATTCCAATACACCATAATATTCCCCCCGCCGGCCGCTGTAGCTGAGCAGTTCTAAGCGCTTTAGTCCGGAACGGCGTTGCTGCTACGGTCGCAGGTTCGAATCCTGCCTCGACCATGAATGTGTTTGATGTCCTTAGGTTAGTTAGGTTTAACTAGTTCTAAGTCTAGGGGACTGATGACCTCAGGTGTTAAGTCACACGCCCGCCTCTCGTGGTCGTGCGGTAGCGTTCTCGCTTCCACGCCCGGGTTCCCGGGTTCGATTCCCGGCGGGGTCAGGGATTTTCTCTGCCTCGTGATGGCTGGGTGTTGTGTGCTGTCCTTAGGTTAGTTGGGTTTAAATAGTTCTAAGTTCTAGGGGACTGATGACCATAGATGTTAAGTCCCATAGTGCTCAGAGCCATTTGTTAAGTCACAAGCCGGCCGCGGTGGCCGTGCGGTTCTAGACACTTCAGTCCGGAACTGCGCGACTGCTACTGTCGCAGGCTGGAATCCTGCCTCTCCTGTCTCGGGCATGGATATGAGCGATGTCCTTAGGTTGGTTAGGTTTAAGTAGTTCTAAGTTCTAGGGAACTGATGACCTCAGAAGTTAAGTCCCATAGTGCTGAGAGCCATTTGAACCATTTGTTAAGTCCCAAAGTGCTTAGAGCCATTTCAACCCTTTTTTTATTCTCCCACTCTTTTGACTGCGAAACCCTGTTTTTCAACATAACCTCCGCTGAATGTAATGTCCTTACGTCGTCTTACTGGGAGGGCCTGTACGAGCCGGCCGGTGTGGCCGTACGGTTCTAGGCGCTTCAGTCTGGAACCGCGAGACCGCTACTGTCGCAGGTTCGAATCCTGCCTCGGGCATGGATGTGTGTCATGTCTTTAGGTTAGTTAGGTTTAAGTAGTTCTAAGTTCTAGGGGACTGATGACCACAGATGTTAAGTCCCATAGTGCTCAGAGCCATTTTTGGGCCTGTTGTCCGCATGGCACCACTCTACTGGTCAGCATCAGAGTCAACGTCTTGCTGCATCATCCTGCGGAGTGCATCCTTCATTTGGCCAAATAGGTGGAAGTCGGACGGTGGGAGATCCGGGCTATAGCGTGGATGGCGAAGAACAGTCCTGAAGTACTGTGATCTCTTCTCTAATACACAGACTTGTGTGGAGAAAGAGAGGTTCGTTTGCATTTGTGTGGCGACGAACATTTTGAAGTCATTTCCTCAGTTTGCTGACGCTGCTACAATACACTTCAGACTTGATCGTTGCACCACGAGGGAAGACGTCAAACAGAATAACCCCTTCAGAGTCCTGTAAGACCGGCGACATGACTTTACTGGGAGTGTGATGATGATGATGTTTGGTTTGTGGGGCGCTCAACTGCGTGGTTATCAGCGCCCGTACAATTTCCCAACCTTTGATCAGTCCAATTTCGCCACTTTCCTGAATGATGATGAAATGATTAGGACAACACAAACACCAAGTCATCTCGAGGCAGGTGAAAATCCCTGACCCCGCCGGGAATCGAACCCGGGACCCCGTGCTCGGGAAGCGAGAACGCTACCGCGAGACCACGAGCGGCGGACAACTGAGAGTGTGGCTCTGAACTTTTTGAAACTTTCTGGCAGATTAAAACTGTGTGCTGGACCGTGACTCGAGCTCGCGACCTTTGCCTTTCGCGGAAAAGTGCTCTACCAACTGAGCTATCCAAGCACGACTCACGCCCCGTCCTCACAGCTTTACTTCTGGTAGAGCACTTGCCCACGAAAGGCAAAGGTCTCGAGTTCGACTCTCGGTCCGACACACAGTTTTAATCTGCCAGGAAGTTTCATAACAGCGCACACTCCGCTGCAGAGTGAAAATCTCATTCTGGAAAAATCCCCGAGGCTGTGGCTAAGCCATGTCTCTGCAATATCCTTTCTTTCAGGAGTGCTAGTTCTGCAAGATTCGCAGGAGAGGTTCTGTAAAGTTTGGAAAGTAGGAGACGAGGTAATGGCAGAAGTAAAACTGTGAGGACGGAGTGAGAGTCGTGCTTGGGTAGCTCAGTTGGTAGAGCATTTGCCCGCCAAAGGCAAGGGTCCCGATTTCGAGTCTCGGTCGGGCACACAGTTTTAATCTGTCAGGAAGTTTCATATCAGCGCACACTCCGCTGCAGAGTGAAAATGTCATTCTGAACTTTTTCTTCGGAGAAGAAGTCGTGTGGAGCCACTGTATAGATTGCAGTTTTGTTTCCTGTTCGATGTGGTGACCCCATGTTTCATTGCCTGTGACGATGTTCGACAAAAAATGGTCACAATCAGTCTCTTAACATTCAAGAAAAAAACGCAGATGGTCCTTCGTTGCTCTTTATTGTCTTCTGTTAGGCGGCGCCGGCCAAAGTGGCCGAGGGGTTCTAGGCGCTACAGTCTGGAAACGCACAACCGCTACGGTCGCAGGTTCGAATCCTGCCTCGGGCATGGATGTGTGTGATGTCCTTAGGTTAGTTAGGGTCAAGTAGTTCTAAGTTCTAGGGGACTGATGACCACAGCAGTTAAGTCCCATAGTGCTCAGGGCCATTTGAACCATTTGTTAGGCGGCCAGGAACCCAGCGTCCACAAGCTTTGCATACACCAACTGGTCGACGGGTGTGTCAGCACAACCAACAGAGACGTCCAGTTGAGCAGCGACGCGTTTCTGATGCATCGCTCACATCGAAAGAGAGCGTCCGCACGTTCCAAGAATGCAGGAGTTACAGCTGAGCTGTGTGTGGCGACCGGCACCTGGGACATCGGACTGACGACCTTGGTGATGATGACAGTACCGCGCCCAACGACTTATCGTGCTTTTCCTCACTGCCAGGTGTCCGTAAACATTCTGCAAGCGTCTGTGAATATCTGCGATGCTTTGCTTTTCCGCCAAAATAAACTCAATGACAGCTAACTGCTTGGAACGCAACTTCATTACAAACGCCATTTTGAACGCCACGTATAGCGCCACCACGAGTCAGAAATTAATGAAACTGTGGGGGTCGGAAGCCGGAATATTTCACGATGTGCCGCAACCAATTCAGCATTTTTTCTGCGAAACTGGCAGAGAAGAAAAGGTGTTGCTTAACGTATTGAAAGCTCCTTGTAATTATTCACTTCGGTTGAAACATGGGCCTGTGAGAACATTGCCGATGCATAAAACTACACTACTGGCCATTACAATTGCTACACTAGGAAGAAATGCAGATGATAAACGGGTGTTCATTGGACTAATATATTGTACTAGAACTGACATGTGATTACATTTTCACGCAATTTGGGTGCATAGATCCTGAGAAATCAGTACCCCGAACAAACACCTCTGGCCGCAATAACGGCCTTGATACGACTGGGAACTGACTCAGAGCTTGGATGGCGTGTACAGGTACAGCTGCCCATGCAGCTTGAACACGATACCACAGTTCATAAACAGTAGTGACTGGTGTATTGTGACGAGCCAGTTGCTCGGCCACCATTGACTAGGACTTTTCAATTGGTGAGCGCAGCAGCAGCAGTCGAACATTTTCTGTATCCAGAAAGGCCGGTACAGGACCTGCAACATGCGGTCGTGCATTATCCTGCTGAAATGTAGGGTTTCGCAGGGATCGAATGAAGGGTAGAGCCACGCGTCGTAACACATCTGCAATGTAACGTCCACTGTTAAAAGTGACGTCAATGCGAAGAAGAGGTGACCGAGACGTGTAACCAATGGCACCCCATATCATCACGCCGGATGATACGCCAGTATGGCGATGACGAATACACGCTTCCAATGTGCGTTCACCGCGATGTCGCCAAACACGGATGCGACCATCATGATGCTGTAAACAGAAGCTGGATTCATCCGAAAAAATACGTTTTGCCATTCGTGCACAAAGGTTCGTCGTTGAGTACACCATCTCAGGCACTCTTGTCTGTGATGCAGCGTCAAGGGTAACCGCAGCCATGGTCTCCGAACCGATAGGCCATGCCGCTGCAAACGTCGTCGAACTGTTCGTACAGATGGTTGTTGTCTTGCAAACGTCCCCATCTGTTGACTCAGGGATCGAGACGTGGCTGCACGATCCGTTACAGCCATGCGGATAAGATGCCTGCCATCTCGACTGCTAGTGCTTGGGATCCAGCACGGCGTTCCGTATTACCCTCCTGAACCCACCGATTCAATATTCTGCTAACAGTCAATGGATCTCGATCAACGCGAGCAGCAATGTCGCAATACGATAAACCGCAATCGCGGTAGGCTACAATCCGACCTTTATCAAAGTCGGAAACGTGATGGAACGCATTTCTCCTCCTTAGACGAGGCATCACAACAACGTTTATTGCGTATGAGAAATCGGTTGGAAACTTCCCTCATGTCAGCACGTTGTAGGTGTCGCCACCGGCGCCAACCTTGTGTGAATGCTGTGAAAAGCTAATCATTGGCATATCACATCATCTTCTTCCTGTCCGTTAAATTTCTCGTCTGTAGCACGTTAACTTCTTGGTATAGCAATTTTAATGGCCAGTAGTGTATGAAGGTAGATCAATAGGAATTTGAAACTAAGTTTCAAAATCTACACTCCTGGAAATGGAAAAAAGAACACATTGACACCGGTGTGTCAGACCCACCATACTTGCTCCGGACACTGCGAGAGGGCTGTACAAGCAATGATCACACGCACGGCACAACGGACACACCAGGAACCGCGGTGTTGGCCGTCGAATGGCGCTAGCTGCGCAGCATTTGTGCACCGCCGCCGTCAGTGTCAGCCAGTTTGCCGTGGCATACGGAGCTCCATCGCAGTCTTTAACACTGGTAGCATGCCGCGACAGCGTGGACGTGACCCGTATGTGCAGTTGACGGACTTTGAGCGAGGGCGTATAGTGGGCATGCGGGAGGCCGGGTGGACGTACCGCCGAATTGCTCAACACGTGAGGCGTGAGGTCTCCACAGTACATCGATGTTGTCGCCAGTGGTCGGCGGAAGGTGCACGTGCCCGTCGACCTGGGACCAGACCGCAGCGACGCACGGATGCACGCCAAGACCGTAGGATCCTACGCAGTGCCGTAGGGGATCGCACCGCCACTTCCCAGCAAATTAGGGACACTGTTGCTCACGCCCCAACATCGTGCAGCCCGCCTCCAGTGGCGTCGCGACAGGCGTGAATGGAGGGACGAATGGAGACGTGTCGTCTTCAGCGATGAGAGTCGCTTCTGCCTTGGTGCCAATGATGGTCGTATGCGTGTTTGGCGCCGTGCAGGTGAGCGCCACAATCAGGACTGCATACGACCGAGGCACACAGGGCCAACACCCGGCATCATGGTGTGGGGAGCGATCTCCTACACTGGCCGTACACCACTGGTGATCGTCGAGGGGACACTGAATAGTGCACGGTACATCCAAACCGTCATCGAACCCATCGTTCTACCATTCCTAGACCGGCAAGGGAACTTGCTGTTCCAACAGGACAATGCACGTCCGCATGTATCCCGTGCCACCCAACGTGCTCTAGAAGGTGTAAGTCAGCTATCCCGGCCAGCAAGATCTCCGGATCTGTCCCCCATTGAGCATGTTTGGGACTGGATGAAGCGTCGTCTCACGCGGTCTGCACGTCCAGCACGAACGCTGGTCCAACTGAGGCGCCAGGTGGAAATGGCATGGCAAGCCGTTCCACAGGACTACATCCAGCATCTCTACGATCGTCTCCATGGGACAATAGCAGCCTGCATTGCTGCGAAAGGTGGATATACACTGTACTAGTGCCGACATTGTGCATGCTCTGTTGCCTGTGTCTATGTGCCTGTGGTTCTGTCAGTGTGATCATGTGATGTATCTGACCCCAGGAATGTGTCAATAAAGTTTCCCCTTCCTGGGACAATGACTTCACGGTGTTCTTATTTCAATTTCCAGGAGTGTATTACAACAAGAATACACAGTATGTATTGATGGCATTTTTCAACATAGAAACTCTCCACCCAAACAGGTCTCGGAAGGCCCTGCGCTACCGACCAACTGCTGTGTCATCTTCAGATGACAGGCGTCACAGGATGCGGATATGGAGGGGCATGTGGTCAGCACACTGCTCTTAAGACCGTTGTCAGTTTTCGTGACCGGAGCCGCTACTTCTCAATCAAGTAACTGGATTGGAGTCACAAGGGGTGCGTGCAATTCGCTTGACAAAAGCGCTCGGCAGAACAGGACGGTTATCCATCCAAGTGTTCGCCGAGCTCGATGGCGCTAAACTTCGCTGACCTGACGGGAACCGGTGTTGACTCTGCGGCAAGATCGTTGGCAATTTTCAACATAGTTACCCAGAATTTCAATACATTTTTTCCACCGTTGCACAAGCTTTCCGATATCCTCTGCAAAAACGGTTTTCGTTGTGCAGCAAGCCACCTGTGCACTGCTTCCTTCACTTGTTGATCGGAGCTGCTCTCTGGTTCTAAGTGGTGAACCAGTGTTTCATTTGCAGTGATGGCTCGTTTTAGAAACGTTCCACAGTCGTTAGTTTGACGATGCAGGAGGTGCCGACAGATTTTCACACGCTAGCGCTAGGTCGCTTCAATGAGTTATTTTGGAACCCATCTCGGACAGACTTTGTGAAACTGAAGGCTGTGATGCATGATTTCATATGCAGAATCATGAGTAACCTGCATATGGCTTGCCACATCATCGACAATCACTCGTCTGTTATTCATAATCAAGTCACCGACTTTTTAAACACTGCCATCAGTTGTGGCTGTAACTGCACGTCCCGCTCTTTCCACATTATTCACGGTCGTTCGACCACTTTGCAACTGCTCAGTGCATTGGTAAACATTGTCCCCGAATTTTGCTGAAAGTCTTCTGTGAACTCTCAATCATGGTACACCTTCAAACCACAAACAACCGATTTCGGAACGCTGTTCTTCTACGGTGCAAACAGATAGTGGTGCAGCCATGTTCACATTGCAACAGCGCAAAGCAGACTGATGTGGCAACGCTGCAACCTACCACAGACGAAGACAATGGTGCACACACAAAGGCGTAGTAGAGCCGTCCTAAACACCATTAATGCAAAACTGCCTATAGTTATTGACCTACCCTCATACTTCCTGACGTTTCGTTCTCATGTGCAAGAGATATCTTCTGAGATGAAGTGGTAAATACCTCCATAGCTGAAGGGGCCCTAAATCAGTAGACACATTATCAGCTGTCCGTATATAGGGCAATACCGCTGCCCATCGGTTGACTCAGGGATCGAGACGTGGCTGCACGGTCCGTTACAGCCATGCGGATAAGATGCCTGTCATCTCGACTGCTAGTGTTTGGGATCCAGCACGGCGTTCCGTATTACCCTCCTGAACCCACCGATTCCATATTCTGTTTACAGTCATTGGCTCTCGACCAACGAGAACAGCAATGTCGCGATACGATAAACCGCAATCGCGATAGGCTACAATCCGACCTTTATCAAAGTCGGAAATGTGATGGTACGCATTTCTCCTCCTTACACGAGGCATCACAACGACGTTTCACCAGGCAATGCCGATCGGCGGCTGTTTGTGTATGAGAAATCGGTTGTAAACTTTCCTCATGTCAGCACGTTGTAGGTGTCGCCACCGGCGCCAAGCGTGTATGAATGCCCTGAAAAGCTAATCATTTGCATATCACAGAATCATCTTCTTGTCTGTTAAATTTCGCGTCTGTAGCACGTCATCTTCGACGTGTAGCAACTTTGTTGGCCAGTAGTGTATGTTTACAAACGAGTAAAATCCATGGCCGCGTTACAGATAATCAGGGTAGTCTCTATATTGACGATAGCGTTGCTATTCAGAACAGAATGCATCAGCCAATAGTCAGTAGTACGCTAAAAAGTATCCCGATACCGCTACGTAATGCGTAACTAAACACCAGATGTCACGAGAGGCTGACCCACCGGTATAAAAGGCAGCGGGCAGTATTGTGTTGTCAGTATAGAAACAGTAACAACAGAATGGACAGATTAGGAGAGCTCAGTGACTTCGAACGTGGATGTCACTTGAGCAACAAATGCACCTCGGACATTTCATCCATTCTAAAGCAACTGAGGTGCACCCGTCATATTTTTTCCTGCTTTCCCTTAGTTGCTCTAAATTCGTGCTGGTATGTACCGTGTATGTAACTAAAATAAGGCAGTTTGTTTATTGCCATCCGCGTTTCGCTTCTTTTATTTGGGAAGCATCATCAGTGGCCTGTAATAAATGTTTCCTTTTATACGTACAATAAACTTATTATCTGGTAGATGTAATATGCTGGTATATTACATTTTGTCGTGTTTTTCTCTTGTTTCTCAGGTTAGAAGCAACTTTTGTAGCACTAGTTCCGTAATGGGAGCTTATCGTTCTGTGTTCAACGTTAAATGGTTTTCATTTTAAAGTGTGATCTGATGTCCTTACAGTCGTCACAGTTGTCTGTTAACTTAAGGGATGGAACTGTTTGCACCATTTGTATGTGATTCGTGTAATCATTGGTGTGTGTGTGTGTGTGTGTGTGTGTGTGTGTGTGTGTTGTTGCACTTTTAACTACTTGTGTGAAGTAGTTTCTGAGATGGAGATTATAGCCAGCCAAGAAGTTGCCGAATAAAAACATGGAAAATTGTCTGAGAACCGTAGTCAGCCTATCCGGTGCACCAAGCCAACGGTCGCTGCACGAAGTCAATCTCACCTCCCTGTTTTGCAGTTTGGCACACTGCGCGTACGCTATATGAGCAGTAACCAAGATCTGAAATATTCCGCAAAAAAGAAAAAAAAAAAGAAAAAAAGAAAAGGAAATTAATTAGTGAAGAAACAATGCAGCTGAACCTACAACACCTTACAATTTGTTTTTCTGTTTCTTCTTAAAAGAGTGCCTACTCGAGTAGTGTTTTATATCAACCTTGTGAAAAAGGAATGTGAGTTTTGACGTACGCCGTGTTCCGAAAGCGAACAATGTGACCGTATGTGTAGGCCTACAAACTACCGTACGTCAGGGCAGTCAGGACACGGAACTGATACTGTTTGGACTAGGAAGTCTGTCAAAGTTCCTTGAAAACCGAACAAAAAGACCGTGTGACAACTTCAACACTTTTTGACTACTGCTTCAGACCGAGAAAGCTGAAGACGTGAAGAGCTCACAGTTAGTTGCAGGGTTTGCTGGAATAATTATAAATCAGTCAGTGTTCGCGACATAAGACATATTCGTTGGCAGTAGCAAGACAGGAGTTGCCTGGTAAGAAATCCCGGCCGAAGTACCGTCCGCCGCGTCTGCCGAGTTAGCGAGATGTGCATGTGGGGCGATCATTAATGAAGTTCATTACCCGTAATGAGGACGTTGGCATAGTCTAGGGAGCATCATTTAGACTTAAGTACTTAACTGGCGGTCCCGGAGCATTTGTTGTTAAATAGCGATAATACAGTTGTTTTACTGTTGAGCCTAATATTGCACTTAGTGTCAGTTATTATCTTCATGTTGTAATTATCTTGGATATGATTCTGTATCTCTTGTTAATAACATCCCGAATGTCACTGGGTTAATGAAACAACTCGGTAAATTATTATGAAATTGAGCTAATAAACTAGTTTGCAATGTTAATGAAGGGTATGGTAGTTACAAACTAACTTTATTGTTCATTAAACTGGCTAGACAATTAAATTACCCACTAAATACATGCAATCTTAAAATTAAAAAGTAGTTACTGTCTTTAAAGTAGTATGAAGTTATTTCCTTTGCTAATTATATTGCTTAAACAAATTTTTCAGTGCTGCGGAATTAGAATAATCATTCCGAGTGCAACAATGTTTCATGTGTTATTCTGAAAAAGTGATTGCAGTGATTCTGGTCAGGCTACGGCACATAGTGCAAACCATGTAAGTGTCAATCTGTTACGACGCGTTTGCATTGCCGTGTAAGATTTATTTGAGTGTCTGTAATTACTGTATTATTATACACTCCTGGAAATGGAAAAAAGAACACATTGACACCGGTGTGTCAGACCCACCATACTTGCTCCGGACACTGCGAGAGGGCTGTACAAGCAATGATCACACGCACGGCACAGCGGACACACCAGGAACCGCGGTGTTGGCCGTCGAATGGCGCTAGCTGCGCAGCATTTGTGCACCGCCGCCGTCAGTGTCAGCCAGTTTGCCGTGGCATACGGAGCTCCATCGCAGTCTTTAACACTGGCAGCATGCCGCGACAGCGTGCACGTGAACCGTATGTGCAGTTGACGGACTTTGAGCGAGGGCGTATAGTGGGCATGCGGGAGGCCGGGTGGACGTACCGCCGAATTGCTCAACACGTGGGGCGTGAGGTCTCCACAGTACATCGATGTTGTCGCCAGTGGTCGGCGGAAGGTGCACGTGCCCGTCGACCTGGGACCGGACCGCAGCGACGCACGGATGCACGCCAAGACCGTAGGATCCTACGCAGTGCCGTAGGGGACCGCACCGCCACTTCCCAGCAAATTAGGGACACTGTTGCTCCTGGGGTATCGGCGAGGACCATTCGCAACCGTCTCCATGAAGCTGGGCTACGGTCCCGCACACCGTTAGGCCGTCTTCCGCTCACGCCCCAACATCGTGCAGCCCGCCTCCAGTGGTGTCGCGACAGGCGTGAATGGAGGGACGAATGGAGACGTGTCGTCTTCAGCGATGAGAGTCGCTTCTGCCTTGGTGCCAATGATGATCGTATGCGTGTTTGGCGCCGTGCAGGTGAGCGCCACAATCAGGACTGCATACGACCGAGGCACACAGGGCCAACACCCGGCATCATGGTGTGGGGAGCGATCTCCTACACTGGCCGTACACCACTGGTGATCGTCGAGGGGACACTGAATAGTGCACGGTACATCCAAACCGTCATCGAACCCATCGTTATACCATTCCTAGACCGGCAAGGGAACTTGCTGTTCCAACAGGACAATGCACGTCCGCATGTATCCCGTGCCACCCAACGTGCTCTAGAAGGTGTAAGTCAACTACCCTGGCCAGCAAGATCTCCGGATCTGTCCCCCATTGAGCATGTTTGGGACTGGATGAAGCGTCGTCTCACGCGGTCTGCACGTCCAGCACGAACGCTGGTCCAACTGAGGCGCCAGGTGGAAATGGCATGGCAAGCCGTTCCACAGGACTACATCCAGCATCTCTACGATGTCTCCATGGGAGAATAGCAGCCTGCATTGCTGCGAAAGGTGGATATACACTGTACTAGTGCCGAGATTGTGCATGCTCTGTTGCCTGTGTCTATGTGCCTGTGGTTCTGTCAGTGTGATCATGTGATGTATCTGACCCCTGGAATGTGTCAATAAAGTTTACCCTTCCTGGGACAATGAATTCACGGTGTTCTTATTTCAATTTGCAGGAGTGTAGTAATGGACATACCCGAAACCTAACACGTAATGTATTGATTTACATCAAAGCAATTTATTTTCGAATCGGACATGATCATTGTCGCCTTACACGCGCAACGCATATGCGTAATTGTCAGCGCAGATTTATTTGTAAATTACACGAACCACTCGTGAAGTAACTGATTAGTTGTACACCAGAATTGTCCGTAGTGGATTGGCGACCGTATTGTGTTATAATAACTGTTCTTTTCCCTTTGGACAAATAGTGAACGCTTCTAATGATTCAGTTCGAAATGGTTCAAATGGCTCTAAGCAGTATGGGACTTAACATCTGAGGTCATCAGTCCCCTAGACTTAGAACTACCTAAATCTAACTTAACCTGAGGACATCACACACATCCTTGCCCCAGGCAGGATTCCAGACATGCGACCGTAGCAGCAGCGCGATTCCGGACTGAAGCTCCTAGAACCGGCCGGCCACAGCGGACAGCTAATGATTGAGTCCCTTAATTATTTGCACTACATTTTATCAAAATTAGCACATACACTGATCAGCCAGAATATTGTGACCACCGACCTACTGTCGATGCAAACCCGTCCAGACGACAGCAGCGTCGCCTGGCGAGGAATGACTGCTGCTCAGACACATTCACGATGCATGTAGTATTAGTGAGCGCGCTGTCCGTGTTTAGAGTGGGGAAGTTGAGCGATTTGTTTGAGTTTGATTGTGTCGGTCCGGAGGCTCGGCAAGAGCATTTCGGAAACTGCACTACTCGTCGGTTGTTAGACGAGTACTGTGGCGAGTGTCTTCAACACGTGGCGAAACCAAGGCGGAGCCACGTCCAGATGTCGCAGGGTTGGACGGCCACCCCTCATTACGGGTGTCGAACGCTGTAGGCTGGGGAGACTGGTAAAACAGGACAAGCGGCGAACTGTGGCGGAACTGACACCAGACTTTAAAGCAGAGCAGAGTGCAAGTATGTTTGAACGCACAGCTCACCGAACACAATAATGAGCCTCTGCTGCCGACGACCATGCATGTGCCAATGTTAACACAACATCATCGGCAACTACGACAAAAATTGCGCACGTGACTATCAGTATTCGACGTAGGCGCAGAGGCAGAGCGTTGCGTTGTCTGCTGAATCCCGATACTTTTGAACCGTGACGAAATGCCACGGTTGGTCCTCTGCGTTTCCTCCTTGTCTGTAGCGCGTTCCTTTAGAATTTCCCGCTTCGCGCGCTGTTGTTTTCTTCCACTAGCCAGAGGGCGCGCTGTGGCGTTGCTGCGGCCGGCTGCCTGCTGTGTTTGCGAGAGAGCGTCGGTCTGGAGGAGGAACTCTAATTGTGGACGTCTGGGAGCATACAGGAGGCCACGCCGTTTTGTTGATGTTTGGCGTGACTCGCGTCAGGTGTGATGCGTCGTTAAAGCCGTGATAGCAGCCAATGTTACTGTCTTGGTCGCAGGTGGATCCAAGGGGATGAGGCCTGGTTGTTCATGGAAACTCCTGTCCTTTCTATAGCTTTCTAGGTTTTCTATATACCTTGACCAGGTTTCGTCACCTCTAATGGTGACTTCATCAGAAGGTAAGGTAACTACACTACTGGCCATTAAAATTGCTACACCAAGAAGAAATGCAGATTATAAACCGGTATTCATTGGACAAATATATTATACTAGAACTGACATGTGATTACATTTTCACGCAATTTGGGTGCATAGATCCCGAGAAATCAGTACCCAGAACAACGTCCTCTGGCCGTAATAACGACCTTGATACGCCTTGGCATTGAGTCAAACAGAGCATGGATGGCGTGTACAGGTACAGCTGCCCATGCAGCTTCAACACGATAGCAAAGTTCATCAAGAATAGTGACTGGCGTATTGTGACAAGCCAGTTGCTCGGGCACCATTGACCAGACGTTTTGAATTGGTGAGAGATCTGGAGATTGTGCTGGCCGGGGCAGCAGTCGAACATTTTCTGCATCCAGAAAGACCCGTACAGGACCTGCAACATGCGGTCGTGCATTATCCTGCTGAAATGTAGGTTTCGCAGAGATCGAATGAAGAGTAGAGCCACGGGTCGTAACATATCTGAAATGTAACGTCCACTGTTCAAAGTGCCGTCAATGCGAACAAGAGGTGAACGGGACGTGTAACCAATGGCACCCCATACCATCACGCCGGGTGATACGCCAGTATGGCGATGACGAATATACGCTTAAAATGTGCGTTCACCGCGATGTCGTCAAACACGGATGCGACCATCCTGATGCTGTAAGCAACCTGGATTCATCCGAAAGAAAGACGTTTTGTCATTCGTGCAGCCAGGTTCGTCGTTGAGTACACTATCGCAAGCGCTCCTGTCTGTGATGGAGCGTCAAGGGTAACCGCAGCCATGGTCTCCTAACTGATAGTCCATGCTGCTGCAAAAGTCGCCGAACTGTTGGTGCAGATGGTTGTTGTCTTGTAAAAGTCTCCATCTGTTGACTCAGGAATGTAGACGTGGCTGCACGATCCGTTACAGCCATGCAGATAAGGTGCCTGTCATTTCGACTGCTAGTGATACGAGGTCGTTGGGATCCAGCACGGCGTTCCATATTACCCTCCTGAACCCCACGATTCCATATTCTGCTAACAGTCATTAGATCTCGACCAACGCGAGCAGCAACGTCGCTATACGATAAACCGCAATCGCGATAGGCTACAATCAGACCTTTATCAAAGTCGGAAACGTGATGGTACTCATTTCTCCTCCTTACACGAGGCATCACAACGACGTCTTACCAAGCAACGCCGGTCAACTGCTGTTTGTGTATGAGAAATCGGTTGGAAACTTTCCTCGTGTCAGCACGTTGTAGGTGTCACCACCGGCGCCGACCTTGTGTGATGCTCTGATAAGTTAATCATTTGCTTATCACAGCATCTTCTTCCCGTCGATTAAATTTCGCGTCTGTATCAGGTCATCTTCGTGGTGTAGCAATTTTAATGGCCAGTAGTGTATATGAAGAACATATCGTCAAAGATGTACAGTGTAATTACTTTACCTTCTGATGAAGTCACCCTTAGAGGTGACGAAACCTGGTCGAAGTATTTTGAAAACCTATGCAACCGGCTGGCTGATTTTTACATATTTTTCAAATTTGTGTATACGGTTGCTGCAAACGTCAGCCATGTTCAAAGTTGTTATTTAATGTTCATCTTATGCTCGTGTTCGTCGTGTGCTGTTTGTGAGTGCAAACTTGACTCTCACATTTGCTGTTGGTTTTGAGCGCATCGTCAAATACTGCATCCAAGTAGTGACTTTCAGTTAATTAGCTGGATTCTTCCCTTTCCTCGTCACGACGCGTGTTAAATGGCAAAGTAGCGTTGTAGACCTTAACTTGCTACCTCATTTACGTGGCTTCAGAAACAGAGCGAAACCTGTTAGCTAATCAAGGCTTGTGGTGAACAAAGGTATTTATGTATGTTGTTTTAAAATACGATCTGAAATGTGTCAATTATTTATGTTGCGCTATTTGATTCTGGGGTATGAACGGATGTGTTGGCACGTCGGCCGTGTAAGGGAATCCTGCTAGTTGTGATTACCTTCTGACCAACGTCCTTGCTCGACGCTTGTCTTTAAATACGCCGCTAACCTGGTTAGCGTATGTTGTGGCTGTTTTAAATTAATCACTGCTCAGTAGCCCAACACAGTTTATAGGCCGTCACAAACCGTGTATTTGTTATTTATTCCTTTATTCTAGTCAATCTATAAGCATGCTATTCTTAATCTGTTACTCTAGGTAGCCATTAAGTTGCCATTTTTGGGCTGTTTAGATGGAGTGCAGTTCCTCTGAGTATAGATTTGTCAATTTCCAGTTTATTGTTTATCCACCATTTTTTAATTGTGCTTATGCGCATATATGTATTTAAATAAAAAAAAGTAAAAAAAATATTACACCTATATATATATATATATATATATATATATATATATATATATATATATATATATATGGGTGTAATATTTTTTATTTTTATTTATTTATTTTTTGTTTACTACTGAACTGTACTTAATGTCATACTGTGAAGAAAGGGACTTATTGGAGGTTAACTGTCGCCGTAAGGTGTTGAGGACGGTGCAGTTTAATGTTATTCATTTTAATGTTCTAGTCAATGTGTGAACTTGCTAACTATTTTCTCTTTACATGGAGTGTGCCTGCCTTGAGGTTATAAGTGACTGTTTCATAACCAGTTCTTTAACGCGCCTACGCGCATATTTATACACTCCTGGAAATGGAAAAAAGAACACATTGACACCGGTGTGTCAGACCCACCATACTTGCTCCGGACACTGCGAGAGGGCTGTACAAGCAATGATCACACGCACGGCACAGCGGACACACCAGGAACCGCGGTGTTGGCCGTCGAATGGCGCTAGCTGCGCAGCATTTGTGCACCGCCGCCGTCAGTGTCAGCCAGTTTGCCGTGGCATACGGAGCTCCATCGCAGTCTTCAACACTGGTAGCATGCCGCGACAGCGTGGACGTGAACCGTATGTGCAGTTGACGGACTTTGAGCGAGGGCGTATAGTGGGCATGCGGGAGGCCGGGTGGACGTACCGCCGAATTGCTCAACACGTGGGGCGTGAGGTCTCCACAGTACATCGATGTTGTCGCCAGTGGTCGGCGGAAGGTGCACGTGCCCGTCGACCTGGGACCGGACGGCAGCGACGCACGGATGCACGCCAAGACCGTAGGATCCTACGCAGTGCCGTAGGGGACCGCACCGCCACTTCCCAGCAAATTAGGGACACTGTTGCTCCTGGGGTATCGGCGAGGACCATTCGCAACCGTCTCCATGAAGCTGGGCTGCGGTCCCGCACACCGTTAGGCCGTCTTCCGCTCACGCCCCAACATCGTGCAGCCCGCCTCCAGTGGTGTCGCGACAGGCGTGAATGGAGGGACGAATGGAGACGTGTCGTCTTCAGCGATGAGAGTCGCTTCTGCCTTGGTGCCAATGATGGTCGTATGCGTGTTTGGCGCCGTGCAGGTGAGCGCCACAATCAGGACTGCATACGACCGAGGCACACAGGTCCAACACCCGGCATCATGGTGTGGGGAGCGATCTCCTACACTGGCCGTACACCACTGGTGATCGTCGAGGGGACACTGAATAGTGCACGGTACATCCAAACCGTCATCGAACCCATCGTTCTACCATTCCTAGACCGGCAAGGGAACTTGCTGTTCCAACAGGACAATGCACGTCCGCATGTATCCCGTGCCACCCAACGTGCTCTAGAAGGTGTAAGTCAGCTACCCTGGCCAGCAAGATCTCCGAATCTGTCCCCCATTGAGCATGTTTGGGACTGGATGAAGCGTCGTCTCACGCGGTCTGCACGTCCAGCACGAACGCTGGTCCAACTGAGGCGCCAGGTGGAAATGGCATGGCAAGCCGTTCCACAGGACTACATCCAGCATCTCTACGATCGTCTCCATGGGAGAATAGCAGCCTGCATTGCTGCGAAAGGTGGATATACACTGTACTAGTGCCGACATTGTGCATGCTCTGTTGCCTGTGTCTATGTGCCTGTGGTTCTGTCAGTGTGATCATGTGATGTATCTGACCCCAGGAATGTGTCAATAAAGTTTCCCCTTCCTGGGACAATGACTTCACGGTGTTCTTATTTCAATTTCCAGGAGTGTATTTAAGGGAGAGCTTAAAATGTGTTCCCCTATTGAACTTTAACTAAAGCCCAGAAAACTGAGTCAGGTGTTTATTATTGTTCTAGTGCTATTATCTGTCAAGTGTAACACGCGACGTTTCCTTGGCCTGTTATCAAGTGTTACAATAAATGTAAACTGCAGTGAAGCGATGCGCTGTTTCTGTTGTTCCCGTGATTTCCTATCTCCGCACTGGTAAATCTAAACTCATAATATTTAATTGTTTAAATACTGGAGGAAGGTGGGTGTGTCCCAACTTTCTTCGTCATACCGATGTGAGGGCGCGGTACGTCGTCTTCCAGGGAACGGTCCCTTGACGGAGACAAGCTGGCGGCGGCTCCATTATACTCTCGGGAACATTCACGTGGGCATCCGTGTGTCCAGTGGAGCTCGTGCAAGGCACCATGACCGCCAAGGAGTATCGTACACTGGTCGCAGACGACGTTACCCCTTTATGAAGACCATGTTTCGCGACGGCAGTGGCAGTCTTCAGCAAGATAATGCGCCATGTAACAGGGCCAGGAGTGTGAAGCAGTTATTCGAAGAATACAGTGATGAGTTCCTATTGATATGCTAGCCCCCCCCCCACTGTCTGGAACCGCGCGACCGCTACGGTCCTGCTTCGGGCATGGATGTGTGTGATGTCCTTAGGTTCGTTAGGTTTAAGTAGTTCTAAGTTCTAGGGGACTGATGACCTCAGAAGTTAAGTCCCATAGTGCTCAGAGCCATTTGAACCATTCTTTTTTTTTCTAGACCCCCAACTCGCCAGGTATGAAGCCGATCCAACACATCTGGGATGTGATTGAAAGTGGCTCAGAGCTCATCGCGGCTCTCCCCAGAATTTATGGGAATTAGGTGACATGTGTTGCTGGCCGCTGTGGCCGAGCAGTTCTAGGCGTTTCAGTGCGGAACGACGCTGCTGCTACGGTCGCAGGTTCGAATTCTGCCTCGGGCAGGAATGTGTGTGATGTCCTTAGGTTAGTTAGGTTTAAATAGTTCTAAATGTAGTGGACTGATGACCTCACATGTGGTGCCAACTCCCTCCAGCGACCTACGAAGGCCTCACTGCTTCCATGCGACTAACTGTCCCTGCTGTTATCCGTGCCAAAGGTGGACATACTGTCTATTATGCAGGTGGTCATGATGTTCTGGCTGATCAGTGTATCATTTTACTTACGGCTGAGTAGGATGGAAGTGTCATTTTTGGCACTAGGTTTGTAATTCGGGGCCGATTTCCAAACTGTAATGCTTTCGATAACGTGGCCGTTGTGATTTAAATGACTGCGGCTTGGGGTCTTTTAAACTGCATGGATATTAGAACCATCGTGCTCCCGTACACAGCCCCAGAATATGCAGAAGATGTGTGACTGAAATTCCCGTCCAGCCACTTACATTTAGGTTTATCCACAGGTCCCTAAGTCACTACGCGGCTGCTACAGTCGCAAGTTTGAATCCAGCCTTGGATAGGGATGTGTGTGATGTTGTTAAGTAGGCTGTTTAGGTTCTTATATTGGTAACGCCGCCACCACGTAGCGCTCTCTGTATGAAAATCGCTGGCTGTGCTGTGTGTAGTCTGTGGCTAGTTTGCATTGTTGTCTGAAATTGTAGTGTGGGGCAGCGGCAGCTGTATGTGAACAGCGCGTAGCGTTGCGCCGTTGGAGGTGAGCCGCCAGCAGTGGTGGATGTGGGGAGAGAAATGGCGGAGTTTTGAAATTTCTAATACTGGATGTCATGAACTGCTATGTATATTATGATTTTTCAACACCATTAAGGTAAATACATTGTTTGTTCTCTATTAAAATCTTTCATTTGCTAACTATGCCTATCAGTAGTTAGTGCCTTCCGTAGTTTGAATCTTTTATTTAGCTGGCAGTAGTGGCGCTCGCTGTATTGCAGTAGTTCGAGTAACGAAGATTTTTGGTGAGGTAAGTGATTTGAGAAAGGTACAGGTTAATGTTAGTCTAGGCCTTTCCTTTGTAGGAATTTCTGAAAGTCAGATTGCGTTGCGCTAAAAAAAAGTATTTTGTGTCAGTTTAAGCACAGTCGTGTACAAATGTTCTAAGGGGACGTTTCAATGTGCATATGTTAGTTAGGTTTAAGTAGTACTAAGTCTAGGGGACTGATAACCTCAGATGATAAGTCCCATAGTGCTTAGAGCCATTTGAAACTAAATCACTAAAGAGGAATACAGTGGCGGATATATTGAAAAAGCCACGTTACTAATAGCCCTTACCAACCCCGACATATGCTCTATCTGTAATGATATCGTCGTTGGGGCGTTAAATCCTAATATTCCTTCCTTACTGCGTCTTCGAGAGGCAAGACATATTATTCTCAAACGTTTCCTGGAAAGAATGGAAAATCTACTCAAAACTGGCTGCCTGAAAGCCTGATATGGGGCAAAAAATTAGGACTGTGAACCTAAGGCAATCGTGGAAACTGTAGTGTTACGAAGAGGACACAATAAGTAATTGATCTTGTACAACATAAAATGAAGGGAATTTCAACAGAGCAGTCGCAGAAATAACTTGAATGAAAAAACCTTAATGAGAGTAATTCCAATTAAATGGAACAGCATAACTTACAAAAACAATGTGTGAAGTTGATTACTTCACAGATACTGCAAATTTATGAAGACAATTTTTGAACACTATATTCTATGTCCTTTATGGGCTTATTGAAGGGAGTATAACCTGATCGTCGCGATCGTGAGCTCAAGAAGAGTTTCATTACAACCAGATGAAACATTGACAGGAGGGACAACTGCCTGCAGGAAATTAATGCGAGTAGGTTGAGTTGGCAGTGATATTACTCGATTGTATGATTCTTTCTTTGATGACTGTGTAGCAAATAGCATCTACACACGACCGTTTGGGTGAAAAGAAAAACTGGCTGGTAGGCGGCTAGGGGAAGGTTGATACGCGTAATTGGATACTTTTTCTTCCTCCACTCATAACGGCTTCTTTTCTTCGAGAAGCGCGAAAATTATGTATCTGTTGAGTGTAAGTGAGCGTGATGATGTATGTGAAGTTTTAATGTAATATGTGTGTTGATGTTGGTGACGATGAGAGAGAGGAAGAAAAATCCGAAATCGTGGCTTGCACATAACAGGCTCCTCCCCACTAATATAAGGGATAGTTGGATGGGCCGGAATGGCAGTGGTGGCGGGGGGTGGGGGGGGGGGGGGCATAGTTCACCGGGTAACCGCCAGCTATGTCACATGCCTTCACTCCACGGGACAATGCGGAGAGATTTGCAGTATAATCGAGGATACTGTTGCAGAATCTGGTGAAAGCAATTTTATACGAACACAAATACTCCCAATGCAACGCAAATAGTATCGCTGAAACTAAAATCTCTTTCGCCACCAGGATTCGAGCTGGACAGCTGACTGAGGCATGTAGTTGTGATTTTATGTAATGTGGAGTAAACGAGCTGAATGCGTTTTGACTGTTATTATGGGCAATCATTTTTCTACACTACACAGGCTGCTCTTTGTTCAACACTTTCGCGGCCAGTTTATACACAAATATTCTGACTATCCCAGAAAACATCATACGTTTAGATTCCATTATTAAGGTAGTATGTTAAAGGTATATCATTAAAACCGGAAACGATGTACCTGAAAACGAGAAAAAAACGAGTGTAGCATCCAATCTTGAGAACACCTCGGCCAAGTTCCTTGTCTTCCAGCGAGTGTTACGATTCGTTTGGTTTTTACGTAGCGTTCGTGTCACTCTGAAGAAATCCGTGGTAGTGAGGACTGTGATAAATAGCTGACATCATCTTTCTCGACATAAATCAACAATTTTCAGCGTTAAATCATCTGCAGTGGGACTGCAGAGCAAAGAGCGAAGCGAGCTGCAAACGAAAAGCAGTAATTGCGGCCTCGTGCACCGCGATCAGCGGCAGAGGCCAATTTACAGATCCAGTTTTTCACCCGTGGCGCGCCGTCGTCTTGATTGGACGGAACCGGCATCTTAATCAACCTTCAGTACGTCTCACGTTGACTGCTAGTAGTGGTACGAGGTACCCTCCGCCATGCACCATGTGTACCTGTCCGTTTTTCTTATGCCTTATTTGGAGAGGGAGTTGTTATCGATGTAGCCGCCCTACTTCATTTGTGGAGAAAATATGAAAAATACTGATGAATCTGCCTACTTGCAATCTCATTTGTTTTAAGCAAGTGTCTGTTCTGTGTTTCGGCGTTTGCAAGGATCTGCGCGTAAATTGTAAATGAGAAGTAGGTTGTCGCAGGCAGCGAACGTTTCTTTTTTAAATTAAATGGGCGCATAATTACAATATATTGATGTGAACTTCAGAAAGAATTTAAGGTACCCGTCCTTCTGTTAAACTCTAATTACATGCACATATGTATCGTGAAACATAGCTGCAGTCCTTAACGGATTTGTGTTACGAGCCGGCTGCTGTGGCCGAGGGGTTCTAGGCGATTCAGTCCGGAACCGCTCTGCCGCTACGGTCACTGGTTTGAATTCTGCCTCGAACATGGATGTGTGTGATGTCCTTAGATTAGTTAGGTTCAAGTAGTTCTAAGTCTAGCGGACTGATGACCTCAGATGTTAAGTCCCATAGTGCTTAGAGCCATTTGAACCATTTTTTTTTGTGTTACGTAATAACAACGAGCATAAACGATCATCTGAATGAATTCTATGATCATACTAAATTGTGATAATCTCGCAGTAGGGTTTCAAAGCATATGACTAACTAAGCTTGCAGCCAAGGTATGACTAGCGAGCATTCTTCTCTCGATCTGTAAATCTAAACTTTTCTATTTAGAAATCGGAAATTTAAAGGTACAAGGCAATCACGTTGTAAATAAAGTGATGAACCACCAGCTCTCCCTGCATCTTTAGCTGATGACCTACTTTCTGGATTGAAAAACATGCTAGAGTGTAGCTAAAGCGTACTACTGACTGCAGTTTTGAGAACAGTGTGTAGTTATTATAACAGTGGCTCTGGAAAAGCGGTATCTCTACTGACGGTAGGAAATCTATAATATTACATGTGACAGCGCAGTGTAGATTGCGAATTACAGACTGTATCGTAAAGTTATAGGGATCTATAACTACTGACAAGGGATCGCAAATAGATCACTTACGCTGTGGTTTCAGAGGGTACAATCTCATCTGGAGCACAGTCATGACCATAATGAAGCACACAATCGCCCGTGCGTGTAACACGGTGCAGTAAATAACCACAAAAGAAAGTTTTTAACAAAAAATTTCCATATGCGTTAGATAGCGTTTTAAGTAATTTACTAGGATACGAAGAATTCAACGGCTCTACTGTTCGGATGCATTAACGCATACCCGGTTCTATACCATGCCTCAAAAACTGACCATTGCGCCGAACAACGAACGTTAAGTGTGAACATGAGATAAGTGGTAGCTAATAATCTGGAAATTCTGCAGTATTAATACGCCAAATCGCGCAGTGTAGGCCAGAATCTCTGCAAACATTTGTTACACGAGATCTGAGAATGATCAACAGAAAATGACTTAAATTCTAGTTAATTCGTTATTACTCAACCACAGCAGCGCCTCTGCAATGCTGATCACTGCAACAAGTATCCCGAGCGAGTCTAATCTTCCCCTTTGTCCGTAGAAACTGTCTGTTCCCATCTTAACAGGCAGCCCGCACCCTTCTGATTAGCTAACGCTGCAGCTCGCCAAAGTGTTTCAACCCACACACCCCACCGATTTTGTCAAAAGACAATAATTCTTTCGGAGATCAATTGCTCGGTACAGAAACATCTTTGTAGAGCGTCAGCGGTTTAGAATAAGTGGGAGAAAAATCATTTCTGAAATTTATGGCAGTGACAGATTTTAAAATTTCTGAAAGCGTACATCTATAGCAATTAATGATTTGGAAGAATAGGAGAAGGAACTGAGAGGATTTAAAATATAGTACTTTAGAAGGACGTAAATATTAAATGGACAGAACTAGTAGGAAATGAAGTGTTACTATTAATAGTAAGCGAGAAAAGTGTATGAGAGATCCCTAGGAGAGAAACGAAACAAAAGTTATATATACATCTACTGCGGCATGAAAGACCAGTTAACTTGCCGGTTGGGGCTGTATAGAAAAAACAGTAGCAGCAGACAAAGACTAGAACAACAGTGTGCTTTCGGGTGTACAGCAGACTTTTTATTTGACGTTATGGAATCTTGTGGGACTGTCTTCGAAAAATTATGAATAAAATGGAATCAAGGACTACGCTGTAGACCCGAAAGCATACCATTATTCGTTCAAACTGAGAATACATGTGATATCACTAAGACTAGAATGTGCGAACAGGTTGTCGAGGATGTTGAGCGCAGCAGGTACGTACAGGTGAGAAGGTACAGAATGTAGGTGTAACTGCCTGCTGAAACATTCATTACTTTATGATTGACCCTCGAATGTTCTAAAACGTTCTTGACATTATCTGGGCATAAAGGATGAGGTTTAGAAATTCATACGTACTGCTTAGCTCTCAGCTGTTGGAGTAGAATGATGTTGGCTGCTGGTAAGTTGGAAACTGTAGCAGTCGTCTGGTATGCCTTAATTTATTGGCAATTGCTTGGTAGGGAAGATGCAGCTTGCTATCTTGGATGGAGAGTTATCTATAGATATGCAAGTAAATTCAGACGTGACCCAAGGAAGTATACTGAGAGCCTTGTCGTTCTTGTCCTGTATTAATGACATGGCAGACAAATGAAACAGTGCAAGTCATGAAGAACCCGATGAGGTCGCAAGTTCAGTCTTTAGTAATGCTCATCTGAGAGTCTTGTGTAAACAGTTACGACAGAAAAAATATTAGCTCTAAATGACTCATTATGTGCATCAGGAGGGCGACAGAAAATGAGTGCCTGGGGGGGTGCAGTGATCAACCTTCTATAGGGTGTATGTACTACCATTAACTTGCACCCTCGACATTTAATGAAAAATAGCGCACCACAGTTATCACAGAGTTTCGCACCATCAAGATAGAAGAGAAACTCTACGGGAGGTACAAACCGTACAGGACGTTCAACTAGGTATCCACTCTTAAGGAATGCAGGTAGACTCACACTGGTGGAACGGGATGATGAGAACGGATGCAATGTGATGGCATGCAACCGAATGCGAAATGGTCTGGCGTGGAGTTTATCGTGAAAGTGGATATCCTTTAAGGCGTAGGTACAGACAGTGCGATAATATGTATTATAGGCACAGAGGCTGAATTTGTCCAGTGGCTCCAGATGGTATGAGTTGCAATAACACACACTTTTCAGCAGAGACAGTTTACTGTAAAGGAATATGATTTGTATACGCAGACCGGGAATCTAGCAAAAACAAATTATTTTGCCTAGCTATTGGCCAAAAGCAGTGCTGGTACCATAGTTATTGTTGTCTTATGGCCATTTTCCCACTCTTGCTCGCTGTGACGTAAATAATTCGTTCTGCCCTTGGAAGATCACACACATTGAGAAGGGATCGTAGGAGGCAGACAACCTCCAACTTCTTGCATCTCGCACATAAAAAATTACTACCTAGCCAATTTAGCATCCAGATTAACAGTTGGCATGATTCTATACGAATGCGTTAAGGCATTGATGTTAGCTGACCTTGATACAACTGTCTTGTTACCTCTGATTTCCAGGGTTCCTTTCATATCTATTTCCTCTTCAAATCCTGATTGGTTGGGATTAAAAACAAATTCCTTACAGAATGATGGAATAAACTGGTTTATCTCGTCCTTAGATTTTCTGGACGATTTCGCAGTTTGCTGTGCATCGTCGACACTTTGTTTGAAATTTCGTTATCTTACGTCTTCGAATTATGTAGCTCTGTCTGAAGTTATGCAACCCTTCACTGTTTCCCTTGAAATCACTGTAAGCTATGAACCTCGCAATTTTATATGCATAACATAGGTCACCGTCATGCACATACTGTAGATTTTGGAAAGCAAACACTAGTTTTTGTAACAAGTGCGCCTTGTCCTCCATTCAATATCTGTAGTTTTTCTTATGCACCAGACGGTCATATTGCTGAGGACTTTTTCGAAATCTAATCCTAGTTGTTCTCTTTATTATGCTGTGGTTGATCTTCCATCTACGTCATTATGTTTAGTACCTGCTCCTTGGACAACAATTTTTCTTTACCACGTTTCACTGGAAACAGATTTGTGGCTTAATCTCAGACAAGGATCATGAACCACGTATCTCGACAGCAGGAACAATATCACTTTCATTTGTTAAACAAGTATCCTCATCATTGTGCTCTTCATGTACACTGTCCGCAAAGTCAACACCACATTCTACTGATTCATCTCGCACAAATGCTAATATTGCATCTGCCACTTCTTCCTCAGTCTGCGAAATTCCTTGAGACCATATCTGACGAACTGTCAACTTCGGCAACTGTTGTTGTAGATACAATGCAATGTGTGCTTTATTTATCGCTGCCAATGCTCTGCTCTGTATCAACACCACTAACACTGTAGCACTGCTGTCAGTTACTCGTCTATTAACAAGGGAACATCCCCATCGCACCCCCCTCAGATTTAGTTATAAGTTGGCACAATGGATAGGCCTTGAAAAACTGAACACAGATCAATCGAGAAAACAGGAAGAAGTTGTGTGGAACTATGAAAAAATAAGCAAAATATACAAACTGGGTCGTCCATGCGTAACATAGGCAATAATGAGGGCAAGGTGAGGCGAGGAGCGCCGTGGTCCCATGGTTAACGTGAACAGCTGTGGAATGAGAGGTCCATGGTTCAAATCTGCCCTCCATTGAAAATTTTGCTTTCTTTATTTTCGCAAAGTTATGATCTGTCCGTTCGTTCACTGACGTCTCTGTTCACTGTAATAAGTTTAGTGTCTGTGTTTTGCGACCGCACCGCAAAACCGTGTGATTAGTTGACGAAAGGACGTGCCCCTCCAATGGGAACCGAAAACATTTGATCGCAAGGTCATAGGTCAACCGATTCCTCCACAGGAAAACACGTCTGATATTTTGTATACGACACTGGTGACAGCATGTGCGTCACATGACAGGAATATGTTGTCGACCCACCTAACTAGTACACTTGGCGAATGGGTGAAAAGTTTCTTCTACCTTGCCCGATTTAGGTTTTCTTGTGGATGTAATAATCACTCCAAAAAAAGTGATGAAAACATGAGAGTTTTTCACATAAACTGAAAATAAAAAGTTAAAATTTCCGGCCGATGGGAGATTTGACCCAAGGACCTCTCGATCCGCAGCTGTTCACGCTAACCACGGGACCACGAAGCTCCTCGTCTGACAGTGCTCTTAATATTGCCTATCTTACGCATGGACGACCCAGTTTGTATATTTTGCTCATTTTTTCATAGTTCCACACAACTTCTTCCTGTTTTCTCGATCGATCTGTGTTCAGTTTTTCAAGGTCTATCCACTGTGCCAACTTATAACTAAATCTGAGGGGGGTGCGATGGGGATGTTCCCTTGTAAGCAGCTGAACTACGCTCCGTAGCCTCATGCTGTGCTCACCATTGGATAGCTCCAGTGCCACCACCTGTTGCCATGAGCAACCAATATTGTGGTTGCATGGTAGACAATATATGAGGCGTCGCATGCTGAAACCTCTTTGGCCTTTTGTGACCTCGCGTTCAAGGGGTTCGTCGCCAGACCTTTTGCAGATGATGCAGTTATCTACAATGAAGCTAAGGTGAATATTCAGTCAGATTTTGCCCCTCGGATGATCACAGTGCTGCTATACTTGAGAATGTTCTATCGCTCTGGCAAGAATACTGATATTCTCTTCCATGGGCACAAACTCAGTGAGATTACAGCCCTCCCTACGGCTCGTCTGTATCGTCGCGACGTAATGAGTTTAGCTAGGCTACGTACTGGTCACTGTCTTTTCAGGCGTTGCCATCTGTGAAAGGGCGCTCACGCGACACTTCCCGCTCATTCTAACGAACCACTGACGGTGCACCACTTTCTTACCTAATGTTAGGTTTTTAACTGCTTACATTTTAATCAGTGTTTGATATCTAAGATTTCAGAGACTCTAGCAGATACAACAAAGGCTATAAAACGCGTTCTACACTTCACACGTCGTGGCAACATGGCGAACGAGATTTAACGTTCGACGGTCGACACAGGTTTTATCTAGTCTCCTCTTCAAAGGAAACCTCGTTCTAATGGTTCATTTCATTTGTCCCTTCACTATATTTCTTGCTTTTTAGCAAGCGCTCCAGGTCCACTGCCACAGGTCATTTGCTCGCCCACTACTGCTATTTAGGCTCTTGTGCGCTACCAAAATTCAAGTACTACAGAGTGCTTTACAATGGAACCATTCTGCCTTTTAAGTTATGATTGAGGTGTCCTAAAGATGAAAAATGTTAGCGAGTCACAAGCTGAATCAGTCAAGTCACACAAATACCTGGATGTAGCAGTTTGAACGGGTTTGAAATGGAATGTTCACGTAAGCTCACGCATGGTTAAGCTAGGTGACATATTCAGTTCATTTTCAGGGTACGGGGAAAAGGCACTCGGTCTATAAGGGAGCTTGTTAACTCATCATTTGAGCATCTCATCTTAGAATATAGCTCCATTATTTGGGATCTATACCAAACAGTACTGACAGGGGACAATGAACGTATACAAATTAGAGTTGGCTTCATAGGAGAACGTCAAGAAAATCCTGAAAAAACAGAACTGACAGATGCTTCAAAGTAGACACCGAATTATCCTGCAAAAGCCTAGTTACGAATTATCAAAAAACAGTATTGAGTGAAAAAACTAGGTACATTCTTCGGCTCCCAGCGTATCGCTCCTATAGGTACCAAAAAATGTAAGATTAGACTAATTGCAGCGTTTACAGAGGTACGCTAACTGGTCCAAAGCATCCAGACACCTAATAGCAGACATTAATATGGGGTATGTCCGCCATTACCCATTATGACGACATGAAATCTGCTGGGGACACTTTCAATGATGTGTCTCAATGTCTGTGGACGAATAACAGCCTATTCTTACTCGAGAGCCGAAACCAGAGAAAATAGTGATGTTGGGCGCTGGGATTTGAAGTGAGGCAGACGTTTCAGCTCAACCCAAAAGCGTTCCATTGGGTTCAGGTCGGGGCTCTGGGCAGGCAGTTCCATTTCAGGAATACTATTACTGTCCACAAACTTGTGCATCAGTGATGCTGCTGCTTTGTGGCAGGGTGCATAGTCATATCGTCATGCTGACACAATCATCGTCTTCGAACTGTTCCTGTAACGTACACAGTACACAATGCTTTAAAATGTGTTCCTTCTGTATTTACTTTTATCTTAATCACACTAAAGTGACCACACCTGAACCACGAGAAACGACCTCGTTCGTACTTCACTGTCGGCTCCACGTATGATGGAGGTAGTGTTCTCCAGGCATTCGCCAAACCCAAACCCTTTCGTGGGTCTGACGCAGCGTAAAGCGTGATTCATCACTCCAAAACAGTCGTTTCCGGTCATCCACTGTGCAGTGGCGTCGCTGTTTACACCTCCTCAGCCGTCCTTTAGCACCGACTACAGAAATGCGTGGCTTAGAGGAGCCAGTAGACCGCTGTATTTCACTCCTTATAACTTCTTTCCAACAGTCATTGTGCTAGCCGCACTGCTGGTAACACTTTCGAACTCGCATGTGACTACTGCCGGTGATTTAGTGCGATTTTTTATACCCAGTCTCCTTAATGCTCGCCGGACTTATCTGGTCTCGCTTTAGGTGTGGCTGTCCGATGCGTTCCCACTTCACAATCACTCCACGAACAGTCGAATTGGGCAGCTTTAGAAGGTGTGAAGTGTCCGTGACGTATTTGTTACTCAGGTGACATCCAATGGCATCGTCCACGTTCGAAGCAGATGGCTCACCTGACCGACCCATTCTGCTGCTACTGCGTATCTATTGGCAACACTATACCCCGCCCCCTCCTCCCTTCATACTGGCGGGTCCACCTCTTGTGACACCTAGTGGTCAAATGCGCATTACACAGATATGTAGCGTTACTTCTGATCAGGTTGTGTAATTAAGCAGTCATTTTTCCCGCGTTCAATACGCAGTTGAAATGGGAGGAAACCCTAACGTGTGGCAAAATGCTAAGTTTCCTCCACCGTGAATTTCACAGTAGTTTTAGAGTATGTATGTAGATATCGGATTCATTCGCTACGTAGAAACTTACGGGCAGGGAACAGTTCTGAAAATTAGAGGTCGTATCTTGAGCAAATGATTAAAGCAACAAGAATGGGGAATAACTGACAAAATATTCCGGAAAACTCGAATAGAAGTAGCACCAGTAGTAGTCTTATTCAACCACGTATCGTTTTCATAACAGTATTGCACTTATCTAAATTGAAGCTACCTTAAAATAATTCAAACAGAATAATCAATCATGAGAGCGACGGGCGATGTGTACACACCTCAGAGCCAATATCAGTTAAATTAAATAAATCAAATTACTATCAAATCCACCTACATCAACAGTATTTCACCATTGAATCCGTTGTAAACAAAAATCTATTGTAACTCATCTCCTCTCAACTATAAGCTGCACCTTGACAAGGGAAAGAAGTCTGTAGTGAAGAAGCTACTGCTACACTCTGGATTAATTTATCGCTGCCGATCATTGCGCACGACATAACGCAACACTAAACACACTATCAGCTGATATCAGAACCATGACGACGATATTTTGTTTCTCGCTTTTGTTTCACAATTTTCTATCTGCTTTCCTGAAAAACAGAGTCAGCATCCATCTACACTCCCGGAAATTGAAATAAGAACACCGTGAATTCATTGTCCCAGGAAGGGGAAACTTTATTGACACATTCCTGGGGTCAGATACATCACATGATCACACTGACAGAACCACAGGCACATAGACACAGGCAACAGAGCATGCACAATGTCGGCACTAGTACAGTGTATATCCACCTTTCGCAGCAATGCAGGCTGCTATTCTCCCATGGAGACGATCGTAGAGATGCTGGATGTAGTCCTGTGGAACGGCTTGCCATGCCATTTCCACCTGGCGCCTCAGTTGGACCAGCGTTCGTGCTGGACGTGCAGACCGCGTGAGACGACGCTTCATCCAGTCCCAAACATGCTCAATGGGGGACAGATCCGGAGATCTTGCTGGCCAGGGTAGTTGACTTACACCTTCTAGAGCACGTTGGGTGGCACGGGATACATGCGGACGTGCATTGTCCTGTTGGAACAGCAAGTTCCCTTGCCGGTCTACCCCAGGAGCAACTGTGTGCCTAATTTGCTGGGAAGTGGCGGTGCGGTCCCCTACGGCACTGCGTAGGATCCTACGGTCTTGGCGTGCATCCGTGCGTCGCTGCGGTCCGGTCCCAGGTCGACGGGCACGTGCACCTTCCGCCGACCACTAGCGACAACATCGATGTACTGTGGAGACCTCACGCCCCACGTGTTGAGCAATTCGGCGGTACGTCCACCCGGCCTCCCGCATGCCCACTATACGCCCTCGCTCAAAGTCCGTCAACTGCACATACGGTTCACGTCCACGCTGTCGCGGCATGCTACCAGTGTTAAAGACTGCGATGGAGCTCCGTATGCCACGGCAAACTGGCTGACACTGACGGCTAGAGTTGGGGCGATTCGTGAATGAGTCGTTCATTTGAACGACTCTAAATAAAGAATCGTAAGAATCGAATCGTGATACGGATGAATCGTCGTTCAAAAGAATCGTAAGAACGATTGCGTGTTTCCGAGTCGTGACGATTCCAAGTTCCAACGATTCATCGATTCTTAGTACGCTATGCTTCGAAGCCCTCCATGCTTCGAAGGCAACTTCCGAATCATGCCGAGTCGTGCCGAATGATTACGACCGCCAGATGGCAGTCAAGTGGAGGATGCTTGTGAACAAAGGAAGCTCGGAAAGAACAAACGAAGTTCGTGGGCCGTGATATTACTCGTGAAAACCAAGCGGCAAGCTGACACTTGGCGGTGTCGTCTTCTCACGTAAATAGTAGTGACAGCGGCAAGTTCTCAGACAAATTAAAAGCAAAATACCTATGCTTTGTATTTAGAAGAAATGAAAGTTAAGCTACATTTGCCTTGTGGGAGGGCTGTCAGCTGCGTTATGAATTACAAGGATGATGTGGACTTGGAAAGACATCTTAGCACAGAAAAACATAGGATGATACGAGTCAAACCACATCTGCCTCACTGCTAGATTTTGTTACTATAAAACAGACGTCTGTAGTTAGATACGTTCAAGCCACAACCAAACTGGCATACCACGTAATTTTGCACCACCTTTCGCACAAATCTACTCCTCTTTCCTGGCATACTGTAGTAAAACAATAGAGGCAATCAAATCAAACGTGACCTTTGACCAATTAAGGTATATAAATCGAGAATCACACTTGTAACGTCATATGCATGTTTACTCATAAATAAACTATTTCTGGCATATCTTATCATGATACAGTCCGATTCTAACCCCATTGACAATTTCAGACATGTCCTGCCATCTGTGAGTAAGATGTAGAACTTTTTGCCTTCCGTAAGAATCGTGCCATCGCAGACCAGAATGAATCGTGAAAGAATCGTGAACGAATCGTAGGAATCGATTCGCAATATGAGATTGAATCGTAGGAATCGAATCGGGAAAAAGAATCGTATTGCCCAACTTTACTGACGGCGGCGGTGCACATATGCTGCGCAGCTAGCGCCATTCGACGGCCAACACCGCGGTTCCTGGTGTGTCCGCTGTACCGTGCGTGTGATCATTGCTTGTACAGCCCTCTCGCAGTGTCCGGAGCAAGTATGGTGGGTCTGACACACCGGTGTCAATGTGTTCTTTTTTCCATTTCCAGGAGTGTATAATGGGTGAGATGGGCTCAGTAAGAGGATACGATGTTACTCTTATGCAATACTGAACACTGGTTGTATGATTTTCCAGAAAAGGAAAAAAAATGTGAAACACGTCAGTGCGAAATTTGTATGCGAGGTAACAGAGATGTTTATTATTATTTCTTTCCTTTCTCAGACGTTATGTCTGGTTAAAAATGGAAAGTGACACGGGCCTTGATCAAGCGTGACTTCCTTTTAACAGTACGGTATATGTTACATTGCATTTAGGAATATTCGGTTAATTGAACATTTATCAATAATTACAGGTTTCTGTAGTTGTATATATATATTTGGATGTAGCTGTATTGCGCTGATGTACTGGTGGATATTGTGTAGTATGACTCCTGTAGTTGATAGTATAATTGGTACAATGTTAACTTTAACCTGATTCCACATGTCCTTGACTTCCTCAGCCAGTTGGATATATTTTTCAATTTTTTCTCCTGTTTTCTTCTGTATATTTGTTGTATTGGGTATGGATATTTCGATTAGTTGTGTTAATTTCTTCTTTTTATTGGTGAGTATGATGTCAAGTTTGTTATGTGGTGTTGTTTTATCTGTTATAATGGTTCTGTTCCAGTATAAGTTGTATTCATCATTCTCCAGTACAATTTGTGGTGCATACTTGTATGTGGTAACGTGTTGTTTTATTAGTTTATGTTGTATGGCAAGATGTTGGTGTATTATTTTTGCTACATTGTCATGTCTTCTGGTGTATTCTCTACTTGCTAGTACTGTACATCCACTTGTGATGTGATCTACTGTTTATATTTGTTGTTTGCAAAGTCTGCATTTTATCTGTTGTGGTATTGGGATCTTTAATAATATGCTTGCTGTAATATCTGGTGTTTATTGTTTGATCCTGTATTGCAATCATGAATCCTTCCGTCTCACTGTATATATTGCCTTTTCTTAGCCATGTCTTGGATGCGTCTTGATCGATGTGTGGCTGTGTTAGATGATACGGGTGCTTGCCATATAGTGTTTTCTTTTTCCAATTTACTTTCTTGGTATCTGTTGATGTTATGTGATCTAAAGGGTTGTAGAAGTTGTTATGAAATTGCAGTGGTGTAGCTGATGTATTTATATGAGTGATTGCTTTGTGTATTTTGCTAGTTTCTGCTCGTTCTATAAAGAATTTTCTTAAATTGTCTACCTGTCCATAATGTAGGTTTTTTTATGTCTATAAGTCCTCTTCCTCCTTCCTTTCTGCTTAATGTGAATCTTTCTGTTGCTGAATGTATATGATGTATTCTATATTAGCGGCATTGTGATCGTGTAAGTGTATTGAGTGCTTCTAGGTCTGTGTTACTCCATTTCACTACTCCAAATGGGTAGGTCAATATTGGTATAGCATAAGTATTTATAGCTTTTGTCTTGTTTCTTGCTGTCAATTTTGTTTTCAGTATTTTTGTTAGTCTTTGTCTATGTTTTTCTTTTAGTTCTTCTTTAATATTTGTATTATCTATTCCTATTTTTTGTCTGTATACTAGATATTTATAGGCATCTGTTTTTTCCATCGCTTCTATGCAGTCGCTAATATTCTCGTTTAGTGTGTTTTCCCTTGACTATGCTATTTTTCCTACATTTGTCTGCTCCAAAAGCCATGTTTATATCATTGCTGAATCGTTCTGTTATCTTTAGTAATTGGTTGAGTTGTTGATTTGTTGCTGCCAGTAGTTTTAGACCATCGATGTATAGCAAATGTGTGATTTCGTGTTGGTATGTTCCAGTAAAATTATATCCATAATTTGTATTATTTAGCATGTTGGATAGTGGGTTCAGAGCAAGGCAGAAACAGAAAGGACTTAATGAGTCTCCTTGGTATATTTCACGCTTAATCTGCATTGGCTGTGATGTGATATTATTTGAATTTGTTTGTATATTAAGTGTGGTCTTCCAATTTTTCATTACTATCTTTAGGAACTGTATCAATTTAGGATCTACTTTGTATATTTCCAATGTCTGTAGTAACCATGAGTGAGTTACACTATCAAAAGCTTTTTGGTTATCAATGTATGCGTAGTGTAGCGACCTTTGTTTAGTTTTAGCTTGATGTGTCACCTCTACATCTATTATCAGTTGCTCTTTACATCCTCGTGCTCCTTTGCAGCAGCCTTTTTGTTCTTCATTTATAATTTTTTTCTGTGTTGTATGTGTCATTAATTTCTGTGTAGTGACTGAAGTTAATATTTTGTATATTGTCGGTAGGCATGTTATGGGGCGATATTTTGCTGGGTTTGCTGTGTCTGCTTGATCTTTGGGTTTCAGATAAGTTTTTCCTTGTGTAAGCGTATCAGGGACTGAGTATGGGTCTGCAATGTAACTGTTGAATAATTTAGTTAGATGTGAATGTGCTGAGGTGAACTTCTTTAGCCAGAAATTTGCTATTTTATCTTTTCCAGGGGCTTTCCAATTGTGCATACAATTAATTGCTCGGTTGACTTCACGTTGCAAAATTATCACTTCAGGCATTTGTGGTATCATCTTGTATGTTTCTGTTTCTGCTTGTATCTACCGTTCATGTCTGTTATGTTGTACCGGGTTTGACCATATGTTGCTCCAGAAGTGTTCCACGTCTGTTATGCTTGGTGGATTGTCTATTTTAATGGTTGGTTGGTTGGTTTGTGGGAAGAGACCAAACTACGAGGTCATCGGTCTCATCGGATTAGGGAAGGACGGGGAAGGAATTCGGCCGTGCCCTTTGAAAGGAACCATCCCGGCATATGCCTGGAGCGATTTAGGGAAATCACGGAAAACCTAAATCAGGATGGCCGGACGCAGGATTGAACCGTCGTCCTCCCGAATGCGAGTCCAGTGTGCTAACCACTGCGCCACCTCGCTCAGTCTATTTTAATGTGTGTGTTATCTATTGTCTGGTAAAATTTCTTTTGGTTTGTGTTGAATGTTTGGTTTTGTTTCCTTCTATTTTCACTTTTTTTGTATCTTCTAAGTCGTTTGGCCAATGCTTGCAATTTCTGCTTCTTTTCATCTAATTCCTCTATCGCTTCTTGTTGTGAAATTTTACCTAACCTTTTTCGTTTTTTGTCTGATATTTCATTTCTTATAAATTGTGTTAGCTGTCCAATGTCTTTTCTCAGTTTTTCTATTCTGAACTGTAGCCTGTGTTGCCATGCTGTTTTTGTGGGTTTCTTCTGTGTGTTGGTTGGTTCTGATCTCTGCCTAGTGTATATATTTAGAGTAGTGAGTGCTCCTATATAAACCAGTAGTTGTAACTCTTCATAGTTGTATTTTCATTTATTTTGTTGTATATAATTGTGTTGATAGTTGTTATTGTTGTTTCGACTTGTGGGTTATTTGGTGGTCTATGCAAGAATGGCCTAATGTCTGTATTTGTGTCTTTGTATTCAATATATGTCAGCTGAAATTTTTCTTCTATATCTAACATGTGTGTCACTTCGTGTTCTATTTGTGCTTGTTCTGGTGGCTGTCTTAAGATTTCGTTTTCCTCTGATTGTTTAATTGATGCATGTTGTTCTTTGTTTGTTTGCTCTGGGATGTTTGAGTCCATTACTGTATTTTCTTCTTCTTCTGATTGCACATTGTTTTGTTCCAGTATTTGTTGTACTTGTTGTCTGATATTGAGACTGGGGTATCCTGTTATTTTTTATTGTTACACGTATCTGATCAGCTAGTCGTTGTTCTGCTAAAAATTTTAATTCTGGGTATCTGGTAATAAATGTTGTGTATACTTGTGATCTATATCCAGTTGTGTTGGTTCTTAAGTTTGTTGCTTGGTAATAACAGAACACTAGGTGTCGGTTAACTTCATCTGACCACCTCATCCTCTGTCTTTGTTTTCCTTCTTGAGTGGTTGCAGGAAGCATATCCTGCAAAACACCTCTATTTGGATTTAAATCGTTTTCCATGTGGCTAGCAGTGTCGTTACCATTGTGGACGGGCATAGGGTTCAAGTGTCGTCCTCGACCATGACAGCGCTTCTCCGAGGCTTCATTAGTTCTGTCCTGAACCAACTAATCACACTAAAAGGGGGTTAGCCCTATTAGTGGTTTGTTCTTTTCGTCGCCTTTTACGACTGGCATAACATACCGGAGGCCTATTCTTTTCCCGGACCTCCACAGATTATTATTATTATTATTAATATTAATATTATTATTTACTTGTTTGGCATTTATTTCAACCCTCTACTTATTGTTATTGAAGTAACGTGCTGTGTGAAATGTATTATGTAACAGGTAGTTTTTGACTGCCTTTCTAAGTAACTTCGTTTCAACAATGCCTTTAATCTCCTTCAGCAGTTAACTGTACAATTTTATTCCTTGGTAGAAAATGGTGTTTTGAGTTTTATGTTCATTCTTTCTTAGTAAATATAAGTTCAGTTTAGATTTTGGTCTGTATTTATGGATGGATCTGTTTTTGCAGTATTATCGGGGTATTTTTCTATGGACGTAGTTGAGTGGTGCATGCACTCTTACTGTACTTGGCGTATTCAAAATCCCCATTCTCTTAAAGACGTCTGTACATTGAGTTCGACTGCTATTTTGGTTGTTATTGTTAAGTCCCATTTCTACTGACTGAAACGTGTGTTCATATTTTGTGAGTCATTCAGCACGTACCTTTGTAAAGTATGTATGTAGAACTGTAAACGGATCCTATCCAAGGCTCGACATAAGTTACGTACCAAGAATCATGGAGATGTAACCCTTGAGTAAATTTAAAAATTACAGGGTCGCCACAAGCCCAAGCCCTTCCTAACAATTAAGAAAGGACCGAACTGGAAATTATCTGTTTAATTGCATTAAAAATTTACTTATAAGAATGCAAATTTTTCAAAGAAACTAACAAGATGAACAGCATTGTATGAAATACAATAATGAGCTAGTTTAATTAAATGTTAATTCCTCAATTTCGAGACAGTACACCCATTCAGTTTGATTTTTTCCTCCCATTTTTGTCCATCACAAGCAAGCAGCTTAACTTTTAAAAAAATCAGGGAATAGAATATTAATTTGAAAAGTGGCATCAATGACAAAGGTAAAGGACGCAGAATTTGTCTTTTACGTAGCACATTTATTTCATGAGTGAATTTGGTGCACGTCCTATGAATACACATTACTGGTGCCTGAATTAAAAAAAAATTAACTAAGTAATTCGCCAAAATGGTAGACTAGTGGAATTAAAAGGAAAAAACACACAAAAGGAAAGTGGAACATAATAATTCAATGATTCCATCTACATACTCACGACAGAAATAGTTCAGAGAGATACCTATCATCGTTTTGCTCATGCACTAGCTTGGAAAGAGATTTATCCGGTTCGCAAGGTCTTGTAGCGTAGATATACGACATGGAAACCGCGCCTGCTGCTTACGAACGGCCGAACTTCAGCACGAGGTAAACTTGATTACGAGTTAACTGTTCAGAAATTTGACATTAAACCAAGCACAAACGTAAGAAATTTTAATGGTGGAATACCTGAATGATTTTGCTACCAAGAAATAAAGTTAACTCGGCAAGGTAGAACCCCCCCCCCCCCCACCCCCCCAACCCAACCGTTTCCACTTACACGTGGTCCGTTCAGAAACGAACCATTACAAACATTTACTCTACGGGCACGAAAAACTGATATTTTACTGAAATTATAACACACGAAGCAGTTAAACTGGTACTATGAAAACCTATTCCAGTGCAGTAGTAGTCCAGAAGGATCATCGGTTACCAAACACGAGGTACAAGACGAACACAAAGAGACAATAGCATCTTCCACGAAAACATAGAAAATGAGAATAATAAAAAATCACACATGCTTGAAAACACTGTTATTCTAACGTTCACCCGAAGTTATACTGACTAGCTCTTCCTAAACATATTCAATGCTAGAAATTCCACGCCATGATGTCCGAAAGGAACAAAGCAACTTCCGCACTTTTAATTTCAACCAACATCATCGTCGATTTTTTTAATAAAATAGTTATTCCACATTCCGGGGGTTGGTTCAAATGGCTCTGAGCAGTATGGGACTTAACATCTATGGTCATCAGTCCCCTAGAACTTAGAACTACTTAAACCTAACTAACCTAAGGACAACACACAACACCCAGTCATCACGAGGCAGAGAAAATCCCTGACCCCGCCGGGAATCGAACCCGGGAACCCGGGCGTGGGAAGCTCCACATTCCGAAGATACATAACTACACACGCTTCAGTTAAGCTGAAGTACTTAAATATTCCATGAGTTTTACATAGGGGAGTTCTAATTCGACCTACTTCCTGTCAACAGAAACCTTGTCCATGAGCTACTAACTGTAGTAACCAACCGCTAGCTGCAGTGTGTCCTTTCTCCACCGAGCTTCACCTAACTACCGGTACAACGGAAGCTACCAGAGGGGTAAGCTTGCGCCACCAACCTGACTGACTGAAAAGGGGTAAACCTCTCTGTCCAGGTATTGGGATCCTAAGTTAATCATCCTGTGCTACCCTCCAAACGAGAAGCAAACATCACCATTTAGCAGACGACAACCAACTCAGCGTCCCCCACAAAAGAAACCCGAAACCACACGTAAAAACATTCATTCAGTCACATTCACGCACACATAAGGTAGGGTGAAGGGAAAACGTAATAAATACAGGTCACGATTTCTTATGGAACATAAAGAAAATCAAACATAATATCGTTTAAAAAGCTTTAGTTTGATTGGTCAGTCTCTCTGGGTGTTAAACCGCAGTCAGGCGGTGGACAGAATAGGATGCACAGAATCCAGTGAGACAAGCGTCTTAGGAATCGACTCCACAGAGACGTTTCACCTTGAATGAAGAGGTGGGAGTTGGCTGGCTCTGAGCACTATGGGACTTAACATCTATGATCATCAGTGCCCTAGAACTTAGAACGACTTAAACCTAACTAACCTAAGGACATCACAGGCATTCATGCCCGAGGCAGGATTCCAACCTGCGACCGTAGCGGTCACGCGGTTCCAGACTGTAGCGCCTAGAACCGCTCGGTCACACCGGCCGGCCTTGAATGAAGAGGTGGGAGAGTTCTCGTGCATGTTTATATGAGCAGCTGCCCTGTCGTCCTGACCTCGTCAAGTCCTCACAGGAAAGCCACAGCTCCTGCGACCCTAAAGTCGACCCGAGTCTAAACACCAGATGCGTCCTGTGTCATCACGAGCCGTCCATCCGCTGGCGGGAGCGCTCGCCTGCTCAATGGAGGTGTCCGCCGCAAGTAAATGGGCTGGCGCAGCTCGCGGGGACGCGTGCATTTAATTGCGGCCAACATACGGCCGCGCGACACACCAGCTTTGTGCCAGACTGGAGACACGACTTCTATTCCGTCGCGACATGCGTGGCAAAGGAAAAAGAGAACAAGTATACAGACACACACACACGTCTCGCTGAAGTAGCGCTCCAGATTTACAGCGGCGGGCGGGCGTGTTTACTTGTTTACAGAGCGGAACGCGTGTCTCGGCCCGCGGAGCGTCAAAGCGCGCGCCCTCAGCAGTTAGGTAGCGCGCTTAACGCTCCACCCTTCGCCTCCGCGCCGCCCGCATTAAGCGACGTCTTCATCGGGCAGGCGGATGGCGGCCGCAAAAACGCTTAAACAATGTGCGTTGTCCGCGGTGCGCGGCTTGTCCGTCGCGAGCCGTCGTTATCCGTGACGGCCGGCGTAAAGACCTCACTGTCTGCCCGCGTCCCGCGATGAATGGAAACCCTGCCGGACGATATACCACTCGTCGCTACCGGAGGACGGGTGCTCCGCCAGTGGGGGACGCGACTGCGCGAACACTTTCTAACATCATTTTCAGGCCCTACGGAACGAACATGCGTTTTCGTAGAAATAAAGAATACCAATAGCCGTAATTTCATGAAATATTTTAAGCATGCGACCACTTTCGACACTACATTAGCGTCATCTTCAGGGCCCTAAGGAAAATGAATAATGATATCCAATTCTCGGTGCATTAGAACCGCCATCTAACAACTGTAGGCTGGAGTGTACACATCGAGTAAACAGAAATCCATGAGTCCAATGAATGTACTATGAAAAGCCAAAAAAAAAAAAAAAACTAGTACAGCTGCCTAATATCGTGTAGGACCCCCGCGAGCACGCACAACTGCCGCAACACGACGTCGAATGGACTCGACTAATGTCAGAAATAGTGCTGGAGAGAAATGACACCATGAATACTGCAGGGCTGTCCATAAATCCGTAAGAATACGAGGGGGCGGAGATCTCTCCTGAACAGCACGTTGCAAGGCATCCTAGATATGCTCCAATAATGTTCAACGTCTGGGGAGTTTGGTGGCCAGCGGAAGTGTTTAAACTTAGAAGCCACTCTGTAGCAACTTTGCACGAGTGAGGTGTCGCATTGTCCTGCTGGAATTGCCCACGTCCGTCAGAATGCGCAGTGGACTTGAATGGATGCAGGTGATGAGACACACTGCTTATGTACTTGTCACCTGTCAGAGTCGTATCTAGTCCTATCATGCGACCCATACACTCCAGCTGCACACGCTCCACACCACCAGCGTGAATATGCCCCTGCTGACACGCAGCGTCCATGGATTCGTGAGGTTGTCTCCATACACGTCCATCTGCTCTATACAATTTGAAACGAGACTCGTCCGACCAGGCAACATGTTTCCAGCCAACAACGGTCCAATGCCTGTGTTGCCGGCCTCAGGCGAGGCGCAAAGTTTGTGTCGTGCAGTCAGCAAGGGTACACGAGTGGCTTTTCGGCTCCGAAAGCCTATATCGATGATGTTTCGTTCAATGGTTCACACGATGGCACTTGTTAATCACCCAGCATTGAAATCTGTAGCAATTTGCGGAATGGTTGCACTTCTGTCATACTGAACGGTTCTTTTCAGTCGTTGTTGCTCCCGTCCTTGCAGGATCTTTTTCCGGACGCAGCGATGTCGGAGATTTGATGTTTTACTGGATTCCTGATACACACGGTCGTACGGGAAAATCCCCACTTCATTGCTACCTCGGAGATGCTGTGTCCCTTCGCTCGTGTGCCGACTATAACATCACGTTCAAACTCACTTAAATCTTGATAACCTGCCATTGTAGCAGAAGTAACCGATCTAACAACTGCGTCTGACACTTTTTGTCTTACATAGGTGTTGCCGACCGCAACGCCGTATTCTGCCTGTTTACATACCTCTGTATTTGACTACGCATGCCTATACCAGTTTCTTTGGCGCTTAACTGTACATGGTACTTATATGTACTAATGCTCCGAGCGTTGGATATCACCATTCAGTCTGCCTAGAGGCATGAATATGACGCTAACGTAGTTTCTAAACTGATCACGTAATTAACACATTTAATTAAAAGTGCGATTGTTGGTATTCCTGGTTTGATATACGTTTACGACCAACCGCTGTACGCTGTCGACGCCAATGATGGTTCATCTAATACGCGTGTTTATCTGTTCCCGATTTGTGTTCAACGACCGATTTTATGTATCCAGCCGAATTGCTGAATGTATAGGTAATGACACACTCTTTAGGGTCGGTGGAATTTTAACCGTTCAAGGATAATTATGATATTTAAAATATAGGCCAGAAATGTGAATTTAGTTTTGAGTACTTCATTTTTGTTTATTAATTTTATGTGTGATGCGAGGGTAAGAGAGTAGTACTAGATAGCTAGTGACGATATATGGATACACAGATATTTTCTAAAATTTGATTCTGTTCCTACACTCATGCTTATAAATTAAGGATAATGCTGATACATGGTGAAACAACGCTCTGGTGGGCGGTTTGCGAGTTTAGATCACCTCGGGGTATGACTATGCAGTGCATTTGAATTGCGGTCGTCGCGCGGTGGCGCTGGCAGCAGTCCACATACGCAGAGGTGTGTTGGTGCATGTCACAGTATGATGCAATGAGTAAGTGTGCAGACGTTATCAGGCGTGCTAACGGTGACTGTGTGTTGAAAATGGCTCAAAGAATACATATTGATGACGTTAAGTGGGGTAGAATACTAGGGCGACTAGAGGCTGGTCAAACACAGCAGGTCGTAGCACGGGCCCTCCGTGTGCCACAAAGTATCATCTCAAGATTATGGCAACGATTCCAGCAGACAGGAAACGTGTCGAGGCGCTACAGTACGGGACATCCATAGTGTACAACACCACTCCGAAATATCACCATCAGTGCCAGCAGACAGCCACGCAGTACTGCAGATAGCCTTGCTCGGAACCTTACCGCAGCCACTGGAACAGTTGTCTATAGACACACAGTCTACAGACGCCTGAACAGACATGGTTTATTCGCCCGGAGACCTACGACGTGCATTCCACTGACCCCTGGTCACAGGAGAGCCCGTAAATCCAGGTGTCAAGAACAAAGTACATGGTCATTGGAACAGTGGTCCCAGGTTGTGTTCACGGGCGAGTCCAGGTATAGTCTGAACAGTGATTCTCGCCAGGTTTTTATCTGGTGTGAACCAGGAAGCAGATACCAACACCTTAATGTCCTCGAAAGGGACCTGTATGGAGGTCGTGGTTTGATGTTGTGGGGTGGGATTATGACTGGTGCTCGTACACTCCTGCACGTCTTTGACAGAGGAACTGGTGCTCGTACACTCCTGCATGTCTTTGACAGAGGAACTGTAACAGGTCAGGTGTATCGGGACGTCATTTTGCACCAGTATGTCCGCATTTCAGGGATGCAGTGGGTCCCACCTTCCTCCTCATGGATGATAACGCTCAGCCCCACCGAGCTGCCATTGTGGATGAGTACCTTGAAACAAAACATATCAGGTGAATAGAGTTGCCTGCCTATTCTCCGTACCTAAGACCCATCGAGCACGTCTGGCATTCTCTCGGTCGACGTGTCGCTGCACGTCTTTAAACCTCACGACACTCCAGGGGCTCCGACAGGCACTGGTGCATAAATGGGAGACTATTCCGCAGCAGCTGCTTGACCACCTGATCCAGAGTATGCCAACCTGTTGTGCGGCCTGTGTAGATTTGGTTCAAAATGGTTGAAATGGCTCTGAGCACTATGGGACTTAACTGCTGAGGTCATCAGTCCCCTAGAACTTAGAACAACTTAAACCTAACTAACCTAAGGACAACACACACATCCATGCCCGAGGCAGGATTCGAACCTGCGACCGTAACGGTCGCGCACTTCAAGACTGTAGCGCCTAGAACCGCTCGGCAACTTCGGCCGGCTGTGTAAGTGTGCATGGTGATCATATCCGATATTTATGTCAGGGTACTTGCTCAGGAAACAGTGGCGTTTCGTAGCACATGTGTTTCGGGACGGTTTTCTCAACTTATCACCAATACCGTGGACTTACAGATCTGTGTCGTGTGTGTTCCCTATGTGCCCAGGCTATCAGGCCAGTTTTGTGAAGTGCCACTTTGTGTGGCACCACATTCTGTGAAACGTGAATTATACATGACTGTGCTTAAACTGACACACAATATTTTTTTAGCGCAACGCAATCTGATTTTCAGTAATCCCTACAAGAGAATGGCCCTGACTAAATTAACCTATACGTTTCACAAATCACTTACCTCATAAAAATCTTCGTTACTCGAACTACTGCAATACAACGAGCGCCACTACTGCCAGCCAAATAAAAGATTCAAACTATGGAAGGCACTAACTACTGATAGGCATAGATAGCAAATGAAAGATTTTAATAGAGAACAAACAATGTATTTACCTTAATAGTCATAAAATATATATAGCAGTTCATGACATCCATACTTACAAATGTACTGTTTCTCTCACTTGCCCACATCCACCATTGCTGACGACTCGCCTCCAACTGCGCAACGCTACGTGCTGTTAACAGCCAACAGCCCAACACTACAATAGCGAATATTACAACAATGCCACCCAGCCAAAGACTGCACACAGCACAGCCAGTGATTTTCATACAGAGCGCTACATAGCGTTACCAATATAAAAACCTAAACAGCCTACATACATAGCCCCCATTCTCCCCACAAAAAATTTTACAAATTGTTTTGGGCAGTGGCCAATACAGATTTGAAAAAATTTTTCATAATTACAATAACAAAGAAATCAAATGCACACACTTATCGATACAATGTTGGTCAAAAGCTAAAATTTTCTCACAGTCCATAAAGACAGTCCTGATCATTCATCACAGTAAAATTGCAGTTTTTTTCCTCAAAGTCTGAGCAGTAAAAGAAAATGCACATGGAATTAGTGGATTTCCATGCTGTCTTGAAGAAGTAGTGTTGTCCTTCAACGGAAAGACAGTGCTGACTCTTGACATGCAGATAGGTAATGGGCCACAACAGAGCAAACCCATAGCACAGTCAGTCGAAGTTTTGAAGAATATCGGTAGGTAGGTCACCGCAAAACAGACCCACTGTAGTCCTAGTAGAGATTATGGTATTGGTGGGCCATCAAAGACGCAGACCCACTGTAGTCCTTGTAGAAGTAATGGTATTGGTGGGCCATCAAAGATGCAGACCCACTGTAGTCCTTGTAGAGACGGCCAGCAGCCATCTGTTGCGACTGTGCAGGTGCACAATCACCATCGAAGAGTCTTGCGGACAATATAGCAAGTCCATAAACCACCACTTGTGCACTCACAAAATTTTTTTTGAAATGTCCTTAGAACCAGCAGTGCTGTTATCCAGTCCCTTGCTGAATTATTAACACACGTGCAAACACTAACAGTCCCTACTTCTCACATATTGTCCATATACTATGACCAACAGAAACGTGTGCAGTGAAATGATACTTAATTAGATGAACTGGTGTCAATTACAATTTTATAACATAAGAATACAATAACAAAGGTACAAAATACGTCATTAAAGAACATAACAATACAGATAACAGTTGTAGTAAAACAGGCTTTACAAAAGAATAGAAATAAACATGTACATCAGTGTTACGGGAATTATGACATAAGTAAATATATAAAATAATGAGAATAGTTTTAGAAACATTAATTTCACACTTGAGCATAGAAACAGAACAGAATTAATAATGTACAAATATCTTTACAAAGAAAATAACATAGTATTTGAAAAATTCCACAACATAAATCATATTAGCTAAACACATAAAGACAGGAAAAAGACAAATACACAAGGGTACATAAACACATAGCGGAATAATACGAAAGGAAAGACAGGGTTCGTTTTCAGGGTAACATTTGGTACTGCAGTCCAACCCAAAACTTCATTCCATAGATCTTTCATCTTATTTCAACATTTGTTTCTACCGAAAAAATCCTATCTAAGCATGCTTTCTGTATTTATATGTTCACATATTTCTTACCTCATCATTTATTTCCAAGAAAATCCTACCTAAACCTATTGCCCCTAAACCCTACTGTTATGTTCATATCCTCTTTCAAAATACTTTTTGGCCATCCATTTTCTTATAACTTCCCAATGCATTTCTTCCAATTCATCACAAATCGTTCTCTTATATAGCCTACCCTATCTTAAGCTAACTAAAAATCTACTGAGCTCAGATGCTAAACTAAGGGACGAGGCAATGCAGCAGCACAAAACAATTAACACAAACAGCAATGACAAAAAATGCAAATTGGCAAAGCAGGCAGCAATATATATATATATATATATATATATATATATATATATAAGTTAGCATAGCAAATGCAACATTATCACTAATATGAGTCAATCTGCAGCAACAAGAAAAATAAATCAGTAGTAAATCTGGCTTAACAGAGTAATACAAACTGAAATTAATTAGCACTATGCCTGGCAAACAGCAGCAGCAAATGCAATAACTTATACCTAAACATGACAAAGCTCAAGCAGAAAAAATATTACAGTAAAAACAACAATGCAGATAAGGTTTATGTCTATTCACATCTTAATGTCAATGTAATTAAAGTGGTGCACCACAACAACTTATTGTAAAAAAAATATTACCATGTACTTGAAAAGAAAATTATATGTGCAGCTACTGTTACTAGTCCCTACATATTGTTCTTTCCTATCCAAGTGCTCCTTTTTTGAAGAATGTGGATCATAAAATTATTATTTATCTTATCTATTGACAGAAAGTTTTCACATTAGCCAATGCATTTAATTTTATTTTATAAAACCAATGTTGTAAGACAGCTGGAAACCAGATATAAAATGAAATAAGCAACTATCTAAAGCGAAGCATAAAAATATCATTCAATAGTCATGTGGCATTTCATAAGTTAGTAGAAATTCTCTCAACTCTTGTAGAAAGACGCTTGTCATAATCAGGTGTGCAGATGTTAGAATATTACCCATCAGTTCATAAGCATTTCAGTAAGTAGCACAAAGTACAGTATGTTCCCAAGTAATGAGCGTGTTGTATTTGCAATGCCTTCTACAAAGGAATGTCAATAGCAAGGAAAATGGCCTCCTTTTTTTATCCACCTTTGCCTCTGAAAGGCACACACTAATGGCTTTTTCCCAGGCGACTATCGCGCAGCTGGGTGCCCACCACGCATTGCATGAAGGTCACTTAACTTTCCTACCGAAATATTTACGACAGCAGTTTGCGCTACAGTGACAGTCTCATATAAAAAATTTCACAGGTCGAGAATTTGCGTTACAAATGTGTAGAAACAAATTCCTATAAATACAACAGTGTCCAAAAAATTTTCAGTGGCATTGTGATACATTCACACATGTACACATATTTCATAATTCTAAAGTACGATTCCTGGTTTCCAACATCCATCTCCACAAATCTGAGTCCCTAACCACTACTCATTATTCCTTACCGTATTATACATATACATATTCGTCGACACTTCTTCAATATTTCATCATAAGAAATACATAGCATAATCAAATTCCTCATATACGGTAGGATCATCTTATTGATCATAAACATACCTCAACAGCATAATACATATCGTCATCAGAATAATATCATAACATCTCAGTCAATTCTCAAAATCGTCATAGCTTCTTCCAATAATTTCAAAACCTAAAAAAAATTCTCTGCTCATTTCAATAGTGCCATCTACCTCAAACGTACTTTAAAAATTATGATCCCATACCAAATATATCATTCAAAGCTCTCATAATATCAAAATGGTTCCAAAAAAATATGAACAGTCCACAAAGTACAGACAAAATACAATTTCGTAAGTGTGAAGTTATCCAACGGTGTAATTTCCTAAGCATTTGTCACAGACGTAGTAAAAAAAAATGTTCATTTCTCTGTTAAATAATCAGATAGCTGTGTAATTCTGAGTTAGAGAAATATGGTACCGATGTGTAAAGTTGTATAAGCAAATACCATATTAGCTAGGGGTCCTTGTGCTTGCCAGACACATGGTACACAAAGTAGGCGTGTACCCCCCTGAGTATTAATGTAATTATACACTCAGGTGTTACAGATTACAGCAATGAATGAAATGTATCATGGAAAACTTTCTTTGTAATTCAAAAATCTTTAAAAAATAAATGTTTTAAGTACAAAATTAATCACTCAAATACGTGTACTGTAGCGCTAAACTGTGCGTCTTGTTGTAAGATAATCTCTGTGGAAGTGTCGTAGTTATCGTCCTCTGTAAGTTGCGTATAGATATCGTAGTTATTACGTACCTTACCGTGATCAAGAAAGTACTATAATGTAACGTATTGTTGTGCTACGAAAAAGGCTGTCTCATTGTAGCTATACCACAAAAGTTACTACTAAAACATGTTTTACTTTCCAGAAGAATTCAAAAAAACTGTGCAGATATAAAATAGAAACACCGCAAAAGCAACATTGTAAATGGTCACTCATTAGTAGCGTCGTGATAAAATCGTGTAGCTGTCACATAAACTAACCACTGTGTCATCTGGTATCTCACAGAAAGTACTTTAAATCCAGAATGTATTTTCACGTAAACCAAAATGTTGCATTAAAATCTCATTAGCAGTGCCAGTATATGTTCTAAGTATGTAAGCATTATAGTCGTTACGTAATTGTGCAACTAACAAGCAGGAATGTATAAATAACAACATTGTGTCGTCTCCAGAAGGAGATTTTCACTCTGCAGCGGAGTGTGCACGCGAAAGCAAAGGTCCCGAGTTCGAGTCTCGGTCGGGCACACAGTTTTGATCTGCCAGGAAGTTTCATTGTGTCGTCTGTTCACTATAACAATGCATTTGTAATTTCTGTTTAAAAATGTTCCCTAGGTTCTAGGCTGGATAGTTAACTTCAAAACATTGTTGCATGTTAACAGTTTCTCAGTGTGACGAATTGACCTAGTAGCGTGAAGTGAAAAGTTTTATGGCAAAGACTAAATTAAAAAACAGATTATCTTTCAATAAACGGCTTTACATGAGAAATGTGGTGTAAACCTTTACTCTTCCTAGTACGCAGAGTTTCAACTTCAATGCAATTATCGTGCGGTATACGTCGGTAAAGAATACAGGAATTTTTCTGAAGGTTAGCGTCTATGTTATTTTTCTCTGAGCCAGCCGGCGCACGCGGCTGCCTGCGGTGCGAGTCATTGTCTGTCTCTTTGTTGGTGTGCATCGTTATTAGGATTAGGAGACCTAACTTCTACAAATTCAACTTGTCGAGAGTGCCCTGCTCTGTTCTAATCCTGCGAGTTCTGATAAAATTCGGGTCTGTCGTTATGATTATATCGTCAGTCGTCATGTCGGTAGATTCCATAATTTCTTTCTTGTCGGTCACGTGGTGGAGAATTTCTCCCGGAATCGTAACTGCACGGTAGACCATTGCGTCTGAAGTTATTCTGTCTCCCTTGATAATAATTGTTTTGGTTCCCATATTGTCTGTTTCTCTGATTGTCTCTGTGATAGTCATTACTGCGGAGATGTGATCTTTCCCTGTAATTATTACTACTCTGCCAACGGTTGTCATATGGGTGATGTCTGTTTTGGTCACGATTTGTGTTGTGAGAATAGCCTTGTTGTGTCCAGTTATTATTTCTTTCATCGCAGAATCGTGACGGATGTGACCTGCAATTGTTGTGCTCTTGTTTTCGCGTTCCACGATTGTCAGTGTCAATTTCCAATTCTTGTAAGAGTCCCTGAAAAGCTTCAATGTCATCTTTGCAACGTCCTGCCAAAATAATATGTCGTAAATGTTCGGGCAATTTGATTAAGCAAATACGGATGAGTTCTGAGGGGCTGTATGGGTTTGAAAGATACTGATTCTTATGTAACATGTCTTCGAAATATTTGACAAGACTGGAAAATTCAGATTGTTCGAAATGTTTCATCATTATGATGCTATGTTTTACTCGGTCTTGTGTAGCTTGAGACCAATATGCTGAGAGGAAGGCATGATAAAATTCTCCTTCACTGTGGCAATCGTAAATGACCGATCGCATTCTTACAGCTGGTTCATTCTCTAATTAGCCACACATAAATTCTAATCTGTGCTCCAATGACCAGTTGGGAGGAAAACAATGAGAGAATTGATGGAGCCACGATTGTGGATGAATGTCGTTGCCAGAATTCTTAAATGTTTTGAATCTGCGTGTAGTAATGAACAGCTTATAGTCAAAATCATCGTGTCGGCGAGTAGCATATCGGTCATTGTTACGTCGTGTCGGCGGTTCCATCTCAAAATTCGGTGTACCTTGCCAATTTCTTTCATAATTTCCGAAATGCCCTTTGTTATTATTTTGTGGCTTTTCCGTATTTCTAAGTCCCTCTTCCCGTTTTGGAGCTCGAGTGCCCTTGAAATATGTAATTTTTGTATTACTTGTGCCAACTGATCTTGTACTTCCCGGATTTCTCTTTCGAGTTGCGTATTAATTTGATTCTGATTTTGTTTGAATTTCTTGATTTGTTCATACTCTTCTGTGTCAGTGATGGCTACAGGTCTTGTGTCATTCAGATCATCATCTACCTTTGCAGATAAGTTAGTGAACTGATCCGAAAGTTCGGGTACTTTCTCCGATAGTGTACTTATTTCCTCAGTGTGTTTTTCTGAACCAAATTTCAGAGTGTCCATTTGTGTTGAAATCGTATCTACTGTGTCCTTTAAGTGTTCCTGAGTTTTTGCAAGTTGCGTCCACCGAATCGGTGGATGCAACTGAGTCAATTTTAGCTTGCAAGGTCTCATGATTTTCATGAACAATAGTTTGCAGTTCTTTTATGGCTGATTCGTGATTCTGTAATGTATTTTCATGGCGCGAAAAAATAGGTTGGAAATGCTCATAAATTTGTGTTTTTACGTCATTACCGACTTTTTGAAATTTCGATTCTCTTTATGTAACTCAGTAGTTAAATCTTCACGTGTTTGTTCAAGCGTATGTTCCACTGAGTCTAACTTTTGAAGCTTTTGTTCCATTGTGTCTAACTTTTGAAGCTTTTGCTGTGTTTGTCTCTGATTTTGTTCCATTTGTTGCATTAATTGCAATAATAATGTATTAGTGTCTGGAATCTGTTCCTCTATGCTTTTCGGCAGTGCATTTGCACCGGCAACATTCACATTTTGACAAGCAGAAACTGTGTCTTGACTTATTTGAGAAAACGGGGAGGACGCAAAACCTGAATCTACAGTATTTACAAGATTGTGTCCTGTCATTTCGGATTCCTGAGGCGAGCTGTTGCCGACCGGTCGATCGATAATGCTTCCCTGTTCACTAATTGTTTCACTGCCTACACCATTATCTGCAGCCCGCTCCATTTCCCTATGTACAATTACCAAATTACTACTTTGAACATTAGTTAATTCATCACTCGGCGGCGCTGATAAGCTACGCTCGTCGTCACTATTATTTCTCAGTTTACTTTGGAGCCTAGTGTTACGTTTTTCACACGCCATTATTGTCACAATATTTCACACGACAACACAGAGAAGCACAGTTTGAAGAGCAAAATAAGAAAACACATTGACATAGCATTGAAAATAATATCTCGTTAATTGCAAGCGCAGCTGCGAAATACTTGGTGCAAATCTACATGCGTGCCACAACTGTTTTACTGTACAAGAATGAAAAACTACAACTACAAAGGAAATTCTCTCTACAATTACGCGCTACCATTAAACAAAGGCGGCACTAATTGCACAAACTACAAGAAAAAATCTGAAGATTCCAGTGAGGTATACTCGGCTAAGGGTCGACATATGAAACGTCCCCTTAGAAAAATTATACATGACTGTGCTTAAACTGACACACAATATTTTTTTAGAGCAACACAATCTGACTTTCAGTAATCCCTACAAGAGAATGGCCCTGACTAAATTAACCTATACGTTTCGCAAATCACTTACCTCACAAAAATCTTCGTTACTCGAACTACTGCAATACAGCGAGCGCCACTACTGCCAGCTAAATAAAAGATTCAAACTACGGAAGGAACTAACTACTGATAGGCATAGTTAGCAAGTGAAAGATTTTAATAGAGAACAAACAATGTATTTACCTTAATAGTCATAATATATATAGCAGTTTATGACATCAATACTTACAAATGTATTGTTTCTCTCACTTCCCCACATCCATCACTGCTGGCGGCTCGCCTCCAACTGCGCAACGCTACGCGCTGTTAACAGCCAACAGCCCAACACTACAATAGCGGATATTACAACAATGCCACCCAGCCACAGACTGCATACAGCACAGCCAGTGATTTTCATACAGAGCGCTACATGGCGTTACCAATATAAAAACCTAAACAGCCTACTTACATCTGCAATTATCTTTAATTTATGAGCATGAGTGTACATCAACATGTACATCCTTAGCGTGCAAGCCGCTGTGATGTACACACCAGAGAATATTTCCCATTTTATCGTATGCATTGTGAACCAAACCATCACTGACAAACTTTAAGATGTGGTAGCAAGGATCAAAACAAGAAAAAAGAGTCTAGTAAACATGGGCTCAAAAATAGGTAGCTTAAGAGCTTTGAGCACTTGTTTATCTTCTATGTCGTGAAAAACATTTCTTCTGTTGCAAGCTCTTTACTTGCCACAGTATGTAGTTGGTAGGATGGACCAAAAGAAGAAAACAGTGTCCAATAAAGATGGGCTCCAAAATACATGCCTCAAGAGTTATGAGCACTTGTTCAGTGGAAGATACGTGTGCCACAGAAGTGAAGATGACCTATGCCTCATAGCTTTGAGGTACGCGCTTTATAGACCATGTTTACTGGACCTTTTTTCTTGTTTTGGCCCACAGCACCACTTCTCAAAATATGGAAAACATAGAGCTTTCAGTAGACGAGTTGTGCCTCACTATAGCGAGCACTATAGCTGAGCATTCTAGAGCTCATGTTTCTTAGCCACTTTTTTCTTCTTTGGTCCAACTACCACCTCTGAAAGTTTGTCACTGCAGTTGTGGTCCACCCCGTATAACATTTCTCCCGGTTCACTTCCCATATGGAGTGCGGCGAAAATGACTGTTTAAATTACCCTGTGACCGCTCTGCCTAGTTTAACGTTATCCTCCAAGTCCCTACAGAAGCGATATGCACGAGGTTTTAGTATATTCCTAGATTCTTCTCTTAATATTTGTTCTTGAAACTTCGTAAGTAGGCTTTCGTCTTTCTTCACACTTCTGCTACTGGAGGCTTTTTAGCTTCTTCACTACGCTCTTCTGTGAGTCAACACCTCTACCAGCGGTTAGTATGAAACAAAATATAATTAATCTCAATAACACACCATAATTGGTGAGATGCCTAGCATCCACTCATATACAGTAATATGTGTGCAATGATGATAGACGAACTCCTTTAGAGGTGGTACTCAGCTAGTACTTATCTGTAAAACATACTTTTCCAAACAGTTAAAGAAACAAGTCACAAACACATGCCCACAGTTCTGAGGTTGCAACTTAATTTAGATGAACAGGTATTGGAAGGCACCAAATGCTATATAAATGACGATGGTCGCAGTGTGCATGGGGTGCAGAGGGACCGTACAAGAGGTTGATAGAAATCCAGGATCAGGATGCTTGATTGTAGGGGTTGGTGAACATGCGATTTGAGAGTAACAAGAGAAATATTCTGGATGTTGTTTTCTGTGATACGCCGCGTGACTTTGCATGACCATAAAGACTTTTTCTGTAGTCATGAATAAAATTGTTTAATGTGTGATCTGTTACATAGATGTGAGACAGTAAAAGTACTGGTAGGTGGAATCTATAGCCATGTGATCGCCAATTACGAAACCTACAGGTCCAAGAGACACATGCAGATCTATTTTCTTGAAAAAGGAGAAAAAGAAGTTAAATTAAGAAAAATTTACATTAATAACAGAGAAGAGATGAATAAGGTACAATAGGACATAATTTAATTGGAACAAAAGAGAAGGGAAGATTTGGTGAGGCAAAGGAAAGAAAACAGGAAAGAAGCAGAGGTTAATAAACCAAAGAAACATACATAGCAACGTGTCAGGAGTATCTCTGTATCATAGTAGTTTCCATCTGCAGAAAATGGAGTCTGGGAGGTCAATGTAGTGCTTCACAAAACGCTCATCAACAAGACGTTACCGTATTTTAAGAACTAAAAGACGCTACGGACTATAATATATACCTTAGTTTTTAAGATATTTTTAAAACAATAACATTTTTACCATTTTTATTGAGTTACAAAGCCACACTAGAAAAAAATTCACAGTTTATAAACAGGAACTGATCTATAAACTCTCTGAAAATCATCATCTGAACTTTCCTCATTTTCTTCTTCTTCCTCTGCGTCGTCATCATTTTTCTCTTCATATGTAAGACGGTCTTCGCTGCCATCGAGAGCGTTACTTAGTCCACACTTCTTGAAAGGTAATGTCTTCCCTCACTTTAGACCACGACTGTTTTATCCACTGACCTAACATTGATTATAGGTCATTTTAAAGCCCCTTCGACCTGAATTCATGTTGGGTTTCATCCATCATCCATTTGGTCGATTCCTCTCTCATATAAACTTTAAATGGTTTGTTTATCGAGACAGTAAGAGCTTTCAATTTTGAAGTAAGTCCTGTCCGAATAACAGCAAGCTCTATGTTTCTCTGTGTGAATTTCTCTTTCACAGAAATTTTCAAATAACTACGAAACTAATGTAGCACAAGAAGAGAACTATTCTTCAATAAAGCACCTTTCCTTCTCTCCCACACTCTGTTAATCCATAACTTCATACCAGCGTCATACATCCAACCCTTGTCATATACGTGAACAACTACACCTGGCGGTATTTCAGAAGGCTTTGACATTGTTTTGCGCTTGAGAATGATCATTGGATTGAGTTTAGTAGGGTCAATACAACACAAAAGGACAACAGCAGAGTGCATTTTTTCATGTCGACTTGTTTTTATAGTTACAGTTCTTGCACCTTTCATGGTAAAAATTCTGTTACACGGCGCATCAAATGTCAGAGGAGTTTCGTCCATATTCGCTATCTGGCTCAGTTCCACACTGCTTTTCTTTAGCTGTAGAATAATAAACTGGTGGAAAGATAATATTTTCTCTTCATACTCTTCTGGCATTTTCTGAGATATTTTGGTTTTGGTTCGCATGCTAATTCCATGAGGCTTCATAAATCTATAGCACCAAACAACTCCAACCTTTAAAGTTTGCTAAGTTTCACTGTAGTGCTAATTTACGAGCATATGTTTCATATGTTTGAATCATTTTTCTAATGATTCCAATGCCATTTTGTCGGTGTGCTTGAATCCATTTCAGTACGTTGAGAGATTACAGGGCTGTCTCACTTCTGATTCGGTGTTATGCTGCTTCATCTTCTTAGGGCAATGATCTTTATTGCGATTTGACTTCATACATCTTGATGAAATGATGGGCAGTAGTTACTTCTCTTGCTTACGTGCTCTAGGGAAGCATTACCTGCGTTCAGAGGAATAGGGTGCCGATTTAAACGACTGCAGTAAAGAGCACGGCAACGGTGGGCCGAGGGGAGCGCGTTTTTTTCTGCAGAACCTGTGTGGAAACATTTCCGGACGGCCGAATTCTGTGGTCTCATTGTGCGGACACGATGGTTGGCGCTGGTCGGGAGACAGCCGTGTCCAGGTAGGCTGACTAGCGCCAAGAAGTCGCTGCTGCAATGGCCAGCACATTGTAGACCGGCAATAAAGCAGAGGATGGGCCCTTGTTAGGCAGGAAACTGACAACATAACTGTGAGCGTTCTGCGAATTTCTGTGAGATAGTCACTGGCGCCCAGACGTCCAGACGTGTCTGTTACAAACTTATTTGTGAAAGCACGAGGCTTTTAGCGAGTTTATGGCCATTCTTTGGAAACTGAAACGAACATAACGGGGGAGATAACAAGCTTTTTATGGAGGGGTGCGGTTCCATCCTGGTCATGTTGTTAGCAAAAGTCATGGCTTAAATGCGTGGGAAAGAGGCCGCAAAGGTGAATCTTTTTTTCTTTTTTCCTAATCTAGTGAAATCAGTGTATGCAGAGCAAAGGGTACTCTCTGAGCTTCGAATGCCGCACTCCAGCTCGTGACTGGCTTGTGCTAAAGTGAGCGAAGTCTAAGATGGAAATGGGCTTTTGCTACCGAGCTGAGGAGGAAAGCGGACGGAAAGAGAAGATCACTCTTGTACTGGGACTTCGCTAGGAAAGAACTGCAGGTCTCTACCTAAACAATGAGACTTGTGTCCTTTCCTAGTGTGCCACTTAGAGCCTGTGCCAGTCACCTTCTGAACTGTTAGAGGTACTGCTTCTAGCATCACACACACAACGAGTGATGTGTCGGTGTACTTATTTTTCGTGAGTCTGCCGTCTAAACGTTTGACATATTCCATCTCGCATAGTTGTAGCACGGAGTCAGATTGGTTTGGCAGACCAGCAAACGGGTCCAACTGCACACTGGAATCCACTGGGGTTTCAAAGGCTCATAGGAAAGTACCTGCGTTCCGAATTAACCAAACGCGAGATTGCGTACTTGCATTTTTCGGGCACGTGCCATTAATAACAGATTGCGGCCGTCCATGACTTCAGTCACTGAACACATCACGGTGCGCCGCCCTGACCAGCAGGAGGGTAAGTCATTCGCTGCCACGGCGTAGGGCTCCAATATATGTTTCTCAGCACCCTGTTCTTTCGAACCATATTTTTCTTTTCGGAATGCTAGAATACAGATGCTTGATGGTGGTGTAATTTTTGTGCCATAACCCGGATTCACGTGTATGAAGTCATATAAAGCGATTAGTCTTCCGGATAGTATCGTGTGTCGATCCCCAGCTGGTCACTTTCTCCACCGTGGACCCCATGTTAGTGAAAGCATTTGTCAAATAAAAAATGTTTGTGTGATGTTTCTTTAGTCATTTTTGTTGTCTTGTGAGGTTAAGGATCACTAAGTCTATTGTCATTTAGATCACATTTTCTCCCTAAGGTCTGATTAACAGTTACTTCCCATTTTATTATGAAAGTCTAGATTTGAAACGTAAGTAGAAGGCTTTCAACGTCACTTCTAGTTTAGGTGATTTAGCATTCAGTCCTCTATTAGCACATTTAGTCTTCCTAATTTTTTCAGTTCTTTTTTAATAGCCGGCTAATCTGGTTTTTCCGTTGGTGGAGGGCCAAAATGCCCCTCAACTGCTCTGTTTCCAGGTTCTTCTGCATGTACTATTACTTTCAATTTATCGCCCCCATCATAAGAATATCTTTTATTTTTTTCCATTACAAAACAAAAATATTTTACTTTTACCGATAACACAAATCAGTTTCAGTTCAAGTTCACTGACACCGTAGGTTATAACGACGCGTCATAGGCTCGACAGCGTTCTGGGTTTGTGATGGCTGGGCAGCAGGGAGCCATCATGAGCAAAATTGTAAATACCCGCTGCTCGTGTTCGTCGCATCAGTGCGCTGCTGCTGCCACTTGGATCCAATGTTTTCGGATACAGATTGGTTCCCAGCACCATCGAATACATGGCCATTTTTAAGACTGGTGGAAATCTTAAATCAAACACTGGGCATTTTTATATTGAGTATAAGACGCACCTGAATTTTGGAGGCAGTTTTTCGAAGAAAAAAGTGCGTCTTATAGTCTGCAAAATACGATACTACTTTTCACAGTTTACCTTCAAAAGTGAGTCCTTCTATAAACTTGAATGGTGCATCATGTATGGATACGCAAGAGAGGCCGTTTCAGCCATTAGGCCTGCGCCTAGTAATCTAATTATATGATTAGCCTTCCCAGATATGTAAGAATGAACACAGTTGCACGTGATTGTAAACATTACCGGTGTATACTACTGATGGAAAGTCCTCGAATCTCCAGTTTGATGATAGCGGTAACCCAGCCTACAGGCTGGAAACCTGAGAATGACTTATCTGAAAACAGGTTAGCTGTAGAAAATAATATCTCTTTGGTCGGTGAATCGTTGTCCTTGAGTGCCGAAGTTTTAAATAGCATAAAAAGCTAACGTCGCTCACAGTCTGCCTGTTGATACTCTGCAGGCAACACAAGACTTCCACGGTGAGTACAGTCCTCCCGGTCGTGTGCACCTACTGCTGCAGCGACATGTTTCAGTAGTTAACCTGAGCGAGTAAGGCTTCAGAAGTTGATTAAAGGCTACAGGTTTTGTCGAACAAACCCGTTTATGATCTCCCTGTTCGCTAGTCAGGCAAATTAGATTCGATGGTATGACGATGGTATCTCGAAATGACAACTGCATCCGAGCACAAGGCACCTCTATGCCGCTGTTAAGGTGATCTTCAACATTCTACCAACGTGGATCGTAACAGAACCTCACTCACTCGCCCTCAATTTTTGCGTTTTCTTTCTACACTCATGCTCATAAAATAAGGATAACTGCAGAATGTGGTGCCACACAACGTGGCACTACACAAAACTGCCGCTAATAGCATACGCACATAGGGAACACACACGACACAGATCTGTAAGTCCACAGTATTGGTGATAGGTTGAGAAAACCGTCCCGAAACACATGTGCTACAATACGCCACTGTTTCCTGCGCATGTACCCCGACATCAATATGGGATATGATCACCATGCAACCGTACACAGGCTGGAGTATAGCCTCCCATTCTTGCACCACTGCCTGTCGGAGCTTCTGAAGTGTCCTAGGGGTTTGAAGACGTGCAGCGATACGTCGACTGATAGCATCCCAGACATGCTGGATGGGGTTTAGGTCTGGAGAACAGGCGGGCCACTCATTTCGCCTGATATCTTCTGTTTCTAGGTACTCTCCCACGATGGCAGCTCGGTGGTGCCGTGCGTTATCATCCGTCAGGAGGAAGGTGGGACCCACTGCACCCCAGAAAAGGCGGACATACTAGTGCAAAATGACGCCCCGACACACCTGACCTGTTACAGTTCATCTGTCAAAGACTTGCAGGCGTGTACGTGCACCAATCATAATACCACCCCACACCATCAAACCACGACCTCCATACAGGTCCCTTTCAAGGACATTAAGGGGTTGGTATCTGGTTCCTGGTTCACATCAGATGAAATCCCGGCGAGAATCACTGTTGAGACTATATCTGGACTCGTCCGTGAACATAACCTCGAACCACTGTTCCAAGGAGCGTGTACTGTGTTCTTGACACCAGGCTTTACGGGCTCTCCTGTGACCAGGGGTCAGTGGAATGCACTTTGCAGGACTCCGGGCGAATAAACCAAGTCTGTTCAGTCGTCTGTAGACTGTGTGTCTGGAGACAACTGTTCCATTGGCTCCGGTAAGGTCCCGAGCAAGGCTACCTGCAATACTCTGTCGCCGTCTGCGGACACTGATGGTGATATATTCGTTTTCTTGTGGTATTGTACACTGTGGACGTCCCGTACTGTATCGCCTGGACACGTTTCCTGTCTGCTGGAATCGTTGCCATAATCCTGAAATCACACTTTGTGGCACACGGAGGGCCCGTGCTACGACCTGCTGTGTTTGACCAGCCTCCAGTCGCCCTTGTATTTTACCCCTCATAACGTCATGAATATGTGTTTTTTGAGCCATTTTCAAAACACAGCCACCATTAGCACGTCTGAAAACGTCTGCACACTTAGCCGGTGCACCGTACTATGACATGCACCAACACACCTCTGCATATATTGACTGCTGCCAGCGCCACCGTGCGACGACCGCTGGTCAAATGCACCATGGTCATACCCCTAGGTGATTGAAACCTGAAAACCGCCCAAAATAGCGTTGTTTCACCATGTATCAGCATTATCCTTAATTTATGAGCATGAGTGTATATTCGTATCTGTGCCATGACTTCTTCTCTGTTGCTTTTCCTTATTGACCGAGTACTGTCTGCCTGCACCTTAACCAATGATACTACAGAATAACAGCACTTTTGCCAGTCATTCAGAGCTTCCTAACTTAATAAATATGTGAGCCTTCATGCAAGTGTTTTTATTAATCTCTATGTAGCAATATGTCTGTTTCATTGAGTCTGTAGTCGATTGTTTTTAAAGTAGACGCCAGCTACCACATCGTGTCCTTGATTCTAATCATGTTTCACTTACTACGAGCATGTGTCAGGCCAAAGCTAATCAATCTGCAACAGGAATAAAAATTCGGTGCGTTAATCGATGGTCAGGACAAAATGGTTCAAATGGCTCTGAGTACTATGGGACTTAACTGCTGAGGTCATCAATCCCCTAGAACTTAGAACTACTTAAACCTAATTAACCTAGGGACACCACACACATCCATGCCCGAGGCAGGATTCGAACCTGCGACCGTAGCGTTCGCGCGGATCCAACTGGTAGCGCCTAGAACCGCTCGGTCACAACGGCCGGGCGGTCAGGACAGAGAGCTAGGATTTTAACAGGGCACAGGTCCAATTTTAATGCATCTTTATGCACGATGTTTCGTGCCAGCAAACTGTGTCATTATGCGTACACTCTGCCTGAACTCCAGCCATATTGTGAGATACTGTTGTAGTCGCGCAGCTATTTGTAGTTCCGGTTGACTCTCGCCGTTAGCGACGCCCCTTCATGCCCATCTGTTACCAATTTGTATTTCGGGTTTCGCACACACATTCACTCGGCTCTCAGAAATGAGATGGCCGGAGAAATCTTAATAACTTCAATGCTAGATCCACAGCTTTGCTTATATTAAAACTTCCGTTCCGTTTTATTTATTTTCCGACATCTTTATTTTACCAGACTCCTTCATTACGTTGTCCTAGAGACTTGGCGTTGGCACAACGATATTTGTACTGCCGTATTTCACTGCATGATTCTGTGCGAGGCAGTGCCCAGCGACAGCTGATTTACTTGGTTGCTTTATTCCGGGGCGTTGCTGGTCTTTCTTGTACCTCTCCTTGACGGTTCTAATGTTCTGCCCCAAATGCGAGAAGGACACAAAAATAGTGGGAAATTCGTCATAACGTCTTTATTTCTTAATATTTTTACACCAAATTTTGATCGCCTTCAGTGTATTCTCCACTGACCACAACGCACTTGTTCAAACGATCCTTCCATTGTTCAATACAGTTTCGAAAGTCATTTATCGAGATGTTCTTTATGTCTTCCAGCGATTTTTGTTTTACCTCGTAAGACATGAAAAATTATTACGGAATGCGGTAAACACACGGCTTAAAATTACAATGAAGGGTGCCACGTTTCCGCAGGAGTCTACCGATCCTTCTAAAGACTGGGACAACAGAAGGCCGGGGAGCAGTTCTTGGCCTTTATTGACATGAAGACACGCGTTTCCTCGTCGGTCGAACTTACTTGTGAGATAAAATACCGACACATTTCAACTAATAACTACAAGACCAGTAAAGCGTGAACAGTAGTTGATCCCACAACAGTTAAATACTGTCTATATGTGTTTATAGCGCAGTTTTTTTTTCTTTTTTTTTTTTTTGCCTTCGACGCTATCGTACCAGCGTACGGACATGTGACTGGTTGTTCCGAATTAGCTTTGACGAAAGCTATAAAATGGTGTAGCATGGAAACCCGTTTATCTAGGACATTTCTTTGGGTGTTACTGTAAAGAGCTTGTTGAACATTTCTGTGAACCACAGTGAGACAGTAAAAATATTATACAGATATAAATGAAATTAGCATTAAATTGAAAATTACGAAATAATAAAAGCTGTCATCTATTATCACTTCTAAATATACTCTGGATTTGAGCAAACGCAAGCCAGAGGAAAACTCGCATCGAAAGGCACCCAAAAAGCCTACAAAATTCAGTTTCGAGCAAATACGAGAGCTACGGAGCGTCGAAAATAAATGAAAAAAGAGCACAATGCGGTTATGTAACTGGCCCACAGTGCATACAGCGGCCAGCGATAGTGCAAACTTGTGATTGATCTAGCCTGTAACCATTATACTATTTTGTGTAAAGACTCTATTAAAGAGCATGTAGTTATGTCTTAGTTACATATTAATACAAAATCTTTGTTATAATTTTATCACGACATTTTCACGAAAAATATACGACACAGAACCGAAATGAGGACAAAGAAATTTTTTTTTCTCCTTTTTCTTCCCAGGCAGCAAGTACGCGTAGTAACACAGACCGTAGCACCCGAAAAAGATGACAGAGTTTGTCGTCGAAACATCGTGTGGGAAAACGAAACGAACAACTCGGCCAACACGCGAAAGTACACTATTAATCAATCAGGCCATGAAAACCTGACAGATCAATTTTATGTTCACTAGGTACGTACACTCTTTGAAATTCCGAAGGCTACAGGGTTCAAATACAGGGAGCCGAAGGCTATCTACAGCTTGCACGGAAATCAGACTGGAGTTGTAAGAGTCAAAGGACGAGAGGGTAATGCTATGCCTGAGGTGGAAGTGAGACCGGGTTCTAGCTTGTCACCTATCTTATTCAATATATACACTGATGAAGCATTAAAGGAAAACAAGGACCAATTAAGAAAGGGAATTAATGTTCAAGGAAAAGAAATATAAACTTTGACGTTCGCCGATGACACTCTAGTTCTCTGAGAGGAAATAAAGGACATGGAAGATCAGCTGAACGGAACGTCTAGTGTCTTGAAAACAGGTTATCAGATGAACATAAAACAAAATAAAACAATAGATATGGAACGCCGTAGAATTAAATCATGTGATACAGAGGGAAGTACATAAAGAAATGAGACACTACAAACAGTAGGTGTGTGTTGCTATCCGGCCGGCAAAATAACTAATAATGGTTGAAATAAAGAAGCTACAAGCATATTAGTATAGCAAGAGACGGTCTTATGAAAAATTTGTTTGCATCCAACATAAATTTAAGAGCTAGGAAGTCTTTTTTTTTTTTTTTTTTTTTTTTTTTTTTTTTTTTTTTTTTTTTTTTTTTTTGCGCTATGCGACTTAACTTCTGAGGTCATCAGTCGCCTAGAACTTAGAACTAATTAAACCTAACTAACCTAAGGACATCACACACGTCCATGCCCGAGGCAGGATTCCAACCTGCGACCGGAGCGGTAGCTCGGCTCCAGACTGTAGCGCCTAGAACCGCACGGCCACTCCGGCCGGCGAAGTCTTTTTCTGAAGGTATTTGTCTAGAGTTAAGGCTTGTACTAAAGTGAAACTTTAGTTATAATCGTTACACACAAGAACAAAATATAAGCTTTTGCAATGTGGTGATGCACAAGCATGCAGAAGATTAGACGGTTAGATGAAGTAACGAATGAGGAAGTACTGAATACTGGGGAAGAAAGAAATTTACGGCACAAATTGAATAAACAAAGGGCTAAGACACATCCTGAGGCAACAAGGAGACGCAGTTTGGTAATGGTTGTAAGTGTTAGATAGGTGGAGAGTAAAATTTCTAGTGGAAGATCTAGGGATGAAAACAGTTAACAGGGTCAAAGGGAGGTAGATTGCGGTAGTTATTCGGAGGTCCAGACGCTTGCACAGGATAACTTCCATGGCGGGCTGCATCAAACCAAGGGCCCGCATCTCGTGGTCGTGCGGTAGCGTTCTCGCTTCCCAGGCCCGGGTTCCCGGGTTCGATTCCCGGCGGGGTCAGGGATTTTCTCTGCCTCGTGATGGCTGGGTGTTGTGTGCTGTCCTTAGGTTAGTTAGGTTTAAGTAGTTCTAAGTTCTAGGGGACTGATGACCATAGATGTAAAGTCCCGTAGTGCTCAGAGCCATTTGATCCATTTTCAAACCAAGGTTTGAACAAAAGACAACAACACAAGCATGGAACGGAAGATCTCCATACCTTGGGTATAATTTCTGGTCATTTACACGACAACAGAAGCTCTGTATCCGATGAGAGGCCACTTTGGAACCGTTATAGAGGAAAGTAGTGGTTGTAGTAGTAGGAGTAAGCCTAGTTTCACCATTTGGCCGAGTTCACCTTCGTACGCAGATTAAAGTTTCGCGTGCTCGCAGAACACTCTTGAAAGGATTCATGGGCTGATGAAAAGGCTAGTATGTGACCCACAGCACTAAATGAAACATTCCTGAACCCTTATTTTTCTTCGTAGCAGCTCTAACGAGCAGGTGCTGGTTTGGAGTGGTCTATCCCACCATTAAATGCTCTGAAAAGGAAAATTAAATCTTAAGCCGATGTAGAGATCCCATCCACACTGACTGTTAGATATCAGAAGAATAGCTGCCGTCAGTGTACCTAAAATATGTCAGCGAGGTGGGGGGTGGGGGTGGGGGGGGGGGTGGGGGGAGGAAACTCTACTTGAGGACAAACAACAGTCTATTCCCTGTACAAAAGAGTTTGTTACATGAATTTCCATACACATTCGGGTTCAGAATGCAGATATGGTAAACTTAGGAAAGTGATATACAGACTAGGAAGATCCTTTAGAAAAAAAAAAGCATAAGATAAATACTGATTAAGATCACCAGCAACTTAACACCGAAAAATCTATTAAAAGTGCTTCAAGTGACATTAATATGAAAACCAAAACTGTATAGTGTAACAAAGTAAACTAAACTACTGTAGTTGGGCAATAAATCCTATCTGACAGATCACTTGTCAAATATAAATCTTAAGACCACACGTAAGTTGTGTGGTTGACTTGGACACGAACGAATGTGATTAATTACTCCAGTCTGACGTAGACCTGAAGTGGAAGCGCGGTGGTGACTTCAGCATCTAACGGCTGAGCAATGTGTCTTTTACCTTTCGCAGAATGCAGTCGTAACCTCGTCGGCGGTCGGCTGTTGCGTGCGTCGCCGCTCATATATAGTGATCTAACAAAACTATGCTGGCCTCTGACCGGATTTAACAGTCTAAAACTTCCCTATGTTTCCATCAAACGGAAAACTGTATGTGCCCTAGCTAAGACAAATGGCTCTGTACACTCGTCAAGGAAAACGTGCACAATGTTGCTCAAAAAATTCTTGCAAGAACGTTAACTATAATAGCTCTTCTCATGTCCTCCACTATGGAGATATACGAGAAATCCAGCAAAAATTGGGCTGACACAGAAATTCGTGAATCAACATAGTGTTCAGAGAAAAAAAAACTCTCTCGGTGTCACCACAGAGCATTAAGTGCTCACACGACACCTCCAGAGAGAGAGTGGCTTCAGTTATCCCTACTTAATAGACAATATTGTCGCTAACTTCCTCTATTGTACCGCAGCTTCACTTCTTTCCACGACTGGTATTGCCAAATGGGTGTGCTTATTACTGAATGAAATTTTTCTGTCTGCCGCGGAGTGTGCGCTGATATGAAACTTTCTGGCAGATTAAAACTGCGTGCCGGATCGAGAGTCGAAATCAGGACTTTTGCCTATCGCGGGCAAATGCTCTACCATCTGAGCTACCCAAGCACGACTCACGACCCATCCGCACAGCTTTACTTCCCCCAGTACCTTGTCTCCTACCTTCCAAACTTCACAGAAGCCCTCCTACGAAATTTCATATCAGCGCACACTCCGCTGCGGAGTGAAAAATTTCATCCTGGAAACATTCCCCAGGCTGTGGCAATACCCTCCACAGTATCCTTTCTTCCAGGAGTGCTAGTTCTCCAAGTTTCGCAGGAGAGCTTCTGTGAAGTTTGGAAGGTAGGAGACGAGGTAGGCCTACTGGCGGAAATAAAGCTCTGAGGACGGGTCTTGAGTCGTGTTTCGGAACCTCAGATGGCGCTGGCAAGGTAGCTCAACGTGTTCTGTCAGAGATCTCGCTGGCCTCAGTAATAAAAAAAGAACTTAGTGAAAGGATCAACAACGAACTTCAACGGTTGTCATGTGACGTCCGCTACGACCACATACAACGACCAATAACGAACAAAATGCAGAAAAAAATGATGATAGAGTAATTGCCCGCGAAAGACAAAGGTCCCGAGTTCGAGTCTCGGTCCGGCACACAGTTTTAATTTTCCAGGAAGAATCATCCTTATTACTGTCCATCGTTGTTTACTCGACCAATAAAAATCTCCAAAACAAACTCCTGCGTATGCTGGCTTCTTCCTGACCAAGCAGCGTTCGAGATTCCCTCCTTGCGTTGAAAGCTCCACGAACTCCAGTGCTCAGCATGTGAATCACACGCACTCTCCACGGTAATATCATGTGATTTTACTGTTTGCGGAAGGACCCTGACGCAGCATTTTGAGCTTTCGTCTCCCGCAGACCCAAGAGCCGCGTCGCTTGTCCAGTAATAGGTCCCTCTGCTGAGGGGTTCGCTCTAAGTTCTAGGGGACCGATGACGTCAGAAGTTAAGTCCCATAGTGCTCAGAGCCATTATTTGAGCCATGAGAGGCTGAGAGATAGACTTGCTACTACCAGGCCATCCACTAAGGCTGCTGAACTTTGGCACAGAATTGAAGCAGCGTGGAATGATATGCTCCTACCTGTCACCCAAACTCAGTTGGACTCCAGGACCTGCGGGATTAGAGGCATTGTTTCTGCTAGAGATGAGCACTCTATAATGCTTAGTTTTGTGTCCTATACACCTGCAAACCAGCTACACATTTAGTCATGCATTCGTTCTGATTGTGTTGTCGGACAGAGACCACATTTCCAGAATGAGATTTTCACTCTGCAGCGGAGTGTGCGCTGATATGAAACTTCCTGGCAGATTAAAACTGTGTGCCCGACCGAGACTCAAACTCGGGACCTTTGCCTTTCGCGGGCAAGTGCTCAGCCAACTGAGCTACCGAAGCACGACTCACGCCCGGTACTCACAGCTTTACTTCTGCCAGTAGCTCGTCTCCTGTCGGGCACACAGTTTTAATCTGCCAGGAAGTTTCATATCAGCGCACACTCCGCTGCAGAGTGAAAACCTCATTCTGAAACATCCCCCAGGCTGTGGCTAAGCCATGTCTCCGCAATATCCTTTCTTTCAGGAGTGCTAGTTCTGCAAGGTTCGCAGGAGAGCTACTGTAAAGTTTGGAAGGTGGGAGACGAGGTACTGGCAGAAGTAAAGCTGTGAGTACCGGGCGTGAGTCGTGCTTCGGTAGCTCAGTTGGCAGAGCACTTGCCCGCGAAAGGCAAAGGTGCCGAGTTCGAGTCTCGGTCGGGCACACAGTTTTAATCTGCCAGGAAGTTTCAGAGACCACATTACCGCACAAAGGTTTTCAACGCGAATCCATACCACAGGCATTAGCGAGTGCTCGCTGCAGTCCTCAACGACATGTGGGAGGCATTCCTGAAGACCACGCCTCCCAACTCAGCGTAGCAGCGCCCTCACCCTGAGGTCAATATAGTGACGAGCTATCAAGAGCTCTGTCCCCGTTGAAGTCCTCAGCTACTGCAGTCAACATCATCGTCTAGGACCAATGAGTAGTTAAAGTTTCAAATGTTAAACATTGTACCAATTAGTAGCCCAAGTCCATATTCAAATACATAATAAAGTGAAGTAATATTTGGGCCTTCTCCCAGAGCAATCAAAGAACCCACAGTTGTGGCCAGACGAAAGTAGTTTCGTCTCCTGATCACAAGTATACTGCATACTCACAATAAGCAAAATTTGTTTCTTAGCTGTTTCTCCCGGTATTGTCATTTTAATGGCCAGCAGTGTAGAAACCAGCACTGCAACAACAAAGTTGCAACGTGCAACGAAGTAGGCCTTCTTCACTCTCGGTCTACATTACTTACATAGACCTTTGCACAATATCGTCGTATCGTGCCTTTACGCTGCTTCGCGTCCAGTGCTGCGTGAGTTGCCTAGACGGTACGACCTTCCGCGGGGCAGGTCTGCGAAGCGGTGGCCCTCACGCAGGCGGCGCTATTAGTGGCTTCGGAAGGGCGGCGTGGCGGAAGCGGGCCGTCGGCCGCAAAGCGACGCGGCCGGCGCAGTAAATCTGCGCCTCGCCGCCTCGTAACTGCCACTCTCCACACCACGTGTCGCGCCCCGGGAAAAACCGAGGGCTCCTCTCCCGAACTGAAGGATGGGCTCGCAGTTAACCCTTTGTATCATACTGCAGCGCTTCACTTATCCCCCATTAAGATGTTCCTGGTAAGTTACAGGGCGCTGGAATAATCCCTTTGACAGAACTAGTTCTCGGAGACGATAACAGTTTGTAATGCATCGTTTCTAGCCGTCCGCATACTAGCTGTTGTAATAATAGATTATCCGATGCACATGTTAAACATCCGGATGGTTAAGCTCACCTTAACTCTTCCTGCTTCAGTGTCGGACCTCGTCCTACTGTAGCAGCCATTTCTCTGTTTTCGCTTTTTCGTCTAATAGGTGAAAGTTTGATTTTATTTTTTACACATTGACTGCCATTGAAGGGTTTTACTTTTATTTAATATTCTCCCGGCTAAGTATCAGTTTGATTACTTTTAAAACCCAATGTTAAACGTGGGTCACTATACGTATAGTCTTCCCAACTCTGAGAGAAAAAAATCTTTAGTAGCTTTACTACCAATGTTTACAGACGACGATACTTAAACCTCTCTGTTTTAGTTACGAATCGTTAGTTTGTTCTTGGCATAGATCACGTAACCTTAACGTCTATTAATCTAAGTTAAATTAATGTTCAAGACTTGTATAATGTTTCAAATTAACAACGTCAGTTTATTGACAATAATTATTAATAAATAGGTTCACTCATACGATCTCATTCAAAGAAGTTCTTTGATTAGATGTCTAAGCAGGATTCCCGCTAGCATCAGAGATGTTAGATAATATCCCGTCACTTTCGGTAAATAAGTTATTTCTATTTAATATCCGCAAACTGTCATTAACTATGATCACTAGTCGCGTGAAGTCAGAGTTTCCCAATATCACAATTCAAAGTCCGAATCCGGTCAAAATTCTCAATTCAGTAAAGCGTTTAAATATTCACGCGAATTGATGTTAAAGTGAAAGAGATTACTATTCACCTTCCCGTTTATCTAATCTGATAAACGTCCAAATTAAAGTCTTGAGTTGACAATCCTCAAAAACGATCTCGTCACGATCTATTCTCGATCCCCGTTTAATAAAGTCCCACTTGTTGGTCTCTAAAGCTGTACGTCCTAAATAACTTCAGAACTAGAACAGACTAGAGACTGGAGTATGGTAATTACAACGTATGGCTATTTATACTTTAATAAACACTATCTTTGGTGTCCCAGACCTACGTTCTATGACTAAAATATTGATTTTCTTATGTATTGGAATAAGTAATATTTTGATATTTTCTACTGTTTTTCCCCCTTCCCAAGTTTCTAAAATTTATAATTAAATTTTCTCTTCTTTTGCTTTATATACTAGATATTTCCCTCTGTTTGGTTTTTATTTATTTTTCGTAATTACTACTTGTGGAGGGACTTGGGTCATTTTGTGAATTGATATTTTAAGGACATGGGAGCTAATTTGGGAGCTATTTTTGGTTTTTCAACACCGAGAGGCGCAGTAGGTGTTACAATGCATATTGTCTTACTGACTCCAACATGAGACAACGCCCATCATGCTGTTTTTCCTACGTTTCTTTCGCCTGGTCTGCAGTGATAATTAGTCACATCGTCTACTTTACAGAGTGGTCAGGAATAGTCTGAGACGCTAGTAAGGGTGTTACAGGGTAAGTTGTGTTGAGAAATATTTGTTAAGAAAAAGATTCTATTCGTTGCGCCGTTTTCGAGTTAATTATGATTGAAGTTGGCTAATCGGTTCGTTGGACGCTTAAGAGACGGTGTTACCAAATGTGTTCTTTGTTTGGTTTGCTAAAACTGAGCAAGAGAAAGATGTAAAAATCGGAATGAGACTGTAGCATGGATCGAACTCTAGCAATAGGCTGAGAAGTCTCGTGCGCTATCAACTACGCAATGAGAACAACTGACATTAATTGTCTCTGGCGAGCCACTTGAATTTGCGTGTGTAACGACCTGATTAGCTAGCTTCAGTGCTAACTGGCTTGGAAACGGCGCAACTCATCAAATTTTCTTCTTAACAATTATTTCTTAGCCCAACCTACCCTGCAACAGCCTTACAATCATTCCGAACTATTTCTGACCAGGTAATCCACTTGCTAAGACGTACAGTGAGGCGACAAAAGTCATAGGATAGCGATATGCAACAATACAGATGGCCGTAGATCCTGTAGCCGGCCGCTGTGGCCGAGCGGTTCTAGGCGCTTCAGTCTGGAACCGAGCGACCATTACGGTCGCAGGTTCGAATCCTGCCTTGGGCATGGATGTGTGTGATGTCCTTAAGTTAGTTAGGTTTAAGTAGTTGTAAGTTCTAGGGGACTGATGACCTCAGATGTTAAGTCCCGTAGTGCTCAGAGCCATTTGAACCATTTTGAGTATCCTGTACCCGTGGTATAAAGGGGCAGTGCATTCGCGGAGTTGTAGTTTGTACTCTTGTGATCCATGTGAAAAGGTTTTCGACGTGGTTATGGCCGCAAGTACGGAATTAAGAGACTATAAAAGTGGAAAGGTAGCTGGAGATAGACGAATGGGACATTCCATTTCGGAAATCGTTAGGGAAGCCAATGTTCGCAGATCCACATTGTCGAGAGTGTGCCGAAAATACCAAATTTCGGGCATTGCCTCTCATCACGGACAACTCAGTGGCCGACAGCTATCACTTAACAGCTGAGAGCAGTGGCATTCATGTAGAGTTGTCATTGCTAACATAAAAAGAAAATTACTGCACGGTATAAAATCAGAAATCGATTAGTGACATACGATGAACGTATCCATTAGGATAGTCCGGCGAAATATGACAATAATGGGCTATGGCAGCAGACGATCGGCGCGAGTGTCTGTTGACACAGCCTGCAGCGCCTCACCTGGGCTAGTGACCATGTCGGTTGGACTCTAGACGCCTGGTGGCGTGAGTCACGATTTCAGTTGGAAAGAGCTGATGGTAGGGTTCGAGTATGGCACATACCCAACGAAACCATGGACCCGAGTTGTGAATAAGGCACTGTGTAAGCTAGTATTGACTCCATAATGGTGTGGGCTTTGTTTACATAGTACGGACTGGGTCCCCTGGTCCAACTGAACCGATCATTGACTGGAAATGGTTATCTTTGGATACGTGGAGACCAGAGGAGGAGGAGGGGAGGAGGTCATTGGTGTTTTACGTCCCGTCGGCAACGAGGTCATTAGAGACGCAGCCCAAGTCCAGTTTACGGATGGATGGGGGAATGAAAAAGGCCATGGCCTCTCAAAGAAACCATCCTAGTATTTGCCTTAAGCGATTTAGGAAGTCACGGAAAACTTAAATCGGACTGGCCGATGCGGCTTTGAACTGTCGTCCTTCAATGCGAGTCCAGTGAGCTAACCAATGCGCTACCCCGCTTGATCTTGGAGACCATTTGCAGCCTTGTCCAGTGAGCTAACCAATGCGCTACCCCGCTTGATCTTGGAGACCATTTGCAGCCATTCATGGACTTCATGTTCGCAAACAACGATGTCATGTTACTGTGCCGCAGTTGTTCGCTATTGGATGAAGAATATTGTGGACAATTCGACCGAATGATTTGGCCATCCAGATCGTCCGACATGAATCCCATCGAATATTTATGAGACATAATCGAGATGCCACCTCGTGGACAAAATCCCGCATCAGCAACGCTTCCGAATTTATGGACGGCTATGGGCAGCGTAGCTGAATAATTTCTCAGGAGACTTCCAACGATTTGTTAAGTCCATACCACATCGAGGGTCTGCACTGAGCCAGGCAAAGTGAGGTCCGACACGACAGTAGGAGGCAGCCCATGGCTTTTGTCACCTCAATGTGCTACTGATTGTGTCCTTTTCGCGCTATTTTTACTTGTATCAAGTTGGCAGACAGAAGGTATATAAATCATGGCACCGAGAATTGGTCTTTAGATATTGCTAAGGATGAAGAAGAATTTAAGCTGCCGACAAACAAGAAACTGATGACAGTACAGGCAAAAGAGAAAATATTTTTCATTACTTTTTGTTAGGTAACCGCTTACCCTAATGGTTTCTGCGGGCAGTGAATTCAAATCTGTAAGGTTTTATCCCGTTCTCACAATATGACATCGTGTCTAAGGAAGAGAAAAGCAACTGGAATCACTCAACAGAGGAAATTCCACTGGACCTGACGGGATACCAATTCGATTCTACACAGAGTACGCGAAAGAACTTGCCCCCCTTCTAACAGCCGTGTATCGCAAGTCTGTAGAGGAACGGAAGGTTTCAAATGATTGGAAAAGAGCACAGGTAGTCCCAGTCTTCAACAAGGGTCGTCGAGCAGATGCGCAAAACTATAGACCTATATCTCTGACGTCGATCTGTTGTAGAATTTTGGAACATATTTTTTGCTCGAGTATCATGTCGTTTTTGGAAACCCAGAATCTACTATGTAGGAATCAACATGGATTCCGGAAACAGCGATCGTGTGAGACCCAACTCGCTTTATTTGTTCATGAGACCCAGAAAATATTAGATACAGGCTCCCAGGTAGATGCTATTTTTCTTGATTTCCGGAAGGCGTTCGATACAGTTCCGCACTGTCGCCTGATAAACAAAGTAAGAGCCTACGGAATATCAGACCAGCTGTGTGGCTGGATTGAAGAGTTTTTAGCAAACAGAACACAGCATGTTGTTATCAATGGAGAGACGTCTACAGACGTTAAAGTAACCTCTGGCGTGCCACAGGGGAGTGTTATGGGACCATTGCTTATCACAATATATATAAATGACCTAGTAGATAGTGTCGGAAGTTCCATGCGGCTTTTCGCGGATGATACAGAGAAGTTGCAGCATTAGAAAATTGTAGCGAAATGCAGGAAGATCTGCAGCGGATAGGCGCTTGGTGCAGGGAGTGGCAACTGACCCTTAACATAGACAAATGTAAAGTACTGCCAATGCATAGAAAGAAGGACCCTTTATTGTATGATTATATGATAGCGGAACAAACACTGGTAGCAGTTACTTCTGTAAAATATCTGGGAGTATGCGTGTGGAACGATTTGAAGTGGAATGATCATATATAATTAATTGTTGGTAAGGCTGGCACCAAGTTTAGATCCATTGCCAGAGTCCTTAGAAAATGTAGTCCATCAACAAAGGAGGTGGCTTACAAAACACTCGTTCGACCTATACTTGAGAATTGTTCATCAGTGTGGGATCCGTACCAGATCGGGTTGACGGAGGAGATAGAGAAGATCCAAAGAAGAGCGGCGCGTTTCGTCCCAGGGTTATTTGGTAACCGTGATAGCGTTACGGAGATGTTTAACAAACTCAAGTGGCAGACTCTGCAAGAGAGGTGCTCTGCATCGCGGTGTAGCTTGCTCGCCAGGTTTCGAGAGGGTGCGTTTCTGGATGAGTTATCGAATATATTGCTTCCCCCTAATTATGCCTCCCGAGGAGACCACGAATGTAAAATTAGAGAGATTAGAGCGCGCACGGAGGCTTTCAGACAGTCGTTCTTCCCGCGAACCATACGCGACTGGAACAGTAAAGGGAGGTAATGACAGTGGCACGTAAAGTGTCCTCCGCCACACACAGTTGGGTGGCTTACGGAGTATAAATGTAGATGTAGATGTAGATGTTATCAGTGAGAAAATTAGCAAAGCAATGTTACCTAAATAAAAAATAATTTAGTTTTCCATTTTGAACAAAGATGAAAGTGCCTTTTTATTAGGCATGAATTATGAGACCATTGATATATAGTTCCCTTTCTAGTCCTCAAAGTCTCTGATACAGTATTTATGGAATATTCCGTTGGTAGTTGGAAGAACATAGACATATTAAAAACTCAAATACACCGTACTGATGTTCCAAAACAATATTCACTTATCTGAGGATGGCCTACAAAGTCGAAACCCGTTCATAACGAATTATTAAATAAATATTACTGTGAAACATTAATATGGTGTATTTAAGTTTTTAATATCTCTGATATAGCTTTTTATGATGAATTACCTGCAAAAGATCTCAGACGTGTGACAAACGGTAGTCTCACTTCACATGGGTGTTCTAGTGGCCTGGGTACTTATGGGTGTTCCACTGGCCTTGATACTTCCTTTCGAGCACATCGATGTCTTGATGAAAGCGCTGACATTGTTCTTTTCTGACATCGGCCAAGTTTTCGGGAAAAAAATCAAGCCAGTTGTTCAAAAAGTTATTATCGAATCACATCAAATAGCCTAGCTTCTCGAACATCTCAGCACGTTGGCTACAAATAATTTGTGAGTCTCTTTTGCTGCCTGAGAATCTCAGTTCCAATCACTCTGAATAATACTAAGGCATCCATTTCACTCATTCATTTTTCTTTCAAATTTGGAATCTAAGTCCAACAAACACGCCTCGTTTCAGTTGTGCTTCTGATGGATGAGGAAACATTTCGCAGAGGTACCTAAGATAATCTCCATCTTCGGGTAAAGCTGTCACAAACTGTTTCATTAGGCCGACTTAAAGAGCATATATCAATACAGATTTTTTCCAGATCACCCACAAAACGCTCTGCTATTCATGCTTCAAAGGCTATGTTGCAGCTCAGTTTAATGCAAGCCTGTAGTGATCCCGTATTTAGGTGTGTGAGGTAACGGGCGAATTGTGGCGCCCTGAAAATATTCGAAGTTCGGAGTTGGCGTGGTCGCACAGACCGCTCGGCAGGCCGACCACGTGGTGCCGGACGCTGGCCGAAGCAAGAGGGGTCCAGCCCAAGCGCGTGGCTGGGAGTTCCATGGTCGATGAAAGAGACTTGTATGCCGAGAGTGACAAAGATGGCGGACTTTGTGAATCCATCATGGCAGACTTTTCACAGTTTGTATGGAAATTATTAATAGCCAGATGAATCTTGATATCTCAAAAATAAACATGTACATTACTATTATTTGCACGACGATTCTGATGATGTAATCAGATTTTCCATATCTTTATTAGTTAAAATTTTGGTATCTGACTGTGAATTATACAAGTAACACCAAACAATGAATTTTCTAAATCCAAACGGTTCATCTGATTTCGTCGATCGACGTGTCTTTAGAAAGCTATTAATGTAAACCTAAATCGGTATAAATTACAGGCATGTAACTTGAATAGTACATGAGTTATTGGAGGTCAAAGTGGCTGATTACTATCGATCGTGTCAGTGGCCGATTACTATCGATCGCGTCAGGCCGTAAGAACTCCACAGTTACACGAAAAAACGGTAGCAGCATGCTTCTAAATATATTCTTTCATCTATGTCTTTGTTTATATCCGATGTATATTATTCATGAAGAAATGGGTCAAATATTTACTGTGTCTTAGAAAGCACCAAGACATTAGGCTACTGGCCTACTTTTGCTTGCTGTTCCTTTGATTTATGTTTACTTAATTTGTTTATTTATTTAATAATGTATGTTAGAGCGTGTTTATGGTCCAGCCATAGGAATATTTATTTAATTTCAATTATTTAAATATAAATCCAGTATTTCGAATGTGTTTCATTATGTTTGTGAACGTGCGTTGGCTTGAAGACATGGCGGGAGCGCTCTAGCCAGTCACAGCGCTCGTAAATGGGGAGTCTGGATAGAAGTGGGAGAACAGTAGGGGACAGGAGGGGCTGGACGCGATGGCGCGATGGACATACGGTCGCAGGAGAGACTTGGAGAGTGTGGAGCGGTTGGCGCGAGGGTGCGGCAGATAGAAATACCTTGGAGTGCCGACCTGTGAACTTGTGAGATTTCCGTGGCTTCTACAATGAAGATGTAATGTGCGTTTAGAAGTGAATATCTCGTGAGCTTTGTTGTTCATAACTAATTACTTGCAGTAGATATCTATTGTTTCCCTGTTATTCAAATTACATTTCATTTAATTGCTGGACCATCGACACCAATAAGTGTTCTGCAGAAATATACCACATTCTCAAAAGTACTTCTACTATCGTACTCATCATTTAAAGTCGTTAAGATAGTACCTGCAGATTTCATTTAATTGCAATCTTTCATTTACAAATTTCTACATTACATTCGCAATTGCCGAGTGATAGGAACCTTTGACCATTCGATTCATGTGTATGTTCATCTTGTATACTGTAGACTCAGCAGTATTTGACTTGTAATGCGGCAACTACGTATCCCAGCCCCTAGACAACGAAACCAGCCAAAACTTTTAATATTTCAGCTCTGAGTCGGAGGGTACGTAGTTGAGGGCCACCAACATCATTTCATTTCATTTGAAAGGCCGCAGGTGTAAGACCTCTCCTTCCTGTGCATTGAAAAGTCTCTGCACAATAGTATCAGATCTTTTTCTTAAACTCTAATAATACAACGTTAAAATAATAAATTATACAATAAAACCTTGCATGGGGGCTAAATTAAAATTAAATATGAATGCAAATATTTTTAGTAGCTGTATGTCCGATTACGCAAGTCTCGTAAACGGCTGGCCCTGACAACTAATTGTTACGCTATCTGACTGCATAGAATGACAACAAAGAATGTAAGAAAATTTCTGTTAACACAATTAACCAATTAAGTCCCCAGCAACTATAAAATCTACGAATCCAACAAAGCACCAGTGTAGCTGTTCTGTATGTGGTAGTACGACTCAACGCACATCTGGCACGGTTCTTCTTCAACAAGACAAGAATTTTTAAATATCATTTATACTGAGGTGATAAAAGAAAATTAGAAATACTATAATTGTGCAAGAAACCCAGAATTACACTCTAATACAAGAACACAAGCCAGATGCTTTGTTGACTGAACCTGTAATGACACATTATTCAGGACACACAAATAAATAGACAACATAATATTTATTACCTTCATATATATTGACGAAAATCACTCTGACCATTACAATATCTCCATTGGAATAACATCTGCTATCTCTCCCATCACATAGCTGCATAAAACATCGAACAAACACTCACTACTACCCCATCTCATTCCAACTTCAGCTACAAGCAGTGTCCACCACAACTTCTCGGCAAGAACTGCCTGTCGCTGCGTCTCAATAATCACTGCCAGTGGAGGCGGCGGAACAATACTCTCTGGCGCGATTTTTGGCGCTGTGGCTCAGTGTAGCCACCTTTCAACCTGTCGTCTTCATTTCAACCATGTGTAATTAACTGTTCAGTTGTTTATCGATCCCTTGTCCCACAATCCCATTTACCTAAGAAAAAGGGGCATTTAGTGAAGTCACGTTACTGCTTTAGCAGCATTCATGATACTTTTAAATAAATAAAACTTTTAAATAAATGAAAACATAAATTTCTGTCCTAAACGACATGGTTTGTTTTATTTAAACCCATATCCAGGTGTACTGGATGAGCATCAGGTACTGGAACATACTATTATATAATACAACAGCCATTAAATTATTTTTAGAAGGCTTTATATCCAGGCACCGTTCCTCCTTTTTATATTAATTTCTAAACTCATTAACTAATAAAACTGGTAATTTATGGCCGAAATACTAGATCAGTTTCGTCTTTCAAACACTCAGAAAATGTCAGCTCTCATTCTATTAATACTAGACAGAAATTAGGTCTGCATTTGGATCACAGTCTGCAACTCTTGTATTCTCCCACATCCCTTTTTAGTAAGTTACCTCGAGATGACAGAGAGCGTAGCGTTTATCGTCGCACTTTCCAAACTAAATTGAAGAATATCCTCATGGAACACTCCTTATATAATGTCTAATAATTCCTAGGAGAAATTTCAGCCAGTTCCTGTGTTCCGTTGCTGCTTTGATAGTTTATATCCAGTCGCGTTACAAACTTTTTATGGTCTAACGGAACTTGACGAGTAACAAATGAAAACCCCATGTCACATTTAACCATTTTCACGTAAACGTGAAAAAGTTTTACAACTTCTGCTGTAATGGTATACGCTAGAGAGCTTTGCTTACCTGGAGTATTCATAAAGTTTAGACTGAAGAATGGGCGGGGATGAGCGCGGTTTTCTGGGAAGAAAAGCCCTCGCGAGAACGCTAACGATTTCGTGGGCTGGCCACACACTCCGGTCTCATCGCCCGATGCGCTGAAGGGCTGTCAGCAGCTGTGAAATATGCGTGCACCTGCTTCAAAAAGGAGGAACGGATCCCATCCTCTTCCGGACCGATGCGTTTTTCTGACCATGAGAGAAATAAGTCCTGAACTCATGTTATACACTCCTGGAAATAGAAATAAGAACACCGTGAATTCATTGTCCCAGGAAGGGGAAACTTTATTGACACATTCCTGGGGTCAGATACATCACATGATCACACTGACAGAACCACAGGCACATAGACATGGGCAACAGAGCATGCACAATGTCGGCCCTAGTACACCTTTCGCAGCAATGCAGGCTGCTATTCTCCCATGGAGACGATCGTAGAGATGCTGGATGTAGTCCTGTGGAACGGCTTGCCATGCCATTTCCACCTGGCGCCTCAGTTGGACCAGCGTTCGTGCTGGACGTGCAGACCGCGTGAGACGACGCTTCATCCAGTCCCAAACATGCTCAATGGAGGACAGATCCGGAGATCTTGCTGGCCAGGGTAGTTGACTTACACCTTCTAGAGGACGTTGGGTGGCATGGGGTACATGCGGACGTGCATTGTCCTGTTGGAACAGCAAGTTCCCATGCCGGTCTAGGAATGGCAGAACGATGGGTTCGATGACGGTTTGGATGTACCGTGCACTATTCAGTGTCCCCTCGACGATCACCAGTGGTGTACAGCCAATGTAGGAGATCGCTCCCCACACCATGATGCCGGGTGTTGGCCCTGTGTGCCTCGGTCGTATGCAGTCCTGATTGTGGCGCTCACCTGCACGGCGCCAAACACGCATACGACCATCATTGGCACCAAGGCAGAAGCGACTCTCATCGCTGAAGACGACACGTCTCCATTCGTCCCTCCATTCACGCTTGTCGTGACACCACTGGAGGCGGGCTGCACGATGTTGGGGCGTGAGCGGAAGACGGCCTAACGGTGTGCGGGACCGTAGCCCAGCTTCATGGAGACGGTTGCGAATGGTCCTCGCCGATACCCCAGGAGCAACAGTGTCCCTAATTTGCTGGCAAGTGACGGTGCGGTCCCCTACGGCACTGCGTAGGATCCTACGGTCTTGGCGTGCATCCGTGCGTCGCTGCGGTCCGGTCCCAGGTCGACGGGCACGTGCACCTTCCGCCGACCACTGGCGACAACATCGATGTACTGTGGAGACCTCACGCCCCACGTGTTGAGCAATTCGGCGGTACGTCCACCCGGCCTCCCGCATGGCCACTATACGCCCTCGCTCAAAGTCCGTCAACTGCACATACGGCTCACGTCCACGCTGTCGCGGCATGCTACCCGTGTTAAAGACTGCTATGGAGCTCCGTATGCCACGGCAAACTGGCTGACACTGACGGCGGCGGTGCACAAATGCTGCGCAGCTAGCGCCATTCGACGGCCAACACCGCGGTTCCTGGTGTGTCCGCTGTGCCGTGCGTGTGATCATTGCTTGTACAGCCCTCTCGCAGTGTCCGGAGCAAGTATGGTGGGTCTGACACACCGGTGTCAATGTGTTCTTTTTTCCATTTCCAGGAGTGTATGACGTTTCTCGGATGCGGTTGGAGCGGCACGGGGTGAGGACACCGACCTCCCACCCGTTGCCAGTTTTCCTGACCTTCAAGCCATTGCATCTCATTCAGAGAGCTTCGAAGTTATCACGAGGCTGAGTGGGCTCCGTTCCAAACCTTCCACAAAGGAAGAAATCGAAGCAGTACCGAAAATTGAACTCGCGCTTTCCACATGACAATCAGACGCGTTGACCATTCAGCTGCAGAGGTGGACGGTTAGTATAGTAAAAGCCAAATAAATTTTATCGACAGTTTTAATTGAATGATGTTGAATAAGTTACTGGAAGTAATGTAGATTGGAGATTTTATTAAGTCGGTCGTTGGCCCAATTGAAAGTTGTAGCGCTGGACGATGACCTGCAAGGCGTAGGATATTTCGTCATTTGCCATTTTCAAAGGTGAGCTTTGTAATATAGTTCAGACAGGCGTCGTTTTTCCTGCAGTATCCCTGTGGCAGCTCGTAGAGCTTACAGCAAGATGCAGAAGCTTGTATTAAGAGGAATGTACAAAGGTCCATTTATAAAAGTGTAAGCAAAACATTCTCTTTCCGTGGAAACTTAATAGATTGCGTTTGCGTAATTATTCGTCTCCCGAAGTTCTTAACTGTTATTTCGTGACTTTTTTTCTGAGATCTATGATCTTGCAAATTCCGTATAGAATCTGATAGGGACTCCACTGGGCCCTGGAGCCTTGTTCCATTTTATCGCTTTTAGTTGTTTTTCATCGCCACTGACACTAGCACTTATTTCACTCATATTTTCAGTGGTACGAGATTCAACTAGGGCAATTCTCCTGGATTTGCTTTCTTAAAGGGACATTTGTAAACGGTCTTAGGCATTTCAGGTTTTGCTTTGATACCCTAAACTTCGTTTCTTGACCCATACGTGAGTGACGGCACACTAACTTTGGTGCCACTAACAGCCTTTACACACGACTGGATTTATATGAATGATCCATCATTGAAGTGGGCATGGCATTGTGGCTGGTCATAAACTTGTAGTAGTAAGGAATACCATCAATCGTACTCTTTATAAATATTTGACTCGTAACTATGCGACCAGTTTCGACACTACGTTAGTGGCATCTTCTGGCCCTTATGCAGACTGAGTGGTGATATTCACCATTCTGTGCATTAGGACAGGCACCATGTTTATTCTCTGGCCTCATGGGTTAATATTTACACCATGTTCTCTCTCCAGCCATCTAACAACAGCTGTTGTCGTTAGGTGGCTGGAGTGCACACATCGTGTAAATAGAAGTTCATGAGAGCTGCGAATAAATGAGAAAGATATTACCTGTCCTAATGCACCGATAGTTGAATATCACCACTCTCTTTGCATAGGGGCCAGAACATAATATCAATGTAGTGTTGAAACTGAAGGAGTAGTTAAAATATTTTATAATTTATTTATTTATTTTGTGAAAGGCTATTTTGTGCAAGTAATATTCTGCTGCGGTAGTCACTGAAGGCTTCACTCATTGCTCTCTTGACAGCCAAACGCGTTTCATTCAGCATCTCTCTGTCTATAGCCCTACCCTTTTTCTTTGCACCTATTCTCTGTTCACTTAGAAGTTCCTTTACAGTGAGAAGGGAGGAGGAGATTAGTGTTTAACGTCTCGTCGACAACGAGGTCATTAGAGACGGAGCGCAAGCTCGGGTGAGGGAAGGATGGGGAAGGAATTCGGCCGTGCCCTTTCAAAGGAACCATCCCGGCATTTGCCTGAAGCGATTTAGGGAAATCACGGAAAACCTAAATCAGGATGGCCGGAGACGGGATTGAACCGTCGTCCTCCCGAATGCGAGTCCAGTATGCTAACCACTGCGCCTTTACAGTGAACGTACACCGTGTAAGGTGTATATCTATTAGTGCATAGTAAACTATTCTGTTAAAATGAAGCCATAATTCCTATACATACTACTGTACTATGCTGAAGCTTTAAGTTCCTCATTGAGATATGTCTCTTGTGCTTTCTTTTATTTAGTTTACTGGTAATATACATTTGTGCAAAAGATATGGTGGTCCTTTGCTCTTTGGTAATCATTGTTGCCACAACCACTTCATGGCCACTGGTACCAGTTTCGATGTGGACATCCTCAAAGAGGTCAGTTCTATTTATTGACAGCCCATTCCAGACAGTTTCGGCGGAGTTCATATCGGGAAACACTGCGGGTAAGTCAAGTTTCGTCGTTTATCCTGGGGGTTCCTGAGAATAATCTGTCATAAATTTAGCCCACTGGACACCTCAATAAACATCATATTGTACACAGGACCGCCACCGTCTTCCCCCATTCCTATAACCACCACCACCACCCCTTTTTCCCACCTCACCCCCCCCCCCAAATCGAACCACACCCCTACACTCTCATCTAACACATCTTCAGTAATTTACACACACACACACACACACACACACACGCACACACACACACACACACAAAGGCGCGCGCAACTACGAAAGAAAATCATTTAGGCACAGGAGGTTGATATCACTGCGAAACTACACTGAAAGGAAATGAATTAACATAAACACTGTGCTGAGCGTCAGACACATGAAACTACAGTACTTTATGTCTCCAGAAGTTATACAATTGTGTGGTGAAGAGGAAAAAACAAACATGACAAAAGGGTAAGAGACAATAGATTCAAAAAAGGCGAAAAACTGTCAAAAGAGAACGTGCAACCAACTTTCTTTCGATTTTGATCTCTGCTAACATTGAAGGAGAAGGAGTGGTTTACAAAACATGTAAACAAGAGGCAAAATTAATGTAAGTAAATTGTACGGCAGTTTTGTAAGCTTCTTACCCTACAAATACTAAACTGTACGGACGTATTATTTATCCATACTTGCAGAATGACCACATAAGATGCTTTATAAGTAAAAGTGAAACACGTCTGGTGAAAAATACGGAAAAACCTGTAAAAACAGACTGTAACAGCTGAAGCAGAAGATGCCCATGTCAAAAGTCTAAGAAGGTGTCTTGACTTTTTTGAAGTTTTTCTTCCATTATCAAGAGTAACGTCAAAACTCCCTCTCTGTCGCCCTTATTTTTCCTAAAGCCAGACAGATTGTCATCTAAAATCTAACAGTTCTCTTGTTCATTCTTCTATATATTATTATTGACAAGAACTTTAGAAAGGATCTGCTAAACTCTGACTCACATATTGAATCTCCTACATCTTCCTATTGATAAGGTAGGTAGACATAAAGTTCCACATTCTGGCACTATGCGGGACAGCCGGACCCGATCGACCACTGTGTCATCCTCTGCAAATGGCGTCAGCGGATGCAGTGGCATATGATCAGCACATTGCCCTCCCAGTTGTTGTCGGGGTTCTTGACCTTGGAACAGCCACTAATCGATCAATAAGCTCCACATTCTGGCACTATGCGGGACAGCCGGACCCGATCGACCGCTGTGTCATCCTCTGCAAATGGCGTCAGCGGATGCAGTGGCATATGATCAGCACATTGCCCTCCCAGTTGTTGTCGGGGTTCTTGACCTTGGAACAGCCACTAATCGATCAATAAGCTCCACATTCTGGCACTATGCGGGACAGCCGGACCCGATCGACCGCTGTGTCATCCTCTGCAAATGGCGTCAGCGGATGCAGTAGCATATGATCAGCACATTGCCCTCCCAGTCGTTGTCGGGGTTCTTGACCTTGGAACAGCCACTAATCGATCAATAAGCTCCACATTCTGGCACTATGCGGGACAGCCGGACCCGATCGACCGCTGTGTCATCCTCTGCAAATGGCGTCAGCGGATGCAGTGGCATATGATCAGCACATTGCCCTCCCAGTCGTTGTCGGGGTTCTTGACCTTGGAACAGCCACTAATCGATCATTAAGCTCCCCATTCTGGCACTATGCGGGACAGCCGGACCCGATCGACCGCTGTGTCATCCTCTGCAAATAGCGTCAGCGGATGCAGTGGCATATGATCAGCACATTGCCCTCCCAGTCGTTGTCGGGGTTCTTGACCTTGGAACAGCCACTAATCGATCAATAAGCTCCACATTCTGGCACTATGCGGGACAGCCGGACCCGATCGACCGCTGTGTCATCCTCTGCAAATGGCGTCAGCGGATGCAGTGGCATATGATCAGCACATTGCCCTCCCAGTCGTTGTCGGGGTTCTTGACCTTGGAACAGCCACTAATCGATCAATAAGCTCCACATTCTGGCACTATGCGGGACAGCCGGACCCGATCGACCACTGTGTCATCCTCTGCAAATGGCGTCAGCGGATGCAGTGGCATATGATCAGCACATTGCCCTCCCAGTCGTTGTCGGGGTTCTTGACCTTGGAACAGCCACTAATCGATCAATAAGCTCCACATTCTGGCACTATGCGGGACAGCCGGACCCGATCGACCGCTGTGTCATCCTCTGCAAATGGCGTCAGCGGATGCAGTGGCATATGATCAGCACATTGCCCTCCCAGTCGTTGTCGGGGTTCTTGAGCTTGGAACAGCCACTAATCGACCAATAAGCTCCACATTCTGGCACTATGCGGGACAGCCGGACCCGATCGACCACTGTGTCATCCTCTGCAAATGGCGTCAGCGGATGCAGTGGCAAATGATCAGCACATTGCCCTCCCAGTCGTTGTCGGGGTTCTTGACCTTGGAACAGCCACTAATCGATCAATAAGCTCCACATTCTGGCACAATGCGGGACAGCCGGATCCGATCGACCGCTGTGTCATCCTCTGCAAATGGCGTCAGCGGATGCAGTGGCATATGATCAGCACATTGCCCTCCCAGTCGTTGTCGGGGTTCTTGACCTTGGAACAGCCAGTAATCGATCAATAAGCTCCACATTCTGGCACTATGCGGGACAGCCGGACCCGATCGACCGCTGTGTCATCCTCTGCAAATGGCGTCAGCGGATGCAGTGGCATATGATCAGCACATTGCCCTCCCAGTCGTTGTCGAGGTTCTTGACCTTGGTACAGCCACTAATCGATCAATAAGCTCCACATTCTGGCACTATGCGGGACAGCCGGACCCGATCGACCACTGTGTCATCCTCTGCAAATGGCGTCAGCGGATGCAGTGGCATATGATCAGCACATTGCCCTCCCAGTCGTTGTCGGGGTTCTTGACCTTGGAACAGCCACTAATCGATCAATAAGCTCCACATTCTGGCACAATGCGGGACAGCCGGACCCGATCGACCGCTGTGTCATCCTCTGCAAATGGCGTCAGCGTATGCAGTGGCATATGATCAGCACATTGCCCTGCCAGTCATTGTCGGGGTTCTTGACCTTGGAACAGCCACTAATCGATCAATAAGTTCCACATTCTGGCACTATGCAGGACAGCCGGACCCGATCGACCGCTGAGTCATCCTCTGCAAATGGCGTCAGCGGATGCAGTGGCATACGATCAGGACATTGCCCTCCCAGTCGTTGTCGGGGTTCTTGACCTTGGAACAGCCACTAATCGATCAATAAGCTCCCCATTCTGGCACTATGCGGGACAGCCGGACCCGATCGACCACTGTGTCATCCTCTGCAAATGGCGTCAGCGGATGCAGTGGCATATGATCAGCACATTGCCCTCCCAGTCGTTGTCGGGGTTCTGGACCTTGTAACAGCCACTAATCGATCAATAAGCTCCACATTCTGGCACTATGCGGGACAGCCGGACCCGATCGACCGCTGTGTCATCCTCTGCAAATGGCGTCAGCGGATGCAGTGGCATATGATCAGCACATTGCCCTCCCAGTCGTTGGCGGGGTTCTTGACCTTGCAACAGCCACTAATCGATCAATAAGCTCCACATTCTGGCACTATGCGGGACAGCCGGACCCGATCGACCACTGTGTCATCCTCTGCAAATAGCGTCAGCGGATGCAGTGGCATATGATCAGCACATTGCCCTCCCAGTCGTTGGCGGGGTTCTTGACCCTGGAACAGCCACTAATCAATCAATAAGTTCCACATTCTGGCACTATGCGGGACAGCCGGACCCGATCGACCGCTGTGTCATCCTCTGCAAATGGCGTCAGCGGATGCAGTGGCATATGATCAGCACATTGCCCTCCCAGTCGTTGTCGGGGTTCTTGACCTTGGAACAGCCACTAATCGATCAATAAGCTCCACATTCTGGCACTATGTGGGACAGCCGGACCCGATCGACCGCTGTGTCATCCTCTGCAAATGGCGTCAGCGGATGCAGTGGCATATGATCAGCACATTGCCCTCCCAGTCGTTGTCGGGGTTCTTGACCTTGGAACAGCCACTAATCGATCAATAAGCTCCACATTCTGGCACTATGCGGGACAGCCGGACCCGATCGACCGCTGTGTCATCCTCTGCAAATGGAGTCAGCGGATGCAATGGCATATGATCAGCACATTGCCCTCCCAGTCGTTGTCGGGGTTCTTGACCTTGGAACAGCCACTAATCGATCAATAAGCTCCACATTCTGGCACTATGCGGGACAGCCGGACCCGATCGACCGCTGTGTCATCCTCTGCAAATGGCGTCAGCGGATGCAGTGGCATATGATCAGCATATTGCCCTCCCAGTCGTTGTCGGGGTTCTTGACCTTGGAACAGCCACTAATCGATCAATAAGCTCCACATTCTGGCACTATGCAGGACAGCCGGACCCGATCGACCACTGTGTCATCCTCTGCAAATGGCGTCAGCGGATGCAGTCTCATATGATCAGCACATTGCCCTCCCAGTCATTGTCGGGGTTCTTGACCTTGGAACAGCCACTAATCGATCAATAAGCTCCACATTCTGGCACTATGCGGGACAGCCGGACCCGATCGACCGCTGTGTCATCCTCTGCAAATGGCGTCAGCGGATGCAGTGGCATATGATCAGCACATTGCCCTCCCTGTCGTTGTCGGGGTTCTTGACCTTGGAACAGCCACTAATCGATCAATAAGCTCCACATTCTGGCACTATGCAGGACAGCTGGACCTGATCGACCACTGTGTCATCCTCTGCAAATGGCGTCAGCGGATGCAGTGGCATATGATCAGCACATTGCCCTCCCAATCGTTGTGGGGGTTCTAGATCTTGGAACAGCCACTAATCGATCAATAAGCTCCACATTCTGGCACTATCCGGGACAGCCGGACCCGATCGACCGCTGTGTCATCCTCTGCAAATGGCGTCAGCGGATGAGGTGGCATATGATCAGCACATTGCCCTCCCAGTCGTTGTCGGGGTTCTTGACCTTGGAACAGCCACTAATCGATCAATAAGCTCCACATTCTGGCACTATGCGGGACAGCCGGACCCGATCGACCGCTGTGTCATCCTCTGCAAATGGCGTCAGCGGATGCAGTGGCATATGATCAGCACATTGCCCTCCCAGTCGTTGTCGGAGTTCTTGACCTTGGAACAGCCACTAATCGATCAATAAGCTCCACATTCTGGCACTATGCGGGACAGCCGGACCCGATCGACCACTGTGTCATCCTCTGCAAATGGCGTCAGTGGATGCAGTCTTATATGATCAGCACATTGCCCTCCCAGTCATTGTCGGGGTTCTTGACCTTGGAACAGCCACTAATCGATCAATAAGCTCCACATTCTGGCACTATGCGGGACAGCCGGACACGATCGACCGCTGTGTAATCCTCTGCAAATGGCGTCAGCGGATGCAGTGGCATATGATCAGCACATTGCCCTCCCAGTCGTTGTCGGGGTTCTTGACCTTGGAACAGCCACTAATCGATCAATAAGCTCCACATTCTGGCACTATGCAGGACAGCTGGACCTGATCGACCACTGTGTCATCCTCTGCAAATGGCGTCAGCGGATGCAGTGGCATATGATCAGCACATTGCCCTCCCAATCGTTGTGGGGGTTCTAGATCTTGGAAAAGCCACTAATCGATCAATAAGCTCCACATTCTGGCACTATCCGGGACAGCCGGACCCGATCGACCGCTGTGTCATCCTCTGCAAATGGCGTCAGCGGATGCAGTGGCATATGATCAGCACATTGCCCTCCCAGTCGTTGTCGGGGTTCTTGACCTTGGAACAGCCACTAATCGATCAATAAGCTCCACATTCTGGCACTATGCGGGACAGCCGGACCCGATCGACCGCTGTGTCATCCTCTGCAAATGGCGTCAGCGGATGCAGTGGCATAAGATCAGCACATTGCCCTCCCAGTCGTTGTCGGGGTTCTTGACCTTGTAACAGCCACTAATCGATCAATAAGTTCCACATTCTGGCACTATGCGGGACAGCCGGACCCGATCTACCGCTGTGTCATCCTCTGCAAATGGCGTCAGCGGATGCAGTGGCATATGATCAGCACATTGCCCTCCCAGTCGTTGTCGGGGTTCTTGACCATGGAACAGCCACTAATCGATCAATAAGCTCCACATTCTGGCACTATGCGGGACAGCCGGACCCGATCGACCGCTGTGTCATCCTCTGCAAATGGTGTCAGCGGATGCAGTGGCATATGATCAGCACATTGCCCTCCCAGTCGTTGTCAGGGTTCTTGACCTTGGAACAGCCACTAATCGATCAATAAGCTCCACATTCTGGCACTATGCAGGACAGCCGGACCCGATCGGCCACTGTGTCATCCTCTGGAAATGGAGTCAGCAGATGCAGTGGCATATGATCAGCACATTGCCCTCCCAGTCATTGTCGGGGTTCTTGACCATGGAACAGCCACTAATCGATCAATAAGCTCCACATTCTGGCACTATGCGGGACAGCCGGACCCGATCGACCGCTGTGTCATCCTCTGCAAATGGCGTCAGCGGATGCAGTGGCATATGATCAGCACATTGCCCTCCCAGTCGTTGTCGGGGTTCTTGACCTTGGAACAGCCACTAATCGATCAATAAGTTCCACATTCTGGCACTATGCGGGACAGCCGGACCCGAACGACCGCTGTGTCATCCTCTGCAAATGGCGTCAGCGGATGCAGTGGCATATGATCAGCACATTGCCCTCACAGTCGTTGTCGGGGTTCTTGACCTTGGAACAGCCACTAATCGATCAATAAGCTCCCCATTCTGGCACTATGCGGGACAGCCGGACCCGATCGACCACTGTGTCATCCTCTGCAAATGGCGTCAGCGGATGCAGTGGCATATGATCAGCACATTGCCCTCCCAGTCGTTGTCGGGGTTCTTGACCTTGGAACAGCCACTAATCGATCAATAAGCTCCACATTCTGGCACTATGCGGGACAGCCGGACCCGATCGACCGCTGTGTCATCCTCTGCAAATGGCGTCAGCGGATGCAGTGGCATATGATCAGCACATTGCCCTCCCAGTCATTGTCGGGGTTCTTGACCTTGGAACAGCCACTAATCGATCAATAAGTTCCACATTCTGGCACTATGCAGGACAGCCGGACCCGATCGACCGCTGTGTCTTCCTCTGCAAATGGCGTCAGCGGATGCAGTGGCATATGATCAGGACATTGCCCTCCCAGTCGTTGTCGGGGTTCTTGACCTTGGAACAGCCACTAATCGATCAATAAGCTCCCCATTCTGGCACTATGCGGGACAGCCGGACCCGATCGACCACTGTGTCATCCTCTGCAAATGGCGTCAGCGGATGCAGTGGCATATGATCAGCACATTGCCCTCCCAGTCGTTGTCGGGGTTCTTGACCTTGTAACAGCCACTAATCGATCAATAAGCTCCACATTCTGGCACTATGCGGGACAGCCGGACCCGATCGACCGCTGTGTCATCCTCTGCAAATGGCGTCAGCGGATGCAGTGGCATATGATCAGCACATTGCCCTCCCAGTCGTTGTCGGGGTTCTTGACCTTGGAACAGCCACTAATTGATCAATAAGCTCCACATTCTGGCACTATGCGGGACAGCCGGACCCGATCGACCGCTGTGTCATCCTCTGCAAATGGCGTCAGCGGATGCAGTGGCGTATGATCAGCACATTGCCCTCCCAGTCGTTGTCGGGGTTCTTGACCTTGGAACAGCCACTAATCGATCAATAAGCTCCACATTCTGGCACTATGCGGGACAGCCGGACCCGATCGACCACTGTGTCATCCTCTGCAAATGGCGTCAGCGGATGCAGTGGCATATGATCAGCACATTGCCCTCCCGGTCGTTGACGGGGTTCTTGACACTGGAACAGCCACTAATCAATCAATAAGTTCCACATTCTGGCACTATGCGGGACAGCCGGATCCGATCGACCGCTGTGTCATCCTCTGCAAATGGCGTCAGCGGATGCAGTGGCATATGATCAGCACATTGCCCTCCCAGTCGTTGTCGGGGTTCTTGACCTTGGAACAGCCACTAATCGATCAATAAGCTCCACATTCTGGCACTATGCGGGACAGCCGGACCCGATCGACCGCTGTGTCATCCTCTGCAAATGGCGTCAGCGGATGCAGTGGCATATGATCAGCCTATTGCCCTCCCAGTCGTTGTCGGGGGTTCTTGACCTTGGAACAGCCACTAATCGATCAATAAGCTCCACATTCTGGCACTATGCGGGACAGCCGGACCCGATCGACCGCTGTGTCATCCTCTGCAAATGGCGTCAGCGGATGCAGTGGCATGTGATCAGCCTATTGCCCTCCCAGTCGTTGTCGGGGGTTCTTGACCTTGGAACAGCCACTAATCGATCAATAAGCTCCAGATTCTGGCACTATGCGGGACAGCCGGACCCGATCGACCGCTGTGTCATCCTCTGCAAATGGCGTCAGCGGATGCAGTGGCATATGATCAGCACATTGCCCTCCCAGTCGTTGTCGGGGTTCTTGACCTTGGAACAGCCACTAATCGATCAATAAGCTCCACATTCTGGCACTATGCGGGACAGCCGGACCCGATCGACCACTGTGTCATCCTCTGCAAATGGCGTCAGCGGATGCAGTGGCATATGATCAGCACATTGCCCTCCCGGTCGTTGACGGGGTTCTTGACCCTGGAACAGCCACTAATCAATCAATAAGTTCCACATTCTGGCACTATGCGGGACAGCCGGACCCGATCGACCGCTGTGTCATCCTCTGCAAATGGCGTCAGCGGATGCAGTGGAATATGATCAGCACATTGCCCTCCCAGTCGTTGTCGGGGTTCTTGACCTTGGAACAGCCACTAATCGATCAATAAGCTCCACATTCTGGCACTATGCGGGACAGCCGGACACGATCGACCGCTGTGTCATCCTCTGCAAATGGCGTCAGCGGATGCAGTGGCATATGATCAGCACATTGCCCTCCCAGTCGTTGTCGGGGTTCTTGACCTTGGAACAGCCACTAATCGATCAATAAGCTCCACATTCTGGCACTATGCGGGACAGCCGGACCCGATCGACCACTGTGTCATCCTCTGCAAATGGCGTCAGCGGATGCAGTGGCATATGATCAGCACATTGCCCTCCCGGTCGTTGACGGGGTTCTTGACCCTGGAACAGCCACTAATCAATCAATAAGTTCCACATTCTGGCACTATGCCGAACAGCCGGACCCGATCGACCGCTGTGTCATCCTCTGCAAATGGCGTCAGCGGATGCAGTGGCATATGATCAGCACATTGCCCTCCCAGTCGTTGTCGGGGTTCTTGACCTTGGAACAGCCACTAATCGATCAATAAGCTCCACATTCTGGCACTATGCGGGACAGCCGGACCCGATCGACCGCTGTGTCATCCTCTGCAAATGGCGTCAGCGGATGCAGTGGCATATGATCAGCACATTGCCCTCCCAGTCGTTGTCGGGGTTCTTGACCTTGCAACAGCCACTAATCGATCAATAAGCTCCACATTCTGGCACTATGCGGGACAGCCGGACCCGATCGACCGCTGTGTCATCCTCTGCAAATGGCGTCAGCGGATGCAGTGGCATATGATCAGCATATTGCCCTCCCAGTCGTTGTCGGGGTTCTTGACCTTGGAACAGCCACTAATCGATCAATAAGCTCCACATTCTGGCACTATGCGGGACAGCCGGACCCGATCGACCGCTGTGTCATCCTCTGCAAATGGCGTCAGCGGATGCAGTGGCATATGATCAGCACATTGCCCTCCCAATCGTTGTGGGGGTTCTAGATCTTGGAACAGCCACTAATCGATCAATAAGCTCCACATTCTGGCACTATCCGGGACAGCCGGACCCGATCGACCGCTGTGTCATCCTCTGCAAATGGCGTCAGCGGATGAGGTGGCATATGATCAGCACATTGCCCTCCCAGTCGTTGTCGGGGTTCTTGACCTTGGAACAGCCACTAATCGATCAATAAGCTCCACATTCTGGCACTATGCGGGACAGCCGGACCCGATCGACCGCTGTGTCATCCTCTGCAAATGGCGTCAGCGGATGCAGTGGCATATGATCAGCACATTGCCCTCCCAGTCGTTGTCGGGGTTCTTGACCTTGGAACAGCCACTAATCAATCAATAAGTTCCACATTCTGGCACTATGCGGGACAGCCGGACACGATCGACCGCTGTGTCATCCTCTGCAAATGGCGTCAGCGGATGCAGTGGCATATGATCAGCACATTGCCCTCCCAGTCGTTGTCGGGGTTCTTGACCTTGGAACAGCCAGTAATCGATCAATAAGCTCCACATTCTGGCACTATGCGGGACAGCCGGACCCGATCGACCACTGTGTCATCCTCTGCAAATGGCGTTAGCGGATGCAGTGGCATATGATCAGCACATTGCCCTCCCAGTCGTTGTCGGGGTTCTTGACCTTGGAACAGCCACTAATCGATCAATAAGCTCCACATTCTGGCACTATGCGGGACAGCCGGACCCGATCGACCGCTGTGTCATCCTCTGCAAATGGCGTCAGCGGATGCAGTGGCATATGATCAGCACATTGCCCCCCCAGTCGTTGTCGGGGTTCTTGACCTTGGAACAGCCACTAATCGATCAATAAGCTCCACATTCTGGCACTATGCGGGACAGCCGGACACGATCGACCGCTGTGTCATCCTCTGCAAATGGCGTCAGCGGATGCAGTGGCATATGATCAGCACATTGCCCTCCCTGGCGTTGTCGGGGTTCTTGACCTTGGAACAGCCACTAATCGATCAATAAGCTCCTCGGCTGCCCTCACGAGGTTGAGTGCACTCAGTACCAGTCTTTCCACCAAGAGAATCGAACTAGCTACGGAGGAGGACTTCCTATTAATACATTACTGGCCATTAAAAATTGCTGCACCACAAAGATGACATGCTACAGACGCGGAATTTAACCGACAGGAAGAAGATGCTGTGATATGCAAATGATTAGCTTTTCAGAGCATTCACACAAGGTTGGCGCCGGTGACGACACCTACAACGTGCTGACATGAGGAAAGTTTCCGACCGATTTCTCATACACAAACAGCAGTTAACCGGCGTTGCCTGGTATAACGTTGTTGTGGTGCCTTGTGTAAGGAGGAAAAATGCGTACCATCACGTTTCCGACTTTGATAAAGGTCGGATTGTAACCTATAGCGATTGCGGTTTATCGTACCGCGACATTGCTGCTCGCGTTGGTCGAGATCCAATGACTGTTACTAGAATATGGAACTGGTGGGCTCAGGAGGGTAATACGGAACGTCGTGCTGGATGCCAACGGCCTCCTATCACTAGCAGTCGAGATGACAGGCATCTTATCCGCATGGCTGTAACGGATCGTGCAGCCGCGTCTCGATCCCTGAGTCAACAGATGGGGACGTTTGCAAGACAACAACCATCTGCACGAACAATTCGACGAAGTTTACAGCAGCATGGGCTATCAGCTCGGAGGCATGGCTGCGGTTACCCTTGACGCTGCATCACAGACAGGAGCGCCTGCGATGGTGTACTCAACGACGAATCTGGGTGCACGAATGGCAAAACGTCATTGTTTCGGATGAATCCAGGTTCTGTTTACAGCAGCATGATGGTCGCATCCGTGTTTGGCGACATCTCGTTGAACGCACATTGGAAGCGTTTATTCGTCATCGCCATACTGGCGTATCACCCGGCGTGAGTGCAGGGGGTGCCATTGGTTACACGTCTCGGTCACCTCTTGTTCGTATTGACGGCACTTTGAACAGTGGACGTTACATTTCAGATGTATTACGACCCGTGGTTCTACCCTTCATTCGATCCTTGCGAAACGCTACATTTCAGCAGGATAATGCACGACCACATGTTGCAGGTCCTGTACCGGCCTTTCTGGATACAGAAAATGTTCGACTGCTGCCCTGGCCAGCACATTCTCCAGATCTCTCACCAACTGAAAACGTCTGCTCAATGGTGGCCGAGCAACTGGCTCGTCACAATACGCCAGTCACTACTCTTGATGAACTGTGTTGAAGCTGCATCGGCAGCTGTACCTGTACACATCATCCAAGCTCTGTTTGACTCAATGCCCAGGCGTATCAAGGCCGTTATTACGGCCAGAGATGGTTGTTTTGGGTACTGATTTCTCAGGATCTATGCACCCAAATTGCGTGAAAATGTAATCACATGTCAGTTCTAGTATAGTATATTTGTCCAATGAATACCCGTTTATCATCTGCATTTTTTCTTGGTGTAGCAATTTTTATGGCCAGTAGTGTACTGTATCGATATAAATGTTATTGTATGATTTCGAAAACAATAAAAATTGTGAATAAATAAACTAAACTGTAAACCCCTGGCTGGCAAAGGTCCTTCAGATAAGCCTTAGAGCAGCCCGAATTCTCCCTTACGGAAAAGGAATGAATCGTGCAAAACAAGAAAAGAAAACTTCCGTATCTGCTCACTTCATCAGATTGTTTCTCCCATTTACAAGCTTGTAAACTCATAAGAGATGAACTGTAAACGTATAAGCTTACAAGAATCGATTTGTTTTAATTAATGCGTTAGTCGTCAACCAGCAATTACTCCGACAATGAGCGGCAGCCGAAAAATTTTACCATGCGGAATCTGTGTTCTCCGAAGAACAGGAGAGCTGAAGTACATTTCTGCGTCTGCGAGTCGGCAGAGTCGGGGAATCCCCGCTTTCCTGGGCTCGCTCTCATTGGCGAAGCCAAGCCAAGCACTAATTACGGCCGCTCGCGCCGGCAGCCGCTCATTATCCCATTAGGCGAGATTTTGTCCCATCCACTCGGCGTCTCTCTGCGACAGTCGCAGATAACGCGCCGGCGCGTTGACGGACGACCGCTGTCTGGACGACGTCGACGCCGTGTCGTCGGTGTCCGCCACGAGGATTCCTTCTTGCTAATGGTGCGAGGAAGAAAATGTACGTTAAGCCCATATTAACAAATGAAGTTGTTGAACTAATATATAATGACGGGTAACGCCTCAGCTAAGTGTCCTACCAACAGTTTCAAGTTTTCTACGTTTAATGTCGTTTATGTCAACTGCTGTCGTTGATTTCATGCATAGAGTATATATATCTATGGAGTGAGCATATCTTACTCCGCATGTTCTCAACATCGAGCTGGGCCAGTCACGCGATTTTGGGACGACGCTGCTTGTCTGCAGTTTGAATATTACACGTATTCGCCTTGTTTTATATATTTTTCTCCACGTTTGAGTTTCAGTAACAGCTACGGTGTACCACTGTCGATTCTACGGATGTAAAGAAAAGTATGAGAAAAGAAGATCAGTAACTTTGCATAGGTATTTACGACAAAGGTATAACTGTGTGCATCATATTGATATAGGCACATTATATATTGAAAAACATCGAGACACAGTGTTATAAAGTGTTATACTGTAGAGATAATTTCTGCGATTTTATAGCCATGTGTTCACGAGACAAGTGGTCGACAAATTTGCAAGTGAGTTTGAGTAAACTGACGGTCAGTGTATACATTTCGGTGCTTTGTTCATATGCTAATTTCATTCAATTTATGCAGGTTATCAAACTATCGTGTGCATCTAAGTACCTCTGCACGAGACAGTTTTCTATACAGCGTCATTGTAACATAATTAATTGCAACAGATTTGGCTACATTAATCAGTTTAGTTTAGTTTTAGTTATGTCGTGTTCTGTAGATCATTTTCCCGATAATTTTATCGATATGATGTGGAACAAGTCAGATTACAAGATATATACACACAAATGAATAGTGCTAATATTAATATTACTGAAATTTTTAGTTCTACACATGCAATTACATTTAGAGGTACTTTTTTTGCATTTCTGAAAGAAACTCGTCCATGGAGTAGAAGCAGTTGTCCAAAAGAAATAGTTTTAAGCTAGATTTAAAACTAGATCTGTTACCTGCCAGACACTTTAAGTCGTGGGGCAAATGATCAAAGATTTTTGCTGAATAATGTACTCCTTTTTGAGTAACTGTCAGCTTCAATAACGGATAGGAAAGGTCATTTTTCCCTCTAGTGTTGTACGTATGAACATCTTTGTTCTTCGCGAATTGAGATAGATTATTTGTAACAAATTTCATTAGCGAATATATGTACTCTGATGGTGCAGTTAAAATACCTAACTCCTAGAAAAGGTGCCTACATGACGTCCTTGGGTGAACACCACTAATTATTCTCACTGCTGTCTTTTGTTCAATCAATACCTTATGTCTAAGTGGTGAAATACCCCAGAAAACTATTCCATAAGACATTATTGAGTGCAAATATGCGAAGTACGTTAGGAAACTGATCTGTTTATTACCAAGACTAGCGATTATACGAAGAGCGAAAGAAGCTAAACTTAGTTGTTTGAGCAGCTCAGTAATATGCTTCTTCCAGTTCAAGTTGTCATCAATGTGAACACCCAAAAATTTGGAGAAATGTACCCTGTTAACTGAGCCCTGTTCATATGCTGCATCAATTGTTGGTATGACTGTATTCGGTATACGGAACTAAAAGTATCACTGCAATAAAACCGTGAAAAAATATTGTTGGGCGTCACTTCTCACCTCGTTACCGAAAAAAAGTAAATGAAGTGAAATATTAGCTATGATACGGTGGCGAGAAAATATAATACCATTACTCTTTACATCTTTAAGGCAACTTCAGATCACGTTGTGAAATTGTTAAGGTATCTGTAAAACTCGTATACAAAGTTTTACTGTACTCCTGAAGCTGATCTCTCTGTAGTAGCGAAGTAATGACACTCGAAATATGCTAACTGCTATACGGCTTAAAATGTGCCGTCCGAGAATCACGTGACCTGAGCTGCGGCGAATGTTATTGAGAGAATTCTCGTTCTGCGTATCCGAATGTTGAGTCCATAGATATTTATACTCTTTGGCTTCATGTCCACCCATGAAGGACCAAAATCTAAAGATAAACTGTTCGTACCCGTGGATAGAACAACAAATGCCTCTTCTTCAGCAACAAAATAAGATACGTAATAGGTCGCAAAAAAAAAAAGAAAAATAAAACTTCGTGATTGACAGACTGCAGTGTCGGTGATATCGGCGTGCAGCCAGCCAAACCTTGAAAAGTCTCTGTAGTACTTAAGAAATAGGCAACTCAGAGACCATTTGGCTCTCGAGAAAGTTTGACTGGCAACTATGCTGGCTCAAAGTTCAGTCACAACGTTATTTGAATCGAAGTTTACTACCTGCTGCACATGCTTGGTACTTCCGAGACGTGATATCTGAGATGCGATTCAGGCGCTCTGTTGGCTATCGACTCATATCCTGAAAGAAAGAGCGGTGTGTATTCCTGTCCTTGTTGGGGGCTACCGGGCCTCAAATATATCGGGAAACATCGATGACAGATGTCAATATCTGCGAGTACCTTGGGCATTATCTATCATGATGGTGAACAGATCAACTACAACGCTGAGAAGACGTAAATGCTATAACCTCTATTCTCACTTCTAAAATATCGACCAATCGTACGTCTTAGTCCGTGATAACTACGCGAGGGGATAACGAAATTCTTGGCTCATTATGAGGCTATAACATACAGAAAACAAATAAGAGAAAAACGGAGAGAGTATAATAAAGAAACACACATTTCTTCTATTGACTTTAAAACAGCTTTTGACAATGTCAATAGACAGAAACTTTGGGAAATAATGACAAGTCATGGATATCCAAAACATCTAGTAAATGCGATAAAAAGTTTGTATCAAGACACAAATATCACTCTAGATCTCAATGGTAAAACGTCCGCCCGTGGTAGCTGAGCGGTCAGCGCGATATAATATCAATCCTAAGGGCCCGGGTTCGATTCCCAGCTGGGTCGGAGGTTTTCTCCGCTCAGAGACTGGATGTTGTGTTGTCCTTATCATCATCGTCTCATCCCCATCGACGAGCAAGTCGTCGAAGTGGCGTCAAATAGAAATAACTGCACCCGGCGAACTGTGTACCCGACGGAAGGCCCTAGTCACACGACATTTATATTTAATGGTAAAACAACTAATGAGATACCAACTAACAAAGGGGTACGACAAGGCCACTGCACCTCTCCAACTTTGTTTAACATCTACATTAATGAAATAACAGATATATGGAAATCAGAATTTCAGAAAAGCATCTACCTAGACAGGAACAATCTTTTAAATAATTTACTATATGCCGACGATGCAGTGATCCTAGCGCATAAGGAAGATGACCTTCAGAAAGGAATCTACTTGCTAAAACAAATAAGTGCAAAATTTAACATGGAAATTTTAAAAGGAAAAACTAAGACAATGGCCTTTATGGAGAAAGAACCAATCAGAACCAAAATAGTGATAGATCAGAAGAGTATAGAGCAAGTAAACCATTTTATCTATCTTGGGTGTGAAATGACATTTGGGTACAGCAGATATATTGAAATTAAGCTTAGTAAATTCAGTCGGGTATGTGGAACAATTAACAGACACCTAAAAAACAAAACCAGGAAAGACACTCAAATTAAATATTACAAAACTGTTGCAGTTCCCACACTGCTCTATGGAAGTGAGACATGGGTGATTACGAAGAAGCAAGAAAGCCAGATTCAGGCACAAGAAATGAAATTCCTTAGAGGTTTTAAAATCAAGATTTTAGAGATGAAATGCTAATCATAAGCCTCAATGGTAAAATTCGAGTATACAGAAGAAAATGCAACATCTACAAAGAGCGGAGAGTGAAAGACTTTCTTTACAGGCAGGAAATCGTAAGTGCCATGGGAGAAGAGACAGAGGAAGACCCTGACAGAGATTGGTACCGTATCAGGCAATTCCTGCCTAATACCTGAAGAGAAGATGAAGATGATGAAGATGAAAATGCTGAAAACCTATTAAGTTGCTGCATAAGTTCGGAGCGTTATTGTTTCGCTTGTTGGTTTTCAGTTTTCCATGGGTTTATTATGGATTTTCATGTCTTATTTGCAGTTCTGTGTTTGCTATTTTAGTTTACATATTGTTATTGTATCATTAGGAGATAGTGGGAGTGTGGACGCTAGTGGTAAGTGGATAAATCGGAACAATTCAGACATATTCTTCTGTCTGAGTTCAGTAGACGAGGATCAGTGGCGGAGGCAGCCAGATATATTTGTGCCGTGTATGGGAAAAAGCACGGCAAGAAAATGGTTAAGGACGATTTTCTTGACATTAGTGACTCTTCGTGTTCAGGAATACATTCGGCGTTTGATGAAGATCGTTTAAATGCATTAATCCACATAATTGTACCCGAGAACTGGCAAATGTGGTCACTCTACCATCGTGCGACGTTTGCATGAAATGGGGTAGGTTCAAAAATCGGGTGTATGCGCAACACATGCCCCAAGTCAGAATCACAAAAATCATCGAGTGGCCATATGTGTATCTCCGCTTGCCCGTCATCAGCTGGCTCGTGAACAACATCGACCATTCCTGTCGTTACTGGTAACGAAAAGTGGAGTCTTTATGCTAACATTGTAAGGTTGTAACTTTAATTTGGTATGCTGATGTGTAATATTGTTACTTTAATTTTCTTAGCTGAAATCGGTGCTAATAGACAATGAAAGTGGGTTAAAAGCCGTGATCTGTCTGGGGACGTTAACCGTGGATTACTGGGCAACTGTTTCATCAGATATTTAGTCTAGGTTTACCAAGCTGAGTAACATTAATGATAATCTTTTAATAGTCATACAAAACCGGTAATATATATATATATAAAGGATAATTTAAATAAAAAGAAAGAAATCAGTTTATATTTGGAAATTTATTTTAAGATTGTTCATTGAAATTTCAGCGTATTATACGTGAGTTATAACTGAGCTGGTGCCTTATTTACGATTAAAAAAAAATGTGAGATTGTAATTTTACGGAACACATAAAATATGGAGCCAAGATTGGGAGACTGTATACAACACTGCATTCATAAAATCACACACGAAGAACATTGAAACATAAGCAAGAAGAAATTAACCACAACCAACAGATTCAGTTTTTACCCAAAGAAATTACGTTCATACCACAATCCTGTCCGTCATGTAATTACCACACACTGGTATACTAAATTCATATTAACTCTTTGTGAAGTCTTCGCAAAAAGAATAGCTGAGGGCTACTTTGATGATTACACCACATGCTTCACGTGGTCAACTTGGTTTACACAAAGCGTACAACTCCACAATAATTTTGATAATTAAAATACATTAGATCGAAAAGCAATTGACAAAAGAAAAACCTTGAACTGGTTACTAACGTCTTACTATTAACCTGATGGGTCAAACAGTTATATAAGCACGTGGTAGTGGTCTCGCAAAGTACACCCCACGTGGGTTGAACATAAAGAAAAGCATAAAGAAAAGTTGCTATATTAAAAAAAAAATATTCTCAAGACGAGACGTTATAATCTCACGCACATTCGGATTTAAGATTCATGAACTTAGTTAGAGTTACTGATCAACACGTGGTTCCACTTTACTCACAAAGTAGTAACAAAGCAACTACCGCAAAATAATCTGAATTTAACACGAGAATTACACTCCGCTGCACTTTAAGATAGCATTAGATATTTTAGAGCTAAACCTGAAATCAAGGTGATTAAATTTTCAGTTAGGCTGAACTTAAGAAATCCATTGCCCTACGGACTTAACAGACACGCGCTTAGCCGGAGATCTTACCACTTCAGACGCTCGCCACGGCCACACTGCAACTGCCCTATTGCCCTCTTGCCCAGCGTGCTTCCTGAGGGTGGCTCACAAAGACCAACGGAAGTGGCCAGAGGGGCAGCTTCCTATACCAACATGACAACGGACGGACAGGACCATACTAAGGATAGAAACCTCTTTGCTTTTAGGAAGCGTAGCTACCTGTTCCGACGTTGGTCCTACTGTTCTCTAGCAGACAGCCTTGTCTGCTACCCTCAAGCATGCAACTAGAAATACATATGCTCATTCATCCTCTCACACAAAAGGGAAGGGGGATGACAGTATCTTATCATATACATTATATAAAAGAAAGCGGATGTAGGTTCCGTATGAGACTGTGTGACCTGAATTACATATAAGAATTACATATAAACTGTGCTTTAAAGTGTAGTAGTGTGACAGATCGTTCTTGTTTATGTGTAAAAGTAACACGTTCCACTGCTCAGTCTCCTCCCAGATAGTCAGAAACGCCACAGTACATTTAGAAGAGGAATTTATTCCATAAATGGCAACAGATTTAAGAAAATAAACATGAAAGGAATCCAACAGATACCTTTCAACATAAGGAAAAGAAAGGAATTTTTGGGACCAAACAAAGCAGCAACTCCCCTACAAAGACCAGCACGCACCCACGAAAGATAATGTTATGCAGTTGGTGGGGCAGCGACGACGTGGTGTGCCACGAATTGCTTCTCCAAAGCATCACTGCTGACATTTATTGTCAACACCTGAGACACGTTGCAGACGCAGTCCAAGAACAACGACCAGGAAGAGTGTGTTAAGTGATGCTACGCCACGGTAACATCCGCCCGCATTCTGCTAGAATGAGAAAAGGAGCTGTGGAGTTGGATTGGGAAGTCATTCCGCACTCACCTTGTTCACCTGATCTAGCACCTCAGATTTTCACCTTCTCCGCTCTCTATCGAACATCCTTCACCGAACTTCCTTTCCGGATCAAAAAGCATTTCGTACAGGGTTAGACGAGTTCTTCGCGTCAAAACCACGTGATTTCTGCAGTCGCGGAATTGAAGAGATACCGTAGCGTCGGCAGATTGTTGTAAATAGTGAAGGAGAATGTAATGCTGAATTTTTGAGTACTAAAGTCTTTGTTACGTTTATGTGTTGTGTTTTATATCGAAAAACGCTACGAACTTACTCACCAACCCAATGAAATGCTCAGCCGCACATGCTGACCATGATGTATATGAAGATGGTATCTGTTCTGTCGGTGACCATGCAGCTCGTTAGAATGAAATTACAATGAAAGGAATACCCGTAGCTGATGTAAGTCAACGGGGACAGCCGAAAATGTGTGCCCCGACCGGGACTAGAACGCGGGATCTCCTGCTTACATGGCAGACGTTCTATCCATCTGAGCCACCGAAGACACAGAGAATAGTCCGACTGCAGGGACTTATCTCTGGCATATATGATTTTATTAAATAAAATGTTGTTGTTATATAAAATTCTTTGTCTCACAGCATATACACTCCTGGATATTGAAATAAGAACACCGTAAATTCATTGTCCCAGGAAGGGGAAACTTTATTGACACATTCCTGGGGTCAGATACATCACATGATCACACTGACAGAACCACAGGCACGTAGACACAGGCAACAGAGCATGCACAATGTCGGCACTAGTACAGTGTATATCCACCTTTCGCAGCAATGCAGGCTGCTATTCTCCCATGGAGACGATCGTAGAGATGCTGGATGTAGTCCTGTGGAACGGCTTGCCATGCCATTTCCACCTGGCGCCTCAGTTGGACCAGCGTTCGTGCTGGACGTGCAGACCGCGTGAGACGACGCTTCATCCAGTCCCAAACATGATCAATGGGGGACAGATCCGGAGATCCTGCTGGCCAGGGTAGTTGACTTACACCTTCTAGAGCACGTTGGGTGGCACGGGATACATGCGGACGTGCATTGTCCTGTTGGAACAGCAAGTTCCCTTGCCGGTCTAGGAATGATAGAACGATGGGTTCGATGACGGTTTGGATGTACCGTGCGCTATTCAGTGTACCCTCGACGATCACCAGTGGTGTACGGCCAGTGTAGGAGATTGCTCCCCACACCATGATGCCGGGTGGTGGCCCTGTGTGCCTCGGTCGTATGCAGTCCTGATTGTGGCGCTCACCTGCACGGCTCCAAACACACATACGACCATCATTGGCACCAAGGCAGAAGCGACTCTCATCGCTGAAGACGACACGTCTCCATTCGTCCCTCCATTCACGCCTGTCGCGACACCACTGGAGGCGAGCTGCACGATGTTGGGGCGTGAGCGGAAGACAGCCTAACAGTGTGCGGGACCGTAGCCCAGCTTCATGGAGACGGTTGCGAATGGTCCTCGCCGATACCCCAGGAGCAACAGTGTCCCTAATTTGCTGGGAAGTGGCGGTGCGGTCCCCTACGGCACTGCGTAGGATCCTACGGTCTTGGCGTGCATCCGTGCGTCGCTGCGGTCCGGTCCCAGGTCGACGGGCACGTGCACCTTCCGCCGACCACTGGCGACAACATCGATGTAGTGTGGAGACCTCACGCCCCACGTGTTGAGCAATTCGGCGGTACGTCCACCCGGCCTCCCGCATGCCCACTATACGGCCTCGCTCAAAGTCCGTCAACTGCACATACGGTTCACGTCCACGCTGTCGCGGCATGCTACCAGTGTTAAAGACTGCGATGGAGCTCCGTATGCCACGGCAAACTGGCTGACACTGACGGCGGCGGTGCACATATGCTGCGCAGCTAGCGCCATTCGACGGCCAACACCGCGGTTCCTGGTGTGTCCGCTGTGCCGTGCGTGTGATCATTGCTTGTACAGCCCTCTCGCAGTGTCCGGAGCAAGTATGGTGGGTCTGACACACCGGTGTCTATGTGTTCTTTTTTCCATTTCCAGGAGTGTTATATATATATATATATATATATATATATATATATATATATATATAGTGCAGGACAATAAGTTGCGAATGTGGGTCTCACGGGAGGCGTGCCAGAGATGTCCCTGCAGTCGCACTATCCTCTGTGTCCTCGGTGACTCAGTTGGATAGCCGGCACGGTAGATAAGCGTGTTCGGTCAGAGGGCTGCTGAGTAAAGGAATCAACGTTCAACATCAACGGACGTCTTGTGACGTCCTCCCACACCCCAACGCAACGAACAATACCGAACAAAAGGAAGATAGAGCGTGTTCCATGTAAGCAGGAGATCCCTGGTTCGAGTCCCAATCAGGGCACACATTTTCGACTGTCCCCGTATTCATTTCATTGTAATGTCTGACCATGATGGTTCGAAAGCGCCCACTGACTAGATGTCGTCTGCTGTTGATGCCTCAGTTGTACAGGAACACTCATTGATCCATATTTGCTATAGTGCTATCACATTACAATGCAGTGTCGTGGCAGCTGGATGCTAAAGGAACCTTGAATTATAGGTGCATAAGTAGCATCAGAAAAGAACTATAGAAGATTTCGGTGGTATTCTGGATACCTTATTATTACCTGGAAATGGATTCTTTGGTTGACATTCGGAATGGCTGTATCCAGCTGGTAGAGATACAGGATTTGGTGTTTACGAACGTGATATGCGCTGTATACGTGGTTTCTCGTTTCGATCATATAAAAATATTTCTTTTGGTCCAGTAAATGTCAGCGGCCTTCGACAAACTTAGTCTGGAGTTGATTCTGGGCAGCGGTCCTTCTCCTAAGCGTGTTCAACAACAAAACTTGGTCACTGACGGTCTTCATAGCCCATGGTAGTCCTTAGTTGAACCTTATAGTTAGAAATTGTTGTCATAGACTGTAACGGCTCCATGTGAGCCGCTACATGGCTTGTTACAAGAGTCACATGGTCAAAACAAACCTGGGTACCCTTCGGACACTCAGGGAATTTTAATCCGGAATTGTGTTATATTATCACTATTAGTATAGTCGGCAAATGTGAATGCGAGTCGTCTGCTGGCGTATGCGTGGGCTGTCTGCTGTGGGTGCTCTGAATGTGGAGATGCAGTTTTGCCAACCATTGTATTAACGAGAGTGCGGCTGCACTGTACCAGAGAGACGTAAGTTCCCCGCGTGTTAGCAGGCCCCGTTAGGTTGGCAAACGGCCGCTGTGCAGACTCTCTGAGCCCTTCCGGCCACCGTGTGTGGGCCCCGGACGAGGGGAGACGGTTAGGCATTCCCTGCTGAGACTCTGGCGAGTACAGACGCTCTGCGTGGTGGCTCCTATAGTCATCTTAGTTAGGACTTGTTGTCAGGTTGCATACAATTGATATTTTTTTGTATCACTGATGACGGGCCAACATTTCATACAACCATACCATTAAGTAAAGTGAGTGATCAAGGAATTATTATCATGATTTTATTAAATAAAATGTTGTTGTTATATAAAATTCTTTGTCTCACAGCAGTGTCTTATTTCTGTTACCATTCCAGTCAAGTTATTCAAACGTTCAACTTAAAGTTAACCAATAAACAGAAATTTTGTAGTGATATTTGCTCCTGCAAGCGGTAGTAGGCGTCTTTCACAAAAGATGCAGGTGCCATTTTCATGTTGAGGATGCCTGCCAAGGGTTTGCGGAAAGCAAGTATCATACAAGACTGTCGTGCCCGGCCCACTCGTCTACTATAATAGGGTGCCTATGAAGCAGTTTTCTCGGACAGCTAGACAACAATACCAGCAAATCTTATTAATGGAGTTTATTACAGTAAACAGAACTGACAATACTTAACTTAGCGGATTTACAATGAGGTGTCAGAAGCAAATGGCGACATGCAAATAATTAATGTCCTTCAATATATACAATTTCCATGCAAGAAAATAATACTGTTCACAAGTCACGGTTGTCGTCTAGTGAGCCCGCGGCTGCTCCTGTCGTGGTGCGGTCCTAGTCAACGTACTATTGGCTGACGTCGTCTCAGAGTCTTCTCGGCTGTTACTTTCCAGGCCGAAGTGCCGGCGCTTGATGTTACGCCGGAAAAAAAAAAACTATGAATAACGAAGTTCAGACATGTAAGCCGTCAACCGTCTTTGCTTGAGGGATGTCTGCTACCATCCTTCCAATGGCAGTCCACAACACTTCATCTGGTAACTATTCTTTCTTCCCCATACGAACGAGTTTGCTGTCCCAACCATCTTGTGTCACTCTGACCCTATCGGCAGCAGTTCTGGTAGCAGTTTTATTCGCAAATATGACGTTGTCAGTTTTCTTTTAATAGTAAAGCGCCGGCGCTATTTTGTATGCGGTAGGTCTTTGCTTCACTGCTGCAAGGGAAACATACACAGCTATGCTATATATTTTGCCCAGAAGTCACGGGATAGCGATATGCACTTATAGAGATGGCGGTAGTATTCCGTAGGCAAGGTATAAAATGGTTGTGCAGTAGTGGAGCTGTCATTTTTCCACAGATGTTTCATTCGAGAAGGCTTCTGTCGTGATTATGGACGCACGACGGGAATGAACAGACCTTGTACTCGGAGTGATACTTGGAGCTAGAGGCAGGGACGTTCCATTTCTGATATCGTTAGGGAGTTCAACATTCTTGGTTACACAGTGTCAAGAGTGTGCTGAGAATGCCAATTTACAGGCATTATCTCAAACTACCGAACAAGCAGTGGCCGACGGCCTCTTTAACGACTGAGAGCAGGGGAGTTCTCGTAGAGCTGTCATTGTTAAAATACAAGCAACACTGAGTGAAATAGCCGCAGAAATCAATGTGGGACGTACGACGAACATATCCGTTAGGACAGAGCGGTGATATCCGGCGTAAATACACTATGGCAGCAGACAGCCGACGCGAGTGCCTTTGCTGACAGCAAGACATCGACTACAGCGCCTTTTCTGGGCTGGTGACCGTATCTATTTGCCCCTAAAGCGTTGAAAATGCGTGCTCTGCTCAAATGAGTCCTGACATCAGTTGGTATGATCCGATGGTACGGGTCGATTGTGGGGTATACTGCACGAAGTCAGGGACACAAATTGTTAACAAGGCTCTGTGCCATATGGTAGTGGGTCCATAATGGCGTAAGCTCTATTTCCATGGAATGGAATGGGTCCGTGGTCCATCTTGATGTCTTCTGTCCACTCGTCTAATATATGGTGCCTAGGGAAGCTGCTTTCTAGGATCGCTAGACAACAATTCAAGTAAATCGTATTACTGGAGTTTATTACAAAAGGAAATGATTACAATACTTAACTTTGTCAGATATAGACGTATGGCAAGCATGGGGCGACAGACAAACATAAGGAAGCTCTTCATTCATAATACAAGTGAACCAATACAGTGAAACATCCCCTTAGAAAAATTTATAAATGACTGTGCTGGAAACCCAAACCTCTACGTTATTTGAACAAGCGAGGTTGCGCAGTGGTTAGCACACTGGACTCGCATTCTGGAGGACGACGGTTCAGTACCGCGTCCGGCCATCGTGATTTAGGTTTTCCGTGATTTCCCTAAATCGCTCCAGGCAAATGCCGGGACGGTTCCTTTGAAAGGGCACGGCCGACTTCCTTCCCCGTCCTTCCCTAATCCAATGAGACCGATGACCTCGCAGTTTGGTCTCTCCTCCCAAACAACCAAATCTACGTTATTTGATTTTCAAACAGCTGAGCAAAACTGAACGTACTCAGACATTTCTGTTTTTACTTATTCTGATCAACACTAAACTGACACACAATATTTTTATCGCAACGCAATCTGACTTTCAATAATCCCTACAAAAGAATGGCCATGACTAACAATAACCTATACCTTTCATGAATCACTTACCTCACAAAAATCTTAGTTATTCGAACTACTGTAACACAGCTAGCGCCAATACTGCCAGCTAAATAAAAGATTCTAATTACTGAAGGCACTAACTACGGATAGGCATAGTCAGCAAATGAAAGATTTTGATGGAGAACAAACGATGTATTTATCTTAATAGTGTTCAAAAGTCATTATAATCACTTCATGACATCCAGTCTTATAAATTTCCTTTTTCTGACGGGCACACGTCCAGATCTGGCTGCTCACCTCGAACTGCCTAACGCTACGCGCTGTTCACATCCAACTGCCCAACACTACTATAGCAAATATTCCAACAATGCAAACCAGCCACAGACTGCACTCAGCACAGTTAGTGATATTCACACAGAGCGCTACGTGGCGTTACCAACATAAAAACCTATACAGCCTACTTACAATAGTTTCTAAGTCACTTTCGTAACGCTCATAGGTCGGCTCGACTTCAATTCTGGCCGCAGCCAGGCAGCGCGGCGCTTATATTCTCTTCGTGTAGAGGCCGCTCCCGTCTCTGTGTCGTCCTAGGCAGTGGTCGGTCAGTGTGCTATTGGCTGATGTCATCTCACACCCCTCTCCGCTGTAACGTTCCTGGCCGACGTAAGACCACCTAATTTTACGCCGGAACGCAACTGAACAGATCTTTGAATGCTAAGTGGTTAAGTTTGGATACTTGGAGACCACTGACAAGCCAATCATGGACTTCATGTTTGCAAACAAAACGGAGTTTTTAAGGACGAAAATGGGCCATGTTATCGGGCGACGATTGTTAGCGACTGGGTTGAAGAGCGCTGGTGAACAGTTCCAGCGAATGATTTGGCAACCCGGATCGCCCGACATGAATCGAATCGAACATTTATAGGTCGTACTGGAGAGGTCAGTGTAATATTTCTGGCTTATTCAGCCATCATATTAGGCTCCAGGAAGCTATTCCCAGGGCAGTGGAGATGCAAGAAGCATAGTGATGACGCAGTGTGGGATGAGGTACCGGTGACAGATGTTAGATTCGGTACCATTCCCGTGAGAAAGACCGCCTGCATGATGCTGCTGCTCTGTGATTGGCTGCTGTGTTCGGCAGTAGGGCGTCAAAACGTTAAATTTTAGTTGTTATTATTAATTAAACCTGTCATCCAAATTACTTCATTTTTTTAAATAAACATCTCTCAACAGCCAGGTATCAATCAGTCATTTCAAAATTATTAAAATCAAAGTATTACCAAAAGAAATGACTGACGATAATTCTGCCGATGCACATCGGTGGCGTTCGGGTCACGCCTAGGCGCACGAAGTATCTCGGGCAGTCCGGCTCTCCAGTTCGGACCGATCCAGTAGACAGACATGTTGTCTGTTATAGCAGTATTTGTTTCATGCAATTTTATTTACTACGGTTCCGACCGTCGCTAGGTACAGACATGTTGTCTGTAATAGTAGTATTTGATTCATGTCATTTTATTCTCCAGTTCTGACGGTTCCAGTAGACAGACATGCTGTCTGTGGCAGGATGTATTTCATGTTATTTTAGCCAGTCATTATATGACTGTGGAAAGATATGTTCAATACGTTGTGATCAAGAATAGTTTCTCGTGTCTGTATCAATAAAAACGCGAGTGGCATCCCAAATGAGTTATGTTTTATTCGTAGCAGCAGTTCCTTGCGAAATTAATTTCAGTCTCAAGAAAAAGAATCCACGACCTGCGTGCTGTTTCCTGCGCTGGGGACATCATCATCATTAAGACAGCAGGTTAGTGAAGTATACAAGAACTTATGTATTCCACACAGGGCAGTGCAAACAACTAGGCACCTCACGTGTACTGCATGCACAGTACAAATGTGCTCAGTGACACGTCATCTGCAGTAATGCACAGGAGGTAAAGAAGGATGAAAGTATTAACACTATCTCACTTTTATTCCTTTTTTCTTGCCGTATCAGTTCATGCTCATAATCCAGCACCGGCAACAGTTCCGCAATTATGGACAGCTATAGAGGTACCATGGCTCATTATTTCTACAGGGGACATCTAACGAAATTCTGGCTCCATGTCAAGTCGAGTTGCTGTACTACGCCAGCCAAAAGGAGGTCCGACACGATACTACGAGGTATACCATGAATGTATATCGGTGTATTGTTGATCCGGTCGCTTTTCTTGTTGCCTGCATACGAACGGGACAGTGACGAGACAGAGAATGAGCAAGCAGGTGGGGGCTTGGATTTCTGGCTGTTATACCTGGCGGCGGGGCGGCCACGGGCCATCAGGCCGGCGGCGTCGCAGCTCTACGGCAATTTAACTGGAAAATGAGCGCTAAATAAACCAGGCCGGGGCGGGCTATCAATAGGCGGCCGTGACAAAGCGACGCCTCACCTGGACGCCGCGCTGCTCTAAAAACAGAAGCGGGCGCCGGCCGCTGGAGCACCGGCGTCCCACTGCCGAGCCGCGCTAGTCGACCAGCCTCCCCAGTCTCCCTGCCACTAGCGCGGTACAGCGTGCCGATACACTTCCAAACTGCCTTGCCAGTATGCATGGGTAATACAATATGTGACGCGTAAGATACATTTGCTGAAGTGGAATATTGATTTATTTCCGCTGGACATTGTAACGGAACATATTAAAGGCTTTACTGTACCGAAGTATGCGATACCCTCCAAATTCAACCAGTTTAACGAGTATTTATGATTATAGAAAAGTTGTTGTGTATGTTAACAATGATTGCGTAACATGTCTCCATAAACAGTCAACCCATTAAATTATACTGAATAACTAACCCACACAAAAGTTAATATCACTTGATCACTGATACAGCAAATGTCATCATGTAAAAACACTGAGTTCATCTTAAATAATTAATATGAAGTACGAAAAATAGTGTACAACTTAGGTATTTTGGATCTTCTTAAATAAAATTCACCCAGTGAAACCTATTTGTTCACTAGGAGCGGTTTCACTTAGTATTCACGAAATCAATCCTGTTTTAGACGAAAACCAATGTATTTCTTAATAATTCATGTTAATTGCTTATTTATGCAAATTAGAGAAGTCAATTGACAAACTTCTAAAAAACGGACTTTTTGTAACAAAGAATTATTCTGTCAAGTCAACAAATCTGTCTGTCATTTTAATAACATGTTAAATTATGTCACTCGATGCAAATTAATAACTTTTCTGCACAAATTATGATAACAGATGTACATGTGACTTGTAAACTATATCTCTTTCTAGTAGTTCTTTGACAATGTTATAAATACGAGCAGCAAGAAGGGTCGAAAAGCAGTCGGAATGTCACTTTGGCAAAGTGTGTTTGTGTGTTATTGTTTGAGGTGGATAAACAATGCAAAGAACATGCAAAGGAAGTACTACTTTGTGTTGTGTCATAGTCTTTGGTGGACAGTGGAATTAAGATGGCCACCAGAGTAATAAATATTTGAAGTTTACATATTTGTTGGTTTCGTTCATTCTTTATCATCAAAAGCACATAAAAAACACGGGACCTCATGGTTTTAACCCTAGACAACCAGATTTAGAGCCAGCATCAACATCGAGACACAGCAGCGATCCAGCAAGCAGCAGTGATTACTACAATGCATTTTAATGGCGCCAACCTAACATCAAGTGCTAACAAGCTCCGTAAATGGGAGTGAAATAGTGCGATTATAGCAATTAGCAATATCTACGACCAGGCGACCATTACAACCTCAATGTGCCCAGGACAGATGTTGATAATCCCTATACAACTAGAGGACATACAGGGTTATTCGAAAGTCGTGGAAATAAGAAGGTGATAGATGTGTGATAAGTGTGTGAAGTGTTGGTTGAGCTGTTTCGCATATCCCTAGGATGCTGTAGATCAGTGGTCAAAAAAACTGCGCTCCGAATCTGGTATTAGTGCTGCCCGCGGTTCTGAGCTGTATTTTATATTAATGTACGTCTAGCAAATAACAAAAAAAAAATGGTTCAAATGGCTTGGAGCACTATGGGACTTAACATCTGAGGTCACCAGTACCCTAGAACTTAGAACTACTTAATCCTAACTAACCTAAGGACATCACACACATCCATACCCGAGGCAGGATTCGAACCTGCGACCGTAGCGTCACGCGGTTCCAGAATGCAGCGCCTAGAACCGCTCGGCCACTCCGGTCGGCAGCAAATAACAGCGGAAGTTAATAGCCTCTGAAGAGTGCAGTTTTCTTGCCTAATAACAAACAAAACTACAGAGACAGTGAAACCTAAAAATTGCATAATTTTAACAGACGTTGGTGGATTCGGCCGTTAGGTAAATAAAGCTGGCCATTTACTTCTGGGACAGAGGAATGACAAGCGCCGCCACTGCCGGGTTAGTGGCTGTGAAACAACCCATTGCTCAGTAAGCAGTTTCATTTGAAGAAGAATGGAAATCTCTAAAATTGGCATTCACAGAAGTTGGAGAGAAAATGTTGGTGCAAGGAAGGTGACTGCCAGGAAACCATGTGTAACAGAAACACTATAGTTGTCCAACAGAGGGAAGAAGTACAAAAATGTTCTGGAAAATTCAGAAATAAAGGAGTACAAGTCACTTAGGAATGAAATAAACAGATAGTGCAAGGAATGTTCAAATGTGTGTGAAATCTTATTGGACTTAACTGCTAAGGTCATCAGTCCCTAAGCTTACACACTACTTAACCTAAATTATCCTAAGGACAAACACATGCACCCATGCCCGAGGGAGGACTCGAACCTCCGCCAGGACCAGCCGCATAGTGAAAGGGAGCTAACGCGAAATGGCTACATGAAAAATGTGAAGAAATCGAAGAAAAAAAACGATTACATTAAAAGGACGGACGATAACATTATGAGTGCAATGGGAATGCCACTGTTAAATGCAGAGGAGAGCGAGGATAAGTGGAAAGAGGACACTGTGGGCCTCTATGATGGATAGCAATTATCTGATGACGTGACAAAAGACGAAATAGGAGTCGATAGGGAAGAGATAGGAAATGCAGTATTAGAATCAGAGTTTAGAAGGGCTATAGAAGAATGGAAAATAGAATTGACGATCTGTTAGATGACATTCTTTCTGGCTTTACGCGAGGTAAAGGCTTCAGCGAGGCAGTTCTCGCGTTGCGGATGATAATTGAAGCAAGACTGAAGAAAATTCAGGACATTTTCAAAGGATTAGTCGACCTGGAAAAAGCGTTCGGCAATGTAAAATGGTGCAAGATGTTTAGAATTGTGAGAAAAATAGAGGTAACCTTGAGGGAAAGACGAGCAATATACAATATGTACAAGAGCCAAGAGCGAAAAATAATAGTGCAAGACCAAGAACCAAGTGCATTCATTGAGAAGGGTCTAAGACAGGGATGTAGTAGTCTCTCGCCCCTGCCTTTCGGCCTATACGTCGAGGAAGCAATGACGGAAATAAAGGAAACGTTCAAGAGTGCGATTAAAATTCAAGGTGAAAGGACATCACTGCTAAGATTCGCTGATGACATTGCTATCCTCCGTGAAAGTGAAGAAGATTACAGGGTCTGCTGAATGTGATGAACAGTCTACATAATTTAGATTGAGAGTAAACTGGAGAAAAACGAAGGTAATGAGAAGTAGCATGTATGAGAACAGCGACATTCTGAACATCATAATTGTGATCACGAGGTAGATGAAGTTGAACAATTCTTCTACCTAGTCAGCAGAATAACCAATGACGAACGGAGCAAGGAGGGCGTAAAAAGCAGACTAGTACTGGCAAAAAGGGCGTTCCCGTCCTAAAGAAATCTATTAGTATCAAACATAGGTCTTAATTTTAGGAAAAAATTCTGCGAATATGATGAGATGTGGTACTACAGAAGAATTTTGAAAAATTAGGTGGACTTACAAGATCAAGAAAGAATAGGAATATGGAAAACACTGACAAGAGGCAGGTACAGGATGAAAGGACATCCGTTAAGATATAAGAGAATAAGTTTCTCGGTATTAGGAGTTATGGAGCGCAAATACTGTAGAGGAAGTTTGACGACCCCTGACGTAAGGAGATGGAAAGCTCTCCATAAGATCAAGAAAATTTAAAAGGAACAATATCGAGCAACAGATAATGCCTTGTTAAGACTGACTTATTGATGACGGGGTCCATCAACCTACGACAGGAAAGTAATGGTTACTATAACAAAGTGATTTATTCCCAAAGGACATAAAAAATTCCCTACTCAATCAGGAACACAGACGTATAACAAGAGGACAAAGGACTGCAGATACGAACTATAGCCTTGCCACAAGTGGGTGACTGCATGAAAGAACGATGTAAAAATACGTGTAGAATACAACCACTGATTGCGATAAGGATTATTGATATATGAGGAAAGGTTCTGGAAAGGAAGTACTCTCGCTTAGGCATATGATCGGTGCAACTGGCTGGCTGTGAAAATTTGAAAGGTTTTCGTGTGTTTTCTGCCGTTGTAAATACACTCCTGGAAATTGAAATAAGAACACTGTGAATTCATTGTCCCAGGAAGGGGAAACTTTATTGACACATTCCTGGGGTCAGATACATCACATGATCACACTGACAGAACCACAGGACCATAGACACAGGCAACAGAGCATGCACAATGTCGGCACTAGTACAATGTATATCCACCTTTTGCAGCAATGCAGGCTGCTATTCTCCCATGGAGACGATCGTAGAGATGCTGGATGTAGTCCTGTGGAACGGCTTGCCATGCCATTTCCACCTGGCGCCTCAGTTGGACCAGCGTTCGTGCTGGACGTGCAGACCGCGTGAGACGACGCTTCATCCAGTCCCAAACATGCTCAATGGGGGACAGATCCGGAGACCTTGCTGGCCGGGGTAGTTGACTTACACCTTCTAGAGCACGTTGGGTGGCACGGGATACATGCGGACGTGCATTGTCCTGTTGGAACAGCAAGTTCCCTTGCCGGTCTAGGAATGGTAGAACGATGGGTTCGATGACGGTTTGGATGTACCGTGCACTATTCAGTGTCCCCTCGACGATCAACAGTGGTGTACGGCCAGTCTAGGAGATCGCTCCCCACACCATGATGCCGGGTGTTGGCCCTGTGTGCCTCGGTCGTATGCAGTCCTGATTGTGGCGCTCACCTGCACGGCGCCAAACACGCATACGACCATCATTGGCACCAAGGCAGAAGCGACTCTCATCGCTGAAGACGACACGTCTCCATTCGTCCCTCCATTCACGCCTGTCGCGACACCACTGGAGGCGGGCTGCACGATGTTGGGGCGTGAGCGGAAGACGGCCTAACGGTGTGCGGGACCGTAGCCCAGCTTCATGGAGACGGTTGCGAATGGTCCTCGCCGATACCCCAGGAGCAACAGTGTCCCTAATTTGCTGGGAAGTGGCGGTGCGGTCCCCTACGGCACTGCGTAGGATCCTACGGTCTTGGCGTGCATCCGTGCGTCGCTGCGGTCCGGTCCCAGGTCGACGGGCACGTGCACCTTCCGCCGACCACTGGCGACAACATCGATGTACTGTGGAGACCTCACGCCCCACGTGTTGAGCAATTCGGCGGTACGTCCACCCGGCCTCCCGCATGCCCACTATACGCCCTCGCTCAAAGTCCGTCAACTGCACATACGGTTCACGTCCACGCTGTCGCGGCATGCTACCAGTGTTAAAGACTGCGATGGAGCTCCGTATGCCACGGCAAACTGGCTGACACTGACGGCGGCGGTGCACAAATGCTGCGCAGCTAGCGCCATTCGACGGCCAACACCGCGTTTCTTGGTGTGTCCGCTGTGCCGTGCGTGTGATCATTGCTTGTACAGCCCTCTGGCAGTGTCCGGAGCAAGTATGGTGGGTCTGACACACCGGTGTCAATGTGTTCTTTTTTCCATTTCCAGTAGTGTATTTCAACCTTACTGTACTGGAACAATAGTGCATGAACGCGCTGAACGAGTAGTGGATAAGATCCTTGACTCTGTGTTTAATGTGGTCTGTGCCACACTTGGACTTAGTCGCCAGTCAGCTGTGCAGCGTTATGGTGCTCTTATTAGAGGCTTAGCAGATAGCAGCTGAATTTTAGAGAAAGAGCTCTGATATTTGTGAATCTGGGAGAAATTATCTGGAATACTTTATTATGGATGTGAAAACTAGTTTGTGAAGATATTTTCTTGACTATATGACTGGTGAAGAATTTGGAGGAAGATTTAAAGGTAACCAACACACGCGCAAGAGTGAAATGCTGGTCATAACTATTAAGGGAAGGATATCTTTGTTAGCCGGCCGGTGTGGCCGAGTGGTTCTAGGCCCTTCAGTCTGGAACCGAGTGACCGCTACGGTCGCAGGTTCGAATCCTGCCTCGGGCATGGATGTGTGTGTTGTCGTTAGGATAGTTAGGTTTAAGTAGTTCTAAGCTCTAGGGGACTGATGACCTCAGATGTTAAGTCCCATAGTGCTCAGAGCCAAATCTTTGTCGCTTAGATAACTAATAATATTCATGTCACAAATAACGAAATAAAAATCAGTGGAGTATTGTTATTATTATTATTATTGTTCTAGTTGCTGCATTTGTTGATTTGAGTTTGCTTCCGAAAAGCACCAGACGCAAAATAGCACGCTGAGCAAGAGGTAAGTTACTTTTCTTTCAAGGCAGATCCCACTTCGCAAACAGTACGTAGTCAACAGTATCAGGTGTTGTACTAAGTAAACAGATTAATTTGCAGTGTACAGTGAAGGTAATCTTACACAGTTATTTTTTTCCGAGCTGAGCAGTATTTTATTTTGTGGAAATTTAAAATCAGACATATCACTTCATGTTACATAGCTTTGAAAGGTACTGCAGTATTGAGTTCAGATTAAATAGTTCACTAAGTACACAGTTACTTCTATTGGGATTTAATTAGATTAATTTTCATTCTTTCGAATCCATCAGTTCACTAAGTTAAAAATTTTGTTTCACGACGCTGTTCACAAGAGCAATACAGGCCGACCATCAGTCATTATTGCTGGGTAGTACGATATCTTAAGGACACGTCAAACGAGAGAAAGTTTTTGAAAAACAATATTCAGAATTTCATATATAGATAAATTACATAGAGAGGTTACAAGTTAAACCGTGCAGCGAACCCCTGACGCAGATTAACAGATTTCACTCTCACCTTGTCTCGGTAGCTGCAGTGATGGGCCATGCATACCGCTCCTAAGCTGCGTGAGGGCAAAAGACGACTGGAGTAGTGGCTGTAAATTCCAAGTGCAGATTGGCCTCTGTATTCTGCTCCAATCTGGAGAAATCTCTCTCTACAGCCCTAAGACACAATGTGCCGTCTGCGGCATCTCCAAAGCAAGTGCCCTCCAATTTTTCTCTACGAAACGTAACCGCTTCTGGCAGTGCCGGAATGTCGCCAGCAGACAATGCGAGCCCCAACCAACGATAATTTAATAAACAAGCTAAACAATCTCCTACACTTGCAAATTTTGTCATTGTTAAGCAGTAAGGTATATTCCTGGTGTGGTGCAAGACCAAAGCCATAAAATCACTCCCACTACAAGACAGATTTTCAGTAGTAGCCAACCGAAAGACATCCATGTATACAAGTGAGTGAACTCGCTGCCACTATAGAAATAAATACTATGAGCCAACCAGACAAACCCTTACTGAAATTTCAAGAAACATCTCAGCTGCCTCCACTGGGCTTAACGGCTGCTCCTACGCTATGTACACTCCTGGAAATTGAAATAAGAACACCGTGAATTCATTGTCCCAGGAAGGGGAAACTTTATTGACACATTCCTGGGGTCAGATACATCACATGATCACACTGACAGAACCACAGGACCATAGACACAGGCAACAGAGCATGCACAATGTCGGCACTAGTACAGTGTATATCCACCTTTCGCAGCAATGCAGGCTGCTATTCTCCCATGGAGACGATCGTAGAGATGCTGGATGTAGTCCTGTGGAACGGCTTGCCATGCCATTTCCACCTGGCGCCTCAGTTGGACCAGCGTTCGTGCTGGACGTGCAGACCGCGTGAGACGACACTTCATCCAGTCCCAAACATGCTCAATGGGGGACAGATCCGGAGATCTTGCTGGCCAGGGTAGTTGACTTACACCTTCTAGAGCACGTTGCGTGGCACGGGATACATGCGGACGTGCATTGTCCTGTTGGAACAGCAAGTTCCCTTGCTGGTCTAGGAATGGTAGAACGATGGGTTCGATGACGGTTTGGATGTACCGTGCACTATTCAGTGTCCCCTCGACGATCACCAGTGGTGTACGGCCAGTGTAGGAGATCGCTCCCCACACCATGATGCCGGGTGTTGGCCCTGTGTGCCTCGGTCGTATGCAGTCCTGATTGTGGCGCTCACTTGCACGGCGCCAAACACGCATACGATCATCATTGGCACCAAGGCAGAAGCGACTCTCATCGCTGAAGACGACACGTCTCCATTCGTCCCTCCATTTACGCCTGTCGCGACACCACTGGAGGCGGGCTGCACGATGTTGGGGCGTGAGCGGAAGACGGCTTAACGGTGTGCGGGACCGTAGCCCAGCTTCATGGAGACGGTTGCGAATGGTCCTCGCCGATACCCCAGGAGCAACAGTCCCCCTAATTTGCTGGGAAGTGGCGGTGCGGTCCCCTACGGCACTGCATAGGATCCTACGGTCTTGGCGTGCATCCGTGCGTCGCTGCCGTCCGGTCCCAGGTCGACGGGCACGTGCACCTTCCGCCGACCACTGGCGACAACATCGATGTACTGTGGAGACCTCACGCCCCACGTGTTGAGCAATTCGGCGGTACGTCCACCCGGCCTCCCGCATGCCCACTATACGCCCTCGCTCAAAGTCCGTCAACTGCACATACGGTTCACGTCCACGCTGTCGCGGCATGCTACCAGTGTTAAAGACTGCGATGGAGCTCCGTATGCCACGGTAAACTGGCTGACACTGACGGCGGCGGTGCACAAATGCTGCGCAGCTAGCGCCATTCGACGGCCAACACCGCGGTTCCTGGTGTGTCCGCTGTGCCGTGCGTGTGATCATTGCTTGTACAGCCCTCTGGCAGTGTCCCGAGCAAGTATGGTGGGTCTGACACACCGGTGTCAATGTGTTCTTTTTTCCATTTCCAGGAGTGTAGTTTCGTGTTCTCTCCTGGTTTTCAGATTATTATCTTACCTAGAAAAGGTCCGTTTCGGTTATGACACAATCCAGTTTTAAGGCATGCTGCTGATCCTCACTCAAAGTCCTGCTGGGCTGGGACAGCACACTGACCTCCGCTGCTTTATACCTGCGCAAAGAACGGCTCTCAGCAGAAAACAACTTCACAACTGTTTGTTTCCGACATGTGAAACTTTCCTTACATGAGCCAGTTGAAAGCCCTAAGGCTGCTGTAATTACAAGACTCCGTCACTAATCAAGAGGGAAGGAGATTTAGAAATAATTAGAAATGCAGTCATTGGCATTAGTGAATACTGCTTGCAGTCACCTAGTGTTACTGATTTGCCTTGACAGACTCTGGGAATCCGCATATTAAATTACGAGGATTATTCAGAAAGTAAGGAACGATCGGTCGCGAAATGGAAACAACAGTGAAAATCCGATGAAGTTTTGCACAGGTGTATTGGGCAGTGTCTCTAGTATGCCCGTCGATCGCATTAAGTCGTTCTTTTTAGTTCTGAGCACACAGGGAACGCATAAAGAGACCTAGAAGAATAGTGTCTCCCGCCAAGTACAGGGCCTGGTGAGAAATTTCTCCTGAAGCATCCAACATTACATAACTGTCGTGCGTCTTCTTCTTCAAGGCAATCCTCAGCCGCATTCTGCAGGGGCAATGAAGATGTTCCATTATCGTTTTCGATTGGAAATGTTTGGTTACCTACAATACAACCCGTAATTGTCTCCCTCTGAGTTTCATCTCTGCTCACATGAACCGCTAGCAATGAAGACAACATTTTGGCGCAGACAACGAGCAGCAGTCTAGCGTAGAGATTTGGCGGGAAGCACTGGCGGCTGCCTACTGTAACGAGGGTATTGGAAAGTTGCTACAACGCTACGACAAACGTCTAAATCGAATCAGCAACTATGAGGATAAGTAGCTGGAAGTTGTAACTAACTGTTACAAATAAAATAGTTATTTTCACCGTGGTTTCCATTTCGTGACCTATCGTTCCTTACTTTCCGAATAGCCCTCGTATTACGCAGGTTATGGGACAGTTTGGGTATAAACTGTCACATTACAAGTGGCGTTATCCTGCCTCAACTAACGATAACATTCAATTGCCGCACAATACTATTCACTATAGTTTAATATACATCAATTTTCTGAAAGCTGAAAGGTTACAAGCCGTCTGGCTTGCCTCCTTCCATTCATATGCTGCATTCATCTGTCCCTCTTCATGACGAGCGATTGGCAGGACACTTTTCTTTCATCACGCTAAAAGTCTCATGAAGTTATTTAACGTCCGGGAATGTACACTAGCGGCCATTAAAATTGCTACAACAAGAAGAAATGCAGATGATAAACGGGTATTCATTGGACAAATATATTATACTAGAACTGACATGCGATTACATTTTCATGCAGTTTGGGTGCATAGATCCTGAGAAATCAGTACCCAGAACAACCACCACTGGCCGGCCGGAGTGGCCTAGGCGCTACAGTCTGGAACCGCGTGGCCGCTACGGTCGCAGGTTCGAATCCTGCCTCGGGCATGGATGTGTGTGATGTCCTTAGGTTAGTTAGGTTTAAGTAGTTCTAAGTTCTAGGGGACTGATGACCACAGCAGTTAAGTCCCATAATGCTCAGAGCCATTTGAACAATTTGAACCAACCACCTCTGGCCGTAATAACGGCCTTGATACGCCTGGGCATTGAGTCAAACAGAGCTTGGATGGCGTGTACAGGTACAGCTGCTCATACAGCTTCAACACGATAACAAAGTTCATCAAGAGTAGTGACTGGCGTATTGTGACGAGCCAGTTGCTCGGTCACCATTGACCAGACGTGAGAGATCTGGATAATGTGCTGGCCAGGGCAGCAGTCGAACATTTTCTGTATATAGAAATGCCCGTACAGGACCTGCAACATGCGATCCTGCATTATCCAGCTGAAATGTAGGGTTTCGCAGGGATCTAAAGAATGGTAGGGCCACCGGTCGTAACACATCTGAAATGTAACGTCCACTGTTCAAAGTGCCGTCAATGCAAACAACACATGACCGAGACGTGTAAGCAATGACACCCCATACCAAGACGCCAGGTGATACGCCAGTATGGCGATGGCGAATACACGCTTCCAATGTGCGTTCACCGCGATGTCGCCAAACACGGATGCGACCATCATGATGCTGTAAACAAAACCTGGATTCATCCGAAAAATTGGCGTTTTGCCATTCGTGCACCTAGTTTCGTCGTTGAGTACACCATCGCAGGCGCTCCTGTCTGTGATGCAGCGTCAAGGGTAGTCGCAGCCATGGTCTCCGAGCTGATAGTCCATGCTGCTGCAAACGTCGTCGAACCGTTCGTGCAGATGGTTGTTGTCTTGCAAACGTCCCCATCTGTTGACTCAGGGATCGAGACGTGGCTGCACGATCCGTTACAGCCATGCGGATAAGAGCCTGTCATCTCTCATGCTAGTGATACGAGGCCGTTGGGATCCAGCATGGCGTTCCGTATTACCCTCCTGGACCCACCGGTTCCATATTCTGCTAACGGTCATTGGATCTCGACCAAGGCGAGCAGCATTGTCGCGATACGATAAATCGGAATCGCGATAGGCTACAATCCGACCTTTATCAAAGTCGGAAACGTCATGGTACGCATTTCTGCTCCTTACACGAGGCATCACAACAACGTTTCACCAGGCAACGCCGGTCAACTGCCGTTTGTGTATGATAAATCGGTTGGAAACTTCCCTCATGTCAGCGTTTTGTAGGTGTCGCCATCGGCGCCAACCTTGTATGAATGCTCTGAAAAGCTAATCATTTGCATATTACAGTATCTTCTTCCCGTCGGTTAAATTTCGCGTCTGTAGCACGTCATCTTCGTGGTGTAGCAATTTTAATGGCCAGTAGCATATATTAGAAAATTGCATTGGTTGTCGGTAGGGGCTTGTAGTTCTAATCTAAGAAAACGTGAACACCACTCAGTTCGCACAGAACACTGTAAACGACAGGGGAGACAACATAGCATTCAGAGGCTTTGTTCTGGCTTACGTGTGTCAAGGTGCCATATGGGAGGACTCACCAAGCTTCCTTTTGTATTTGTCACTGTTCGGCTCTGTAGAAGGATGAAAGTGGCAGTCTCCAGTGCTGGCCGCCACCTAATAATTTATGGTGAGAAATCACAAGTGTTGGAATGTCGAGGCCTACACGTTGGGAGGAGGAGCCACGCGGAGTCCCCGTTGCGCTGGAAATTCAGAACTACATAAACAACGCCCTGATTCGCCCATTGCCCACTGACGTCAGATGGGAACTTCTACAGCAAATTGGCGAGGGACATGTGCTCTGATTGGCCCGCGTCTGGAGACAATGTGTGGTGAGAATATCAAACGTGGCAGTTTTCACGCTATTGGCGAAAAACAGTAACATTTTTCCTTATTGATAGCTGCGGCAGCAACAGCGCAAACAGCAGAGTGGGAAGCATGGAGACGTGAAGATGGATACTCTTGGTTTGGATGTGGAAGGTGAAAGTTCGCTGGTCTTAGACGTCGAGGACTGTGAGTACAGAAGGCGGGTGTGACCGCATGGCGTCCAAGTCCTGACGAGCGAGATTCCGGTTCTTCACATGCGATCACGCACCTCCGACTTAACTGTCACAGCTGATTGGTGAGAGTACGCAGGAGCACCGGCGACTGGTAGGCGCTGATGTTTACATAGGTGACATGCCATGGTCACGGCACCAATAATCCCAGTTCCAGTGATAGTACCATTTTCATTTATTATTCAGTCAAACTGAGGAGTAGCCTAAACTTTTCTTAGGTTGCATTCGTATTAGTGACTCGATGTGTAGCCAGGATATGGTAGTGCAGCCCCACTCCCCCCCCCCCCCCCCCAATTGCTTCACAACCATACTGCAATCACTTTTTATAACAGTCATGTCACTGAATCATTCGTAGGATTTTATAGAAATTTCCTAACTTAGGAAACCATATTAAGTTCATTTTTGAGACAGAGATTCTGTTGAGCAATTAAAATCTAGCATTTGGTCTTCAGGAGTGAGTGACCGAGTTTGGGCAGTTCCGTCATTCCGGTGCAATTTCACATCCATACACCGCAGGGTTTTGCAAAGTGCAAGGTGTTTATATGAAAGACTTATGTGTTTTTGGTTGACCATAGTTTAGTGTCTTCATTATTCCCATATCCACTAAGGTAAAAGCATGCCTCACTAGCTAAGAAAAATGGTTCAAATGACTCTGAGCACTATGGGACTTAACAGCTGTGGTCATCAGTCCCCTAGAACATAGAACTACTTAAACCTAACTAACCTAAGGACATCACACACATGCATGCCCGAGGTAGGATTCGAACCTGCGACCGTAGCAGTCGCACGGTTCCGGACTGCGCGCCTAGAACCGCGAGACCACCGCGGCCGGCCACTAGCTAAGAAAATATGGTCCAGATCTCCGCTTATGTGGACGTCAACATACTGCTGCGAATGACTGGCAACAAACTGTTCTACACTGAAAATTCGTTGATCATGGGAGAACGTCATATTTACCTAGCAATGAACTGCTCAGTTTTACAGACATGGTATGACGTCTGTTCATCACATTGGTGTCTTCGTTTGTGGGGTAATCTTGCAGTGGCTGAGGCAATGAACGCAATGCGACTCCTATTTACAGACACGTTTCTTTTCATGTTCATGACTTGGCAATCGCACTTCACTATTCCCTTATTTATGAGGTGATCAATGTACAGATACATAACACAATCATAATAAATGGTTCAAATGGCACTGAGCACTATGGGACTTAACTTCTGAGCTCATCAGTCCCCTAGAACTTAGAACTTCTTGAACCTAACTAACCTAAGGACGTCACGCACATCCATGCCCGAAGCAGGATTCGAACCTGCGACCGTAGCACAACCATAATAAAGTAGTTATTTATTCAGTAAATTAAAGACTGTAATGAAAGATGATTATCCACTCTGGCAGACCAGACATTAAAATGAATCCAGTGGCGACAGGACGTGACCAGTCCATCTTTATTTTAGACGTCATACATTAAAGCATTGATAATATCTGCCAGAGAAACACTCCAGATCTCGACACGAAACCTTTTGCCTGGATCCTCAGAACTAAATTCAAATATATAAATCGCACATCAAGGGTAAAATATTACTGTATCATGGTAAGCGAAATGTCATACCTGGTGGTGCTTTTATGAGTGTGTAGGTAGACTGGACAGATTCTGGCATCAAAAGTATGTCACTGATGAATCATCCAGTTTCTCCCCTCCACGGATCTGGCATACGCAAATTACCCTGTGTATAAAACTGGAGGGAAATTCAATATAGCAGGGATTTTACCACATTCTTATGATGTATCTAAGGATGCAGGGCTATTGTCTTAAATAAAAACTAGTGAGAAATTAAAAAACCCAAGATGGCACATTGTCATGCTGATGGAAGTAGGTGACATAGACTATACTGAGTATATAGTTCAAGATGGCTGACTTAGAAAACTGACACAGCCTGTATGATGTCAGAATCCATGATGGCAATCCAAGATGGCTGACCTGGAATACTGTCACTGTCTGTCTGTATGATGTAAGAATCCAAGTTGAAGATTATTCTTACTGGCTCTATAATGAAAGAATCCAAGATCTGTAATGGTGTTACTATGACATTAGACTACCCCTTGAGACGAAAAATATTCGATTCCCCTGCAAGTCGAGGCCTGTCTGTTAGACAAAGGACGCCATTCTGCTGACCTACTTAACATGTTTTTTTTTTCACTCACTTCATGCGTTCTAAGTATAGAATTTAAGATGGCTCTCAGGTTCTCCAATGATGTCACATACTGAATGTCCAGATTTGAAGTCCAGAAGTCTTAAGTTTAAACTATTTCCCCACCAGGCTTATGACATCGCAGCTTAAATAGCAGTCAGAGTAAGTTTGGATCTGACTTGTCCTACGTGAAAGCCCACCTGTGCTATACCTAAACAAATGTGGTCTTATTTACACAAATACCACTCCAGGGACAAACCTCTTTCTACATTAGCAAAGTTCATAATCACCGCCCCATCCGCATTAGCAGGTTGCGCAGAACCGAGCCATTAGCTACTAGGGTTGCTATGCTGCGTTAGACGCACAAGGTCGGCAGCCAAGAGTCAGTCCACCGTGTGCTGGTGACCGATCTGCACACAGAGATGCCAAGTCAATGCTGTCGATTCGACTGTCTAACGCACAGTGGAGAATAGAATTTCTGATGCCCACCAATGTCCTGTTTGAGATAGCACTGCAACCCTAGCCCACTTGACCGAGTTAAAATAACGGGAAACATGATATATCAAAAGATGCGCATTTGACCTCCTGGTGTGGAAACATGTGCGGTGGCTCGGGGAAAAAACTACAAGCTCCTTAAAGTTTACAACAAAAATTTGTGTGTAGAATGGAGGAAAGGACGGCGACTATTTTAAGGGCACCAGCCATCATAGCGCCGTGGACATCTGTCAAAAGCCTGATTACGTACCTCTTGCGGTGTGGTCCACTGTGACACATGCAAGAAGAGAGTCAATGACGCTCTGGAAGGTACTGACAGGGATGTGGTACCGTGCTGACTCCTCTGTTGTAAGCCAGCTGCACTAGGCTTCTCAGCTGAGAATCTGTGTGGGAACAGCCTGATCGAGGTCGTCCCACAATTCTCGACTGGATTTAAATCGAGAGAGTTTGGTGGCCAGAGGTGTATGATATACCCATCCTGGATCTCTTCAGACCACAGATATATACTGTGAGGTGTGTGAGGCGTTGACTGGTCCTGCTGGTATAGGTCATCATGCCTAGGAAAATCACACTGCAGTCCTCAAGGATACAGGTATAATGTGTTGATCCAGTCTGCCTTCCAGATGACTAGACCACCCGGGAAATGTAACGAAATCGTTCCCCAGGCCATAATGATCCGTTCTCCAGCTTGGACCCTTCCGACAGTTGTTGGAGGTTTTTGATCACACCAAAGGACCATAAAACGTGGTTCATCTGAAATAGCCACTCGTCGGCACTCAGTGGACGTCGGTTATGGTAATCAGGTGCAAATTCCAGCCCTCGTCGCCAGTGAAAAGCACGCAGCATGGGTGCATGAACCGGTGTATGAACCGGGCACCAGCTGTGGAGGCTCCTACGCAGCAACGTTCGCGGAACCGTCGTAGAAGAGACACTGTTGGCAGCCCCTTGCTTCATATGGATGGTCAGCTGCTCAACAGTGGCACATCTGCTCGCCCGTACACATCTCTGCAGCCGTCGTTCATCCCTATCGTCTGTGGCCCATGGTGCAACGCGTGACTCGCCGCCGGTTTTGGACAGCGCCATTTTACCATTTATACACTCATGCTCATAAATTAAGGACAATGCTGATACATGGTGAAACAACGCTCTGGTGGGCGGTTTGTGGGTTTAAATCACCTCGGGGTACAACCATGCGGTGCATTAGACCTGCGGTCGTCGCGCGGTGGCGCTGGCAGCAGTCCACATAAGCAGAGGTGTGTCGGTGCATGTCAGAGTACGGTGCAGCGAGTAAGTGTGCAGACGTTTTCAGAGGCGTTAATGGTGACTGTGTGTTGAGAATGGCTCAAAGAACATATATTAATGACGGTATGAGGGGTAGAATACTAGGGTGACTGGAGGCTGGTCAAACACAGGAGGTCATAGCACCGGCCCTCCGTGTGCCACAAAGTGTGATCTCTAGATTATGGCAACGATTCCAGCAGATAGGAAACGTGTCCAGGCGATACAGTACGGGACGTCCACAGTGTATAATACCACAAGAAGACCGGTATCTCACAATCAGGGCCCGCACACAGCCACAGAGTACTGCAGGTAGCCTTGCTCGGGACCTTACCGCAGTCACTGGAACAGTTGTCTCCAGACACACAGTCTACAGACGACTGAACGGGCATGGTTTATTCGCCCAGAGACCTGCAAGGTAGATTTCACTGACCCATGGTCACAGGAGAGCCCGTAAAGCCTGGTGCCAAGAACACAGTACATGGTCATTGCAACAGTGGTCCCACGTTATGTTCACGGACGGGTCCAAGTGTAGTCTGAACAGTGATTCTCGCCGGGTTTTCATCTGGCGTGGACCAGGAACCAGATACCAACCCCTTAACGTCCTTGAAAGGGACCTGTATGGAGGTCATGGTTTGATGGTGTGGGATGAGATTTTGATTGGTGTACGTACACTCCTGCATGTCTTTCACAGAGGAACTGTAACAGGTCAGGTGTATCGGGACATCATTTTGCACCAGTATGTCCGCCTTTTCAGGGGTGCAGTGGGTCCCACCTTCCTCCTGATGGATGATAACGCACGGCCACACCGAGCTGCGATTGTATAGGAGTATCTTGAAACAGAAGATATCAGGTGAATGGAGTGGCCTGCCTGTTCTCCAGACCTAAACCCCCTCTGGGATGCTCTCGGTCGACGTATCGCTGTACGTCTTCAAACCTCTAGGACACTTCAGGGGCCCCGACAGGCACTGGTGCAATAATGGGAGGCTATACTCCAGCATCTACTTGACCAACTGATCGAAAGAATGCCAACCCGTTCTGCGGCCTGTGTACGTGTGCATGGTGATCATATCCCATATTGATGTTTGGGTACATGCGCAGCAAACTGTGGCGTTTTGTAGCACATATGATTCGGGACGGTTTTCTCAACTCATCATTAATACCTTGGACTTACAGGTCTGTGTCGTGTGTGATCCCTGTGTGACTATGTTATTAGAGCCAGTTTTGGGTAGTGCAACGTTGTGTGGCACTACATTGTGCAATTATACTTAATTTATGAGCATGAGTGTAGAGTACTTTAACCACAGCAGCTAGCTAACAGTTAGCAAATTTAGCGATTTCAGAAACACTTCCACTTTTGACCCAAAAGCCAATGATGATGCCCTTTTGTACATCAGATAAATTTCTCCGTTTCCGCATTACGACAACGAATGCACTGTTTTCCGGATCCTCCTACACGCTTTATATACCCTCACTGCTAGTGCTCTCACCTCCCATCAACAGCGTTTCACCAGGCAACGCCGGTCAACCGCTGGTTGTGTATGAGAAATCGGTTGGAAACTTTCCTCATGTCAGCACGTTGTAGGTGTCGCCACCGGCGCCTACCTTGTGTGAATGCTCTGAAAAGCGAATCATTTGCATATCACAGCATCTTCTTCCTGCCGGTTAAATTTCGCTTCTGTAGTACGTCATCTTCATGGTGTATCAATTTTAATGGCCAGTAGTGTAGTTGGCGGGACATGCTATTCCCTACGCATATTTACGTGCTGACTGTTCACTCAGAACTGAAAATACCGACACGACACGATCGACGGGTATGCTAGAGACACTGCCCAAGACATCTGTGCAAACCTTTACCGGATTTTCCCAGTGGTTTCCATTTCGCGGCTAATCGGAACTTACTTTCTGGACAATCCTCGTACATAGGGTAGTACAGTGCAATAGCCCGGTGATATTGTATAGCGCTGTACTCGAATGCGCACGGTATAATGTAGCGATGTAGGCGAAGGAGATCACGGGATTATGAGGCCCGGAACAGAACGCCGTACAGTATCAGCTGACAGCCTGCCCACACGGCAGCGCAACGAAGTGAGTAATAAAGGGGAGAAACGAGACGCACGCAGTGCAGAGCGGGTGCCGTGTTTACCGGGCCGGCTGCCAGCCGCGCCGGCTCCGCTATTAGCGCGCCGGTCGCGGGCGCTTGCGCTCCGCCACGGCTGCGCGGCCGCGGCCCACGCACAAAAAACGCCGGCCGCCGTGTGTGGCGCCTCTTATTTAGCCCAAATCTTTCGGCTAATCGCGACTCTTTATTTCCGATGCTAATGGCCCCGCCAGCCCCAGATCCTTGTCTGCGCCGCCGCGCGGAACGACCACACGGCGCGGAGCTGGCTGGCGCTTTCGTTGCGAGGCGACGCGACGGCAGTTATTGCTACACTTTGCGCCCGTCTCGTAGGACTCTCTTTCCTTGCTTATACTTTCTGCCTCGATCGAAATACTCAGATTTCTAAGGTAATTCGCCGGAGATTAAAGGCTGAGCTACACGAAAGGGCAAACAAGTAACCATCCTTTTCCATTTAACAATGCAACACTGGAGATTTTTTCTCTTGAATAACTTACCCATAATTTCTATAATAGTAATCCTTTGTTTCTCTGTACATGCACCTCACATCTCCTGATTCCCACCACATTAAGGGGACCACACCCTGCCTATCGCCGGCCGGAGTGGCCGAGCGGTTCTAGGCGCTGCAGTCTGGAACCGAGCGACCGCTGCGGTCGCAAGTTCGAATCCTGCCTCGGACTTGGATGTGTGTGATGTCCTTCGGTTAGTTAGGTTTAACTAGTTCTACGTTCTAGGCGACTGATGAACTCAGAAGTTAAGTCGCATAGTGCTCAGAACCATTTGAACCATTTTTTGAACCCTGCCTATCTAACCCATGTTAATTTAGGCAAGTATTTGACCCATTTCTGAAAAAAAGAACTGTTTGATGCAGGGCCTTAATATTTCTATTGTATGTTACATGACGCTAATAGAATCAACTGTACTAAAATATACTTCATAGTTTTGAGAAAATATTTTTTTTTAAATTTATTAACAAAAAATATTAAGTTTTCTCTGTACAAAATATTTATTGCGATCTTCCTAATGGGGGAATATCAATGAATGTAGTACCAGAGGTGGCTTTTTATCTTATGCAGAGTCTCTGAAGATTTCATTCATTCATCTCTGATAGCTTCTGATACAATGGGGCATATGTATTGAAAATTTTAGTTTGTAGGGCTTTAAAGAAAAAATTTTTGAAATTTGTTTCTTACAGTTAATTAAAACTGTCCTGGCCGCTAGCAGGTCTTCCACCTTCTTTTTCACCTCCCTGGATGTTTGTCTTGCTTTCTTGGCCATATTAGATGCAGACTTGTCTGCATCGGCTATCCTCATTTTATCGCAATGTTACAGCCCAGTGATCATATTTTCACCAGTATTAATTCTCAGCTTTTTCAGTACGCAACAATTTCCACTATTACCATAACTGAATGTAATAACAGCATCATGAACTCCTAGTTTCATTGTATGCATGCTTACAAATACAGTTTTAGGAAGGCGGTTCCAAATTATGCTGTTGAAACGTTGATTTGGGTTCTGTCTCTGCCCATGCAGACATTTCCTTAGAAGGTCATCATGAGCCAAGTCTCTGAAAATAGGTTTACTTGCTGTAATAACAGCAGCAGGACGAGAATGCTGGGGAGAATAAGATTCTCCAGTTGCCTGAGCCCTATTGTATTTGCACCACGAATTTTCTCCTGATGGACACAATCCATGACATGGCTTATCATCAGTAGAGGACTTATGAAAGAATATGGCCCAAACATCTCTCCTCATTGCCCCCCAGATCGTCTTTATTTCTCCCAATTCCCTGCTCACAGTATACGTCCAAGTTTTCTATTTGAGTTTTGGTTAACCGACCCTGTCTGGTCAACAATTTTCCATCTTCTAATTCTTTTCCTCTCATATCAACAGTTAGTTTTCTCAGCCTTGTTCCTAAACGTTTTTGAACATGGCCTACACATTCTATTTTGCTAATAACGGCATCTCCATACGGCTTAGAGTTCACCACATTGTTGTATGCCTTACTGTCATCATCGCCCAAATACTTGGTGTACCATACGTCTCTTGTTTATATGGAGCGATGAAATATTTGTTGTACTCCATGAACTTCCATACCATCACTTGTTCCTCTAAAATTAGCCACACAGTTTTGTTCATTGACTTTACTATATTTGCAATATTTAGACATTATCTTCACATCTAACACTTTACCGGTGTCTACACTCGTGGAAGTCACTACTCCATTGAGAGAAATTTGTCCTGTTTTACGCCAACTTCCATCAAGCGCAACTGCAATATCCGAACATCCATCATTTTCTTCCACTGCTTCCCTAGCAGCCAGTTTCATGCTTTCCTCACTGACCTCACACACAGCTTTCTCTAATATTGCAGTCAGTTTTTCAAATTTATTTTGTGGTTGATGTAAGTTCATCACTGAACAAAATGTTCTCCATGGAGCCATGCCCTTGCAAATGGATCGTAAGGCATAAACAAATCTAGTATTTCATAAGGGCCACTTGCATCTGGTTTTGAAGAACTCATAAATGAAATCACAGCTGGGCATTTAGTGCAAATTAAATCCAAAGCAATTGCTAGGCCTTTTCTCCAACTGGGACACTCACAAATTTTCACACTCTCTGACTCACCACACGGTCTACATCGTACAAATTTAAAAATTACATCTGATAGTATTCTCAAATTTATAATAATGTTACTGCACCCCTTGTCACTTACAGTAAATTCGTTGTAACTCTCTTGAAATTGTGAGAGCTTCTTTGATGATGCGCTTGTTGAAACAGTACAATTAGAAACGTCGTTGCCAGGCGACGTAACCTCTTGTACAGAGAGCTTTCTAAACTTCTTTCCTCTAAATTGTCGTTTCTTGAAAATGACTTTACGATTCGTCATCTTCAATAAACACAACAAAAACACGTAAACAAGGGCTGCAAAAGTAAGTATAACAAATACTCGCAACCACACTTGAACAAAACTAACCGCGTGTTTGAAAGCGTGTTGTTAACAAACAGCAGAAACAAAAGAAAGAATACCGACCGTTGCATTCCAAGGAAAGCCAACACACTCGGAAGTAAAAAAAAATCCCTAACGTGCAATGTAGGGGATATAAAGATCTAAAATATATGCAGAAAAGTGGGTGACAAAAAAGTGGGCGTGGCACATAAACACACGTGGGAGGAAAATGCTCTTTAAACGCTCAAAAAGATTTTTTTTTTCAGCAAAATCCTTTTCAGATTACTTAAATAAAACCTTAATCTATCGAAATATGATGAAAACCGAAAATCGATTTTGTTCGACTTGAACCATGGTGTGGTCCCCTTAAGATAATGCCTTCACGATGCATTGTTTTTTTTCCCTTAGAGTGCATTAGTTGCCTCCTTAAAACAGCACTCCGGTCGGTTTGTGGCGCTGTGGATGCAACGCAACTAGGCGGTCGTGGAACACTACTTAAGGTAGTCATGGCTGATCCTTATCATTGTGCTGATTCAATGTGACTGATTTTCAAATAGGTAGTGCTTCACTGCTGGAGAATCCTGTACTATAGGAAGCGAGGGAGAGGGTATTGTTTCGGATGGCCGGTATCCTCTTTCTACAGCACAAATGCACACGTGGTTTAATACGGTTCTTTATTTACATTAAGGTTTGCTTACCTTGAATAGAGCCCACGGGTTGTGGTACAAGCTCCTCACTAATAGTCCTCTGGCAGACAATATTGGTAATCTTGCTATTACAAACTGTAGTCTCGCTATGGTCACTAACCACTTTGCTATGCACTGTCGTAATCTGAGTGGGTCAGTGAGGCCCTCCGGTCAGCAGTGGTCTCCTAAATACCTGCTGTCGAGAGGGCGTTGGCGGCATATTGCTTGTCGGTGTGTCTCTGGCCTATCTGTCCGCCCCCAGTGGTCAGCGCGACAGAATGTCAATCCTAAGAGCACGGGTTCGATTCTTGGCTGGGGAGGAGATTTTCTACGCTCAGGGACTGGGTGCTGTGTTGTACTAATCATCATCGTTGCATCCCCGTCGACGCGCAAGCCGAAGTGGTGTCTAATCGAAGGACTTGCACCCAGCTAACGGTCTACCTGACGGGAGGCTTTAGTCACACGAAATCTACATTTCTTATATGGATGTGGTGTCTGTCCTTTCGGACATGCCCGAAAGAACAGACACCATATCCATATAAGTATATACACTCCTGGAAATTGAAATAAGAACACCGTGAATTCATTGTCCCAGGAAGGGGAAACTTTATTGACACATTCCTGGGGTCAGATACATCACATGATCACACTGACAGAACCACAGGCACATAGACACAGGCAACAGAGCATGCACAATGTCGGCACTAGTACAGTGTATATCCACCTTTCGCAGCAATGCAGGCTGCTATTCTCCCATGGAGACGATCGTAGAGATGCTGGATGTAGTCCTGTGGAACGGCTTGCCATGCCATTTCCACCTGGCGCCTCAGTTGGACCAGCGTTCGTGCTGGACGTGCAGACCGCGTGAGACGACGCTTCATCCAGTCCCAAACATGCTCAATGGGGGACAGATCCGGGGATCTTGCTGGCCAGGGTAGTTGACTTACACCTTATAGAGCACGTTGGGTGGCACGGGATACATGCGGACGTGCATTGTCCTGTTGGAACAGCAAGTTCCCTTGCCGGTCTAGGAATGGTAGAACGATGGGTTCGATGACGGTTTGGATGTACCGTGCACTATTCAGTGTCCCCTCGACGATCACCAGTGGTGTACGGCCAGTGTAGGAGATCGCTCCCCACACCATGATGCCGGGTGTTGGCCCTGTGTGCCTCAGTCGTATGCAGTCCTGATTGTGGCGCTCACCTGCACGGCGCCAAACACGCATACGACCATCATTGGCACCAAGGCAGAAGCGACTCTCATCGCTGAAGACGACACGTCTCCATTCGTCCCTCCATTCACGTCTGTCGCGACACCACTGGAGGCGGGCTGCACGATGTTGGGGCGTGAGCGGAAGACGGCCTAACGGTGTGCGGGACCGTAGCCCAGCTTCATGGAGACGGTTGCGAATGGTCCTCGCCGATACCCCAGGAGCAACAGTGTCCCTAATTTGCTGGGAAGTGGCGGTGCGGTCCCCTACGGCACTGCGTAGGATCCTACGGTCTTGGCGTGCATCCGTGCGTCGCTGCGGTCCGGTCCCACGTCGACGGGTACGTGCACCTTCCGCCGACCACTGGCGACAACATCGATGTACTGTGGAGACCTCACGCCCCACGTGTTGAGCAATTCGGCGGTACGTCCACCCGGCCTCCCGCATGCCCACTATACGCCCTCGCTCAAAGTCCGTCAACTGCACATACAGTTCACGTCCACGCTGTCGTGGCATGCTACCAGTGTTAAAGACTGCGATGGTGCTCCGTATGCCATGGCAAACTGGCTGACACTGACGGCGGCGGTGCACAAATGCTGCGCAGCTAGCGCCATTCGACGGCCAACACCGCGGTTCCTGGTGTGTCCGCTGTGCCGTGCGTGTGATCATTGCTTGTACAGCCCTCTCGCAGTGTCCGGAGCAAGTATGGTGGGTCTGACACACCGGTGTCAATGTGTTCTTTTTTCCATTTCCAGGAGTGTAGTTCTGTCAGTGCCGGTGATGACCTTCCTCTTCTGTGCGCATGCACACATATTACCCAAACTCTTACGGGACTTGGTAAGAATGTCTTCCACGACTAATGAGTGTGTTGGGTAGGGACACAACGAATGAAGTGTGTGGACATATAAGGTGAGAATGTGAGTCTCGCGGGACGCGTACGTGAGAAAGTCTCTGCAGTCATACTATCTTCTGTGCTCTCGGTGGCTCAGATGGATAGAGCGCCTGACATGTAAGCAGGAGATTCCGAGTTCGAGTCCCGGCCGGGGCTCACATTTCCAGCTGTCCCCGTTGATATATATCAACGCCCGCCAGCAACTGAAGGTATTAATATATAATTCTAATTTCGATGTACTGGGAGGTTCCTACCCCATTCTGTGGCATCTAGTAGTCAAGTCTACTAGATGAGTGGCTTGCCAAACGAGTGCTTCTATTATTCGTACATCAGAAATATTTTCATGATTATCAAACCCACTGCAACTATAATTCTTAAAATATGAGCCCTAGTGCGTATCAGTTAAGCTATAATTTATTCTCGCCCTTACTTTTCAATGCAATGGAATGGATAACGCATCTGACTGATAGATAGTGCACATTTCTGATGGACTCACTCCAACCTGGCAAGACCACATTTCCTTCCTGTCGTATATATTTTATCCAAAGCTTGGACAACCGAGCAAGAAAATGGAGGTTATGTTAAAATACCTCGTCAAAATGGCTACCCACAACTCAATAATCAAGACCACTGTTTGTCTCACATATCTCCTCTTTTATTACAATAAATTCTTTCACGCTGATGTTGCAAAATTTCTTGCATTACACTTAAACACAATAGTTAAACAAGGAGTTCTCCACCCAATGGGCATGACATAACATATTCTATGGTCTTGTAATGCTTCTGTCTATTGCTGCAGTGCACTTTCTGGATTGGTAATGAATCTATCGCTACTTCATTATCTCCCACACTATCGTAATCTCATTCATTAGCAACATAACGAATTTACTGACTTTCGTGCTGTACTAGGAAAAATCATGCTTGACCCACTAAATTCGCTACTGTCTCATGCAAATCACACAGACTAAATACACGTAATAAATCACACCGACAGTATAAAACACATCTCTAAATACAAAATGTTTGGTTTTCTACTCGTTCTTCTTTCCCACATCAAACAATAGTCATCCCAGATTCACACGTCACTGACCCACGTATTAATTTTCGTACCACAAACTCTGGAGGATTTATGCACATCTCCTTGTGCAATGCAACCCACATGGAGTTGCCGGGTAGATGGCTTACTCGCCATAATTCGCTCGAATGTATCTCATAATGGAAGTTTTGGTATCTTATTTATTTCACAGACGGATCCTCAACTGAATGCTTGGACAAGGGCTTCTGATTCTTTTTATTGTCTGATAGTCAGGTTGAGACTCACACTGTACTCACCACGTAAAAGTGCTTGTCTCTAATTCAAGTTCTGCACGCGGAAATCTTAATTCTTTTCAACTTAGATTTACACATGAAATTGTTTCATCTTAATACTACCACACGCTAGTATTTCGTCTTATGATTACAACACGTGGTTTCTTTGTCACTTCTGAAGAATCTTATGCTCCCCATGAATTTTTACCTGCCTATCTTTTCCAGAACAATTTACATAAGCCTCCCACCAAAAGTTTCTGGAGAGAGAAACTATTAGTTCATCTACTCCTAAATATTCCACATGCATACCATTTTCATTTTACTTTGTTTTTTCTGGAGCACTCATAAAGCACGTCTTCACACCTCAGCCGCGCGGGATTAGCCGAGCGGTCTAAGGCGCTGCAGTAACGGACTATGCGGCTGGTCCCGGCGGAGGTTCGAGTCCTCCCTCGGGCGTGGGTGTGTGTTTGTTTGTCCTTAGGATAATTTAGGTTAAGTAGTGTGTAAGCTTAGGGACTGATGACCTTAGCAGTTAAGTCCCATAAGATTTCACACACATTTGAACATTTTTTCACATCTCAGGAACCAGCGACAGAGTGCTGAAACGAGGCCGTTCATCCAGTCATCCCTCGCTTCCGCAGAAGTGGGGGAGGACCTGGCCACCGTATTGGTCAGCCACATTCCAGGCCCTCTGGTGCCCTAGTATACATCCTCTCTTTGGTTCGGCCAAAGGTGACCAGAGAACCGTCTCAAAGATGATTGTAGAATCTACCTCCACTGTCTATGGTCAGCAGACGACCAGCCATTCATTCAATTCACAAACATTACAAAACTGGATTCAGGGAACTATTTTAAGAAAGTGCACATCTGAATAATTAAATATACAAATTGCCCTTCCTTTCTACATTGGTATCCGGCTTCGATGTATTAAATAAAATGGTATTATTATACAAAATCGCTGTTCTGATAAGAACAAAGAAATATGTTGTACATCTTTTCTATGTCGGGCAGTACTGCACCCATTCACTACATTTCTGGCCTATCTCGTGACAGCGCTTGATCCAACGCCTACTATCGATCTTCACGCTACAACTTTTCCGACCGGTGTGTTGGCGACAGGTTACGCCAGCCCAGTTGCCATGACGACACGACTTCGCTGGTGGTCGGTGCTCAGTTCGAAGAGGGACTACTCACTGGACACAATTCTACTACATTCAGTGTGACTGCAGGTCGCAGACGTTCTGGACAGCGGTGTGATACCAACCCACCTGCTGCTGTCACACGGTTCGATAACAAGGAATGATGGCCTTGCGGGCCATTTCTTTCCGTAGCCGTGCCCCTTTGGTCGACATCCGCGGCACCCTTACAGTAGAGCGGTACGTTTAGTCATCACAGAATGGCATAAAAGTAGTGTTCGAACGTGCCCACTACTAAGCGTTAAACGCTGTAGCACCGCGCGACCGCTACGGTCGCAGGTTCGAATCCTGCCTCGGTCATGGATGTGTGTGATGTCCTTAGGCTAGTTAGGTTTAAGTAGTTCTAAGTTCTAGGTGACTCATGACCTCAGAAGTTAAATCCCATAGTGCTCAGAGTCGTTTGATAAGAGGTAGCCTAATTTGTTGGTGTACGATATTCTACACTGATTGATAGAGTTGCTGGATGTCCTTTTGAGGAATATCGTGCCTAATTCCGTCCAATTGCAGAGCTAGATCGTCCAACTTCCGAGCATATTTTTGGACCCTGCCCATGATGGTTCATTTTTTCTCTATTGAGGATAGATCCGACGATCTTTTTGGCCAAGGTAGGGCTTGGCAAGAGCGAAGACAAGCAGTGGAAAGTTTCGCCGTGTGTGGGCGGGCATTACCTAGTTAAAATGAAGTCCGGGAGGCTTAGCATAGAAAAAAAGCACTCCATCTTCAGGCCAGAAGTGGCCTACCGGTACCATTCGACCGCCGTATCATCCTCAGTTGAGGATGCGTATAGGAGGGGCATGTGGTCAGAACACCGCTCTCCCGGTCGTTACGATGGCATTCTTGACCGAAGCCGCTACTATTCGCTCGAGTAGCTCCTCAATTGGCATCACGAGGCTGAGCTCACCCCAAAAAATGGCAACAGCGCATGGGAGCCCGGATGGTGACCCATCCAAGTGCCGGCCAAGCCCAACAGCGCTTAACTTCGGCGATTTTACGGAACCGGTGTATCCACTGCGGCAAGGCCGTTGCCAACGCTTATCATGAAGGACAACAAAATGGTGTGCCAGCGCGTTATGTCCGAAGTGTCTACGACGCTGCCGTGTAACGCTCTATATGTAAAGTGGTCGTTGAAGGTCCTAACCAAAGGGGTCACGAGACGAGTGACACATCTTACGAATAAAAATTGACAGTAATTTGCTGTGACTGAATGCAGATCCATCTCAGACAGTTTCCAAATGAACATAGCGAAGGGAATTGCACGTTTAGAACCTTAGCCATCCAGGATTTGTTTGGTTTCGCGACAGGACCGCTGTTGACTTTGACATCGCATCAGTTGGCAAGATCCTTTGGCGCCATGAGATAGAAGGAAAGTTTTTCAAAAATTTGCCCATCGCCGACATTATTTTCGCGTAGATACTCGCTTGGTATTTGTTTTTCTCACGGTTTGCTAGTGTGGCTTTCACGTTTTGGATTATTCTCGGTTTGTCCTTTCGGAGATGTGTACTGTTTTCTCCGCGAACCATTCGGTCCATGTGGCCACTCACTGTCTCTCAGAAACCGATATGCCACGCTCCCTCACCTGAGCAGCGCATTACTAAAGCGTACAGTGGACATTTGGAGACGGATACATAGCAGAAGACTATCGCTCTTGGTAGCACATGAAACTATACATGTTTACTGGGCCAAACACACAGAAACTGGACAGCAGCTGACTGCTTTAACGATTCACAATATGCACTCTTTTAAAGCATTGAGAACACCGATGGCCCAATGACACACTGAACATACAGGTTGTTAGGGATGTAGTTTAGGCCGGCCGGAGTGGCCGTGCGGTTCTAGGCGCTACAGTTTGGAACCGCGAGACCGCTACGGTCGCAGGTTCGAATCCTGCCTCGGGCATGGACGTGTGTGATGTCCTTAGGTTAGTTAGGTTTAATTAGTTATAGGCGACTGATGACCTTAGAAGTTAAGTCGCATAGTGCTCAGAGCCATTTGAACCATTTTTTGTAGTTTAGGCCAGAGGTGGTTCTGGGATGTTTTGGAGATGGTTTTCTTATATTGCACCGTGCACGTGGTCCACGATGATGATTTCAACATACCTCGTGACCAAGAGTTGTCCTTTCTTCTAGTTGTTCACGATACAAGTTTCCATCTTCCAAGATGACACTAGATGTTTTCAAAGGTCGGTAAACATTCGTTCATTGTCTGACGAACGCTCAAATCACCATTTCGCACCGCAACTAACCCGCTAGATTACGCAATCTTAATGCCCTAGAAAGTGTCTGGTGCTATGTGTAACAGCGTGATAAACGTAGCAAACAGCTCCATAGTTCCATAACTCTACGGTATTTAATCATCAATCAGCTGGGTATGGCATACCTGAAGTATTTTTATGACTCTTCCTCCCCAAACTGATGCCATCACCCAGGTAGAGGCGATTTTATTCGATATAAGTATAATGTCTCCTGGTAGTGATTAATATTTTTTGTCTTTTTTGCCTAGCGTGCAGAGATCGTCGTATTATTACTACCAAACGGTTAATCGTGCATTAAAAGAAAGCGGGGACACGGAAATTTATGTAATGAGAAGTTCATGTACAACAGTGAGCAAAACCTAGTCAAACCTATTACGCGACTGGCAGAATAATAGTTTGTACCAAGTAGTCGGGGTCGCCTCTGGGATCAGCATGGCTGCCCCTCTGGTCTCGTGGTATTCTAAGTACGGATGTGATCATCAGAAAGCTACACTCGTCAAAGTCTTGCGCCTGCAGTCTTCGCGCCCGATGTTGAAGTCTTTCTTCTTCCGAAACTAAAAATCGTATGCCTTTGCCGCTTATTACCTGATATCCACTTTCGCTCTACCGAAGAAACGCTCTACGTTCTTCGCTGGTCTATGGTGTAGAAGGAATAATTTCTGCGTCAACTGGGTGAGTGAGATTTTGTAGTTTATCTTCCCTCCACGTTAGTATTTCGTATCCGTCCAATAGAGTGGAGAGAAACAGAAATCCTGACCTCCTTTCCGACAAAATTCGAATGGAAAATTACCAGGTAAGACCAGAGAGTGAAAGACGATACAGTGTGCGAGAAACAGCGCTTTTTTGTGTCCCTCAAAGTCAGGCGACAAAATTTGTGGAGAAATTTGGTTAGAAAATTTCTCGCATCGGAACTACAAAAAAGAGTCTCTCCTTCCATTATTTGAGTCGAGACATGTCCGAGTACGTATTTGGGGAAAAATTATTTGTTTTGTCACATCGTCTCCTGGCGCCGTTGGACAATGCTGAACGGAATGCCTCCATTGATAATGGATACAGAGAATGCTTGACCGCAGTCTGATGGCTCGCAACAGCATAGCAAAAGGATTTTTCTTTCATTCTCGGCTGAGACCACCCACATACTTTACGCAACTCATGGCTATTGTCACCGAGAGAGTCCCCAATGTCAGCTGTTCATACTCTGTCTAGGCAAGGAACTTTATTTATATTTAAAAGAGAGAGGAGAATCTCATGCATTGATCTTCCGCAACTGTTTCTGATCATTATAATCTTGTCGCCCAGTGGCTAACTTGCTATTGTCAGACTGTTAGTGTCTGGGCAAATAATCCAATTTGATTCAAATGCCAGGGGTTTTTGAAGTGTGTGTGCGGAGTCGGCAATTTAAGTGAAGGAAGGTCTATGCTCGACCGATCATTTGATCCTATTCGACACTAGTAGATTAGTTGCTTGGGTCAAATTAGATCCTCTCTTCAGATTGCACAGCACAACAGGCCTACAAAGTGAGGTGTCTCAGTGATTAAGATACTAGAATCGCTTTGAAGAGAAACTCTGACCCATGTGAAGAATGAGTCACGAGGGAACGTGGGAAAAATAAGACATTTTGTAGTTTTTCCAGTGATGATGATTCTTCCATCATTGGCATGAGCGAAAGTGTTGAATATTTGCAACTAGTGACGGTGATAGTCATTCTGCTGATGTGAAAGTAGGATGCTCATCTGATGCTTAATAGTACCCTCAATCAGGATGTTGTCGAAATCTTTGTTGCCATACGATTTTCATTTTCCTCTCAAATTCATTCAGCACTAAGTTTCGGTAAGTCCGTTGAAAATACATATACATATTGATGAAAGTAAACAAAAAATATTTCATACCTCAAAGTAATGTAATTACTGTGTTTCTTGACCATTTTTTTTCGAAAATTGTCCCGTAACTAACATAAAATCAAGGTTAAAAAGTCCGGTCATATCATAACAACTACTTCCCATTGACTAATGTGATGTATATCAGTACCTGTGACTGCCAATAGCTACTCAGTGTGGGTTACATTATTATACTGTGAACAAGACGCCTCATTGGAAACATATTAAGGTAAGCTGCCAGCACTCAGGTACAGTTAGGTCACACAGGCCGAAAGGAGAGGCCAATCCCCTGACGAGTACCCAGAAGGGTCTAGCCACAAGTAACACAGGTCAACGCCGTTTGCTTGACCAGCTTTCCTGGCCGCAGGGCGCCAGTCTTCTTGAAGTAACAGTAGCATCCCGCATAGGGACACCAGCACAAATTATTTTATGACTCAAATGTGGAAGGAGGAGAAATTCTGTTTTTAGCAAGGTCCAGCAAGACGATTATGTGAGAAAAACGTACAAAACAGGCATTTCTTCCCGCGTCAGCTCAGACCATAGAAGATTGTCAGCTGAGTTAGCCCAACTCGAAGTCATTTTTCGTCAGAACGATCAGAGTGAAAGACAGATCGGACCATCATTGCACTGTCGACCAACCATCAATCAGATGAGTGATGATAACAACGAGGTGGTATCTAAATCTACGGCCTTTTTGCCTTATGCAGATAGCTTTTCGAACGGGCTCGGCTGTATTTTGCTAAAACATATGAGAAATGTGTTTTTTGTCCACCATCTAAGATAAGGACCCTTTTAGGATCCGTAAAGGAAGATGTTGGTTTGCGTAAGGCGGATGTCTATCGTATTACAGTTGTAGCATCTTATATACCAGGCAAACTATCAGGACCATGGGGGAGCAGTGTATGTTCATAAACATCACACACGCTTACAACAGCCGAGCGAATCCGCTATTGTAGAACACTGCCTTGACACTGGTCATCCTACAGAATACAACAGCACGGAGATTCTGGTACGCAATTCCAGCTGCTGGGATGTAGTTATCAAGGAAGCAGGTGAGATTAAACTAGCAAGCAACCTTGTAAATAGAGATGCAGATTTTCGTTAATTCTGCGTAGAATCCTGCTCTTTCCCTGATCAAACAACAGAGGGACAATGCTATATCAGCTGTTGTTTATTAATATTCACATCGATAACTTCGGACGTTGATCGGCTTTGGTTGTCTGATGGCGTCTGACTTTACGGTGTACTTGTGTTGTGTGTGTGTGTGTGTGTGTGTGTGTGTGTGTGTGTGTGTGTGTGTGTGTGTCTGCTGTGCACGTCGAGGTTATAAATTTTCTGGCTCAACTCTTTCTCGTGCATTTGTGTCTTGAAAATGACACAGTGTGCACCCGCCGAAATATTGCCGTGTTTTGGATGACGTCATCTGGCTGCATTCCCGTACGTTGTTTGAACATTGTATAAACCGGATTATTTTATTACTCAACTGTAGAACGAGGAGAAGTTCTGTTTTTAGCAAGGTCCAGAAACACGCTTTTATGAGCAAAACGTACAAAACAGGATTTCTTCCCACGTCGCCGGCCGAAGTGGCCGTGCGGTTAAAGGCGCTGCAGTCTGGAACCGCAAGACCGCTACGGTCGCAGGTTCGAATCCTGCCTCGGGCATGGATGTTTGTGATGTCATTAGGTTAGTTAGGTTTAACTAATTCTAAGTTCTAGGGGACTAATGACCTCAGCAGTTGATTCCCATAGTGCTCAGAGCCATTTGAACCATATTCTTCCCACGTCATCTCAGACCATGGAAGTTTGTCAGCTGAGTTAACCCAACTCGAAGTCATTTTTCGTCAGAACGATTAAAGTGAAAGACAGATAGTACCTCATTGCACTGTCGACCAACCATCAATGAGATGAGTGATGATAACAACAATGTGGTATCTAAGTCTACCGTCTTTTGGCCTTATGCAGATGGCTTTTCGAACGGGATCGGCTGTATTTTGCTAAAACATGAGAAATGTGTTTTTTGTCCACCACCTAAGATAAGGACCTTTTTAGGATCCGTAAAGGAAGATGTTGGTTTGCGTAAGGCGGATGTCTATCGTACTGCAGTTGTAGCATCTTTTATACCGGGCAAACTATCAGGACCATAGGGGAGCAGTGTATGTTCATAAGCATCACACACGCTTCAACAGCCAAGCGAATCCACTATTGCAGAACGCTGCCTTGACACTGGTCATCCCACAGAATACAACAACACGGAGATTCTGGCACGCAATTCCAGCTGCTGGGATTTAGTTATCAAGGAAACAGGCGAGATTAAATTAGCAAGCGACGTTATAAACAGAGATGCAGATTTGCGTTAATTCTGCGTATAACCTTGCTCTCTCCTTGGTCAAACAACAGAGGGACAGATATAGTGCTACATCAGCTGTTGATTATTAACATTCACATCGATAACTACGGACGTTGATCGGCTTTGGTTGTCTGGTGGCGCCTGTCTTTACGGTATGTGTGTATGTATGTATGTATGTGTGTGTGTGTGTGTGTGTGTGTGTGTGTGTGTGTGTGTGTGTGTGTCTGTATTTCGATATATGCTGTGCATGTCAGGGTTATAAATTTTCTGGCTCAACTCTTTCTCGAGCATTTGTGTCTTGAAAATGACGTAGTGTGCACCCGCCGAAATATTGTCGGGTTTTGGATGACGTCATTTGGCTGCGTTCCCGTACGTTGTTTGAACATTGTATCAGCCGGAAGGAAATCAAATGTTATGCCATCTGCCACAAAAAATAGCTTATGTCTTGAAATTTTTCCCGTCGTACTGAACACTGGTTGATGTGTCGGGAGAGCATCCGGCTGTCGTTTACCACCACGCTCCGTATTTCACCTGGAGGGTGGCCGGTTGAAATATGGTGCGTGATACTACACGACGACTTGCTGCACCCCCGAAACATCATGGAGCAGGCAAAATGGTACTTGATGACTTCTGTTTGTTGCTGTACTATACATCATCATCATCATCATCATTTATGACTGATTATGCCTTTCAGCGTTCAGTCTGGAGCATAGCCCCCCTTATACAGTTCCTCCATGATCCCCTATTCAGTGCTAACATTGGTGCCTCTTCTGATGTTAAACCTATTACTTCAAAATCATCCTTAACCGAATCCAGGTACCTTCTCCTCGGTTTGCCCCGACTCCTCCTACCCTCTATTGCTGAATCCATGAGTCTCTTGGGTAACCTTGCTTCTCCCATGCGTGTAACATGACCCCACCATCTAAGCCTGTTCGCCCTGACTGCTACTATACAATGTTCTACATATACATCTACATCCATACTCCGCAAGCCACTTGACGGTGTGTGGCGAAGGGTACTTTGAGTACCTCTATCGGTTCTCCCTTCTATTCCAGTCTCTTATTGTTGGTGGAAAGAAAGATTGTCGGTATGCCTCTGTGTGGGCTCTAATCTCTCTGATTTTATCCTCATGGTTTCTTCAAAAATGGTTCAAATGACTCTGAGCACTATGGGACGCAACTGCTGTGGTCATAAGTCCCCTAGAACTTAGAACTACTTAAACCTAACTAACCTAAGGACAGCACACAACACCCAGCCATCACGAGGCAGAGAAAATCCCTGACCCCGCCGGGAATCGAACCCGGGAACCCGGGCGTGGGAAGCGAGAACGCTACCGCACGACCACGAGATGCGGGCACATGGTTTCTTCGCGAGATATACGTAGGAGGGAGCAATATACTGCCTGACTCCACGGTGAAGGTATGTTCTCGAAACTTCAACAAAAGCGTGTACCGAGCTACTGAGCGTCTCGCCTGCAGTGTCTTCCACTGGAGTTTATTTATCATCTCCGTAACGCTTCCTCTGCTTTTTCTACAATAACGACAATGTGCAGTTATAACTGGGATGAGAATATGAACAAACTCTATTTGAATTTAAGCCATTTATCTCCAAACCTTCACTTTAAGTTTGTCCTCATACTTTTATTATTTCCCTTGCGGCTGCGTCACTGCTTCTACATAGCTACGCTCTCCGCCACTCTTTACCGTAACATACTAATTAGATCTCCACACCCGAGTTGCCGCGGTATTAGATGCGCACCTGGCACAGGTTCTTGGCACCTGCGATATGCACCCATTCCACCCACACGCGGTGAAGCCACTCTAATCTCCCGCGGCCCGAATCGAATTGCTCAACTACCCACTTTCTCGGCAATTACATCTGCGCTGCTGAGCGGCGTCTAAAAACGAAAAGGCAGTGCCCTGAAGTATTAGTTGGCCTCGCCTCTAAAAATTTCACACAGCATAACGCGGCCTGTCGCCCGCAGCTGCCGTCATTTGTCTCTTCTGGCCGGGGCAGTCAAACCCCCCCCCCCCCCTAACCCAACCCTTCCCGCCCCTCTTCAGTCCTCACGTTCCTCTTCCATCACCCTCCCCCCCCCCCCCCCTGTCCTCGCCAGAGTCCCTGCTCAGTGTTCCTCAGTGTGTTTGCTGGCGTCGCCTTATCGTGCGGACCGATCTTACTAATGTTTCTCCAATTTATCTTGCTTCTTTCATCACGCTGCGCCCCTCCTGCTTGCCTGGCCTGTAATATCTTCTGTTACAACCGCCAGCCAATAAAAACAGGCGTCGACGACGGGCCCAGTGCCACCGTTGCTCCCCTGTTGTTCCGACTTGTACGTTCTCCAAAAACAACCTTGAGCATTCACGTGGTCGTTGGAGCGTTTCCTCTGCGATAGTTATCCACACTTAATTCTTGGAGATCGGAGACGGCTAGAAGAAAAGATTTTGACATTTAGCCGCCCACCGACGCCACTACTATTGGTCACACAGCATTATCCGGCATTAGACAAGGAGTTTCAATCTGACATTGTTGCAGAAACACATCACATGGATTAAGAAAATCACGGAAAGGATTTGAAACTTACCACTCAACGGTGTCGTAAAAACTGATGTATGTGCTGTAAGGTATACAGGACAAACCAGCAGAACATTTGACACACGGTACAAATAACATATCAGAGCATGGAAATATGCAACGAGCCACTCAACTTTAGCAGGACATTTGAGAGAAAATAATCACAAATTTACAACAAGAGAAAATGATACGAAAATAATTAGAATAAATAATGAAAGACATCTAACATTACAAGAAAATTATCATATATATACAAAACAAAGGCTGAAAAGAAATAACTACTAAATGACCAAGTAAATATCACTAACAACTCACTGTTTACACTGATTGGTCATATAATAGGCAGAAATCCCAACAAATGATTACACATCTGATTCCTCTCATAAGTATATAAAGGGAAAAAAAATCTGTCTCCCTCTCTAATACACACACACACACACACACACACACACACACACACACACACACATTCACAAAACAACTGAATGCAGAGAACTGAGGATGTTGGTAACACTTAGGAAAACAAGTGTAACTCTGTATTAAAAAGATGGCAGTTACACTGATGTGAACGTAAACAGTGAACTGAAAGTGAACTGTAAGATGTCCACCTGGTTGCCAGATGAGGAAAAGCAGTTTGCTTAGAAGCATTGAATTAAAAGTTACCTGTAAGTACCTCTCCATTTCATAAAAAACGTTAAGGAACTGTTTTTAAATCTATAAACTAGATGTGAAACCATAACCAATGTGTAAAAATGGACAAATCATGTAACATTTCAGGACATCCACTCAAGATGCCTTGTAAAAAAGCCGAAACGCGTCTGGGTGCATAAATAAAAATAAAACTTTCAATGTGCAGCATGCAAAAAGGGCATTTTCTTTGAAACAACTGCAACTGATGTATCATCTCGCTCAGTCTTTCGTAGCAGGCAACGCAGATCACAATGTCTTGTGGTTAAGGCAGTACTCGCCAAACCTTTTTGCTCAAGAGCCAATATCTATTTGCGTGGAGACATCTTGAGCCGCGTATGTTATTAGTTATGAAACCCCAATAGAGTTGCAACAGTAATAGTGCGATAAGATGGCCACCGGCCTCCCTGGCGCCAGGTTCTAAGCGTCCAAAGTCGGCACCATTCGAAACACTGCTTGTCGACTGTTCTCTATTTCAGTCTGCTGCCACTCTTAGTGACCACAAAGTAGTGTCACTGCGATTTCCTGACGAAGTGTTTCTGTGTGAACGGATTATCAATTGTTTACTTATATGTAAACGCATTACGCAATACAAGGCCCAGTCAGAAATGTTTACTAAATGTTTTGAATGTCATTTTTCTTCTAGTCACAGTGTTGCACTACAACAGCGTTAGTATAATATCGTATTCCTTGCTACAGACATGTACAGCATTTGAAGATGACTGTCTCTGCATGCACATTCACGAATGCATATTACGTACGTGTAAAAAATTTATGTCATAGCAGCTGACCGGTGTGAGTCGCTCACGCCTCTGAATTGTCGAGTACTGGAAGATAAACACTGTAACATTACCCATATCACATCTTCTAAGCCCGCAACAGCCGCGCTACTTACCCCTCTACCCTTGAGGGATGGAAATGCCGTGTGGCTAGGGCCTCCCGTCGGGTAGAGCGTTCGCCTGGTGCAAGTCTTTCGAGTTGACGCCAGTTGAATGTCGATGGGGAGAAAATCTCCGACCCAGCCGGGAATTGAACCCGGGCCGTTAGGTACGACATTCCGTCGCGCTGACCACTCAGCTACCAGGAGCGGACATTCTTGAGGTAAGCGTCCAACTTTAGTTAGCTCACGGTCGAATTTACCAACGTCAACTAAAATTAAGTACGTCTTAAAACGACACAGTCCCTCAAAGAATTTTTAAGGTACGGATCAGGAAAGCTGTACTGTTAAGAGGCACTTAACATTAGTTGACGTTTTTGATTTCGGCTGTTCGTTGCTAACTGAAGAATACTACAAAATACGGCCTAGAACCGCAGGTCTCACAAGCAGTTGATTCGGGCCGTTTCACATCCTTACAAATTATCACAGCCAGGTATTCGTATGAGTTAACCGATCCCAGCAGTGACTCGTTGATATTATAGTCATGGCCTATTGCGTATTTTCACTTTGCATATAAAGCAAATAGCCACACCGCTTTGAAATGTTATGATGATCCGACTGAATGTTGGTGCAGCTTTTTAAGGCTGTTTTTCATTACAGACAACTGCATCATCAGCGAAAAATGTGAAATTATTATATCGGCGCACACTCCGCGGTAGAGTGAAAATTTCATTCTGGGAACATCCCCCAGACTGTGGCTAAGCCATATCTCCGCAATATCCTTTCCTTCAGGAGTGCTAGTTCTGCATGGTTCGCAGGAGAGTTTCTGTGAAGTTTGGGAGGTAGGAGACGAGGTACTGGCGGAATTGAAGCTGTGAGGACGGGTCGTGAGTCGTGCTAGAGCACTTGCCCGCGAGAAGCAAAGGTCCCGAGTTCGAGTCTCGGTCTGGCACACAGTTTCAATCTGCCAGGAAATTTCATATCATCGCACATTACGCGGTAGAGTGAAAATTACGCAGTTTTCATCTGCCAGGGAGTTTCATATCAGCGCACACTACGCGGTAGAGTGAAAATTACACAGTTTTCTTCTGCCAAGAAGTTTCATAAGCGGACACTCCGCGGTAGAGTGAAAATTTCATTCTGGATTATTTAAATTGTTTGCAATATCATTAAATACATTTACAACAGTTTTCACTCAGATTTGATTTGTTGTCTTTCCCCTTCTGCTAATTAAGAACATGAAATTGTCCTTTGATCTCAAGTACTTAACAGTTTTTGAATGACATTCGCATAAAAAGACCATGATCCGTTTCCATCCGTCAGAGCTACTAATGCAAACTTATTTCAAACCTTCAGATTTAGACGCATTGAAGTCTTCATTTTGAAAATATTTATTCAGTTTACCATAAGTACACCTCGTCAGCTTTTCCCTTCTGATTATTTATTTTTCTGTAGCTGTTATCTTCCCCTGATAGAAATACAAAAACTGACTAAATGGTTCCGTGGTTCCATTGTCAATATCAATTATTTCGTTTTCAGTATGTCGATTAGGACAGTTTAAGGATCTCGAAACTTCCCAGTTTAAGGATCTCGAAACTTCCTCCATTTAGATCAGTCGTAACGAACTGATATCATTTGCACAGCATTTGCTGCCATGATAAAATGCAAAAAGCTATAGCTTTTTACCGGATCGGAAATCGAATCAGGATCTCTGACTTTCTTCGGCGTTGGGCTACCATTTACGCCATTGGGGGATTCATCACGGTAAGACTGTGACGAACTAAAACATTCTTTCGGTCAGTGAAATGAGCACGGACGTTGTCGTAATAAGTAAGGCACTATGGGCCTCTGAGATCGAATGCTAATCTGGCGCTCACGTTTCCCCATTAACAAACAGTAAATTAAGGAAGCATTAAAATGCTCATACAGTTTTTTCTCTGTTAATCGTCATTGTGGCATCTTCCATTTTAAAAGATGAAACGTGATGGCTACGCAACGTCCGTTTTAGTTTTATTTTCTTCGTGATGCCCCTATTCTCAATCATTTCTATTACACTATATTAATTACGCATATACAACACTTTTATTATTCAAATAATGCTGAGTATCTTAGGCTAGGAAGAATGTGTCATTCTGTAACACACTCTCACGCTTAGTTACATAACTTTAAATTCGCACTTTATTCCCATCATCATTTCTTCCTTCGCTGTATATTGTAACACTAAAGTCACCTATCGCTGTGTGATGTTTATTGTTCGTTTCTGTATGTATGTTAACTGTGCTGGAGGAGAATACACGGTTTGTCAGCTCAATAATAAAGCTTCAGATTGTATTGACGAAGACGAGTAAATAGAGATGTGCGTTTCTGTTCTCAGTGGCTGGTTGCAGGATTCTCTGTGTATGGGAAATTTATATAAACTGCTGTTTTATTCAGTCTTCCACTCTACTACATTGGCCAGACATGAACCGATGGCCTGTAAGTTTGCCACCCTTGTGACATTTACACACGACCAAGTCCTGCCACATTCAGAAAGCAGCTGCCGGTGACGCAAACGACGCAACAATGTTACTTGAAATTCTGAGCTGTCACTCTCAGACAGATGTTGTAGACACCGATCGCATCTACCTGCCGGTAACATGACTACAATCGGAAGTAAATTAAGCTGCCCAGGATGTAAGATAAACATCTACTTGTGAGTACTTATTAACGTGTGCTGAAAACGCCTTCATTGAGCGCATCTGTCGGAATCGACGAGTATGAAATACACAAGGTAAAGTTGATGGGCCCTGATATATCAGAGAATACCGCACAGGCAAGAGATACGGATTCACATTTTACTCGCCTGACGGAGTGATTAGAAAGATCTATCAAAATGTCAAATCAATAAGTAAATCTGGGATAGTATCACAATAGGGGAACGATTTATTGTGAATGATAATTATGAATGTAGTTTAGTGAGTCAAATAAAAAATGTGTTGTGCGTTGGCAGGAGAGCCAACACCGGTATGAGAGGAAGCCGAAAGGCACGCGTTTTAGCTCACGCAGGCTGGCGTGAGGTCTGGAACAGGACAAGGAAATTAGACTTTAGCAAAAAACGTACGTAGCTGCTGGAATACTTAACTTTAATCCATAAATGGTGAACATCACTCTTGACGGTACATTATTCATAATCTCAATAGTGACTGGTAAGCGCCTTGCTAGGTCGTCGCAAATGACGTAGCTGAAGGCTATGCTAACTATCGTTTCGGCAAATGAGAGCGTATTTTGTCAGTGAACCATCGCTAGTAAAGTCGGTTGTACCACTGGGGCGAGTGCTAGGAAGTCTCTCTAGACCTGCCGTGTGACGGCGCTCGGTCTGCAATCACTGATAGTGGCGACACGCGGGTCCGACGTATACTAACATACCGCGGCCGATTTAAAGGCTACCACCTAGCAAGTGTGGTGTCTGGCGGTGATACCACAAAATGAAATGTGGTTACAGTTTTTAGTTATGGATCATCGTTGAATGATACGAGTAGGGGTATTACTAAATCATTTAATAGTATTAAGATAATTATTTAATATTCCACCGAATTTGCTCATGAAAACCTCGCTGTAATGTCGATAGTTCCAAGTGCCTCAAAAAAACGACAACGTATTTTAATGATAATATGAATACATTCAGATTTTAGATGATTGACTCCAAACCAACTTTACATCTTTCTTAATCCTTTTTTTTAGCAATAGAGTGTCCATGCGATGTTCCGAAGGATGCACTACATCCATCACAACGTCAGACTGCCAACGTTGCTAGAGATTGTTGATGTATCATTTCGGTTTCGAGTGATTATTATTTTAATAGTGGGTGGAGCAGTGATGGCGACGATTTAAGCGATCCAATTTTCGGGAACAACGATAGAATGTGAAATTTTGCGTGAAAATGAATGAAACATTTACGGAAAACACTTGGTTTATGGAGTGGACACTGTATCGAACTCAGTGTTACGTATGGTTCTCCCAACTAAAAAGTGTTTATTGGTAATCGGAATACGGCCCTCGACGAGGATGACCTTCAGTCCGAATACAGAAAATCAAGGACACAATGCACACTAACCATCGTTTGACACAGAATTTGGTTCGTATAATATTTAAACTGAGGAACTGAACGTGCACCGAGCTATTCCAAGTATGTGTATCTTTTGCTGACTGGAAATTAGAAGGAACTTGGTGTGAACCTTTACTCCTTGAATAAACTCACAATGTAATCATCATCACAGAGGGTTCACAAATTATCTCCACTACCAAAAACATCACTATTACCTTTATCCACTGTCTGTAAGATGCTGACAGTTCTATTTTTGATGACAACAACTTGTTCATGTGAAATTCCTTCGTCAGGGTCAAGGAGTCAACGTTCATTACTATGCAGAAATTCTGAAAAGGTTGAGCGGGAAAATTCTGAAAAAGAACCTGCTGTTTTGGAAAGGTAAGTCATGCATCTCCCCCTCTCCATAATAAAATGCTTGTCAGCTTGTCAGTTCGTCAGTTATGTGCCAAAAACAAGATCGATATCCTGACCCAGTCTTCCTGCTCACTCTCGAATCAAATTCACAGCTGAGAGAAAGCCGTTTCGATCCCATTGATTACATTTAGGAGATTTCGTAACGGCCACTGAAACATATTATAAAGGAAGCTTCCCAGTACCGTGTGGTGAAATGGAAATACCACTGGGAAAATTGTGTGAACAGACGAGAGAAGTACTATGCAGGTCAGCCTGTCATCACAATCGGATTTTTTGCACTCAAATTCATAGACTTCGTCAACACAACGACACTAGCTGAGAGAAGCTGATGAGCTCAGCAAGAACACCACGCTCCGTACAAATGTTTTTCCGCAGAACTATCACAGTTGCTCGAACTCCGTAACAATTACTTCCAAATTATACACAACTCTTGTTTGTTAACGAGACAATTAAAAGAGCTAACATATCTCTAAACAGTACTAAATGTAGGGTAATAAAACCTGAGATTAAGGAGTCCTTTATTTCTTAGCTGTAAAGCCAAATCAATATGTCTCAGGTACATTTACATGAATCATCTAAAATTCATACTTAAGAATTCGACTCAGGGCTACTTCTGTATCGTTCCACTCTCGAACAATAAACGAGAAAATCCACAGTTAAACCATACCGTGAGAACTCTGATTTTTCCTACTTCATCACGCTTGTGTAGATGAGAATCAACCAAATACTTCTTCACGTCACAGTTCCAGCTCAGGTAGTATCCGTCACTTTATGCACCCTATTTTGCACTATAAAATGAAATAAATAGCAAGTCCGGTGTAGCTAAAGCGAATTGGCTGGAAGGAAAATGTGAAGAAATCGAAAAACAAATGGCCTTCGGAAGGCAGATTTAGCATATAGAAAAGCCAAAGACAATCTCCTCTGAAATCAAAGACTAAGGTGTCAACATTAACAGTGCAAGAGGGATTCAACTTGCAGAGGAAAACGCTGATAATTGGAAAGAGTACATTGAAGGCTTCTACGAGAGAAAAGACTTGTCTGATGGCGTGATGGAAGGAGAAATAGAAGTCAGTATGGAAAACATAGATGATCCAGTATTAGAATCAGAGTTTAATACAACTTTGTAAGGCTTCCTTGCAATGAGTAAACAAGAGGCATATGAAATTCCGTCGGAATTTCTAAAATCATTGGGGAAAGTTTCAAACAAACGGCTATCCTATTTTGCATGTAAAATCTATGATAGTGGAGATGTACTATCAGACTTTTGGGACTAAAAAAAATCAGAACGCATTTCTAGGATTTGTTGGCCCATAAAAATCATTCGAGAATGTAAAATTGTGCAAAATTTACCGAGTTCTCTCAAAGACAGGTGTAAGCTACATGACAAGACAGGTAATATACAATATGTACGAAACCCAAGAGGCAACAATAAGAATAGAAGAACAAACCGAAGTACTCGGATTGAAATGACTTAAGACAGTGACCCAGTCTTTCGCCAATACATCTACGTCTACATCTATATCTACATCGAAATCTGCAAATCACACTTAAGTGCCTGGTAGGGGGTTCATCGAACAACCTTCACAATAATTATCTATTATTCCAATCTCGAACAGCGCGTGGAACAAACGAACATCTATATGTTGCCGTGCGTGCTCTGATTTCCCTTATTTTATTACGATGATCTTTTCTCCCTATGTAGGACGGCGTCAATAAAACCTACTTCCCCATCTGTACATTATCTGATCAGAAGTATCCGGACACCCCTATGTAATGTGGAACGACCACTAGACGTCACGTGGGGCGATCCCGCCAGTGTAAAAGGAGGCTGGAGATTACTGTGTTGTCGTTCGAGGATTAATGACAGCACAATGGATTGTCCAGGAGAGCTCAGCGACTTCGAATGTGGACTAGTCACTGCGCATCACCTGTGTAACAAATTCATCAAGGGCATCACAAACCTTCTACAGTTGCCCAGGTCAACAGTTCATGGTGTGATTGCGAATTGGAAACGCAAAGGAACAATCATCACTATACCAAGACCATGTGTATGATTTTTACTAATCGACAGGGGCTGTCGAAAATTATGGAGAGTGGCTATGAAAAATTGCACGAAATCAGCGGAAGAAATCACTTGTGATTTCCAAAGTAGTCTACTACCGGCAATCCAGCGCGAGCAGTAACTGTGCAAAGAGCGTTAAAAAGAATGGTGTGCAATGATCGAGCAGCTCATAATCCATACATTTCCGTAGACATTGCTAAAGCCGTCGCCACACGGATCGTGCATCTGAACGTTGAGGGTTGAGCGTGCCGAGTTTCTGACTTCATAGCGTGGAATGGCACGTTCGGGAGTCTTTCCGAACGTGCAGAGCAATATCTAGCATGTCAGAGATCCTGACGGTGCGTCTAAGCGTTGACCAATCAGATGGCACAACGCCACCTACGTCACATGCACGCCATCTCCCTTCAGCATTGGGCTGTGAGGAGCCATATAGGCATTCATTTAGAGCCTACACGTATATATGTAGTTTCTGAGCACCAGAAAATCGAGAATCATTCGAAAACCTGTTGTTAACTGCGTGATTCGTTGCAATAAAATAATGAGAGACATAATACTCGTGGCAGAAGGATTATTGTAACTTGCGTATTATGAGAGTATTTCGTTTGAAGGTAGCGACACACTGAGGATCCACGAAATCACATTGTTCTTGGTACAATTTGTTATAATTAAATTTCAGTTAGTAACATAGCTACCATTAAAGCTTTTAGCAAGAGGTAAGATCTTATAAGAGGGCACAAAATGAATTGTTGTTACTTTAGCGTAGTGGGTAGTGTTGATGATTCAAGACATCATATGCGATCTGATACGATGGTTCCCATCTCGTTAAGTCTAACTATTTTTTTTTTCATAATATTCGCGTATACAATAGGTTCTGATGATTTATTGTTAGTTTAATATAAGTATATACTACAATATTTGATGTTATGTAAATATAAGTTCACCTTGTTTTGAGGAGTGAGTTTGTTCGATTGGCTTAATCTACAGCACAGTTTGCGCTACTTTTATAAATATATTTTGTTCCTTTTTCTTTTGAGATTCGCGATTTACATGTTTTAAAGTTTCTGCTACTGGGTAGGAACAGTGATCAAGTAAGAATGACTTTAGGGTTTTACTAAAATGTGGGGAAGATAAAATAGTGTTTATCTTATGTGGAGAACTATTGCAAATTTGTGTCCCACTGTTTGTAATGGAACTTTTATAAGCCTGTGTCCTTATTGATTGGACATGATACTTTCATTTTTATCTTAAAACATGTACATCGATGTTAAAGTTTTTATTTGTGTATATTACATATAGAACAACGTGACTAGGATATGGACGGCCGGTGTGGCTGTGCGGTTCTCGGCGCTTCAGTCTGGAACCGCGAGACCGCTGCGGTCGCAGGTTCGAATCCTGCCTCGGGCATGGATGTGTGTGATGTCCTTAGGTTAGTTAGGTTTAAGTAGTTTTAAGTTCTAGGGGACTGATGACCTCAGATGTTAGGTCCCAATGCGCTCAGAGCCATTAGAACCATTTTTTTGACTAGGATATGAGCAATGGAGGAAATGTGCATTTTAATAGAGCTAACGTGGAAATTTTACGCAGCCCGTTTAGTAAACAGTGTGATTTACGAAATAGAAACATCCCACAACTGCAGGTGGAGTGCGTTGCGATCGCGTATTCAACGTTGGGGCCCACGTACCGTATGCACGAGTCACATCGTCCCTGAGCGTTCAGCAGCATGTTGAACTTCGCACGCTCAACGTTAACGTTCGACAGCACGGTCCGTGTGCCGACGGCTTAAGCGAAGTTGAGGTGGTAGAAAGGGCGACGCCGCTGGGCAGTGGATGATTGGAAGCAAGTAATTTGGAGTGATGAATCACGATATGTCCTGTGGCAATCTGATGGAGGCGTTTGGATTTGGCGAATGCCTGGAAAACGTTGCCTGCCAACAGTCAAGTACCGAAGACGTGATGTTAAGGTGTGTTGACGTTCTCGTGGTTAGGATGTGGTCTCCCTATGGAACTTAAAAAACACTAAGCGCGAGAGGTAATGAACAGGATTTACAGTGTTGTGAACTCTGTATTCGAAGATGATGATTGTGTTAGCATGACATTGCACCCAGCCCTAAACCAGCATCCGTGAAGCAATGGTTTGTAGACATTAATATTCCTGAAATGGAACGTCCTGACCGAGTCCCTAAACCCAACAGAACCGCTTTGGGATGAGGGAGAACGTCGAATTCTTTCCAGGCGCCAGCGTCCAACGTCACTACATTGTCTAGTTTCGGCTATGGAGGAAGAATGGGCTGTTACTCTTCCACAGACGCTCAGACACCTCAGTGAAAGTCTCTTCAGCAGAGTTCAAGCTGTCATAAAGGCGCCAATGTGTTTCTGGTTACTTTTGACATATAGTGTTTGTTGAAGAAACACTGATGGAAATAAAATTTCAAGAGTGGGATTAGAACTGAGGCTGAAAGGATATGAATGATAAGATTCACTAATGATCTTGATATACTCGTGTAGTTTTTCCAATGTAAGTTTGGCTTACTCTCTATTGAAACTTCCTGGCAGATTAAAACTGTGTGCCCGACCGAGACTCGAACTCGGGACCTTTGCCTTTCGCGGGCAAGTGCTCTACCATCTGAGCTACCGAAGTACGACTCACGCCCGGTCTCACAGCTTTACTTCTGCCAGTATCTCGTCTCCTACCTTCCAAACTTTACAGAAGCTCTTCTGCGAACCTTGCAGAACTAGCACTCCTGAAAGAAAGGATACTGCGGAGACATGGCTTTGCCACAGCCTGGACACACAGTTTTAATCTGCCAGGAAGTTTCATATCAGCGCACACTCCGCTGCAGAGTGAAAATCTCATTTTGGAAACTTACTCTCTATTGTTCGATAGAATGGTAAGTCGTCCGCGAAAGCCAGAAACTTCACCATGATTCTCTGCTCTTTTTTAATCCCAAGCTGAATTCATTTTATTTCCTTTTCCCATGTCCTCACAATTTTTTCCTATTCCGCTATACCTGTGTACTAAGTTTGCATCTTGAGAAGACGGTATGAAAATGCAGGAGAACCAAAGAACGACCGACAGTCTGTACATGCTGTGGCGTCGTCTTTCCCACACTATTGACTTAAGTGTTGCCTGTAGTGTATGCAGATCTTTTTGCATCGTCAGCTCGGTGTCTTCTGTTGCTGCTTAAGTTGATGGCATGTAGAGGTTAGACACTGTAGAGGAAGAGAGAGACTGGAATATATTCAACAAATAATTGATGACGTGGGTGCATGCGCTGCGAGCGTTGTGAGACTGTAAGGAAATGTTCGCGATGTATTCACTCGTGTGCTATTCTGGCAGCTCAAAAAAAATTAATAAATAAATAAAATAAATAAAAATAAAAATTTAAAAAAGTAGTAGTTTCAGTTTCCCCACTCTCGACATTATGAAAGGTAACTAACTCTCTGTGAAATTCTGAACTATATTTTTTCTGTTCAAATAACTATTGCCAAAGTTAATACTATAGAACGTTCGTTGATAATTAGTAAACTACCCGTAGTCACAACATTCCCGTTTGTGTTGAATGGAATGAACATTCTAATGAATACAGAATATGGTGATACGTGGCCCCTTTAATACGACCTTGCACAATCCATACCAAAACTATTCTCAGGACGGGAAAGGGGATGGCGAATCGTAGTTGGTAGTCGTACTTTGATTTACACATAATTAATTTACTAACATAAAGTTCCTGCAGATCATTCCCCACAATCTTCACTACAAGCAGCAGTTTCTTAGTGTAAGTTCTTATTAAAACAAAACAAGTATAACCATGAAATGCATGTAAAAACAGTTCAGAAACAACTATGCAAACACTACAGCCGTCGCTTTGCCACACTTAACAAAAGCTTACAACTATCGGTACAGTTCCTATCAGAGTGGGCCAGTCGCTTAATTGCATTTAAATACTACACGGCCCAAACAACATTCAAATCTTACGTCGTTAATGACGATTCACTAGAACATAGATATGTAACAGAAGCGAGAAAGATTGCCATGAAACAAACCCAGATTACACATAGTTGCAGGTATTTCTCTATGGAACTCCAAAAAAATTTGTTTGTACACCAGAAAATCACAAATTACAAAACCCGCTTTACCCGCCTTGGCGGAAGGAAAAGATATACTAATCTTTTGTATGGGGTCTTTGCTCAAAGCAATCCAGCCGTGGCAGGGTTACGTAAACACAGCAGGACCTAGGCTGTGGGTTACACCTCACTCCCCGCCAAGGCGTTGGCGATTACAGCAACTTTTGACAAATACAAGACAATTGCAACTCTCTGAAACACACACAAAATACAGGGCAGAATCCTTGCATCAGGCATACGTGCATCAGTCTACAACATGATCCGTCCACAGCAATTACTGCACTTTAAATTGAAACCATTCGAAGACGGCTCACCAATAATAATAATATTACTTAGGTGCAGCTTTCAGTCACTTAATACAGTTATAACTAAAACTTCACCGCGAAGGTAACATTTAACAAGATCACACGGAGCTCATCCACATACTTTTCTATTAACGGCTGTGTAAGTTCCACAATTATCTAGCTAATGAAACACCTCTCAACGCATAGCTCAGCCAACTCCAACGGCCAACTTACTTGATGTTTGCACACAGCACAACTCAGCGGCTCAAACAGCTTAACCACATACCTTCAGGGACCTTTCCCTTGAAAGAAATCACGAAACTTGGATCTGCGAGGTGCCCCAAAACACAGACTTGCCGACCAATACAACTACGCGGTATATCACCCTGATGCGCCACACCCGGTCGCAGTCGACACTCCTTTCTCCGGAGACGTCCCACGTCTCTCCATGTTCTCCTTTTGAAAACTAAAGGCCGCGTCTTGAAGCCCGCCAGCCCGTAATAAAGCCACACGGAATGCAAAGATCTCATATACTCTCCACAATCGATCGCAACGATATAACGAGCGTATCCGGTGCTGGCGCTTTCCGCCACGGCTCATATGGACTGAGTGCAAACCGAAGAAAGAGGAAAGTCATAAAGAGTAGCAGAAATAAGATTCACGATGAACGTAGCATTTCACCACAGTAAAAACAAAAGTAATACCGTGGCCGACTAATAAGCGGTAGCTTCATGTTACGTATCCCTAATAAACAATTACTGATTGTAATCTTTTCTAAAAACGTAACTTTCTGTCTTCAAGACCTTAGATTTGCTTGATACAGAATAACGCGTGTATAAAGCTGAAAAATGAGGTAGAAGTAAAACACTGTTGTTGACTTAACAATCGTCCGTACATCCTGCTTAGCCCACTCCTCAGCCAATCTTGAAGTAACATATTGGGGACACAAAGCAGTAACTGCAGATCTCTAGGATACTGGCCTAAGAAGACTAGCTTTTTTGAACTTACGTCCGCCGACAATGTTTCCCTCAGTTCACACCAGTACAGCTTCACAGTTCAATGACATTTCAATTCGAATGTAATGTTCTGACACAAAATTCACTGATAACATGGTGCGCTGATTATACGTCAAAAGAAAATTTCAACTCATAGATAGGGAATCTAGATATCCAGACGGAATACACTCATATAACTGGGAGAGATGTGGCTACAAATATCATCGATATTTACAAAATAGGTTTGCTGGGTGTAGAAACATTGATGGTTGAACATCGATAACGAAGTCACTGAAATTTTTCAACGTCGTAATTACAAAGATAATTTCGTTCCTCGATTTATAAAAATAAGAAAAATAGTACAATAAAAATAAAGATAAATCGAGCCATTGCCGCTGATGCGTTTTGTCTTTTGAGAAAATCGTTTCCTGGCTGTGCCTAGTAAGGATAGAAAAGCAACACACTGTTAGCAGCTTTTCATACGTGACTACGGGTAGTTTACTAACTATCAACGAACATTCTATAGTATTAACTTTGGCAATAGTTATTTGAACAGAAAAAATATAGTTCAGAATTTTACAGAGAGTTAGTTACCTTTCATAATGTCGAGAGTGTGGAAACTGAAACTACAACTTTTTTTTAAATTTTTATTTTTATTTTTTTATTTTTATTTATTTATTTATTTATTTATTTATTTATTTTTTTGAGCTGCCAGAATAGCACGCGAGTGAATACATCGCGAACATTTTCTTACAGTCTCACAACGCTCGCAGCGCATGCACCCACGTCATCAATTATTTGTTGAACATATTCCAGTCTCTCTCTTCCTCTACAGCGTCTAACCTCTACATGCCATCAACTCAAGCAGCAACAGAAGACACCGAGCTGGCGATGCAAAAGGATCTGCATACACTACAGGCAACACTTATTTTTATTTATTTATTTATTTATTTATTTATTTTATTTATTTATTTTTTTTTTTGAGCTGCCAGAATAGCACGCGAGTGAATACATCGCGAACATTTTCTTACAGTCTCACAACGCTCGCAGCGCATGCACCCACGTGCATACAAAGTAAAATCTCCTACAAATTTTACATATTCACAAACACCTTTACCTTTAACCCAAATGAATACAGACTCATTTACAGATACTTTTCTTTTATTACAAGTATACAATGACAAAGCAGAGGTAGACATATATGCAGATTTACCAAAGTCTCTATTTGCAAGTTCTGCTATGTGGTAGGTACGGTAAGCAATAATGTCTCTGTCTACAAAACTTTCAAGTCCTCCTACAATAGTGTGGGAAAGACGACGCCAGAGCATGTACGAACTGTCGGCCGTTCTCTGATTCTCCTGCATTTTCATACCGTCTTCTCAAGATGCAAACTTAGTATACAGGTATAGCAGAGTAGGAAAAAATTGTGAGGACATGGGAAAAGGAAATAAAATGAATTCAGCTTGGGATTAAAAAAGAGCAGAGAATCAGGGTGAAGTTTCTGGCTTTTGCGGACGATCTTGCCATTCTAACGAACAATAGAGAGTAAGCCAAACTTACATTGGAAAAACTACACGAAATCTCACAGAAAACTGGGCCACAAATCTCTTACGAGAAAACACACTATATGGAAAACAAACACGTAGATAATCTCCCCATTACTACGAAATACGGGAAAGTGGCACAAGTTGCTCACTTCAGATATCTGAGGGAGATAATCCAACCGCCAGATCTGAACTCAATAGCCAATAAAGATAGACTCTCCAGATAGACTACCAGAAGCACCTTATGCTGCAGAAACTACAATGATTCATGGTCATACGAAGATCAGAGAGATTTAAAAGCAGGAAAGAAAAATTTTGAGAAAAATATGTGGACCATTGTGTCGGGAAGGAATTTGGATGAAGAGGCCAACTAGAGAGATTTACAAACAAATAGGAAAAATAACAGATACCATTAGAAAGAGGTGGATGAAATTTTATGGACATATCAGCAGGATGAATAGAAGCAGGCTCACAAGGCAAATCTTTGAGATAGTAAACAAGAGCAAAAACAAGACAAAGTGGATCACTGAAACAGAAGAAGACATTAAAGAACTGGGGATCACACAAGACAACATAAACAATAGAGAAAAGTTTAGAAACATCATAAAGAAACACACATTTAAACAAGAACACACGGAGAACAGAACGGGAAAAAGATGGTCGGAAGAACACAAGAGAGAACACAGTGAACGTATGAAGAGAATTTGGGAAGAACGAAGAAAGAAGAAGAAATCATGACTACTCAAGTTGAATCGCTCTCTTAAAAGGGAATAATCGAAAATAATAATAATAATAGTAGAGTACAGATGCTTGATAGTAGCGTAGTTTTTGGGCCATACCACAGATTCACATGTATGAAGTCAAGTAAAGCGATTAGTTCTGGTTAGTGTCATGTGATGATCCCCAGCTTATCACTTTGTTCACCATAGGCCGCACATTAGTGAAAACGTTCGTCAAATAAGATTTTTTGCGTGAGGTTTCTTTAGCCATTTTTTTCTTGTGGTGTTAAGAATGAATAAATCTATTGTTATTTAGACCACAACTTCTCCCAGTGTTCTGATTAACATTACCTTTGCCATTTTTTTTATTAAAGTCTCTATTACAATTGGATGTAGGAAGCTTGCACAGGTTGTCTGAAACCTTCTGGGTCAAACTGAAAGAAGTGATAGTAGGTCCACAACTGATTGTATTAAAATAGCGAACCAATGGTCGGAAAAGCATATTAATTGTGTTTAGACATGTATAGCGTACACCACATAACAACAACGTGGATCACAGTAGCTGTTCAAAGCGACAATGGCCAGTCTCAATGCATGCATGCCAACGGCGCAGGCCTCTCTCTCAAAAATTCTTGGTGCCAATTGTACCAGTAGACAGGCAGCCTGCACCCTAGCAAGCAAGTCTTCATCCGTTTCTATGGGGGTTTCGTGCACCGAAGTTTTGACGTAACCCCAGCAAATAAACTAGGTGTGAGATCCGGCGGTACTGCTTGTTCCGGCGTAACGACAAGCGACGGCACGGGGATGAAGAGGGTTACAGCATAGAGGGCTATGAGATGACGTCAGGCAATAGCACACTGGTTAGGACGCCACCACGACAGGAGCGGCCTCTAGAAGAGAATATAAGCGCCGCTCCAGCCAGACTCGGCCGGACAGATAGAAGGACAGTAGAAGACGTTCTCTAGCACAGGCACCAGTAGTGATATTAGCATCCTTTAGGCACCCTCTAAGAGATGAGTGGGCGGGACCCTACACTGCGGCCCATGGGACAGGACCTTCCCATCAAACGATGAGGGTACGAGTTGTTCAGGTGCCAGCGGACATTAAAATCGAAGTGGGCTGGTGCACCGTCGCGTTGAAACCACACCCTTTTTCGGACAGTAAGAGGTACAGTTTTCAAGAGTTGTGGCAGCACGTCTCACAGAAACACCAAGTAACGTGGACCAGTCAAACGGGACAGGCTGCAAACAAGGTCCTATTAGGTGAATTAGGACATGATTGCCCGTGCCTTGACAGAGAAAAGTTGGTGGTGGCCACCGATGTGGGTGACGGTGGATTGTCATCACTCCAGACATACCTGTTACTGCTGTTGAAAGCACCATGACGGATGAATGAGGCCTCATCCGTGAACAATACAAACTGTATGAGGTTCAGCCGGTCGGTGTCGCCGAGCGGTTCTAGTCGCTTCAGTCTAGAACCGCGCGACCGCTCCGGTCGTAGGTTCGAATCCTACCTCCGGCATGGATGTGTGTGACGTCCTTAGGTTTGTAACTGGTTAACCTCTTTTGATGCTAGACAGTTGTCAGGATGAGCATTACTGCACAGAGCATTTGATTCTAAAGCATTATGTAAGGGTGAGAAACACTAAATAAATTACATTTTCTCTCTTAAGAACATGTGGGCAGGATGGGTTCTTCCTTGGCCCGGGTATGAGGTAGAATGAAACAGCATTTTTACATAAGATAACTTTTATTGAAAGTTTTGTACAATGGTTTCCTTACTGGATTGTTCTGGCTGGGAGAGCGGCAGCTGTGTCGTTTGCGAAGCCTGAGAGGCGGCGTCTGATTATGCCTGGCGGTGTGTATCTCGTGTCGCCGTTTCGCCCAGCTGACCGGAGATGCGCATCGTGCTGTGGACTGTTTAATTATTGAGAACGAAGTCGTGAATCGGATGGTGATACCTTGGATGTGGCGTCCCAGTGTTTCTCTCTCTATGAGGCCGCATGTGACAGTGTTGTGTGTCGGCCAGCGGAGTGGCGCGGCGGGGGAAGGCCAGTGTCCCGGACTCGAACAACGGACTCCAGCTTGCCAGTCTTCGGCTGTCAGATCTTCATCCCAGCTCACAGGTGACTGCTGATGTGAGGCTCTCTCCTTCCCGTCCTCACAAGTCACCCGGGTACATAAAAAGCAGTCTTCAGTGCTCAGAGCACTTCTGTCTTCTGGCGGCGAGGCTGCTACTTGCTATTCCATTACAGCAGCGGACTTAGTGCTTCTGTGTACGATGTAGTCACTTCCTGCATGACGGTCTTCAGCACCAACTGAACTGTACTGGAACTGAAGTGAAAACTACTGTCGGGCCCACTGTGTCTCGCGTATTTATTTACTTGAGTTCACTGGAGGTGAACGACTTCACGGTCATCGCCTCTTCTGTCACGTTGAAAAGATTCTCGAAAAATCTTCTTAACGTCGGTCATTGGCTCTTGGAATGTAAGCGAGGGCCTTTGATCACATGTGACAACTGAGAAACACGTGAGCCGGTAATTGCCACTTCTGTCACGTTGAAAAGCTTCTCGAAGAATCTTCTTAACGTCGGTCATTGGCTCTTGGAATGTAAGCGAGGGCCTTTGATCACATGTGACAACTGAGAAACACGTGAGCCGGTCGGGCGACGCTCTGGCGGCTGAATCGACAGCGTCCGCTTATGTGGGGAGGGCGATGGCTTCTCCTGAATGTGCTGACTTCACAGTCATTGCCTCTTCTGCTCTGCCTGCTGTTTGCCAGTGTGTAACTCTTCTAAACTAAACTAAGTTTTTCATTTATTTTCTAACTTCTACTTCACTTCACATTGATTTCACTAATTTATTTACCTATCTTAAGTACCACTCAAGTGGTTCAAGTTGTTCTAACTTCTAGGGGACTGATGACCTCAGATGTTACGTCCCATAGTGCTCAGAGCCATCTGAACCATTTTTTGTATGAGGTTCGGCATTACACCACTTTAGTGAATGATCCATTCACAGACGTGAACCAAGAGCTTAAAATCGGTTAATCCCAGTGCTTGCACATATTCATGATATGAAGGTAAAACCTGTTCCACATTGTACCCTTCGAGCCGGCCGGAGTGGCCGTGCAGTTCTAGGCGCTACAGTCTGGAGCCGAGCGACCTCTACGGTCGCAGGTTCGAATCCTGCCTCGGGCATGGATGTGTGTGATGTCCTTAGGTTAGTTAGGTTTAATTACTTCTAAGTTCTAGGCGACTGATGACCTCAGAAGTTAAGTCGCATAGTGTTCAGAGCCATTTGAACCATTTTTGTATCCTTCGAAGTGTGCATTTCACAATCAAGTTAACGGGTGTTTATTGCAAGGTGGTCGGCCACGTGGTCCAACACCATCTCCTGCAAGTCAGGTGTTCGGACATGTCATTGGTGGGAGTCTTGGTCAGTTCTCTGTGGCGAGAACGTCCCCATCGATCGTAAATTTGTATCCACAGAAATAAAATTCTTCTAATTAGGATGACGACTATTGGGATAACATTCCCTGTACTTTTGTGCTGATTTACGAGCACTACATCCTGCTTCACTGTACATTAAATGCATGTCTGCCAACTCTCGTGACGAGTAATGTTCCATCTTTGAGTAAGCGTCATGCACTGATGTTTATGACAGTGCGGCAGAACTGGATGCGCTGTTGCACGACATGTATTGAGATTGGCGGTTATCGCTTTCAACAATTACTACGAGCTAAGTTGCTACGCGGTGCACAGTGTGTATGTGCGTACCAAATAAACACGCATTTCCGACCATTGGTTCCCTATCTCAATATAATCGATTATGGACCCACTTTATCTGTTTCCATTTGACCCAAGAGGTTTGAGACACCCTGTATACAACATCATTGTCAACAAACTGGGTCTCAGAGCTCCCGAAAACATCCACTAGATAATTTATATATGTTGTAAACAGTAACGGCCCAGTGACACCCCGTTGGGGTACCCCCGAAGCCCTTTCCCATGGAACAATTTCACCCCATTTAGAAAGATGTTTCCAGTTCTCTGTACTGGAAAATCCTGAATCTAGTCACATATCTCATCCTATAATCGGAAAGCAGCGCGAAACTGTGTCGAATGTGTTCTTTAAGTCAAGAAACACGACAGCATCCGGCGCGCCGCCATCTACGCCACTCTGAGTCTTACAGACGAATGGAGATAGTATAGTTTCAGAAAATCAATATTCGCGAAATCAGTATTGCTTGTTATGGAGAGGAAAAATATGATAATGTGTGAGCGTAAAGCATTGAGTCGTGCTGCAGCTTGCGTTGGCGCCGTTGGTAGGTTGGCATCGTGTAATAGGGAGAGCGGCGTCTCGTTTTCTTCTTGTGTTTACTGCCACCACTACGTTTGCTTGCGTTGTCTGTCCGCGAGCGGCTGCAGCAGCGGTTATCAGTATCTAGTACCGCGGTACTATCTTAGGAAGGACATCAAGTGTTTTCTGGGTCGGAGTGTGTGGTTGAGTTCCGCTGGAATGGAGCAGCAGCGAGGTCCAGCGCGCTGCTGCTTACACGCCGGGACTGCTGGTGGCACGCAGGCACTGCCAGATCAAGGGGCTGCAGTTGAGAGGGCCACAACCTCGTCCACCGGACCCAGGACGTTTGAGCCGAGTGAACATTAACCCAGTAGTGAAACCTCCACTATTTTGAGATCACGCCGTTTGTTTGCGCGTTGCTGCTCTCAGGGTCTCGGGATTGGCGAGATTAGTTAGCTGTCCTCCACTTCTTATTATTAATCATTGAATTCCTGGTGTTTGTTGGTGAAGTTCAACCAGTGGTATTTTTCTGCCTAGTGGCCGCTGGCGCACCAGTTACTTGCCCTGGAGGTTGGCGTATTTTCGCGGAGTGTACCTTTCCTCGCCTTGCCGCATCTGTCTGGTAAGGTGTGTAGTTCGACAGCCTCCTTGATCGTGGTCCAGATATTTTGTTTCTTTTGGATTAATTTGGTCGTAGTGGTTCCTTCTGCTTCTAGATGTTCTAAACATCGGATACTGAAAACGCAGTACTGTCCGCCGGTTACGCCTTGCCTCGGTTATTCCATCGTTGTATTGGTTATCAGACGTTAGGTCGATTTTGCAAGAGTGTTGGTCTGCGTTTAAACTGTCACTAGTTTTAGTTCCCATCGGGTTAAGTGAATACAACTCTTGGCTGCCTGTCCCATCGGTTATGAAGTTGAGCGACTTTCCAGGCCGATCCTTGGAGCACTGTTTGAGGCCCACTTCTCTCTTGGTTTGATCAGATTGTGATGACTGTTTTTTTTTATATTTTAATTTTGAGTCAGTACTATTGGGACCTTCAGCCGACAAATAATTTGAGTTTCTTGTCAATAAGGCCTTCAGCCGTGAATGCAACTCTTAAGAATGTTTTATTAGATATTGTCTTTCAACAGTGAAACTTTGATGATTGTGTTTCTTTTTAAAAAAATATTTTAGTATCTCTTGGAGAAGTTTAACTGTTTTTAAGAATTTGCTATCCAGGTCTTCAGCCGAGTTATTGCTACTGGGGCCTTCAGCCGACAAATAATTTGAACTTCTGGTCAATAAGGCCTTCAGCTGTGAGTGCAACTTGTATAAGAAGTTTTTATTAGACAATGCGTCTTAACAGTCAAATTTGATAATTGTTGCTTATTGTGAACCTCATTTGCAACTGATAGAAAATAAAGTGTTTGTGATTTTTTTTAAAAAAACTGAGCAACCAACGGTAACTCAGTAAGGCCTCGTCCACACTGAATCCTGCCTTTCCCTAAGTCCCACGTTTCAAGCATGTTCCACAATTCTGCAACAGAATTACGTCTGCGGTATGTCTATGTGACATATATTAAGCGATACACGCCTAATTGAAAAATATTTTCCTACCCTGCTTAACACTCCTTGTAACAGCTGCAGCCATTTATAACACTGATGTCTCCCTGCACATTAAATGATATGATGATGTCATGTCGCGAAGGCTGATATTTCTGCCAATTTCTTACAAGGTTATATGCTCCTTTTGGAATCGGTAAGAGACATTAGGTTTCACTTTCACATTTTTATTTCGTTGAGGGTCCTTTACAGCTGAGCTTGCGGTAGTACTGATCTTTGTGTCTGTGGTCTGTCACTTATTGCTGGCACACCTACACATCCGAGTCTGGTTTATTCACGTCCTTCTTCGTGCATATTGCACCCAAACCTTAATGTATGTAAATGCAGTTAGTAGGTGATACACAATATGCGGCCATTAAATTATCACTAAGAACTGGCTTCAATGACATTCATCACCTAAAAATAAAACATAAAAGAAATGCTGCAAAGCTTCAGAGTACATGAACCGAGTATTTTGTTAAAAGTTGTATACGAAGTGTAACATGTATTGGAGAAACTTTACGGCAGGTGAACAGAAATTGCTTATGAAACTTCCTGGCAGATTAAAACTGTGTGCCCGACCGAGACTCGAACTCGGGACCTTTGCCTTTCGCGGGCAAGTGCTCTACCAACTGAGCTACCGAAGCACGACTCACGCCCGGTTGTCACAGCTTTACTTCTGCCAGTACCTCGTGTCCTACCTTCCAAACTTTACAGAAGCTCTCCTGCGAACCTTGCAGAACTAGCAGTCCTGAAAGAAAGGATACTGCGGAGACATGGCTTAGCCACAGCCTGGGGGATGTTTCCAGAATGAGATTTTCACTCTGGAGCGGAGTGTGCGCTGATATGAAACTTCCTGGCAGATTAAAACTGTGTGCCCGTTTCATATCAGCGCACACTCCGCTGCAGAGTGAAAATCTCATTCTGGAGAAATTGCTTACTTTATCGATGCCACTATCGCTTCACTAAAGTTCAGATTCAGTGGGAGTCACTGCTCGAAAGCAGGAATTCCTACTTACCTTGACAGATAGTGTCGTTGTTCGCAGACAGTGGGACGATAGATGGCAGTCGCGTGGAATGTGTCCAGTTACGAGTAGGAAGTCGAGCGCATACCAGAGAACAGAGAGCTGCCACTTCCCTATTAGTCTCCAACACTCCCCAAGTGTTGTACACTTACGACATTTAAAGCAATAGCGACGTTAAGTTGGAACAAGGTACTAAAGACAGTAAGTGGGAAAGTCGATGACCGGCATATCTGGAACCTAGGGGAGAGGGTAAAGTGGGGAAGAGGGGTGGGTTGAATAACACGGAGGGAAGCGCTACATAATGGGCAACGGGATTGGCTTTTTTTTTTCCGTCAGCGACGAAAGCGGGGAGAGCTGAAGAAGTGCGCGGAGGGGAGAAACGGGAGGGAGCGGAAAGGGAAAGTTTATTTGCCGGCCCATCAGGAACGACGTCTGCTGGAACTCCAATTAAGTGGGCGCATGCGCGGGAGCGAGAGCGGCCCTGGAATAACGAGAGAGCGGGCCGGGGTGTGGGCCGATGGCGGCCCTCGATAAACCGCCGGACCACACCGACTCCGCCACCGCCGGCGTCGAGACGGGCCCCCGATTTATGCCCCGGCGCGCGCGCTCTATTAATCTCCATTGATTAACTGCTGGAATGCCGCGCCAGCTCGCCGTCTCTGGATGTTTCTATTGTACAGACGCTTCCCCGCTATTGCACCAACTTCTGAAATGGAGCACTCCGTCGCTTACGATGTCTACGATAATTCCGGACGGTACAACTGAAAGAGGCTGAGTAATGAGGACTTAGGGAGAGATTTCTCTTCTTAACCTGGGCATTAGGTAACGACTTAATGAAGAGGGCTGTGAGAGAACTGGGGGCCGAGTTCACGAGAATTGCCCAATACTGACGGAAATGAGCCACATCAAACGATTTTATACAAGGCGTAGTCATAAAGTTTTACTTACCACCTAAAAATAAAGGGTTATTCTAAATTATGGACCCAGTTTCAAAGTTTTTTCATTGTTTGATATTAGTTTAATACACTACTGTCCATTAAAATTGCTACACCACGAAGATGACGTGCTACAGACGCGAAATTTAACCGACAGGAAAAAGATGCTGTGATATGCAAATGATTAGCTTCTCAGAGCATTCACACAAGACTGGCGCCGGTGGCGACACCTACTACGTTCTGACATGAGGAACATTTCCCACCCATTACTCATACACAAAAAATGAAATGATCGTATGCCATTGTTGGCCGGGAGGCCCCATGCGGGGAAGTTCGGCCGCCGTATTGCAAGACCTTTTAAGTTGACGCCACTTCGGCGACTTGCGCGTCAATGATGATGAACACACAACACCCAGTCATCATGAGGCAGAGAAAATCCCTGACCCCGCCGGGAATCGAACCTGGGACCCAGTGCGCAGGAAGCAAGAACGCTACCGCCATACCACGAGCTGCAGACACTCATACACAAACAGTAGTTGACCGGCGTTGCCTGGTGAAACGTTGTTGTGACGCCTCGTGTAAGGAGGTGAAATGCGTACCATCACGTTTCCGACTTTGATAAAGGTCGGATTGAAGCCTATCACGATTGAGGTTTATCGTATGGCGACATTTCTGCTCGCATTGATCGAGATCCAATGACTGTTAGCAGAATATGGAATCGGTGGGTTGCGGAATGTAATACGGATCGCCGTGCTGGATCCCAACGGCCCCGTATCACTAGCAGTGGAGATGACAGGCATCTTATCCACATGGCTGTAACGGATCGAGCTGCCACGTCTCGATCCCTCAGTCAACAGATGGGGACGTTTTCAAGACAACAACCATCTGCACGAACAGTTCGACGACGTTTGCAGCAGCATGGACTATCAGCTCGGAGGCCATGGCTGCGGTTACCCTTGACGCTGCATCACAGACAGGAGCGCCTGCGATGGTGTACTCAACGACGGACCTGGGTGCACGAATGGCAAAATGTCAATTTTTCTGATGAATCCGGGCTCTGTTTACAGCATCATGATGGTCGCATCCGTGTTTGGCGACATCGCAGTGAACGCACATTGGAAGCAAGTATTCGTCATCGCCATACTTGCGTGTCACCCGGCTTGATGGTATGGGGTGCCATTGGTTACACGTCTCCGTCATCTCTTGTTCGCATTGAAGGCACTTTGAACAGTGGACGTTACATTTAAGATGTGTTACGACCCGTGCCTCTACCCTTCATTCGATCCCTGCGAAACCCTACATTTCAGCTGGATAACGGACGACCGCATGTTGCAGGTCCTGTACGGGTCTTTCTGGATGCAGAAAATGTTCGACTGCTGCCCTGGCCAGCACATTCTCCAGATCCCTCACCAATTGAAAACGTCTGATCAATGGTGGCGGAGCAACTGGCTCGTCACAATAGCCAGTCACTACTCTTGATGAACTGTGGTATGGTGTTGAAGCTGCATTGGCAGCTGTACCTGTACCCGCCATCCAAGCTCTGTTTGACTCAATGCCCAGGCGGATTAAGGCCGTTATTACGGCCAGAGGTGGTTGTTCTGGGTACTGATTTCTCAGGATCTATGCACCCAAATTGCGTGAAAATGTAATCACAGGTCAGTTCTAGTATAATATATTTGTCCAATGAATACCCGTTTATCGTCTGTATTTCTTCTTGGTGTAGCAATTCTAATGACCAGTAGAGTGCATTTAATAATTTGTAATTAATTAGTTTTTATTAATTACAGAATAATTAGAAAAGTGATAAATGTTATAAATGTTCAATGTGGCCACCGTTGGTTGCGCGACAAACATCGACGCGGTAGCCAAACTCGTCCCACATACGCGAAAGTGTGACTGCTGTTACTGAGTGCGCGGCAGCAGTGATCCGATTCCGCAGATCGTTCAGAGTGGTTGGTCGAGGTGGGACGTAAACAGCTTCCTTTACATAACCCCACAAGAAATAGTCACAGGGTGTGGGATCAGGAGATCTCGGTGGCTAGAAATGCAGACCAGGTCCTTAAGTCAACTGTGACCAATTCAGCATTGAGGAAGGGAGTCAAACAAAAAGTCTCTTACATGACGGTGCCAATGCGGCGGAGCTCCACCCTGTTGGAAAATTAAGTCTTGGGAATGTTGCATAACTTGAGGAAACAACTATTGTTCCAACATGTCCAGGTAGATGATTCCCATTATAGTTCTTCCCGCAAAGGAAAATGGCCCATAAACCTTTGTACGGAATGCGGCACAGAACACGTTGATCTTCGGTGAGTCTCTTTCGTGTTGCAATGGTGAATGTGGATTTTCCAAACCGCGTAAGCGAACACTGTGTCTGTTGACTTTTCCACTAAGGTGGTACGTCGCTTAATCGCTAAAAATTACACGAGTCATTCTCCATCTATGCTAGCACATAACCACAAAATGCGAGACGCCTCTATTTGTCATTGGGGTTGAGAGCCTGCACAAGTTGTAATCAAATGGTTCAAATGGCTCTGAGCACTATGGGACTTAACATCTGAGGTCATCAATCCCCTAGAACTTAGAACTACTTAAACCTAACTAACCTATGGACATCACACACATCCATGCCCGAGGCTGGATTCGAACCTGTGACCGTAGCGGTCTCGCGGTTCCAGACTGTAACGCCTAGAACAGCTCGGCCACAGCGGCCGGATAAGTTGTAAGCGATAGAGCTTGTACAGCAAACGCCGTCTCAGAACTTTCCATACAGTTTGCTGGTGCATTCCAAGTCCTCGACTGGCCCTATTGGTAGACCCACTGAGACTGCACACGAAACTTTCTTGACTCCGTCGCACATCATCCTCTGACACACGTGTTCGGCCTGCGCTTTTTCATTTGCACACAGTCCCAGTCTGTTTAAATTGCCAAAACCAACGGCTAATGCTTTTGCGAGTTGGTGGTTGAATATCGAATTTGGTACCAAGTGCACGCTGCACTGCAGTTTACGACTCACTTTTCGCGAACTCAAGAACGCAGAAAACCCTGTGCTCCACAGTCACCGTCTCACTCACAACTGGCAGTGAAACGGAATGACGGCCCTATTGCCGAGCGAATTCTACCGGCCGCTTCTGAAACCATCACCACCCGCCCGCCGCCGCCTGCCAAAGACTTTGAAACTTCCAGTTTTCATTGCTATGAAGCTAGTTCATTTTGGATTTGTACCTGAATACATACGAATTTCTGAAAATGGGTCCATCATTTAGAATAACCCTGTGAATACATCTGCGATCGTGAAGCTTGGTGATGGCGTTAATTCTCCAGATATTCACCCTTCAATGCGACTCGTTTTTCCCAGTGATGGATGACTTGGCGAAAACTTCTGTCATAAAAGTCTACATTTTAGGGTGTGACGTTTCTGTTACATATAGCTATGCGACATTAATCCATTCTCTGCCGCTATTTCGTGGTTATTTCAGTGAGAATACTGGAGTTGTGTGCCTGGAAATGTCTCTATCACCTCTTATGTCAACATAAAGCAGCCAGAAGATCTCATTAGGTGAAGAGGGCCTCCTTCGGGGATATGGGCAGTTCTTGCAGAAGTCAGGTGGTGACCCGCAAGATAGCTTTTGAAAGCCTGACCCCCTGTGGTCAGTAAACGCTGTGCCACCCCTATAGTCCCCGGCGTTGCATTTTTGCGTTTCTGTAGACATCTCAAAGAGTAAGACACCGCGGCATCATGTTACTAGCGTGGGAGAGTTAGCTGTCAAAAATCTGGTTCAGCCATAGGCTGTGTTGATGGCGCGTAAGGCTCACCAGTCATGAAGACATTGCTTTGGCGAAGTACGAACTCCATGTTTTGAAAATGTCCGTCTTGCACACAAAAGGAGATAGCTTACATGTGCTTTATTCGGCTTTTTCATTAATTTAGCAACGAATCTCGCCATTCACATTGGCAACAGGGTAGACTCGTCCCCTCCACTGAAAGTGAATAATTAGATTTTGTAGTGCGGTAATGTATAGTTATATTTAAGGGTATTTTGTCTACGTTGTAATGTGAAGTTGAACTCGCGGTTAGAGAAACAGTTAAGCTCGTATTTAAGTTCGTGAGTAATCTCGTAATTCTTGAATAGTGATAAGCAATGCAAAAGTGTATCAGAAATGCAACATTAAACTGTCTACTGCAACGCTTGTAGCGAGAGTATAGTCCTGTTAAATTTAAGAAAACTGTCCTGTTAGCAATAAAACAAGCAATCCGACTGCGAGAAAGAAAATGAAATATAAATATCTACCAAAAATGTCCTGTCTGAAAAGTATGTCACTGTTGAAATGCTAATTGTATTACATAAAAACTACAGTATAAATGGCCTACCTATTTGTGCAATGAATAAATGCTGTGCTGTTGCTGTCTCCAAACTACTGCGGTTGCTTCTGCTATACTAGTTAAAAATTAAAAATTAAAACTACTAGCAACGTGATGTGCAATGCATACTTTGAACTATAGAGACATTCACAAAATTTCTATGCTCATAAATCTCATTACTGCAGTGATCGTTGTCAATTAAAGTTCTATTACTGATAAATTCCGGATAGCAAAATTATATACTGAGTGACAATTATTGAACTACATGAAATAAAATTGTCTTAACTTCTGAACGGTTTGCGATTGGACGTTTAAACTGCACGGTTCGCCGCGGGGCGTAATGGGAATTAGTATGCATGTGTGGTATGGTTTAGAGGCGAATCCCACTTTCATTTGGATGAGTTCGTCAATAAGCACGGTGGCGCGTTTGGGGGACTGAGAATCTGTATTTCCCGATCGACAAGTCTCTTCATCCTCAACAGGTGCAGTGAGTAATGTTCAGTAACGGAATAATCGAAGTGATATTTCTTGATGGCACGGTAACTACCGAAGGTATTGGAAGATGATTTCATTCCCATTATCCAAAGTGGGCCTGATAGCACTTTGGGGACCGCATTCTGGCTCTGGAGTACCCAGACGCCACTGGCATGGGCCTCGGTCGGCCGCCATATTCTACGGATCTGAACATATGCCATTCCTCTTTGTGGAGCTGTATTAAAGGCAAGGTGTACAGCAATAACCCCAAAATCATTGCTGAGCTGAAAACTGCCACTCAGGAAGTCATCGACAGCATCGATATTCCGACAGTTCAGGAAGTCACGCAGAATTTCGCTACTCGTCTGCGCCAAATCAACGCCTATGATGGCACGCAAATCGAACATCACATAACCTAAATCCGAATATCTGTAGTGACGTTTACATGTTGAATAAAGTGTGTGCACGCCGTAGTTTGCAACTAATTTACTTTTTTTTTTCTTCATAGAGTTCAGTAATTGTCATCCTGTATGTGAAACTTGAAATAAATATACGAATTCTGATTGATGGAAAAATAATGAAGTAACTGTCTTAACAAAGCTTTGCATCGCTAAGACAAAATGTTTTAACACTTAAAATGTTAAAAACTCGCTTTACATTAATAGTGGAAAATCCTGATAAAAGGCTCTTTACTCTCTTACAAGCACGTACGCTATCTATCTTTGAAGAAAAATCAGTAAATCATACACTGTTACGTTGTTATAAAAATCTGTAGTTCTAAATCTCTGATTAAATTAATTACTATGCTTGGATGTCTCAACAAATGCGCTGTTACACTACCTTTTGAAGTCTTGTGAATGAATTTACAAAATATCTTTCCATAAATGAAAAATAATATAAGAAAATTATTGCCTGCACACAGCACGGCCTAAACACATCTTAGTCAACCACAAGATACAACTTGACTTCTCCTCTCTCTCTCCAAGAGTCCGTACCACTCACAGAAAAAGGTTCTACCAACAGTATGTCGCAGCGCAACTTATTTAGCAGAGATATTGCCCGCTATTACTCAAACACTATTTGCCCGCTATTACTCATATTCTACTGAAGCTTTACTTTTCCGCGTAACATCCAAAACAATACCAAAATTACAATTTTCTCAATGAAACAAAACCCTTACTCTATGTAGAGGTGTGTGAAATGGGGAGTTGCCAAGAAGCAAGGAAAGGAAGATCATTTGGCGGCCGCTTACTATACGTAGACGTAATTTGGAGGGATTGTGTCCTAACAGTTGACTGGTGCCTTTCGGCACACTTTGTTGTTCTTGACGAAATGTGAGTTCCCAGTCTTCAGTGGCGCAATCCACATTCTGAGCAGTTCACTTACTTGTGTGATTCTAACACGCAACCTCTGTTGCCATTTCGATTACTTGTAACTGTAATTTTTGATCCTTTAACCCTGAATTCGGGAGCAGCACAAATAAGGATCTCTATACTTTATTGCCCATGCAGTCCTTCACATAAAGTTTGGTACATCTCACAGTGTTAACGTCATTTTTGATCAGTTTAATTGAATATCAAATTACTGTGCTATCTGTCAATTTGTCGTTAGTTTATTGAAGCATGCATAGCTAATAAAACTCATGTTATACGCGGATTTGATTTTAATTTCAAGTCCCCTTAACGTGCCCTACAATTTTTCCTAGTAATGCGACCCATTAAAAAGAAATATAACCTGTTCCATACCTGACCGGTTATTTTCACGTGTCGTTGTTGTCATTGTGCACAGATGCGAAATACTAGGACAGTTTACTTATTATTCTGGGGAAAAAAGTTCCTGTCCTGTGACCTTAAGGGGACTGTTTCTGAAATTTAAAATTTTTAAAAGGTTATTTCAACAGTTTTTGGGTATTTTAAAAGCGTGAAAACATCATTTATTTCACACAACTTTAACCGCATCAAAAGTTCTATCGCACCACACATCAAAATCTGCGGCCCTGATTTTTTCTCATCTGGGGTGCCCATGTGTATCGTAAAAACCAAGCACTTGTTTTACGTATTCTTTGTGCAGGAACGAGCGTTGCAGTCACTCATCTTATATTACTGCGATTTAGCTTTATGAACTAGGGAAAGTTGAGTGCACTTTCCCTAGAAGAGTGAGCTGATCACGAGCTGGCATTAATGCACAATTTAACTACCAGACCAGGAGCTTTCAGGCTGTTCATGACAAATCACGCCTCGAAAATCATTTCGTCGTCATTTTGTAAATGCATGCCACGAAATGGTTTCTTCATTCGAGGAAAGAAGATGAAATCTGTAGGCGCCTTGTCGGGGGAATGTAGGGTGTTAGATAAAATTTGATAGCCCAAAGAGCAACGCCTGTGACTCTGCCCTGTGCAGAATGAGATGACACGTTACAGTGGAGCAAAACCAACCCCTTGGACAACTTCCCGTGACACTTCGCCTTGAGAGTCTCCCTTAGCCTCGTCGGGAGATTCCCGCAGTAAGCTCCTGAGTCAGTTTCCTCCTTACGATCATAGCCTGTTAGCATCACATTATGTCAGTCCCAAATACGCTCAGCGCCACCTTCCCCTGTGACGGCTGGATCCTCGCCTTTTTCGGCCGTGGTGAATCCTCGGGTTCCCACAGCTTGCATCACTCTTCTGTCTCGCAGTCTTGATAATACACTAAAAGCCGGTCACCACGTTAAACTTCCATCTCTGCGTTCATAATACCATACACCTATTTTAATGCCCCTGAAACAATCCCCTTTAAATGATATCAGGGTCAGGAACTCCGCAATAGCGGAACGGAATAATGAACATGGTTAAGCATACGCTAAGCCAAAACAATTTGAAAGCATAAAACTTGCAACAGATATTATACAGATAATCGCCTATCTCTCGTACTGAAGTTCATAATGAGTGGAAAAGCAAATGGGATGGGCAGGCAGTCACTTCTCGCGATTTTTCATATTTTTCCCCAAGCCCCGTACATCCGTGGCCCCATTCTCAAGTGGTAAATATCATGCGATTGCTGCCTTCATTTGTACAAAGTAGAGTCTGTGGATGTATAACCACTTGATAAGGCTGCAGCTCGAGAAATTTTAATCACTCATACTGCCGCGACATCACACTGTCATACATGAACATTGTGTTGTATACTTTTGAGTGGATATTTCAGGAAACAAGGTTAGTGGCTGAGTGAAATTTCCAGATTTATCCTTGCGAAAACTCGCGCTCTCCATCTCCACCCTCCATTTCACTGTATCTCGATGATTGGGTATAGTACAGGTTGCCTTTTTCTAACCAGTATCATATGAAGTGACGTTGATTAATTTATTTCTTTGACATCGAACGATCACGAATGATAATAAGAAAAAGGATAGACGATAAGAAATAGCTAGTTAAAGGTTTCGATTACGAACATCATGATCCGTGAGATACAAGAACGTGCTTTGTTGGATGTATCGTATGATACGTTCCATACAATAAAGAGTATAAGGATATAAAACGAGCCAACAGAGTAGGAGCACGATTTTCTCAACGCACATGACAGATATTCCACTTCCAACAAATGAAAGAGCCAATACATGTGTCAGTCAGATTCATTTTGTGATTGAATATCCGAGTTACAGGGAAAGCAACCAGTGTACTAACAAACAGTAACTATGTATTTGGAATCTATGAGAACCGAATTTTGATAAACAGCCTTTCTGTAAAATGTCAGAATCAAATTTTCCAGCGCCCCGTAAAAGTGAGCGGCCCGACTCTTTCGCAGTGTGTGGCGGTGATAACGAAAGCGCATTGGGCAGTGACCAACATGCGACTGTCGATAACGATGGTGACGATGTGACGTACATATATCATCTCGACTTTCACTGTCTCTGCACCCACAGGAGCTATTTTTCACCTATGTGACAATGCTTGAAACACAAAACCATCTGCCACCCATTCTGACACTAACTTTCATTACTAATTTTATCAAAAAATATCTGCTACCATTTTTTAAAACGCTTTCAAAGTTGTTTTTTTGGGGGGGGGGGAGGGGGAGTGATGGGAGAGGGGAATAATCATCTTTGAAGCATTTGTTTAACTCTTTAACGGGCCATTGAAAATGTGGTCCAATAATGGAACGTCAGCCAACGCAAGCGAGCCTGAAGTTTTTTAAGAGTTGTGATGGTAGTGTCAGTGTGTGTTTTGTGCTCGGAGCCTTACATATTTTTTAGAGATAATTTCATTTTGGTGCAGAGCTCAGAAATGTGTAATTATACATGGCGTATTACAATAAGTGCGAGTGTGTGTGTGTGTGTGTGTGTGTGTGTGTGTGTGTGTGTGTGTGTGTGTGTGGTGTCTGTGTCTGTGAGCTTGGTTGTTTGTACTCGAAAGCTACTTACTTTGGTAAATGATTTTATTTTAGTGCAAAAAGCGAAGATCTCTGGTGCAAAGAGGTATCGAAGTTTCATCTCTGTGTGTTCCGTCATTGTCCATGGCCAAGTTTACATTTGTATTCCATGCATTGTGAAAGTCTCTTTCCGTTCTACTAAAACAATATACAGTTTAACTGTTACATCTCAAGTCATATCTCGTCTAAACGTTTTCTTCCCCCCAACTGGTGCTTGGCCAGTTCATTTATCTTTGGCTACGATCTGTGTTTTTATGTCACCTATTCTGGAACGTTATGATTAAGTTTTGATATTATTTAGTAGTTCATTATGGAAATGCCGTTAGGAATTTCTTAGAGAGCCATGGCACCCTAATTTCGATTGGTAAATGTTGCCGCCTTTCTTGAAAATTGGTTTTTTGTGCATACTCTCAAATAGTCATAGTTCAAATTAAATAAAAACAATATTAGTCTCTCAGTAACATCAGTGATATTTTTCTAATGTAGAACATGATGCATTATGTTTTTCCCTCCGTAAAAAGACGCCTGGTAAGGCGATACATCACTAGGGAACTTTCACAAATGTCTGTTTCTCATAGTGCGGTCTTAGTGGCATGAATGACATAGCTTCAGGTACTGCTGCGATGAAAATGCCGGCACCCTTCCGATATTTTGACAGAGACTTTAGATATGGAGATACCATTGTAACACGTTAGATAAATACCATATGTGGGAATAAGACTGATATAAACTGATTAAATAAAGTTAACTTCGTTAACGTTTCAGATCCTGAATTTACATTGTTAACATGACGAATAACTTGTGTTTTACAGAAAAGTTTAGCTGTGGAAATATTTGGTTTGGGGGTCCATAGTGCCTTACATCAACTGTGGGCTCAAAAATTGAATTTCAGTTGCGCGATTAGAATGTTATTTCTTAGCAACATGTGTTCTGTAACAGCTTGGACGTGGAAAAACTAATGGGTAGTTAATCTTTTATGGCCACAGTCATGTTTTAGGCATCAATTTTGACAGATATTTTAGATGTGGAAGTAACACCGACGTATTGCTAATGAAGTTCAAGTACTTCTGCGGTCATTTTAGATGTAGAATTAACATTGCAACGTTTGACAATCATCATGTTTTCTATTGAACAGTTTAGGTGTGGAAATATTGCGTTTGTGTGTGTGTGTGTGTGTGTATGTGTGTGTGTGTGTGTGTGTGTGTGTGCGTGTGTGCGCGTTTGTGCGTTACTGTTTATGAAGGTTACCTGTTTCAGATCTGGAAATACTAAAAGATGCGCCCTTTAATTAATTTCCTTGATAAAAACTTTTGAATGTGAAGCAAATAATTCAGATACTTTTAACATGGCCAAGGTGGTGGCTCTGGAGACTTCATTGTGATTGGCTGTTTCGTTTTAATGACCTCCGTCGTTCCAGGCAATGAAGTGTGGCTCTATGGAATACCAATGACTTCATAGATCAAGCGGTGTGCCTTGTGATTTCACGGATGGGGCACTGACTTGCTCACATTATTTCACAAACGTAAAGAAAGTTCATCAGAGTGGGCAAAGCTTAACTGCTGTTCATGACGTTGCTGCTGAAGCTGCTGATGTTGTTGTTGTTCCTGCTGTAGTAGGAACTGTAGACTCTGAGGCGACAGTTGACCCTGCTAAATCTGAGTCTCCGATATCTGCGTGCATTGTAACAGCTAACAGCTGGTAGTGCATTCTGGTGGCAAATTTCTAGCGCCAGTTGCATGACCTGACCGGGGAGGGCGGAGCAGGAGGCATGTGGGTGTTTCGGAAATTTGTGCAAAATAACTGTGCGTCACTATCGCCGAAAACTTGTAACAAAAATATGAACACTGTTCCGGCATTAAGTACAGCTTAGTTGTTCGCTGGAAATAAGCTACTCGACCTACGATTTCGCGGAAGTAACAACACGTTCGTTCGTTATCGCGTCTAAAGAGGAACTAATGATGCACTGTTCAGTAAGGTGCAAACAGTTGAAACCAGCGGCTCTGTTGCAGTATTAGCTAAGTGTTTATCACTAGTCTCATCTTAAATAAGGCAATGCAGGTAATTGGTGTAGGGTATCATCACTCGACGCAAATTTGATTTTCATGAAAGGTTACAAGCAGGATGTACTATATTCACGTAATGATTACTTCCCCGCGTCCCTTTTCTGTAGCAAGTGTCTGTATCGGCTACACCGCACGGCATTTTTACCGCAAGTTACATCCTCCGACCACAATTTGGTTTTCAACAGCGGGCAGTTTCGTGGTGTGGCTCATTGTGGAGCTTCCATAAATACTTGCTTTGCACCCGGTGGCGGTCCCCTTCATTCCCTCTGCAGAGGGACGCCCTTTTTCCCTTTTTTTTTGTTACCAGAGTGGCAGTAGCGCAAATTAAAAGCGGGGGCCCCGTGCGCACGCCCGCGCCTCCATCGGAAATCAATGCGACGGCCCACCAATTGCGCGGCCGGACACGTCGCCACGTAGCGTCGCATCGCGTCGCGTCGCTCCTCTGACGAGCGATGCGGCTGCGTGCGGCTGTGCAGCCGGCGTGTGCAACGCACGCTCTCCAGCCGCGCGCTCAGCCGACACCCCCGGGATAACAAGGCCGTCCAGCAGTGTTAGTGACGTCACACTAAGCGGCCCATAGCCGACGCAGCAATCCACGGACACCTCCGTACAGACGCGTCTGATGCTAACGATCTTCTGTCCGTCATACAGAAAGGAGCGAACTATAATTCGAACCAAAGACCAAATTATATGTATTCTTGTATACAGCATAAAGGTTCATAACGAAATACCGATAACATATTCAGGCAGGAATAAGTTTAATCGATTGAGGTACTTTGCCACTATTTTATAATTGTCAGAACACTATTTAGCTTTAAAACTCGCATACAGGTGGTGACAAATGCCAACTGACCGCAGGACTTAACATTTTCAAGCTATTACACTGAAAGTAAATTATCTTAAACACTGTCATACATAGCAAAACCCTCACACTTTCGTTTGCAATAAGGTAAAAAGAGTTCGCTTTATCTCATAAAACACATGACTATTGTGAATTTACTCATATGTTCACGGTGACAGCTCTTTTCAAGAATTTTTACAAGTGTATCCCCAGTAATAAGGAATGGAAACAAAAGATAGATATGAAATATTCTCCTTTTAACATAGATATCACTGAACACAAGATTCCGTCTTGCACTGTGATACTAAGGGACTGCTCTTTCATTTAAGAAAAGCCTGACAATTTGAAGTTCACTCTGCTATTGAAGGTACACTTCTTGAAACAATATTAAAAATGTTATGAAAGGTAAGGAAATGAAAAACAACCGAGTGCATTACATGTAAGAATGTGAGCAAAAGGCTGAGGCTCTCTTTACTTACCATTTTCAATCTCTCTACAGCTTATTTCCTTTTCCACGTAGAAATCACCAACAGCAAGTCTCATTATTGCTGTCTGTTACTAACAAAGTGCTTTTCTATTTAGAAAACCTGACAATTTGATGTTCATTCTGGTACTGAAGATAAACACTTTTCAGAGGAGTTCTAGAACCTATTCCTGCCCGTATATGTAACCGGTATTTCGTTATGAATCTTTATGCTCTTTACAAGAACATATATAATTTGGTCTCTGGTTCGAATTATAGTTCGCTCCTTTCTGTATGACGGACAGAAGATCGTTAGCATCAGGCGCGTCTGTACGGAGGTGTCCGTGGACTGCTGCGTCGGCTACGGGCCGCTTAGTGTGACGTCACTACCACTGCTGGGCGGCCTTGTTATCCCGGGGGTGTCGGCTCAACACGCTGTCAGACGCTTGTGGCGTCCACTGAGATTCTCTTCCTCATACCTCGCTCTCTTCTCCTGTAATACACTGAAGAGCCAAAGAAACTGGTACACATGCCTAATATGGCGTAGGGCCCCCATGAGCACGCAGAAGTGCCGCAGCCCAACGTGGCTTAGTCTCAACTAATGTCGAAAGTAGTGCTGCAGGAAAATGACACCATGAATCCCGCAGGACCATCCATAAATCCGTAGTAGTACGAGAGGGTGGAGATCTCTGAACAAGCACGTTGCAAGCCATCCCAGATAAGATCAATAACTTTCACGTCTGGGGAGTTTGGTGGCCAGCGGAAGTGTGCATGGGGGCTTAATTAAATAATACAGGGTGATTCAAAAAGAATACCACAACTTTAAAAATGTGTATTTAATGAAAGAAACATAATATAACCTTCTGTTATACATCATTACAAAGAGTATTTCAAAAGGTTTTTTTTCACTCAAAAACAAGTTCATAGATGTTCAATATGGCCCCCTCCAGACACTCGAGCAATATCAACCCGATACTCCAACTCGTTCCACACTCTCTGTAGCATATCAGGCGTAACAGTTTGGATAGCTGCTGTTATTTCTCGTTTCAAATCATCAATGGTGGCTGGGAGAGGTGGCCGAAACACCATATCCTTAACATACCCCCATAAGAAAAAATCGCGGGGGGTAAGATCAGGCCTTCTTGGAGGACAGTGATGAAGTGCTCTGTCACGGGCTGCCTGGCGGCCGATCCATCGCCTCGGGTAGTTGACGTTCCGGTAGTTACGGACAGATAAGTGCCAATGTGGTGGCGCTCCATCCTGCTGAAATATGAATTGCTGTGCTTCTTGTTCGAGCTGAGGGAATAGCCAATTCTCTAACATCTGGATGCGTGCTACATTTTCATCACTCGTTCTCGGCCGTCCAGAACTTTTCCCTTTGCACAAACACCCATTCTCTGTAAACTGTTTATACCAACGTTTAATACACCACCTATCAGGAGGTTTAACACCATACTTCGTTCGAAATGCACGCTGAACAACTGTCGTCGATTCACTTCTGCCGTACTCTATAACACAAAAAGCTTTCTGTTGAGCGGTCGCCATCTTAGCATCAACTGACGCTGACGCCTAGTCAACAGCGCCTCAAGCGAACAAATGTACAACTAAATGAAACTTTATAGCTCCCTTAATTCGCCGACAGATAGTCCTTAGCTCTGCCTTTTGTCGTTGCAGAGTTTTAAATTCCTAAAGTTGTGGTATTCTTTTTGAATCACCCTGTATTATGCAAATATTTTCAAGTTTTGTAGCTGACTGTCCGGTTACGCAGTCTCGTAACCGGTTGGCCCTGACTGGTATTAGTACGCAATCTGACTGCATAGAATAACAACAAAGAATGAAAGAAGACTTCCGTTAACACAATTAATTAATTAAGTCCCCAGCAACTATAAAACTTACGAAACAACAAAACACAAGTGTAGCTGTTCTGTGTGTGGAAGTGTGATTCAACGTACACATCTGGCACGGTTCTTCCTCAATAAGACCAGATATTTTAAACACCATTTACACTGAAGTAATTAAAAAAAACCAGAAATACTATAATTGCACATAGAAACCACAAATACAGTCTAATACAAGAACACGAGCCAGATGCTTTGTTGACTGAACCTGTGACCAAGACGCATTGTTATTCAGCACATTTGCAATAAAAAATAAAAGATTTTCTTTACCTTCATATATATTGACGAAACATACACTCTGATCATTACAGCATCCCCAATCCAACAATATCTGATGTCTAGCCCATCAAACAATATGACAAGATCTGAACAAGCACTCTCCATGGGAACTTCTCAACAACGACTCACCATCTCAACAAGCACTCTCCACCACGACTTCTCACTAAGCACTGCCTACCACCGCTTCTCAACAAGCACTGCCTACTGCTACTTCTCAATAAGCACTGCCCACCACGACTTCTCGATAAGCACTGCCTACCACCGCTTCTCAACAAGAACTGCCAGTGGAGGCGGCTGAATAATACTCCTTGCCGCAATCTCTGGCGCTGTGACTCAGTGTAGCCACCTTTCAAGTGTTTAAACTCAGAAGAGTGTCCTTGCAGCCACACTGTAGCAGTTCTCGACGTGTGACGTGTTGCATTGTCGTGCTGCAGTTGCCTACGTCCGTCGGAATCCACAGTGGACACGAATGGATGCAGACGATCAGACAGGATGCTTACGTACATGTGACCTGTCAGAGTCGTATCTAGACGTATCAGGGGTCCCATATTACTCCAACTGCACAAGCCCCACACCGTCACAGAGAGCCTCCACTAGTTTGAACAGTCCCCTGCTGCAGGGTGCGATTTGTGCTTTTACCAGTGGGGGGGGGGGGGGGGAGGGGGGATGTCTTAGGGGGTTAGTAGAATTATATATGTTACTAGCTTGGACCGTGGCATTACGCATGGTTAAACAGCTATTTATAAATAGATGTTAATGCCGAAACTCACTATTGACGCGTATTCACTATCAGAAATGCCATCCCTTGTTATATCTTTAAAAGTACATTATAGGTAAAGCTTATTTACAAAATCTTCTACATACGGGTACAGGTATACGAGGGGAATTCAAAAAGTAGAGGCACATTTGTGAAAAGTTGTACTTATTATGATGATAGAAAAATGAAAAATATTAATAGTATTAATAGTAAGACTTATTAAAAGCTTTCAGTGTTCGGTTCCATAAATTTAAATTATATGTAAAGTTTTACTCCAGTGCGTGGGAAATAAACATCCCAGGTTGGGATGCATAAACTAAAACTAGAGGAGGGGATGGTCTTATGCAGAGGGGGGAAATCCCCCCCATCCCCCCCTGCAAATCGCATACTGCCCTGCTGACATGCAGCGTTCATGGATTCAAGAGGATGTCTCCATAACCGTACACGTCCATCCACTCGACGTAATTTGAAACGAGACTCGTCCGACTAGGCAACATCCTTTCGGACAACAACAGTCCATTGTCGGTGTTGACGGACCCAGGCTAGGCGTGAAGCTCTGTGTCATGTAGTCATCAAGCGTGCACGAGTGTGCCTTCGGCTCTGAAAGCCGATATCGATGATGTGTCGTTTAATGGCTCGCATGCTAACACTTGCTCATGGCCCAGCATTGAAATCTACAGCTTTTCGCGGAAGGGTTGCACTTCTGCCATGTTGAACGATTCTTTTCAGTCGTTATTGGTCCCGTTCTTGCGGGATCTTTTTCCGGTCGTAGCGATGTCAGAGATTTGATGTTTTACCGGAGTCCTGATATTCATGGTGCACTCGTGAAATAGTCGTACGGGAAAATGCTCACTTCATCGCTACCTTTGAGATGGTGTGTTCCATCGCTTGTGCGCCGACTACAACACCAGGTTCAAACTCACTTGAATCTGTACGGAGAGCAGCATTACAATCTGCTCTTCTCCGCTGAGGGAAAAGTCACTAGAATCCTTTATCTCGATATGCTACAAGTATGACTCTTCCTTCCAATGAAAGTTTAAACAGAAAACTTCATCTCCATACAGTTGGAACGCCTGATCACTAACATACCTTTACGAGACGGCTTATATTACGTTCTTCATAATGGCTAGTGTGGCAGAAAGGACTCAAACGTCAGGGCTTTTTAACCGCGAGCTCCACGATCACTCCACCTAATGTCACGTGATTCATTTATTTGGGAGCAGACGAGGTGAGCAAGTGATAAGGCATTGAGCTTGTAATCGGGAGAACAAAAGCTAAAATTTCCTTTCCGCCTTCCTTACTTAGATCTTCTGTGATTTCCCTAAATCTAAAAGCGAATGCCATGAAGATTTCTGCGGAAGAACATTGTCAACTTATTAACTGTCCTTTCACAATCGAACCTTGTGCTCTGTCTTTAGTGTCCACGTCGCACACGGGACATTCACATTTAATCTTCGATCGTTTGTTTCTTCTTAATTTCTTTGGAGATTTGTAAATGACGTGTATGTCGATGTTATCAACTCACATAAATCTCCATTCCCAAGGGCGATGGCGCGTACCACGTCGTAGAACACTATACTATGGACTCCGTTACAGAGTGGACGTCCCATAATTAGTTTCTGGTATTGTTTACGGACGAAACTCTAGTCTGTTTGAACCTTGATAGTCGCAGACGACGTTTTTGGAGATAACCCGATAATGCATCATGCAATAGTCCGCTGACAGTTTGATGCGATGCGTGACGTTCTATAGCGGCTTCGAAAGACGATTTCGGTTCTCGAGCAGTCAGCTCACGGTTCGTTTGACCCGAAAATCGTAGATATCGATCATCCAATGTGTGGTGTCACCGCCAGACACCACACTTGCTAGGTGGTAGCCTTTAAATCGACCGCGGTCCGTTAGTATACGTCGGACCCGCGTGTCGCCACTATCAGTGATTGCAGACCGAGCGCCGCCACACGGCAGGCCTAGAGAGACTTCCTAGCACTCGCCCCAGTTGTTCAGCCGACTTTGCTAGCGATGGTCCACTGACAAAATACGCTCTCATTTGCTGAGACGATAGTGAGCTTAGCCTTCAGCTACGTCGTTTGCTACGACCTAGCAAGGCGCCATTAGCAGTTACTATTGATGGTGTAAAACATGTACCGTTGAGAGCGATGCTCACCAATTATGGATTAAAGTTAAGTATTCCAGAAGCTACGTACGTTTTTTACTAGTCTCATTTCCGTGTCCTGTTCCAGACCTAACGCCAACCTGCGTGAGCTTAAACGCGTGCCTTTCGGCTTCCTCGTAGTGGGCCAATCCACAACACAATGCACCTGTCGAATGTGGACGGCCTAGCGGTGTAAGTTCTCAACAACTCGTGTCGTCTGGAACCTATTGCAAGTCCGCAAAACATCACCTTGACTCCAGTGCCCGCATCGTCCAACTTCACTTTCCAACTGAAACTGGGACTCATCTGACCAGGCCACGGTTTTCCACTCGTCTAATAAGGTCCAGCCGATAAGGTCTCGAGCCCATGAAAGGCGCGGCAGGCGATGACGTGCTTGTTACCAAAGGCATTCGCGTCTATCGTCTGCTGCCATAGCCCATTAACACCAATTTTCGTTGCACTGTCCTAATGGTTACGTTCGTCGAAAGTCCCGCGTTGATTTCTACTGTTATTTCATGCAGTGTTGCTTGCCTGTAGCAATGACAACTCTATGCAGACGACACTGCTCTCCGTATTTGTCCGTGGTGAGAGGTAATGCTTGAAATTTAGTACTCACTTGACACTGTGGATTTCGAGATGTTGAATTCTCTAACGATTTCCGAAGCGGAATGACGCACATGCGTCTAGCTCCAACTATACAGGGTTATTACAAATGATTGAAGCGATTTCACAGCTCTACGATAACTTTATTATTTGAGATATTTTCACAATGCTTTGCACACACACACAAAAACTCAAAAAGTTTTTTTAGGCATTCACAAATGTTCGATATGTGCCCCTTCAGTGATTCGGCAGACATCAAGCCGATAATCAAGTTCCTCCCACACTCGGCGCAGCATGTCCCCATCAATAAGTTCGAAAGCATCGTAGATGCGAGCTCGCAGTTCAGGCACGTTTCTTGGTAGAGGAGGTTTAAACACTGAATCTTTCACATAACCCCACAGAAAGAAATCGCATGGGGTTAAGTCGGGAGAGCGTGGAGGCCATGACATGAATTGCTGATCATGATCTCCACCACGACCGATCCATCGGTTTTCCAATCCCCTGTTTAAGAAATGCCGAACATCATGATGGAAGTGCGGTGGAGCACCATCCTGTTGAAAGATGAAGTCGGCGCTGTCGGTCTCCAGTTGTGGCATGAGCCAATTTTCCAGCATGTCCAGATACACGTGTCCTGTAACGTTTTTTTCGCAGAAGAAAAAGGGGCCATAAACTTTAAACCGTGAGATTGCACAAAACACGTTAACTTTTGGAGAACTGCGAATTTGCTGCACGAATGCGTGAGGATTCTCTACCGCCCAGATTCGCACATTGTGTCTGTTCACTTCACCATTAAGAAAAAAATGTTGCTTCATCACTGAAAACAAGTTTCGCACTGAACGCATCCTCTTCCATGAGCTGTTGCAACCGCGCCGAAAATTCAAAGCGTTTGACTTTGTCATTGGGTGTCAGGGCTTGTAGCAATTGTAAACGGTAAGGCTTCTGCTTTAGCCTTTTTCGTAAGATTTTCCAAACCGTCGGCTGTGGTACGTTTAGCTCCCTGCTTCCTTTATTCGTCGACTTCCGCGGGCTACGCGTGAAACTTGCCGGCACGCGTGCAACCGTTTCTTCGCTCACTGCAGGCCGACCCATTGATTTCCCCTTACAGAGGCATCCAGAAGCTTTAAACTGCGCATACCATCGCCGAATGGAGTTAGCAGTTGGTGGATCTTTGTTGAACTTCGTCCTGAAGTGTCGTTGCACTGTTATGACTGACTGATGTGAGTACATTTCAAGCACGACATACGCTTTCTCGGCTCCTGTCGCCATTTTGTCTCACTGCGCTCTCGAGCGCTCTGACGGCAGAAACCTGAAGTGCGGCTTCAGCCGAACAAAACTTTATGAGTTTTTCTACGTATCTGTAGTGTGTCGTGACCATATGTCAATGAATGCAGCTACAGTGAATTTATGAAATCGCTTCAATCATTTGTAATAGCCCTGTACTCGGCGTTAAAAGTCTGTTAACTCCCGTCGTGCAGCTACAGTAACGTCGAAAACCTCTTCACAAGAATCCCCTGAGCGAAGGTGACCATGCACTGCCCTTTTATAACTTATATGTGCGATACTACTGCCATCTGTATATGTGTATATCGCTATCCAGTGACTTCCTTCCTCTACAAATTGAAGCCGTTATCAAGGGTAAAAGAGGCTGATACGGTACTGCCGTGGTGTCTCTTTTGGGTGAATAATTTCTTCTACACAGTGCAGCGTTCTCCAGTTCATACACTAAAGCGGTAAAGAAACTAGTATAGGCCTGCCTATTCAAATACAGAGCTATGTAAACAGGCACAATACGGCGCTGCGGTCTATATAAGACAACAAATGTCTGGCGCAGTTGTTAGAACGGTTACTGCCGCTACAATTGCAGGTTATCAAGATTCAAGTGAGTTTGAACCTGGTGTTACAGTCGGCGCACGAGCGATGGGACACAGCATCTCCGAGGTAGCGATCAATTGGTGATTTTCTCATACGACCATTTTAAGAGCGTACGGTGAATATCAGGAACCCGGTAAAACATCAAATCTCCGACATCGCTGCGACCGGAAAAAGGTGCTGCAAGAATGGGACGAACGACAACTGAAGAGAATCGTTCAACGTAACAGAAGTGCTACATTTCCGCAAATTGCAGCAGATTTCAATGCTGGGCCACCAACAAGTGTCAGCGTGCGAACCATTCAACGAAGCATCGTCGATATGTACCCCTGATGACTGTACCCTTGATGACTGCACGACACAAAGCTTTATGCCTCGCCTGGGCACGTCAACACCGACATTGGACTTTTGATGATTGGAAACATGTTGCCTGGTCGGACGAGTCTCGTTTCAAATTATATCGAGTGGATGGGCATATAGGGATATGGAGACAACCTCATGAATCCATGAAGCTGCATGTCAGCAGGGGACTGTTCAAGCTTGTGGAGGCTCCGTAATGGCGTAGGACCTGTGCAGTTGGAGTGATATAGAACCCCTGATACGTCTAGATACGACTCTGACAGGTGACGCGTACGTAAGTATCTTGTCAGATCGCCTGCATCCGTTAAAGCTTACTGAGCATTCCGACGGACATGCGCAATTCCAGCAGGACAATGTGACACCCGATACGGCCAGAATTGCTACAGAGTGGCTCCAGGAACACACATTTGAGTTTAAACACTTCCGCTGGCTACCAAACTCCCCAGACATGAACATTATTGAGCACATCTGGGATGCCTTGTGTAAGAGATCTCCATCCCTCGCACTGTTACGGTTTGATGGACAACCCTGCAGTATTCATGGTGTCAGTTCCCTCCAGCACTACTTAGATATTAGTCGAATCCATCCGTCATCGTGTTGCGGCATTTCTGCGTGCTCGCGGGGGCCCTACGCGGTATTAGGCAGGTGTACCAGTTTTTTTGCCTCTGCGTTGTATAATGTTTCTGTAAGTCTGTGTGCCTTTTTCTACCTACATGACACGCGGATGCATTTCTGTAATTTATGAGTGGCTGTACTGGTATAGCCTGTTTCTGGATTTTTTGTAGGCTCTTGAGTGTGGGTGCCTTGGCGTTCTTATGTTTTAGCCATTGTACTTCCTGTTTTGTGAATATGTGTGAGATTTTTTTTTAGTTAAATATTGCCCATTGATAGAAAAGAAGTTGTATGGAATCACTAGGAATGATGCTAGGCGTATGTCTTATCTATTGGCCATAGAAATGGAATCTGCAATCTGTTCAGTGACGATATGGGTGAAAGCAGGTGATTCGATCACTTCATGAATAAACACAGGGATTAGCTTTCAATAAGAAAATCTGAAAAATCTGAAGGTTCATCACTTTCTCGAGCCATCGACCTTAACCGAGATCGTGTCTTGAACTTTTTCTGGTCGTAAAATACGCTAAACATTGTAGTCCACTTGAACAGATCTTGGTGTTGAATAGTTTGGTCTTAGCCTAGTGCAAATAAAAATTTCACTTGTAATCAGGATGAATGGAATAAAACAGAAGCTCTCATTGTCACAGAGAGGGGAAGTCTGATGACAATCGTCGCATGAATGATTTCAAGCGGAAACGTCGTGCCTGCGATGACGATTTTCCCACCCACCAGCTGGACAAACAGATTGATGAAGGGGCCACATCCTGGAGCTGCTGAAGACTGTCATCCTTCAGGCTGAGTACAGTCATATCTATTCACTGAATAGTGTACCCATTTCATTGCGCATATAACAGACTCTATCTGACTCTCCATTCTTGTTGATATTGGTCGGAGATTACACTTATACCAGGAATACAGATATCATATTAAAAGCAAAAGATAACAATGTGATCATTCTCTGCTTGCTACCCGATACTACTCATACGTTTCAGCTCTTCGATAGGATTTTCATGGGCTTCCTAAAGACACATTACAATAAAAAGTTTAGACAGACAATAAAAATAGGCGCCATGGATACCTCTGAAACTGAAAAAAAGTTCCGAAAGACATACTCCAGAGCTCAAAGTGGTGCAACAGCGGTTAACAGATTCACATTTACTGGAATTTATCCACCACACAGAGGTCTTTTCATTAAGACTGATTTCACTGCAAAAAAATTGTTCAAATGGCTCTGAGCACTATGGGACTTAACGTCTTACGTCATCAGTCCCCTAGAACTTAGAACTACTTAAAGCTAACTAACCTAAGGACATCACACACATCCATGCCCGAGGCAGTATTCGAACCTGCGACCATAGCAGTCCCGCGGTTCCGGACTGCAGCGCCTAGAACCGCACGGCCACCGCGGCCGGCTTGATTTCTCTGCAGCCGAACATGAAGCAGAGCAGGTTACTGATTGCGATGGAGCACTTCGTGACGATGAAGGTGATGGTCTATATCCTTCTGAAATTGAAAACGTAGTTGGCTCTAAGAAAGGCGACGAGGGCGAGATCGGAAGAGCAGACAGCAGGAGCATCAATACCCGTATTTGCAAGTTATCCCATGCTAAAACACATCTCTCCTGTCGACAGCGCGAACAAGAAGACATCAAACAGAGATCAAAAATCAATTTAAGCTATTATTGGAACCATTTTACCCCATAAAAACGCGTTCGAGTGTTCCACAAACAAGAAACAAAATGAGAAGAAACTGCAGAAGAAGGAGATGGTAGCAATTCAGAGAGCTATATCATTAAAAGGTTGGCAAGATTAATGAAGGAACCATCGAAACGTCAAATAAATGTACAAGAAAGGCTACCGATTGTTCTCGAACAGGAAAGTAAATGAAGATGCACCTGACGGCACCTGTTGGGGAATGAATTCCTGGAAAGGATGATTCAGACTGCCTAACTTTTATAATGAGACATTCAAAATGTGGAGAATTTTGGGTTCACAACGCCGTCAGTCAGGAACGGGGTTATATATTGTTCAGTATGTGTGGAACTAAAGTTTATCATTTAGGACTTCTGCTCCCGAAGAATTTTAAATAGTGAGTTAGAATTGTGGTTTATAGGTCATAAAGAGTTCTCAACTGTACACTGCAACTACTGTCTTTTTGGCCGGGTGAGGCTAACATATGAATTAATAATTTCATTAATGTAAATATAAACTGGCAATTTGTATTGATTCGTATTACCATCCCGCCACAAAATCCTCATGATTTACTGCACGTTAAAAACTTGTTGTAATTATTGAACACGTTTATCTTTCATCACAATTTCTTCCTTTTATAGCAGTCATGTACTAAAACTGGTGACATTTATGATGGAATAGCCATACTTTAAATCGTGTATTTCGTCTTGAACAAGAAAGTTTTCGTATTACCACCACCTCACGTGCTAATTTGAACTCACGTTACCTGCAGCCGCTACATTCGTTTACTGCTCTGTTTCTGGCCATCAACTTGGCGTCGAAGGTAGTTCCCACATGATACGTGTCTCTCAGCACCGACATACTCAGTCTGTGCCAGTCTACTGTAAGAAGGTCGCCATGTTAGCTACCGGTAATTTCACGTCTAGAATTCTGAAGCAATTTACTGGTGAACACTTAAGTAAACCTTTGTTCTTTGATTCAGTGGCTGGATCCTTGTATGTTACTTCGAAGAGATTTTCTGAACAACTAAAACCCAGATGTTCTTTTGAAACATCCGGTGCTGTGATAAACCTGTATCGCTGGGTCAGGCTAGCAGCCATATCTTGAACTGGAGTACGTTTCTTTCACAGGCAACTGCATCGTCTGTATAAACAGTATTCTGATTAGAGTTTGCAGTGCGCCTATCATTCTACCTCCTATTTTACCTTTTCACTGAAAGACGCACGTAGTACGTAGAGTGGAGTTTCACGTCCTGCGACAACGAGCCCATTAAAGACAGTGCATTAGCTCAGATTAGGGAAGGATGGGGAAGGGAATCGCCTGCGCCCTTTTTATAGGAACCATCCCGGCATTTGGTGGAGCACGGACGGGGATTTGAACCGTCGTCCTCCTGAATCCGAGTCCAGTGTCCTAACCAATATGCCACTTCTCTCGGTACGAAAAGCCAAAGCAAAGTAGTGCTAAAATTTTAAAAAAATTATCCTGAGAAAGAACAATTTCGTTTCCTAAATTCCTGTGCTGTAAACTAGTACATTCTTCAATCCTGGTAGCGTTAGCGTGTCCGCCAATCATTTGAGGTGTCCATCACAATGACGTATCTATCACAATAAATAAAAGTTATTAAAAATAAATCGACATTAGATCCAACTCAAGACTCGATACGCTCTTTATTGCACTGATTTTGTTAGTTTTTTGTGAAATGAACTGTCGCGATAAGCAACTGTAATATTTTCTACGTGAGTTTGGCTAGCGTTTAATAGAAGGCCTTTAATGTTAGCCATAGATGCTTACCTCCATCTTTTTCTGAAGCATCTCCTTGTTGAATGTGATTTTTTTTCTTACAACGGCTAGCTTTTTTAAATTCGGAACACGAAAAATACAAAGCTCAACACCGAAATACGACAGTAAATAAGCACCTCTGAAATTTGATGTCTAAAAATGGAAGTAATAAAAGGAGAAATTTTTCCATATTCAAGTTTTTGAGCTGCCGACATAATATATTCCATAAGAAGAAGAAAATTATTCATCCGTAGTGTTTTGTAATACGTGACTGGAATTTTTGTGCTCAATATATGTGAAAATATAGTACGAATACATTTTACTTTTTATTGTACTTCTAGATCTTAGCATTTGCTTTTATTTATTGTTACAAACAATTTTTGGTGCTGATATTTCAATTTTTTTTAATGTTAATGATTTCACTTACGATTTTTCGCTCTTTTTCGTTACACTGTGAAGCGCTGTGTTTGTTTCTGGTTTGTTGGTACCGTCTAGAAGCACTCGCTTACAAGTTGCGTAAACCGCGGGACTGCTACGGTCGCAGGTTCGAATCCTGCCTCGGGCATGGGTGTGTGTGATGTCCTTAGGTTAGTTAGGTTTAAGTAGTTCTAAGTTCTAGGGGACTTATGACCTAAGATGTTGAGTCCCATAGTGAAAAACAAATAACAACAACAAGTTGCGTTATTTTGTAACATCGCATGTCACTTTTCTTCAGGCGCATGTTTTTATTATTTAGCAGTCCCGTAGCGTTCCCAGCTGTCACAGACTGCACTTGGGTGCATGCAAAAGCTGCATGAGACACCAGAGGACTGAACTAAGGCAGTTGGCAACACTTCTGTCCTGCAGAAATAGCAGGAAACACATGGTCCCATATGAACTGCTGACAAATGTAGTTTAAAAGTGTAAAAAGAGCGTGCAGCACTGTCCCCGAGGCTGTACTAGTAACGCACGTGTCACGGATCCACGAATAACTTCGAAAGACCAACTGTTACAACACTTATGAGCAAGTGGTCAAAAATTGATGATTGTTACCTATGATTGATGACTGAATGAGGCTGTACAGTAGCTAATCACTTCATATTAAGGAGTTTCCTTAAAATCCCTGTCCGACATAGGTTTGGAGTTTGGTTCGTTGCCTAAATTGCATTAGATGATTACTTAGAAGGTTTGTTGAGAAGGTACAAGCGGATCTCCATCCCTCACCATTTTGCAACAAGGTAGTGCTCCGTATGTAATAAAATTGATGCAGGCAGTATATTTAATTCTAACCTTCCTTGCTATTTCGTTCATGGACGCAAAATTACGAAGCAAGGACGAAAATTGTTAACTGAGATGGATCACATTACGAGCATTCCTGTTCTGTTTTCAGTAGGAATCTGTTCATTTTCTTTGGACAGCAATCAGCTGTCATTTGATCGACTTAACTAGAGTATTCCACTCACGTACTTTGGGGTCTGTGGAGAACGAGAAATAGTAATATATCGACGACGTAATGAGATGTTGTTATGCTTAAGGCTTCTGGGAGACATCAAGGGCACTCGAAGGTAAGAAATCAGAGGCACAATGCAGAGAATAGACAAAAGTTGTAGCGTTTAGGTTACCGGAGCTAAATTGTAACACTAGAGCCCTGCAAACTGCAGACACTCTTGGTAGCTGTCCCAGAGGAGAAGTTTCACTTCAGAGAATGAATTGGTAACTCCACCGACCGCCTAGACGCTGTTGTAAGCCGTCACAGTAGAAGATAGTCACGAAAAGGCACGTCTTAGCAGACAGCAAGCTTCATACATGCTTCTGAGGACTGGAAAGTCAGGGCGTTTACAAGGTTTACAGAGCCGTACAGCAGTTCCCACTCACAAAAGTACTGAGTGCGGGACAAGTGACGTTGTTGCTGGCCATAATAGGAGTGGCAGTGACGTTTAGCTTTCGGCTAAAGCTGTTACTACTGAACTTAGAGTTTGTTAATGAAAAGTACAGAAACATCCCTGGCTGGTCAGGGGCGCCCTGGAGGTGCAGAGCTACTCGTCACATTGGCCGGAGCTTGCTAAGTGCCGGTGGATTGGCAGGTCGGCTATAGGATGGGAGAAACAGTAAGCCGCCACAATTCTTTAAAAACCCATGTTTTTTGTATTCAGTGGGAGTCAGTCAGATCGTTGGGATGCCGACTCCGTGTTCCTCGTGGCCACCCTCGGTAAACGCCGATATATCTGTTTTCCTCGCTTGGAGTGCTGCTCTGAAGTTTGTACTTAACGTGGTTCTTGTGTCTGCTGGTTGTGTTAGCTCTCACCCCCGTGGATACAGACACTGACTTCTGTTGTGCAACCAGTTGCCTCCTTTGCTTTTTTAATGTTTAGAATTAGCCTTTAGAGTACTGTTTAGTCTGAACGCGAATGAACAATGTTAATCGACCCCTGAATTCCGTGAGTTTCCTGCTGCAAGCAACCTGTCGGGTCTCAGAATCCGCGCCCCTTGTTGGTGCCCTGTGACTGTGTTTGGCGCTGAACAAAATCGTCAGCCTGCCTTCACCTGGAATCTTTCTTTCTGCATTTGCTCCTCACCGCTCGGAAATTGAAGACTGACCTAAAATCACTTGTCTTCCCTCAATCCTGTGTTAGGATACGACAAGATGTCCTGACTTGACTTTTGTGGACCGCTACTTTCAAGATACGTTTTCATGACTCTGGCAATTTCAGCTGAATATTGCCTTCTCAGAAGTTGGAATTTTCGTGTGATACTGAATAAACAGAAGATGACGCTTGTGGAATACTAACCCCACATGACTATAGTTGCAGGCGCTAATCCCGAAGTATATTATCGCAAAATCAGGAGTAATACCATTTTTTCAACAAGACATACTTTCGTGTCACGTTTTCAGTCGCAACATACATTGAATGGTGAGCCAGTTCATTGTGAACACATGCTTAACAGAGTACGGGCCAATGTTTGGAGCGCATTAAAGCAGCCATTATGTGTGCCATGGATTCGTCAAGTCCTTGACAGGTTTCCGCATGTATATATCATCGGATGCCTACACACGAATTACGCAGTTCCCGGTAACTACGGGCCTGTGGTTTGTATGCTCGGAGCTGGCGCCTGATAGCATACCATAAGTGTTCCATCGGATTCAGGATTCAGATCAGGTGAATTTGGTGGGTAAGACATTACGTAGGTTGACTTTTCTTCTTTTTTTGAGTCATCCGTCTTCTGACTGGTTCGATGCATCCTTCTACGTATTCCTCTTTTGCGCCAATCTCTTCATCTCCCCAGAGTAGCACTTGCAACCTGTGTCCTGAACTATTTGCAGGATGTATTGCAACTTCTGCCTTTCTTTACAATTTTTACACTCTACAGCTCTGTCTAGTGCCGTGGAACTTATCCCTAGATGTCTGAACACATGTTCTACAATCCTGCCCCTTCTTCTTGTCAGTGTTTTCCACATATTCCTTTCCCCGCCGATTCTGCGGAAAGCCTCCTCATTTCTCACCTTAGCAATCCACCTAACTGAATCATTCGTCAGTAGCACCACATCTCTTATGCTTCGATTCTTTTATTGTTGTTGTTGTGGTGTTCAGTCCTGAAACTGGTTTGATGAGGCTCTCCCCGCTAGTCTATCCTGTGCAAGCTTCTTCATCTCCCAATACATACTGCAGCCTACATCCTTCTGAATCTGCTTAGCATATTCATCTCTTGGTCTCCCTCTACGGTTTTTATCCTCTGCGCTGTCCTCCAGTAGTAAATTTCGCTTCTTCAGAAACGCTTTCCTTGCCTTTGCCATTCTCCATTTTATATCCTCCCTACTTCGACAATCATCAGTTATTTTGCTCCCCAAATAGCAAAACTCCTTTACTACTTTAAGTGTCTTATTTCCTAATCTAATTCCCTCACAAACACCCGTCTTAATTCAACTACTTTCCATTATCTCGTTTTGATTTTGTTGATGTTCATCTTATATCCTCCTCTCAAGACACTGTCCATTCCGTTCAACTGCTCTTCCAAGTCCTTTGCTGTCTCTGACAGAATTACAATGTCATCAGCGAAGCTTAAAGTTTTTATTTCTTCTCCATGGATTTTAATACCTAATCCAAATTTTTTTTTGTTTCCTTTACTGCTCAATATGTAAGTAGGCTGTTTAGGTTCTTATATTGGTAACGCCGCCGCCACGTATGAAAATCACTGGCTGTGCTGTGTGCAGTCTGTGGCTAGTTTGCATTGTTGTCTGCCATTGTAGTGTTGGGCAGCTGGACGTGAACAGCGCGTAGCGTTGCGCAGTTGGAGGTGAGCCGCCAGCAGTGGTGGATGTGGGGAGAGAGATGGCGGAGTTTTGAAATTTGTAATACTGGATATTATGAACTGCTATGTATATTATGATTTTTCAACTCTATAAAGGTAAATACATTGTTTGATCTCTATCAAAATCTTTCATTTGCTAACTATGCCTATCAGTAGTTAGTGCCTTCCGTAGTTTGAATCTTTTATTTAGCTGTCAGTAGTGGCGCTCGCTGTATTGCAGTAGTTCCAGTAACCAAGATTTTTGGTGAGGTATGTGATTTGTGAAAGGTATAGGTTAATATTGGTCAGGGCCATTCTTTTGTAGGATTTTTGAAAGTCAGATTGCGTTACGCTAATAAAAATATTGTGTGTCAGTTTAAACACAGTCATATATAATTGTTCAAAGGGGATGTTTCATATGGCGACCCTGCCAGGATACCTCACTGGAATCTTCCGATTTTTTTTGTAGTTTGTGTAATTAGTGTAGATTTTGTTTATTGCTAGTGCGTAATTGTAGAGAGAATCTCCTTTGTAGTTGCAGCCTTTCATTGTTGTACAGTAAACCAGTTGTGGCATGCATGTAGGTTTGCACCAAGTATTTCGCAGCTGTGCTTGCAATTAAGGAGATATTATTTTCAATGCTATGTTAATGTGTTTTGTTATTTTGCTCTTCAAATTGTGCTTTTCTGTGTTATTGTGTGAAATATTGTGACAATAATGGCGTGTGAAAAACGTAATACTAGGCTCCAAAGTAAACTGAGAAATGACAGTGAAGACGAAAGCAGTGTGTTAGCGCCACCGAGTAATGAGTTAACTAATGTTCAAAGTAGTAATTTGGTAATTGTACATAGGGAAATGGAGCGGGCTGCAAACAATGGTGTAGACAGTGAAACAATTAGTGAACAGGGAAGCATTATCGATCGATCGGTCGGGAACAGCTTGCCTCAGGAATCCGAAATGACAGGACACAATCTTGCAAATACTGTAGATTCAGGTTTTGCGTCCTCACCCTTTTCTCAAATAAGTCAAGAAACATTTTCTTCTTTTCAAACTGCGAATATTGCCAGTTCAAATGCATTGCCGAACAGCACTGAGGAACATGTTTCAGACACCAGTGCATTGTTATTACAATTAATGCAACAAATGGGACAAAAGCTTCAAAAGTTAGACATAATGGAACAAAATCTTCAAAAGTTAGACACAATGGAACAAAACCTTCAAAAGTTAGACACAATGGAACAAAATCAGAGACAAACACAGCAAAAGCTTCAAAAGTTAGACACAATGGAACAAAATCAGAGAGAAACACAGCAAAAGTTAGACACAATGGAACAAAATCTTCAAAAGTTAGACACAATGGAACAAAATCAGAGACAAACACAGCAAAAGCTTCAAAAGTTAGACACGACACTTGAACAAACACGTGAAGATTTAACTATGAGTTACATAACATTGAATCGAAATGTCGAAAAGTCTGTAATGACGTAAAAACACAAATTTGTGAGCATTTCCAACCTATTTTTTCGCGGCATGAAAATGCATTACAGAATCACGAAGCAGCCATAAAAGAACTGAAAACTATTGTTCATCAAAATCATGAGACCCTGGAAGCTAAAATTGACTCAGTTGCATCTACCGATTCAGTTACGCAACTTGCAAAAACTCAAGAAAACTTAAAGGACACAGTAGATACTCTGAAAATTGGTTCAGAAAGACACATGGAGGGAATTAGTTCATTATCAGAGAAAGTAGTTAAACTTTCGGATCAGCTAAATAATTTATCTACGAAGGTAGATGATAATCTGAATGACACAAAACCGGTATTCTTTAATGACACAGAAGAGTGCGAACAAATTAGGAAACTGAAACAAAATCTGAATCAAACTAATACACAACACCAAAGAGAAATCCGGGAAGTACAAGAGCAGCTGATACAGGTAATACAAGAATTACGTATTTCAGAGGACACTTGCGCTCCAATACGGGAAGAGGGACATAGAAATACTGAACAGCCACAAAATAATAACACAGGACACTTCGCAAATTATGAAAGAAATTGGCAAGGTACACCGAATTTTGAGATGGAACCGCCGGAACGACGTAACAATGACCGACATGTGACTCGCCAACATGATGATTTTGACTATAAGCTGTTCTTTACTACATGTAAATTCAAAACATTTAAGAATTCTGGCAACGACATTCGTCCACAAGCATGGCTTCATCAGTTCTCTCATTGTTTTCCTCCAAACTGGTCATTAGAACACAGATTAGAATTTATGTGTGGCTACTTAGAGAATGAACCAGCTGTAAGAATGCGATCGGTCATTCACGATTGCCACAGTCAATGAGAATTTTACCACGCCTTCCTCTCAGCATATTGGTCTCAAGCCACACAAGACCGAGTAAAACATGGCATCATGATGATGAAACATTTCCAACAATCTGAACTTTCCAGTCTTGTGAAATATTTTGAAGACATGTTGCAGAAGAATCAGTACCTGTCAAACCCATACAGCCCCTCAGAACTCATTCGCATTTGCTTAATCAAATTGCCTGAACATTTACGACATATTATTTTGGCAGGACGTTGCAAAGACGACATTGAAGCTTCTCAGGGACTCTTACAAGAATTAGAAATTGACACTGACAATTGCGGAACGCGAAAACAGGAACACAACAATTACAGGTCACATCCGTCACGATTCCGCGATGAAAGAAATAATAACTGGACACGACAAGGTCATTCTTACAACGTAAATCGTGACCAAAACAGACACCACTCCTATGACAACTGTTGGCAGAATAATAGCTATAGAGAAAGATCGCATTTCCATAGTAATGAATATGACAGAGACTATCATAGAAACAAACAATATGGCAACCAGAACTATTACTATCACGGGAGACAGAATAACTTCAGATGCAACGGTCCACCGTGCAGTGATAATTCAGGGAGAAATTCTCCACCACTTAACCGACAAAAAAGAAACTACAGGAACTACCGACATGACGACAGACGATATAATCATAACGACAGACGTGAATTTCATCAGAACTGGTGGGATTCTAACAGAACTGGGCCCTCTCGGCAAGCGAATTTGTAGAAGTTAGGTCTCCTAATCCCAGTAACGACGCGCGCCACCAAAGAAACAGACAATGACTCGCACCGCAGGCAGCCACGAGCGCCCGTTGGCTCACGGAAAAATAACATAGACGCTAACCTTGAGAAAAATTCCAGTATTCTTTACCGACGTATACCACATGATAATTGCGTTGAGTTGAAACTCTGCGTACTAGGAAGAGCAAAGGGTTACACCACATTTCACATGTAAAACCATTTATTGAGAGATAATCTGCTTTTTAACTTTGTCTTTGCCATATAACTTTTCACTTCACATTTCTAGTATGCTTTGTCAGACTTAGAATCTGTTAATATGCAACAATGTTTGAAGTTAAATATCCAGTCAAGAACCAAGAGAACTTATTTCGACAGAAATTAAGAATGCATTGTTATTGTGCACAGATGACAGTGTTATTGGGTGTGTACATTCTTGCTTGTTAGTTGCACGATTACGTAACGACTATAAGGCTCACATACTTAGAACATTTACCAGTACTGCTAATGAGATTTTAATGCAACATTTTGGTTTACTTGAAAATAAATTCTGGATTTAAAGTACTTTCTGTGAAATACCAGATGACACAGTGGATAGTTTATGTGACAGCTACACGATTTTATCACGACGCTACTAATGAGTGACAATTTACAATGTTGCTTTTGCGGTGTATCTGTTTTATGTCTGCACAGTTTTTCTGAATTCTTCTATAAAGTAAAACATGTTTTAGTAGTAACTTTTGTGCTATAGCTACAAGGAGACAGCGTTTTCCGTAGGACGACAATACGTTACAGCACAGTACTTTCCTCATCACGGCAATAAATAACTAAGATATCTATACGCAAAGCATTTCACTTTTGTGTATCATGAGGTAAGTACATTGACTTCTGCAGAACTTAGCATTCGGAGGACGATAACTACGACACTTCCACAGAGATAATCTTACAACAAGACGCACAGTTTAGCGCTACAGTACACGTATTTGAGTGATTAATTTTGTACTTAAAACATTTATTTTTAAAGACATTTGAAGTACAATGATACAAAGGTTTTACGTGATACATTTCGTTCGATTGCTGTAATCTGTAACACCTGAGGGTATAATTACATCAATCCACAGGGGGGTACACACTTACTTTGTGTACCATGTGTTTGGCAAGCACAAGGAGCCCTAGCTAATATGGTATTTTCTTACACAACTTTACACATCGGTACCATGTTTTTCTAACACAGAATTACACAGCTATCTGATCATTTAACTGAGAGATAAACATTTTTACTACATCAGTGACACATGTTTACGCAATTACACAGTTGGATAACTTCACATTTATGAAACTGTATTTTGTCTGTACTGTGTGAACCCTTCATATTTTTCGGAACCATTGTGATACTATGAGAGCGTTGAATGATGTATTTGGTATGGGATCATGATTTTTAAAGTACGTTTGAGGTAGGTGACACTATTGAAATGAGCAGAGAATTTTTTTATGTTTTGAAATTATTGGAGGAAGCTACGACGATTTTGAGAGTTGACTGAGGTGTTATGATGTTATTATTATGATGACTATGTGTATTATGCTGTTGCGGTATGTTTATGATCAATAAGCTGATGTTATATTAGGAATTTGATTATGCTACGTATTTATTAAGATGAAATATTGAAGGAGTGTCGACGAATATGTATATGTGTAATAAGGTAAGGAATAATGAGTAGTGGTTAGGGACTCTGGTTTGTGAAAAAGGTTGTTGGAAACCAAGAATCGTACTTTAAGAGCTATGAAATGTATGTAAATGCGTGATTGTATCACAATGCCGACGAAAATTTTTTGGACACTGTTATATCAATAGCATTTTGTTTCTACAGATTTGTAACGCAAATTCTTGACCTGTGAAATATTTTTATATGAGACTGTCACTGTAGCGGAAACTGCTGTCATAAATATTTCGGTAAGAAAGTTAAGTGACCACCTGCACGTAATGTGTCGTGGGCACCCAGCTGCGCGACAATCGCCTGGAAAAAAACTATTTGTGTGTGCCTTTCAGAGGCACAGGTAGAAAAAAAAGGGAGGCCATTAACCTCGCTATTGACATTCCTTTATAGAAAGCACCGGAAATACGACACGCTCATTACTTGGAAACATTCTTACATCTGCACACCTGATTATGACAAGTATCTTTCTACGAAAGTTGAGAGATTTTTTTACTACCTTATGAAATGCCATATGGCTAATGAATGATGTTTCATGCCTTCCTTTGTACATATTTGCTCATTTTCTTTAATAACTAGTTCCTAGCTGCACAGCAGCATTGGTTAAAATAAAATTTTATACATGTACTAATATAAATATTTTATGCCTACAGATCCAGTAAAAAAATAACTGTATGATGTACTTAAAAAAAAAAACGAAGGAGCACAAAGACATTTCCCTTCACAGGAATTGCATATGGAATTTTCTTTTCAACCACTCGGTAATTTTTTTTGGTAGAATAACTTCTTGTAGTGCACCACTTTAATTATGTAGACATTAAGATGTGAATATACATTTCCCTTATCTGCATTGTTGTCTTTAGTGTAATATTCTTTCTGCTTGATCTTTGTCATGTTTAGATATAAGTTATTGCATTTGCTGCTGCCGTTTGCCAGGCATAGTGCTACTAAATGTCACTTTGTATTACTTTGTTAAGCTAGTTTTACTACTGATTTATTTTTCTTGTTGCTGCACATTGGCTCATATTAGTTGTAATGTTGCATTACTTGGTAATTTAGATTTACTGTAGCTTGATTTGCAATTTTCCATTTTTTTTCTCATTGCTGTTTGTGTTAATTGTTTTGTGCTGCTGCATTGCCTCATCCCTTAGTTTAGCATCTGAGCGCAGTAGATTTATGTTAGCTTAAGAGGGCGTAGCCTATAAGGGAATGAGTTGCGATGAATTTGAAGAAATGCACTGAGAGGCTATACGAGAAAAGTGCAGAAAGCAGGTATAGATAGGACTTTTGGAAATAATGAAGAATGAAGGGAGATATCCGAGAAATAAAGAAAGTTTTGTTTGCAAAATACTGCAGTAAAACAAACCCTGTCCTTTCCTTTTGTATTATTCCGCTATGTGTTTGTGTACCCTTGTGTATTTGTGTTCTTCCTGTCCCTATGTGTTTATCCGACAAGACTTATGTTGTAGAATTTTTCTAATACTCAGCTACATTCACTGTGATGAGGATACTGTTATCCTCAAATATATTTTGCATTTATAATATGTTATTTACTTTGTAAAGTTATTTAGACATTATTTATTCTGTTTTGTTTTAATGCTCATGTGTGAAGTTGATGTTTCGAAAATTATTCTAGTCTTTCATGTATGTACTTATGTCATAATTCCTGTAACACTGATGTATATGTTTATTTCTATTCTGTTGTAAAGCCTGTACTACAAATGTTATCTGTATTGTTATGTTCTTTAATGATGTTTTCTGTATCTTTGTAATTGTATTCTTATATTATAAAATTGTAATTGACACCAGTTCATCATATTATTAACTTGTAAGTTCCATTTCACTACACACATTTCTGTTGGTCATAGTATATGTACAATATGTGAGAAGTAGGGACTGTTAGTGTTTGCACGTGTGTTAATAATTCAGCAAGGGCCTGGATAACAGCATTGCTGGTTCTAAGGACAATTCCAAAAACTTTGTGAGTGCACAAGTGGTGGTTTATGGACTTGCTATCTTCTCTGCAAGACTCTTCGATGGTGATTGTGCACCTCCACAAACGCAGCAGATGGCTGCTGGCCATCTCTACTAGGACTAAAGTGGGTCTACACCTTTGCTGACTCACCAATACCATACCCTCTACCAGGACTACAGTGGGTCTGCTCTGTGATGACCTACCTACCAATATTCTTCAAAACTTCGACTGACTCTGCTGTGGGTTTGCTCTGTTGTGGCCCATTACACTGCACTGTCTTTCCGTTGGAAGGACAACACTACTTCTTCAAGACTGCATGGAAATCCACTACTTCTGTGTGCAATTTCTTTTACTAATGAGACTTTGTAAAAAAAACTGTAATTACTATTATGATGAATGATCAGGACTATCTTTATGGACTGTGAGAAAATTTTAGCTTTTGACCAACATTGTATCAATAAGTGTGTGCATTTGATTTCTTTGTTATTGCAATTACGATTATGAAAAATTTTAACAAATATGTAGTGCCCAGTGCCCAAAACAATTTGTAAAATTTTATTGTGGGGAGCATGGGGGCTATGTAAGTAGGCTGTTTAGGTTCTTATATTGGTAACGCCGCCGCCACGTAGCGCTCTCTGTATGAAAATCACTGGCTGTGCTGTGTGCAGTCTGTGGCTAGTTTGCAATGTTGTCTGCCATTGTAGTGTTGGGCAGCTGGACGTGAACAGCGCGTAGCGTTGCGCAGTTGGAGGTGAGCCGCCAGCAGTGGTGGATGTGGGGAGAGAGATGGCGGAGTTTTGAAATTTGTTATACTGGATATTATGAACTGCTATGTATATTATTATAATATCCAGTATTACAAATTGCTATGTATATTGCTATGTATATTATCCCCCCATGAACCATGGACTTTGCCGTTGGTGGGGAGGCTTGCGTGCCTCAGCGATACAGATAGCTGTACCATAGGTACAACCACAATGGAGGGGTATCTGTTGAGAGGCCAGACAAACGTGTGGTTCCTGAAGAGGGGCAGCAGCCTTTTCAGTAGTTGCAAGGGCAACAGTCTGGATGATTGACTGATCTGGCCTTGTAACAATAACCAAAACGGCCTTGCTGTGCTGGTACTGCGAACGGCTGAAAGCAAGGGGAAAATACGGCCGTAACTTTTCCCGAGGGCATGCAGCTTTACTGTATGATTAAATGATGATAGCGTCCTCTTGGGTAAAATATTCCGGAGGTAAAATAGTCCCCCATTCGGATCTCCAGGCGGGGATTACTCAAGAGGATGTCGTTATCAGGAGAAAGAAAACTGGCGTTCTACGGATCGGAGCGTGGAATGTCAGATCCCTTAATCGGGCAGGTAGGTTAGAAAATTTGAAAAGGGAAATGGATAGGTTACAGTTAGATATAGTGGGAATTAGTGAAGTTCGGTGGCAGGAGGAACAAGACTTCTGGTCAGGTGACTACAGGGTTATAAACACAAAGTCAAATAGGGGTAATGCAGGAGTAGGTTTAATAATGAATAGGAAAATAGGGACGCGGGTAAGCTACTACAAACAGCATAGTGAACGCATTATTGTGGCCATGATAGAGACGAAGCCCACACCTACTACAGTAGTACAAGTTTATATGCCAACTAGATCTGCAGATGACGTAGAAATTGAAGAAATGTGTGATGAAATAAAAGAAATTGTTCAGATAGTGAAGGGAGACGAAAATTTGATAGTCATGGGTGACTGGAATTCGAGTGTAGGAAAAGGGAGAGAAGGAAACGTAGTAGGTGAATATGGATTGGGGCTAAGAAATGAAAGAGGAAGCCGCCTGGTAGAATTTTGCACAGAGCACAACTTAATCATAGCTAACACTTGGTTTAAGAATCATGATAGAAGGTTGTATACATGGAAGAACCCTGGAGATACTAAAAGGTATCAGATAGATTATATAATGGTAAGACAGAGATTTAGGAACCAGGTTTTAAATTGTAAGACATTTCCAGGGGCAGATGTGGACTCTGACCACAATCTATTGGTTATGACCTGTAGATTAAAACTGAAGAAACTGCAAAAAGGTGGGAATTTAAGGAGTGGGACCTGGATAAACTGAAAGAACCAGAGGTTGTACAGAGTTTCAGGGAGAGCATAAGGGAACAATTGACAGGAATGGGGGAAAGAAATACAGTAGAAGAAGAATGGGTAGCTTTGAGGGATGAAGTAGTGAAGGCAGCAGAGGATCAAGTAGGTAAAAAGACGAGGGCTAGTAGAAATCCTTGGGTAACACAAGAAATACTGAATTTAATTGATGAAAGGAGAAAATATAAAAATGCAGTAAATGAAGCAGGCAAAAAGGAATACAAACGTCTCAAAAATGAGATCGACAGGAAGTGCAAAATGGCTAAACAGGGATGGCTAGAGGATAAGTGTAAGGATGTAGAGGCTTATCTCACTAGGGGTAAGATAGGTACTGCCTACAGGAAAATTAAAGAGACCTTTGGAGATAAGAGAACCACTTGTATGAACATCAAAAGCTCAGATGGAAACCCAGTTCTAAGCAAAGAAGGGAAAGCAGAAAGGTGGAAGGAGTATATAGAGGGTCTATACAAAGGCGATGTACTTGAGGACAATATTATGGAAATGGAAGAGGATGTAGATGAAGATGAAATGGGAGATACGATACCGCGTGAAGAGTTTGACAGAGCACTGAAAGACCTGAGTCGAAACAAGGCCCCCGGAATAGACAACATTCCATTGGAACTACTGACGGCCTTGGGAGAGCCAGTCCTGACAAAACTCTACCATCTGATGAGCAAGATGTACGAAACAGGCGAAATACCCTCAGACTTCAAGAAGAATATAATAATTCCAATCCCAAAGAAAGCAGGTGTTGACAGGTGTGAGAATTACCGAACAATCAGTTTAATAAGCCACAGCTGCAAAATACTAACACGAATTCTTTACAGACGAATGGAGAAACTAGTAGAAGCCGACATCGGGGAAGATCAGTTTGGATTCCGTAGAAATACTGGAACACGTGAGGCAATACTGACCTTACGACTTATCTTAGAAGAAAGATTAAGGAAAGGCAAACCTACATTTCTAGCATTTGTAGACTTAGAGAAAGCTTTTGACAATGTTGACTGGAATACTCTCTTTCAAATTCTAAAGGTGGCAGGGGTAGAATACAGGGAGCGAAAGGCTATTTACAATTTGTACAGAAAGCAGATGGCAGTTATAAGAGTCGAGGGACATGAAAGGGAAGCAGTGGTTGGGAAGGGAGTAAGACAGGATTGTAGCCTCTCCCCGATGTTATTCAATCTGTATATTGAGCAAGCAGTAAAGGAAACAAAAGAAAAATTCGGAGTAGGTATTAAAATCCATGGAGAAGAAATAAAAACTTTGAGGTTCGCCGATGACATTGTAATTCTGTCAGAGACAGCAAAGGACTTGGAAGAGCAGTTGAACGGTATGGATGGTGTCTTGAAGGGAGGATATAAGATGAACATCAACAAAAGCAAAACGAGTATAATGGAATGTAGTCAAATTAAGTCGGGTGATGTTGAGGGTATTAGATTAGGTAATGAGACTCTTAAAGTAGTAAAGGAGTTTTGCTATTTGGGGAGCAAAATAACTGATGATGGTCGAAGTAGAGAGGATATAAAATGTAGACTGGCAATGGCAAGGAAAGCGTTTCTGAAGAAGAGAAATTTGTTAACATCGAGTATAGATTTAAGTGTTAGGAAATCATTTCTGAAAGTATTTGTATGGAGTGTAGCCATGTATGGAAGTGAAACATGGACGATAAATAGTTTGGACAAGAAGAGAATAGAAGCTTTCGAAATGTGGTGCTACAGAAGAATGCTGAAGATTAGATGGGTAGATCACATAACTAATGAGGAGGTACTGAACAGGATTGGGGAGAAGCGGAGTTTGTGGCACAACTTGACCACAAGAAGGGATCGTTTGGTAGGACATGTTCTGAGGCATCAAGGGATCACCAATTTAGTATTGGAGGGCAGCGTGGAGGGTAAAAGTCGTAGGGGGAGACCAAGAGATGAATACACTAAGCAGATTCAGAAGGATGTAGGTTGCAGTAGGTACTGGGAGATGAAGAAGCTTGCACAGGATAGAGTAGCATGGAGAGCTGCATCAAACCAGTCTCAGGACTGAAGACCACAACAACATGTATATTATGATTTTTTTAACACTATTAAGGTAAATACATTGTTTGTTCTCTATCAAAATCTTTCATTTGCTAACTATGCCTATCAGTAGTTAGTGCCTTCCGTAGTTTGAATCTTTTATTTAGCTGGCAGTAGTGGCGCTCGCTGTATTGCAATGGTTCGAGTAACGAAGATTTTTGGTGAGGTAAGTGATTTGTGAAAGGTATAGGTTAATATTAGTCAGGGCCATTCTTTTGTAGGGATTTTTGAAAGTCAGATTGCGTTGCGCTAATAAAAATATTGTGTGTCAGTTTAAACACAGTCATATATAATTGTTCAAAGGGGACGTTTCAAAAATACAGATTGAATAACATCGAGGCAACGCTTGAAACGTCCCCTTAGAAATATTATAAATGACTGTGCTTAAACTGACACACAATATTTTTAGCGCAACGCAATCTGACTTTCAATAATCCCTACAAAAGAATGGCCCTGACTAACATTAACCTATACCTTTCACAAATCACTTACCTCACAAAAGTCTTCGTTACTCGAACTACTGCAATACAGCGAGCGCCACTACTGCCAGCTAAATAAAAGATTCAAGCTACTGAAGGCACTAACTACTGATAGGCGTAGTTAGCAAATGAAAGATTTTGATAGAGAAAAAACAATATATTTACCTTAATATTGTTCAAAAGTCATATTATATATAGCAGTTCATGACACCTAGTCATACAAATTTACTGTCTCTGTCCAGATCATCCGCTCTCAAAATTCCGCCATCTCACTCCCCACATCCACCACTGCTGGCGGCTCGCCTCCAACTGCGCAACGCTATGCCTTGTTAACATCCAACTGCCCAACACTACAATAGCGAACAACAATGCAGCCACAGACTACACACAGCACAGCCAGTGATTTTCATACAGAGCGCTACGTGGCGTTACCGATATAAAAATCTAAACAGCCTACTTACACCCTGTCTTACTCCTTTTCCAACCACTGGTTCCCTTTCATGCCCCTCGACTATTATAACTGCCATCTGACTTCCGTACAAATTGTATATAGCCTTTCGCTCCCTGTATTTTACCCCTGCCACCTTCAGAATTTGTAAGAGAGTATTCCAGCCAACATTGTCAAACGCTTTCTCCTAGTCTACTAATACTAGAAACTTAGGTTTGCCTTTTCTTCATCTAGCTTCTAAGATAAGTCGTAGGGTCAGTATTGCCTCACGTGTTCCAATATTTCTACGGAATCCAAACCGATCTTTCCAGAGGTCGGCTTCTACCAGTTATCCCGGCTTTTTCCACAGTAAATGTTTCACTATCGTACAATGATATGCTCCAAAAGTAATTTCTCAGAATTTCTTCATCAAATTAAGGCGTTTGTTTTGATGTTAGTAGACTTCTCTATGTCAGGAATGCCCTTTTTAGCAGTGCTAGTCTGCTTTTTATGTCCTCCTTGCTTCGGCCGTCATGTGTCATTTTGCTGCGTAAGTAGCGGAATTCCTTAACTTCACGTACTTTGTGATCTCCAATCCTGATTCTCAGTTTCTCGCTGTTGTCAGTTCTGCTACTTCCCATTACTTTCGTATTTCTTCGATTTGCTCTCAGTCCATATTCTGTACTCAATAGACTGTTCATTCCACTTAGCAGACACGGTAATTCTTCTTCACTTTTACTAACATAGGAATATCATCAGCGAATCTTATCGTTGATATTTCACCTTGAATTTAAAATCCACTCTTGAACCTCTATTTTGTATCATCCACTGCTTCTTCGATCGATAGAGTGAACTGTAGATGAGAAAGATTACATTCTTGTGTTATATTCTTTTTCATTCGAGCACTTAGCTCTTGGTCTTCCACTCTTATTGTTCTCTCTTGGCTCTTGTACACATCGTGTATTACCAGTCGTTCCCTTCAGCGTACCCCTACTTTTCTCAGAATTTCTAACATCTTGCACCATATGTTACCGTCGAATGCTTTTTCCAGGCCGACAAGTCCTATGAACGTGCCTTGGCTTTTCTTTACTCTTCCTTCCATTACTAAACGTAACGTCAAACTACCTATCAGGTGTCTTTACAAGCCGGCCGATGTGGCCGAGCGGTTCTAGGCGCTCAGTCCGGAACCGCGCGAATGCTACGGTCGCAGGTTCGAATCCTGCCTCGGGCATGGATGTGTGTGATGTCTTTGGGTTAGTTAGGTTTAAGTACTTCTAAGTTCTAGGGGACTGATGACCACAGCTGTTAAGTCCCATAGTGCTCAAAGCCATTTGAACCATTTTTGTCTTTACATTTCCTAAAACCAAACTGATGGTCGTCTAACACATTCTCAAATTTCTCTTCCATTCTTCTGCATATTGTTCTTGTCAATAACTTGGATGCATGAGCTGTGAAACTGATTGTGTGATAATTCTCTCACTTGTAGGCTTTTGAAATCTTCGGAATTGTCTGGATAATATTTTCCGAACATCTGATGGTATATCGCCAGACTGACAGATTGTACGCACCAGTGTGAATCGTTTTCATGCCACCTCCCCCAATGATTTTAGAAATCCTGATGGAATGTTATCGATCCCTTCTGCCTTGTTCGATCTTAAGTTTTCCATAGCTCCTTTAAATTTTGATTTTGATACTGGATCTCCTATCTCTTTCCTACAGACTCTCGTTTCTCCTTCTATCACGTCATCAGACAGGTCTTCCCTCTCATAGAGGCCTTCAATGTACTCTTTCCACCTATCCGCTCTCTCCTCTGCATTTAACAGTGGAATTGACACTGCACTTTCAATGTCATCGCCGTCGCTTTTAATTTCACCGAAGGCTGTTCAAACTTTTCTCCGTCCTGAGACAGTCATTCCAACCATAATTTCTTTTTCGATTTCATTACATTTTTCATGCAGGCGTTTTACCTTAGCTTCCCTGTACTTCCTAATTATTTCGTTCCTAAATGATTCGTACCTTTATATTTCTGAGTTTTCCTGAACATTTTTACACTTCCTTCTTTCATCAGTTAACTGAAGTGCTTCTTCTTTTACCCATGTTTTCTCCGCAGTTATCTTCTTTGTACCTACGTTTTCCTTCCCAACTTCTGTGATTACCCTTTTTAGAAATGTCATTCCTTTTCGACTGCACTGCCTACTAACCAGTTCCTTATCGCAGTATCTATCGCCTTACGCGGTATCTATAGCCTCAAGCGTGTCTCTTCATTCTTTAGTATTTCCGTTACCCACTTGTATGTGGATTGATTCTTTCTGATTAGTCTCCTAAATTTCAGACTACACTTCATCTAAATCGTGATCTGAGTCAAAATCAGCCTCTGAGTACGCCTTACAAACCGATGTCCGATATCGGACCTCCAAGTATACCACTGCAAAAAATGGCTCTGAGCGCTATGGGACTTAACATCTGAGGTCATCAGTCCCCTAGAACTTAGAACTATGAAACCTAACTGACCTAAGGACATCACACACATCCATGCCCGAGGCAGGATTCGAACCTGTGACCGTGGCGGTCACGCGGTTCCAGACTGTAGCGCCTAGAAGCGCTCGGCCACTCCAGCCGGCTATACCACTGCTCTTGTGATTCTTGAACAGAGTATTCGCTGTTACCATCTGAAATTTATTGCAGAGCTCAATTAGTCTTTCTCCTCTCTCCAAGACCATATTCTCCCTGTAATCGCATTCCAACCACGAGGACTTTAACATTTTCGTCTCCCTTTACGTACTGAATTAACAGTTCAGTATCCTCATATATTTACTCTCTCTGTAACGGCATATATATACCTGAATTACCGTTGTCGGTGTCGGTTTGCTGTATATTCTGATGAAAACATCCTTACCACTGAACCGTTCGCGCAAGGTCATTATCTGTCCTACCTCCCTATTCATAATGAATCCTCCTCCCGTCGTACCATTTTCTGCTACTGTTGATATGACCTTATACTCATCTGAACAGAAATCACTGTCTTCTTTCCATTTCACTTCGCTAACCACCATTATATCTAGACTGAGCCTTAGCATTTCCCTTTTCAGATTTACTAGTTTCCCTAGCACGTTCGAACTTCCTACATTCCACTCTCCGACTTGTGGAACGTACGCCTTTCGTTGGTTATTTAGTCTTTTTCTCATGATCCTCTCCCCCTGGACACTCTGTTCCCGGGATACGAATGGGAGACTATTGCGGAACCTTTTGCCCATGGAGAGACCATCTATTACAGGCCACGTGTCCTGTGGATTCACATTACGTGTCTTTAATGCAGTGGTTTCCATTGCCTTCTGCATCCTCATGCCGTTCTTCACTGCTGATTCTTCCGTATTTATGCGCAGTTTCGAACTGCAAGGGCACGAGACTGCCCTACACCTCTGTCTGCTCCTACGCCCTCTTTTTACAACGCCGTTGGCTGAATGAGGATGACTTCTTTTGCCGGAAGTCTTCGGCTGCCACTTCTGATGATTTTTATAAAAAATTTTGTCGGTGGCGGTGTTTGAACACGGGACCGAGGAAGTTTTGATTTCTAATCAAAGACGCTAACCCTAGAAGGAGGGTTAACTATGAAGTTTCCAAACCACTGCAGCACGATATTCACCTAGAAGCACGGCCAGTTAACCTCCAATACAATGCCATCACCGTCGGTGTTAACTTCAAGCAAGAAGGGAAGCAGGTGGCTTTCAATAATATTTTCACAGTTCGCAGCTATCATGGTGCCTTTGATAACTACGACAGGTCTAATGGAAGCCGAGATGAATGTCTCATTCAGCATAATACTACACCCACATGGCTGCGTCCGTGGAGAGGTGCATATTTCGAGCAGCCATTTGTGTAGATGACGGTGTATTCCCACACGTCAGCCAGCGAGATGTAACAAAAAATGTGATGTATACGATGAAGAGAAACGTTTCCGTTAACCCACAGTCCGATCTTGGCGATTCTGTGCCCACCGAAATCGTAACACTCAATGTCGCTGAGTCAACTTCCGAACATTTAGCTGTGAAACAGTGTGCGTTGAACGGTCTGCTCCGGAACACTTCTGCGTCCACCAGCATTGCACTCCTTTCTCGGATCTGCTACAGATCTACTTTACATAGCGCCAAGCCTCCGAACTCCTCATTCTGTGATGAGGCGTCGATATCCTTGTCGACCACTCCTGGTTTCACCGTCTTTCAATCTTCTCCTATAGATGCTCACGACAGGAGCTGTAGAACAGCCGACCAGCTTTGCCGTTTAAGGTATTACCGTTCCCAGTCCACAGACTGTAGCATTCTACCCTTTATCAAAATCGGCGGATTTTCCCACTTACGGCCCATATCGCTGCTAAAATAATTCATATCTACTTTGCGTGGTGTCGCCCAGAGGTCGCGGTGCCACAGCAATGTCGGCAACGCGAATCGACACCACAGACATTAGCGAGGGCTCGCTGCAATCCGCAACGACGTATGGGAGGAGCTCCGGAACAACACGCCTGCCTTTCAATAACAGCAGCGCCCTCACGCTGAGGTCAATATACTGCTCGGCATGCAAGAGCTCAAGCCAGTTTGAGACCTCAGCTGCAGGAATCAGCATCGTCGTCCGGGACCAACTATTAATTAAAGTTTCAGACGAACTTGCACTGCTGTTATTGTTTAACATTGTACCTCAAGGGTGTCAGTTAGTGCATCAAGTGCTGCTTTTCTAATCCATTACAATAAATTATCCAGTACACTTGTGGAAAAGTTGTGTGTCACAATTAAATAAATCTTTTATTGATTAATGTAGAAACGAGAACTAATATTTTATATGTTGTGGTTTGATGAGTCTTCTTCCACGGCAATCAAAGAACCCAAAGTTGTGGCCAGCCCTAAGTAGTTACACCTGGTCACAACATACTCCTTTTGTATATATGGGGCAGTTAAACGAAAACGAGACAGATGGAAAAAGCCGGCCGGTGTGGCCGAGTGATTCTAGGCGCTGCAGTCTGGAAGCGCGCGACCGCTACGGTCGCAGGTTCGAATCCTGCCTCGGGCATGGATATGTGTGATGTCCTTAGGTTAGTTAGGTTTAAGTAGTTCTAAGTTCTAGGGGACTGATGACCTCAGATGTTAAGTCCCTTAGCGCTCAGAGCCATTTCAGCCATTTTGTTGGAAAAAAAGTAACCTACTATTTAAAAATTAATGTCCATAACTGTGAATTCATTTGTCTCACAATCAGACAGGACGATCAGTGCCTTCTGAGATAAATTTTTGTGGTTCCTTACGGAACGCCGGCCGCGGTGTCTAGCGGTTCTAGGCGCTCAGTCCGGAACTGCGCGACCGCTATGGTCGTAGGTTCCTATCCTGCCTCGGACATGGATGTGTGTGATGTCCTTAGGTTAGTTAGGTTGAAGTAGTTCTAAGTTCTAGGGGACTGATGACCACAGCAGTTAAGTCCCATAGTGCTCAGAGCCATTTGAACCATTTTGAACCTTACGGAACAAGGATTGTACCCAGGCGTCTACCTCTTCGTCCGAAACAAATCTATAGCCACGTATGAATTTCTTCAGTTGCCCACAACATGCAAATAGCATGGGAAAAGATCGGAACTGTATCTATGATGTGTATAGGTTTACCAGAGAAGCTTCTGTAGCGTAATCGAAACAACATTGGAAAGATGTAAAGGGCTATTATACTGCAACAGGATGACGCTGCCCACCATTCTATAGCATTTGGACTTGATGGGTCGCTTTAAATTTTGCAAAGACTCCACGTCAACATTTGTGGACACTTTGCAGCAGCTGCAGCTCGCCAACAAGTCCAAACGCCATAGAATGTTGATGGACGCTATCATTCTGTTGTAGGGTAATGCCCCCCCCCCCCCAGTGTTGCCAACGTTGTTTCGACAATACTGCAGCCCCCCAGTGTTGCCAACGTTGTTTCGACAATGCTGCAGATGTTTCTCTGGGAAGCCCATACATGTCCCCCATACAGTCCCGACAGCTCCCTACGCGATTTCCATTTTTGTGGAGCCCTGAATGAAGACATTCACGGCCGTCGATCTGCTTCGGAAGAAGTGTACATCTGGATACTATTATGGTTCCGTAGACAACCGAAAACATGACGGGAATGACCATCAAGCAGGACTTATGTTAACAGCTATTGGGATATAATACGGTTTACTTGCTGTTTTCAGTCTGTCTCGTTTTCATTTGACTGGCCCTTATACTTTCCTTATCCCAATGAATCCGGAACGCCATCAGCTGGCATTCAGCCTCACGGTGAGAACTGATCATAATGTTTTGGCTCATCCGTGTATTGCAGCGAGGCTTCATTCGAGTAAATATGTGATTCAGAATGTAATTGGCGCAGGGATTTCAATACTTCAGATGCTGATCCGACTGCGGCCGCGACAGGGGTATTTCCTCTTAGCGGTTAGGCTACGACCTGGGTGGAGCGTGGCGGGCAGCGGTATGCAGTGACCTGCAGAGATCCGAAAAACAGTGGAATCAGACACATTGCTAATCGATTTGATACTGGAAGAAGATGACCTCAGTAGACGAGATGACAGTTCACCGCTATTGCCAAGAAATGTATGAACATATTTGTGAATCTCTTTTACCAGAACACATAAAAACATTTACTTTCCGTCAGTATTAAGCTTCATACCTACTTCACTCCATACCTTCCCTCCAAGAGACCGAATTTCATACCTAGAACATCTAGATTACCTTATTTCTAGCCTTTCTTGTACTGCTGTGATAATTTCTTCAAAGGACATGGCTCGCCGTTCGCTGTAAGTGCCTGGTCCGCTAAATACACACATCAAAAAAATATTTGCATCACCTCGGTTCCCAGAGTTCCGGAACCTGTAGAGAAAATTGGAATAGAAATCAGCATAAACCTCACTTCCACCCTTTTTATTGCTCATGAAAACCACACACTGTATGTTGTACCGAAGTACAGCGAGACCTTGAGAGGTGGTCGTCCAGAAATTTGTAGACACCCGTACCTCTAATACCGTGTAGCACGTTCTCTTGCATTGATGCATACCTGTATTCGTCGAGGTATACTATTCTTAAGTTCATCAAGGCACTGTTGGTCCAGATTATCCCACTCCTCAACGGCGATTCGGCGTAGATCCCTCGGAGTGGTTGGTGGGTCACGTCGTCTATAAACAGCCCTTTTCAATCTATCCCAGGCATGTTGGATAGGGTTCATGTTTGGTGAACATGCTAGCCGCTCTAGTCGAGCGATGTCGTTATCCTGAAGGAAGCCATTCACAAGATGTGCACGATGGGGGCGCGAATTGTCGTCCATGAAGACGAATGTCTCCTCAGTATGCTAATGATATGGTTGTACTATCGGTCGGAGATGGTATTCACGCATCGTACAGCTGTTACGGCGCCTTCCATGACCACCAGCGGCATACGTCGGCCCCACATAATTCCACCCCAAAACAGCAGGGAACTTCCACCTTATTGCAATCACTAAACAGTGTGTCTAAGGCGTTCAGCCTGACCGGGTTGCCTCCAAACACGTCTCCCACGATTGTCTGGTTTACGGCGTATGTGACACACATCGGTGAAGAGAACGTGATGCCAATCCTGAGCGGTCCATTCGACATGTTGTTGGGCCCATTTGTACCGCGCTGCATGGTGTCGTGGTTGCAAACATTGACCTCGCCAAGGACGTCGGGAGTGAAATTGCACATCCAACAGCATATTGCGAACAGTTGGAGTCGTAACACGACGTCCTGTGACTGCACGAAAAGCATTATTCAACATGGTGGCGTTGCTGTCAGGGTTCCTCCGAGCGATAATCCGTAGGTAGCGGTCATCCACTGCAGTAGTAGCCTTAGGGCGGTCTGAGCGAGGCATGTCATCGACAGTTCCTGTCTCTCTGCATCTCCTCCATGTCCGAACAACATCGCTGTGTTTCACTCCGAGACGCCTGGACACTTCCGTTATTGAAAGCCCTTCCTGGCGCAAAGTAACAATGCGGACGCGATCGAACCGCGGTATTGACCGTCTAGGCATGGTTGAACAACAGACAGGACGAGCCATGTACCTTATTCCTAGTGGAATGACTGGAACTGATCGGCTGTCGGACCCTCTCCGTCTAATAGACGCTGCTCGTGCATGGTTGTTTACGTCCTTGGGCGGGTTTACTGACATCTCTAAATAGTCAAAGGGACTGTGTCTGTGATACAATATCCACAGTCAACGCCCGTCTTCAGGAGTTCCGGGAACTGGGGTGATGCAAAACTTTTTTTGATGTGTGTAGTATTACTGCCAACTGTACGCGCCTCCCGAAATCTTCCCTCCAGCACACTGCCTCGTCGTCAAACAGGTTTGTGTTGCACGCCGCAGGGGGAACACCTACAACACCATCCACCCTGCCCTACTCGAGCCATGTCTTTCCTTAGCTTTGTCACAATTGTCCCAGGAGCGTTCTAAGACCGCTAGGTTTAAATTACCATAAAAAATTGTATTCAGCAATGTCATTGAATCAGTTCAGCTTTTTATGTAAAATGTTACATTAACACCACACAAAAAATACATTCAAATAAATTTGAAGGTTTACTTTTACGAAAAAACGAATTTAAGTAGAAAACTGCACAAAATGAACGTACAGGATAGTAAAGGTATAAAAACTCGAAAACCTTGCACTCCAAATTTTACTTTTTGCTGTATTTTTAATGTTTATTGTACATGTAATAATACAAACATAAGAAACTCTCACACAGCATTTTAAAAAATAAAAATTACGCTAGTAACTTATTTGATTTTTAGTTTCCTTCTCAAAAATTTTCTTCGCACTCTCTGCAAATTTTTTTAGAGGATTCAAAGCAGGTTGGTTTCTTGAAGCAATGGCAAACATAAGAAGTTCCCTCTTTTTTTGGGTCATAGGCTGAGCATATTTTGCGCTTTTCCAGCCATTTTGCGACGGCTTCTACTCTTTGCTCTGCTACAGAAAAAACACGGCGAATGGATGCACGAAGTTCACAAGGTGTGTGAAAGTTGACTCGCTTTTCCCTTTTTGGTGACACCGGCGCGTATGTAAACTTCTTCAAAAAATTGAAGCGATCGATCTGAGTAGTGTGTTTGTAGGAGTTGTGAAGGACAAAGGCGTCCACCCCACTCATGTCCAACGTAACGAAAAAACAATGTCATTGGCCACCGTTGGGTACGTCGAGCAGTTGAATAGTTGGCACACTTCTTATCTAGGGCATCGACACCACCTTTACAGAGATTATAGTACGAAATTATTTATAGTTCGCCTGTAACATCATCTTTACATTCATCGTGGGGCATAGACGTTATTAGAATTACTACCCCACCTTTTTTCGTCACAAATGAAACTAAAATTAGATCATGCGTGAATGCATACATTGCGGAACCGACTTCTGACAGATAAAAATTATTCTGAAATTTCTCCTTTTTTTCAGTGTTCCAGCGTACGTTAGTCCTCGTGATTTGAGACATGTTGCTAACTCGACTGAGCTAAGCCAGTTAACTGCAGTAATATTGGTGTCAGTCTGTTCAATCGATTTAGCTAGTCTAATCACAGGCTGAGTTGGTTTATGGAACTTCTTCTCTACTGCGCTTAGATTTTTTCCATCTCAATCCCTTCCTGTGTAAACACATGCATTAAACAGATAATCAGTGCGACTATCAGTAAGGCACTTCACTTTCAAGCCATACTTCCGTGGTTTGTTCGGAATGTGTATTTTGAATCTGCATTTGCCACGAAATAATACCAGCATTTCATCGATATATGCGCATTCTCAAATACTGAACAAAATTTCACAATTGTCAATAAAATTTGTAAATATTTCTGACACTCGAGCCAAAGGATCGTTTTCTCGCATTCAAAACGGGTTACAGGGTCACATACATACATACATTAATCCTTGTTCCATAGATCATGAATACGGCATTTAGTAATGATCTGGAACGTGTTACTTCAACATAATTTTCCTTTACACAAAATATTTGTTTTTACAGGTACTATTTCATATCTAAGAATTCATCTATTGAGTAAAAGGAGTTGTCATTCAGAAATTCTTTTAATTTGCTGTTATATGTTGGTTAGCTATCTGTCAGACTTTTAATACTATTTGGCAAATGACCAAAGATTTTTGTGGCAGCATAATTCACCCCTTTCTGTGTCAAAGTGAGATATAATCCAAAATAGTGAATATCATCCTTTCTTCTACTGTAGTAGCTATGCACTTCGCTGTTATTTTTTAATTGGGATGGGTTATTGTACTGCGAAGGTACTGTGAATATCCAGAGTTCCTTAAAAAAAATGTCTGCAAGGTGATCTTGGGTGGGTTCCAGCTACTATTCTGATTACACGCTTTTGTGCAATGAATACTTTCTCTCTTAATGACGAATTGCCTCAAAATATGATGCCATATGAAAGCAGAAAATGAAAATAGGCATAGTAGGCTACTTTACTGATATGTTTATCACTAAAATTTGCAATAACCCTAATAGCATAAGTATTTGAAACTAACCGTTTCAGCAGATCATCGATGTGTTTCTTCCAATTCAATTTCTCATCAATGCACACACCCAGAAATTTTTTCTACCTTAGCAACAGACTTCCGTTCATAGTCTATATTTATAAAAGGTGTTATGCCATTTAATGTACAGAATTGTATAAACTGTGTTTTCTCAAAATTTATTGAGAGTCCATTTGCAGAGAACCACTTAATATTTTTCTGAAAGACATTATTTGCAATTTCCTCAGCTGATTCTTGCTTCTTGGGTGTAATTACTATATTTGTATCATCAGGAAAAAGAACAGGTCATTAATACATATTAAGAGCAATAAGGGACCCAAGACTGAACCCTGTGGGACACCATTCTTGATACCTCCCCAGTTAGATGAATCTGCTGGTTTTTGTAGACTATCTTACTTAAGCTTGTCTAGAAGAATTTCATGATTCACACAATCAAAAGCCTCTGAGAGATCACAAAATATCCCAATGGGTGATGTTCGGTTATTCACTGCATTTATATTTGATCAGTGAAAGCATATATAGCCTTTTCTGTTGAAAAGCCTTTCTGAAAACCAAATTGACATTTTGTTAGCACTTCATTTTTACAAATACGTGATGCTACTCTTGAATACATTACTTTTTCAAGAGTTTTGGATAAAGCTGTCAGAAGTGAGATTGTGCAGTAGTTGTTAGAATCAGACGTATCCCCTTTTTTATGCAATGGTTTAACAATAGCATATGTCAGTCTGTCTGGAAAAATTCCCTGTTTCAGTGAGCTACTATATATGTGGCTGAGAATCCTACTTATTTGTTGGGAACAAGCTTTTAGTACTCTGTTGGAAACGCCATCAATTCCATATGAGCTTTTACTTTTGAGTGTATTTATTATTTTCCTAATTTCAGTAGGAGAGGTGGGTTCAGCTTCAGTTTTATCAAACTGCGTAGGTACTGCCTTTTCCATGTACTGAGTTGCATTTTCTTATGAATCTCAAGAATATTGGGAGTACTCCAAACTGGTTTGTGGATATAATGCATCTAAATATATCACGTCGGGTGCCACCAGTGGCATAAAATGATTTTTAATCTTATCTGCTGCATTTGAAACTACCTGAATAAAATAGTAAACCGAAAAACGCATTTAGTTCACATAAGTCAGCTTTATACAAAACATTTTGATATTTTATGGATTTTCTTAATTAATTTTTACATTAGTCCGTTTCATTATGACACTCAAAATATCGTCAGTCATAAGCCAGTTCCATATACACTCCTGGAAATGGAAAAAAGAACACATTGACACCGGTGTGTCAGACCCACCATACTTGCTCCGGACACTGCGAGAGAGCTGTACAAGCAATGATCACACGCACGGCACAGCGGACACACCAGGAACCGCGGTGTTGGCCGTCGAATGGCGCTAGCTGCGCAGCATTTGTGCACCGCCGCCGTCAGTGTCAGCCAGTTCGCCGTGGCATACGGAGCTCCATCGCAGTCTTTAACACTGGTAGCATGCCGCGACAGCGTGGACGTGAACCGTATGTGCAGTTGACGGACTTTGAGCGAGGGCGTATAGTGGGCATGCGGGAGGCCAGGTGGACGTACCGCCGAATTGCCAACACGTGGGGCCTGAGGTCTCCACAGTACATCGATGTTGTCGCCAGTGGTCGGCGGAAGGTGCACGTGCCCGTCGACCTGGGACCGGACCGCAGCGACGCACGGATGCACGCCAAGACCGTAGGATCCTACGCAGTGCCGTAGGGGACCGCACCGCCACTTCCCAGCAAATTAGGGACACTGTTGCTCCTGGGGTATCGGCGAGGACCATTCGCAACCGTCTCCATGAAGTTGGGCTACGGTCCCGCACACCGTTAGGCCGTCTTCCGCTCACGCCCCAACATCGTGCAGCCCGCCTCCAGTGGTGTCGCGACAGGCGTGAATGGAGGGACGAATGGAGTCGTGTCGTCTTCAGCGATGAGAGTCGCTTCTGCCTTGGTGCCAATGATGGTCGTATGCGTGTTTGGCGCCGTGCAGGTGAGCGCCACAATCAGGACTGCATACGACCGAGGCACACAGGGACAACACCCGGCGTCATGGTGTGGGGAGCGATCTCCTACACTGGCCGTACACCACTGGTGATCGTCGAGGGGACACTGAATAGTGCACGGTACATCCAAACCGTCATCGAACCCATCGTTCTACCATTCCTAGACCGGCAAGGGAACTTGCTGTTCCAACAGGACAATGCACGTCCGCATATATCCCGTGCCACCCAACGTGCTCTAGAAGGTGTAAGTCAACTACCCTGGCCAGCAAGATCCCCGGATCTGTCCCCCATTGAGCATGTTTGGGACTGGATGAAGCGTCGTCTCACGCGGTCTGCACGTCCAGCACGAACGCTGGTCCAACTGAGGCGCCAGGTGGAAATGGCATGGCAAGCCGTTCCACAGGACGACATCCAGCATCTCTACGACCGTCTCCATGGGAGAATAGCAGCCTGCATTGCTGCGAAAGGTGGCTATACACTGTACTAGTGCCGACATTGTGCATGCTCTGTTGCCTGTGTCTATGTGCCTGTGGTTCTGTCAGTGTGATCATGTGATGTATCTGACCCCAGGAATGTGTCAATAAAGTTTCCCCTTCCTGGGACAATGAATTCACGGTGTTCTTATTTCAATTTCCAGGAGTGTAGTAAGGGAATCTCCACTGTCGTCAAACGAACGACGTTGTGCTGTCGAACACAAGACCGCTGTAGAAGAGTCAAGAATATTTCTAGCAGAACATTTAGCTAAAGATTCAGTCCCTACACTTCTGTCCTCATCATACTAATCACTTGTTTTAATTCAAGGAAATCGCAGGGGCAGAAGAAAAATCGTCTTCCGATTCTGAACTATGTTCACTTTCAATTCGTTGTCACTGTCTTATCCAACATCACTTCCTAAACTTCTTCAAACCATTTTAAAACAGTGCCCTCGAAGTTAGGGTATGTAATACGAACAGAGGACGAAGACCTGACTACTGAACCGTTAAAGTAAAGTCCCAGGTGCGGTCTCATTGACCGCTAGAACGAAAGAAGCAGTAATAGTCCAAAGGAAATTATGGCAGCTTCGGGAAGGAACATCTACACCATGCTGCAAACAACAGAATAACAATGAACTCTAGCGGTGTTTGAGACCGCACCTTGGACGTTCAGTGTAACGCAGTTGTGCATCCAGCGGAATTTGGCAGTGTTCACGATACACTGAGGTGGAAAAAAGTCATGGGATAGCGAGATTAATATATAGAGATGACTGTAATATCGTGCACACAAGGTATAAAAGGACAATGCATTGGCAAAGTTGTCATTTGCATTCGGGTGATTCATGTGTAAAAGTGTCCGGCGTGATTATGGCCGCATAACGGGAATTAACAGATTTTGAATGCGGAAAGGGAGTTGGAGCTAGACGCATGGGACATTCCATTTCGGATACCTTTAGGGAATTCAATATTCTGAGACCCACAGTGTAAGGAGTGTGCCGAGAATACCGAATTTCAGGCATTATCTCTCACCATGGACAAAGTAGTGGCCGACACGACCGAGAGCACCGACTTCTGGGTAGAATTGTCAGTACTAACACAGAAACAACACTGCGTGAAATAACCACAGACATCAATGTGGGACACTGCGGCAAAATCTGAAGTTAATGGGCTTTGGTAGCAGACCGCCGACGCGAGTGGCTTTGCTAACAGCGAGACATCGTCAGCAACGCCTCTCCTCGACTCGTGACCATATTGGTCGGACCCTAGACGACTGGACAACCACAGCCTGGCCACATGACTCTCGATTTTAGTTGATAAGAGCTGATGGTTGGGTTCCAGTGTGGCCCAGACATCACAAAGCAATGGACACAAGTCGTCAACAACGCACTGTGCAAGCTGGTGGTGACTCCTTAATAGTATAGGCTGTGTTTACATGGAATGGACTGGGTCCTCTGGTTCAACTGAACTGATCATTGAATGGAAATGGATATGTTCGGATACTTGGAGAACATCTGCAGCCGTTCATGCACTTCATGTCCCCAAACAACGATGGAATTTCTATGGATGACTATGGGCCATGTCACCAGACTGAAGAACGTTCTGGGCAATTCGAGCGAATGGTTTGGCCACCCAATTCACCCGACATGAATAGCATCGTACGTTTATCGGACAGAATCAAGAGTTTATTAGGTGTACAATATCCTACATCGGCAACTCTTTCGCAATTATGGACGGCTATAGAGAGAGTATGTTTCAATATTTCTGCAGGTGACTTCCAACGACTTGATAAGTCCGTGCCAATTCGAATTGCTACACTCCGCCGCAGATACTAGGAGGTATCCCATGACTTTTGTCACTTCTTTGTAAAGCTGATGGATTGGTTTTTCACTGATTCGTATAAAATATGTTGTAAGAGAGTCACACAATGCATTCAGAGTGTTGTTAGACGAGCCGACTAGGCTTGCATGAGGGCAGGAGATTTTTTTGATCGTGTCAGGCTTTTACCTTCACCTCTTAAGTCGGAAATAAAGCTTTCATAAGTTCAAGCAGAGAGCAACACTTTCTAGATGAGTATTTTTAAGATTGGTTCAAAAATGGTTCAAATGGCTCTGAGCACTATGGGACTTAACATATGTGGTCATTAGTCCCCTAGAACTTAGAACTACTTAAACCTAACTAACCTAAGGACATCACACACATCCATGCCCGAGGCAGGATTCGAACCTGCGACCGGAGCGGTCACGCGGTTCCAGACTGAAGCGCCTAGACCGCACTACCACACCGGCCGGCTTTTAAGATTGGATTAGATTGGATTGTTTGGGGGAAGAGACCAGCGAGGTCATAGGTCTCATCGGATTAGGGAAGAACGGGGAAGGAAGTCTGCCCTGCTCTTTCAAAGGAAACATCCTGGCATTTACCTGGAGCGATTTAGGGAAATCACGGAAGACCAAAGGCAGGATGGCTGCAGGCGTGATTGAACCATCGTCCTCTCGAATGCGAGTCCAGTGTGCTATGTTATTAAGAAAATGGTTGCATTCTGCTCCTGACGCTGACTGGCTCAAGTGCCTTTAGGCTTAAACAATTTCGGGGTTTGCTTGCAGCTCGTAAAATTTGGGAGCCAGACGGGCATTCTCCACAGGATGAGGGGGCATGGTGAGGATTATGTGGTGCGGAGAAGATGTTAAAAAGTGTTGCAGGTTTGAAATCAGAAGTTAGAGATCCTCAATGATTGCTAAAGTCAATCTGCCAATACGGAAAGCTATGACGATTCCGTAAGTGCGATTTCGAGCGTGTTGTACGATTATTATTAACCGTATTCCGCTTTTTTAGGCCAATGTTGTGGTTATCGAGCGTCCTTGTGATTAGTTTTTAATGCAGTCAATCCAGTTATACGTCGAGAATCCTACGATGCCGGCAGACATCAGTATCTTCGTTTACGTAAAGAAAAATTCATATAAAAAACTGTGTCCGTAAAAATCACTTGTTTCACGCCTGATTATTTATATTCCATATACTTAAAATAATGTTGAAATTTCATTACAAAATCTTCCTCATTCAACTCCATAAATGCTGCTTAATATGTGCCAGCGATTGTGTCTGACGAAGATGTAAACTCCTTGTTTTGTACAGTATCCCTACTTTTTCACTATCTCGAGATTTGATGGGAAGTGTGTTGTAAGTTGAAGTCGAATCGATTTTTGAGGTTGCAGAGAGAGGAAGTATTTTTTTGTCTTGTTTCTTCAAATAGTGCCGTTTAAAAGTTCAGATACTTTTCCTCATTTAGGACCTCAAGAACTACCCTATTTTCACAGTCCTTACACCAGTTAATTTCTTTGCACTAGAAGAAAACGTGTTGACGTTATCATGCCTTCAAAGAAGACATCGAAGCCAACATCAAGATAATCAACTGAGTAAAATCTCATAATTTTATGTGTGGTTGTGGCCTTCGATTAAACTCACTTCAAAATAGTTATTAACGTATGGTGCAAGGACAAGTCATTGAATATGCACAACTAAAGAGGCACACTACAGTTTGCAGAAGACTTTTGTAAGATCGTGGAGCCATTGGCTTGCTGGATGTGGTCCTTCATGAAAAAGATGTGTTTTGGTGAGTTCTAAATGAAACCAGTAAACCGCTTTTTTTGCGAGGAAACGTAAAGTCTTTTAGTTTTGGTGTGTTGGCCAACGTAGGGGTTAACTGAAACTTCCTGGCAGATTAAAACTGTGTGCCCGACCGAGACGGGACCTTTGCCTCCCCCAGGCTGTGGCTAAGCCATGTCTCCGCAATATCCTTTCTTTCGGGAGTGCTAGTTCTGCAAGGTTCGCAGGAGAGCTTCTGTAAAGTTTGGAAGGTAGGAGACGAGATACTGGCAGAAGTAAAGCTGTGAGTACCGGGCGTGAGTCGTGATTCGTTAGCTCAGATGGTTGCCGGCACGGTAGCTCAGCGTGTTCGGTCAGAGGGTTACGTGCCCTCTGTAATAAAAAAACTGAGTTAATCGATAATCAACGAACTTTAACGGATGTCTTACGACGTCCGCCCGGATCAGACCCAACGAAAAGCGAACAGAATAAAAAAAAAAAAAAAAAAGATGGTAGAGCACTTGCCCGCGGAAGGTAAAGGTCCCGAGTTCGAGTCTCGGTCGGGCACACAGTTTTAATCTGCCAGGAAGTTTCATATCAGCGCACACTCCGCTGCAGAGTGAAAATCTCATTCTAGGGGTTAACTGTTAACGTTTATGGTTTTGGAGATGGAAGTTGCAGGAAACAACTTCGATGAAGTGTGTTAAATGCTAGCGGTATATGTTTTCTAGTCTGATGAATAGATCTCGGATTAGTTATTGCCGACCTACGTGGGGAATAGGTCAGACACTGAACTTACGTGAGAGAAGTTTTTCTTCAAAATCTCTATTCAGAAGCCAGGCGCCGACTTGGGAGCGAACGTGACCCCGTTTCATCTCATAATAGGTAGCCACACGTCCGATCGCTGCAGACTAGTCCTCGTTTTCCGTATGCCAGCTAACATACAAATTCCATTCCTCCTTCGCGACCAATCTATTTGGACGTATCTGTCGATACGTGCATATAATCTTTTAATTTCATTCGGTTCCTCCCAGTCGCCCCCTCAAGCGAAGAAGAACAGCGATGAGACACCAGAGGGCGCTTCAAATAACCGGACAGTCATTAACATTTAGGTTTTCCGATATTTCCCCGAAACAGCTGAAAGTAAACGCCGCGATAGTCCCTTTGAAACGACACGGCTGAGTACCTTCCCAATCCTTACCCAGTCCGAGCTTGTGCTCCTATTCTAAGGATTTCGTTCTCAAAGGAAATGAAACCTGCCACCAGCCTTTTTGCAGCATTCCTCTTCTTTAAGAATGATAAATCGTTGTTACAAAGACATAAATTAGTTTAACGATCAAATGTTAAAAAAATTAAAAGAAAGTCGAATTGTTACAATTCAGGTGTATATTACGAGAGTAATCCCAAAAGTAAGGTCTCCCACTTTTTTATAAGTACAGAACTCTGTTTGTGTGGCAGTTGGTCACACTGTTATGAAGAGTGCTGTAAACATGCGCACGCCGCGCTGAGGCGCTGTCTGCGCTCGGCAGCAGAATGGAACTCCCGTTGGATGTTACCGCCAAGTGCGACTTGCGCGCAGTTATTCGGTTTCTGAACGCAAAGGGCACCGCGCCGATTGAAATCCATCGCCAATTGACGGAATTGTATGGTGAGTCGTGCATGGTTCAAATAGCTCTGAGCACTATGGGACTTAACATCTGAGGTCATCAGTCCCCTATAACTTAGAACTACTTAAACCTAACTAACCTAAGGACATCAGACACACCCATGCCCGAGGCGGGATTCGAACCTGCGACCGTAGCAGCAGCGCTGTTCCCGACTGAAGCGCCTAGAACCGCTCGGCCACAGCGGCCGGCCTTTGACATTCAAAACCACTTCTTTTCGTATCAGAATGGGTAGGTACAGGTACCGTATGGTTTTCAAGGGAATCTCATATCATTCGTCCTGTAAAATAGTGGTAAGTCCAGGTAACGATGTGGAAGTTCATCGCCACCACTCGTCGTTCTTTTCAAAGGAGATCACAAATGCTCAATAATACTGAAATCTGATTGCTGTGGCGGTCAGGGAAAATGCTACAGTTCATCCTCGTGCTTAAGAAACCAGTCCTGGACGATGCGAGCTGTGTCAACAGAGGCCATGTGCTCTTGGAACACTGCATCACCATTGGGAAACAAACGTTGTACCACGAGGTTGGCCTGGTCAGTCAAAACAGTCACATAATCCTCTGAGTTACACGCCTTTTCAGAGTAGAAATGGGGCACGTGAAATACTACGATATGGCAGTGATTGTTCAATTTCTCCAAGCGTATTTTATGACGAAATGAATCTCGGGTGAACAGCCTGGTATGAGTGTGCTTGATGATGGTAACGTGGTCGATTGACGAAACATTGTGTCCTATGCTCACTCATACCAGGCTGTTCACTGGAGATTTATTTCGTCACGATATGTCTGCCAAATCATCAGAGAACCACCACCATGTTTCACTCATCGGACAGAAACTCGCGCAGAAGTTGGTGATAGTGTGAAATAAGGCTCATCCGCTCCTGTTACGCGCTCTTGCACCACTGACGAATTGTTTTCGATTTCCACCTCGCCCTACAATTCCCTGCTTCTGCAGCTACCTTCGTGTTGTTTGGGTGCTGATAGGGTTCCCGAGTGCGACATTCAGTTCTACAGTGACTTTTGCAGCTGTCAGCCCGTTACTTTCCGTCACAGTCTATTGAATGATCATCTGCCATTCAGTCCCCGTTGTGACTTAGCGGAAGATGTTTTTCTGGTTTCCCTGTATGGAATACCAAACATTCCGGTTTCCTTGGTTACAGAATTACCCAACATATGAGGACCGATAGTTTGCCTACGTTCGAATACACTCACAACTAAACAGAACACTGTTCTCATCAAGACTGACACTTCAAACGTAACGAAGACTTTTGTATAAAACAAAAAATCTTCATTTCAACAACAACATTATGAATACTACATTAACCCACCACCTAATATATCAGTGTATCGTATCTTCACACAATACAATTCTTTACAGCGTATCTACTATTACAAGAAGTGTTAATGAAACCTTTCCGTCTCCTCTATATCTTTTTTTTTTTTTTTGTTCGCAATTTCCCCTTCTACAATAACCTATGAAAGCTTTCCTTAAGATTTCTATCTCTTGCTTAATAATAACAAATGAAATCATCTTCCCTTTGAAATTTATTCTCTTTCTCAATCTTCGCGTACAAATTTAATTGCTGCTTATTAAAAGTGATTTTCTGATTATTTCGATGAAACATAGAATGTGTCGTCTTCGTGGCCCTCAGTCGTTATCTGCAATAACCCAAAACTGTTACTTACCTTTTTTACTGTTACTGGATCGCCATCTGACTGCTGCATCGAACTGCGACATGAATATACTTACTCTGTTTTACTATACTCTATTAGTTGCTGGTAGGCTGTCGTAACAAGTGGCTGTATTTATTACCAAAGCTGACGTTATTCTTTAAGTAATTTGTCTGAAGTTACGTAATTCATAGTTACACTTTTTCTTGACAACAATAAAATTTTTGCGAAGTTTTACGTTGATGGTTTTTGAGATGGATTATAATCAGTAATGCTACATTGCTGGCAAAATTTAATTATATTCTGAAAACGTTTCTTCAAATATTTACTGCTGGTAATGAAATGATATTACAAACGTTCAAATGGGACCTACTTTTTACAATAATCTTACAACTGGCATTGCTGAAACATACCTTCAGGAGTCTTGAGTTTCCCAAAGAAAATAATTTAATAATATTAGTTCCTCTTATGATAATAGTTAGCTGATATCTCTGTACATCCGTTTATAATCTCTTGTAAATCATAGCTGGTGGCTGGCAGGCACACTGCTCTTCTCAACCTCTCGCTTCAGACCTGCTACCAACCCGCTTCACATCTCGCGTACTACTGACTTCCTACGAACGCTAAAGTGCGGTCTCTCCTGCCAACAATGCTTTCTGGTGCAGACAATGCCTGCTACCATTACAAAATGTATCAATGCGCGGTCTTCCCGCTCTTTTCTTAAAATGTATCCATACGCTCTCTCTCCCGCCCTTTTTAAAATTATATCAATGTGCGGTCTCTCTTGCCAACAATACTTTGGGACAGACATTCCTTGCTACCACAATTATTTCCAGCATGACAAATATTATCATTCCTACTTAATCCTATTAATAAAATATAAACATCTTTCATAAATTGTGGTTTGACAATAAGCAATAGAAATATACACGTCTTACATTAGCTACTCTACTACTACAGGAAGTATTAGCTCAAAATGTGTGTGAATTCCTAAGGGACCAAACTGCTAAGGTCATCGGCTCGTAGACTTACACACTGCTTAAACTAACTTATGCTAAGAACAACACACACCCACCTATGAGCGAGGGAGACTCGAGCCTCCGGCGGGAGGGGCCGCACAGTCCGTGACATTGCGCCTCAAACCGCTCGGCCACTCCGTGCGGCTGAAATGTTAGCTACTTATGGGCAACAACACATTTATACTAGGTCTACTGTACAAAACTACCCTACCAAACTACACTACCTGCAGCGTTACAGGTGTGCCAGATAATACTATTGTCTGGCCATACCCACCGAGCTAACCCCAGAGGACCTGCCCTTCGCAACGGGCTGGCCGTGAACTTGACTGGCTGCAGTTACCACTTATGGTGTTGCAGAAAAAATGTTGAGGACATTTGCACAGGTGCCATTCGTGATCAAATACAACATCGCAATGTGCAGGCTCGACTAGCATCTTATTCATGTTGAAGAATGCATTTTCCGCGGTGTTAATATTTTTGTCAAACCCCTGTATATGTCGATTTTCGCCGGCCAGGGTGGCCGAGCGGTTCTAGGCGCTACAGTCTGGAACCGCGCGATCGCTACGGTCGCAGGTTTGGTTCCTGCCTCGGGCATGGGTGTGTGTGGTGTCCTTAGGTTAGTTGGGTTTAAATAGTTCTAAGTTATAGGGGACTGATGATCTCCGAAGTTAAGTCCCATAGTGCTCAGAGCCATTTGAATCATATTGTTGATTTCCATGAAATTTCTCCGAATAGATGTGTACGATGTAAAATGTTTTATTGGCCACATTCCTCCTGGATAAGGAGGGAACGAGATTTGTTCGGAGACAATTCAGTAACTGTCAGACCCGACTATGGAGCTCACAAGTGCCAGTTCCTAACAGAGAATGACCAGAAATCTATACCACTGTGATCGACTCCTACGTAGTACCATCCCGTATATTGGCCTGCGTTATCTCTCCAGCTCTGTCCACACAGCCCTGCAATACCACTCCCCTCCCGGTGGCTGCGATAGCGACAGCACGATTAGTTCAAAGCCACACCCCCTTACGACGTTTCCTGCATCACGGCCGCAGAAGAGGCGATCCAGATACCGCAGACAGACAGGTAATTTACGGCGTACACGAGCTTCATTTGGCAGCCTCAGTAGGCGCACAGGCCGTCCTCGTCCGCAAATGGCAAGTGGAGTGCCGACTGTAATGCAGAATGGCGGATGGAAAGGGGCAACTGGCGCTTATCGACCGGTCGCTAGCAGGAAGCGAAAAGGGTGGGAGGCGAGGAGGAAGGGATTGGCGGCTGGCTGGTTGCCTAACACGCGTCAAATTACGTATGTATGATGCGGCGTTTACATATTGAGCGCTGATTGGGCGGCTCCAATTGAAGCAGCGAGGGTAACAGCACGGAAATTGGAGACGTGCGTTACACAGGACGCGCCCCATGGCGGCACCCCGAAGAACTGCCGCGTTTCATTAGCGTGCTACCCCGGCGCCCCCTTGCTGGTCCGTAGCTAGTTGACGCAATGGAGGCGACAGCGGTTCGTTTCCGGCGGTTTACCGTCCACAGTGGAGCGCACGTGATGTGTGAACAGCGAACACGGCAACGTCACGAATACTTAACGACGGCTGGGCAACAGTGCATTTGTCTTCAGTGCCGTTAAGTAGCATAGTCAGTTGCAAAACTGACTGAGCGAATCCTTACGCACTTTTCGCACGAGGTACAAAGCGTGCTTCATAATACGATATTAGTGGAGCTGCTCAGTTTGTCTTAGAAACGTTTTCTATTCATTTTTTTAAGTCTTGTAACTAGCATCCCAATTAGCACCTTCTTAATTACAGTAATTTACTAGCTGAGAAACCTGCCACTGCCGAGATATTGATTTTCAAGTGAGCCCGAGACTCGGTATGCGTGGAATTCTTTTTTACTTTTCAAGTTTCTTTATATACAACGTCTGAGGTAGTATGTAGAGGCATGAACAAAGAGCTTTTTTGCTTCACTAACACGGGAGACAGCCACGTATAGCTTTCCACTTGAAAAACAACTGACGCTAAGCTCCACGTTCACGACATGCAGTGTCTGCCCTTGTGCTTTGTTTATAGTCAGGGCATACATCAGCTCACCGGGAATTGTACCCACGTAAAGTGAAATGGTGAATTCTTAGAAATAAGAAGGATTCTGGGAGTAAAAACTCGCTCGCCAGCCCTAATTCTAGACAGAATTTCTCCTTCTATGATGTAACGTTGAAAAGAAGTGAGTGAAGGTTTCTGAAGAGCGAGATAATGCATGACGCTCTCGTCCACAGTGACGTCACGCCTCTCTTTCAGAAGTAGTTTCGAAAGATCAGGTTAAAGATTGATGTTCTCTAGTCACAGCAATTTACGCCTCAAGATCGTTACTCTTCACAGTGCTTAGACCTCTGTCTTTTAGCTGTCATGGTGTATTCGGAAAGTGTTGAACGTTTTCTAGGCATTTTTATTTGTGAACAAAACAAAGTCAAACCGTTATGAGCAGGCACCCAAATCACAAAGCGAACTTAATAAATTCGCTTTTCCTAGCAAAGAATATACAGCCTATCGAAAGAAACAAAACAATTTCGTTAAGACATAAAGGAATTACAGACGTTGCCTACAAGTAGGTGTGGAGGAATGGTTCCAGCGAAAGATATGTATGAATATATGAAAACATAATTTTATTTGTCTTGTGAAAGTGCTCCTTCTTCATTATACTAATGTCACATCGAAAACTATTTCCTGTGTGAAATTTCTAAATGAACTTCATGTACTGAACATGGTGACGCCATACTTGAGACAATGGTCCCACATTCACGTAATCAGTCACAATGCCTGTAACAAAGAGAAAAAACCCGGAAGTTCCTGATTACAAGATTAGTGGTAAGCATCTTGAGTACGTCACAGCGTAACAGGGTGTGGAAAGCTAAGTATACAAACAAGTTCCTTGTCTTCAAAAATGGTTCAAATGGCTCTGAGCACTATGGGACTTAACTACTGTGGTCATCAGTCCCCTAGAACTTAGAACTACTTAAACCTAACTAACCTAACGACATCACACACATCCATACCCGAGGCAGGATTCGAACCTGCGACCGTAGCAGTCGCGCGGTTCCGTACTGAGCGCCTTAACCGCGAGACCACCGCGGCCGGCTCCTTGTCTTCGCGCCGGGCGGTCGTGGCCGTGCGGTTCTAGGCGCTTCAGTCTGGAACCGCGTGACCGCTACGGTCGCAGGTTCGAATCGTGCCTCGGGCATGGATGTGTGTGATGTCCTTAGGTTAGTTAGGTTTAAGTAGTTGTAAGTTCTAGGGGACTGATGACCACAGATGTTAACTCCCATAGTGCTCAGAGCCATTTGAACCATTTTTTTTTTTTTGTGGTCCCCATTTTCGCAACAGCTGTGCATAAATTACAGTAGTTCAAAGGAAAATCGGCTTTTGTACGCTGCACATTAAGTTTTTTATTCCTCTGTCACGTTTCGCTTCAGTTACAAGGCATCTTCAGTGAGTACGAACTTCCTGCATGCTGGAACAACTGTGGGGCAGCAACTTTCTATTAATCAGTACAACGAAAAACCAGTCAATAGTTGCAAATTTTACTTTCCAGCTTTGGATTGATTTTTCGTTGTACTGATCTTCAGTAGGTGTCTGATCGTCGACTAATTCATTATTTTTAACCCAAACAGCTTTCTCTCTGGAGCCAAACTGGTTGAAAGTTTTCAGTTTTCCTTTTGGTCACTGTTTTCAACATTCAGCACTTTAACAGCCAATTTACACTCCTGGAAATTGAAATAAGAACACCGTGAATTCATTGTCCCAGGAAGAGGAAACTTTATTGACACATTCCTGGGGTCAGATACATCACATGATCACACTGACAGAACCACAGGCACATAGACACAGGCAACAGAGCATGCACAATGTCGGCACTAGTACAGTGTATATCCACCTTTCGCAGCAATGCAGGCTGCTATTCTCTCATGGAGACGATCGTAGAGATGCTGGATGTAGTCCTGTGCAACGGCTTGCCATGCCATTTCCACCTGGCGCCTCAGTTGGACCAGCGTTCGTGCTGGACGTGCAGACCGCGTGAGACGGCGCTTCATCCAGTCCCAAACATGCTCAATGGGGGACAGATCCGGAGATCTTGCTGGCCAGGGTAGTTGACTTACACCTTCTAGAGCACGTTGGGTGGCACGGGATACATGCGGACGTGCATTGTCCTGTTGGAACAGCCAGTTCCCTTGCCGGTCTAGGAATGGTAGAACGATGGGTTCGATGACGGTTTGGATGTACCGAGCACTATTCAGTGTCCCCTCGACGATCACCAGTGGTGTACGGCCAGTGTAGGAGATCGCTCCCCACACCATGATGCCGGGTGTTGGCCCTGTGTGCCTCGGTCGTATGCAGTCCTGATTGTGGCGCTCACCTGCACGGCGCCAAACACGCATACGACCATCATTGGCACCAAGGCAGAAGCACTCTCATCGCTGAAGACGACACGTCTCCATTCGTCCCTCCATTCACGCCTGTCGCGACACCACTGGAGGCGGGCTGCACGATGTTGGGGCGTGAGCGGAAGACGGCCTAACGGTGTGCGGGACCGTAGCCCAGCTTCATGGAGACGGTTGCGAATGGTCCTCGCCGATACCCCAGGAGCAACAGTGTCCCTAATTTGCTGGGAAGTGGCGGTGCGGTCCCCTACGGCACTGCGTAGGATCCTACGGTCTTGGCGTGCATCCGTGCGTCGCTGCGGTCCGGTCCCAGGTCGACGGGCACGTGCACCTTCCGCCGACCACTGGCGACAACATCGATGTACTGTGGAGACCTCACGCCCCACGTGTTGAGCAATTCGGTGGTACGTCCACCCGGCCTCCCGCCTGCCCACTATACGCCCTCACTCAAAGTCCGTCAACTGCACATACGGTTCACGTCCACGCTGTCGCGGCATGCTACCAGTGTTAAAGACTGCGATGGAGCTCCGTATGGAACGGCAAACTGGCTGACACTGACGGCGGCGGTGCACAAATGCTGCGCAGCTAGCGCCATTCGACGGCCAACACCGCGGTTCCTGGTGTGTCCGCTGTGCCGTGCGTGTGATCATTGCTTGTACAGCCCTCTCACAGTGTCCGGAGCAAGTATGATGGGTCTGACACACCGGTGTCAATGTGTTCTTTTTTCCATTTCCAGGAGTGTATGTGTGTACTAGAAAATGGCAATTACAGTGGTATATGTTGAAGATAGTGACCAAAAGGAAGACTGCAAACTTTCAACTAGTTTGCCGACTGAGAGAAAGCTGTTTGGCTTAAAAGGACGTCCCGTCGACAACGAGGTCATTAGAGACGGAGCGCAAGCTCGGGTGAGGGAAGCATGGGGAAGGAAATCGGCCGTGCCCTTTCAAAGGAACCATCCCGGCATTTGCCTGAAGAGATTTAGGGAAATCACGGAAAACCTAAATCAGGATGGCCGGAGACGGGACTGAACCGTTGTCCTCCCGAATGCGAGTCCAGTGTGCTAAGCACTGCGCCACCTCGCTCGGTGTTTGGCTTAAAAATAACGAATTTGACGCTGAACAGACACCCACTGACGATGCCTTGTAATTAAGACGAAACGCGTCTGAGTGCACAAAATAATAAAAAAAACCTAATGTGCCTCACGAAAAAAGCGATTTACTTCTGAACTACTGTAATTTATATGTATATAAAATTTTGGAGTGTTTAAAGAAGATAAATAAAACTCTTTTTCTTGTGAAGAAAATAGTCGGAGGTGCCACGGTGAAGTGTTTGACGCTGGGTTATCCTTATGTCATCGTTCACAGTTGTATTCACTTCTTCACATGCAACACACTGACACAGGAATCTGATTTGCAACAAAAATTGGTTCAAATGGCTCTGAGCACTATGGGACTTAACATTGAGGTCATCAGTCCCATATAACTTAGAACTACTTAAACCGAACTAACCTAAGGACATCACACACACCCATGCCCGAGGCAGGATTCGAACCTGCGACCGTGGCGATCGCGCGGTTCCAGACTGTAGCGCCTAGAACCGCTCGGCCACCCCGGCTGGCTGATTTGCAACAGAATTACGTCTTACTCCCAGAAAGGGTAGGTTTCCATTACTGCTAGCAGTCACTAGATAAATACTTACATTAGTATTGTTAATGTAACGTTATGTCTACGTCAAAGTTTCTTCTGATGTTTACAGTTTCTTGATGGTTGTTTACACTCCTACCGCGTTAGCTGACATGCACCTCATTAACGGGAAGCCCCGACGCAACTGTCTGGCGGCAAGGCGCCTGTACGCAGAATTATTTTCGGCGGGGGAGAGGGGATTATGAAGCCGTGTCATATTTCAAAGACTTGTTGGCTCTCTTCGTAAAACACTCCTATGGATTTCTCTTTATGGGGTAGGTGAGTCGTTTGGCGTACGTGACACCGACTGACATTCGAGAAGAGGTGGTTACACGCTTGGCTGAAGCTGCAGTCATTACCGGTGAAACACCTGGTTGTTTTGAGCGTCTTAGACATTCATTTCCACGCAAATGTCTGTTGGGCGTTAATGTGCAGCGTAACAGAAATCTCCAGAGGATGGACAGCGATACCCACAGTGACAGCGAAAATAGTGACAATGAGGAGGAACAGGAGAAGGAAGCTGAGATGTGACAGTAAATAAGCAAATTGCTGGCAGTCTAGCCAAGAAAACACCAAATGCTGTACATGGATGCGCACCTAATGTAGTTAATACATAGGATTACTAACAAATAGGATAAGAAACAATATTTCTCTACTAATAACCATTTGTGTGTGTGTGTGTGACTGGCGGTCAACGGCTCGATGAAACCATTCCGAGGTATTCACCGTCAGTCACAGTCGGTGATGGTACTAACAAATCTCTCATCTATCCTATCTTCTTTTTATATTCTTCTTAAAAACAACAAAGTTTTATTTATATTTCAACCTCAAATTATTGTTATTTTGAATCATTCTTTGTAAATGTTGTAGATAAAACAAAAGGAAAGAAAACTGTAAAAAGATGAAAAACGAAAATTGTAAGATGTACGACCTGTTTTAAACATCAGGTAACAGGTCTACAATTTGGCAATAAATAAAATAAATGAATAAAAATTAATTTAAACCGACATTCTCAGCGACATCTCTAAAAGAATATTCATCACACGGCAGTTTGAATACTCTCTCTGTACATTGCTAGCGTCAAAACCTTCTTGGACTATTGGTCGGTAAACGGCGCGTCTGCGACATTTTTTTCACATAAAAAAGGTTTCTCTTTATGTCCTCGACATATTCTACAATTTTGTATACGTAAGTTTCTTTCACACTCTGTTTGTACTTAGGTGTAAAACTGAGAAGAGATATGAAATAGGAACTAAACTAAAGCCGGCCGCGGTGGCCTAGCGGTTCTAGGCGCTTCGGTCCTGAACCGCGCGACTGCTACGGTGGCAGGTTCGAATCCTGCCTGGGGCATGGATGTGTGTGACGTCCTTAGGTTAGTTAGGCTTAAGTAGTTCTAAGTTCTACGGGACTGATGACCTCAAATGTTAAGTCCCATAGTACTCAGAGCCAATTTCAACTAAACTAAACTAAACTCAGTCCGAACAGGCCATGAACACGCAACGGTACCGACCGAACGCCGCATCATCCTCATCCATACGTGTCACTGGACGCGGATATGGAGGGGCACGTGGCCAGCACGCTCTCCCGGTCGTATGTCAATTCACGAGACCGGAGACGCTACTTCTCAGTCAAGAAGCTCCTCAATTTGCCTCGCAAGAGTTGACTGTAGCCCACTTGCCAACAGAGATCGGCAGACCGGATGGTCACCCATTCAAGTGCTAGCCCAGCCCGACAAAGCTTAACGTCGGTGACCTGGCGGGAATCGGTGTTACCACTGCGGCAAGGCCGTTGGAATATGAAATAGAAGGCTAATACAAAATCAGTATGAGAGAGGGTGAATGGAAGAGTAAGATTCGTTAATGTCCTCAGACTGTGCAGTGCATTTGTAAAGGAAATGGCACACTAGGCGTTAGTATGGAGAGTCCGGAACACTGGTCCAGCTTTTGGCATCCCTTACCTGGTAGACATGACGACAGGCAACGAAGGCATTTAGAGACGCGCTGCAAGGACCGTAACTGCTCGGTACGAAAGTAGCAAATATGATCAGCGAGCTTCAGTGGGAATCCTTGGAAGAAAAGCGACTTAGTTCTTGTGGAACCTTTCTGAAAAAACTCACAGAACATCTGTTGATAACTTTCCTGCCACGGGGGGAGAAGATAAGAATAACTAATAATGGTACGACATACCGTTCCTCCCACTTCTCCCACCCCCCCTCTCCCCCCCTCTCCGGTCATGCTCTCTGTGCAGTGGCTTGTGTATGTATAGGATGATTGACTACTACAGGTACAAACGAAAAGGCCTTGTAGGGGACAGTGGAACAAGCAAAATTCTAATAAACACGGTTCCGGAAGGCAAACATTACACCGAGAGTACTATTACGCCTGAGCATGTGGACACTTCACAACAGAGTCAACAGAGATCCAAACTGTGTTGCGAATGCTTGGACAACCATACACAATCCGTTCCCGGGCTTCATCGGTATTATCAACAAAGTTGGAATACATCAAAGTCTTAAATGTCTTCACATAAAAATATCCAACAAATTCAAGTCAAAGGACTATGGAGGCCATGGAGTTGGCGAGCCACAATCGATGTACTTGTTCCTGAAGCGCTATTTACCACTGCTTAGGTATCTCGAATGATGATAATACGAAATGTGGACAGTTTATCACTTCGACATTTACGCATCACTTGCGGTGTTTTGAAATGTACGTAGCTTTATAGCTCTGAGACGACTAGATTTCTGCATACGTCTCGTCGGGGAAACCACTCTTTTTCTGGATCTTTGTTTAGCATAATATATGTCTGTTTAATTGCCCTGTAATCGCCGCTTTCGGTTGTAACTGTAACACTCGAACATCGTATGTGTGCACAAGTAGACTTCGACAGTATCTGTTACTGAATCTACATCTACATCTACCTGATTACTCTGCTTTTTACAATATAGTGCTTGGCAGAGGGTTCAATGAACCACCTTCAAGCTGTCTCTCTATGTTCCACTCTCGAACGGCACGCGGGAAAAACGAGCACTTAAACTTTTCTGTGCGACCACTGATTTCTCTTATTTTATCGTGATGATCATTTCTTCCTATGTAAGTGGGTGCCAACAGAATTTTTTCGCAATCGGAGGAGAAAACTGGAGATTGGAGAAAACTGGTGATTGAAATTTCATGACGAGTTCCCGTTGCAACGAAAAGCGCCTTTGTTTTAATGATTGCCACTCCAATTCACGTATCATGTCTGTGACACTATCTCCCCTATTCCGCAATAATACAAAACGAGCTGCCCTTCTTTGTACTTTTCGATGTAATCCGTCAGTCCCACCTGATGCGGATCCCACACCGCACAGCAGTACTCCAGAACAGGGCGGAATATGTCAACTTATCGTTTGCTGTAAATTGTCCTTCCTGTCAGGGTATTTTTGAATCACGGCGAGTGTGTGTGTGTGTGTGTGTGTGTGTGTGTGTGTGTGTGTGTGTGTGTGTGAGTGAGTGACAGAGAGTGACGACATAATCCATCTATTTGCTGCTGTTGTACATACTTTAAAGTCTGTTTACATGCTTTCATACATTTTAACCACAATCGCCTCGTAACACTTCATTATTAACATTTAGGACCCCACAGTCAACATCAGTATTTCTTCAGTATTATACTGTCATCTACAGTGTATCCTGGATGAGTAGTAGTCACATCAGTCCCTCCACCTGACATTCTTCTTCAATCTAATTCTGTCTACAGTTAAATAGCTTTCAATGGGGCACTAAACGCAGATAACATAAAGCGTTAGTATAAGGAACTGGAAGCGAGGTGTAGCAAAACTAATGCAGTGAGCGCTCAGCTACGATCTATTCACTTCTGCAAGAAGGAAGTCACTACCAAGACTAAGTTATCTGTGCACCGTTCAATCTTTCCACCAACTTTGTTGTATGGGAGCGAAAACTGGGTGGATTCAGGTTACCTTATCAATAAGGTTGAGGTTACGGATATGAAAGTAGCTAGGATGATCGCAGGTACTAGTAGATGGGAACAATGGCAGGAGGGTGTCCACAATGAGGAAATCGAAGAAAAACTGGGAATGAACTTTATAGATGTAGCAGTCAGGGCGAACAGACTTAGATGGTGGGGTCATGTTACACGCATGGGAGAAGTAAGGTTACCCAAGAGACTCATGGGTTCAGCAGTAGAGGGTAGGAGGAGTCGGGGCAGACGAAGGAGAAGGTACCTGGATTCGGTTAAGAATGATTTTGAAGTAATAGGCTTAACATCAGAAGAGGCACCAATGTTAGCACTGAATAGCGGATCATGGAGAAATTTTATAAGGGGGACTATGCTCCAGACTGAACACTGAAAGGATAATCAGTCTTAAATGATGATGATGATGATGATATATATATATTTTGATGATACAAAAAGTTACGGCCAAACTTTCAGGAAACATTCCTCTCACACAAAGAAAGAAAATATGTTATGTGGACATGTGTCCGGAAACGCTTACTTTCCATGTTAGAGCTCATTTTATGACTTCTCTTAAAATCACATTAATCATGGAATGAAAACACACAGCAACAGAACGTACCAGCGTGACTTCAAACACTTTGTTACAGGAAATGTTCAAAATGTCCTCCGCTAGCGAAGATACATGCATCCACCCTCCGTCGCATGGAATCCCTGATGCGATGATGCAGCCCTGGAGAATGGCGTATTATATCACAGCCGTCCACAATACGAGCACGAAGAGTCTCTACATTTGGTACCGGGGTTGCGTAGACAAGAGCTTTCAAATGCCCCCATAAATCAAAGTCAAGAGGGTTGAGGTCAAGAGAGCGTGGAGGCCATGGAATTGGTCCGCCTCTACCAATCCGTCGGTCACCGAATCTGTTGTTGAGAAGCGTACGAACACTTCGACTGAAATGTGCAGGAGCTCCATCGTGCATGAACCACGTGTTGTGTCGTACTTGTAAAGGCACATGTTCTAGCAGCACAGGTAGAAGAGTATCCCGTATGAAATCATGATAACGTGCTCCATTGAGCATAGGTGGAAGAACATGGGGCCCAATCAAGACACCACCAACAATGCCTGCCCAAACGTTCACAGAAAATCTGTGTTGATGACGTGATTGCACAATAGCGTGCGGATTCTCGTCAATTGGGCCAACTGGCGGTGAATCGAGAAAGTACAGTACATACTGAAGAAACTAAAATCAGCTCTAACATGGAAATTAAGCGTTTTCGGACACATGTCCACATAACATCTTTTCTTTATTTGTGTATGAGGAATGTTTCCTGAAAGTTTGGCCGTACGTTTTTGTAACACCATATATATATATATATATATATATATATATATATATATATATATATATATATATATATAATCATCCAAATATACAGGGTGAGTCACCTAACGTTACCGCTGGATGTATTTCGTAAAACACATCAAATACTGACGAACCGATTCCACAGACCGAACGTGAGGAGAGGGGCTAGTGTAATTGTTTAATACAAACCATACAATAATGCACGGAAGTATGTTTATTAACACAAACCTACGTTTCTTTTAAATGGAACCACGTTAGTTTTATTAGCACATCTGAACATATGAACAAATACGTAATCAGTGCCGTTTGTTGCATTGTAAAATGTTAATTACATCCGGAGATATTGTAACCTAAATTTGACGCTTGAAACATTGTCCTCACTTCATTGCAGAGACTCAAACAGCTGCAACATACATCGTGTTTCTACAGAATGATCTGTCAACGTTGCTCGAAAATGTCCCACTGGAAACGCGTCGACGTATGTGATATCAACATGATGGTGCACCTGCACATTCCGCAATTAACACTAGACTGACCCTTGACAGGATGTTCGACGGGCGTTTCATAGGACGTCGAGGACGCATAAATTGGCCAGCCCGTTCTCCTGATCTTACACCTCTGGACTTCTTTCTGTGGGGTACGTGAAAGGAGAATGTGTACCGTGATGTGCCTACAACCCCAGAGGATATGAAACAACGTATTGTGGCAGCCTGCGGCGGCATTACACCAGATGTACTGCGGCGTGTACGACATTCATTACGCCAGAGATTGCAATTGTGTGCAGCAAATGATGGCCACCACATTGAACATCAATTGGCCTGACATGTCGGGACACACTCTATTCCACTCCGTAATTGAAAACGGAAACCACGTGTGTACGTGTACCTCACTCCTCATGGTAATGTACATGTGCGTCAGTGAAAAAGACCAATAAAAAGGTGTTAGCATGTGGACGTAATGTGCTGTTCCAGTCTCTTCTGTACCTAAGGTCCATCACTGTTCCCTTTGGATCCCTACGTAATTCGGTGCTCTCCGATACACACGATCGAACAGCGGAGGAGTGGTACTCAAGCGTTAACTTTAGGTTACAATATCTCCGGATGTAATTAACATTTTACAATGCAACAAACGGCACTGATTACGTATTTGTTTATATGTTCAGATGTTCTAACAAAACTAACGTGGTTCCATTTAAAAAAACGTAGGGTTGTGTTAAAAAACATATTTCCGTGCATGTTTTTATGGTTTGTAGTAACCAATTACACTAGCCCCTCTCCTCACGTTCGGTCTGTGGAATCGATTCGTCAGTATTTGATGTGGTTTACGAAATATATCCAGCGGTAGTGTTAGGTGACTCACCCTGTATATCATCATCATATATATATATATATATATATATATGATGGGTACATTTTAAAAAAAAGAAATGATCAGTAACGACAATATCTGAGTGGATAATTAATAGGGTGTACAATTATGGACGCCACGTAGTGAGTGGCGTATACTGGAATCACAAGTAGTGGATAGGGTAGTGCGTTTGACAGCGAGAGGCGCTGGCTGTTTGGCGAAGCAGCAAACGCGTCCCCCCCCCTTCCCCCTGGGCTCTGAGATACGACGTTGGAGGGGGAGAGCGCGCCATTTGCAACGCCCGCGGCTGCCAGGACCGACTATATGTCGCGCATAATCAACGGGTAATATGCAGAATCATCACAACCTTGTCCATCATCATTAGGCGGGCTCGATAGCAGCCGACAACCCGTATCTGATGGACGTGGCCCCGCGAACTCCCCCCCCCCCCCTGGTCTCTCCCACACCCCTCCCTCGTCGTGATGGCTAGGCGGAGAGCGCCCTCTCGCGTTCTGAAACCAATTACCGACCGGCGCGCGCGCACGCCGCGCAGCGCCGAGGTTGGCAGCACTGCAGCGGCGCAGTCATTATTCATACATAGGCTGGAGCATCCGTGATCAATCATCGCCTGCGGCCGGTTATGGGCGCTCGGCGCGCGCCTGCTCCCACTCGCAGATGGAAATGACGGAATAATCACTGTAGTTTATGCGCCGCGGACGCGGTCTTATTACGCGTGCCAAACGAGCGTGTTGTCTGTGTCAGCTGGGCGCGCACCGTAAGCTGGCTGCGGTGATGAAGCGCCGAGCGCGGTCGCGCATGCGCCGTTGGCCGCCACTCGGGAGACGGATTGGCCCCACCGCCGATCAACGACCCGTGCCGTGCGGCCTGGCCGTAAGATTCGGCAGACGTTGCGCGCAGTACGTCACGGATCGCGGAATACGGTGCGATCCACGCTGTCACTTAAACAAGTTGACGAATAGACGAGATGCTAAAGATGCTATTTCTGTCTAGACCAGGGATGCACAACCCGCTGCGCGCGGGTCGTATACCGCCCAAAGCACAAATGCACTACGAGAAGAAGATAGCAATGACAGGGAACAAAATAAAAACAACATGGGATATAGTGAAAGATGCACCTTCTGATCTTAAAATTGGTAATAACTACATCTCTTGAATAAAAGAATTTAAATATTTAGGTGAATGGATTCCAGAAAATTGTAATGAAAAGAAATCTGTCAGGTCAAGAGTCCAGAAAATGTAGACGGCGTTTCAGTTAACAAAAAACATTTACAACAACAAGAGTCTCTCGTGGAACTGCAAAATACGACACTACACAACAGTAACTAAACCCGAAGCTCTCTACGCATCTGAGACAGTAAACCTCCAACACAGAACACTAAAAGAGGAATTAGAAGTGAAAGAACGTAAAATAATGAGGAAAATCCTAGGACCAGGAACTAAAGATGGTGTGCATTACCCAAAACCCAATGCAGAAATATATAAAAATATCTCCAAAATAACAGACACAATGCGCATGAGAAGAATCCAATTCATGGGGCATTTAGAAAGAATGGACTCAAACAGGTTAACGCACAAAATCCATACATTTTTAAAGAACAAAACTACAAGACCGAACTGGTACAAACAGACGGAAAAAGACCTGAGAGAATTAGGGTCTCCAAATCAACATGATAGAAATGAAATCAGAAAGATCACAAACACACGGGGTTTTGCGGAAGAAGAGAGAAAATCGAAACAACATACGTGGTCTACGTAACGAAAGCTAGCCCATTCGTTGTTTATGAAGGAATACTGGGCGAAAAGGAAGGCCAACAAATGTTGATTACGCGTGGTCCTAAGTGATCGATCCGCGAAGAAGAAGAAGAAGAAAGAGGAGACTTGTAGAACCAGAAAGGAACAGGAGCAAATAGCATTGAGGGTAGATAACAAATTAGCAACCGATGGGCATAGTGTGGCAAATCTGTTTAACAAGTACTTTATATCCGTTACTGATAGAATGGGATTGTCAGGATCAGTAAATAATGCCCTTGAATATCTGAAACTAGCCTTTACAAATAGCTTCAGGTACATGAATATGTCACTCACTTCACCAAAAGAAATAACTTCCATAATAAAATCTTTAAAAACAAAGCATTCTAGTGGTTACGATGAAATATCAACAAAGTTAATTAAGGCATGTTCTTGTGACTTTAGTACAATTCTAAGTTACTTGTGTAAACAGTTAATTATAACTGGGACATTTCCTGACTGGCTAAAATATGCAGATGTTAAGCCTCTATTCAAGAAAGGGAATAAAGAGATACCATCAAACTACAGACCGATTTCACTTTTGCCAGCATTCTCAAAAATTTTAGAAAAACTAATGTACAGGCAGCTTCTCAACCATCTGGCCACAAATAACATATTATCAAGAACACAGTTTGGATGTGTGAAGGATTTTGGTATCGTGAAGGCTATTTAAACCTACAGTAAAAATGTACTTAATTTATTAAATAACAAATTACAAGCAGCAGGTATTTTCTGTGATTTGTCAAAGGCATTTGATTGTGTGAACCACAACATCCTTTTAAATAAATTAGAATTCTGTGGTGTCACGGGCAGTGCTGCAAAATGGATCAAGTCATACCTCGCTAACAGGAAACAAAGGGTGTCAGTGCAAGGGACTAGTGAACTAAGTCATCAGTCATCATCAGAATAGTAAGAAATTACATGTGGTGTCCCACACGAATCCATCTTAGGGCCAGTGCTTATTCTTGTGTACATTAATGATCTCTCATCAGTTACACTGCCAGAAGCAGAGTTCGGTTTGTTTGCAGATGACACAAGTATTTCAATAAATACTATGTCGAGTGTAGTTCTAGAAAGATCTGTTAATGATATTTTCATGGATGTTAATAAAAGGTTTAAAGCCAACTCACTGACATTAACCTTCGAAAAGACTCACTATATGCAATTCAGAACCTGTAAGAGGTTTCCACACAGCATATGCATAAAGTATGAAGAAGAGCAAATAGAAGAGGTTGACAGTCTTAAATTCCTGTGATTACAACTTGATAATAAATTCAGTTGGGAGGAGCACACCACAGAACTGCAGAAACTCCTTAACAGATCTGTATTTGCAATTCGACTGTTAGAGACATAGGCGTCATAAAAATGAAAAAGCTTGCATACTTTGCCTACTTTCATTCCATAATGTCATATGGTATAATATTTTGGGGTAACTCTTCTTGTCAAACAAAAGTTCTCAGAGTCTAAAAGAGTGTAATACGTATTATTTGTGGAGTAAATTCACGGACGTCGTGTAGAAACCTCTTCAAAGAACTGGATATTGTTACTACTGCCTCTCAGTATATTTACTCCTTAATGAAATTTGTCCTAAATAATATATCTCTTTTTCCAACAAACAGCTCAGTTCATACATACAATACCAGGAACAAAAATGATCTGCACAAGGACTTAAAAGCACTTACTTTAGTTGAAAAAGCGGTACACTACTCAGGAACGCTCATCTTCAATAATTTGCCAACAAACATAAGAAATTTAGTTACAAATAAAGATCAGTTTGAAAGGAGCCTGAAAGACATACTTGTGGCCAATTCCTTCTGCTCCATTGAGAAATTTTTTAATAGAAACAAATGATGTATTGTATATATTCATACTATTAGTATTGTTATCTCAGATTTAAAAAGTTGACATGTTCCACGTCCACGAGGATGTCCTCAGCACAGATATATGGAATGAAAAACTGATCTAATCTAATCTAATCTAAAGCGAGTATCAGTGCGGCCCAAAAAGTGAGCATCCATTGCGCGACAGAATAAAAAAATTCCATTTTATGTCGAATAATGAAGAATATATTCAACTTGAGACTCCCTCCACACGATGCTATTCTCTCACGGCTGCATCTCGCTCTTAACGTTGTCGCCCGAGGTATACCTGAACCCCTGAGTTTCGTTCCTACAAACCGTCAATTCGCCAGACGCACTCGTCTGTTATCTTACGGCTACTTCAGTTGCAACTCCGAATCTAGAATCTTAGAGACGGGTAATGAAATTACTTCATGGAAATAAGAGGAACTTCTGTATTATTCGTGTAGAGTTGTGATAAAGAACCTCTTTCACCTTAATTCTGTTCACTACAAGTCGACATAAGTTAGAAATCTCTATGTGGATAGCAATTATTGCCAACATTTGCTATTTAACAGTATTGTTATATCTGTTGTAGCAGGAGTAATTTGATATCAAGTCCATTGCTACAATTAAGAACCTTATGTGAACGTGGACGTCTCTGTAATAGGTTTTAATGAAATGTTTTTACTTTTATGTGCAAATTTCTATCAAAGCAAATTGTGTGAGTATTCCACGACACGACAGATTCTGTTTCACTTGCTCTTTGTCGCCTCGCAGCAGTCATCACTCTCATTCACCTCACATCCCACCCACAGTAGAGAAAATTCTCACAACATAGTTGTATTGTATGGCAGTGAAACATGGACTGTGGGAAAACCGGAACGGAAGAGAATCGAAGCATTTGAGATGTGGTGCTATAGACGAATGTTGAAAATTAGGTGGACTGATAAGGTAAGGAATGAAGAGGTTCTACGCAGAATCGGAGAGGAAAGGAATATGTGGAAAACACTGATAAGGAGAAGGGATAGGATCATAGAACATCTGCCAAGACATGAGGGAATGACTTCCATGGTACTACAGGGAACTGTAGAGGGCAAAATCTGTAGAGGAAGACAGAGATTGGAATACGTCAAGCAAATAATTGAGGACGTAGGTTGCAAGTGCTACTCTGAGATGAAGATGAGATGAAGAGGTTAGCACAGGAAATGAATTCGTGGCGGGCCGCATCAAACCAGTCAGTAGACTGATGACCAAAAAAAAAAAAAAAAGTTGTACTACACTGTCTGACCGAAACAACTTGGCCGCCGTCTGTGGTCGGTACTGGTCGGTAGATGTCGGAAGTGATCGTCGTAGCAGATAATTTTAAAACTGGGCCAACCACAGCTAACATATCTATACACGATTGATCGACAGTTCATACAGTAAACAGTTCCTTTTAATACAGGTGTTAAAATTATTAGACATGAAACGGAAAGAAAAGTCCAATAGTCCGCTGTAGCTGCATTTATGCAAGCCTATAACTGACTTCAATAAATACTGCTACATCGGACTACTGGACTTTTCATTCACTTTTACACTTGATAATTTTAACACTTGTATTAAAAAACTGTTTACTGTATGAATTGGCCATCGTCTTGCAACTACTGTCAACCGATAAGGACTAGCATTATTTGCGCTGCACTATGACCAGCGTGTTTGATACTGTGGCTGAAGATTAGAGATCACAAGTGAAGGTCAGTCACTAATCATAATTTCAATGACTCGCCATGGGCCTGTTACTCAGAGTAAGGCTTGCAAACTGAAACAGAATGTGAACAAATGCTTCGATCAGGAAAAGAAATGAAATTCAGTATTGCATACGTCGGTACACCATAGCAACAGAATGATAAGAAGTACGCAGCAGTTTGACTGGAACAATTGAGGCATGTCACCCAGCACGTAAGGCAAGAAGAGATGGGCTTTAATTCAATTCCTTCTTTCGACAGCCAATGGACTAGCTTCTCATACGGTATGAATTAAATTTAATTATTCTCAAAGGAGATGGGCAGCATCTGAAACCGAGCTGAACATTTTAGTCATTTTAATTCAATGATTTGTAATTTATTTATTTACATTTTATGGCCTTCATTGGACCACTCTAGTCAACTTTATACAAAGAATTTTCCAGTTTTCTGTCAGCCCAGTAATTCTTCATTCTTTCTGATCTTATCCTTCTTTCTTCATCGGAAATCACCCTTCCTATTGTCTCTTTGTTGATTCTCGTTTACAATCTGGTTTATTTGTCTGTGAGTTTACTGGTTTTCTCACTTATGTTTCTTAGGTCTTCCAATGTACTCTGTAGCTCATCCACATCTTCTTTGATTTCTGTAATCCACTTAATCTTGCCACTTAATGTTGTACTTACTATTCCACAATTTTTTTATTGTTCTCCTGATGATCCTGTTCTCCGGTGTTCTGATTATATTTCCGAAAAATGAAATGCGGTTCTTCCTGATTGTACTCATTACCGGTTCTATTTCCTTGTAGACTGTTTCATTTGTAGCTACTCTCCAGTGTCCATCTTTCTGGTATGATTTTTTGATGCATGTTCTGATGATTCTTCCCTCTATTTTGAGTATTTTGTCTATTTGTGCAGTGTTAGTTGTTTTGAAGAGGGTTTCACTTGCGTATGTTATTTCTGGTTGAGTGACTGTTTTGTAGTGTTTTAATTTTGTTGCTGTTGACAGGCTCTTTTTGTTGTAGGTGTTCTTCGTGATATATTGTGCTCTGGTCAATTTGTTTATTCTGTTATGTCATGTTGGCTTTTCATTGAGGTGATGTATTATGATCTCTCCCAGATATTTTAATTTATATACAATTTTGATTTCTTGGTTTCATACTGCAATTTTGTTTATGAGTGGTGGGTCAGTTAACATGATGACCGTTTTTTCAAAGAGTGTTCCAAGACCAATTTTCTGTGCTATTTCCTGCAGTGAGATAATTTGTTTGGTCCTGAATACTGTTGGACAAGAGAGCAAGGTCATCAGCAAATCCTACACAATTTAAACGTTTTTGTCTTTGGGTCTTCCAATTTGGATGTTCTTTGGGTTAATCTTGTACCATTCCCTCATGATCTATTCCAAAGCACAGTTGAACAGCAGGGGTGCCAAGCAATCTCCTTGTCTTAAACCTGTTTTTGTGATGAATGGCTCAGAGAATTCCCCCTGAACTTGACTTTTGATACAGTGTTGGTTAAGGTGAGTTCTATCAATCTGATTAATTTTGTATGGAGCCCGAAATTTCTTGAGATTTTTAACATTGAAGGTCTCTGGATACAGTCATAAGTCGACGAAGGTTATTACAAGAGATTTATTTTGTTTCTTGTAATATGCTGGAGTAATTTTAAAGTGATGATCTGTTCTGCACAGCTTTGTAATTACTTATACATAAAATTATTAAGCAAATATTATGTATAAAATTTCGTGTATAAAATTTCATTTTACTTCTTTGGAATAAAGGAAGATAAATTAATAAATTCTAAATTACTTAAATGTCTTAAGTACATACCTCCGACCCCCCTTTTTGCCCTGAGTGGTTATTATTAGTGTTAAGTGTATTTCGTATGGTCCAAAAATACTCGTCTTCTTCCAACGTGGCCCAGGTCAGATGCAGGGTTTGACACCACTGATCTAGATGTAGACGTCAGTACCTAGCCACTATTAAATCAGTAAACGGCGCAGATCTAGGTTTGGGTTCTTTAGGGGTGGGGTGGAAAGGAGTGGGAGAGGCCACAGTTTATCACTCTCAAGGCTACGAATCGATTTTTTGTGCTTAGTTCAAGGACTGGCCAGATGCTCTTCCTGCTGTCAACCGGTTGCTCCCCGAGACGGAATTGAACCCTAACTGTCGGCGTGTAGCATGACTCTCGTGAAAGTGTGCGAAAGTTGTATAAATGTTTGCGAAACGTACACCTGAGGCGAAACGTGGGTACCAGCCCAGTATTCACCAAGTGGGATGTGGGGAAACCATCTAAAAACCACACTCAACTGGCAGGCGCTCCAACTCCTCGTCGTTAACCCGCCGGGCGGATTCCAAACGAGGCCGGCGCACCGCCCCAATCCCGGAAGCGGTGCTTGAACATGCACAGCTATCCAGGCAGATTGAGAGAATGCAAGTAATACGGGCAACAAAAAACCTGGTGTCCTTTGTTGTATATCGCGTGCCACACTTATTCACAAACGTGAATAAAATATACAGGGTGTCCCTGGAGGAGCGTTAAGTACTGAGGAACTATTATTTGAAGTAAAAAAGTTGAGTTGACCTGGACTCAAAAATGCATACCTTAATAACTATGAACACATCAGCATCGTACATGCTTCGAAACAAATCTCTCCCACTGGAAGCTTTTTGCTTTCCACCTTTTGGGAGAAGGTTTTTTGGATCAAAACAAGAAAAAAATGTCCAGTAAACATTAGCTCTAAAGTGCATATCTTAAAAGCTACGAGCTCTCGTTACGTAGAACAGATGTGTTTCATAGTAACCAAGATGAGCAAGTGCTCATAGCTTTTCAGGTATGCACTTTAGAGCTAATGTTTACTGGACATTTTTTTCTTGTTTTTTTTCGTGCTAGCACCTCTAAAAATTTGTAACGCAAAGACTGTGCAATAGAAGAGATTTGTTTCAAAGAATCTTTGATGAAGAAGTGCTCTTAGGTCTTAAGGTACGCAATTGAGAGGACATGCTCACTAGACTCTTCTGCTTCGTTTGATCGTTCCCGTCATATCCCTGAATATTGACCATCCCTCCCGGGACACCCTGTATAAAGCGTTTTAATAAAACATTAATGACTTGTTTACATCAGTACTTAGTAAATTGCTTTATCATAGCGTCCAAGACATTGCATTTTAGAGAAATACAGTATTTCAAATGCGCTCATTAAAAAATTTGTCAAGTGCTTGGATGTACCTGATTAATGAAATATATTGGCCAAATATTTTCGAAACTTCGACAACGTCACAGTTCAAGCAACATATAATCTGAGTCTGAGCTCACCTTGTTTAAAATTACATACACTCCTGGAAATTGAAATAAGAACACCGTGAATTCATTGTCCCAGGAAGGGGAAACTTTATTGACACATTCCTGGGGTCAGATACATCACATGATCACACTGACAGAACCACAGGCACATAGACACAGGCAACAGAGCATGCACAATGTCGGCACTAGTACAGTGTATATCCACCTTTCGCAGCAATGCAGGCTGCTATTCTCCCATGGAGACGATCGTAGAGATGCTGGATGTAGTCCTGTGGAACGGCTTGCCATGCCATTTCCATCTGGCGCCTCAGTTGGACCAGCGTTCGTGCTGGACGTGCAGACCGCGTGAGACGACGCTTCGTCCAGTCCCAAACATGCTCAATGGGGGACAGATCCGGAGATCTTGCTGGCCAGGGTAGTTGACTTACACCTTCTAGAGCACGTTGGGTGGCACGGGATACATGCGGACGTGCATTGTCCTGTTGGAACAGCAAGTTCCCTTGCCGGTCTAGGAATGGTAGAACGATGGGTTCGATGACGGTTTGGATGTACCGTGCACTATTCAGTGTCCCCTCGACGATCACCAGTGGTGTACGGCCAGTGTAGGAGATCGCTCCCCACACCATGATGCCGGGTGTTGGCCCTGTGTGCCTCGGTCGTATGCAGTCCTGATTGTGGCGCTCACCTGCACGGCGCCAAACACGCATACGACCATCATTGGCACCAAGGCAGAAGCGACTCTCATCGCTGAAGACGACACGTCTCCATTCGTCCCTCCATTCACGCCTGTCGCGACACCACTGGAGGCGGGCTGCACGATGTTGGGGCGTGAGCGGAAGACGGCCTAACGGTGTGCGGGACCGTAGCCCAGCTTCATGGAGACGGTTGCGAATGGTCCTCGCCGATACCCCAGGAGCAACAGTGTCCCTAATTTGCTGGGAAGTGGCGGTGCGGTCCCCTACGGCAGTGCGTAGGATCCTACGGTCTTGGCGTGCATCCGTGCGTCGCTGCGGTCCGGTCCCAGGTCGACGGGCACGTGCACCTTCCGCCGACCACTGGCGACAACATCGATGTACTGTGGAGACCTCACGCCCCACGTGTTGAGCAATTCGGCGGTACGTCCACCCGGCCTCCCGCATGCCTACTATACGCCCTCGCTCAAAATCCGTCAACTGCACATACGGTTCACGTCCACGCTGTCGCGGCATGCTACCTGTGTTAAAGACTGCGATGGAGCTCCGTATGCCACGGCAAACTGGCTGACACTGACGGCGGCGGTGCACAAATGCTGCGCAGCTAGCGCCATTCGACGGCCAACACCGCGGTTCCTGGTGTGTCCGCTGTGCCGTGCGTGTGATCATTGCTTGTACAGCTCTCTCGCAGTGTCCAGAGCAAGTATGGTGGGTCTGACACACCGGTGTCAATGTGTTCTTTTTTCCATTTCCAGGAGTGTACAACAACTAGACTTTTACTGTCATGCCTTTAACACAATTCGGCAACCTGAATATGTTCTACGAAAGAAACAAGTCGTAAGGCAATAAATGTTTAATAATACGGCTGAAGTGGTTTTCATTCATTCACATTAGTGTGGTGCTCAACATGAGTAGGACTGTAGTTCTTCAGGCTTTCCCGGAGAGGCGTTGCCATGTTGATTAATCGGATTTCTGCGTGACTAGCAGTCTTCTTTCGACGCTGTCTGACACGGTATCAGTCAGTACCTGAAGAAGACATCGAGTCACGCAGTTGAAACATCGTGCAGGAAAGACTCGAATAACCGGCAGAAACCCAATTAATCAACGATATGATCAGGATTATTCTCTGAAAGTTCTGTTGTATGCCTTCGTAACTGACATGTGTAAAAATATAACCACTACTACGAAAAAATATTTTTTTTTTGCATGAGGAGATTGGGTGGGTGGGGGCAGGGGGGAGGGCAAGGTCATGATCCCCAAGACACGCCACCTCCCGTCCGATTACTGTCGCTTTTACCCCGCACAGACCCGTTTTTCGGTCCTGTTTGCTGTGAAGAAGTGTTTTAATTAAGACATTGGATTCCGTATTTCGATTTAGGTGTGCTCTATATTCCAGAAATCAAATTATGTGAAAGACATTATCGTTCCTTCAACGAGGCCACACTGATTTTTCTGCTCTTCCTAATTCAAGAAATGTTGATTCATGGCATCTACATCCGTTGTTGTCAATTTTTAACTCTCATTCGCTTCTCTTATTTATAACAACGATGCATGTCTGAAGTCATTACTCTGTCGCCTGGTTTCATGTCATCCATCATTCCATCTGTCCTGTAATTTCTTTGCACTCTAGTTCCCAAAGTTATTGTTCTTCGCTGATTCTTTCTCCTGTAAGATGCTTTGCTCCAGCAGGGATGAGGGATTGCTTTGATCGTCCGTCTAATTCTCCACCTTTTTTTTAAAATAATGTTTGACTGATGTTTGATTTAATAATGTTTAATACTGTTATTTGGAGAATAAGAATTGCTACGTTTAGCGTAAGACTTTGCTCTCTACAGATCTTGTTCTCACTCTGGTTCCAAGTTGTGTCCGGATTCAAGCACGACTGCTGTTTCATTGTCACGTCATCGCAGTAGACATTTAAAGGTAAAATCTTCAAATGTGTTTACCGTACATGATATAGACAAAGTGAAATGTTGCACTTAATAAAAATGCAATAAGTAGATAATATAAAAAACAAAAACGGACAAATGCGAGTGGAATTCACACACTGTGGATTATGTATATAGAAAGTTCATCTGTTGATTTTGATCGGTGAATCTGCGAGTATCAAATGGGCCGTATTGACTGTATTGGCCTAAAAATTTAAATTTCTTACACCACCAACGGACCATAGAGATACGTAAGTAAAACATCTGCTAAAGCAGTCAGGAATACTACACTTGACAATGGAAGAAATAGTAAGGGGAAAAACCGAAGAACCACACATATGTTAGAAAGTACACAACAGGTTATAAATAATGTTGGATGCAGTACGTGCATTGGGATGACGAGAACAACACTAAATGAAAACGGTGGAGGTCTACGACAAGCAATTTATCATTAACTTATTAGCATTTCACCGATTTCGCCTCTTATAACTCTTTAATTAACTTTCTATTGCTTTTTTTCTTCTTTAGGATTCCTCAGTTAGACTCAGTAAACACTAAGATAATTTTAATCACACTATCACTATCACAGTTTTCTTGTAAAACCTCATGCTTTATCATTGTAACCAATCTTCGCCAGGTTTTGCTGTAATATTCATGTTTTCTGAATTTTGAATCTCTAGTATTTCTTCTTTGTTTGTTTCATGATCTGTTCTCAATACTTGCTCAAAATTATCCTCTATTTCTGTATTCGCAGAGTACGTGTAAAGAGGACTCTGCACGCCACTGCATGCGCCATAATTCCTGTTCTCCTGTTCGTGTAGGCTTCCTAGGAGATGTGCGTTGGAGGCAGTAAAATATTTTTACACTTTCTCTCAAATATTGGTTTTTGAAACTATACAGACTGCTTTTTTTTTTGGGGGGGGGGGGGAGGGAAAACCTTTGCTTTCTTCCAGCAGTCACCATATAGGATCCCTTAAAATTGTCGTCAGACTCCCGGATTTAATGAAACTGGCTCTTCAGATGAAGCAAAATGCTTCTAAACTCCTTCCACTTCATGCCTCTAGAGAGGACGACAAACTCTGACAGCCATCAAATACAAACTGGAGTGTTGCACGTTGTCAATTTTATAGCTATACTGCAGTTATTCATCGTTCGCGAAATAAAGTGAATCGTTAATTCCTATTTTCATCTAAAAGCAAGATATTGTGTGAATCTTAGCATCTATCATTTGTTCCCTATGCATAAGTGCCATGAGCAACTCTGGGTTTTCTTAAATCTTCATTGCAACACAAACCGTAATTTTAGAATTGCTTCCTTGTGTTTTTGTCTGTTCTCGAATGTAGCTGACCTTCACTCAGTTACTCTTATTTTCCTCTCTTGACCCGTGTTACTATCGGAAGCAAAGCTTTAAATCTCCACGTACTGGCAGTCAGTTTGTTACGTGTTCTTTTTGTTAGAAGCAGTCGCCACTTGTTTCAGTTACTATATTGCACAGTCGGAAACAAGAGCTCTTATGCGCTGAAACTATGTACATTTCAGTTAAGTGCATAAAAATGTTAAAAGCGACCACGTTTCCACGTGCCGAAATGTGCAGCCCTAAATTAGCCACTTCTTAGCGTGTCTGACGCAGCTCTCTGTCGAAACAGAGCAGCTGGTACATTTCCAGGCTTTGATTTACGACTTGCTTAATTGGAATCTCGTGTGGACTCTCCGACGCAATATATCTGGCCACCACTGATCAGGCGTGTCAATTTGTTTATTGCTAAGCATTTTATGGGGCTTTATCTCCCCCGTCCAAGGATGAGTGTTCGGTTGCCGACCGACTTTTTGCTCGGAGCTATCGACTGGCGTCCAGTTATTCTAGCTCTTCTGTTTTTAATTGGGATGAAGAAAATAATTCGATAATGCTGCACAGAAGAGCGTGAAGCGGTAGCGGGGAAAGCTAAGATTGTAGGACCATAGATCTATATGGGCAACATCGTTGCTGGCCCTAATTAATTTTCAATTAAAGTTTACACGATAAAAATAGTTACACGCACGAGGATAAGTAGATAACTGATACTTCCAGTAGCACATATGTATGTTTTTGGGTCGGAAAACACTTATTTTTCGAGGAATTATTGTTTTTAAAAGATGGTCTTCGTCTAAGGTATTACCAAGCAATAGTTTCTTTCTCTGAAGAGCGCTGGCGGAATATCTGTAAGCTTCCATATACTGCCGTCGTAAGTTCCTAATTGGACTTAAAGGTATTCGTGTTACAGATTTGCTTAGAAACGGGAGTAGAAGGCGCCAGATGTAATGAAGATGGGGTGGTGGTGAGTTCCATCATTTCGTATTCAAATCACTCTGTTTTCACATTGGCATAGTAACTTTATCGGCTTGTCGATTATCCTGCTGGATAACATTCCTTATTCCTTTTGTAACTTTTGTAATCCATACCGTTTAACATGTATTTTTGTCCGATTGTGCCTGTTCAGAAGCAATAGGGCTACGATTAGGGAGAAGAGCCGATTAAGTGCTAAAAAAAAAAAAAAAAAAAAAAAAGAAAAAGAAAAAACAACGAATAAATGGAACTAATAACTCACACAAATTAATAATTAACTTTAATATTGAATTTGGTATAATCACTTTAAATTTTATAAAGGAAATGTTTTCGGAAGAAAATCTGAGGTACACCAAGAACATATTCACTGCAAAGTGTAAACACTGAAATGAATTTCAACAATCGCACTTGAAAGATACGTCTGCAGAAAGACAGAGATGTCTAAATTGGATGCCTGACACTTCACGGAAATTCAGTCCTGGATGCTCATGAAAATTTCTGGACACCGTTGGTTCTAAAATTTATCCTAGTGTTATTAGGTCTCAGGCTTTGGAGTTGCAGTCTGACTGGGACAATAGTATTTCAGTTGTAATTGAACTCACACAACTGCAACTAGGAGCAATTCTGAAAAGATTCAGAAGGATTTAAATTTGAACTCTGAGTACAATAAACTTTTGTGGTGTATTAAGCTGTTCATTTTAGATTCAACTTGTCTAGGACAAATATGCATGCCATTTCATCGCAGAACTGTGTCACGCAGCCAGACTTTTACTGCTGAGTAAATTTTAAGAAAGATAATAGTAAATGTGCTGTAAAATTAAGTACTGTGTCGGATGAAGATCACGCAGAATAAGACGACGAGGGACGCGTGCCCGGAATAATATACAAAGGCATACGTGCAAAAATAATGAAATCACGAGTGCCAAATTTACAGAAGAAACATTACAATGGTCTAACGGAAACGACAGAATGATTAATCATCACGGGCGATTGTAATATCATATGTGTGATGTTGCACATCCCAGATTTACAATGGCCAGGATGGTTCCTTTGAAAGGGCACGGCCTATTTCCTTCGCAATCCTTCCCTAACCCGAGCTTGCGCTCCGTCTCTAATGACCTCGTTGTCGACGGGACGTTAATCACTAACCACCACCCCCGCCAGATTTTCAATGAGGTGACAAAGTCATGGAATACCTCCTAATACCGTATCGGACCCCCTTTTGCTTGGTGTAATTCATCAAATTGACGTGGTGTGGACTCAAGAAGTCGCTGCCAGCCTCTGCGAAATACTGAGCCACGCTGCCTCTATAGCCATCCATAACAGCCGGTGCAGGATTTTGTGCACGAATTTACCTCTCGATTACGTCCCATAAATGTTCAATGGGATCCATGCTAGGCGATCTGAGTGGCCAAACCATTCGCTCGAGCTGTACAAAATGTTCTTCAAACCAATCCTGAACAACTGTGGTCCGGTGAATGGCGCACTTTCATCCATAAAAATTCCATCGTTGTTTGGGAACAGCAAATGTAATCGTGAAATCATTGGACTCTACGTCGAAATTGGTCAGTTTTACGTCGAAACCGGCGAATATTATACTGAAATTGTCTAATATAGGGGTGATTCAGTGTAACACGAGCCATTGATCGGTTTACAAAGGTGAATAACATCAATTGTTAATAAAATTCTTGGTTAAGTCTCCTTTGTTGGTCCCGAGTTCGAGTCTCGGTCGGGCACACAGTTTTAATCTGCCAGGAAGTTTCATATCAGCGCACACTCCGCTGCAGAGTGAAAATCTCATTCTGGAAACATCCCCCAGGCTGTGGCTAAGCCATGTCTCCGCTATATCCTTTCTTTCAGGAGTGCTAGTTCTGCTAGGTTCGCACGAGAGCTTCTGTAAAGTTTGGAAGGTAGGAGACGAGATACTGGCAGAAGTAAAGCTGTGAGTACCGGTCGTGAGTCGTGCTTCGGTAGCTCAGATGGTAGAGCACTTGCCCGCGAAAGGCAAAGGTCTCGAGTTCGAGTCTCGGTCGGGCACACAGTTTTATTCTGCCAGGAAGTTTCATTTCATATTTTCATAAGATTTCTGAGTCATTTCTGATGGAAAATGTACAATCCTTTAACAATGCACTTTGTGTGGAAAGTACTTTGCTGACCTAGGTTTCAGATGACTATGATAGGTAGGTCTGCTGTTACAACTTACAGTACACTACTTACAGGGGTTAAGGTTCACAGCAGATTCAGTGTGATAGTAATCCATTGATAAATGAATTTTTTTCAGATTTCAGGAGCTACATAGCCTCACATGCTTTACACACAGTGAAAATGTACCACATGTCAGACAAAAAGTATACTAATTGGGGTGAGGTATGAGAATTTGCGGAAGATCTAAATATTTAGAGGAGCAGCTGGGAATAACACGGTAATCCCACACATTCAATGGTACTTCATCTCAACTACACTGCATTTGAAACTTCCTGGCAGATTAAAACTGTGTGCCCGACCGAGACTCGAACTCGTGCTTCGGTAGCTCAGATGGTAGAGGTTCCGAGTTCGAGTCTCGGTCGGGCACACAGTTTTAATCTGCCAGGAAGTTTCATATCAGCGCACACTCCGCTGCAGAGTGAAAATCTCATTCTACACTGCATTTATGTATTTCATTGTTGCAGTTCATTACTGGTTACAGTTACAAAACACTGACTATTGTCAAAACGGAGGATTCTATTTGGAGTTAGACACAACTTTTCTCATTACTGCATTCACCCCAATTCATCCTTACATAATTCCAGCACCTCCATCCAATAGCATACTGTTAACATAGTCGGTAGCAGGAGTGTCACGAATGCGTGTTTTAGAGTGCCATTTGCAGTGAACCATGTAGTCCCTCTAAGATTCAGGTCTTGTATCGCAGATACTCATCCTGCTGGAGGTATAGTGTGTACATACAACGAATGTTCTGAGAAATTGATAGGTGGAGACTACAAACACTTCATACCACACATCTCCATGTTATAGCGAAAACTTTATGAAAATACCTGAAGTTACAGTAAATCTGTAAAAAATGTTCCCCCATATTATGATGAAATTGTGACAAAAGCTTCCCAAACTCTAACAAATGGCACCCAAAACTGCTAAAAATCTGAAAACAATGGCCCAAAAACTGTAACAAATTGCCCCACACTGCAACAAATTACTCCAGAACTGTATCGGTTTCCTAAAACCTCAACAAACTGCTCCAAAACTGCAACAAATTGCCTCAGAACTGTAGCCAGCTTGCCCCAAAACTGTAATCATGTCGACTGACCTTAGTGCAGTCTACATGGTGAGCAACCCCGGATGACTATCCTGTATATACTGGCAAGTTTTTAAAATCAAGATGGCGAGATGTGATTGCGATCCATGACGATATCAGTGACATCAGAATCCAAGACGGCAATCTAATATGGTGGACCAGGAGATACAGGCAGCCTGCAATGTTGCCAGTCCTAACTGGTCGTTCCAGATTCCATGACACTGCATTTGTACGTCTCCACCACTCACCTGCAGCGTCTGGGCTCACTAACCAGCAGGTGGACTCCACCAGAGCGACAGGCTGATCGTCATAAAGCGTTATCAGAGATTCACAAAATTCAAGTTCAGTGAAAAACAAGCTCGTGCAGTTGAATGTAAGTATTAACCCCTCTCAATATTTATTACTATTATTACTATCGCTGTTATTATTTTTTGTGAGTATGTGTTTCGATGTTTTCGCTGTTTTGACTCTCAGCACAACAGCTCCGTGACATACACAATTCAGTTCTTGGCACATTTGAGCAGCAGCAGCAGAAATAAAGCCAACGTGCTGACACAAATCATGATGCAAAATGTGATATGTCGGAGGAGGATCCTGAACTCTTTCCAGATTTCTGAATTTTCAATATATCCAACATACAGACCAATCGTGACGCTACCAGCATTGCATAGAACACGCGATACATCAGAGCAGAAATCAATTCAATAAAGTTGTTCCTAGACGTTGAGGTTCCACAATCACCAATGTCTGAACCAATTGCTGAGCCACTATTATGGTATGACGCAAAACACCCTGTTCCACATTACATTTTTAAAATTTTGACTGAGCAATGACCACATAATGCAATTGTCTTGACGATCCAGACTCGTTAATTATATTGTCGCCCAAAAGTGCAGTCACATGGAGCATCAGTTTTATAGAAGTTCATGCAGTTCTCACTCAGTATATTTTCGGACACTCCTGCACGTTGTTCATGGGACGCCCATAATTACTCCATACTACGCGTTCTCATCAATACATTATTCATCTCAAGCATGTGGTCCTCATAAACTTCATAAAAAAGATCACAGTTTCTGCATCATATTTTTAGTCTGTCTTCATAGTGACAAACGTAATTGCATAACCCATCAGTTAAATGAGTTTATCAGTCCTATGACTTTAATATAATATGCTAAAGCATGACTGACCACAAATCTCACGACAGTTCAGTCAGCCAATGAAATAAACTTCAAATGCTATTGTAAGGAATTAACATAATTACACTCCTGGAAATTGAAATAAGAACACCGTGAATTCATTGTCCCAGGAAGGGGAAACTTTATTGACACATTCCTGGGGTCAGATACATCACATGATCACACTGACAGAACCACAGGCACATAGACACAGGCAACAGAGCATGCACAATGTCGGCACTAGTACAGTGCATATCCACCTTTCGCAGCAATGCAGGCTGCTATTCTCCCATGGAGACGATCGTAGAGATGCTGGATGTAGTCCTGTGGAACGGCTTGCCATGCCATTTCCACCTGGCGCCTCAGTTGGACCAGCGTTCGTGCTGTACGTGCAGACCGAGTGAGACGACGCTTCATCCAGTCCCAAACATGCTCAATGGGGGACAGATCCGGAGATCTTGCTGGCCAGGGTAGTTGACTTACACCTTCTAGAGCACGTTGGGTGGCAAGGGATACATGCGGACGTGCATTGTCCTGTTGGAACAGCAAGTTCCCTTGCCGGTGTAGGAATGGTAGAACGATGGGTTCGATGACGGTTTGGATGTACCGTGCACTATTCAGTGTCCCCTCGACGATCACCAGTGGTGTACGGCCAGTGTAGGAGATCGCTCCCCACACCATGATGCCGGGTGTTGGCCCTGTGTGCCTCGGTCGTATGCAGTCCTGATTGTGGCGCTCACCTTCACGGTGCCAAACACGCATACGACCATCATTGGCACCAAGGCAGAAGCGACTCTCATCGCTGAAGACGACACGTCTCCATTCGTCCCTCCATTCACGCCTGTCGCGACACCACTGGAGGCGGGCTGCACGATGTTGGGGCGTGAGCGGAAGACGGCCTAACGGTGTGCGGGACCGTAGCCCAGCTTCATGGAGACGGTTGCGAATGGTCCTCGCCGATACCCCAGGAGCAACAGTGTCCCTAATTTGCTGGGAAGTGGCGGTGCGGTCCCCTACGGCACTGCGTAGGATCCTACGGTCTTGGCGTGCATCCGTGCGTCGCTGCGGTCCGGTCCCAGGTCGACGGGCACGTGCACCTTCCGCCGACCACTGGCGACAACATCGATGTACTGTGGAGACCTCACGCCCCACGTGTTGAGCAATTCGGCGGTACGTCCACCCGGCCTCCCGCATGCCCACTATACGCCCTCGCTCAAAGTCCGTCAACTGCACATACGGTTCACGTCCACGCTGTCGCGGCATGCTACCAGTGTTAGAGACTGCGATGGAGCTCCGTATGCCACGGCAAACTGGCTGACACTGACGGCGGCGGTGCACAAATGCTGCGCAGCTAGCGCCATTCGACGGCCAACACCGCGGTTCCTGGTGTGTCCGCTGTGCCGTGCGTGTGATCATTGCTTGTACAGCCCTCTCGCAGTGTCCGGAGCAAGTATGGTGGGTCTGACACACCGGTGTCAATGTGTTCTTTTTTCCATTTCCAAGAGTGTATATTTCTGGTATTATTCTGCAGTCTTTGCTTGTGTGACGTATTACTTGTTCCCAACAGAAGTCGCCAAGCACATCTGCCTGATGTGAATAAGAATTTGCTTAATATCCCATTAAAAATTTAGGTAGATCATCTCTGTTAAGTACTTACCTAAGTCAATATGTTTATGGGTCTACAAGGTGAGAGTAGTTCCCTGGATTTATTTTACCCATCATTTCAACGTATTTACTTAGTTCAGTTATTCTTGAGAAGAAATCCATACTTAAACATAATTATTATAATCCTGGAAAAAACACAAATTATAAAAATATGCAGATGGAATACAAAGTCTACTACTCTGTACTGCTTACAGTGAAGTATTTTTTCCTTCAGTCATTTACAGATAATTATACATACACTTAGATACATACATTGAAAGGTGGCTACACTGAGCCACAGCGCCAAAGATCGCGCCAGAGAGTATTGTTACGCCGCCTCCACTGGCAGTGATTATTGAGACGTAGCGGCAAGCAGTTCTTGCCGAGAAGTTGTGGTGGACACTGCTTGTCGCTGAAGTTGGAGTGAGATGGGGTAGTAGTGAGTGTTTGTTCCATGTTTTATGCAGCTATTTGATGGGAGAGATAGCAGATGTTATTCTAATGGAGACATTGTAATGATCAGAGTGCATTTCGTCAATATAAATTAAGGTAACAAACTACTTTTATTTTTCTCTCTCACTATTTCAGTGACCTAAATAATGCATCATTACAGGTTCAGTCAACAAAGCATCTGGCTTGTGTTCTTGTATTAGAGTGTAATTTTGGTTTTGTTGCACAATTATAGTATTTCTAATTTTCTTTTATCACGTCAGTATAATTGGTATTTAAAAATTCTTGTATTGTTGAAGAAGAACCGTGCCAGATGTGCGTTGAGCCATACTACCACATACAGAACAGCTACACTTGTGCTTTGTTGGTTTCGTAGGTTTTATAGTTGCTGGGGACTTAATTAATTAACTGTGTTAACGAAAATTTTCTTACATTCTTTGTTGTTGTTCTAAGCAGTCAGATTGCGTAATAATACTAGTTAGGGCCAGCCGTTTACGAGACTTGCGTAATCGGACATACAGCTACTAAAAATATTTGCATTCCTTATATTTAAAATTAAGCCCCCATGCAACATCTGAAAGGAAACCTTCATTAGACACACAATCAAAAAATTTGAATTTTAATTATATACACTTAGCGCAAGCTTGTATTTACCAACTGCTGCCTTCCTTACACACAATTCAAAGGCATTAATATTTCTGTTTATTAAGAAGAATATTTCTTCAGATCCTTGAGGAATTCTATCCTTTAATTCTGTGACTGTTAGGATAAGTTAACAAGTAAGCTCCTGGATGCAGTATGCTTATAGTATCAATTGGGCCTAAATACAGTAGTTGCCACTTCTTGTTTCTCGTCTTCTAGAGTAAAGATCGTGGATGGTTCCTCATTAACACCTTGGTTAAAATCTCAAACTCCTGAATCTTCTTAATCTTACTAACATTATACTTCTTCTGTTGACAAGCCTTATTGTCGTTATGTTTGATGCTTCTTTAAATTTTAAGAAATGGTTTATCTCATTAGCCATGTGACATAAGATGAATAGTTTGGTGGGGTACAATTTTCAGCTGGCAATAAACTTGTATAATTCCGTGTTTCTCTACAAAAAGTTGCACATGCAGCTGTAGATCATTAAACAATGCAGACCACTGCAATTCTATCAGCGAGCTTGATTCAGGGGTCTTTGACGTAATTTGTTCCTGTTTGATGGAATGCTTTATATTACAGGCAGCTGTCTTCTAAATCTTTTTTATCCCTATCCGTCCATTTAATAGTAATTCTTTGACAGTACTTTGACAGTACTTTGCGTGATACATTCACCAAAACTTGGACACCCTCAGTAGTAAGATGGCATTTGCCCGAAGAAAAGGCTACTATTTCATCCTTTTCTCTCAATAGATCAAATCCCACAATGCAATACATGACAAAATACTGTATGACTGAAAGATGTTTCTAATAGCTGTGTGTCCTAGCTTTATATGAAGTCATGTCTGCAGCTTCAAATTCATTGATGAGCTCAGAACTGCTCCAGTGATTCAGCAGCTAGTTATGGGAAAGATAGGCATCTGCACTTCTTCTGATATTCTTCTGAATAATGCAGTCAAAGTCACATTAACAGTTGAGCCTGTGTCTAAGACCACTATCACTTTCCTACCTTTAGTTTATGGATCTGTGTTGAACTGCGGCACAGGCGAGTTATTAATATGTTAAGGAATATTATTCTAAATTATTTGCTGAATGTGAATTTCATGATATCAGCTGCAATGGGTATAGATGTATTACCGAATTGTGACATACGAAAATTTGTGCCAGACTGGGCCCCGAACCGAGATTTCCCGCTTATCACGTTCAGTCGCCTTAGCCACCATGTACGCTCCCCAGCTCAGTCCAACACTCCATATGTCATGGTTCACGCTCTTGATTTGCAGTCGGTTGTTTTGCTGGGTACGGGCTTTTGTTAAAGTTTCGAGAACATACCTTCACCGATGAGTCAATCAGTATATTGCTCCCTCCTACGTATATCTCGCGAAGAGACCTTGAGGATAAAATCAGAGAGATTAGAGCCCACACAGAAGCATACCGACAATCCTTCTTTCCACGAACAATACGAGACTGGAATAGAAGGGAGAACCGATAGAGGTATTCAGGGTACCCTCCGCCACACACAGTCAGGTGGCTCGCGGAATATGGATGTAGATGCAGAGTTATGGCCGTCTCCCTTTAAGCTGGTAACATTATTTGATTCTTGCTTAGGGAGAATAACGCCACTAGAAGAAATCTAGAGCAATTTAATATTTATATTTATATAAAAAATGTCCCTCTTCATTGTGGTGGTGTCATTCTCCCTAAGTGGAAATAAATTTATGTTACGAGTTTAAAGGGAGACACTCATAAGACTACAATGCAAGGACGTGGGCTGTAATGTATGGACGTTGGGGTTGAGCCAGGCAGAGGGCATGAATAGCCCAAGTAGTTGAGGTGACCACTCATGATAAGTGGCAAATCTGAGTTCGAGACTCGGTCTGGCATAAATATCCGTTTATCATAATTGAGTAATGTATCTATACCGACTGCAGCTGATGTCATGAAATAATTAAATCATGTATGGCATGGCTTAACGTTTTGTGACAGCTTCTCCCGGATATCAATTCCATTGTTGTGAAACGTCTCAATGTGAGCTGTTCCACTGGCTCCATTGAGCTGCCTTCGCCCTTTGTATATTCATTTGCACCTCTGTTGGTCGGTACATCCGTGCTTTCGATTCTTGAGAGAAGGGTGAGCTGCAGAGTCTTTCATGTAACGAATGCCGGACATTTGCCACCCCAGACATTTGCCACGCCGGACCTTTGCCACACTTGCCCCTTCGGCAGGTCGCTTGAGTAGCGATCCCTCAGGTAAGGGACGCCCTTCCTCGTACTTCTTCTGTCAACTTTCAAACCACCGTCTCCACATCTTACTCGATACAACCGGTACGTAAGGGACCTTCTTCGTCGACATCTTGGCGAAATACATAGTTTCTTTTCCGAGATCGAAATATTTGTAACTTTTGGGAAACGAAAGCAATACCGACGAATATGTCAGTATGTAATTAGTTCTGCCAAGTATAAATATAGATCCTTCTGCCTGTACGGTAGCTTCCTTTCACGCTTACTACAAGAAAGGAACGATGTAAAGAGAAAGCGAATGTACGCTAATCATTTCTTTATGATCACTATATTTGTGCCTACTTTAATTACTACAACTGCACGCCCAAAAGACAATAAGGAAAGAAGAAATGGGTATGTGAATGTTTGAAAAGAAGAACGACATATTCCATATTAATTTATTCTCTAAAATCCGATATCCCTTGCGGCGAAACATTAGTTAATAAGGTGTAGCGGGACAATGTTCAAAACATGACTGACAATACGTTCACTAAATAGAGATAAGAACATCTGTGATTGACATGTCATCTAAAGTCGACGTACAATTTTAAATGTTAGAAATAAGGATATGAAGTAATACAGAATGCTGTGCTTGTAACGTACGTTGTTGTCCTACATTGTTTAGCTCTGGTATTTACAGGGTCACAGAGAAAGCATCTTAGGTTTGGAGGGAAGAGCCGTCGTTGTAATGATCTGCACAACAGAAACAAGAAGCACAACTTAAGGAAAAATAATGTAATGCGTGTTCCAGCTCACAAGCGACATTGAACCAGACAGTTCCTGTGACATAGTATGGGCAGAGATTATATTCGACAACCGGAATAAATTAATAACTGGCTCCATTTACCGACCTCCGGTCTCAGATGAAACAGTTGCTGAAGAGTTCAAAGAAAACTTGAGTCTCATCACAAATAGGTACCCTACAAATACAATTATAGCTGGCAGTGGCTTCAATCTACCTTCCGTACGTTGACAAAAATACTTTTTCATACACTATTGTAGATAGAAAACAACTTCCGTAATTGTTCTCAATGCTTTCTTTTAAAGTTATTTTGAACAATTAGATCACGAGGCCATTCAAATTGTAAATGGTTATGAAAACACACTTGACCTCTTAGCCACACATAATCCTGAGCATAACGACGGATAGAGGGATTTGTGAACACACAGTCGTAGCGAGGCTCAATTCCGTAACAGAGAAATTCACAAAAACTAAACGCGAAATATATCTGTTTATAAAAGTAGCTAAAAATTCGTTTGGCGTCTTTCTAAGAGACGGTCTCCAATCCTTCCAAACTGTGTAAATGAAGACCATATGTGGCTTAAGTTCAAAGAAATAGTATCACAGCACTCGAGAGATTCATACCAAATAAATTAATAAGATACGAAACTGATCCGCCATGGTACACAAAACACGACAGAAAGCTGCTGCAGGAGCACCGAGGCACGTATAATTTAGATGAACGCAAAATCTCCAAGGTTGGCGAAGTTTTACTGAGGCTCGAAATTTGGTGCGGATTTCAGTGCGAGATGTATTTAATTGTTTCCATAACGGAATGTGGCGGAAAATCCAAAGAGATTCTGGCCCTATGTTAAGTAAACCAACGGAAAGGCTCAGTAAGTACCTTTACTGCGCGACAGCGATGAGGAGGAGGAGGGGGAGACAAGGGACTCAACCCTTCGGAGCAGGTAAAATCGTGGCAGATGTCCGGCGTTAAAATGCCCGGCGTGGCAAATGTCCGCACACCTCATGGAACAGCCACAAAGGCACCTTAATAGTCAAATATTGCCATTTCTCAATTTATTCTCTGTATTTCATACGTCTATCGATATACTAAGTGTATGTTTAGTCCTATATTTCCTTTTCCCATTTGTTTACTGCGTTTCCATGTTATATATCTGTGTTTCTATTGACCATTCCTTGTCTCATCTGCTACAGAGAGTGCATGAATGTCTGTGTGTGGTGCTTCCATATAGTTTGGTTCTTGGGCCAGGATTCTTTGTGTGATAGTGTCAGTATAGTCAGATTTTGTGTAGAGACAAAGTAGCTTCTGCTGGGACAAAGAGATATTAGGAGAGACTGATCAGCAGCTACAGTATAAGTCGATACAGGTAGCCATCTGGGGACCTTTGTGTAAAAGCGTGGAACAGCACTGTTCGCTGGGTCGTCAGAAGATGAGGTTGTCTGCTCTGGTCATCTCTTGTTATGTAAGTTTAGGTAGGTGGAATTTATAAGGATATGATTGAGGCTGAGATGCTAATACATTGCTTAGAAGCATAAATATAAGTCATACTAGAGTCTCTGATTTAGTTAGGAAGTGCAACGATGCTTATTAATATTTCAGTTATTTAACGTGACTCTTTGTTCAGTCGCTACTTAGTGATGGAAGAGTGCTTTTTCCAGTTTGTGCCTTGCTTTAGTTAGTGTGAATCTTTTATGTGTGAATGTGTTGTGTGCAAGTTATCCGTTTGTCGTGTCAGAATTCTTTCTTCATGTTTCAACTTAAATTCAGTTCGTTAGTTCAGCGTTTCTTTGTATTGGTTATCTAAACTAGACCACATGCCCCTCCGTCATGTGAAGAGTATTCAACTCGATGTTATCACTTATTAAAGTGTGTTGTTCAAGTTATTTGAATTGTATGCGGATTTGCTTTCATCTTATATACTTTTCGTACCTCCAAACCAGAGAATTTCTATGCTAGCTGCCAACCTCATGGTTGATCGGTAAAGCTAACGTTTCTCTAACCCATCATGTTCTAATCAGTGTATAACATTTTCCTTATGTTCCTTTCTCTCCGTGTGTATATTTTGGAATGAATATGCTTAGGCATGTAAATGAGACGAAAGTTTCCTTATGCCAATCTTATCCTTTTCCCATGTGTCAATAAATAGTTATTGAAATAGTAACTGTATTGTACAAACAATGTCAAGCGTTCCTTTAGTGATCATTATTATTTGTAACCGATGTGCTTATATGATTTGATTCATGAATAAATGTTAAATGGTTTATACATAGTGTTGATAACATTACTTATGTACCCCGTCCAGGTTTTAATCTGTCTACCTCAGAGTGATTCATTTGGATTAACTGTTTTTATGTTTTATTTGGTGTTGATATTAAAGTTTTATTCCGAATCCAATTGAATTATAGGCTGGGAGACAACATCTCAATGAGCGGTGCAAGTGTGTATGAAGTAATTAATAATCAGTTAATAAAATTAATTGAGATTGGCTCCATGTAAACGAGCATTAGACTGACTTTCAGTCTGACTATTCGGTTGGGATGCGTAGCTGCAGCATGAGTAGCTATCATTCAGTATACTTCAGTATCATGATTATTTTAACACAGCTTCTGTCTGTATCTACGACTCACACTTGAGGTGAAGATGTGATCACTTCTACTTTTGCAGATCATGGTGTGTAGCACAGCTGCTGACATCTCCCACCTCCGCGGTTACTGGATTTGGTTCTGCCAATCCGTGTTATTCTGTTTCAACGATTAGCTACTCTGCTTTTGTGTGTTGCTATTTGAAAGCTGGTAGTTCAGACTGTACTGTCGGTTCTGTCTATTATTATTGTACAAGTTATACGAAGTTCTTGATATTATTCCCATAGTTATTATTTTTGTAGTTATTCCTATGATGTTTATTTGGTAGGTTTCGTGATGCATCATTTCTTGTTCCGCGATAATCTCCAATCCCTCTGAATCTTGTCATGTTGTGCACCTTACACACCTGTCTGATCAATGACCAATGGCGTCCTTGTTTTCGCAGCTTCATCTTTTATTTCGATCAAATCAACGCCAATCAAACTCTACAAGATTTGATTCGGATACAGGAATCAACTTTTCATGTATATCTCTGTTGGTAAATTCGCTTCCAAAATGCACGCTATGCCCAGAAGCAACATCAGTTCGCCCCTATATCGAGGTTTCTTTCATATACTTCTCAAAATATTTGCGCAAGCTATCATGTGTGAAGTGGAAAGCTTCTGGGCTGGAGACTTCTTTCCTTAGTTTTTCTTGCATTTCACGGCAGCAGTGCTTTCCTAATAATGCTTTTTCATATTCGTTGTAGGCTGCACAGTTTGAGCGATCCCTACAACTCTAAGAGCTGCGTCTCCATGAATGTCTCCACTGACATAGCCTATCTTCCGAATTTTGCTGCAGGAACAGGGTGAAAACCAGTTGAATACGATTTTTGTCTCGTGAAAATGTCTGAAACCACCTATGCTTTAAACTTTTTCTCCGTCTGCTTACAGGCATAATCTGTCATTAATCCCCTTGGCGTTGAGGAGTTGGCATCTAATTCTGATCTCTTATTTTGTGAATTATCTGAGAATGGAGTATGTTGTTGCATCCGCTCAGAATCACTGGGTGTGGACTGGTCGCGCTGCAGTGCTTCCTCGGCTTCAGTCAGCTCCTCACTCACGGACTCGACATGCCCGCTAATCTTAGCTCACCACTGTGCAAAGTTGTGTGCCAAGTGAACCTTAATTTGGTAAACACTATACAACATCTTCACCAACCCTATCCTTGTTGGATGACCTCGTCTCAAATGACGCCTGGACCTTTTCTTTTATCCTTCTAACCTTTTGCACGCCCTTTGCTGACGTCCACATCTGCAGCAAATTGATCTCTTTGTAGGACAAACTGGTAGGATAGTTTCCTGCCGTTATGTAGCAGGAGTGACAACACCACCAGCAGTCGACCAATGGTGTAAACGCCCAGAAGATGACCCCTGCGTCAGGTTGAAACCGGTTGGGGGTATAATAATAATAAATGCGATTAAGACTGTTTTTGAATAACTGATTAATCATACTAATCGCTGCTTCATCTCCTCAACCATATTGTCCAAAAAACATGTGGTTGCTTCGAGTAATTGCTGATGAGGTTTTTTCAAATCTTATTTATCATTTTCTAAAGTTTTGTCGACATTACGTCCTGCTTCTGAGTAAGTAAGCCCACCTAATCTAAAACTGCAGCTACACTTCCGCCAATTTTATCGGTCCTGCGAAAAACTCTTCTAAAGGATCAGCACTTGGTTTGCCTTGAGCGGCAGACTCAATATTTTCTGCAGGCTACTGAACGTTACTTACATCTTTATTCTCCATTCTGGGCTGATGTCCCGTCTTTACCACAACGAACGAGGCCGCGGAAAGAATTAAAACCTCCTCCAATAACAATGTCATAATTTAATACAAAGATAACAGCCCTAATATACACTCATGTTAGTAAATGTTACAACATTTCGTCTCTGTACGTAGCGGTAGCGTTACCGCCTACCACGCAGAGGGCCATGGTTCGATTCCCGGCAGGGGACTGGGTGTTTGTGTCCATCATCGTCATTGACTCGCAAGCCGGCGGTGTGGCGTCAACTAAAGAGGACTGGCAATACGGCGGCCGAACTCCCCCACATAGAGCCTCCCGGCCAACAATGTCATACGTTCATTTACTTTCTGTGTCAGAACAACTCAGTAGAAACCAAGTAACTGAGCTTAACTCTTTGCCGCAAAGACATCTAAATATCTCTGCTAATTCCGCACTGAACTCTGAATCTGCTATACACCCTTGGTGGAAGCAAAGAGCGAAAGAAAATAAGCAGAAATGTATACTACTTGTATATACACGTAATTCCGCAGCGTAGCCCACGTTCATCAGTCCATTTCTGGCTTTTTCTGGCTTATTACTTTCTGGCCCTCCACTCATTGTACACTTCACGAGCCTGCCGGTGTCGCCGAGCGGTTCTAGGCGCTTCAGTGTGGAACCGAGCGACCGCTATGGTCGCAGTTTCGAATCCAGCCTCGGGCAAGGATGTGTGTGATGTCCTTAGGTTAAGTAGTTCTAAGAAATAGGGGACTGATGACCTCAGATGTTAAGTCCCATAGTGCTCAGAGCCATTTGAACCATTTTTTGAACACTTTACGAAATTCAAAAACATACAAACATACATTTTACATGAGAACACAAAGGATATTTTTACAATAATTATCATATTAACTATTACTTTATGCGTCGTTGAACTTAGTCGCGCATCGAGAATACCCTCTATTCAAAAATGGTTCAAATGGCTCTGAGCACTATGCGACTTAACTTCTGAGGTCATCAGGCGCCTAGAACTTAGAATTAATTTAACCTAACTAACCTAAGGACATCACACACATCCATGCCCGAGGCAGGATTCGAACCTGCGACCGTAACGGTCGCGCAGTTCCAGACTGTAGCGCCTACAATCGCACGGCCACTCCGGCCGGCACCCTCTATTCCGTACGTTAAATCAACTAGCCTTTAAGTGCCTGTTGTAAAGCAGAGCGTAGTGCAGTTCTGACTCGATTGTGCAGGTAATGAATGAAGTAGATAAAAATTTCAAAATAGTTAGAATAATACGATTAAAATCGTCACCGAGTGTAAGCTTTCAGTGTCGTCACACCATTAACTGCCGATGTGAATTACGCCACAAAATTTTAATCCTGAAAGAAAAAACCCAACTAATCATGTAATCTAAAAATAACTCCACCGACACTCTAATACAGGGTATGTATCACCATAGGCCAATGTAGACATTTACTGGTATCTTCGCTAATAGTTTGGATAAGAAAGATGGCCGTCTCCGCGTCCATGTCCCCAAACATCTAATTTATATCATAAATCGATACAGAGTTACAGTAATTTTTTCGTAAGATAATGCATCACGATCAAAAGTCTGACAGCAGAGGGAACAATACGCATTGGTTGCGAATATGGAGGTAAAAAAAGAAGGGAGATGACATTACGTCAAACACGTGAAACCGATGTCCTCCATCGTAACTAGCCCAAAACATTAGGTTCACCGCATTCATGTCCGCTTACTTCACCGCGGTGACACTTTCCCGTGACGTTGCTCTGACAGTGTCGCGTTACTAGAGCAAATACGCATTCAAGAACAGAAAAACTTTCGAAATTGCATTCCTGATAATTTGTTATTCATGTAAGCTCTATGATTGTTAATATTTAGAGCAGTTGTTGCACGCACACGACAGAAATAATGAGCTAGAAGAACGCGTAAACAGTAGTCTGCTAATGTTTGAGCTACTTAAAATGGCGGCAGGCCCGCTCACTCTGGCTTGAAAACAACGTACAACGTTAAGTCTGTAGTGCCTCCCCCCCCCCTCCCGTCCCCTTCCTTTTATACCCCCATGGCTGCGAGAGATCACTGCTGCACAGACGTTAGGAACTCTCGTAACCAGAAAACTAGTAATACATACGTTATATATTGCATATATCCTGACTAAACTATGCCGTTCCTGAAGTTATTTAATCCTACTGTTTCCTAGTAATTTCTTGAACGCTGCTGTTTGAATAAAGAAACTGAAGGTCCCCTATGCTTCGTAATCAGGTAGAAAAAGGTCCCCTACGTTTCGTAATCAGGTAGAAAAAGGTCCCTTATGTTTCGTAATCAGGTAGTAAAAATCTAACTCCGGTGAGACTGGATAGGTCCTGTGTTTCTTTGTTCTGCATATTTACGTACAATGCTAGATCGCGAAGAAGCAAAATGATTCCCAAATTACGGAATTACTCAGTCTTAAAATTTCTTTGTAGCGTTATTAATACCTGAAACGAAAGTTTTCAGCTGTTCGGCTGAACATTTCTTAGGAAGTAATGCTGTTAGTGGAGCTACCCTGGACGCGAAGGATGGTCTGCACGCTATAGCTCTTTTCCAGACATGGTCCTGTCGGCGGAAGTACGGACTTGTCACCCTTGTGCAGCCAGTTATAGCTACACCTACAAATTAATTCGAACTGCAAACCACGATGATACATTTTCTACCGTACATAAGAGATATTCGCAACACATAAGTACTTCCGTGTTGAAACAGACACTCACGTCGTGGTATACTTAGTGAGTTCGTATCCTGTTAAAATGTATCTTTTAAGAAACTATTTTAAGTGAAAAGCTATTAACTTATTACAAATATTATATTAGGATTAATGTATCATCATAGTGCTTAATTAACGAGAACTTAAGAAAATTGGAGACTAAGTATATGAAAGGTAAAAGACATTTCAGTGAAAAAAAAACTCGTTCATTTTCCCTAAACAAACAAACGATATTTTAAAAAAGCAGAGACTTCCTCTTCTTGTAAAACACTTCTGTTTCAGCAGACGATGTATTGAGAGGTAATGTTGCCGACTCTCATGTAACGTACTTTTGTGAAATAATAATAATTTCATTTTTAAATATCGGGTGTCTGTCATGGTTGTAGATGCCTTTTTCATATCACAATATTTAACTTGTTAATAAATTCGTATTTTACATGGATTTATCGGGAAATTGCGCCCGCATAGTTAGAAGACAAAGCAACCGATTGCACCACCCATCGTGTCGTTAAACTGTTCTTACTATCCACAACTCGAAACTGCAGACCTAATTTAACGAAGTGCTCAACGAGTCCTGAAACAAAGATGATGCTGAGCAGCCATCAAGATCTGATACGCCGAAGGAATATGGCAGACGATGGAATACAAATCTAAAGCAACGATGACTATGTAATTTAGAAAGTTTAAACGTATTATGATGTGTGTTAAATTACTAGACACAGTGTGACATTGCATTTGTAATCGCAAACTGCCATTCACACACAGCATATTTTTTATTAAATAAAAAATTTCTCTCCCTTGTACCTTCCAGTATAGAAAGATACCTTACACTGCTATAAGTCTAATGATGTCTTCTGTAGACTGTAACTGTTTGTGTTGATCTGAATTAAACTTGCTTTTTTTGCTGTAAAAACGTCCAGAACAGCAGATGTTGTTGTTGTGGTCTTCAGTCCTGAGACTGGTTTGATGCAGCTCTCCATGCTACTCTATCCTGTGCAAGCTTCTTCATCTCCCAGTATCTACTGCAACTACATCCTTCTGAATCTGCTTAGTGTATTCATCTCTTGGTCTCCCTCTACGATTTTTACCCTCCACACTGCCCTCCAATGCTAAATTTGTGATCCCTTGATGCCTCAAAACATGTCCTACCAACCGATCCCTTCTTCTAGTTAAGTTGTGCCACAAACTTCTCTTCTCCCCAATCCTATTCAATACCTCCTCATTAGTTATGTGATCTACCCACCTTATCTTCAGCATTCTTCTGTAGCATCACATTTCGAAAGCTTCTATTCTCTTCTTGTCCAAACTAGTTATCGTCCATGTTTCACTTCCATACATGGCTACACTCCATACAAATACTTTCAGAAACGACTTCCTGACACTTATATCTATACTCGATGTTAACAAATTCCTCTTCTTGAGAAACGCTTTCCTTGCCATTGCCAGTCTACATTTTATATCCTCTCTACTTCGACCATCATCGGTTATTTTACTCCCTAAATAGCAAAACTCCTTTACTACTTTAAGTGTCTCATTTCCTAATCTAATTCCCTCAGCATCACCCGACTTAATTTGACTACATTCCATTATCCTCGTTTTGCTTTTGTTGATGTTCATCTTATATCCTCCTTTCAAGACACTGTCCATTCCGTTCAACTGCTCTTCCAAGTCCTTTGCTGTCTCTGACAGAATTACAATGTCATCGGCGAACCTCAAAGTTTTTACTTCTTCTCCATGAATTTTAATGCCTACTCCGAATTTTTCTTTTGTTTCCTTTACTGCTTGCTCAATATACAGATTGAATAACATCGGGGAGAGGCTACAACCCTATCTTACTCCTTTCCCAACCCCTGCTTCCCTTTCATGCCCCTCGACTCTTATAACTGCCATCTGGTTTCTGTACAAACTGTAAATAGCCTTTCGCTCCCTGTATTTTACCCCTGCCACCTTCAGAATTTGGAAGAGAGTATTCCAGTTAACATTGTCAAAAGCTTTCTCTAAGTCTACAAATGCTAGAAACGTAGGTTTGCCTTTTCTTAATCTGTCTTCTAAGATAAGTCGTAAGGTCAGTATTGCCTCACGTGTTCCAACATTTCTATGGAATCCAAACTGATCTTCCCCGAGGTCAGCTTCTACCAGTTTTTCCATTCGTCTGTAAAGAATTCGCGTTAGTATTTTGCAGCTGTGACTTATTAAACTGATAGTTCGGTAATTTTCACATCTGTCAACACCTGCTTTCTTTGGGATTGGAATTATTATATTCTTCTTAAAGTCTGAGGGTATTTCGCCTGTCTCATACATCGTGCTCACCAGATGGTAGAGTTTTGTCATGACTGGCTCTCCCGAGGCCATCAGTAGTTCAAATGGAATGTTGTCTACTCCCGGGGCCTTGTTTCGACTCAGGTCTTTCAGTGCTCTGTCAAACTCTTCACGCAGTATCTTATCTCCCATTTCGTCTTCATCTACATCCTCTTCCATTTCCATAATATTGTCCTCAAGTACATCGCCCTTGTATAAACCCTCTATATACTCCTTCCACCTTTCTGCCTTCCCTTCTTTGCTTAGAACTGGGTTGCCATCTGAGCTCTTGATATTCATACAAGTGGTTCTCTTCTCTTCAAAGGTCTCTTTAATTTTCCTGTAGGCAGTATCTATCTTACCCCTAGTGAGACAAGCCTCTACATCCTTACATTTGTCCTCTAGCCATCCCTGCTTAGCCATTTTGCACTTCCTGTCGATATCATTTTTGAGACGTTTGTATTCCTTTTTGCCTGCTTCATTTACTGCATTTTTATATTTTCTCCTTTCATCAAATAAATTCAATATTTCTTCTGTTACCCAAGGATTTCTATTAGCCCTCGTCTTTTTACCCACTTGATCCTCTGCTGCCTTCACTACTTCATCCCTCAGAGCTACCCATTCTTCTTCTACTGTATTTCTTTCCCCCATTCCTGTCAATTGTTCCCTGACAGCAGATAATACACTAGTATTTCCAGCTCTCTGCAGTATCGCTGCAACTTGATGGAGTAGTACACGGTTCACCACCCAATCACTTCTTCTACTAAAGTTGCCTGTTATGTCTACCTCAGTTTTGCATGATATCGGAGTACTTACTTGGCCGCTGTTTAATAAAGAGAAACTACTATCTAATACTACGTTTGTTTTATATTCATTCTTGTGAAGTCATAGATTTAGTCTCCTTCATTTCGTTTCTGCTCGTCGAATGTTAACGAGGGGATCCGAAGCAATTCCTTTTTAATGATGCTGGTATAGAAAATCCAGTACAAGAGGTAAAAAGCAAATCTGTTCCGTATGGCCAGTTCTTCCGGAACATATTCAGATGCAATAAAACCCATCTTCAGTTCGAAGAAAAGGCCTCGTATAAAACCCGATTTATGTCTACGGATATCTCAGTGCTCTTTACCGTCTATAGTCCACCCCGAGGTAAAGGGATCAACTGATTGTGACTGATTTGACACTTGCTGCGTTCCCTTCAGAGCTCCTATTTTCCCACATCCGGCCATCCAGATTACGTTTTAAGAGATTTCCCTAAACATTTAAGGCAAATGCCGGAATTGTTCCTTCGAAAGGGCACGGCCGATTTTCTTTCCCATCCTTGACAAAATCCGAGCCTGTGCTGCGTCTCGAATGACCTCGTTGTCAACGGTACGTTAAACTCTAGTCTTCCTTCCTTCGTATTCTCTCTCGAAGTTTCTGATCTTTAGACCGGGCGCAGCTCTCCACGTCAAATCTGTAGTAATAAGCTGCCCATGATGTATGGACGTCGGCTCACCATATCCTTGTAAACCTGACAGCTTTACAAGCTCCCTGCAGCCAGATAACGCCCTCTTTCCTGACAGATTAATGGGTCTACAAAGAGAAAACAAGACACTGAGCACATTGTACCACGCATTGCTTTGAGATACAACTATTATAATACGCTACGCTATTTCTACTAAATAAAACCAAATGTCTTGCAATAAATGAGGTTAGTTCCCACCTTGTTCAGTGGCTTTACATAAATAAAGAAAAAATTGCGTCAACAGTTTTCCACCAAAATATTTGAATGAACATGTTTGTGATCGATGTAAATCGGTTTATAAATATATATTGCCCCAGACGTTTGAACGTACAGTAGCCAGCCGGCTGGTGTGGCCTAGCGGTTCTAGGCGCTTCAGGCTGGAACTGCGCAACCGCTACGGTCGCAGGTTCGAATCCTGCCTCGGGCATGGATGTGTGTGATGTCCTTAGGTTAGTTAGGTTTAAGTAGTTCTAAGTTCTAGGTCACTGATGACCTCAGATGTTAAGTCCCATAGTGCTCAGAGCCATTTGAACCATCGTACAATGGTCATGAAGTGAAATATGAATGTAAAATGTGATGGAATGGAAACCGAAGCACATAGGTTTGTATTATTGATGTCCACACACAAAAAAGAAGATGTTTGATCTTTTCCATTGCATGCACGCTCATTCGGAGGTCTCTGTCTGTACTTTTAAGTACTCTCTGTTTAATATTTACTTTTTCGGTAGGAACTGCGCGTTTCAGTTAGAAGTCCACATCGTCAGGTACCTTCATATTAAATTATGATCTGCTGTTGTGTGTTCCTAAAAGCTTTTTTTCAGTTTAGATCACTCAGTGTCATGTATAAAACGAGATCATTAAGAAAGGTTTTATGCACTGACGTAAAAAGAATCGCAACACCAAAAAGGAGATGTGTCGGTGGGCATGTGTACTCAATTTTCGCGCCAGTCGGATAAGAGTGGTGCAAGGAGTGCCACTATGGAGATATATACGCACTGAACTCTCGTGAGTGTTAGTTACCTTTGAGATTGGACGTCGTGAGTTGTAGGGCGACAAAGACGCCATCATCAACCCCTCACTCAGTTTGAACGAGGTCGTGTAACAGGGCTACCAGAAGCTGGATGTTCCTTCTGCGATATCGCAGAAACACTTGATGGGAATGTAGCCACCATACGTGATTGCTGGCAGCGGTGGTACGAGAATGTTTCGTAACAAGAAGACCGGGTTCCGGAACGTCACGTGGGAAGACCATCGTAATCGGGGGTTTGATTCTGGCGCACCGTAATGCATTTGCAGGAACAATTCGGACTGACGCTGGCACCATAGTGACACAGCGAATTGTTACAAATCGGTTACTTCAGGGTCGGCTCCGTGCCAGACGCCGTGTAGCGTGCATTCCATAGACGGCAAACTACAGCCATCTGCGACTTCGGTGGTGTCAAATGAGAGCTCATTAGAGGGTAGGGTGGATATCTGCAGCGTTTTCTGATGAAAGATGCTTCTGCGTAGGTGCCAGTGACGGCCAAGTGCTGCTCAGAAGGAGGCCTGTTGGGGACCTGCAACTAACCTTAAAAGCGGTGGCTCGTTTTAGTTTTACAGGTTACTATCCCTCTGTGTAGGGGCTGTAATTTTTTATTTTCTTTTTTTTTTTTCAACCACCAAGGTAAAACAGAGGCCACTACTTCCACCACATCAAGTGGATTTAGTGCTCACGTACTCACACTGAGCCGTGAACACTTCCCAGTTCATCAATGGGGGATAATTGAAAACTACACTCCTGGAAATGGAAAAAAGAACACATTGACACCGGTGTGTCAGACCCACCATACTTGCTCCGGACACTGCGAGAGGGCTGTACAAGCAATGATCACACGCAAGGCACAGCGGACACACCAGGAACCGCGGTGTTGGCCGTCGAATGGCGCTAGCTGCGCAGCATTTGTGCACCGCCGCCGTCAGTGTCAGCCAGTTTGCCGTGGCATACGGAGCTCCATCGCAGTCTTTAACACTGGTAGCATGCCGCGACAGCGTGGACGTGAACCGTATGTGCAGTTGACGGACTTTGAGCGAGGGCGTATAGTGGGCATGCGGGAGGCCGGGTGGACGTACCGCCCAATTGCTCAACACGTGGGGCGTGAGGTCTCCACAGTACATCGATGTTGTCGCCAGTGGTCGGCGGAAGGTGCACGTGCCCGTCGACCTGGGACCGGACCGCAGCGACGCACGGATGCACGCCAAGACCGTAGGATCCTACGCAGTGCCGTAGGGGACCGCACCGCCACTTCCCAGCAAATTAGGGACACTGTTGCTCCTGGGGTATCGGCGAGGACCATTCGCAACCGTCTCCATGAAGCTGGGCTACGGTCCCGCACACCGTTAGGCCGTCTTCCGCTCACGCCCCAACATCGCGCAGCCCGCCTCCAGTGGTGTCGCGACAGGCGTGAATGGAGGGACGAATGGAGACGTGTCGTCTTCAGCGATGAGAGTCGCTTCTGCCTTGGTGCCAATGATGGTCGTATGCGCGTTTGGCGCCGTGCAGGTGAGCGCCACAATCAGGACTGCATACGACCGAGGCACACAGGGCCAACACCCGGCATCATGGTGTGGGGAGCGATCTCCTACACTGGCCGTACACCACTGGTGATCGTCGAGGGGACACTGAATAGTGCACGGTACATCCAAACCGTCATCGAACCCATCGTTCTACCATTCCTAGACCGGCAAGGGAACTTGCTGTTCCAACAGGACAATGCACGTCCGCATGTATCCCGTGCCACCCAACGTGCTCTAGAAGGTGTAAGTCAACTACCCTGGCCAGCAAGATCTCCGGATCTGTCCCCCATTGAGCATGTTTGGGACTGGATGAAGCGTCGTCTCACGCGGTCTGCACGTCCAGCACGAACGCTGGTCCAACTGAGGCGCCAGGTGGAAATGGCATGGCAAGCCGTTCCACAGGACTACATCCAGCATCTCTACGATCGTCTCCATGGGAGAATAGCAGCCTGCATTGCTGCGAAAGGTGGATATACACTGTACTAGTGCCGACATTGTGCATGCTCTGTTGCCTGTGTCTATGTGCCTGTGGTTCTGTCAGTGTGATCATGTGATGTATCTGACCCCAGGAATGTGTCAATAAAGATTCCCCGTCCTGGGACAATGAATTCACGATGTTCTTATTTCAATTTCCAGGAGTGTATTATTACTATTATCGGTGCCATGCGTGCAATGATCGTGCCAGGCGCGCGATATTGAATCTTGATCCTATCATCAATGGCGCGAGACCTGCACGACCTTTGTAGCAACCGTTATAGTTCTTCATTATTCTACTGTGACACTAAGGATGGTTTCACGCAATGAAAGGGAGAAAGTACAGATTAAAGGACTCATTTATTTAACAGTTGAATACTGAAGAATTGTACAATCAAATGGGGTTGGGGGAAGAAAGAACTGAGTTCAGCAGCTTGCCTCAACGCTCGTTCATAACAAGCCACGATAGCAGGAGACAAGGAATTTTAGGGACGACCCCCGTACTATCAAATGGGGTCCGATTTTCTAAAGGAAGGGGTTGCAGGCATGCAACGACCACCACCATGAATCAGCCAAAGACTAAGAAAGATGCTACTGTGGGTGAATCGCTAGGTAGCCTCCTGTACTAAAGGAATACAACCAGCAAGGCGCAAAACTATTCATACAACTTTGGCTCGCGGTCCGACTACGTTAACGAAACATGAAGGGGCGCCAGACACTCACCACGTGGCGTAGGACAAAGGGCACAAGTTTTCAAGCTAGGAAGAGATAACTTCCGAGTCGAATTTTACACAGGAGAACTGAAAGAGCTACTGTCGGACGAAGTGGAAAAGTGAGCATGAATGGATGCACTTCAGCGCCGTACTCCAAGCTTCTGTGATTAACCAACACGTCTCGCACATTATGCCCGACAGTAAAAGGAAAACCATACAGTCTTATAACACGGAAAACATTGCATAAACCGTAATTCAAGGAGCGCACATGAGTACAATGACCTATAAGGTTCCCTCTGGGCCGCCGGCCGCGAATCTACAGTGCGCTCATGCTTACCGAACTTTATGTCCTGGAAGCAGCACCTCCGGCCTCAGGCACGGTCACACTAGAACTGACTGCTGCCCCTTTGTCCACTATCCATCCGCGGAGGGCGGTTGGCGCCTGCCCGCGAAAAACGGGCGCGCACCTGTACTGGCCAATCATAGGGCCGGAATTTCACAGGGAGGCGACCTCGCGACGTTAGAGAAGAAATATCAGTTACAAGGTTGGTAAGGAAGGTTGGGGAACTGAGAGCAGGAGAAACTTTGGTCACTACTGAACTTTCAAACTCCAGCACGTGCTACCCTGGCGATCGGAAAAAGGATAGGAAACGGGGAGCCACCATGGCTGCTAGGAAGACTGCTGCCCTCGCTCATAAATAATGAAAATTCCTGGCGCCAAGCTCCTCTCACTGATCAGTGTGAGACAAGCTGTAAAAATCGTCAAATAAATCAGGCAACCCACAGAAATTATTAATATTACCTGACTTATTAGTTTACCGAATACCAGAATGCGTGGATTAGAAGTATGAAATGAGAGCACTGAATGGTGAATGAAGTGCACGTCTTTCAACCTGTCTGATTGCTAGACACACTGGACCTTCATCTGGAGTTATCGTCTTGGGTGCAATTTCATATGACAACAGGAGCTCTCTCGTGACTATCCCACACACCCTGACTGCAAAATTGTACATCAGTCTGGTGATTAGACCTGTCGTGCTGCCATTCATGAACAGCATTCCAGGGGCTGTTTTACAACATGTTGCCTTGGCCTGCTCGATCACCACGTCTGTCTCCAATTGAGGACATACGTGACAGCGTCAGATGACAACTCCAGCGTCATCCACAAACAGATGTCCCTGTATTGATAGACCAAATGCAACACGTATGGAACTACATCCCACAAACTGACATCCGGCACCTGAACAACAGAATGCTTGTGTTCAGCATTCTGGTGGTTACACCGGTTATTAATGCACCAGCATTTCACATTTGCAATGGCTTATCTCACACTTACAGTAACCTATGATTTTGCAATGTTCATCAATTAAATATGTTACTTAGAAAATGTATTCCCAAAATTTCACTACTGCACATTAATTATTTTTTGATGTTGCGATTTATTTTTCCGTCAGTGCATATTATAGAGTTGTTATGGCCTAAGACAACTAAACAATGGTATTTAATATGAAAATACTTGTTGTAATCAGTTTATCTTTGACGTTATTTTTTCGGCAAATACTACTACAAATCAAAGGCATTTTTTTAAGAACCTTCTAAAATTAGACATGATACCCGTTATGTGTGAGAAGCTATGATATGTCTACGGAAACCTCGCAGTAATGTAAACAAGCGAAAATTCATCATTTTTGATTTTTCGTGTCCCATGTATACTGGGAAGTAAAGTTATTTTACTCACAGCAAGCTCACATGTGAAGCTTCAAAGAGTTTTTCTATAACTACGAATTCCTCTATAGTCAGTCCGTAATATATCTAGTCTGCTGATTAACGTTAACATCATTTACAGGGTATTACAAAAAAGGTACGGCCAAACTTTCAGGAAACATTCCTCACACACAAAGAAAGAAAATATGTTATGTGGACTTGTGTCCGGAAACGCTTACTTCCCATGTTAGAGCTGATTTTAGTTTCTTCAGTATGTACTGTACTTTCTCGATTCACCGCCAGTTGGCCCAATTGACGAGAATCCGCACGCTATTGTGCAATCACGTCATCAACACAGATTTTCTGTGAACGTTTGGGCAGGCATTGTTGGTGGTGTCTTGATTGGGCCCCATGTTCTTCCACCTATGCTCAATGGAGCACGTTATCATGATTTCATACGGGATACTCTTCTACCTGTGCTGCTAGAACATGTGCCTTTACAAGTACGACACAACACGTGGTTCATGCACGATGGAGCTCCTGCACATTTCAGTCGAAGTGTTCGTACGCTTCTCAACAACAGATTCGGTGACCGACGGATTGGTAGAGGCGGACCAATTCCATGGCCTCCACGCTCTCTTGACCTCAACCCTCTTGACTTTGATTTATGGAAATTAAGCGTTTCCGGACACATGTCCACATAACATCTTTTCTTTATTTGTGTGTGAGGAATGTTTCCCGAAAGTTTGGCCGTACCATTTTGTAACACCCTGAATATCTCTACGTCTGGTTTGTTTGTTTACATTTCTGGCATGCGCAAGTGAATTATCTTAATGCCGAATAGCATGTATGGAATTTTTTTTTCATCTAGTTCGACGTTCAATAATTTGTGTGTAAATTTAGCATCACTTTCCCAGCATCTGTATAATATGGACATCAATGAAGATAAAGAAAAAAAATATTACTAACTTTGGTTTGTAGTACCTAGTTTTCAGTCACATTAGTCCATTATCTGGTGTTAATATCAAAAACGTTATTATGCATCCTAGTGCAAACAAAAACAAAGTACAAAATTTACAATCATCAAAGAAATTAATTGGTAGACTTAATAGTGAATTTACGAAATAAAGCTTTCTCAGTCAACGACAATGAAATTGCGAAGTAATAAAAAAACACATATAACCTGTTCTCCACAAATAAACAATGCAGATAACTTCCCATCAACATTTACATACAGTTTCCATCAAGTTTTTGTTTTGTTTATAAAGCTCTGATTTTATGTTTTCTTTTTTATTAAGTACACTATGTAGTGACTCGTTCCATGAACGACCAGATTTCACTTGCATAGTCTCTCGAAAGATGTGCAAAACTATAAACTAATAGAATATTGTGTTATCCTTTCTTAATGACTCATGCTGACACCACTGAAAGTACACGGAAGAGCCAAAGAAACTGGTACACCTGCCTGCTATCGTGTAAGCCCCCCGCGAGCACCCAGAAGTGCCACAACACGTCGTGGCATGGACTCGACTAATATCTGAAGTAGTGCTGGAGAGAATTGATACCATGAATCCTGTACGGCTGTCCATAAATCAGTACGAGGACAAGAGGGTGGAGATATCTTCGGAACAGCAAGTTGCAAGATATCCCAGATATGGTCAATAATGTTCATGTCTGGGGAGTTTGGTGGCCAGTGGAAGTGTTTAAACTCAGAATACTGTTCCCGCCGCCAGCCACCGATGCTGGACACGTGGTGTGTCGCATTGTCCAGCTGGAATTGCAAAAGTCCGTCGGAATGCACAGTGGACGTGAACGGATGAAGGTGGTCAGACAGGATGCTTACGTACGTGTCATCTCTCAGATCTTATCTAGACATATCTGGGGTCCCGTACCACTCCAACTTCACTCGCCCCACACCATTACACAGCCTCCACCTGCTTGAACACTCACCTGCTGACATGCTGGGTTCATGAATTCATGAGGTTGCCTCCATACACACACACGTTCCTACGCTTGATACAATTTGAAACGAGACTCGTCCGACCAGGCAACATGTTACCAGTCATCAGCAGTCGAATGTCGATGTTGACGGACCCAGACGAAGCGCAAAGCTTTGTGTTGTGCAGTCGTGAAGGGTACACGAGTGGACCATCGGCTACGAAAGCCCATTTCGATGATGTTTCGTTGAATGATTCGCACGCTGACACTTGTTGATGGCCCAGCACTGAAATCTGCAGCAGTTTGCGGAATGGTTCCACTTCTGTCACTTTGAACGATTCTCTTCAGTCGTCGTTGGTCCCGTCCTTGCAGAGTCTTTTTCCGGCCACAGCAATGTTGGGGATTTGATGTTTTACCGGATTCTTGATATTCACGGTACAATGGTGAAATGGTCGTACGGGAAAACCTCAACTTCATTGCTACTCGGAGATACTGTGTCCATTGCTCGAGCACCGACTATAACACCAATTTCAAACTGACTTAAATCTTGGTAACTTGCTATTGTAACAGCAGCGACCAATCTAATTGTTGCGCCAGACACATGTTGTGTTATATAGGCGTTGCCGACCGCAGCGCCGTATTCTGCCTGCTTACATATCTCTCTACTTGAATATGCATGCCTATACCAGATTTTTTGGCTCTTCATTGTATGTTCGTTGCTTCTTGAAAGACCACTTTACACTCAGCAATAGAGTCGTATATTGCCTATCCATTGCATCTTCTGCATTTATATTTATGTCATGTCTGCCATGTCTAGAATAAGGATACAATTGATTATATTTATGGAATATTCCTTCGGTTCTTAGAGGAACATAGACATATTAATAACATGAATACACAGTATTAATGTTCCACAATATAATTTATTTAACAGTTCGTTATGAACCGGCTTTCGGCTTCTTAGCTCCAAGAAGCCGAAAGCCGGTTTATAACAAACTATTAAATAAATATTATTGTGGAACTTTAGCACTGTATAGTCTAGTTAGTAGTAAAGGATGCAATTATTTTTGGAGCTATCTCATTGGGTTCGAGGGCTTTCATTTCTGCCTTATAAACCGTAAGTTATTTTCAATCTTCCAGATCTCATAACTGACAGCGATGTCTTAAACAAGAGGAGGACGTTTGGCATATTCTCCGTCTCTCGCCCACGTACCCCGACGCCCTCTTTCGTAGCTTTAACGTGTTTAGCCGCGACGTTGCGGATCAGTAGCTCACGAGAGGCTGGAACGCAGCCAGAAGCCGCGGGTCGCAGTGTGGCCATCATTACGGCAGAATAAAGGCCTTCGCCCGCTGGCGGCTGCGTCGGCGGCGGGCAAGAACGCGCCTAAGCTCTTTATCCGGCGCGGTCGCGCTCGCTCTTTTGTTTCGCTCCCGCCGCGCCCTAATGGGACAAAGTGGTTTCGCTCGCAGTGCTGCCAACCTAGCCGTTGCCGTCATTTACGACCGCCCAATCCTCCCCCTCTGTGCATTCGTGTGTGAGTCGTCCTCCTCTTCCTTTCTGCACCTGCATCTCCTCCTCCTCGTGCGCATAGCTACACCGCAGACTTCCACCGCTGCCTCCCCCCTTCTCGCCATCTTTTTCGTATGGCCAACTGCGGTCAGCGCCGCTGGTAATTACACGGCCTAATCCGCAGCTCGCGGGCCGAGCAAATGGCGGACTTAATTTTGGGCGGACAGTTGGCAGAGCCGGCTCAACGTTAATGAGCCCCGGCCACGCACTGCGGTCGCCCCCTCCTCCCACCTCACCTGCTGCGACCACGCTCGACCACTTTGCATTCGTAAAGCCGCCTGCCCGAATAAACGGGCCTCCCTCTCATCTCAGAGGACATTCTGCGCGCCCTGCGCGGATTTAGTTTCCTTCCATCTTTTTTCTCCTCCTCCGCGCTGGCCTTAGCGCCAGAGGTCGTAGCGGCGAACAGTGCTAATAAGACGTCGCATTTTCTGCGCCTTATTTTCTCCCTGACTACCCGTTGACGATAGGGTTCCTTACGATTATGACAGCCGTAAACTTGTAACTACATTCGCAGAGACGTCGTCGGCTGCTCGTAAGACATTGGGAGAGCAGTTAATGAGATGTTTAGACCCTCTCTGTTACGGTGCCAACATGATCTTCGGTTGAAAGGACTATATTGAGACCTCGGTGACAGGACTATAAATACCTCAAGTTAGCCCTAGAGAACAAATCCAGTTTTGTAGAATTCCACTGGCTGTTTAATGAACGCATCGAGCGAGGTGGAGCTGTGATTAAATCACTGGACTGATAAGCAGGAGGACAGGCGTTCAAATCCTCGATCGGTCATCCAGATTTTAGTGTTCCTTGTTTTCCTGTAGTCTGTTAATTCAACTGCTGGAGAGTGCCACTGAAGAGCATGTGATCGATTTCCTTCATTGCCCTCTAAAATTCCATCTCTCGCTACGTCTACATTTGAACTAAAATTCCTGTTTTAGGATGCCACAGAGCGATTTGTTGCATACCGTGCATATTTTAAGTAGGTAATGGGCGTCTAATGAAAGCAATTTGACAACACTTCATCACACACATCACGACTACCTTCACTAAATACTGTATTCTGCGCCGCCCAGTTGACGCAGCTCGATTCTGGGCCATCATACAAGAGGTGTTATACAAAGCACGTACAATAATTTAATACTAACACGGGAATCAGAGTGTAATAGTTTTTATTATTCAACTTTTAAAAACTTATGTTGCCTTTAAATATGTAATCTGTTGTCTTCTACGCACTACACTCCTCCAGACTTTCTGGAGCATTCTCACACAGTTACTTCGCTTTTCTTTAGTTACGCCCCATCCCAAAAAGTAAAAAAAATTAAAAATATAAAATTATGCTGTTACTGAACATAAAGTGGATATTTAACTTCTCCTCATCGACACAGCGATAAGTTTTGTAGTAATCAGAGCTACGACAGGTAGCTTATTTTTAACAGATTAAGAATCATTCTAACCTGTATGACCAGTATCTGTTATGTTTTACATTAAAACAGTAATTGAAGAATATATATCACATAACAAACAGTGTACCACAGCATTATTGGGCAGTTGACAATTAGAAAATAATAGATTTATACCTAGACTCCCAATGCAACTCGAGTCCTGGAACGCAAAATTGCATCCTCTGCACTAAAAGGGCAACTGCGTTTCACTGGCTGAAGGTACTTGTGGTACATATGTTTAAAGTGCTGTCAAATTGACTTTCTTTGAACTAAATGTTCTACTGAAAACATGTACGGGACGAAATATTGTTAGAGAGAGACGTGAATTTTGGATCACCCTGCATATTCCGCAAACAACCTTGTACCAGAGGGTACAAAAATGGTTCAAATGGCTCTGAGCACTATAGGACTTAACATCTGAGGTCATCAGTCCCCTAGACTTAGAACTACTTAAACTTAACTAACCTAAGGAAAACACTCATCCATATCCTATGCAGGTCTCGAACCTGCGACCGTAGCAGCATCGCGGTTCCGGACTGAACCGCCTAGAACCGCTCGGCCACTGCGGCCGGCCCCAGAGAGTACCTCTGGCACAACTATCATCTTACGCCACCTTTGTTCGTCTCGTAAATGACAGGTACCAAGAGTGATTATTGGAGAGGTTGGGTCTTAGGTGGTTGGCCTTATGCGCTGTCCATTCACATTAATGTGACCATGTGTCAAACGCCTAAATAACCACTTTGTTGATGCAGGTATCCTGAGAGATGTGCAGGAAGAGAGACAATGGGGTTCTGGAAGGGACGGACAGGGATGTGGTACCATTTCGACTTCAGTGTCGCGGCCAGTTGTGCTAGATATCGTGGCTGAGGACATATGACGCGAACAACCCGAGCGAGGTGGTCTCACAGATGCTCGACTGGTTTTAAATCCGGGGATTTGGTGGCAGGGGGTGTACGGCAAACTCATCCTGGCGCTCTTCGAACCATGCATGTACACTGCTAGCTGTGTGACCCGTTGCGTTGTCCTGCGGTAGATGTCACCGTGCCAAGCAAAAAAAAATTGCGTGTAGGGATGGATATGGTCCCCCAGAATAGAGGCATGTTTGTGTTGATCCAATGTGCCTTCTCGAATGACGAGATCACCCACGCAATGTCACTAAAACATTTTTCAGACCTTAATGGTTCCTTCCATGTATTAGCTTTCAGATGTTTCACGCCGTACACGCAACGGCAACCTGTCCGATGGAGCACAAAACGTGATTCATCTGAAAATTCCACCTGCCGCTCCTCAGTTGACGTTTAGATGCAATAATGGCGTGCAGATTCCAGCCTTTGAGCAGCAGTCAGTATGGGTGCATGAACGTGGTGCCTGCTGCGAAGGCCCACATGCACAAATGTTCACTGAACAATCGCTGAGGAGACACTGCTCGTAGCTCCTTGGTTAATCTGGGTGGTCAGCTGCTCAAAGGTTGATCGTACACTCTTGGAAATGGAAAAAAGAACACATTGACACCGGTGTGTCAGACCCACCATACTTGCTCCGGACACTGCGAGAGGGCTGTACAAGCAATGATCACACGCACGGCACAGCGGACATACCAGGAACCGCGGTGTTGGCCGTCGAATGGCGCTAGCTGCGCAGCATTTGTGCACCGCCACCGTCAGTGTCAGCCAGTTTGCCGTGGCATACGGAGCTCCATCGCAGTCTCTAACACTGGTAGCATGTCGCGACAGCGTGGACGTGAACCGTATGTGCAGTTGACGGACTTTGAGCGAGGGCGTATAGTGGGCATGCGGGAGGCCGGGTGGACGTACCGCCGAATTGCTCAACACGTGGGGCGTGAGGTCTCCACAGTACATCGATGTTGTCGCCAGTGGTCGGCGGAAGGTGCACGTGCCCGTCGACCTGGGACCGGACCGCAGCGACGCACGGATGCACGCCAAGACCGTAGGATCCTACGCAGTGCCGTAGGGGACCGCACCGCCACTTCCCAGCAAATTAGGGACACTGTTGCTCCTGGGGTATCGGTGAGGACCATTCGCAACCGTCTCCATGAAGCTGGGCTACGGTCCCGCACACCGTTAGGCCGTCTTCCGCTCACGCCCCAACATCGTGCAGCCCGCCTCCAGTGGTGTCGCGACAGGCGTGAATGGAGGGACGAATGGAGACGTGTCGTCTTCAGCGATGAGAGTCGCTTCTGCCTTGGTGCCAATGATGGTCGTATGCGTGTTTGGCGCCGTGCAGGTGAGCGCCACAATCAGGACTGCATACGACCGAGGCACACAGGGCCAACACCCGGCATCATGGTGTGGGGAGCGATCTCCTACACTGGCCGTACACCACTGGTGATCGTCGAGGGGACACTGAATAGTGCACGGTACATCCAAACCGTCATCGAACCCATCGTTCTACCATTCCTAGACCGGCAAGAGAACTTGCTGTTCCAACAGGACAATGCACGTCCGCATGTATCCCGTGCCACCCAACGTGCTCTAGAAGGTGTAAGTCAACTACCCTGGCCAGCAAGATCTCCGGATCTGTCCCCCATTGAGCATGTTTGGGACTGGATGAAGCGTCGTCTCACGCGGTCTGCACGTCCAGCACGAACGCTGGTCCAACTGAGGCGCCAGGTGGAAATGGCATGGCAAGCCGTTCCACAGGACTACATCCAGCATCTCTACGATCGTCTCCATGGGAGAATAGCAGCCTGCATTGCTGCGAAAGGTGGATATACACTGTACTAGTGCCGACATTGTGCATGCTCTGTTGCCTGTGTCTATGTGCCTGTGGTTCTGTCAGTGTGATCATGTGATGTATCTGACCCCAGGAATGTGTCAATAAAGTTTCCCCTTCCTGGGACAATGAATTCACGGTGTTCTTATTTCAATTTCCAGGAGTGTATATTTGCCCATACACGTCTGCACACCCATTGCTCACCCCTGTCTTCTACGGCCAGTGCTTCACCACAGTTGCCTCGTCGCCAGTTTAGCAAAACTATCTGTTTCGTAAATACTTCAACACTTGGCCCAAAAGTCAACAATCATTGCCTTTTGGACCTCATATAAATTGCTACGTTTCCGCACTATTTTCCGCATTCCTCCCAACACACTTTATACGCCCTCCATTGACAGTGCTGCCATCAGCCGTCTGTGAGTGATTCTTACAAACTGATGTCGAACATAGGCGGTGGTTACATTATTTTGACTGAACTGTTTAGTATGTGCATAGTTATCTTAAGTCAGTCTGTACAGAACATATTATGGGTATCAAGAACGTCAATTTTATTGTATGTATATAAATATTAGATTCGGTTAGATTAGTTTTTCGTTCCATATATTCGTACTGAGTACATCCTCGTGGACGTGGAACATATCACTTTTTTTTCCTTAAGCTGAAATAACAATACTAATAGAATGAATATATACTATACATCATTTTTTAACCTGAAACAAGAATACTAACAGTATGAGTATATACAATAGATCATTGGTTTCCATTAAAAAATTCGTCAATGGAGTAGAAGGAGTTGGCCCCTAGTAAGTCTTTCAGGCTTCTTTTAAACTGATCTTTATTTGTAACTAAATTTTTTATGTTTGCAAGCAAATTATTGAAGATGAGTGTTCTTGAGTAGTGGACCCCTTTTTGAACTAAAGTAAGTGCTTTTAAGTCCTTGTGCAGATCATTTTTGTTCCTGCTATTGTATGTATGAACTGAGCTGTTTGTTGGAAAAAGAGATACATTATTTAGGACAAAGTTCATTAAGGAGTAAATATAATGAGAGGCAGTAGTTAGTATACCCAGTTCTTTGAAGAGGTTTATACAGGACGTTCGTGAATTGCTCCACAAATAATACGTATTACACGCTATTGGACTCTGAAAACTTTTGTTTGACTTGAAGAGTTACCCCAAAATATTATACCATATGACATTATGGAATGAAAGTAGGCAAAGTATGCAAGCTTTTTCATTTTTGTGTCACCTATGTGTGCTACACTCGAATTGCAAATACAGATTTGTTAAGGCATTTCTGCAGTTCTGTGGTGTGTTCCTCCCAACTGAATTTATTATCAAGCTGTAATCCCAGAAATTTAAGACTGTCAACCTCTTCTATCTGCTCTTCTTCATACATTATGCATATGCCAGGTGGAAACCTCTTACAGGTTCTGAATTGCATATAGTGAGTCTTTTCGTAGTTTAATGTCAGTGAGTTGGTTTGAAACCATCTATTAATATCCATGAAAATATCATTAGCAGATCTTTCTAGAACTACACTCGATGTACTATTTATTGCAATACTTGTGTCATCTGCAAATAACCTGAACTCTGCTTCTGGCAGTGTAACTGATGAGAGATCATTAATGTACACAAGAAAAAGTAATGGCTCTAAAATGGAACATTGTGGGACACCACATGTAATTTCCTCCCATTCTGATGATGACTGATGACTTAGTTCATTAGTCCCTTGCACTGACACCCTTTGTTTCCTGTTAGCGGGGTTTGACTTGAACCATTTTGCAGCGCTGCCTGTGACACCATAGAATTCTAATTTATTTAAAAGGATGTTGTGGTTCACACAATGAAATGCCTTTGACAAATCACAGAAAATACCTGCTGCTTGTAATTTGTTATTTAATGATTTAAGTACATTTTCACTGTAGGTGTAAATAGTCTTCTCGATATCAGAATCCTTCAGAAATCCAAACTGTGTTCTTTACAATATGTTATTCGTGTTCAGATGCTTGAGAAGCTGTCTGTACATTAATTTTTGAGAATGCTGGCAAAAGTGAAATCGGTCTGTAGTTTGAAGATATCTCTTTATTCCCTTTCTTGAATAGAGGCTTAACATCTGCATATTTTAGCCAGTCAGGAAATGTCCCAGTTATAATTGATTGGTTACACAAGTAACTTAGAATTGTACTAAACTCACAGGAACATGCCTTAATTAACTTTGTTGATATTTCATCGTAACCACTAGAACGCTTTGTTTTTAAAGATTTTATTATGGAAGTTATTTCGTTTGGTGAAGTGAGTGTGATATTCAAGTACCTGAAGGTATTTGTAAAGGCTTGTTTCACATATTCAAGGGCATTATTTACTGATCCTGACAGTCCCATACTATCAGTAATGGATATAAAGTACTTGTTAAATAGATTTGCCTCACTATGCCCATCGGTTTCTAGTGTGTCACCTACCCTTAATGCTATTTGCTCCTGTTCCTTTCTGGTTCTTCCATTCTCCTCTTTCACTATATCCCATATTGTTTTTATTTTGCTCCCTGTCATTGCTATCTTCTTCTTGCAGTGCATTTGTTTAGATGTCTGAATTACTTTTTAATATTTTACAGTATTCCTTGTATTTAGCTAAATCATCAGCATTGGAGCTATTCTTGGTCGACAGATACATGACAGTAAAGTGTTTCATGCTTTTTCTGAAGTTCCTGTAGTCATCTATGGATATAATTACAGAAGAATTAACTAGTAATTGTTTTGTTTTTACAGAATTCGCGTTACTAAGATTGTTTGGTTAGTTTTTTAAGCATTTATAATGCCGAAAATATGGGTCTAGATCATGTCTATCCAATAATTGAATAAAGAGAAATTGTTCAAAAATACGACTGTAGAATGTATAATTGCACTTTTTGTAAACAGTAGACACTATTAAAACTAGTAGCTGCCTCGTTTTATAGAAGTTAAGACTATTAAGCTAGGTTAAATAAAATTTTCGATGTTTGTATCCAACCATTTTCAAAGGAAATGCAGTTCCAACCAAATCACAGGACTAGTAAGGTACAGCTTGATTTCCTAAACTGTGAACTCCAAAATACCCACAAGTCAAAAGAGGAAGAAGCCAGTCAGATAAAAACAGCAATGGATAAGATGAAAATTTTTTTAGAAATTTGACAATTGTCATAGTATATGTAGAGCAGATTAATTAAAAGAGAAATATAGAGTAACTGATGTAAAAGGAAGACTATACAACAAATTAGCTCATCATGACGTATTTATTTAGCCTAGAATAGAAATGAATAGAATAACTTGGAATGGAATAAGAATAACAGTAAAGAGAAAACTAAATTCAAGCATTATGCACTTGTTGAATGAGATACTTCACCTTCAACTGCAAACACAGATACAGATACAAAAAACTACAGATTCCTTCAAGAAACAATAAACCCAGTAATTAAAAATTATAGTTTGATGCTAACAGAAGAGCTCTGTGCTAGAAGGAGATGTGTAGTATGCTTAGATTAATTGAATGCCTGATATTCTTTAATTTCTAAAAGGAAGCTAATGAGACATTTTTACATATTTAATAGTATAAGAATTAGAAAGTAAAATTCTCCTCATTAACATTCTTACTGGTACATATCATCATAATGAGATACATATTTAACCATTCACTGCAATATTGAAAATGAAATATTGTGGTCTTATATATTGGATAAAAGAAATCCTAGAGAAACAGAAGCAGTTTCAGGCAACTATTTGCTCATAGTTGAAATTAATATACCTAACAAATACAATAAAAAGATGTATCTCAGGTAAAATAAATTAAAATGAAAAATTTTTGGCATGAAAGTATTAGAACAGTGAAGCATTTTAGAGTTATTTTCAGAAGAAGAATACACAACATTGTGACAGACCATTTGAATGTCATAGAATATGAGCTGAAAACATTATACTCAGCACTTCTGAAAGTGGCTGAGGCAGAACTTAGACTACAAACAAAAGAAAATCCAAAAGACTAAATAGTTGGTATGAAGAATTACAGATGCTATAAGTCAGAAGAAACATGTTACTGATGTGAATTTCAGTCCAAAGAGTGGTTTGATGCATCTTTCATCATTAGTGTAACCTTTGCAATTCTGTTAATTTCTGCCTTAACTACTGCAAATGTGATCACCTAGAATAGTAAAACAGTAAGAATATCAAGATATTATTGAGTGGAAACGAAAGAGATTGCAGAAAAGCAAAGAGAAAATGAAGGGTGCTTTAAAGAGTTTATGAATGTAATATTTTAAGTTTAAAATCTAAAAAAAACCAAAGTAAACTGTTATATTGAATTAAAATTCAATCAGTTACTACAGACACCTGTGTCAATAGAAAGGGAACATTATCAGATGTAGTAAACTAATGAATTTTAAAACGTTAATATGATAGACTTGGAGTATATGTGAGGACATCAGAAATCAGGAAAGTTCCTGCGAATGTACTAGTAACAAATTATAACATGTAAAAATTCTGAAACAGAGTAACTTATGTATCAATTATTCAATTGCATTCGGGAATCTGGAAAAAGTTCTGGTATTTTAAGAGTGGATAAAATTGTATGTATGCAAACAAATGCAGAACAAAAAAATTCTAAATTACATAGGTTTTTACTACTGAATACTGGATGTAATATATAAATATACCCCAGTAATTAAATCCAACTAACTTCCAATACTGGAAAATCTAACAGAAAGAGCAATGAGGATTCAGAAAAGGAAAGTTCTCTATTGATGCAATGTCTGTTATTAAACAGTTAATAAAGAGGCAGGTAATGTAGACTTTCTTTCTTTCATTATTCAACGATTATGATAAAGCTGGTAGCAGAGTTAAGGGAAAAGAATTAAGTGCATTGGAGTAACATGAAACCATCAGGAGTTAGTTCTGTCTCTTGAAATGTTTCCCTGTAGGAGGGCAGAGCAAGGTCGTCGACATGTATGAAATTGCTTGGGCCAGTCATGTTACTAAAATTATTCCTTGAGATACTCCATTTTTCAGGATTTCCCACTTACTTTGATGCTCTTAAAAACTGACAAGAAACCTATAATTTTGCTCTAGTGTTGATATCAGTCTGGTAAATTTTGGGCCTTTACTTAGAGCAAATACTTCTGGTGAAAGAGTACTATCGTTAACCATATTATATGCTGCACTAAGGCCAATGAAAGTTACGTCTGTGATGTGGCTGTTTCAAAAAGCATTTTGGGCGAGCAGTGGTAAATTCTGAGGTCACAACAGGTGCGCCAAGGAAAAATTATTCCTGACTGTCATATTTCTGTGGCTATTGTTTATCCTAATTTTCATGTAATGTACATAAAACTATGCCATCTGACAGGTAACTGTTACATATCTACCAGAATATGTGTAACGATAAGAACTATGTTATTGATACTGTGTTCATTGGCTGTTCACTGTAGTCATTTTCATCTATTTGGATTTAATGTAGATTACATCATGTAACTGTTGTAACAGAAAATGTTTACTGGTGTAGTACGAAAGTTAGGTTCCTGAAGTTGTAGGTTTGCCTCCTATATAATGAATGGAGACTCATAAGCCAAATTCAGTTTTGCAATATTTTGTGAACGGAACTGTGCAGTAGCTGATGACAATGTTAGCTCAGCTTGACTTAAATCCTAGCTGTGGCCTGCTAGGACTTGAAACATTCTCCACTTTAAACGTGTATGTGGTTACACGCCGTTTCATCAAGCTGACAAAGGATCACTCTTCCACTTTACTCGCCTCATCTGGTTTCCTGTGACATTTTTGCGTTCGCAGGAATAAGAAACGTCAGAAAGAGACGCTTATTCTTCACGTAGAAAAGGCAAACCAAATTCGTTGGAGCCCCTGCTCTATTTGATATTGGACGACTTTCCATTAATAGCTGAAACATTGTGATAAGTGTAATTCTTTTGTTATACAATAAAATTTATTCCTTAGTGAAAGGTGAATGTTGTACGTTCTGAAGCAGTAAGACATTTTTCCTTTGTTTAGTTGGTCTGCATTGTTGGCATAAGTAAAAGTTTTCATCGCTAATATCTCACCCCAAAACAGTGGAATATAGTCAACTTCCCATTCGGTGCTTATAAATAATTTATCAACCTTGTTAATTTAATATAGCAAAATGTGGCACATAATTAAATTTTGTTTCAAGCATCACTCTGCATTTCTAATATAATCATAACATAACATCTTGAACTACCATAAATCTGCTGTATGGGTATATTTTAATATGTATTGTAGACAATTACTTTCGATTCCTGGATACTTCATGTGGCCGACCTGTATGTCGTATGTAAAGTACACCAATGGCAAGAGGCAGTCACTGCCTTCACTGTGCGATAGTAACAGTAACTTTACCAATAACAGAGCCAATAAAGCGGAGTTACTGAATACGGTTTTCCACAATACTTGCACCAAAGAACATGCAGAAAATATTCCATAATAAGAATGAAAAACAGCTGCAAACATGAGGAACATGGAAGTAGATAACCTTGGTGCAGCGAAGCGAATCATTTAAGAAGGGCAAGTCTTCTCGTCCAGACTGTTCACCACTTTGATTCCTTTCACATTAGCTGATGTAATAGCTCTTCACTCAGCAGCCACATACAGCCACTCGCGTGACGAAAGATCCTACATACCTAAACACTGGGAAGTTGCACAGATTACAGAGGTGTTCTAGAAGGAAACAGGAGTAATCCGCTGATTTACAGACGAATATCACTGATGTTGATTGGCAGTAGGATTTTCGAACGTATACTATGTTCGCACATTATGAATGACCTCAAAGGATATGATCTTTTGACGCATAGCGCGGATTCAGATAATATCGTTCTTGTGAAACACAGCTAGCTCCTTATGCATATGAAGTAATGAGAGCTATCGACAGGGGATCTCTAATTGATTCCATACTTCTATATTCCCAGAAGACTTTTGAAACAGCTCCACACAAACGGATTCTAATAAGACTGAGGTCTTATGGAGTACCACCTCAGTGAAGTGACTTGATTCATGATTTCCTGTCAGAAATGTCGTACCGTTTTTAGTTAACTGATGGAACATCATCGAGTAAAACAGAAGTGATATCTGGCGTAGCCCAAGTAAGCAGTATAAGTCCTCTGCTGTTGATGATCTATTTAAACTATTTAGAATACGATTTGACCACTCCTCTCAGATCACTTGCAGAAGATGCTGTCCTTTACTGTCTAGTCAAGTCATCAGCAGATAAAACTAACTTAGAAAATATATTTAGTGTCTATTGTCACTCTTTGCACCATACAGATATAGTGTCCAAATCAATATATCTGTATGGTACAAAAAGTGGCAATCGACACTAAAAATTGAAAGGTGTGAGGGCATGCATATGAATGCTGACAGGAGTCCATTATATTCTGGTTACACGGTAAATGACACGGACAAATCAACTAAAAACCTAGGGATTACAATTATGAACAGCTTAAACTGGAACGAGCGTTAAACCCCCTTCCTGTCCACGTGCAAGAAATTAATTGTGGGCCAGGAACGCCTTTACGATCTAAGCTATAAATTTTGATATGCACAATTTTAATGGCTAACATGATTTTTAAGGCCCTAGATCCTAAAGTGAGATTTACTCAAAGAATACTTTAATATGAAGGGAAGGTGCCTAACAGAAACAATGTTTCAATTAACACATTGATTTCTTCAACAAACAAATTCATATGGAACAAATTACGAAAGACAGTTTGCTGGCTGCATGCATATAAATTGTAATTAGTGGAGTTCAAAAGATTTGCAGAATTACATCAATGTATGAACGTATGCACTCCTAATGAATGTATCGTTCTGAACCTGAATCCTGAAGTTCTTTAACTTCAAACGGAAGCGGTGACTCTAAATCCGCTGGTTAATTACGAAGGTCAAATAGTCAATACAGCAATGGTGTACCTGAGACATGTGATCTTAAAGATGTCCGCAAGTGTGGTTGAGGAAATGCACTATCACACTGATGCTGCTACTTATGTTCACTGAAATTATCCGTGGATACGCATGGTGAAAGCAGCAATCATACAAAAAGCTCTGCCACAGACAAGCTGAAGTTGCATTGCTGCTGCTGCAACTGTGAACCCCATTTGTCTCCTGGGCTGTGTGCTGATCTCCATTTCCAACGTAAATGACTGATATCCACAAGAAGTGCACAGTTCCATGTCTGTTCCAATCCACTCTCCTACATGCGTAACCAAGGATTCCAATAGTTTCCATTGATTCCTATGTCCCGCTATCATTCCCTGTCAAACACTACATGCCAGCCAACAGTAAAAATGCATACACGCTCGCCTAATAGCGTAGATTCTCCCAGCACACAAAAACCTGCCAAGACAGCGTATCATGGTACAACAACAGTCACATGGAAAAACGCCTTTCCACTTTTAAAAAACCAACAACAATGGCTCCACCTCTCTGACATCTCTGACTAATTTATCAACGGTGCCTTTTCGCGGCTAGCGCTAGCCTCGTTTCAGACGTCCTCTGAATCCGGAAAGCAGCTCAGGAGACTAGGCCATTATTTTCTGAAAGCTATGTTTCTTTCAAAAAGCGAGTAAAAAGTTGTTAGTTAAATATGATGGAGAGGAACTCTCCTGCTGCTAGTATGGCCTCCCATCCTAAGTTAGGCTTCACAGCAGGACCAAGGTTGTAAATACACAATAGCCAGCAACCCACTGGGCCGCCCCTGGCATACAAACATCCAGGAAGACACAGAGGCTCCAGGCTGTTCTGGTTGTAAATGACCGCTTTTTACGTAGCATTATCTGCCTAACTTGGTTCAGATCCAATGCACTGTGCTTGCCGATGCAGAAAAATATCAACCAGACAACGAGCCATCCAAGTACTATGTAAAATGAAAGGAAATGAACACAGAAAGAGAGAACAGTTAGGTGATGCAACAGATGCACTAGAGAGAGTGCTTACAGTAAACTTGTCTGTCCTGGAGTACACATGTATAGTGTTGGATGCATACCAGATGGAACTCACAGAGGACACAGAAAGAGTTTGAAAAAGTGCAGCATTTTTTGTGTTATCATGAAATAGGAGAGAGAGTGTCACAGATATGGCATGTGAGTTAGGGTGGTAATAATTAAAACAAAGACATTTATTCGGTGCATCGAGATCTTTTCACGAAATTTCAATCAACAATTTTCTACTCCCAATGCAAAAATATTTTTCTGACGCCGACCAACATACAGAGAAATTATCATCGTTAAAAAATAAGAGACATAAGAACTCGTACAGAAAGATTTAAGAGTTCATTTTTCCTGTGTGCTCTTTGAGAATGGAAAAGTTGAGAAATAGTGTGAAAGTGTTCCAATGAACTTTCTGCCAGGCTCATAAATCTACATTGCAGCGTAGCCATGTACATGAAGATGTAGATAAAGTGAATATACATGTAAGCAGACACAAAACTTTCATAGAGATACATTTATGTAGTTTGATTAGATGATCTTCATAATTATGAAAACTAGTTATCTTTAATAAACAGTTCTAATTGCCATTTCTCACATTTATAAATAATTTTGAGAAACACACATACTGAAAAAGACAGACAAATAATTTGAAATTACCATCATCTCATAATTTTGTTTAAGAATGTTTGTAGTGGTATTTTGTCTGGTGGTATCACAACTGAATTTTGAAAGCATTTACAACTGAACCCTTTCTTATACTTCATTATACTTTATGATAACTAAAGATTACCACACATTTAGTAATAAAACACCTGATATCAATCTTATGAACTCATTTTATTACTGTTCCACAATTTTATATCACAGTTCATATTTGTTCAATGTGGCATTGTTAATTTTCATGTAACATTATATAAATTTATTCTTTTATATTTCCAGATATTTTATGTCCATACTGAACTTTTGTGTATATTTGTCTACTCCTAGTGTGTACAATTTGATTTGTAACATATAAAATATTTGCATGAGTGTATGTGGTGTGTTAATTAATATCTATAACAATTTTAACCCTTTTATTGTATTTTGTTGTTATTGACATAGTTTCCTTCACTTAAATTTTCATTCCAAACCAGTAAATAGTATTTGATTATTAGTAAATATGATGATGTGTTATTATTAGCAGGCTTCATGCTCTACAAGTTATTCTGTTTCAATTTCGGTAGAATTTTATCTATTGCATAAACATGCCAAAGTATTTAACTGCTAAGCAAATCATGTGGTCATTGTTATTTTTGTTAAGACTGTTTTTCCAATGTGACTATGTTACATTTCTTAGAATGATAAATTGCTCCAAAGTATTCTACATTATTGCTCTTAACTCTGCCTGAAGCCCTATCATAATCAAGAATAATACTGTCAAAGAAATATTACATTATCTCCTTTTTTATAAATTCTTTGGTAGCAAAAATTGTATCAACAGAGCAGCTACCCTTTCTGAATTCTTTTACCTTTAATAGGTTTTCAAGTATTGGTTGTTAGTTGGACATCATTGCAGGTGCATATTTGTATGTTGTATTCAGTAGTGACATACACCTGCAATTTTGAATGTTTTTTCTTTTGTATTTCTTTTGCACATTAACTGTTTTATCCTATCTTTGGATATCAGATTTTTTCTGAATCTTACAATACAATGAAATGGTAGATACAGCGCTTTCTCTGATTCAGACTTTTATACATTGTAAGTAGTTTGTCACTAGTATATTTCCCAGAAGCTTCCCTATTTTCTAATTTCTTCATATATACTCCTATTCTACAATATTAACGTTTTGAAATTTATTAACTTACAACATTTGATAATGTTCCTTTCCATTTACAGAAGTATTTGTAACAACAGATCGAATCTTTATTCACTATAATAATTACTTTGCTTTTCAAAGTCTTAAACTTAAAATCTAACATTTATAAACTCCTTAAAAAGGACTAAACCCTATTAACTTCCTGTTTGCTTCTCTTGAATTCCTTTTGTTTTCACTCAGTAGAAGGACAGAAGCATTAAACTAGTATCAGGAGTCAAGATCACAGCAATAAAATGTTTCTTCTTTTTTGCAGCATTCTTTAATTCTTCATTTAAAATATTTAGTCTTTTTGGATTTTCTTTTATTTGTTGTCTAAGTATTCATATTCTATATCATTCACATGGTCCCTCATAATATTGTGTATTCTTCTCCTGAAAATGATTCTATAACATTTCACTGTTCCAATTCTTATAGGTTAAATTAATCATTTTCATTCATCTTACTTGATATATGTTTTTTTGCTGTATTTGTTGTGTAAATTAGTTTTTAGTGTGAGTGAGTAGTTGAGTAAATCTGCTTCTGCTTCTCTATAATTTCTTTTACCCAATATATAACATAGAAATGAATCATTTTCACTAATGCAGTGAACTTTATCTCATTCCAGTGATATGTAATAGTTTGTGTCTTAATGCGGATAAAGTTCAACATTTAGTCTTAGACTATTAAGTATGTAAAATCGTCTCATTAGCTTCATTAGAAATTAAAGAATTTTTTCCAGAAGTACAATTAATCTAGGTGTGCTACACATCCACTTCCAGCACTAATTTCTTCTTTACAACAAGGCAGCTACTAGTTTCAGTATTGTCTATTGTCATCAAAATAAGTGCAATTAAAAAGTTTTAAATTGCTTTACAGGACAAATTTTCTAATAGTCACTAGTTGAATAGATGTGATCTTGACTTAAATTTGAAAGTTATAAATACTTACAAACCTAACAGAATAATGTTGGTAGTGGCGGTTCTCTAAAGTCAAAGCTACTGTTGTTAATTCATTCTTCTTTCATTACAAAGTTGTACAGAAAGAGGGGCAACAGCAGAAAACCCTTCAATGTCGTTGTTGTTTATGTACAACCAAACCAAAGTGCTTGACACATTTAATACAGTCTTCCAAGTTAAATATAATTCTCCTTTCTGAACTGACCATCAGTGGGAAATGTAGGACCTGTTGTAGGGGAGCAGGTAGGGGATTGTTGTCAGTCTTGTAGGATAAATATCCACTGAGAGGAATATAGCGGGAAAAACACTGGAAAAACAGAAACTGCTCTTTCCTGGAACTGCAGATGACACAGGAGGAACATTGTGATCGAGGAGGAGGAAGGAAAAATCTGTGGTCTTCAGGCACAGTTGGGAGACGTAAGCAATGGTTTGATCAGCAAAAAAAGAGATAGTCAAAGAAAGGCAGGGAGACAGGGAACAGAATCAGATGGTTTTATCATCAACACTAAAAACTGTTATCTACCAATGCCAAATATAATTGGAAATGTGCTTCAGATAGGAGTAGGAGCAGGAAATGTGCAGCTCACTTCAACCAAGACCAATAAGCCTAGGAATGGGCAAAATGTTAGGAAGAAGGGTGCTTGCTATAAAGCTGCCATTGTTTAGATGTAGGTCCTCATTTGCAGGAACACATAAGGCATTGCACCAAGTCACCAGCATTTTCAAACCAAATACAGGAGCAAGTGAAATAATAGAGAACTAAAGGTCTTTATGTAAAGATGTTACCATGTGGTAACAGTTGATATGGTACAAACTATTCTGGAGAGGGATGGATTTCATGACATAGGTGGTGAAATGGCAGTATAGCTTCCCTGATTCATGGCACCAGTCTGCACATTGTTGAGCTGTCATAGTGTCATGGTCAGCCACACTGTGTCATGGCCAGCCACACTGTAATGGTGTGGAATAATGTTGTGTTGGAGATGGCGCCAATGTCAGCCTACTTGAGTGATATTGCTCTGGTACGAGTCTAGATTATCAACAGTTGATCTTCCACTAGGCCTGGCCTACACCTAAACAGGACTCTGGTGATTTGGTATAGCTGATTCATGGGAATATTGGGGGGCAGGGCTATCTCAGGCCATGTGTGGTCAAACTACTGCTTCATGAGCAGTAGACGTAGGTCTTTTTAGGATAAACAGACAACAGGTACCTCTGCCTAAAGAGTATATCTAAAAAATTGTGGAAAATATCCTCACAAGATATATTCTATCACACCATGGGACACAAAAATTACATGTCATAAAGAAAAAGAAATGACTGGATAACACAACAAGTGACATTTCACAGACTTAACAAACCTCCATCAAAGCATACTACTAATAAAATATAAAATACAGACATTTGAATTTAAGTTCCAATCTTTGAACTGTGCAGTTGCTTGTGTTGCTGAGAACTAATGTAGTAACACAGAAATGCAATATGTACAGTAGTGTTATGACTGCATGAAGTCATGGATCCTTATTATAGGGCATGGAGGATCATGCATTTATATCAAAAAAAGAAACACAAATTAAATCAAGAGATGATGTTATGACAGTAATTGAAACAAACACTTAGAAATATCAGGTATTGTATTAACACAAGAAACCAATTATTTTGTGTGTGTATCAATCGCACAGTGGCCATGTGGACACTTTTTCCAACAAATTAACAAAAGTTTTGGATGTTGTTTTATGAACATTAACATAAACATAATATATCATAAATGAAACTAGTTGCATCCCCACAAATACCCTTGGTCAGGGGCTATTACAATGAGTGCATCTGGAAACGAATATGTGGCCACAAATGTGGACAGGGAGAAGTATGATGTAGCTGTAAAATATCTTAGACCATCATAGTACTTCTGCCAAATAATAACATCAAAATTAGATGTGGAAAAAATCCTTCAACTGCGGGCCTAGAAAATATGTTTATCAGAAATTGAAATATAAGATTTTTTTAAGAGAACCAACAACTGAGGATTGGTATGATGTGTTTAGAGAGACCTATGTAAATGCGAAATTCTCTAAATTCTCAACGTTATTCAAACTGAATTTTGAAATGACATTTCCAAAAGTACCCATGTCAATATCTCAGGGAAACAAACTGATAACAGTGTGTGTTAAGTTGAATGGAAAGGAGTTGAAATGAACTTGAGTTCTTAAATTTCTATAGAAGTTACAAAAAGATTCGAAGGAAGTTCCTGATTACTAATAAAATCATTTAATGACAAAATAATGTAGAGTGCAGAGAATAAAAGTAAAGCAGTATTGACAGCCATTAACAAAGAAACTGGTGATTCAAGTACAGACATCAGAACATACTAATAATTGATTGGGATAAGGAAATAAATGAACCACACCACCTAGCAAACTATGTGAAATTGCTTTTTAGGTGTTGCAGAGATATTATAACATATAGGTAAAAATCAATACTCACTCGTAAATAACTTTGCATTAAATACATTGTGGCTACTTCCAATCACAGACCATAAAGTCAGCAAAACTGGACAGAACCTAAAAAATAAAATGTTAATAAGCTTAGATGGAGTACCAATGTGTGTGCTGAAAAATGTATACAGAGTATATAAGTTTCAATAACAAACAGAGTAAATAAATCCTTCACATCAGAGAAATTTCCAGAGTATTTAAAAGAATGCAAGAGTTGATCCTGTGCTAAAGAAAGGTAACAGACAGTCAATATAACAAATAGCTCTGTCCATGGCCATGGAATGTATGTCTACCAAGAAAGCATAAACATAAAATTCAAAACAGCATTTTCTTCTTAGAAAGAAGACTGTACAATAAATTGCTCAAGGAGATCAAAGACATTGCTAAAACAAACTTAACTTCAGAAGGCTATTAAGAGGTACCTGTTAAGCAATAAATTCTATTCATTGAAGGATTAGTTAGATAACACAGAGTATGTGTTTGGGAAAAAACATAACACATACAAATAACAATAATAATGATAAACATAACACTCTTACACCACTTTTTCCTTCTTCGTTTTCTGCGAAAACGTACCCCCAAAGTTATGCAGTGTATAATATTAACACCTTATCTTCTTCCTGAGCTCAAAATTTGTCTTGTTGTAGAGGAATGCTAACTCAGTTTTTCAGACTAGCTAATAGGAAGTTGCTGTACACAAAATGAAAACCAGACAACATCACAATGGTCCTGACAGCAGCTAGTTGTGTGCGTGTTATTAAATTTAGAAACTATGTGTGTATAGTGTGTGCGATGTGTGAAATGAATATAAGTGAAAAATGAGGCATGTAGCACTCTCCTTTTACATTACTAAATAGCTTCATTGTAAAATAGTACTGTACAGTTGGAATAAAATGAATGAGGTAGCACTGTTCTAAATAGAACAGCCTTGAATTTGGGTGGCCATCGTCTTGTAGACTTTCTATGGTTTCCTTAAATTGCTTCAGGCAAATGCTGGGATGATTCCTACTATAAGGCCACAGCAGACTAACTATCTCATCCTTGTCAAAAAGGACCATAAAGTATGTAAATGTGTGTATATATGAATCATTTTTGTACTTCTTAAATTTTTAAACAAAGAAACGTCCAATATCATTGTAAAAGTGGTCTACTTACACATAAAACTACTACTACTATTTTTATAACTACTAGTATTATTTATATCTTGAGTTCTCCGCTGTATTAACAGGTTAGTGGGTTGTAGTTCATTGGATTATCTGCCACTGGAAAATTACTGTATCCTTACTTGCATTTTCATCTATTTATTACATTGTGAAACTATAAGTCTGGCTCATATACTGAGGTCTGCTGAATTAGAGTGATACAAAAATAGTTATGCTCCCACTGGCATAGTTCCAGCACACAGATCTTATTGTCTGCCACTGAATGTGCCCTCTGGCAAAGACAGTAGTTGTCTGGAATGAATGATATTAGTTTAGCCTCTTTATTAATTATAAGGCTGTTTGTCAGTCACTTAAGTGGGTACTTTTATCATCCTATTAATTTATTTTTAGTAAGTTAAAAGATCATAAGTGATTTGAAGAATAAGTTATTTTTCAGATTCATAAACCAAATATTTTTCAGATTCATAAACCAAATATCAATTAAAATACTGAAATGGTGTTTGCATAAGCTACGTGCTGTGTTTCTACATCTGTTCCTATTTAAAATTGTATTTATTGCCTGTATACACAGCTTATAGGGACTTAAGTCTCTGATGACGGTATTACAGCCAATTCTTTTAAACATCATGTATTTCCAAGATGTTGCAGATGTTTAAATAGTATATTTTCATAACTTCATACTTGGTGAATAGCAGGTTTCAGTCACAGATAGTTTTCTTGGCGCTGCAGTTTTCAGCATGCACGTGTGTGTGTGTGTGTGTGTGTGTGTGTGTGTGTGTGTGTGTGTGTGTGTGTGTCTGTGTGTGTGTGTGTGTGTGTGTGTGACTATATACAGTATTTCATAAGTAAAACGGCACTTGCATCTGTCAGCTGCATTGTCAACACTTGGATACCATATAAACAGACCAATACAAGCACTGGAAGCACCCTGACAATGTTCACTGATCAACTAAAATTACACAATTTTTTTACATATACAACATTTAATAAATATGAAGTAATATAAGTACAACAAGACTCTAAAACAAACTCCAGAGACGAAAATGTAGCCAATACACCTTGTTGTAATCAGAACAAACGAGGAAATGCTAGAAATAAATTGATCACTTTTCAGCAGATAAATAAACGAACTGTTTCAGTAACTGTATCAGTAACTGAGTTTTAAGCAAAAAAAATTTTAAAAAACGCGTGTTGTCGCAAATAAGAGAATTTTACTAATTACTGTGGAAGAATCAGAAATAATAAAGGATTTTTATAGGAGATTCATATATATAATTATCTCAGAAATAGGTTTAAGATTGTATTACCTTTGTGTCTCTGAACTGTTAAGAGAGTTTTCTCTTGTTTCTAATTTCTTATGTTGTTTGTTTTTTTAAAAAATAGCGGAAATTATTTGAACATTATAAAAGATACCTCCCAGTAAACGTACACTTTTGACAAATTAATGACAACAAATATACATCGGAGAAAACCAAAAATTTATTAATAAACCATTCGATTACGGTTTCTGGTAGTAAGGATTTTTTTTTTTTTTTTTTACTCTTCTAAATGTGATTGTAAGATCGTTGTCGTCTGTCTAAGACGAAATGCGGTTTATTTCTTTTTTGTCTCCAATTTACGTTCTATTTTCTTAAATAAAGGGAGAAAAAGAGATGTGGGAAGAAGATCGTCCCCAGCCGACATCCGACAACAGCAAAGAACGGGCCACACAGGCAAATGTAGATATTAAATGCCTCGACGCGACTAAGCTGCCCTTTGTCGCAGCGGACCTGCAGAATCCCTCGCCATTAGAGACGAAGAGAAGAGAGAGAGCGAGAGAGAGGGGGCGGGGGGGGGGGGGCGGGCGGAGGACAGGGAGAGAGCGGGAGACCAGGGATGACAACAAAAAAATAATAAATCCGGAATTAATGATGCTGGGCGGGCGGGCAACACAAACGACGTTCGCCATTCCGCTATTAGCAGGCCGGCAGACCGCCCCTACCCGTGCCCCCTCCCACCCCCCGGCAGGTTTCCGTCCCTAATTTGCGATACTTGGCTAACGAGCTCCCGGCGCGCTCAATTGAGAAATTAACGGGGGCCCGCTGCAAATGAGCTCAGCCTCATTCTTAGACTTAATTAATTGCGACGACGCTAATACAGCAAGAAGGCGCAGGAAATTCGCCCCCTGCGCAGCATTCCAGCTTCCACGTATGGCACGGGGCTCTTAACTGCAGAGTATGCTGCATTTTTCTTCTCAGCAGCTACTGGTCGTCTCTTGGCAGAGCACTAACGAGTTAAAAACTGTACCTGCGTTTCTTTACACAAATACACTCCTGGAAATTGAAATAAGAACACCGTGAATTCATTGTCCCAGGAAGGGGAAACTTTATTGACACATTCCTGGGGTCAGATACATCACATGATCACACTGACAGAACCACAGGCACATAGACACAGGCAACAGAGCATGCACAATGTCGGCACTAGTACAGTGTATATCCACCTTTCGCAACAATGCAGGCTGCTATTCTCACATGGAGACGACCGTAGAGATGCTGGATGTAGTCCTGTGGAACGGCTTGGCATGCCATTTCCACCTGGCGCCTCAGTTGGACCAGCGTTCGTGCTGGACGTGCAGACCGCGTGAGACGACGCTTCATCCAGTCCCAAACATGCTCAATGGGGGACAGATCCGGAGATCTTGCTGGCCAGGGTAGTTGACTTACACCTTCTAGAGCACGTTGGGTGGCACGGGATACATGCGGACGTGCATTGTCCTGTTGGAACAGCAAGTTCCCTTGCCGGTCTAGGAATGGTAGAACGATGGGTTCGATGACGGTTTGGATGTACCGTGCACTATTCAGTGTCCCCTCGACGATCACCAGTGGTGTACGGCCAGTGTAGGAGATCGCTCCCCACACCATGATGCCGGGTGTTGGGCCTGTGTGCCTCGGTCGTATGCAGTCCTGATTGTGGCGCTCACCTGCACGGCGCCAAACACGCATACGACCATCATTGGCACCAAGGCAGAAGCGACTCTCATCGCTGAAGACGACACGTCTCCATTCGTCCCTCCATTCACGCCTGTCGCGACACCACTGGAGGCGGACTGCACGATGTTGGGGCGTGAGCGGAAAACGGCCTAACGGTGTGCGGGACCGTAGCCCAGCTTCATGGAGACGGTTGCGAATGGTCCTCGCCGATACCCCAGGAGCAACAGTGTCCCTAATTTGCTGGGAAGTGGCGGGGCGGTCCCCTACGGCACTGCGTAGGATCCTACGGTCTTGGCGTGCATCCGTGCGTCGCTGCGGTCCGGTCCCAGGTCGACGGGCACGTGCACCTTCCGCCGACCACTGGCGACAACATCGATGTACTGTGGAGACCTCACGCCCCACGTGTTGAGCAATTCGGCGGTACGTCCAACCGGCCTCCCGCATGCCCACTATACGCCCTCGCTCAAAGTCCGTCAACTGCACATACGGTTCACGTCCACGCTGTCGTGGCATGCTACCAGTGTTAAAGACTGCGATGGAGCTCCGTGTGCCACGGCAAACTGGCTGACACTGACGGCGGCGGTGGACAAATGCTGCGCAGCTAGCGCCATTCGACGGCCAACACCGCGGTTCCTGGTGTGTCCGCTGTGCCGTGCGTGTGATCATTGCTTGTACAGCCCTCTCGCAGTGTCCGGAGCAAGTATGGTGGGTCTGACACACCGGTGTCAATGTGTTATTTTTTCCATTTCCAGGAGTGTAATTAAGATATTTGATCTACAAAAAGCAAAGTTTGGCTAACTGAGAAAATAAATTTGGTGTCTCAAGGATTTCTTGTTTGATGGAGTACTTGCCTCTTGGGTCAAATGGCTCTAAGCACTATGGGACCTGACATCTGAAGTCATCAGTCCCCTAGACTTAGAAATACTTAAACCTAACTATCCTAAGGACACCACACACATCCATGCTCGAGGCAGGATTCGAACCCTGCAACCGTAGCAGTAGTGCGGTTCTGGACTGCAGCCCCGTGAACCACTCGGCCACATCGGCCGGCACTTGTCTCTTAGCCGACCGGAGTGGCCGAGCGGTTGTAGGCGCTACATTATGGAGCCGCGCGACCGCTACGGTCGCAGATTCGAATTCTGCCTCGGGCATGGATGTGTGTGATGTCCTTAGTTAGTTAGGTTTAAGTAGTTCTAAGTTATAGGGGACTGATGACCTCAGAAGTTAAGTCCCATAGTGCTCAGAGCCATTTGAACCACTTGTCTCTTAGTTCTTTCCTTCTGCCTAGTAATTTTTGGTTATGAAATTATAATTTACTTTGAATCACAGACAATAGTACTTGTTAAAATGACACTAACAGAAATAAATCTTTTATTCAAAGAAAATACACTGGAGAGAAAGAAACTGGTACACATGCCGAATATCGTGTAGGGCCTCAACAAGCACGCAGATGTGCCTCCACACGAGATGGGATAGACTCGAGACTAATGTCTGAAGTAGTGCTGGAGGGAACTGACCCCATGAATCCTGCAGGGCTTTCCATGCTGGAAACTGCAGCGTCAAGAAAACTATCTGTGACTGAAACCTGCTATACGACAAGTATGAAGTTTTTAGAATCCTCCAGGGCTGTCCATAAATCCCTTCTGAACAGCACGTTGCAAGACATCCCAGATATGCTCAAAAATCTTCATTTCTTGGGAGCTTCTGGGGAGTTTGGTGTTCAGCGGAACAATTTAACCTCGGAAGAGTGTTTCTGGAGCCACTCTGTAGCAATTCTGGACGCATGAGGTGACGCATTGTCCTGCTGGAATAGCCCAAGTTCGTCGAAATGCTCAATGTACATGAATGGTTGCAGGTGATCAGATAGGATGCTTACGTACGTGTCACTTGTCAGAGTCGTGTCTAAACGTAACAGGGGTTCCATAATCACTCCATCTGCATACGCCCCACACCATTACAGAGCCTCCACAGGCTTGAACAGTCCCATGCTGACACGCAATGTCCATGGATTCACGAGGTTGTCTCCATACCCGTAGCTGTCCATCCGCTCGATATAATTTGTAACAAGAAACATGGTTCCAGACATCAAGAGTCCAATGCCGCTGCTGACGCGCCCAGGCGAGGCGTAAAGCTTCGTGTCGTGCAGTCATGAAGGGTACAGGAGTGGGCCTTCGGCTCCGAAAGCGCGTATCGATGATGTTTCGTTGAGTGGTTCGCAGGCTGACATTTGTTGATGGTCCAGCACTAAAATCTGCAGCAATTTGCGGAAGGGTTGCACTCCTGTCACGTCAAACGATTCTCTTCAGTCGTCGTTAGTCCTGTTCTTGCAGGACCTTCTCCGGCCGCAGCGATGTCGGAGATTTGATGTTTTACCGGATTCCTGGTATTCACTGGTATACTCGTGAAATGGTCGTGCGGGAGAGTCCCCACTTTATCGATACCTAGAATATCCTGTGTTCGATCGTTCACGCGCCGGTTATAATACCACGTAAATTTTGTTAACTTGCTGCTGTAGCAGCAGTAACCGCTCTAACAACTGCGCCATACATATGTTGTCTTATATAGGCGTTGCCGACCGCAGTGCCGTATTCTGCCTGTTTACACAGCTCTGTATTTGAATACGCATGCGTACACCAGTTTCTCTGGCGCTTCAGCGTGATTACACTGAAGTCACCGCGATTTACGATGGTCTTCTGGAAATTGCAAATGGCGGGACGCTGTTCTTAATGCGGTATGTCATCATCACGGGTGGCACTTCATGTTCTGCAGCGTGCTGCCATGCTGTCCACAAGTTCGGTAAGGCGTTTTAGAGGCAGGACGTTCCGTTCCTCTACCAACGCGGCTGTTTACCGATCATTATTGGTGCACATGGACGTGCTCCAATACGTCCCCACAACGCATCCTGTACGTGCGTGGTCGGACTTAAACCGGAAAAACGGGCAGCCCAGTCCTTTCCCCGAACATCCGCTTGTTCCAAGACCTCCTCCACTGGTGCTGCTCCATACAGTCGCGCGATATCATACATAAAAATGAGGCCACGACCGAATGCATCCCTGAAAATACGCACACGGAGAAACAGTGTCACCGTAACCTTGTCTAGTGAGTACATCTTGTTCAAAGATTTAGAAGTCAGTACACACGTGCAATATTATGCCTCACCATATCAGACCACCTGCACCACCAAACCTGCATGTTTGACAATGCTCGACGTACCATCATAAGGTCAGAGGTGGGAAAACGTAATGCACGCAGGAACGTTATGAAACATGCATTTTGGTGGTCAAGGTGTTATGGTGTGGGGAGGTATAATGTTGCAAGAGCGTACAGGACTTCCAATCTTTGAACACAGTTTTCTCACCGTACACTGACTCCATTTTCATAGGTTAACGCACCGAACAGCACAGATGGAGAAGCTCTTGAAACGACAGGATATTCAGGAAATGATCTCGCTTGCCCTTTTCTCAGAGTTAAATTCTATCGAGCATTTGTGGTATTCGTTGAGGAGACGTACTGAGCACGTCCACATCAGTTGTCAACCGCAAATGGAACGCTCTTCCACAAGAACCTGGCATGGAGCATGTTGCACAGCAATACTCATGACCCACCGTTTGTGATGTCCAGGGGACCATCATAAATTGCGGTGATTTCAGTTTGATTATTAATTTTGAATTACAGTGTCACCTCTGTTCGTCTCATTTCGTATTTTTTTGGGTTACCTTCTGTAATAAACTGTAGCAGTTTTTTCTATATCTGATCCAAGTTTCAGCTAGCTATGTTGGTTGACAGTGAAACATCATGGAAAGTTATTTCGTCCTCAAGTTTTGCACACCAGTGTAGAACGTTTATAACAATAGACATGATGAAGTACTTTCGCATGAAACCCCTTTTGATGTATTATAAAATACTAGTGATCTATTAGATTTACAGTGAGACATATGATTGTAGCCTGCCGGCCGTGTGGCCGAGCGGTTCTAGGCGCTTCAGTCTGGCACCGCGCGACCGCTACGGTCGCAGGTTCGAATCCTGCCTAGGGCATTGATGTCAGTGTTGTCCTTAGGTTAGTTAGGTTTAGGTAATTCTAAGTTCTGGGGGACTGATGAACTTAGATGTTAAGTCCCATAGTGCTCAGAGCCATTTGAACCATTTTGAATGTAGCTCTCTGTGAGACCTGCGATATCATCATCATCACTTGCCTAAGACTGATTCCACGACAAATGTTGTACTACCCTATCGAGCTTAGTAGCTCTTCGCATCAGCTGTGAAGCAGCCATCCGAAAACAAAATGTTAAAATTTCTACCTCTCAAGAACATCTGATGTATGGCCAGCAACCCACCCGCCTACGCTTCAAGTTGAGGGGAAGCCTTATGCTCTCAGCCGAAGACCGGCAGATCAGTTAAGAACTATGGCGAGCACGTAACATTCGTCTGCCAAACTGGCTGACGCCTTCCGGAGGACTTCCACGTAGAGCTAAGAGACAATTTCGACATGTACATTGGCGAATCGACTTCGCACACCACGATAAATAATTAGCTGAGAACGTGGAGAAGAACAAACAACGAAGCTTTACGAGAACTATTCATTATCACCGGCCACGTAGTCGTTTGGGGACTATTGCTACCAACTTAAAATGTGATTCGCATTGCCAGCTGCCACTGGGAAATAATATATATATACGCTGAAGCGCCAAAGAAGCGCGTATTCAGATACAGAGATATGTAAACAGCTAGAATGCGGCGCTGCGGCCGCTAACGCCTATACAGGGTGTTACAAAAAGGTACCGACAAACTGTCAGGAAACATTCCTCACACACAAATAAAGAAAAGATATTATGTGGACATGTGTGCGGAAACGCTTAATTTCCATGTTAGAGCTCATTTTAGTTTCGTCAGCATGTACTGTACTTCCTCGATTCACCGCCATGATTTCATACGGGATACTCTACCTGTACTGCTAGAACATGTGCCTTTACAAGTACGACACAACATGTGTTTCATGCACGATGGAGCTCTTGCACATTTCAGTCGAAGTGTTCGTACGCTTCTCAACAACAGATTCGGTGACCGATGGATTGGTAGAGGCGGACCAATTCCATGGCCTCCACGCTCCCCTGACCTCAACCCTCTTGACTTTCATTTATGGGGGCATTTGAAAGCAACCGCGGTACCAAATGTAGAGACTCCTAGTGCTCGTATTGTGGACGGCTGTGATGCAATGCGCCATCCTCAAGGGCTGCATCAGCGCATCAGGGATTCCATGCGACGGAGGGTGGATGCCTGTATCCTCGATAACGGAGGACATTTTGAACATTTCCTGTAACAAAGTGTTTAAAGTCACGCTGGTACGTTCTGTTGCTGTGTGTTTCCATTCCATGATTAATGTGATTTGAAGAGAAGTAATAAAATGAGCTCTAACATGGAAAGTAAGCGTTTCCGGACACATGTCCACATAACATATTTTCTTTCTTTGTGTGTGAGGAATGTTTCCTGAAAGTTTGGCCGTACCTTTTTGTAACACCCTGTATAACACACGTGTCTGGCGCAGTTGTTAGATCGGTTACTGCTGCTACAATGGCAGGTTATCACGATTTAGGTGAGTTTGAAAGCGGTGTTACAGTCGGCGCACGGGCGATGGGACACAGCACAGTAATGAAGTGGAGATATTCCAATACGACAATTTCACGAGTGTACCGTGAATATTAGGAATCCAGTAAAACACCAACTCTCCGACATCGCTGCGGGCGGAAAAAGTTCCAGCAAGAACGGTACCAATGACGACTGAAGAGAAACGTTCAGTGTGACAGAATAGAAAGCATTCCGAAAACTGCTGCAGATTTCAATGCTGGGCCATTAATAAGTGTCAGCGTGCGAACCATTCAACGAAACATCATCGTTATGGGGGGGGGGGGGGGCGAACCTCATGAATCCAACGACCCTGCATGGCAGCAGGGGATTGTTCGAGCTGGAGGAGGCTCTGTAATGGTGTGCGGCATGTGCAATTGGAGTGGTGTGGGACGCCTGATACGTCTAGTTACGAGTCTGACCGGTGATACGCTTGTAAGCTTCCTGTCTGATAGCCTGCATCCATTCATGTCCATTGTGCATTCTGACGGACGTGCAACACCCCCACACGTCCAGAACTGCTGCAGAGAGGCGCCAGGAACAGTCTTTTGACTTCAAACACATCTGCTGGCCACCAAACCCCCCACACATGAACGTTATTGAGCATATCTGGAATGCCTTGCAACCTGCTCTTCAGAGGAGGTCTCCATCCCATCATACTCTTACGGATTTATGCAAAGCGCGGCAGGGTTCATGATGTCAGTTCCCTCCAGCACTACCTCTGCGTGCCCGTGGGGTCCCTACACGATACTGTGCAGAAGTACCCGTTTCTTTTGCTCAAAAAAATGACTAGGCACTATGGGACTTAATATCTGAGGTCATCAGTCCCCTAGTCTTAGAACTACTTAAACCTAACTAACCTGAGGACATCACACACATCCAGAGCGCTTGAAGAAATGGCTCAATACTACGACGCCAATCACCTCAAGCCAAACCCTGACAAAACCCAAGTATGTGCTTTCCATCTGCGCAATAGAGATGCTGAAGTTGAGCTCGACGTTACATGGCAAGGTAAGAAGCTAAAGCACTGCCCAACACCTAAATACCTTCGGGTTGTACTTGACAGAACACTTTCCTTCAAGCAGCATTGCCAAAACACCAAGGCTAAAGTCTGCTCGAGGAATAACGTCATCCGCAGGCTGACAAACTATGAATGGGGAGCTCAACCATCAGTACTGAGAACATCAGCACTTGCTCTGTGTGTTTCTGCAGCAGACTATGCAGCGCCAGTATGGGGAGCATCTGCACATACTAAACAGGTTGATGTAAGTGTAAATGAGACAATGCGAATTGTTACAGGCTGTCTCAGACCCACACCAACGGGTAATTTGTACCTACTTGCTGGAATTGCCCCATCCAAGATCACAAGGCAGGTGGCAGCAGACGCTGAGAGAACAAGGAAAGGAACAGATTCTCGACACCCACTGAATGGGCACGTCACTCAGGCTCGGAGGCTTAAGTCTGGAAATAGCTTTATTGCAAGAACCAAGGTCCTTGACGTTTCACAGGAAGATAATAGAGTCCGTAAATGGGAGAATGAACAAACCGCACTGCAGATAATACCAAAAGAGCAAATGGCACCAGGAAACAAAGTTCCTTATACAGTGTGGAGAACACTAAATAGGCTGAGGGCTGGTGTACCCAGATGCAAAACTAATCTGTGCAAGTGGGGACTGCTGACTAACGATGACGACGTCCTTTGCGGATGCGGAGAGGTACAAGACGAGGCACATCTGCTCTTGTGCCGACTACTGCCCGAGCCCTGCAGTTTTAGTGACCTGCTACAAGCCAACGACAAAACCGTAGCGGTGGCTAACTACCGGAAAAATAAAATTTGATCTGGACACGGAAAAGTAAAGTAAAATAAAGTAAAGTATCACACACATCCTCGCCCGAGGCAGGATTGGAACGTGTGACTGTAGCACCCGCTTGGTTCCGGACTGAAGAGCCTAGAACTGCTCGACCACAACGGCCGGTCCATTCTTTGATTCTTCAGTATATATTTCGTTACATTGTATTATTGTTGGCTTCCGATGTAATACGTTTCGTTTACTTCTTCATATACTGCGTACACGATCTGGTAAAGAAAATGAAGTACCCAGAAGACATGGTCAGATGTCAGTGTAACTTCGTTCACGTAATCATAATTAACGGGTATGTAAATGATTAGAGTTTCAATCCTCTGCTAGAAAGGCCATCAGAGCACGTTTGCGTTGTTTGTATTTAGTGTTGTTACCAGTCCTGCTATGGTAAACAAGAGCTGTGAACAGCATCAAGTGTTGCGTAATCATTGCAATGTACATGGAGATGCCGCACAGTCGTCTGAGACAGCACGATCATCACCAAACAAGGTTTGACACCGGCCTCATTGTCAGTTTCCTTTTGGCCAGCTGTAAAATCGAGATTTGTGAGGTTTCCAGATGTGCCAGTGGTCCAATGTAGAACTGCATGGGAATGTGAGGGCAGCCATACTAGTCTTCCAAGTTCGAACCGACCACGTCCGACCACTGGAAGGGAGGATCTCCGTAATGTGCACCAAATACATCACAAGCTTGTCACATATGCGACCAAGTATTGGATTTTCTGCAACATCCTGTACCATCCCATGCCCTTTGTCAAAGGCTAATAGCAGCCGAGCTAGGGAATTAATAGCCCATAAGTAGGCTTTTGTTAACACCACAACACAGACGGCTGCGCTTGGAGTGGCGTTGAGATGGTGAAGTATTGACTGTGTTCACCGATGAAACACTGTTCTTTCTTATCCCAGATATCCACTACCAGTGAATATAATTGTGACTTGAGGAGACGCCATATCCTTCAATTATATTGGAGAGGCACAGTGGTATACCTCCTGACGTCAGGGTGAGAGTGGAGGCCATCCTGTATGACTTCAGGTAGTGATAAAGGTAAATCTGACGGCACTTCAGTATGTCACAGTCTTGCTGTGCCCTTATGTAACTCCTCTCATGTGACAATATGATGGTGCCAACAGGACCATTCTTGTTCTCACGTGACACATGTCTCTGTGAACTGTCTGTATAATACTGAGGTATTCCCGTACCTATCAAGATGCCCAAATCTGTCCCTGAGAGAATGTGTTTGTTCGTATGTCAGATCCATCCCAATACCCGTACCGAGGATATTGAAATACGGCAGGAAAGTTTGCGCGCTGGTTTCATTGAAAATAAGATCATGTCTGCAATTAGAGGATGATACTGAACCGATTCCATAGGGAATGTCTTCATTTACATTTACAGAATCGACTGCAAATTCTGAGTTCCAAGTAGCCACGCATTTCCCTTCATTTAACCTTGTGCTAGATTCACTTGCTACCGGATGATTTTGCGTGCATGGGAAGGCGCGACGAGTTGGATTTGAGAAAGGACAGACAGAAAAAGAAAGTCCTTGACCTGACAGCCCGTCGATGCCTCAGTGCTGACATCGCACAAGAGAAGGCGCCAGGGCCCAGCCAGGGGTAGCAGTTATTGTTATTTTTACTGCCTCACTTTGCCCAGCGGCCGAAATGGGGCTAGGGTGGCGACACTAGCAGCAGGAGAACACAGCTTTTTCGTGTTCTTCAGAAGGCGTCTGCAAAATCCATCTGACGCTTTTAGGAAGGAAACACAGCCTGCAGAAAATAATGGCCAAGCCTTGCGGTCTGCTCTCGAAAATTCAAGGGACCTCTGATGCAATGATAGTTGCTGATAATGAAAACATTACACTGAAATATTAATCAGTCGCAACATGGAAACACCACTAAAGTGGCTTTTTTTAGTAGTAGGATGGCCTTTTGTGGTGTGATTGGCAAGAGATCGTGACAAGTGGTTTTTGGTGGGTTTTCGTACATAGAAAGACATGTCTCCTCACAATTTCTGGCTTGGGATAACCTCTCACGAGCGGAGTTTTCGCAATATCAGGAACCCGTTGTGAGCCAGTTTAACAGGAGAGGATAGAACAGCTCTAGGACACCCTTCCCAAACGAATCAGTGCACGTATCCATGCCAGAGGGACACACTGCTATACTGGTAAGTAGGCCCATACTCTCACGTTCTTTGCAAATTTGGCTCTGTTTTGTAATCGCCGAAATAACATAACATACCACCTCAACCCGTGACGTTTCATACCAGTTCTTCATCCCCAGTTTGGGGCTCCACTTTTATTATCAGCCATTGTACTCACAGTTTTGTTGTTGTTACGTTGATGTTTGTCTAAACCGTTTTAAATGCTAATGAAACAAATAGAGAAATAACTTAGACAAATAGTCATACGTCACTAATACCATAGCGATTATATCTTGAATTAAAATTCTTGTAGATTTTGCATCATACTAGCAGCTCTTGGTGAGACAAATTGAGTGTTGTAATTAGTCCTCACGTCTGGAAACAAATTATTAAGGGTAATACAATGATCTTTTTCAATGGCTTTGCGTCGGTTTCAGTAATCAATCGCACTGAAATTTATATCATCCATAAAGTTACAATGCTTTGCCGAATTAGAAAGAACTTCATTCCTTGTATACTGTCATGCAACATATTTGAAAAAATTGCGAGGTAATGTGTTTATTCCAGTACCTTCAAGAAATACGCCGGCAGGGGTGGTCGAGCGGTTCTAGGCGCTACAGCCTGGAACCATGCGACCGCTACGGTCTCAGGTTCGAATCCTGCCTGGGCCATGGATGTGTGTGATGTCCTCAGGATAGTTAGGTTTAAGTAGTTCTAAGTTCTATGGGGACTGATGACCTCAGAAGTTAAGTCCCATAGTGCTCAGAGCCATTTTGCAAGAAATACAGATTCTGCTATGCTGGGCAGTTCCTGGACAGTTCTTCAAGTGTCACGAATTATGTCTTCAACATTGATCAAGACAGAGGCAATAGAACAGTGTGTACTTGGAATCGTTCTAATGGTTCATGATGTATTTGGCGACATTATCTGTATGGTAATACCAGTGCTTCACTAAAATGTGTAGTTATAGATTTAGAGATGATTTGAGAATCAATAATATAAATTTATATGAAGAAATTACTCGATTTCGTTTGCACTTCATTCATGTACTCCGGTAGATCTTTAACACCACAGAAGGATTTTACCACAGAGAATGGTGTAAATTTCCCCGTGATGCGTCATTCAGTCCATTAAAAATAATAGAATATTCCTAATTTTTAAATATGTTTACTCAGTATTTTCTTATCGCACTTACGATATTTTTATATCACAGAAATTTTGTCGTAGAAAACTGCTAAGTGAAAGTCATGAAACAAATAATTCCATTGGACACGAACGTATTTCATGTCTTTAGCTCATTTTTAATCCGATAGTGTATATTTTAAGTATATTTACTTAGTAATTTTTTACGACATACACAATATTTTTATATCTTTAAATTTCTGTCGTAGACAACTAGTATGCGAAAGCCTAAACAGAAATAGCTTCATCGAATAAGACCCAGGTAAATGCCTTTATCTCATTTTTAATGCGATAGTGTCTGTCTTATGAAAAGCCTTACGGCTCTTGTCCAGATGAAAATAGATCGCTGGTGTCATTAACATGACACAACGTATCTGACACTACACTGCTTAAAGGGGTAACAGTGGTGGACTGATTGGGCCTCAGATTTTAATTCTTAGGCTAGTCATCCAAATATCTGCAGATCACTTCTCCTCGTGCCCCTCCTCCCTCCTCACAATTAGGTGTTGTGATCTATTTTTCTATCTTTCGTGTCCGGCTACAAAACTCGATGATGATGTCAGTGTTGCGTTTCCTGGACTTATTTACTTGCTGTTTGGAAGACATCGAAGGAAGGATGGTTAGGTTTAACTTACCATTTACGTTGAGATTAACAGAGACGGGTCATTAACTCCAAGTCGACAAGGTTGAATGAATAATTCAGCCGTGACCACGCTGAAGGATATTTGGCTACTTCAAGCAAACCGTCTCCTCTACCAAGCCATACAGTAGATTTCTCTCAAAAGTATGTCTGGAGGTAGCACTAAGTAGAAAGGAGTAAGTTTTTGGAAAATGGTGATAAGACAATCAATCCATAAAAGCAGTGCTGAAGGCCCCCAAGTTCAAACGTTGAACAGTTTTGAAAAATGCCTTGGGACTTCAGGGATTATGGTGTTGTTCTTAGAGCTTTGCTGAGTGAAGGTGAATATATGTTGTCTTGTGGTGTAAGGTGGAATGATGATAGGTTTTTGTAAGTTCTAATTTTGAAGACGCAACTTTCAACTAGAGGAGTCGGTGTAGCCACAGTTTTAGTCTCATGAAAATAAAGCCGACTGAAAGTTGACATCAGCTACGTAGAACTTGTTATTAAAACTGTATCTTCCCAGACCTGCATCAAACCACATGCCGATCTCCAGTGTCACGCTGCGGAAGACAAGTGAAAATATTAAACACACGTACCTAAGGAACATACTCAACAGTTTTGTGCAGTATCAAGAAAGGAAATATTTATACATTTCAAAGTTTTGCATTTGTATATACATTACATACTGAAATATTTTTGGCACCATAGTCAAATCTAAGCAACTGTACAGCATCTCGTTTTCGCGATTCTTCGTGTACTAGCATACCGCCACAAAATTTTCGCATCAATATGAGCATAACGACATGATCAGAGTTTTCCCATAAGGATGAAGTTGAGTCATATCCACATGAAACTCAGCGCTAAGGACAAAGAGAAAAATTCATAACACACTGTTTGTTATTACAACACCAGACGAAAATAGATCCCTGGTGTCATATAATGATAGAATATAATAGATATAATATGACAGCATTGTACTTCTTGTATATACACAGGGTAATAGGGAGAATATGTGAGTACATTTTTGTGGGTATGCAGAGTGATAAATTTAGTACAGAGAGATGCCACCTCTGGCAGCAACAGGGCTTTGACAAGGCTGAGCGTCGAACTGAGGTTGGACGAGAGACACGGATGCGTCGTTCCATGTTGCTTCACACTACAGTAGAGTCCATCAGTTGTAATAGCTGGTGAATGTGGACGTGTTAGTCTCTCAACAAGCCAGGATGACATGTTTTCAGTGAGTGAGTGCTGTGGACAGAGTGGTGGCCAGGGCGACAGTTGACAGTCATTATCTTGCTGAAAGGTAACGGGAAAGAGTCCTGGCATTAACACGTCAAAAATTTAACTACCTCTATCTAAACTACTGCATATTCAAACCAGTAATGATCGTGTTGTGTGTCCAGTAGCATTCCATTCCACCAGCCAAGTGCTGGGCCTGTGTGACGACGAAAATGCCATTTTTCAATTTTCTGTTTGCTCAGAAACTTAAACACCTACGTACAGCCATCGTGAGGTAGAACGTGGAATCTGGATTCTTTTGAGAAAAAAAGACGTGGTGCCACTCCTATGTTCAATGCTGTCGTTGGACCCACCACTGATGACGCACCTCCCTCTCCCGCCTAGCCAAGGGACGTTGCAACAATGATCGCAAGGCTGACAGTCTGTGGTGCTCTAGACATCGTTGTCCTGTCTATATGGATACTTGTCTTGCAACAAACAAGCTGATTTCCTGACTCGAGGTATGTGAAGTGCCTACATGATCGAGCACGGCCGAGCGGACAATACGTCTAGCTCCTTTGGCTGTTGAGATCCTGCATGAGTTGATTTGTGGCTGTTCTGGACCCATCAGTTCCATAATCGCATGCCAGTTGTGGTATCCCAGAAAACTCGAGTCGCAGTTGTTGTGTACTACTTTGTACACAATGGTAAGGAGAGATGGGCTACAGAGTAGTGCAGCAGCTATCGTTGTAGGAAGCTGGGCGGGAGCAGAAATGATTGGCAAACACATATATACAGTAAAGAGAAGTGTTACTTAACATACAACTTTCACCAAACGGTGCGAAGAAACATTACAAAAGAACAGACAGCAATAAAGACCAGCTATTACTAGAAAAGAGCAATATGCCCTATGAGGCTCCCACTACTAATGCACGAGCTAACTATCGAAGGCTGACTAAGACTGAAGACTGAGGCTGAGGCGGGATGTGCAGCTGCGCTGGCCATCGTTTAACGTGGTGAGAGAAGGTGGTCGTAGTCGGAGCTGCTGAAGTCGCGGCTCAGCAGGCACGCATCATTGCATCCACCGGGCCACTACGCGACTGCCATCAGCGTCTGTCGGAAACGTGCATCTCTTTTGCCAACTGTGACGCGCCAGTCGCGATGGTATCGATCTATGATACCACTTTAGTGGCGTGGAACAATAAATCTGTCTCGATTGGCCACGATTTAGCCGTTGGCAAACTATAACAAGTGCTCATTGACGTTTCTCCTTCTTACAATAGCCATAATACCATCTTATTACAAAAAAACATTAATATACGATTTTTGAAAGACAAACTCAATGTTTCAATAACCACATACTTCCCCCCCATGAACCATGGACCTTGCCGTTGGTGGGGAGGCTTGCGTGCCTCAGCGATACAGATAGCCGTACCGTAGGTACAACCACAACGGAGGGGTATCTGCTGAGAGGCCAGACAAACGTGTGGTTCCTGAAGAGGGGCAGCAGCCTTTTCAGTAGTTGCCAGGGCAACAGTCTGGTTGATTGACTGATCTGGCCTTGTAACAATAACCAAAACGGCCTTGCTGTGCTGGTACTGCGAACGGCTGAAAGCAAGGGGAAACTACGGCCGTAATTTTTCCCGAGGGCATGCAGCTTTACTGTATGATTAAATGATGATGGCGTCCTCTTGGGTAAAATATTCCGGAGGTAAAATAGTCCCCCATTCGGATCTCCGGGCGGGGACTACTCAAGAGAACGTCGTTATCAGGAGAAAGAAAACTGGCATTCTACGGATCGGAGCGTGGAATGTCAGATCCCTTAATCGGGCAGGTAGGTTAGAAAATTTGAAAAGGGAAATGGATAGGTTACAGTTAGATATAGTGGGAATTAGTGAAGTTCGGTGGCAGGAGGAACAAGACTTCTGGTCAGGTGACTACAGGGTTATAAACACAAAGTCAAATAGGGGTAATGCAGGAGTAGGTTTAATAATGAATAGGAAAATAGGAATGCGGGTAAGCTACTACAAACAGCATAGTGAACGCATTATTGTGGCCAAGATAGATACGAAGCCCACACCTACTACAGTAGTACAAGTTTATATGCCAACTAGCTCTGCAGATGACGAAGAAATTGAAGAAATGTATGATGAAATAAAAGAAATTACTCAGGTAGTGAAGGGAGATGAAAATTTAATAGTCATGGGTGACTGGAATTCGAGTGTAGGAAAAGGGAGAGAAGGAAACATAGTAGGTGAATATGGATTGGGGCTAAGAAATGAAAGAGGAAGCCGCCTGGTAGAATTTTGTACAGAGCACAACTTAATCTTAGCTAACACTTGGTTTAAGAATCATGATAAAAGGTTGTATACATGGAAGAACCCTGGAGATACTAAAAGGTATCAGATAGATTATATAATGGTAAGTCAGAGACTTAGGAACCAGGTTCTAAATTGTAAGACATTTCCAGGGGCAGATGTGGACTCTGACCACAATCTATTGGTTATGTCCTGTAGATTAAAACTGAAGAAACTGCAAAATGGTGGGAATTTAAGGAGATGGGACCTGGATAAACTGAAAGAACCAGAGGTTGTACAGAGTTTCAGGGAGAGCATAAGGGAACAATTGACATGAATGGGGGAAAGAAATACAGTAGAAGAAGAATGGGTACCTTTGAGGGATGAAGTAGTGAAGGCAGCAGAAGACCAAGTAGGTAAAAAGACAAGGGCTAGTAGAAATTCTTGGGTAACACAAGAAATATTGAATTTAATTGATGAAAGGAGAAAATATAAAAATGCAGTAAATGAAGCAGGCAAAAAGGAATACAAACGTCTCAAAAATGAGATCGACAGGAAGTGCAAAATGGCTAAGCAGGGATGGCTAGAGGACAAATGTAAGGGTGTAGAGGCTTATCTCACTAGGGGTAAGATAGATACTGCCTACAGGAAAATTAAAGAGACTTTTGGAGATAAGAGAACCACTTGTATGAACATCAAGAGCTCAGATGGAAACCCAGTTCTAAGCAAAGAAGGGAAAGCAGAAAGGTGAAAGGAGTATATAGAGGGTCTATACAACGGCGATGTACTTGAGGACAATATTATGGAAATGGAAGAGGATGTAGATGAAGATGAAATGGGAGGTACGATACTGCGTGAAGAGTTTGACAGAGCACTGAAAGACCTAAGTCGAAACAAGGCCCCCGGAGTTGACAACATTCCATTGGAACTACTGACGGCCTTGGGAGAGCCAGTCCTGACAAAACTCTACCATCTGGTGAGCAAGATGTCTCAGAATTCAAGAAGAATATAATAATTCCAATCCCAAAGAAAGCAGGTGTTGACAGATGTGAAAATTACCGAACAATCAGTTTAATAAGCCACAGTTGCAAAATACTAACACGAATTCTTTACAGACGAACGGAAAAACTAGTAGAAGTCGACCTCGGGGAAGATCAGTTTGGATTCCGTAGAAATACTGGAACACGTGAGGCAATACTGACCTTACGACTTATCTTAGAAGAAAGATTAAGGAAAGACAAACCTACGTTTCTAGCATTTGTAGACTTAGAGAAAGCTTTTGACAATGTTGACTGGAATACTCTCTTTCAAATTCTAAAGGTGGCAGGGGTAAAATACAGGGGGCGAAAGGCTATTTACAATTTGTACAGAAACCAGATGGCAGTTATAAGAGTCGAGGGACATGAAAGGGAAGCAGTGGTTGGGAAGGGAGTAAGACAGGGTTGTAGCCTCTCCCCGATGTTATTCAATCTGTATATTGAGCAAGCAGTAAAGGAAACAAAAGAAAAATTCGGAGTAGGTATTAAAATCCATGGAGAAGAAATAAAAACTTTGAGGTTCGCCGATGACACTGTAATTCTGTCAGAGACAGCAAAGGACTTGGAAGAACAGTTGAATGGAATGGACAGTGTCTTGAAAGGAGGATATAAGATGAACATCAACAAAAGCAAAACAAGGATAATGCAATGTAGCCGAATTAAGTCAGGAAGTCATTTCTGAAAGTATTTTGTATGGAGTGTAGCCATGTATGGAAGTGAAACATGGACGGTAAATACACTCCTGGAAATTGAAATAAGAACACCGTGAATTCATTGTTCCATGAAGGGGAAACTTTATTGACACATTCCTGGGGTCAGATACATCACATGATCACACTGACAGAACCACAGGCACATAGACACAGGCAACAGAGCATGCACAATGTCGGCACTAGTACAGTGCATATCCACCTTTCGCAGCAATGCAGGCTGCTATTCTCCCATGGAGACGATCGTAGAGATGCTGGATGTAGTCCTGTGGAACGGCTTGCCATGCCATTTCCACCTGGCGCCTCAGTTGGACCAGCGTTCGTGCTGGACGTGCAGACCGCGTGAGACAACGCTTCATCCGGTCCCAAACATGCTCAATGGGGGACAGATCCGGAGATCTTGCTGGCCAGGGTAGTTGACTTACACCTTCTAGAGCACGTTGGGTGGCACGGGATACATGCGGACGTGCATTGTCCTGTTGGAACAGCAAGTTCCCTTGCCGGTCTAGGAATGGTAGAACGATGGGTTCGATGACGGTTTGGATGTACCGTGCACTATTCAGTGTCCCCTCGACGATCACCAGTGGTGTACGGCCAGTGTAGGAGATCGCTCCCCACACCATGATGCCGGGTGTTGGCCCTGTGTGCCTCGGTCGTATGCAGTCCTGATTGTGGCGCTCACCTGCACGGCGCCAAACACGCATACGACCATCATTGGCACCAAGGCAGAAGCGACTCTCATCGCTGAAGACGACACGTCTCCATTCGTCCCTCCATTCACGCCTGTCGCGACACCACTGGAGGCGGGCTGCACGATGTTGGGGCGTGAGCGGAAGACGGCCTAACGGTGTGCGGGACCGTAGCCCAGCTTCATGGAGACGGTTGCGAATGGTCCTCGCCGATACCCCAGGAGCAACAGTGTCCCTAATTTGCTGGGAAGTGGCGGTGCGGTCCCCTACGGCACTGCGTAGGATCCTACGGTCTTGGCGTGCATCCGTGCGTCGCTGCGGTCCGGTCCCAGGTCGACGGGCACGTGCACCTTCCGCCGACCACTGGCGACAACATCGATGTACTGTGGAGAAATCACGCCCCACGTGTTGAGCAATTCGGCGGTACGTCCACCCGGCCTCCCGCATGCCCACTATACGCCCTCGCTCAAAGTCCATCAACTGCACATACGGTTCACGTCCACGCTGTCGCGGCATGCTACCAGTGTTAAAGACTGCGATGGAGCTCCGTATGCCACGGCAAACTGGCTGACACTGACGGCGGCGGTGCACAAATGCTGCGCAGCTAGCGCCATTCGACGGCCAACACCGCGGTTCCTGGTGTGTCCGCTGTGCCGTGCGTGTGATCATTGCTTGTACAGCCCTCTCGCAGTGTCCGGAGCAATATGGTGGGTCTGACACACCGGTGTCAATGTGTTCTTTTTTCCATTTCCAGGAGTGTAGTTTGGACAAGAAGAGAATAGAAGCTTTCGAAATGTGGTGCTACAGAAGAATGCTGAAGATTAGATGGGTAGATCACGTAACTAATGACGAAGTATTGAATAGGATTGGGGAGAAGAGAAGTTTGTGGCACAACTTGACCAGAACAAGGGATCGGTTGGTAGGACATGTTCTGAGGCATCAAGGGATCACCAATTTAGTATTGGAGGGCAGCGTGGAGGGTAAAAATCGTAGGGGGAGACCAAGAGATGAATACACTAAGCAGATTCAGAAGGATGTAGGTTGCAGTAGGTACTGGGAGATGAAGAAGCTTGCACAGGATAGAGTAGCATGGAGAGCTGCATCAAACCAGTCTCAGGACTGAAGACCACAACAACAACAAGACTTTATTAATGGTGATTTAGTGGACAAGTCGATACAGTACCAGAGTGTCAAATCCAGAACATCTGCATGCAGCCCCTTAAGCTTGACTGTTGTCTTCTTGGAAGACTAGAGAGGAAAACACTTCGCTACGGAGAATGTTGGAACAAAACAACGATCAATGTCCAGTGTAACCAGAATGACTGAGCTCAAGTAATGGTACATAAAAGATCTCTGAAACATCGCAGAACCACATCTGGCCTGAACTATACCTTTCAGACATGGCGAGTAAACATCTCATTGGGCCACCAGTGTACTCAACCCCTTCCATTATTTGAAAAGAGGCGAAATCACAGCTCGTGGAACATTGCTACAAGCCTCCACTCAGCAACACACCAGTTATGCTGTTGTTTGCCTCACATGCTGCTTTATGTACCGTTGTGAACAATGTCATTTTGTGTGATACTCGACTCCAAATTGTCCTCTGTGTGATGGCACGCCCCTTTGGGCTCCAAGCTACACTGATGTTCCAAAGAAACTGGATTATGCATACTCATTCAAATACGGAGATATGTAAGTAGGCAGAATACGGCGCTGCAGTGGGTAAACGCCAATGTAAGGGAAAAAGTGTCTGGCGTAGCTGTGCGGCTATAGTACCTGATTATCAAGATTTAAGTGAGTTTCAACGTAGTGTCATAGTCGGTGCTCGAGTGACAGGACACAGACTCTCCAAGTCAGCGCCACGTGGAGTAGCCGAGCGGTCTCACGCGCCTTGTCACGGTTCGCGCAGCACCCTCCGTCGGAGGTTCGAATCCTCCCTCTGGCGTGTGTGTGTGTTGTCCTTAGTATAAGTTAGTTTAAGTTGGATTAAGTTGTGTGTAAGCATAGGGACCGATGACCACAGTAGTTTGCTCCCATAAGACCTTACCACAAATTTCCAATTGTTCCAAGGTAGCGATGAAGTGGGAATTTTCCCGTACGACCATTTCACGTGTCTACCGTGAATATCAGTAATCTCGTAAAACATCAAATCTCCGACATCGCTGAGGCCGGAAAAACATCCGGCAAGAACATGACCAACAACGACTGAAGAGAATCGTTCAATGTGACAGAAGTGTAACCCTCCCGCAAATTGCTGCAGATTTCAATGCTGGACTATCATCAACAAGTGTTACAGTGCGAACAGTTCAACTAAACATCATCGATGTGGGCTTTCGGAGGCGAAGGCCCACTCATGTACCTTTGATGACTGCACGACACAAAGCTTTACAACTGGCCTGAGCCCGTCAACAACGATATTGGACTGTTGATGACTGGAAACATGCTGCCTGGTCGGACGAGTCTCGTTCCAAATTGTATCCAGCGGATGGACGTAAACGGGTATGGAGACAACCTCATGAATCCATGGACCCTACATGTCATCAGGAAACTGTTCAAACTTGTGGAGGCTCTGTAATGGTGTGGGATATGTGCAGTTGGAGTGACCTGCAACCCCTGATACGTCTAGATACGACTCTGACAAATGACATGTAAGTAAGAATCTTGTCCGATCACCTGCATCCATTCATGCCCATTGTGCATTCCGATAGACTTGGGCAATTCCACCAGGACAATGTGACATCCCACACGTTCAGAATTGCTACAGAATGGCTCGAGGAACACTCTTCTGAGTTTAAACACTTGAGCATATGTGGATTGTCTATGTGGAATGCATACGTGGAAAGCCTAGCAACGTGCTGTTCCCTTGCACTCTTACGTATTTATGGACAGTTCTCCAGGATTCATGGTATCGATTCCTTCCAGCACTACTTCAAACATTAGTCGAGTCCATGCCATGTCGTACTGCGACACTTCTGCGTGCTTGCGGGAGCCGTACACGATATTAGGCAGGTGTACCAGTTTCATTGGCTCTTTAGCGTATATCACGCACGTAAAAGCAATCGTGAGTTCTGACGACTGAGAGGTGTGGTCTCTGAGAAGAGCGAGACTGTCGGCCGTTAGAAGGGAGCAATTACTCACTGCTCGGCTTCCAGACGATTATATTGCTCACATGCTAGTCTCAAGAGGTTCACTTATGGGGGTGGTCAACTTTTGCCAGAAACACATGGTTTGGTGCACAGTCCCCGTGTCCGCTGCAAAAGCACACGGTTGCACACACAGTTCAGAATTATACAAAGTTCAAAATTAGAATCACAGTGGAAAGTGTATGAAGTAGAATGACTATTAAAAAGCTAAACTTACTGAATTAAAAGTCTCTATGAGACAAAACAGATAAACTGAAGCTGAAACTTACAGCACAATTAGTTTAAGTGTTACTGACCCTTGAAACGTACACACTTTCGTAATTTAAGAAAATTAATAGCTTCTGATGTCTTTAATGTGCAGAGCTGAGTGATGGCTCAAAAGCAGCGTAACGTAACACAGAAAGCTGGCGTGACACCATAACTTGGGAATTTATACTTCGTGATTCGATTTCCCCTCCGATCAGTTTTATGCAACCTGCAATGTTGTATCTTGTGTTCAAAAGCCATGTGCGAAATGTTCATATTCTCTCGCTCACTCTCCTCAGAATATTAACAGGACCTTTGTGTAGGAATTTTAATGTAGTTAAATTTTGTATTGCGATACGTTTGCACTACAGGTCGTAGTTTTCGAAGTACTTAGGAGAAGCGTAAGACACTGACTTTCAAATGTCACACTCAGGCCCCACTGATCAGAATTTCTAGTACGCTGTTCATTTTGTTCCCTCCTACCACTGTACAAAAATTTATGACTACAAAAGCTATTCCCGATATCCGAACATTTTTGTCCCCATTTTTTCCTATTTCGCCTATCATTTTAGTACAAATATTGTATCATTTTAGTACAAATATTGTTACTGTTAATTAGAAATAATAAACCCTATGCGGCACGGTAAAGTAGAGATAAAGATGAGGCGAATGATACGCTGCCACCTATACTGCACTCCACCTCATTCGAGTAAACTGCCAATAAGCCGCATCATAAAACACAGTCACAATTATAGTCACCCAAAGTAATACCTAACAATAGATCCCACTCCTAGTAACACGCACCACATAAAAGCTGTTATTTTTTCCTTGGAAGAAACGGTAAAATTATAGCCTTATAGCAATATTAATGGACCTGCCTTTATGTCAACTTCTGAATTTGCAGAACAAGAATTCATTACTTACAGATTGCTCGAAAATTGTTAACCAACCGAAATTTATAACCACACCACGAGAAGAGTGATGGAAAGATATTTAAATTGACTTATATAGGACAAATGTAACTTGAAGAAATTTTAAATGGCGAAGCATCATGTAAACTTAATGGCAGCGAGAAACAACCATTTGGGCTACACACACACAGAGATAAGTGTGCGTTCTGGCAGTCTTTTTCAGGGAACAAAACATAGCTACAGTTACGTGAACGAACGCCGACAAATTCTCTTTTTCTGAATGACACTATTCGAATATGTACAACGTGTGAAAGGACGAGTTTTGCTACACAGTAGAATCGCAGAGGAGCACAGGACGAAAACAGGAGAGAGAAATACGGGCACATTAAATGAAGAAGGGGAAAAAAACGAGTGGAGGAAGCCACACAGAGACAAATCCGTCCGCCAGAATTCTGAGAATGCTCCCCTAATACTTAAAACCCGTTAGGCCAAACAAGGCGATCCGATGAAACCATTTTAACGAACTTGCAAAGCAGATGGGAAGGGGACCCGTGCTCAGCTAGAGAGAAGGGGAGAAAGTGGGGGAGAGGGGGACGAGGGTATTAGAGGAAAGCGGGCGAAGGGCGGAAAAATGGAAAAGGAAACAGACCAGGTAAAGATGAGCGGCGTAGCGAACCGGCGAGCAGAGTACAAAAGACGGAGAGGAGCGCACACTGGTAACAAGCGCTTGTTATGCGGCCTGCGACATCTTGTTATTGGTGACCCGACCTGGACCAAGCAGCGAGGGAGGGGCTTGTTAAATTATTCCGCGCGTCGCTAGACGGCGCTATGAAATACGTGGTGGTTGCCAAACCCCGGTAATGTGTGGGACGGGGAGAAGTAGCCAGATGCTATATCCCTCCACGAGAGGCGCTGCTGACAGCATGATAGGGTAGATCGAGCGTGATAAATGTTTTCGTAATATTTGTGTTTTCTAAGCTTGTGACGTGCTGCCATACTAATCCCATACTGATTTTATTATACATGCGTTTGACATCTCCTCTCAGAAATACAAGGATATAGCACTCCGTCTTCAGGCCACGAGTGGCCTACCGGGATCATCCGACCGCCGTGTCATCCTCACTGGAGGACGCGGATAGGAAGGGCGTGGGTTCAGCACACAGCTCTCCCGGTCGTCATGGTGGTATTCTTGACCGAAGCCGCTACTAATCGGTCGCGTTGCTCCTCAATTCGCATCACAAGGCTGAGTGCAGCCCGAAAAATGGCAACAGCGCATGGCAGCCTGGATTGTCACCCATCCAAGCGCCGACCACGTCCGACAGCGCTTAACTTCGGTGATCTCACGGGAACCGGCGTAGCCACTGCGGCAAGTCCGTTGCCGTACAATGATATAGGCATGAATGATTTACAACGGCGCAAGAGACCAGCATTCGAACATCAGGAACAGCCACAGCCCAACTTTTACCAGGCAACCGAAGACGCGCCTCAAGGATCCGTCCTATCACCGCACCTACACTCCTGGAAATGGAAAAAAGAACACATTGACACCGGTGTGTCAGACCCACCATACTTGCTCCGGACACTGCGAGAGGGCTGTACAAGCAATGATCACACGCACGGCACAGCGGACACACCAGGAACCGCGGTGTTGGCCGTCGAATGGCGCTAGCTGCGCAGCATTTGTGCATCGCCGCCGTCAGTGTCAGCCAGTTTGCCGTGGCATACGGAGCTCCATCGCAGTCTTTAGCATGCCGCGACAGCGTGGACGTGAACCGTATGTGCAGTTGATGGACTTTGAGCGAGGGCGTATAGTGGGCATGCGGGAGGCCGGGTGGACGTACCGCCGAATTGCTCAACACGTGGGGCGTGATTTCTCCACAGTACATCGATGTTGTCGCCAGTGGTCGGCGGAAGGTGCACGTGCCCGTCGACCTGGGACCGGACCGCAGCGACGCACGGATGCACGCCAAGACCGTAGGATCCTACGCAGTGCCGTAGGGGACCGCACCGCCACTTCCCAGCAAATTAGGGACACTGTTGCTCCTGGGGTATCGGCGAGGACCATTCGCAGCCGTCTGCATGAAGCTGGGCTACGGTCCCGCACACCGTTAGGCCGTCTTCCTCTCATGCCCCAACATCGTGCAGCCCACCTCCAGTGGTGTCGCGACAGGCGTGAATGGAGGGACGAATGGAGACGTGTCGTCTTCAGCGATGAGAGTCGCTTCTGCCTTGGTGCCAATGATGGTCGTATGCGTGTTTGGCGCCGTGCAGGTGAGCGCCACAATCAGGACTGCATACGACCGAGGCACACAGGGCCAACACCCGGCATCATGGTGTGGGGAGCGATTTCCTACACTGGCCGTACACCACTGGTGATCGTCGAGGGGACACTGAATAGTGCACGGTACATCCAAACCGTCATCGAACCCATCGTTCTACCATTCCTAGACCGGCAAGGGAACGTGCTGTTCCAACAGGACAATGCACGTCCGCATGTATCCCGTGCCACCCAACGTGCTCTAGAAGGTGTAAGTCAACTACCCTGGCCAGCAAGATCTCCGGATCTGTCCCCTATTGAGCATGTTTGGGACTGGATGAAGCGTCGTCTCACGCGGTCTGCACGTCCAGCACGAACGCTGGTCCAACTGAGGCGCCAGGTGGAAATGGCATGGCAAGCCGCTCCACAGGACTACATCCAGCATCTCTACGATCGTCTCCATGGGAGAATAGCAGCCTGCATTGCTGCGAAAGGTGGATATACACTGTACTAGTGCCGACATTGTGCATGCTCTGTTGCCTGTGTCTATGTGCCTGTGGTTCTGTCAGTGTGATCATGTGATGTATCTGACCCCAGGAATGTGTCAATAAAGTTTCCCCTTCCTGGGACAATGAATTCACGGTGTTCTTATTTCAATTTCCAGGAGTGTATTTCTCCTCTACACAGGCGACGTCCCAAAAGCAGCCCGTCCATTATACCTAGTACTATATGCTGACGACACCGGCTTCCTGGCAGTCCATCGTGCACCACATTCATCCCAACAGTCTCTCAACTCCATCTCGACAACATCACGTCCTGATTTACCCAGTGGTACCTTTCCATAAATCCTAGCAGTAAATATAGGAAAAACCATACGAGCATTATGTCCAAGAGGCCTTTACCTCACAACCTACACATAACGAAAGCACTAAAATACCTTCGAGAAACATTCGATCAAAAATTAACTTGGAACCTTATTCTACTAATCATCCGAACGAAAGCCACTTCTTCTTTTCCTCATTTTTCCTGGCCTTCTTCTGTGTCATCACAGGGTAGACATGGTAATCTGGATTCGATGACGTTAGTGGTGAAGGGTGCCTCGATACTGTTCCTACAGCCACACTTTCCTTTCGGAGATAGATTTTATGTCCTCCATCTGTGTGCGCCTAGTATTATCCTATGTGAATGTGTGTGGACGTTTTCGCAATGTTTCCGAATCGTGAAAAAGAGGCAGGAGTTCCAGACTCGTACTCACCTACTAGGATGTGGCAAACAGCCTAAAAAACACAAAAAGTCTGGCCAGCACACTAGTCCTTAATCCACCAGATGGACTCAGTACGGAGCCTGCGCGCCCCCTCGAATGCCGCAAGCGAAGAGCTAACGCGCTTGGGTATCCGGGCGTGTCATCCAAAGGAAAGCCTACATGGACTAAAACTAGTAGACGGCCGAACATGGAGATTAAATACCACGACCTCACACATAAAACCCATGTCTGCTCCTTACTTAGGCCAAGTCTTACGGCTCGCTCGAATTCTTGGAGGGACGTGGTTCCATCACGCTTTCCGTGTTCAGCTACCTCCTCCCTCTCGCATCCTGTACCACTTCAAAAAGTTTCCGCACTTCCTTAAACAGTTAGAACACATTCATATCTCATCTGTCGTCCACTCAATTCCCAAAATCATATCGTTTCTCCAACTTTGAGAACCCTCTACTGCTGCTGCTCCTCTATCAACACATCCGGCCTTTCTTTCCTCTCCAATCGCTCCATGTCCATTCTGAATTAAATTTCATTCACCCTTTTCTCCCAGACTACAAACTCATCCCTGAAATCTATCACTCCTTCTAACCACAACCTACCCTACCCACTCCAAATGAAAGATTCAACCCAACATTTCCTTGCATAAGTGGCATCTCACTCATCTTATGCCTCTATATCTTACCCACCAGTTCCTCTGTACGAGCATTTCTCAAAGGCTTTTCCATAAACACCGCCTGAAAAAACAAGTGAAACACACGGGAGAGGAGGAGGAAACGAAAGGAAACTTCATGACCTGAGAGGGTATGTTACGTGCTTTCAGCAAAATCGAGTCAAATTTACGAAGAAGCTGGCAGCGTAAGCCAACTTACGAGGTGCATTCAAGTTCTAAGGCCTCCGATTTCTTTTCTAATTAACTACTCACCCGAAATCGATGAAACTGGCGTTACTTCTCGATGTAATCGCCCTGCAGACGTACACATTTTTCACAACGCTGACGCCATGATTCCATGGCAGCGGCGAAGGCTTCTTTAGGAGTCTATTTTGACCACTGGAAAATCGCTGAGGCAATAGCAGCACGGCTGGTGAATGTGCAGCCACGGAGAGTGTCTTTTATTGTTGGAAAAAGCCAAAAGTCACTAGGAGCCAGGTCAGGTGAGTAGGGAGCATGAGGAATCACTTCAAAGTTGTTATCACGAAGAACCTGTTGCGTAACGTTAGCTCGATGTGCGGGTGCGTTGTCTTGGTGAAACAGCACACGCGCAGCCCTTCCCGGACGTTTTTGTTGCAGTGCAGGAAGGAATTTGTTCTTCAAAACATTTTCGGAGGATGCACCTGTTACCGTAGTGCCCTTTGGAACCCAATGGGTAAGGATTACGCCCTCGCTGTCCCAGAACATGGACACCATCATTTTTTCAGCACTGGCGGTTACCCGAAATTTTTTTGTGGCGGTGAATCTGTGTGCTTCCATTGAGCTGACTGGCGCTTTGTTTCTGGATTGAAAAATGGCATCCATGTCTCATCCATTGTCACAACCGACGAAAAGAAAGTCCCATTCATGCTGTCGTTGCGCGTCAACATTGCTTGGCAACATGCCACACGGGCAGCCATGTGCTCGTCCGTCAGCATTCGTGGCACCCACCTGGATGACACTTTTCGCACTTTCAGGTCGTCATGCAGGATTGTGTGCACAGAACCCACAGAAATGCCAACTCTGGAGGCGATCTGTTCAACAGTCATTCGGCGATCCCCCAAAACAATTCTCTCCACTTTCTCGATCATGTCTTCAGACCGGCTTGTGCGAGCCCAAGGTTGTTTCGGTTTGTTGTCACACGATGTTCTGCCTTCATTCAACTGTCGAACCCACGAACGCACTTTCGACACATCTATAACTCCATCACCACATGTCTCCTTCAACTGTCGATGAACTTCAATTGGTTTCACACAACGCAAATTCAGAAAACGAATGATTGCACGCTGTTCAAGTAAGGAAAACGTCGCCATTTTAAGTATTTAAAACAGTTCTCATTCTCGCCGCTGGCAGTAAAATTCTATCTGCCGTACGGTGCTGTCATCTCTGCGACGTATTGACAATGAACGCGGCCTCATTTTAAAACAATGCGCATGTTTCTATGTCTTTCCAGTCCGGAGAAAAAAAAACGGAGGCCTTGGAACTTGAATGCACCTCGTACCAGTACGACGTTGCATTCTCTGTGACATAGATACATGCTCTGATTTGGTTGGGAAGGAAGTTAGAAAGCCATTATATCCTCTCTGGGCAAGGGAGGAGAGAGAAATGACGTCCAGGATGGTCTCACAGGTGTTCTATGGGGAACAGATGTGGGGATATTGCTGGCCAAGGGAGTACCTCATAATCAAGGAACCAGTTCGTAGAGACATGTTCCTGTTGAAAAACTGCATCGCCTACTGTCGCATGAGAGGTAACACATGATGACGCAGGACGCCCGTAACACATAGTTGTACCCTCATTCACTACCATCTGTCACCTGAAGTCACACCCGATGACCAGCCACACCATCTGGTGTGTCTTTCTCCAAAAAACTGGAAGATTAGGACCTCCCCACATCGCCGACATACACGTAGACGATGGCAATGCGAAGGGACGGTAAATACCTACTCCAGGTGCAGTAGGTCTCTGACCAATGGTGATCTAGAATGTTGTACGTAGCCCACTGCTTGTTTTCGGATGGTATGCGCGGATATCAAGGGATTACGCTGTGCTTGCCCCCCAAATCTGGGTATTCAGTTGCACGATTCGACCAGCCGGTCAAAAGGAGACGCTAAATCAGATCCCTTTCAATGTGTGTCAGGTGCTAACAACGTTGTCTCACGCAATTTGTGGTATCTCTGTGTCCTGCCCAGTGATCTCTCAACGTATAAGGCTGTTCACACCCGTTATATAGCCTACCAAACTTGGTAACAAAAATGAACATACACAACACTAATACACTTTTGTGACTGCTGGTGTAATGTTCTATCCGATCTTTCCACATCCCAATCTCAAACGTCAGCTACCAGGAGACCCAAATAATAGCATCCTCTACATCTGCATCTACATATACGTGATTACTCTGCTATTCACAATGAAGTGCCTGGCAGAGTGTTCAGTGAACCAACTTCAAGCTGTCTCTCTACCGTTCCACTCTCGAAGGGCGCGCCGGAAAACCGAGCACATAAATTTTCCTGTGTGAACACTGATTTCTCTTATTTTATCGTGATGATCATTTCTCCCTATTTAGGTGGGTGTCAACAGAATGTTTTCGCAACCGGAGGAGAAAACAGGTGATTGAAATTTCATGAGAAGATCGCGGCGCAAAGAAAAACGCCTTTGTTTTAATGATTGCCACTTCAATTCACGTATCATGTCTGTGGCACTGTCTACCCTATTTCGCGATAATGCAAAACGAGCCGCTCTTCTTTGAACTTTTTCAGTATCATCCATCAGTCCCACCTGATACGGATCCCACACCACACAACAATACTCCAGAATAGAGCGGACAAATGTAGTGTAATCAGACTCTTTAGTAGATCTATTGCACCTTCTAAGTGTTCTACCAATGAATCGCAGTCTTTAGTTTGCTCTACCCACAACGTTATCTATGTGATCGTTCCAATTTAGGTTATTTGTAATTGTAATCCCTAAGTATTTACTTGAACTTACAGCCTTCAGATTTGTGTGACTTACAGCTTAATCGAAATTTAGCGGATTTCTTTTAGTACTCATGTGAATAACCTCACACTTTTCTTTATTCAGGGTCAATTGCCACTTTTCGCACCGCACGGATATCTTACCTAAATCATTTTGCGATTCATTTTGGTTATCTGATGACTCTACAAGACGGTAAATGATTCAAAATCTTCAAATAATCTAAGAGGGCTACTCAGATTGTCTCCTACATCGTTCATATAGCTCAGGCACAATAGAGGGCCTATAACACTTCCTTTGGGAACGCTGGATATTACTTCTCTTTTGTTCGATGACGTTCCGTCTATTACTACGTACTGTGACCTTTCTGACAGGAAATCACGAATCCAGTTGCACAACTGAGGCGATATTCCATAGGCAACCAGTTTGGTTAGAAGACGCTTGTGTGGAACGGTGTCGAAAGGCTTCTGAAAATCTATAAATATGGAATCAATTTGACATCCCCTGTCGATAGCACTCTTCATGAGTATAAAGTGCTAGTTGCGTTCCGCAAGAACGATATTGACTGAATCCGTGCTGACTATGTGTCAGTAAATCGTTTTCTTCGAGGTACTTCATAATGTTCGAATACAGCATATGTTCCAAAACCCTACTGCAAATCGACGTTAGTGATATGGGCCTGCAATTCAGCGGATTCCTCCTATTTTCCTTTTTGGGTATTGATGTGACTTGAGCAACTTTCCAGTCTTTAGGTACGGAACTTTCTGTGAGCGAGCGCTTGTATAGAATTGCTAAATATGGAGCTATTGCATCAGCATGCTCTGAAAGAACGTGATTGGTATACCATCTGGACCGGAGGCCTTGCCTTTATTAAGTGATTTAAACTGCTTTGCTACACCGAGGACATCTACTTCTATGTTTATTATCTTCGCAGTTGTTCTTGATTGGAATTCAGGAACATTTACTTCGTCTTCTTCTGTGAAGGAGTTTCGGAAAACCGTCTTTAATAACTCTACTTTGGTGGTACTGTTATCAGGGACTTCACCGTTGTTATCGCGCAGTAAAGGTACTAATTGAGTCTTGCCACTGGTGTGCTTTATATATGACAAGAATCTCTTTGGGTTTTGTGCCAGATTCCGAGACAGAGTTTCCGAAGATCACCGAAGTGCTTCATCTGCCTTTTCGTTTATCAGTTGTTTATTATTCTGCTGGTATTAATAGTTGTGAAACAGTGAAATAATAGCACGCTATTGAGAGATACTTTAATATGAAACCCAAGTATATATGCTGTTCCGTTTGTCTAATATTAATAATATTAATTATCATTTTGGGGCGCAACTTCCGATCACAGCACCCAATCGTGGAGAAGGGCCATAATTTAGGCGGACTTTCTTACGATACCCTTACCAAACAAACCATCTGTCATCCGTGCCTCACTCCACATTATGTCATCTTATCACTGCTGCCTTCTCAACTGCTATAAAAAGAACTTCTAGTACATGAATGTGTCAGCTGTTAAGCCAGAAATAAAGTATTACGAAGGGTTCGATTTAGCGTTGCAGTGTACATGTTAAAATGTTTCCTAAGAGCTAACAGAACGCTACAAAATGAAAACCTTATTCCTGAAAGGTGGGTCATTAGAGATTACTAGAGTTGCTTTCCAAGTACGGAGAATCTGAAATCGCAGTTACCTTTCTCTGTGGCAGCAGCTGCTGTAGAAGAAGTTCATCTGAGGTAATTTGTACTGTTTCAGCTTGTCATAGTGTTATGTTACACTGTAGGAACAATTACAGATGTAGAAGGCTTTGATCGAATGTCCATACTTGGCGAAGGTTTTGCGTACGTGGAAATTAGTGTCATCTGGTAGGTAAATGTTAAAATGTTTAATATTGTGTGACAGCTCCACTCCGGCATTTTTGAACTTTTATCAGAAAACTCTCTGTTCTCTGACCTTCAGATGGCATTGCAAGGAGTCTGTGTAGCGTTTAGATAATAGCTCCTCATGGTCTTAGTTTTTGGCAAAATACTGCCAATAAAACAGTCCTTACACCATCAGCATTAGAACAGGTTAGCTTTGAGGCGACCGAGACCTCGATAACTTGACTGCTCACAGTAAAATGTCCCTACTCTCAATTTTACTGACCTTGTTGAAATGTTACTGGCCAATGTATGTGAATTACCTACACAGATAAAGCATATTTATTAATAATTTATCATTCATTTGTCGAGCACGTTGTAGAACTGAACGAAGAAAGCAACCTGTTATGAATACTCCAAGTAAATGGATATCGGTGTCACGCGTCGCCTGCAATATGCACGTAGCGCTCTAGACAGCGTTACCTTTGTCACTGGCTGCAGTTCCAGGAGTTCCAGGCTCGTTAGGTGATTTTATGTCACAGTTGTCACAGATAGAGCTGCAGATCTTTCCCTGCTAAATTCAGACGTTAAGGAGCGTTCCCAGGTTCATTCAGATATGTATACTTAACGGTACCTTTCCAACGCTGTGCTTATCATACTTTGCAATACGTAGAGTTCGTCGGTACGCTGTAAAAGTCATTGTGGAAAATCGGTCGTTTCTCATTGTCTACCTTACCGTATTGTATGAGGAGCGCAGGAGTTGCTACTTATAAACGGAAAATCTCACTGAAAAATGCTACGTGTAGCGTTAAGTCACCTTCTTTAGTACCAAACAGCTTTGTCAATGGAATGATATTTGTGTGAAGATGGGTCATGAGATGGAGTGTGGAATTCTCACGAACGCATGAAAGTGTTGAGAATGCCTCATGAACAGCATACGTCTACGTGCGTTGTGGCTGCATGTGGAAAGCAGTGAACATTTATGCACATTATCAAACTGTAGAAATAACTGAGAGTTTAAGGCTGAATGAAGCCTACGTGAAAGTGGGATAATAGAGAGACATTGTACAAAGTAGACTTACAGATTAAGTATACTGTTGTGTAGGGTCAGAGTAAGAATCAATGAAAATTTGACAAAGTGAATAAGGAAACGATCAAATGTTTTGTGAAATGATTTATCTAAAAGGTAAAAATGGAGATGCTGTAAATCATGTGCATCGCCAGAAATGTCTTAGTGATGTAGGGAAACCGCTGAGTGAAATTTAACCAGACAAATATCTTCTAGTATTCTTTAAAATTCTCATTTGCAAATTCTCATTTACTGTACATAATTTCGAGCTCATTCAAAGTCGCATAAAATGTCTCTCAGATCTGTTTCTTACTTTTGAAAGAATCATTCCACAAAGTTTTGGTCGTTCGTTTCAATTTTTTTTTTCGTTTTCAAGTTTTGTTCAGAAAGCATGAAATATATTTAAATATCGATCAATAAACTATCATTATTGAGAGAACACTGATTAAGAGAAAGCAGAGAAGTTTAATTTAGACTGTGAGTTGATATTTTTTGACACCTCATTTGTGTATCTAGCAGCAGGTGTTCGTATACATTTCTAGTCTTCCTCAAATCACTAATTAAATTTTTGTTATTACCCTGATTACTTTCAAGCAATAAAATTTTTTGGACAGAAAGCTATTGTGTAATTTCTAAGGAGTCTTGCATTCGCCCCGCTCAAATATTTGACCAAAAAGTAGAATGGAGGAGTAAGACTGTGTCGTATTAATGTTAACACGAAGGCTATTTTTTGTCAACCTCCACGCAATTAAACCCAGACTGAAAATGTGTTGAAGCTTTGCAGGGATGTGTTACGCAGTGTATCTAGTATGACGGTATATGGTTTCACGTCGTACTGTACATTTCTGAGCACGCAATGGGCACGTAAATATGCCTAGAAAATAGTGTCTTCCGCTAAGTGTGAAGTCCTGCTGATGGGTTTCGCTTGATTTTATATACCCACATGACGTACCCTTCATACATTTCCTAATGACAATCCTCGGCCGTAACTGCTGGTGCAACTAGGATGTTCTTCCAGCGTTTTCGATGAGAGGTGTTTAATCACCCCCCATACAGCGTACATTTGGCTCCCTTTGATCTTCATCCGTTCACTTACACGATCCACTGGCTATGAGGACATCATTTTGGCACGGACGGCGGCTGCATAGAGTATTAGCAGCTGGAGGATGTAGCTAGATGTTCCAAACATTTTATTTTCATTGCGGTTTCCATTTCGCGGCTGACCAGAGGCTGAAGAAAAATAGCCCTATTTCTTACTTGCAGAGTACGCTAGTCGCTGTGACCTGAAGTACGGAAGAATTAAAATAAATTTCAAATGGAACACATTACGTACAACAGAGCAGCAGTCGAACATTTTCTGTATTCAGAAAGGCCCGCACAGGACCTGCAACATGTGGTCGTGCATTATCCTGCTGAAATGTAGGGTTTCGCAGGGATCGAATGAAGGGTAGAGCCACGGGTAGTAACACATCTGAAATGTAACATCCACTGTTCAAAGTGCCGTCAATGCGAACAAAAGATGACCGAGACGTGTAACCAATAGTACCCCATACCATCACGCCGGGTAATACGCCAGTATGACGATGACGATTACATGCTTCGAATGTGCGTTCACCGCGATGTCGCCAAATACGGATGCGACCATCATGGTGCTGTAAACAGAACCTGGATTCATCCGAAAACATGACGTTTTGCCATTCGTGCACCCAGGTTCGTCGTTCAGTACACCATCGGAGGCGCTCCCGTCTGTGATGCAGCGTCAAGGGTAGTCGCAGCCATGGCCTCCGAGCTGATAGTCCATGCTGCTGCAAATGTCGTCGAACTGTTCGTGCAGATGGTTTTTGCCTTGCAAACGTCTCCATCTGTTGACTCAGGGATCGAGACGTGGCTGCACGATCCGTTACAGCCATGCGGATAAGATGCCTGTCATCTCGACTGCTAGTGATACGAGGCCGTTGGGATCCAGCACGGCGTTCCGTGTTACCCTCCTGAACCCAACGATTCCATATTCTGCTAACAGTCATTGGATCTCGACCAACGCGAGCAGCAATGTCGCGATACGATAAACCGCAATTGCGATTGGCTAAAATGCGACCTTTATCAAAGACGGAAACGTAATGGTACGCATTTCTCCTCCTTACACGAGGCATCGCAACAACGTTTCACCAGGCAACGCCGGTCATTTGCTGTTTGTGTATGAGAAATCGGTTGGAAACGTTCCTCATGTCAGCACGTTGTAGGTGTCGCCACCGGCGGCTACCTTGTGTGAATGCTCTGAAAAGCTTATCATTTGCTTATCACAGCAACTTCTTCCTGTCGGTTAAATTTCGCGTCTCTAGCACGTCATCTCCGTGGTGTAGCAATTTTAATGGCCAGTAGTGTAGAAAGGTGAGTAGCCCCTTGCTAACAGCAAAACCTGAAAAGACGCAAGGTAAGAACCGAAAGACACCGGCTTTCTACGAAGTGTGTTTCTAGAAGTGGAGAAGATAGTCGTAAGAAGGGAGACACCAGGACAAGACTGCAGTTGCCGAAGATAGGTTTCTGTGATGACTTAAAATGTTGCCACAGATCTGAGGAAGAACATTTTAAATCTGTATGTCGCGTACACAAAGAAGTGTGACAAAATCTATGGTACGAAAGAAGAAAAAGAAAAAGCTGGAAGTACTAGAAACATTGTGCTTGTAGAATGAACTTACAAATTGAATGTGCCAAAATGTAATCGGTGGAGAAGGTTCTAGAGAGACTAGACGAGTGAAGAAGTCTATAATTCATCCTTACTAGGAGACGAAAAAAATTATTGCAACATGTAGTAACGTATCTAGTAAAAGCTAACTTCAAAGTAAAAGGAACAACAAAGCCGCAAACCCTATGAAGATGGAGAGCAATTAAAAACATGCAACAAAGATGATCAGACATGTTGAATGTAGTAGGTGTGCAAGGATGAAAAGACTGATTGGCACGAGATAGGGAATCCCTGGAGGACGCCTGTCGAGTGACGGGTGACCAAAATAAAATTTACAGTGAGTTATTACTATCTATTGGGACACTGCTTCGAGTATGAGCGCTGTACGTATCAATATAGGAAAGTATTCAGATGTATTTGATGGTTTACAGATTTTATGGGATGGAGTTTATCGCAAGCTGAATCGCTTACTCAGACTTTTGATTGGAACCCGGCTTAATGGCTTCGCGTCAGACAGCTGCACCCACAGTTTCCGGTGATAGCTGCAGCAGTACATCAAAATATGGCTGCCATTATTCACAAACTCTTTGCTACTGGAACGTAAATGAACCTTCGATACTGGAGGATTTCATAAACGGAAAAGCCAATCTCGTAACAGACACCATAAAATCATACGCGTCCAAGAGATTTTTTATTTCATTTTGGTGTGGATGATCGGACGATTTTAATTGAACAATGTATTTCAGTAGCAAGTCATGAACTGAAAAGTATTAGTTAAAAGTTTGTGGCGCGATACTGAGCATTTCAGGCACCAAAATACGTCGCCTAAGAAGTAAGGGATGCTGGCAGAATATTAATAGTCATTTCTCCAGACGCTGTAATGGAACTGATCATGGCTCACTCATCTTACGCTACATTAGTACCTGGCGTTGCAGTTAAGATAGGGGCTGCCTTACATATTTTACAATTTTATTACACGACGCAAATAAATTCAAAATTATCATTATTTCAAATTTCGAAAAATTTTAGTAACACGAATTAGTTTTTTTTTCAAGTACGGTTAATTATTTTTCATATACTGAATTTATTTCGAAACTTGTTTGTTCTTATTTCCATCTGAAGCCATCCACATTAAATTTTTTTCTTTATATACTTTAAAAATAACTTCAAGAAGACATACATGAAATATATTTTATTTATTACGTAAAATACTTTCTTTGGTGTATACACAATGTCTGTTCTTCTTAGTTAGATGTTGAAAGTCGTATGATTTCGAGGGGAGTGAGATATAGTTCTTGACTCATAATGCCATGTTGTACAATTGTAATCATTATATGCTTCGAAGTTAATACAAATGACTCTGTGTGTTGAAGTTTACAAGTTTAATTACGCATCGTTGTTTTGTTTTATTTACGTAAACCTATTTTTAAAAAGGAAGTGTAATTTTTGTTTTGTGAAACTATTGCGACTAGCTGTAATGCGAAAGTTCTAAATTTGAAGACAGTGTGGAAACGCGAAAGTTCTATATGTTAAGCAAAGGCAATAAATCAAGAGACGAATGTATTTTAACCAAGAGGTGGTCTGATCTCAACCTGGCTCATAATACTTCCACGCAAATTGTCCTTTCACTGAGCCATTTTTCGTCGAGGAGCCACGAAAAACATTTAGTAATGATTTTCTTGGGCGACCTTCTTTGTCACTTATCTTGGCAGCATTAGACTGACGTTGTCTTTGTTTAAAAAAGTGTACTTGGTTTTAAGAACAATTACAGACAAAATGGTTCAAATGGCTCTGAGCACTATGGGACTTAACTTCTGAGGTCATCAGTCCCCTAGAACTTAGAACTACTTAAGCCTAACTAACGAAGGACATCACACGCATCCATGGCCGAGGCAGGATTAGAACCAGCGACCGTAGCAGCAGCGAGGTTCCAGACTGTAGCGCCTAGAGCCGCTCGGCCAATCCGGTCGGCTATTACAGACATTTCTCAGGTCCGGTCACTTAATTGTTTTATGTATTAATAGAGGAGAGGGTTGTAGCAATGGTATGTAACGTCAGAAGTGAGGAATACGACAATATAACTACGCAGGGTGTAAATTTTAAGTTGACAAACCAGAATAACTCCAAAAATAAGCTCCACACGAAAAAATTTGTAGAATCCAAAGCTCATTATTTTCGAGGGGGACATCAGCTGTGCTAAAATTAGCCCGCCACCCCAGCCCCTTGGGCTTTCAAATGGGAACCCCATTTTTTTTATTGCAGAATCAGATTCTACATAGAAAGCTACGTACATTTTGTCTTAAACATTTGTTTTGATTCTTGATAGTTGGCGCTGTAATTCTAGAAAATCCATGTTCTCATTTTTGCGTGGAAAATGGTTACGGATAAATAAAAAACACTCATTTACTTCGTAAATTTTGATTCGCTAAAACTAAAACTCTCTCTCTCCCATAGGGTGGTGTTTGAGAGAGAGGAATTAGAGTTTTACAAATGTTGACCCAAACCCTATTAATATATTTTCTTTCCGCAGATTCGAATAAGTTTTGTTAGTTTCGTGGTCATGGAGCCACACAACTTTTAATTATTAAACAAATCATTTGACTAGCTAACTAAATAACCAAACATCCTACTTAGTAACGAGTGAACTCATTACCTCACAGAGTAAACAAAATAAAAGACTAACTGAGGAAAAGACTAACCCACTCGCTAACTAAAGATGAAAGTATTCCCGTTTAAGATTTTGTGGTCCTGAAAAGCAACGATTGGTTTCGTTTTATTGTTGATTATTTGCAAATACTTGCAAGTAAGTGAATTTCGGGATGCGTGTTTCCAGTGAGTCCACTCGCCTCTCACTTTCGGCCTTTTTTGCTGCCCGTAAATCCCTTGCATCTCACCTTTTTATGAAGTCAAATGATCAAAGTGATGACCTCCAACTTCGATGCATTTATTGTCTCGTGCTGTAAAAACCTGCACACATCTTGATAACACGTGTGGTGTAACTGCAGCGCAAGCATCTCTTATTTTTTGCAGCACGTTTTCGCGAGTGGTAGGCGTTTCCTGATAAACGATATCTTTCAGATAACCCCAAAAGAAAAAAATCTGGCGAGGTAGGGTCAGGCGGTCTGACCAGCCATTTCACAGCGACCATGGTAAAGTCGATTAGTTTATCCCTCGCTACTAATAAATAATGCGCTGCACAACCATCATGTTGAAACCAAATATTTTGTCGAAGTTCGGTGCTCAGGTCTTCAAGTAAATCTGGCATTTCATTTTCAAGTAGGTTTCGATATTTGTTGCCATTTAAATTGCCGTCGATAAAATATGGATTGATCAGTTTATCGCCAATTATAGCACACCAAACATTAACTGATCAAGGTCGCTGATGGTTGACTTCTCGAATCCAGTGTGGGTTCTGTTCACTCCAGTAATGCATGTTACGGCGATTAACTTCGCCGTGGTTTGTGAATGTTGCCTCATCGGAGAAAAGTACTCTGGCAATAAAGTTTTGGTTTGTTTGCATCCGCAGAACTGCCCTGTTACAAAACATTAGACGGTTTTGGAAGTCATCGTCATGTAGTACATTATGAGCCACAGCAGCTAGGACTGCCACTTGATTGTTTTATCCACAAAAAGTAGCTGCACGGGTTCTTTTTTTCTGGTTCACACTGCCTTCAGCAGTAATTTGTTTAATAACTCGAACAAGAGAGGACCGTGATCGTACTTGGCCAGGAAAACGCTGCGCATAAAGTGCGACAGCATCGTCAAAATTTCTCCCACTTTCTCCATAAATGTAAACCATCTCAATTTTTTCTTCGACAGAAAGATAATTCATAATGACATATGCCACCTATTAATCTCAAGGGAGGAAAGATGAGTGGCGTCGAGAAAGGCACGGTTAGAATTTCTCTGAGCGATAATAGTTGTAAACGATGTATTCTTGTCTGAATGCTCAGACGGGTAAAAGATACAGTGCGTTTATTACATTAATACTTGCAATTTCTAAAGCCTAGTCTTATTACGAGAAGGGGGGAATTTCTCGTCCCTGCTGCCCAACGGCGGCACTTCGAAACATTACACCGCTTATCAGCAAGGACTGGGTAAGGGCATCGATTATCGATCAGGGCTGCGTGGGATATCGATTATCGTACATATTTCTAAAAATGTAAACGACGTATCAGCCGCGGTATTCCGAAATAAAATAAAGGTGTAAATAATGTGATTTAAATCAATAAATTTATGAAAGTCGTTTTCTACGTTTTTCCACCCGAAACTAAACGACTCAAATTAAGCAAGCACCCAGTTGTGAGACTTCTCGACAAACAAGATTGGTTACTCCGAATCTAATAAAAATTAGGTTCGTAAGTCAGTTAGTTTTTTAGTTAATGAGTTCACCCGTTAGTAAGTAAGTATGTTTGATTAGTTAGTTAGCTAGTCAGATGATTTGTTTGATAATTAAAAAAGTTGTGTGGCCTCATGACCACGAAACAAACAAAACGTACCCGAATATGTGCAATAAATTATTTGGGTCAACATTTGTAAAACTCTAATTCTTCTCTCTCAAACCCCACCCTATGGGAGGAGAGGGAGAGTTTTAAGAATGAGATTCTCACTCTGCAGCGGAGGGTGCGCTGATATGAAATATCCTGGCAGATTAAAACTGTGTGCCAGACCGAGACTCGAACTCGGGACCGAGTTCGAGTCTCGGTATGACACACAGCTTTAATCTGCGAGGAGGTTTCAGAGACAGTATTAGTTTTAGCGAATTAAAATTTACGAAGTAAATCAGTATTTTTTTATTTAGCGGTTACCATTTTCTACGCAAACAAGAGAACATGGATTTTCTTGAATTACAGCGCCAAGTACCAAGAATCAAAACAAATGTTCAAGACAAAACGTACGTAGTTTTTTTATGTAGAATCTTATTCTGCAATAAAAAATGGGGTTTCCCATTTGAAATTTTAAAGTTGCCTCCAGCCCCACCTCAGGGGGCTGGGGTGGTGGGCTAATTTTAACACAGCACATGTCGCCCTCGAAGATAGAGAACTTTGGATTCTACAAATTTTTTCGTGTGGAGCAAATTTTTCGAGTTATTCTGGTTTGACAACTTGAAATTTATAGCCTGTATAAGGTCGCTCTCATACACAAAATTTTAAGTTCATTACTGATTTTCGTACCTGGGAAAAAAGAAAAGAAAACCTACTAGCTGTTAAGGAATATGTCAGTGCCAGGGGGAGTCTTTTCCCAAGCTATGTCATAGAACTTCGTCATCACACATACAGTTCAGACAATAAGAAATAGCTGTGGCGTGTAGAGCAGCATGGCAAACTACATACGGATTACTCGTGATCGGTGTTAACGCCCATCCAAAGTATCTCTAGAAGTAGTACCATGAAAAGCGTATAGGTATTCACCAGCAGCATTATTATAAGTTCAGTACGCATCCGATCGACGTTCATGTCAGCAGTAAATGCGAACAAAGACGTAAGAGTTTAAAAATGTAGGAAGGCTGAAGAGGACCGACGCTATGCACAAACATTGATAGTTGATCCTCAACATACAGATATGTAAATTATCACGTACAAATAGGCGGGTATGTCCATAATTGTCAAGACTCCAAGACTGGTGATCAATAACTGGAAATAGTAACAAATGCAAACTATTTAGGCACTTGTGTCAATAATGACCTAGAACAGATCGACCACATGCAAACATATGTAGAGAAAGGAAACGGCCGACATACTCACTGGAAGAATGTTAAGAAAATGTAATTCACTCACAAAGCTCTCGTTTAAGAAATGTTTGTATATTGTTCCTCAGTCTGCGACGCTTACTGGACCGTATTAATAGACAGGGTAGAGGAAATCCTAAAACAAACACCGAGATATCAATCACCTTCTAGTGGCTAAAGCTAGAAGAGAATCACAATAGTTATGAGCGGAGGTTCGAGTCCTCCCTCGGGCATATGTGTGTGTGTGTGTGTGTGTGTGTGTGTGTGTGTGTGTGTGTGTGTGTTTGTCCTTAGGATAATTTAGGTTAAGTAGCGTGTAAGCTTAGGGACTGATGACCTTAGCAGTTAAGTCCCATAAGATTTCACAAACATTGGAACATTTTTAGATATGAGCGGGGTTTACTCCAGCAATTGTGACAGCACAAGAACGCAAACGATTCAAGTAAGATATTAATTTCATACACATCTCATGAAATTCATTACATGAAAATCAGAGAACTGTGGACGCAAACGGAGGTCTACCGACAGTGTTCTGACTCACCGTTCACAGTTGGAAGGGGAAAGCGAGAATGATGCTCAATGTACCCGCGGTCACTCGCAGTGGCTTCCAATATAGACGGATAAAATCACTTAAAGTTCTGTGGAATAAAGAAATGTTGTTACCGAGAGCCTGATGGAAATTGGGCTTGTCATGATAATGCAGAAAGAGATAGGAAATATTTTAACTTCCAGTAAAAAATACGATACCTTCGAACAAATTATGCAGTTTTTGTAGTATGTAAAATACTAAATTTACGTTAAGGAACACGATTTATGAGCAGCTGCGCCTTGCAATTCATGAGCTGTTCTGCAACAAGGAGGAATCTGTGTGTGCGCGTATCTGTATCTGTATGTTTGTGTGTGTGTGTGTGTGTGTGTGTGTGTGTGTGTGTGTGTGTGTGTGTGTATGCCGGCCGCGGTGGCCGAGCGGTTCTAGGCGCTTTAGTCTGGAACCGCGCGACTGCTATGGTCTCAGATTCGAATCCTGCCTCGGGCATGGATGTGTGTGATGTCCTTAGGTTTAAGTAGTTCTAAGTTCTAGGGGACTGATGACCTCAGATGTTAAGTCCCATAGTGGTCAGAGCCATTTGAACCATTTGTGTGTGTGTGTGTGGGTGGGTGGGTGGGTGGGTTGGTGGGTGAGTGAGAGTGGTTTTTTTGTAGTGGTCTCAATGCTGTTTTGCTGTTTTATTGTTGTTGTTGTTGTGTGGACGCGCACAAGTGGGCAGAAGCGGGGATTATTTTGGAATGCAGTTTATATAACATATTCTTTTTATCTCCATGCTCTACAAACTGGCTGAATAAATGATGTCCAGAGGCTTGAAAAAAAAAGTCATTTTTCTTTTTTATGGTGAAATCAATATGTGTAATTATTTTCTTGGTCAGTCAAATTCATGGTATGCAAAGATGTACCCACATAAATAAACACATATATCTGCGGAAATTCAGTAGAAACAATGCTTCCATAGAGCATAAAAAACTACAAACAAACTCCACGAAAATTGAAACACCCCATCATTCAAGAGATGCTCTTTACAAGCAGTGGATATTCAGCGGCTTACATGCCAAAGCCTCAGCGCAATGTATAAATGGCAGGAAGATATTTTAGGAGAAGATATAAAAAACTTATCAGCTATTGGAAGAATGACACCAGTCTTTTCACTAATACACAACATTTCAAACAGCTTAGCCATCGACCCACAAAGTAAGACATGCAAAGTACGAGAATAAATAACCACGAAAAATATCTGAACCCACAACAGTAGAACAATTACATCCAAAAGGCACTAGCAGAGAGCAGGCAGCTTATAAACAAGAACTCACCGTCAAACATCGACAAAAGCACGTAGTACATATAAAACACAAAACCATGACACACAATTAAAAATATTGACTACAGATATCACGTAAATACATTAGACTACATAGCTGACAGAACAGCAGAAAACAAAACATTACAATACTGCCATACGGCGGAAAGTGCGTGTACAGTTTATGTGTTGCACTGGCAGGACTCTATAATGCTGAAGGCAGAATAGCTTCATCAACAGAAAGCGAGGTCACATGTAGTACAACACCATCACGAAGTGCACCTAACAAAACGTATTATACAAGGTGGTCAGAAACAGTTGGAAAAGCTTGTAAGGGTGTACCAGAGTAAGCTGTGCTGGGAAAATAGTTTTTAAGAAAAAAATTCGATACGTGGGCCGTTTCCGAGTTAATTAGTATTGAAATTACCCAATAACGCCGCTGCCCGCTTAAATTCAAGCGACCCACAGCTAGTGTCAGTTGTTTTCATAGTATAGATGATAACGCACGGGACTGCTCAGCCTTTGGCTGGGGTGCGATCCTTACTACTGTCCCGTATTCAATTTTTGTATCACTCTTTGTTCAGCTTTAGGAAACCAAACGAAGAACACTTTGGCGATACTGTCTATGGCAGGCCGCTTGAATTTCCGCAAGCAACAACCTGATGGCTAACTTCAATGCTAATTAACTCGGAATTGGCGCAACTTGTCGAATTTTTTTCTCAACAATTATCTACCCTGTAATACCCTTACAAACATCTCAGACTGTTTCTGACCATCCTGTGTACTAAGCATGAATGTGTCAGGTTCGGAAAAGTTTACAACCTATAGATACAATGGAGGTAAAAATTCTGCATGTAAGTAAAAATGTGTAAGTATTTCAGACCACTGAAGATGCTCCATCAAGGGAGGCAAAATGTCTATGGCAAAACATAAACTGCGGTTTTCCAGTTGAATCAGTTATTCTGAAAAGGGCACGAGTCACATTTTTGGCCATATGGTTGGATTCGGTGTCTATAGAGATAGATAAGATACATCGGGACCCTCCAGGATGGCCGAGAGCGCTGCTTCCTGGACTCGGGTAGGCGCGCCGGCCCCGGATCGAATCCGTGTGCCGGCCAGCCTGGGTGTGGTTTTTAGGCTGTTTTCCACATCCTACTAGGTGAATACCGGGCTGGTCCCCACGTCCCGCCTCAGTTACACGACTCACGAAATTTGAAACATATTCACACTATTTCACGATTTACACTAGACGCAGATAGCTGGGGTACACTAATTACGTCCTGGCAGGTAGGGCAACCCTTACAATTAACATGCCAAATCCGGTTAACCATGGCCGAGCCTGCGTAACCGCGGGACAAGGTGCAAGCGATAGGTAGATAGATAGAGATAGATAAATTGGGGATTAACAGTCATTGAAAGCGGAATGGTAGTTTGAGTTAGACGCATAGGACATTCAGATTAGGAAATAGTTAAATATTTCAATATTCCGAGATTCACAGTGTCAAGAGCGTGCCAACAATAGCAAATTTCAGGCGTTACCTCTCAACACGGATAGTGCAGTAGCTGGCGGCCTTCACTTAAAGGCCGAGAGGAGCGACGTTTGCGTAGTGTTGTCAGTGCTACCAAACAAGTAACATTGAGTGAAGTAACCGCAGCGATCCACGAGGGACGGAAGACGAACGCATCCGTTAGGACAGTGCGGCGAAATGTGACGTTAATGGACTATGGCAGGAGGCGACCGACGCGAGTGTCTTTGCTAAAACACAGTACCGCTTGCAGTGCCTCTCCTGGGGTCTTCGCCATTTCGACTGGACCCTAGGGACTGGAAAACCGTGGCTTGGTGAGATAAGTCCCGATTTCAGATAAGAGCTGATGGTAGCGTTCGAGTGTGGTGCAGATATCATGAAGCCATGGACCTGACTTGTCAACAAGGCACTGTGAAAGCTTTGAACGGAGAATATTTTGAAAAATGTGGTTTTTAGGCAAAAGAGTGAGGAATAACATGGATTATTGAAATCCTGAATAAAATCAACATGCTTCAAAAAAAAAAAAATGTGTTGCACTACCTATGAAACGCCCCTCGATATACCTGGCTTGTTACATCATTCACCTTCGCTTCTCTGAAAATGCCTTCACAACAGAGAATAAGCCTAAGACACGCAATTACCAAAACCTAAAATACGAAACGCAGAACTATACTACAACCCTCAGATGGAACAGTGCTGTATGTGATTTTCGTCGTTGCAGGAACACTTCAGCATAGCGTCATTATGCCGCAGTTTCATTGTATTCGGTGAATTTATACACGTGGTGCACGTCGGTCATCTTTTCATTAATAAATATATTAATACAACATTGTATCACTGCTACCATACAGTGCAACTAATCCTGTCGGAAACACGAAGCTGGGAGAAAAGCGAGCAGCACTGAAAGCAAGCTTGAAGTCAAAGTAGGAAATGCTGTAGTCGACAGCAAGTTCAATGAGTGAAAGGAACAAGTTTTACTAGTTCACAAACGAGGCACATGCCACATGCCGTAGACGTCTCCATTGACGGGCAGATCTAGTTCTTTCTTTCTTCCTCTCCCTAACGTTTCCCATTTTGTCTACGTGGTCGGTACTATTGTATGGGTTTTGACGATGTTAGTGACCGTCAGCGGCCGGATTCTCTTGTGCAGATATTTCAGTGCAATACAGATAGGGCGATAAGTTGAAGGTATGAAATCAAACGACATGCAGTTACTCCGTAACCACTGGAGTCCACGAGGCTCAGTGCTGAGGTGACAAACTTTGAAACGTCATTGGTGGTGTTTGCGTTCCCACGTGCAGAATGTAAGACGGAAAGGTTTGCACCAGAGTCTCTTCAGAAGGCAGCTCCTTTACGACGCGGGAAGTAAATTAACACAATGCTTAACTACCGCAGAGTACGAGGTCGTTAGGCTCAGCTCGTGGCGTGTTCCGAGGCCATTTTGGACATGCAAAATGCATATGGGGCACCGAGCCTCACAAAAACTGACAGGCTGCGTCCACGTATTGTGAGCTGACGATACAATCGGTGCAGGTACCGGTTCCTTTGGGCTTCGAGCGAAACACGGGCCAGATTATGATGATGATTACATGTTAATTCAGTGACTAATGTGCAGAAGGAAAAAGTTTCCTTGACTCGCAAATTTTCTGCCGTAACGACGTGAAATGCTGAGCGAACCCTCGTGAGCACCCACATTAGGCTGACACAAAGGGCTCTTTTGTTTACCCACGCATTTCCTGCCTCCGTCTCTGAAACCATGAAATACAAAATGGCTTGATAATGCGTGAGCAGTTTAATGCTCTCCTGCTATAGCAGTATCAATCACCAGTTTGCGCATATGCCGTCAAGGCTGCCAGATATTTGGTGCAGCATATACTTTGCCGTAAAAAATGGTATTTCTTTATTACTGGATACGAGACTAGTTTGTAGCTACGAGAAAACTGTGTTTTGATAACTGTGAACAAAGGTATGTGACAGCAGCTACCAGTAGATCAGATTAGTTTTAACAGATTACGAAATTCATAAAACCAACAGAAAATCAAGTAATTTTTGGCAATTGACTTAAATTTGAATAGTTGCCACAACAGTAGTTCTGGATGAAACTGATGTACACTGAACGGAGTTACGGAAGAAACTAAAAGGAACACCGTTTGTCCTATTCATCTACACATCATCTTCAATAAGGAACATTCCATGTAGCCTACATATATATAAATCATGCATTACAAGAGAAATAAGATACTTTGATTCAATATTTATTCTATAGAATGTTACTGAATTGGTTCTCCAGAACGTAGAACAAGTTAAAGAAAGCGAACTAACTCTCACTTTCAGACTAATATAAATTTAATAAAATACAGGTAATTCGTAAATTATTGTGACGGTAATTCGTCAAATGAAAAATACTTTTATGTGTAACTTTTAACTGAGAATACTGCGCTTAAGACCGAATATTACATAGCGGTCACAATACCAGGTGATATTAAAAAAAAAAAAAAAACATATTCGTCAGTCCACCGGCACGGCTTTCAGGTTAATGGGAAACTATGCCTTAATAATGTATGGGTTTCATTGTTGCTGGAAAGTTAATGACAATGTGTGTTCCTGAATAATTGGCGCTTTAAGCCCTCATATACACCGTTCGTAATCATGGCACTGATTTTGTGAGATTTTGGAGAAAAAAATATATTACATACAAAAAATTTAAGGAAAAAGCATAATTGGAAGCTTTACTTAGTACACTAAACATTGATGGCTTTTCCTCCTCCTGCCAATCGCAACGTTGGTCATTGACCTCTCCCGTCGCCTCCACACATCTCTTAGACCCTACAGCCTCGTTACGTTTATCCTTTCATTACACCAGTAAGAAAAACTTTAAAAAATTAAACAGTACAAGCTACTTTAAATCTGAATATCCAAAATGATTATCCTGACGAATCTTTCAGAACTATACAAAGGTAGTAATTCTCATCATTTATAAATTATAGTAAATGCTCAATTCACAAAGTGATTTTTGTGCTATAAAAGAATCTGGTTTATAGTTAAAAGCAGACTGGCACAGACTACAACCTAAAATGGTCATAGTTAGCTTTAAACTACCTTTCACGGCTACTGCTAAAGTAAACTGGGCTAGTTAAGAAGTTTTCCACAAAATTTTGTGAGTCTGAAAGTCGTTGACGTGAGCCAGGATACGTTCTACTGTAACTGCCCAAGATTAACAAACCTGATAGAGCCCACTGCCTATAATCCACCAATAGTAAGAGTTCAGCTTAATAAATGCACCAATTAAGTAGCGAGACCACAAACAGAAAATTCCTAATTAGAATTACCTCAGAGTGCAACGCCACTTCTGTCAGATTCAACTTAATACGAGGTATTTCAGCGCTAAGTGAATATACTTATGGAATCGGCTCCTCCAACTTTTGTTTGGTAAAGTAAGAGACTCACACGCGTAAACGTCTGTGTGTGTGTGTGTGTGTGTGTGTGTGTGTGTGTGTGTGTGTGTTGAGATAGTTCAGACGGGCCACCCAAGTATATCATGGATGAATAAATTCATCGAGGTGCAGTTTTCGTCAAGTTTTAGCGGACAGTGTGGCAAATTTTCTGACAATCACAAGTAATTTTCATCGTTTGTAGTCGCCGCATTACAATACCCATTTTATTTCTTTTTCTAATAGAGCCATAAACTTTTTTCGGTGGCATTTTAAGGAAGCTTCTAAGAGAACTTCAATGACAGCATGTATGGGACCTGATCAAACAGCATCAAGATAACAGCGCCGAAAACCACTTACCCGCCGTCAGGAGAAGATATTCCACAAACGTCTAGCCTGTTATACCAAATATAAACAGGCACTTAACACATGTACGGGTCCTGCGCTTCTTTTTTTTTCCACGGGTGTCATATCAAGTGATCAAAATGTTGACCCTGATCTTTGCTACATGCTGTGAAGTTATTCTGGATAAACAATACTGCACGCTGAATTTCATCCCAACGGCAGCACAGGCTCGTGTTATAAAGCATTTCATGCCTTCAGGAGTCATCGGTGTTTCGTAAAAGTCCACGTCTTAATTTTGGTCACAGAGAAGATGACGAAAGTGTTAAGTTTGCTGAGTGTGCATACCATTTTGCGTCTTTTGAACGACAGTTCCACTGCTATCCATATGTTCTCTTAAGAGGGTCTGACATTACATGTACGGAATTGGAAGGACATCCGTCATTTTGGTACCATGCTGATTGCCTCACGTCCTGCGTAATGCCTTCCAATGGCAACAGGATATCATATTTTACGAACTCAAGGTGCTTGAATGTACGAGGGCCGTTCAGAAAGTAACCTCCGATTGATTTAAAAAAATACACCAAGTTAAATTAAAATATTTTAATATATACATCTTACAACTACATCTTTGCACTATTTTTCTACATAGTCTCCATAGCGATTGCGGCACTTATCGTATCTCTTCACAAGCTTTGAAATTCCTTCTGCATAAAAATCACCCGCTTGTGCCTGGAGCCAGCCCGTGACCGCATCTTTGAGCTCTTCGTCGTCATCAAACCGCTGTGACCAGAGCCATTTCTTCAAATGCATGAAGATCACTTGGCGCCAGGTCTGTGCTGTAAGGTGGATGGTTGATAACGTCCCACTTGAAGGACTCAAGAAGGGCCGTTGTTCTGCGAGCAGAGTGAGGACGGGCGTTATCGTGCAAAAAAACGATACCGGAAGTCAGCATACCACGGCGTTTGTTCTGTATAGCCCGTCGTAACTTTTTTATTGTTTCACAGTACACGTCTTGATTAGTGGTCGTACCACATTCCATGAATTCAACCAACACATCCCAAAACACCGTTGCCATCAGTTTTCTGGCAGAAAAATCTTGCGAGGCTTTTCTTGGTTTGGTAGGCGAATTTGAATGTGCCCACATCTTTGATTGTTCTTTTGTCTCAGGGTTCACGTACTTAATCCAGGTTTCGTCACCGGTCACGATTCTGTTTAACAATGGTTCTCCTTCGTCCTCATAACGTGACAGAAAGTCTAATGCAGAGGCCATTCTTTGAGTTTTGTGGTGGTTGGTAAGAATTTTGGGCACCCATCGTGCACAGAACTTACGGTAACCCAATCTTGCTGTCACTATCTCGTACAAGAGAGTCTTAGAAATCTGTGGAAAACCAGTAGACAACTCCGACATTGAGAAACGTCGATTTTCACGAACTTTTGCATCAACTGTCTGAACGAGTTCGTCAGTCACCAATGATGGTCTACCACTCCTCTCTTCATCATGAACGTTTTCTCGTTCACTTTTAAATAAACGTACCCATTCACGGACAACTCCTTCACTCATAACTCTTGGTCCGTACACGGCACAAAGCTCACGATGAATAGCTGCTGCAGAATATCCTTTGGCTGTAAAAAACCTTATGACAGCACGCACTTCACATTTGGCGGGGTTTTCTATTGCAGCACACATTTCAAACTGCCACAAAAACTAAACTAGCGCAGGTACGACGTTCACTCGACCACGGCTTGATGCCGACTGACCTGTTGAGTGCGTGAACGCACAGATGGCGTCGCTACTCCCCCCACAACCCGCACTGTGACCGATCGGAGGTTACTTTCTGAACCGCCCTCGTATTTACATTTCCAGCAGTAAAATAGGAAGCAATGACGTGGGTTCTGAAAACACGAACCAAACGTCGATAGACAAAGAACGTTGTTCCTTTTCGCTCCTTTGAGTCAGCGTGGATTTTCAACTAACGAGTAGAGCATGTTGTAAAGATTGACTTCCTTTGTACTTTTCGCAGACAACATTCAGAGAACTGCAGCAAACTTTGGAACTCGTTGCAAGACAGTTGCAGCGAAATGTGAAGAGGATTAAATGCGATATAATGTTGTGTTATCTAAAAACGCGTTTGTTTATCCCTCTCGTACTTCTGAGGTGCCTCTTAGAGACATTTGAATTGTGTATTACAGCTGCCAAATTATTAGTGTCATTTCTTTCATCAGTTGCTACTCTTTCTCTGTGGCGTATTTTATTCTCCGCACTTCCAGTTTCTAGAACCTTTTCTTTATAATGGTTGCAAAGACAGATCGTGAGTGCTTGAGGCGATCTGGATGCTCTCCAACATACAACCACACCGCTGTTCTAATAGTTCGGCGACATTCGCCATTACGATACTCGCGTTTTCGGCTGCCGTATAAATTGTGAACGCCTAAATAGCTTCACGAGAAAGTTATCTGATTTCTACAAGAGCAGATCACAGATTGATGGGCTTCAAGCGCACAGATACACACAAGAACCACACCTGAGTTACGTGTTTCCTTATATTTGGTTTAATAGGGCAGACTTTAATCTTTTCCCCTGACGGTAGGACAGTGGTTTGCGTTATTGTTATCCTCATACTATTTGATCAAGTGCCGTACACGTTATGTCGTTCAATTTCTATAACTTTACGAAATCTGCGCCTACAAATGTTTATTCATTTTCAGTATCTTTGGGGAGGCCTGTATTGCCTGTCTCACCGTTTGGAATACTCTGCTTAAAAAGTCGTCTGTGTGCTCCAGAAACAGTCATTCTGAATATGAGTAAAGGTTACGTCTGATTCGATGTGAAAATAAGAGCAACTAAATCAAAGAGGATTATCAATGCAAACTGGCAGATCAATATTTCCTTAGATATCCTGACTATTAAAATAACTCTTGTGTATGAAAGTGCGAAGCTCCAAATAAAATAAGTTATCGTAATATATAACGGTCACTTCTAGCACAGAATGATAAGAGCACTTCTGAATAAAACTTGAGATTCCAAGTACATATAAAGTGCCGGCCGTGGTGGCCGAGAGGTTCTAGGCGCTTCAGTCTGGAACCTCGCGACCGCTACTGTCGCAGGTTCGAATCCTGCCTCGGGCATGGATGTGTGTGATGTCCTTAGGTTAGTTAGGTTTAAATAGCTCTACGTTCTAGGGGACTGATGACCTCAGATGTTAAGTCCCATAGCGCTCAGAGCCATTTGAAGCCATTTTGACATATAAAGTGAATTTATCCATTGCTATGTCGTGATACACGTCGCCTTTTGTTATATATTTAATCCTGTTCTTGTTATGCAAAAGTGTATTACTATTTCGCTCTACAACAAGTAAATGTATTTAGAAGATAATTACATCTGTAAGGAAAGGGTTTATCTTTTCATTGAAATATTAAATTCATACATATGCAATAATGCTGACACAGCTATGATGCGGTATGATTGCAAATTATAACTGCAAAAGAGTTTTACGCTAATTATGATACCGTGGGGCCTATTCATTGACAAATATGTTTGTTTCTTCTCTTAAAGAACACGGAAAGACACTTCTTATGTCTTTATCAACGTACTAGTACTAGTTTATTAAACTGTTGTTTTCACGCATTCCGAAACAAAGATGGTCGCGGTACATAAATCGGTGGAAAAACATCTGTTTCACCTGCCGTCGTACTCGGCGAGTAGGATACTTTGTGATACCAGTATGCGGAATCTGTTTTTGGCAATCTGTGAACCTCGTCAAGATGACTTTTGCTATCTTGTAACCGGAAAATTAATTAACAAAGCGCAGTAAAGGATTTCGCTGCTGTTTCTGCCTGTAACTTTCTGTTGCTGCTCCTTCTTGTAACCTTGCCGTAGAATAGCACTCAGTAAAATTTTGTAACTGCTTGAGAGTACGATACAGGCAGGGTTACACGGCGCTGAAATATTGCAGACACTGTCATCACTTGTATTAGTTATCGCTTTTACAGTATCATAAGCTTTGACCCTTACTCTGATTAAGTTAACTTTTGAAAATGATTGACAGTTGAATACGCAAACAATAGCTGTCAGTCCTCACTCGCAACACAGTCCATAGACCGGGCAAAAATCGCATTCTTCTGTCCAAAATAACACGGAAAATTGCTCGGAATATTTCCCGGAGAAACCACAATATGTCTGCCTTCTTTTGATGATATTGTTTCTTCTATGCCGCTCACTGTATTATTGGCCTTGGGTCCTGAGGTCTTCTGCGCTGTATCATGACAAATCTTCTCTCTTGAAATTTCTTGGTTCTTGTTTTTCTTCTTTACTTATAAGTTTTCATCTATGTCGATATCCTCCACTGGGTCGAATTTCAGAATTAGTATCCTTTTCAGTATTTCGGTAAGCTGTTGCAACGATGGTGAATCAATCGTGTTCCGGAAAGTTCTTAGTTCTTCTCTTCACACATTAATACTGCGTTCTCCGTCTCTATACAACGCCTCTATGGTCTTCTTAAGTTTCTTCGCTTTCAACCGCAACTAAAGCTATTCGAGCTTCTGTACAATAGTAGAGTTTCTACTAATTAACTCTGCACTCACGCCCGTCCTACCATTCACCTCACAGAGTCCCGACCAATAACACATCTTTCTCCCGTTATTTGCGCACTTATAAAATTCCGTTTCAACGGTTAAACGTTCCCTACTAAACCAAAGCTTAAGATTACACAATAATAACATATAATTGCAATGACAAAATAGTATTACAAATTCATGCAAAGTTATTCCTTATATTTTCATTTACTTTAAGCCATGAAATAAATTACAGCAAATAAAATAACCGATTAAGTACAACTTTACCATAAACTCCATCTAAATTGTAGGCTGGTGAGAACTTGTTTTGTGATCGAAGAAGGGGCTGAAAATATGCCCGTTCATATTTTCCTTTTAATTGGTATCCATCATGAATACAATTGTCTAAATTGACTTCATACATTTTCAAGGATCAGTAATTATATGAAATAAATAAAGCTATAGATGTAAAGTTGTGTTATAATACTTCTAACATTCTGCGTGGTATCTGTTTGTTCTATATCGTGTCTCCCTACCACTTTCGCGCAACGACTCTCTGAGCGTGTTTTTTAGGGAATTGACTAGTTTGAACCTGGGACCTATTGCTGGTAAGGAGACGCCAGACCACACATGACGTGTAGAGTTCAGAAGAGTTCAGTGAGACTAGCGATGATATAACCAAATACTTAATGATTTCAGCGTCAGCTCCACTGCACTCCCTGTAAAAGAATCTTAATACTAACTAAATTTAGTGGAAGTGTTCAAGGCTTTCCTATTTTTAGTTAGCTGGTAAAATAATGTCGAAAAAGGAGTTAAGTTTACCATTGGAAATTTTATTCTGCTCACAAAACATTGTTTATAAATTGCACTATTGATAAAAGGAAATGTTTTAATACAGGATGAGAAAAACCAACTGCGTTCAGCAAAAATGTGAACGAATATTCCCTGAGTGGGTTTCCAAGTTCTACAATGGATCAAAGGATGACCTATGCCATATCACATCTATAATCTAGGTTTTAATTAAGTTTCACAAGAGAAAAAACTATCAAAATGGTCTACAGTGACCCTCAATTATCTTTAATTACTTATCTAACTTGTCGTAAATTACAGTGGCTGATGTGGCTTCTCAGTAACTATATAACAGAAAAATCATCGTGTTTCAGTTTTTAACTTACGTAGCAAATGTGAATACCATGAGCTTTAATAGACGATCGACACTAGTATTACGTAAAAAGGGGATGTAACAGATGAGACTTCTGCAGTTCTGAGTGAAGCCTTATGTGCTCAAAAATGCAGCATCGCGTGCATTCATTACCTTGTCGGTATCCGTCAGGGGGCGGTGTGCAATGCAGCTCCGCTCACCTCGCCGTCTCGGAAGCAACTCCCTCCTAACTTCTCCTTACTACAATTTACCGAAGTTGGTTTAAAAAAACTATCTGGCTGTGTTTTCATCTGACCAATCAGGGTCTCAATGTTAACCTTAAGCTCCGCCTACAAAAATTCTGTCTATCCAATGAGAAACGTTATACTTTTCGTGGTGGGGCAATGTTTTTAAAGTTTGCAATGTAACAGAGATGCGAAAAAGTGTCACGCTAAAACTTGCGACTGGGGTGGCCCTTTTAGTGTTATCGTAAGATCTATACTGTTCTTCTGGAGGGCTCAAGCTTTTAACATGGGCTGGGGGTGGTCCTAGCGGTTAGCTGGCGATGTGGGTGTTCGTCCCTTATCGTAGGGTCTTCTAGCTTAACACGGTTCTGCTTTCGGCTTCTGTTCTCGTTTCTCCCCTCGGAACTGCGTCTGTCTCACGGTGGGAAGGTACGACATGCATTTAGGCATTCATCTGTTAGTCTGTGGTATTCCATTTGCTCACTCGTATTACTTTGGTTAATTTAATGTCACCATTTATTCGGAGCTATGTGACATACTACTGGATTTGCTTATCATGTCAGGGTTTTCATGGAAGATGTTGGATTTGCCTGACACCTTACATACTAACAGTTTCGTGTGTCTCACTGTCGTTTCTGGCGCATAGCGACATCGTTGAGATGTGAATGTTAGGTTAAAATGCAGACTGAATAACTCGTGGTCCACTTGGGATACCATCCCTCGAACTTTTGATTTCCAGGGAAACGCTTTTGGTTTAGTTTCTTGTTCTTCTTCCTTTCTGTTTATGTGTTTCTTACTCGTTTTTCATCGTATGTTCTTTGCGGATGTCAGACGACATCTCTCAAACGTCATCGATCAAAACTTCACTCTTTTTTTTTCTTAAAATATTACAGGGGATGGCCAATCCCCTGATCGAACATCCCGAGCTACCGTACCTTGCTGATGTTGCTAGACCACCAAGTTTGGCAGTAGTTTCATTACTATGTATCAGTCCTACCAAATGCTGTTACGTGTATTTTAAATTACTTGCAATTTAACGAGCAAAATTCACTAGTCATTTCATGTCTATGACTGCCAATTAAGCGAGTGTGTCGCAGAGACTTACATCTGCTGATAAGCTCCGAGAAGCGTTATCCATACATGCATTGAAATTCACGGTCTCTGTTTTGTTTAGAAGACATTAATTTACCAGTAAAGTGTCAGATTTCGTACCTTAAAACAACCACCTAAAACGTCTTAATCGGTTTGATAAGCCGTTTACACCACAAATACCCGCATGAATTATCCTTTCCACTTGCCTTTATCATAGCTCATCTGATACTGGTAGTGCATATAGGAAGAATTTAACACCGTGTCGTCAATTAGGTCATTAGAGACTCTGCACAGCTTCGAATTTGGGAAAGATATAGAATATGCAGAGTCCCTTTCATAGGAACAATCCCAGCATTTACCTTACGCGATTTAGGGACATAACGGTAAACTTAAATCTAGCTGGCTGGAGTCTAGTGGGCCAATTTGCTTTATCGTGTGATTAGAGCAGACTTTCAGATACAGGATATACAGAATCTCGGGAATACGTACGGTCACGTAATGAGTATGGTTATGGTCCTGGCACAGATAGAAGAGCTTTAGAGACTGCTAAGGACTACAGGATATTCAAACTTATTGTGCTCTAGGGTTTTATGGGCACTGACTGCTTCTAATCAGAGTCTTTTTTCTGGAGACGAAAAACTAGAGAAATATAGCCCAAAGAGATGATTTCATTATATTTGGGTCGCATACTAACCTCAAAAAAGTAGACCTGTGACAGAATCAGCCAGAAAAAATGGAAGGTTTCAGTTTCACCAGAAAACGATGCTTGCCTTTCAGCAGAGTTGAAAATGACCCTACGTGTGGCTGTGGACTCTGGATTGCAACATAAATGATCAGAGCACGGAGCTAACAAACTCTCCCAAATTCATTCATGGAGAGCAGCACTTAAAATCTCGAACACAAAGATCTCATTATTGATTCTACTTCAGTGACATATTTCTTTACTTTGTGTACCTTACTGTAGTTTGTAGGCATGTGTGACGTCGCCCAAATAAGTAACCTGCCATCTGATCAGAGTGTGTCCTGCAGTAGCAAACACCGGCCTCAGTCTCTGTGACTCCTGTTTAGTCAGTTATTTAAATTTATTTGGTACTTAATGATAATGAATATGGTAGAAGTCTGTGCCCGGACTGGAAAACTATTCGTATTTTGAGGCAATTCCACGCACATGAAGTATTCACTTCGTTGACAGGTGTCTTGTGAATAAATAAGATGTGCTTCCTAGCACGTCGTGTAGGCAATTGCCTAAAACAATGGCTTACTAAAAAGTAGCAGTTACTTTCGTAGGACGCTTGTTAGTAAGAACGGGTCATAATTCGATAGTAAGAGTAGGATTCATGAATATAGCACTAGGAACAAAAAGGTAGAGTTTTAAGCTTCCAAAGAAATTCTCGAGCAACAAAATTACGTTAATAGGTAATGTGATTTGTTAACTTGCCAAATAAAGTCACAGTAACATCATGACAAACTACCAATAAAAAGTAGATGCAGAGGGCCTTACATAACCCATAGACAAAATTAAGGTGATAACAACGACAGCTAAAATCTGTTTTAGGCCTAATTTCGTTAAAATAATTATTATTTAAAACATATTTATACTTTACAGGACTGAATATAAATACCCACGGACGATGGCACAATGGTACTGAAATATGTTTGGGGATTTACGAAAACCAGTTGCTTGCATAAATGGTGTACCTGAAATCCAGTAATTATGTTTTAAAAGACGGCTACTGCTAGAGTTTTAAAATCAAGAAATCAATAATGCACAGAAATATTTTATCACCTCACTTTTGAATTAATGTTACTTTTATACAATGTAAGCAGTTTAAAATGAAATCAACTTAATTTCTATAGCGAATGATATAACTCTCTTATAAAATGGCTTTCCATAACTGCTATCTGAATACAACCCAGTGATACTGCGAAGGATGGCACTGAGCCAATAATTAATTCGCTGAAGAACTCTCATAGATATGATGGCGTATCTAGCTGGATACTAAAGCAGGGTGCCGCATATTTCAGCTCAGTACTTAGCCACGTCTGAAAATTTCTCTTTAGCAGTTCCTGAACCGTTAAGGTGCCCAGTAGGGAACCCGTTTTATAAAACAAGAGAAAGGGATAATCTAGATAATTTGAGGCCTATTTCTACGCCCTCGGTGTTTGCAAGTGTTCTCGACAAGATTGTATACATTTTTTTTTTCTGTATACATAAGGGCAATTGATAACTTCAGTTCACATAATTTGCTATCAGACGAATAGCTTATTTTCAAGAGAAGTTTAACAACTGGAAATGCGTTATTCTCTTTTTTCTGTGCTGCACTGGACGGATTAAACGAAAAGTTGCTAAAACTACGCGTCTTATCTGATTCAGGCCGTGATTCAGGTCGGTTTTCGGTTTTCATCATGTTTCGATAGATAAAGCTTTTATTTAAGTACTCTGAAAAGGATTTTGCTGAAAAATTATTTTTTTTCGGGCATTTAAAGAACATTTTCCCACCACGTGTGTTTATGTGCCACGCCCATTTTTCTGTTACCCACTTTTCTGCATATATTTTAGATCTTTATATCCCCTGCAGTGCACGTTAGGGATTTTTTTTTCACTCCCCATTGTGTTGGCTATCCTTGGAACGCAACGATCGGTATTATTTTGTTTCTGCTGTTTGTAAACAACACGCTATCAAACACGCGGTTAGTTTTGTTCAAGTGTGATTGCGAGTAGTTATTATACTTACGTTTGCAGTGCTTGTTTACAAATGTACTCCCCTCTTTCAGAGCTATTTATATAGAACCTTCTGAAAATTAAGCCTATATCTAACGTCCTCTACTGACGATAAGCCATGTCATGGATTGTGTCCATCAGGTGAATCGTGGTGCAAATACAATAGGGCTCATGCAACTGGAGAATCTTATTCTTACCAGCATTCTCTTCCTGCTGCTGTTATTACAGCAAGTAAACCTATTTTCAGAGACTTGGTTCATCTTGACCTTCTAAAGGAATGTCTGCATGGGCAGACACAGAATCCAAATGAACGTTTCAACAGCATAATGTGGAACCGCCTTACTAAAACTATATTTGTAGGCATGCATACAATGAAACTAGGACTTCATGATGCTGTTATTACATTCAGTTGTAGTAATTTTGTTAACTGTTGGGTACTGAAAAAGCTGGGAATTAATCCTGGTGAAAATATGATCACTGGGCTGTAACATTGCGATAAAATGAGGATAGCCGATGCAGACAGGTCTGCATCTAATATGGCCAAGAAAGCAAGACAAACATCCAGGAAGGTGAAAAAGAAGCTGGAAGACCTGCTAGGGGCCAAAGTACGGTCATCATATGCAGCAGGACAGTTTTAATTAACTGTAAGTAACAAATTTCAAAAGTTTTTTTTCTTAAAGTCAATTTCCCGCAAATGAAAATTTTCAGTACATATGCCCCATTATATCAGAAACTATCATAGATAAACGGATGATATTTTCAGAGACTCTGCATAACACAAAAAGCCACCTCTGGTGCTACATTCACTAATAGTCCCCTATTAGAAAATCCACAAAAAATATTTTCTGCACAAAAAACTTAATATTTTTTCTTAATAAATTTAAAAAAGTATTTCTTAAAACTATAAAATGGATAATGTAGATTTTAGTACAGTTGACCCTATTAGCATCATGTAACAAACAGTAAAAATATTAAGGTCCTGCATTAAAATAGTTTTTTCAGAAATGGATCAAATACTTACCTAAATTAACATGGGTTAGATAGGCAGGGTGTGGTCCCTTTAACCTGTGTTGATCACAGAAATATAACTGCACAAGCTGTACCATTATGGAGTTAGTGGAGTAGCTCAACTGCTTCCACCCACTCTTTGAAAACAGATAGGAAAAGGGCCTTAGCGGTCACTGCTGGACAACTAATGTTTCATACACATATTTCCCTTCTAGTATGACAGGTGACCACCTCGGTAGCTGTGGGGTCACAGTGGGAGGACGCCAACACGAGGGGCTTTGGTTCGCTTCCCAGCCGGGTCGCGGATTTTCTCCAGTCGGGGACTGGGTGTCGCGTTACCCTTACCATCATTTCATCATCTCCTACATCGAAGTCACCTAAATGATGTCACCTGAAAAGACCTATATCCTGCTGTGAGCCGCCATACGGGAGAGAGATATATACCGCTACACTCATGAGCCAAAACATTGTGACCACCTGCTTAACAGGGTATTTGTCGTCCTTGGAACGAAATACATCACTGATCCTGCGCATCAAGGATCCGACACATTGTTGGTAGGTTTGTGGAGGTATGTGGCATTAGATGTCTACGCACAGGTCACGTAATTCGCGGAAATTGGTCCGCTGATTTGCGTACGTGGTGATGGCGTCCGAAAGCGACCCAGATGGGTTCGATAGGATTTATAACAGGCGAGACATCAAAACGCGAATTCACTAGACACTCCCCAAACCACTGTACCACGATTATGGCTCCGAGACACGGACAGTTATACTGCTAAATAATGACATCCCCATCGGGGAAGACATCGAGACTGAAGGGATGCAGGTGGTTCGCAGCTGTCAGCGTGTCTTCGATTACTACCACAGGTCCCATGCAAGCGCAGGACAACGTCTCCCATAGCATAATACTGCTCCGACCAGCCTGCATCCGTGGCACGCTGTACGTTCCGAGCCGCCGTTCACCTCGATGACGTGTTCCTGGAGACGACCATCGACATACTGTAGCAAAAACATGTTTCACCCGAAGAGCCGACAAGTTTCCATTGATCGACGGTCGAATACCAATGGCTACGTGCCCACTGCAATCGTAAATCACGATGTCGTTGGGCCAACATGTGAACACACAGGGGTGGTCTGCTGCGGAGCTCCATGTTCAACAATGTACGACGAACAGTCTGCTCCGAAACAATTGTACGCGCACCGGCACTGTACTCTTTCGACAGAGATGCCACAGGTCACGATGTATCCTACTTTACAGAGCCGACAAGCCTCCGAACCCCACGTTGTGTGAAGGGACGTGGACGTCCAGTCATTCAGTGCCTAGTTACAGTTTCACTGTTCTTCTATCCCCTTTAGTAGATGCTCACGACACTAGCACGTCAACATTGACCTACTTCGCCGTTTTCGAGATGTTCGTTCACAGGCTCTGAGGAATAATAATTTGCCCTTTGTCAAAGTCGCTTATCTCAATGGTTTTCCCCATTCACAGCCCATATCTTCGCTAGGGTGATCCCCCGTCCATGTCTGCTCCATTTACATAGGCCTACCTTTGTTACTGCGTCAAGTGCCCGCAACGCCGCTAGGCGTCGTGGTGATGATGATGTTTGGTTTGTGGGGCGCTCAACTGCGTGGTTATCAGCGCCCGTACAATTATCCAATCTTTGCTCAGTCCAATTTCGCCACTTTCCTGGATGATGATGAAATGATGAGGACAACACAAACACCCAGTCATCTCGAGGCAGGTGAAAATCCCTGACCCCGCCGGGAATCGAACCCGGGACCCCGTGCTCGGGAAGCGAGAACGCTACCGCGAGACCACGAGCGGCGGACATAGGCGTCGTGGTGGGCAGTATATATATGACAGGTGACTGTAAAATATTTCTGTTTGTTGATGACAATAGCTTAGTAGCTCAACACGTAAGTTCATGGCCTGCAGAAAATAAATTGATACTCCACCACAGACAGATTCAGTTTTTACGTTTTCTAGCAACCGAGGGGGGACCGAAAAGAAACCGGATTGTCCTGACACACATTCATGCGAGTGGTTTTTTGCTCCTGTTTGAGAAGGCGTGGAACATATTTAGCAGCAACACGTCTCATGTGCAAATCCTCACTCAAAATCCGCTGGCACGAGCTCCGACTGATTCCTGTCTCTGCTGAAATTCGGTCGATCGTTTGGCGACGATCCTCGTTGATCTTTTGGCTGACCTTTTCAATGTTCTCCTCATTTCACGATGTTGAAGGGCGTCCAGAACGAGCTTGGTCTTCAACACACATCTCACAACGTTTAAAGCGCCAAAACCACTCGAAAACCTGTGTGCGGCTCATAGCGTCCTCCTGGAAAGCTTCCTGAAGCATTTGGTGTGTCTCCGTTGCAGTTTTTTTAAGCAGGAAACAAAATTTCACACACACTCTTTGTTCTTTTAAAGTTGCCATAACGACTTCGCAGAGGTAACCCGCCAACAGTCAGAGAAACACAGTACCACACCTGCACGTTCAGCTCTGACGCCGTCTGCACAGCTGTTTCATGAAGGTCTCTACTAACACCATCTAGCGTGAGAAGCCTCCGCTACGTCTACGAGTGGCAGCGCCCTCGGAATCCGGTTTCTTTTGGGTCGCCCCTCGTACAATCCAACTAAATCTGACATTGTGATTGCACAGAGTGGGCATATGATTTGTGAGTCTGAACAATTGAAATTTCTAGGTGTTCAGTTAGATAGTAAGTGATAGTCCAACAAAGAAATTACCTCACTTATTTTCATTCGTTTATGATATGGTACGGCACTATATTGTGGAGTAAGTCTTTCGATTCGCAAAGAGTGTTTTTGGCTCAGAAGTGGGCAGTCCGAGGAGTATGTGGTGTATGTTCGCGAACCTTTTGTTGATCCCTGTTCAGAAGTCTGAGAATTCTGACACTGGTCTCCCGATATACCTTTTACTTAATGTCATTTTTTGTTCACAGTATGTGCTTAATCCCAAAAAGAGCAGCTTTCACTAATTTAATACTAGGCAGGAATGAAATTTGCATTAGGCTGCTCTAGCTTAACTCTTTTACCGAAAGGTGTGCACAATTAACAAATGTTAGCAGTAATACTCGCACTTTCGAGTCTAACCTGAAGAATTTCCTCACGTCTCACTCCTATTCTCTAGAGGAGCACCTGAAAAGAATTAGGTTCAAATGTTCAAATGTGTGTGAAATCTTATGGGACTTAACTGCTAAGGTCATCAGTCCCTAAGCTTATACACTACTTAACCTAAATTATCCTAAGGACAAACACACACACCCATGCCCGAGGGAGGACTCGTACCTCCACCGGGACGAGCCGCACAGTCCATGACTGCAGCGCCCTAGACCGGTCGGCTAATCCCGTACGGGATGAATTAGGTAATTCCAGCGTTATAATGTTGATTATGCTACCATAACATACACTCAGAGCTCGTCGTCCGCGTAACATTCTTGTACATTTTATTTTATCAGTTATTACTTTTCTGATGTTAATTTCATGCAATGACTTGTCCATTGCTATGGAGATTTACTTCTCAATTTGGTCCTAAGGAACAAAAAAATATAAGGCTTGACAACGCCTTTTGGGCCGCTTCATAAATTAATAGGCGGGCTGAAATCTTAAACTTTAATGCAGATTACATTCAATACTTTTGATAGGTAGCTACAGTATCTAAAAAACCACAACAGATGCAGGGCGAAGGTAGCAGCCAATGACATTTTTGAATAACGCGCGGAATGCATCAAATGATATCTACTTATATTGAGATGCAGCCACATGCCTTGTTCATACTGTGGCATCAAGCAGTCAGGCCTGCAAGATGGGTGGACTGCCAAGCGAGTGGATTCATTTTTATTTATTAATTAACATGAGCTCTATTACTCACAATTAAGTTACAAATTATTCTCCTGTTTGAATATTACGCAACGGAAACGGATAACGCACATCTGACTATTAGTAATTTACAGAACTCTGACTGTTCACTACGCACTGGCAATACCACATTTTCTTTCTCACCCAACGGCTTTGATCAACAAGTGGCCATCACACTGAATATGAATGGCGCACACATTATAAATTCTGGATATCATGACAACATACTATTCGAAGGAAAATGCCACCATTCTATTTCTTTTCACTATCCTTTTTATTCCGATAAATTCTATAACCTAAACACACCGTTACATTTTCTACAATTACACATGAGAAACTCCGCCCAGTGGGCATGGCTTTGCATTGGTGATTCTCTATCTTATGGCCTCGTAATTATCTAACACTACAGTGCACTTTTTGGATAGGATGGTGGATCTTTTGCTATATCTCACACTTCGACTCTCACACCCATCATCAGGAAAATTTCCTCCAGACCGAGCGGTACAAAAAGGAACATGCATAACCCACTACCTCTGAAACTATCTTGCTACTCTCTCATGCAAACCACACATACTTAAATTATGTGAAATACACCACACTGGCAACATGGAATACAACACAAGAAATAGTCACAACGTTATAATCACACCACTTTCAGCATTCCCACTTCAATTAGTATTCATCCCAGTTTCACACGACACTGCCCCACTTCGTAACTTTTCTTTCCTACCATGAACTCTGGAGGATATATGCACGTCTTCCTGTGCAATGCAAGCCAAGTGGCGTTGCTGGATAGACGGCTGACTCACCTTGCTTCACTCTCAGAGTATTATAGTTTGAATCAAGCGTCACACGGAAGCATAACACGCAAAGTAATATTAAGAACATATTCATTACACACGCGAGTCCTCAACTGATACCATGGACGAGTACTTCTCTTTATCCTTTGTCTCATACACAGATTGAGACTCACACAGTACTCACATGTGAAAGTACACGTCTCTAATTTCAAGTCCTGCACACGCCATTTCTTAAATATTTCCAACTTATAGTACACATGCCAGTAATTCAGCTTAACTTAAGCACTCGGACGTATTTCAACTTATTGCTACACGTGGTTTCATTGTGAGCGTTGGTCACTTCCGAAGATTACTACGATCCCCTTAATATTACCTGCCTGACATTTAATCCTCCCCACAAAAGTTCCTGAAATAGAGAAATCATTATTCCAAACTACTCTTTAAGTATTTCACATGCATACCATGTCTCCACTCTTTTGTCTTTACGGAGCACACCTAAGACAGGTCTTACCAACACAAGATCCAGCGTCAGAGTGCTGAAAACATGGTCGTTCTTCAGGTCATCTCGCACCTCTGCCGAAGTGGGGGAGCACCTTGCTACTGTATTGGTCAGCCACATTTCAGGCGCTCAAAGCTCAGGTAAATTTCATCTCTTTGGTTCCACCAAAGGTGACCAAAGGACCGTCTCAAAGATGATCATATATTGCCCATTCATTATCTGCAGTTAGCAGACGACCATTCATTCATTCATTTCGCAGATCTCATCAAACTGGATGTAGGGATTTATTTTGTGGGAGTGCACATGTGATCAATTAAATAAATAAATTGTCCTCCTTTCCTATACTGGTATCCGGCTTCGGTGTATTAAGTGAAATTGAGTTATTATTACAAAAAATATGTTGTTCTGACAAGAATAATGAAGAATGTTGTATCTATTTTCAATATCGGGCGGTACTGTACCCTTTCAATATGCAATGTGGGAGAGATTAATTTGCACCCGGACGATGAGAATTCAATGCATGACACTCGTCATAATTTTCTCAATAAAATTTTGTGTGTATAGTTCTCGTTCTAAATTACTTTTATTGTTGTTAATATTGTCTGTAACATATGAGTAACTAACCGTTCTCTTTACTTTAATCACGATGCACGTGTTAATGCCCGAGTCCCTAATTCGCTGTGTCGTCGCGTCCGTAATTTGAACTGAAGTAGCACAGGAGTTCCGGCAGGGAAGGAGTTTATGCGACTCCAACCCTATGGACTGTCAGCCCCATTAAAAGCCACTGCAGCCCCGTTAAGATAACTCCGACGGCCTTTTTTGCTGTTTGTTTCGCGTCGCGCCTAGATTTGAGTGTGACCCTACGGCTCAGCGCTCTCAATCGAGCCAGCAAAACTAATAAAAATCCACATTAAAAAAAAGGTAGTCAGATTTGGGGAGTGGTGACGGGGGTGGGAGGGGGCGAAGAGCAGAGCGGCGCTAGCTAGAGGGAGAGTGTCAGAAAGGGGCAGATAGGCGCCGGCGAGGGCGGACGGACTTAGCGGCCGCTGGAATGGGGAGATGGGAAATAAAATGGCGTCCCTATATGTTATAATCATTTAAAAGTTGATAAGCCGCACAAGCGCTCTTCCGAAATGGCCGCCCTAAATGTCCAGACTCTGCTTATCAAAAACAGCGAAAACATTTAAACGCTGCGGCGGGCGCGCGTTTTTCGTCGTAAAAAAGAATGAGCATATCCGCCGATTAAAATGAATTAATGATCCTGTTTTTTCGCTCCACTCTCTCTCTCTCTCTCTCTTTTTATTCCGGCCTTCCCTGCGGCGCACACACTCTGCCACCGCGTCTCGCCGCCCCCTCTCCCCCTCTCTTGCTCTCTATGCTACTAGCCCCCTCCCCATCCCAGTGCTGTTTTTCTGTCTCTCTCTTTTTTTATCCGAGTGGCAAGAGGAGTGTGGGAAAAATTGCAGTCATTTTCAGGGGCGCTTGGGTGGATATTTACAAAGGTGTTATCTGCAGTTAGGACTCCCGCAATCGAAAATTTTATAGCGTCCATTAGCTGTGGAAACTGCAGGAAGGGGAATTTAGCGGCGGCATACAGAGGACCGCGTACTCTGCCACAAGGGTAGAGACTCGTGGGGGTGGGGGTACTGGCGACAGGGAAACGAGCCAGCGGTGGCTACGCCACGAGGTGGCACTTTTTCTCCCCCCCCCCTCCTCCTCCTCTCCCTTCCGCCCCCCCCTCTCTTCCCTCTCCTTCCCCTTTTTTTCCGGCTCCCGGTATGTGGCGGCGGTGCCGGTCGAGGGTGGGTGGGAGTGTCGGTTATGTGGGTGCGCAACATTGGCACCACTGCCGAAAACCACCGCAGTAGCTGCGGCTGCGGCGGCGGCAGTAGCGTATTGCAAATGTTTCCCCAATAAAGAGGCAGCAGGGGAACTGATTTCCTCTTTTTCTCCCTTTTTTCTTTTTTTTTTTTGGAAGCGGCTAATGCGGCTTTATGAATGTCTGCTAGATACAGCCGCGCGCCATACCGTAAATATGCGGGCGGCGGCAGTTGTTCCGTGCTTTAACGGCTCGGCCCGCTGCAGTCTCCGCACCGCGCGCTGCTGTCGTCCTACGCGGCCAACGGGGCCGACAACGCGACGACATGTGTGCCATACACTACTACACACGGGCACAGATATATATGCACACGCTCCCGTCCCGTATGGACGCGGCCACTCGGTTTCACATCTCACTGCTGCCCGTCGTTTACTCGACAGGGCTTGGACTGCCTTCAGAAGTCACCAGTCCCTGTGGACTCGGCCGCTATCTCTCGCTGAACGTGTTGACAGACTGGAACGAGAAAAGCGATACAGTGCTGGACTGCTTGGGCGGTGAGCAGCGATTGTGCGCTGTTTGGGTTAGCGGAGAATCTTGTCTGTGAGATGCGATGAGGGATGGAATCCTACGTAGTACGAGGGCGCACCAAAGGAACTCATTTGTTTTTCGAATACATTTATTCAATATTTAAACATAGAACCCCCAATCCTCTTCAAAGAACTCTCCAGTAGCTCTACCACATTTTCCCACGTTTGTAATCCTTTGTTCCATTATTTTTAAAATTAATGTTCTGTGATGGCCTACAGCACCTCAGTCCTTTTTGTTTCCTTCACCTGATCAATGTCGGCGAAATGCTTTCCTTTCAAATCTGTTTTCATTCAGGATTGAAATGGCCCTGATCACTATGGGACTTAACTTCTGACGTCATCAGTCCCCTAGAGCTTAGAACTACTTAAACCTAACTAACCTAAGGACATCACACACATCCATGCCCGAGGCAGGATTCGAACCTGCGACCGTAGCGGTCACGCGGTTCCAGACTGTAGCGCCTAGAAAAGCTCGGTCACCCCAGCCGGCTTTCACTCAGGGAATTAAAAAACTTTACAAGATGCAAGACCTGGCACATAGGAAAGATGGTGAATACACAGGGTGTTTCAAAAATGACAAGTATATTTGAAACGGCAATAAAAACTAAACGAGCAGCGATAGAAATACACCGTTTGTTGCAATATGCTTGGGACAACAGTACATTTTCAAGCGGACAAACTTTCGAAATTACAGTAGTTACAATTTTCAACAACAGATGGCGCTGCAAGTGATGTGAAAGAGATAGAAGACAACGCAGTCTGTGGGTGCGCCGCCGGCCGAAGTGGCCGTGCGGTTAAAGGCGCTGCAGTCTGGAACCGCAAGACCGCTACGGTCGCAGGTTCGAATCCTGCCTCGGGCATGGATGTTTGTGATGTCCTTAGGTTAGTTAGGTTTAACTAGTTCTAAGTTCTAGGGGACTAATGACCTCAGCAGTTGAGTCCCATAGTGCTCAGAGCCATTTGAACCATTTTTTGTGGGTGCGCCATTCTGTACGTCGTCTTTCTGCTGTAAGCGTGTGCTGTTCACAACGTGCAAGTGTGCTGTAGACAACATGGTTTATTCCTTAGAACAGAGGATTTTTCTGGTGTTGGAATGCCACCGCCTAGAACACAGTGTTGTTGCAACAAGACGAAGTTTTAAACGGAGGTTTAATGTAACCAAAGGACCGAAAAGCGATACAATAAAGGATCTGTTTGAAAAATTTCAACGGACTGGGAACGTGACGGATGAACGTGCTGGAAAGGTAGGGCGACTGCGTACGGCAACCACAGAGGGCAAAGCGCAGCTAGTGCAGCAGGTGATACAACAGCGGCCTCGGGTTTCCGTTCGCCGTGTTGCAGCTGCTGTCCAAATGACGCCAACGTCCACGTATCGTCTCATGCGCCAGAGTTTACACCTCTATCCATACAAAATTCAAACGCGGCAACCCCTCAGCGCCGCTACCATTGCTGCACGAGAGACATTCGCTAACGATATAGTGCACAGGATTGATGACGGCGATATGCATGTGGGCAGCATTTGGTTTACTGACGAAGCTTATTTTTACCTGGACGGCTTCGTCAATAAACAGAACTGGCGCATATGGGGAACCGAAAAGCCCCATGTTGCAGTCCAATCGTCCCTGCATCCTCAAAAAGTACTGGTCTGGGCCGCCATTTCTTCCAAAGAAATCATTGGCCCATTTTTCAGATCCGAAACGATTACTGCATCACGCTATCTGGGCATTCTTCGTGAATTTGTGGCGGTACAAACTGCCTAAGACGACACTGCGAACACCTCGTGGTTTATGCAAGACGGTGCCCGGCCACATCGCACGGCCGACGTCTTTAATTTCCTGAATGAATATTTCGATGATCGTGTGATTGCTTTGGGCTATCCGAAACATACGGGAGGCGGCGTGGATTGGCCTACCTATTCGCCAGACATGAACCCCTGTGACTTCTTTCTGTGGGGACACTTGAAAGACCAGGTGTACCGCCAGAATCCAGAAACAATTGAACAGCTGAAGCAGTACATCTCATCTGCATGTGAAGCCATTCCGCCAGACACGTTGTCAAAGGTTTCGGGTAATTTCATTCAGAGACTACGCCATATTATTGCTACGCATGGTGGATATGTGGAAAATATCGTACTATAGAGTTTCCCAGACCGCAGCGCCATCTGTTGTTGAAAATTGTAACTACTGTAATTTCGAAAGTTTGTCTGCCTGAAAATGTACTGTTGTCCCAAGCATATTGCAACAAACGGTGTATTTCTATCGCTGCTCGTTTAGTTTTTATTGCCGTTTCAAATATACCGGTCATTTTTGAAACACCCTGTATATGCCACTTTGGGACAAATACTGGCACACAGACGGGGCAATGTTAGCAGGGCCGTTACCGATATGGAACAACCAGTCTCCCGTCTACCTAAAATAAGGCCTCTTCCGCAGTGTTACGAAATCTTCGCAAAAACATTCAGGTAAAAAGTCTAGTTAACAGTCTGACTATGTGGAACGAGCTCTGACTGGACGATTACTCCTCTTGTACAAAAAGTACTCGGCGTTTATTTGACGTTTGACGTCACTTGGTGAGCTTTGATGTGGGTGAGGGCAACTTTAAGAGTACGACTGGCTTGCTTGTAGCTCCGTTTCAGGGTCGTAATAGTTGCACCACGATTCGTCACCTGCTACGACTTTGGAAAAATAGTTTGGACAGTTTCAGAACTTATGTTATAAGGCACAGCATACTTCTACGCGACTTGCTTTTGTTCAGCACTTACAGAGGCACTAATTTCACATCCATTCTTTTTATCCACAAATTTTCCATTAAAATTCCCTGAACACAACTCCAGTTCATTCAAGACAGCTGCACAAATTCTTCAGTGGTCCGTTCTCGATCTTCTACAACGATGTCGCAAAGTTTTACAACGTTTCCATCGCTTCGGGCTGTGGAAGGACAACCAAAGCGAGTCATCAATTGAAATTTCACATCTTTCGGAACCGGAATAACTCACAATTACCTGAGTTTTCTCCATTGCATCAACCTTTCAGGCCACTTTTAACATGTCAAAAATGTCTGTGCCAGTTTTCCGGAACAAGAAGCATAATATCACGGTCATGCGCTTTTCACAAGAATCAGTCTTTACGGAAATGACGAGAACACACACAAATTGACACTAAAAAAATTCACACAAGCGCAAGGGAACTTTCTTTATTAACAACGCTTGGATATTGACTCGGGAATGGTAGCTCTATACGCTTCTAGCGGGGCGCCAGAGTGCGCAACTGCAAACAATCCGCCCACCACATCAGTTCCGGTTTTCTTGGTACCCCATTGTATTAAAGGCACTCCTATCTTACTGGATAGTAAGAATTGTTCTGCAGCGGCGCGGCGAATATCAATTAAGGATGCGGTCATTCGTACAGTGAACAACATGAGGCTATGAAAACTGACAAAATCTGTAGCTGTTCAACCTTTTCTGCACTCTGTAACGTGATCGATGCTTCGTATCCAAGAGGAAGCATCGAATGTTACAATGTTACACCGCTTTTGGTCTTCCCCTATTCAAACACTATAGTAATGATAGTGTCACAATGAAAAATAGCGACTGATGCCTGATAAATCACATGAAATTTACGTTCCACGGCATATATCCGGCTGAACGTCCTCATCAGTGATTAATAAGGCGGCAACAGGCCCGTTACTAACACAGTGAGAGCGACAGCAACTGTTAGGATATGCCAGATTTACCCGCTGGTAAATCCGGAGACAGCTTACGCACGCAACGCTGGTGTTGTTCTATGTAAAGTTCAAAGTTCCTTATCTTGTGGTTAAGTTCTGAATTATTCCACCCCACGCCGGTCATTGTAGCCGAGCGGTTCTAGGCGCTTCAGTCTGGGCCGCTACGGTCGCAGGTTCGAATCCTGTCTCGGGCATGGATGTGTGTGCTGTCTTTAGGTTATTTAGGTTTAAGTAGTTCTAAGTTCTAGGAGACTGATGACCTCATATGTTAGGTCCCATAGTGCTCAGAGCCTTTTGAACCATTTTGAATTCCACCCCACGATCAACCTACACCTCTAGGGGAAGTGGTCTCAACTCTCCCTATTTAATAAAACCAAATAGAAGTAATACAAGACGAGCCAGTGTAATGCTATTTGGTATCACGGAATAACAAATAAAACTAAACAGTACTGATACAAAGCGGACGAGTGCTTTGCCTTCAGGAAATAATAAGTAAACTACCCTTTGCGTAAGGACAACACCGGCACAGTGAAATTAAACAAATGAGTATACAACTGGTTACATCAATTTATTGGGTCGCCTAACAAGAAAAATCTACGAGGTAACCTAAAGGATCTGTAAATATAAGTTAAGTCTGTGTATAACAGGAGTTTATTTGTTCTGTGTGCTTCAGGAAATTAACATCAAATTGACACGTTGAGACGTTTCTGGCGACATACCACCACGTCGAGGGCGCACACAGTTCCAACATTCTCAGTAATATAACCACGAAATAGCGACAGAAAGTGAATTAATATTGCATAGCGATACGTGACACTACCGTCCCAAGGTACTGTTGTCCCCTGTTTCCGAGTATCGAGCAATAATGTCGGGTAACGCAGCCAAGTCACGGCCTGATCTGGTGACAAACTGAGCTGTCCGTCGTATAAGGTTTCATATAGAACACTCTTACTTCATGTTTCCACCAGCTTTCCTGGGAAGGATTTAAGCTGTCTGGTGTGATTTCTGCGACGAATCTAGAACATCACAGTATCGACATAACAGCAAAATCTGGATATTTGTGGCCGGCCGCGGTGGCCGTGCGGTTCTGGCGCTGCAGTCCGGAACCGCGGGACTGCTACGGTAGCAGGTTCGAATCCTGCCTCGGGCATGGGTGTGTGTGATGTCCTTAGGTTAGTTAGGTTTAAGTAGTTCTAATTTCTAGGGGACTTATGACCTAAGATTTTGAGTCCCATAGTGCTCAGAGCCATTTTGGTTCTAGGGGCGCATTCCGGAACCGCGGGACTGCTACGGTCGCAGGTTCGAATCCTGCCTCGGGTATGGATGTGTGTGCTGTCCTTAGGTTAGTTAGGTTTAAGTAGTTCTAAGTTCTAGGGGGCTGATGACCACAGAAGTTAAGTCCCATAGTGCTCAGAGCCATTTTTTTTTTATATTTGTGGTAAGGACTATGGGACCAAACTGCTGAGGTCATCGGTTCCTAGGCTTACGCACTACTTAACCTAACTTAAACTAACTTACGCTAAGGACAACACACACACCCATGCCCGAGGGAAGACTCGAATCTCCGATGGAGGGAGCCGCGCGAACCGTGACTAGATGCTCTAGACCGCACGGCTACCCCGCACGGCGATGTAACAGCAACGTGGTTACGAGAGTGTGTTGTATCTATGTCATAAAGTAGCCATACTTGTTGTCGAAATATGCTCGCTTTCACAGCAAGGTCATCTGATACAGATCCAAAAGTGTTAAAACTATCAGAGCAGAAAATACTAACACCAACTCCACAAACATACTACAAGAAAACCTACATCTACATCTACATTTATACTCCGCAAGCCACCCAACGGTGTGTGGCGGAGGGCACTTTACGTGCCACTGTCATTACCTCCCTTTCCTGTTCCAGTAGCGTATGGTTCGCGGGAAGAACGACTGTCTGAAAGCCTCTGTGCGCGCTCAAATCTCTCTAATTTTACATTCGTGATTTCCTCGGGAGGTATAAGTCGGGGGAAGCAATATATTCGATACCTCATCCAGAAACGCACCCTCTCGAAACCTGGCGAGCAAGCTACACCGTGATGCAGAGCGCCTCTCTTGCAGAGTCTGCCACTTGAGTTTGTTAAACATCTCCGTAACGCTATCACGGTTACCAAATAACCCTGTGACGAAACGCGCCGCTCTTCTTTGGATCTTCTCTATCTCTTCCGTCAGCCCGATCTGGTACGGATCCCACACTGATGAGCAATACTCAAGTATAGGTCGAACGAGTGTTTTGTAAGCCACCTCCTTTGTTGATGGACTACATTTTCTAAGGACTCTCCCAATGAATCTCAACCTGGTACCCGCCTTAGCAACAATTAATTTTATATGATCATTCCACTTCAAATCGTTCCGCACGCATACTCCCAGATATTTTACAGAAGTAACTGCTACCAGTGTTTGTTCCGCTATCATATAATCATACAATAAAGGATCCTTCTTTCTATGTATTCGCAATACATTACATTTGTCTATGTTAAGGGTCAATTGCCACTCCCTGCACCAACCCACTGGCTCAATCTTCGAAAAGCTAAGCGCCGATAGCTAACACGAAGATACACTGATGAGCCAAAATTCTTTGACCAGTGCATACCGCGAGAATGAATACGGTTTGGGAGCGTTGCGGGCACCTGACGGAATGAGAAAAGTATGCAAGCAAAGCAGAGATTAAACAGGGAATCGTTCTAGGAGCGATCCTGGCCGAAAATGGGGAAATTCACTAAGCAACCTCCACAAAGGGCAGGTTTTTATGGACCGGCGCTTCGGTGCTGTCATCTCGGAAACGGTTACGTGATTCGGCCTTCCCGGTGTCACTATCGCGAGCATCTACGGAAAGTGCTTGAAGGGTTGTGAAAATCACGAGTAGGTGACAAGTTATTAGATCACCACGCCTTATCACACAATGTGAAGGCCGAAGATGGCTCGATTTGTAAAGGAGGATAGGAGGGAATCTGTGGCAGATCTCGCGATAGAGTGGAATGGTTGTGCAGGCACGTTTCGGAGAATCCCGGTCAGCGCACGTTGTTAAACATGGGCCTCGGTAGCGGGTGACCTCTGAGTGTTCTGATGTTGACTCATCACCGGCCGTTGTAGCCGAGCAGTTCTACGCGCTTCAGTCTGGAACTGCTACGGTCGAAAGTTCGAATCCTGCCTCGGGCATGGATGTGTGTGACGTCCTTAAGTTAGTTAGGTTTAAGTAGTTCTAATTTCTAGGGGACTGATGACCTCATATGTTAAGTTCCATTATGCTCAGAGCCATTTTTGTTGACTCAACGACATCGTTGATTACCAGTGCAGCGGGCATGGGACTGTCGAGAATGAACTGTGGATTAAAAGAAATGTGACGCCTTGTTGGGTGAACGATACACCTTGTTATACCATACCGACGATCGTGTCTGGTGCACCGTCACATGCAAATGGCTGGTCGGAACATGCAGGATAATTGTCCGTGTCACAAGGCGAGAATTGTGTTTCTGCTGTTTGAGGAGAACGGAAGTGAACTCACTTTGGTGTCTTGGTCGCCAAATTCACCTGATCCGTACTCGATGGAGCACTTCCAGGGCGCTATTGGGTGCAAGCTCAGTGGCCGCCAATCACTGGTCTCTAATTTAAGGGAACTGCGTGGCGTGACCTTTGCGTTGCTGTCTTGTGCCACGTACCTCCGGAAACCTGTCAAGTAACTGACCAATACATGACATGCAGAACCGCTGCAGCACTGCGCTCCAAAACTGGATCGAAAGGCTATTTAAGCAGATGGTCATAATATTTTGCCTCATCACCGAAGATCCTGAGCCACAAGCAGCCACGTTTTGCATTCTGCTCGCAGTTTACAACTTTAAGCTCACCGCGTCTTCTGAGGCCTTAACGGTAGTGCTGTGTATGCTAATTTCCCTACAATAACTGACTACAGTGTTTCGCCAACGTGAATTTTAGTTTTTATGCTGAGCAACAGCCTATTTTTATTGCAAATGTGTGCACGTGTAAGCGAAGACGTTAGTTATTTCGTATGGGTACTGAAGCAACAGTCTGTGACATAAACCCCCGATTCAGAATTCTGGGAAGAAGTTCTATTGACACTGGAAATTGAAACATACATTAAAGTGACACTGGAGTGATTCTTAGAATCATCGCAAGCTATGCCACTGACAAATGGTGGAGTAATCTATATTTACATCTAACTACATGCACATACCTACCTAGAAACTAATGTACCAGTTGTTGTCGTACCCTTTCCTCATCCACTCGAACTTGGGACGAGGAAAATCTGATGGCGTTTATACTTTTGTACGAACCATACTTCCCCTTAGTATGAACGTACCGTCCTTACGCGAAATGAACTTTGGAGCCGATAGAATGGTTCTGCACTATGTTCAAAATAGTTGTTCTCTCAACTTTCTAAACAGCGTTATGCGAAGAGATCGTCGGCTTCCCTCATATTGCCATCTTCATCCAAGGAACATTTCTGAAACATACTTGAACGCATCAGATTGACCGGTGAGAAATCCAGCAGCACGCCTCTGAACTGCTTCTACGTCTTCCTTTAATCCGACTTGGTGGGTATTCCAAATACTATAGCAGCATTCAAGAATGGGCCCCACATACATTCTGTGCAGTGTTTTCTTTATAGATGCGCTGCCCTTTCTAGGAACTCTCCCAAAAAACTGCAGGCGGCCATTCGTCGTACCTACGTCTGACTTTGTCTTCTCCTTCCATCACACGTTTTATCTCTACGTAACGTCTACACATTTCATCACTGTGACTGTGTCAAGCAGCACATCCTTAACGATGCATACGAACGGTATAGGAATGTTTTGCCTATCCATTTTGATTAAGTTATATTTATCCACATTGAAAGCCAGATACCCTTCATCACACCAGATGTAAGTTACGTCAGATCATCTTGAATCTTCGTACAACCATTTACCGCTTTCCCTTATACACCAGACTCACTCGCAAATAAATTGTGATGTGCATGGTGAACAGAATCAGGAACGGCGCCATTGTTACAGCTGAAGTCTTGCTATATCGCTTCGTCCATATTAATGCGTAAGCCGAAGGAATGATGATTATAAGCAGCATTCCTACCTATTATTTCCTGCTAATACTACCCTAGTCTTCTGGTCTGAAGTCCATGGGACCTATTAGTGCAATCTTGAAATATTTGAACCCGATATCAGGAAACGTAGAGATCAGGGGTAATGGTGCACTAGAAACAAATGAGAGAGAATATATGGAACTCTCATGAAGATTTCAACCAATTTTCCAAAACATAAAAGAACAAAGAAGTTTTATAGCATTATGGGAGGACAAAAGTTAGAAAACTTACACTGTATTATGAAGAATAAATACGGAAAGGTACATTAAGTAAAATCAGCTTAGTTGAGAAGAGTAAAGTGAATATCAAAACGATAAAGAGACACCATTCTGAGATCCGAGACGATGTGATGAAATCTGAATTATTAGTAGACCACAGCGTAACACAAATCTGTGTGTAGACCGGAACACAAAATGTGCAGTACGATAAAGACAAGTGGTATGAAAGTCATAATGAAACGTCAGTAATTAAATTTAATAGTGCAGTATTTGTAACAAGTAACTAACAGAGAAAACAGGTACAAGAGGTGCAGGTGAGTGAATACGGTTGTATCATAATCTGATGGCATTTACGAAAGGTCAAATACAGTTTCTTAGAACTGGGACAAGATGTTGCATATGTGTTCCATCTCCAATTAACTCGTTGTCGAGCCAACGTTAAACCCTTTCTATTGGGATTCAGTCGAAGTGGGGACATCCAGTTCGAACACAGGCCGTGAAAAATCTTTTCGCTACCGTTATTTGGTCGGCAGGGGGAGGAATGGTCACGGAGTTAGAACCTTGATCACAAGACAATACGCCAAAGTCTTAAAAAGAAATTCCAAACTTTCCACAGTGTCTCTCGAACTGAAAGGATGTGATACTGTTAACGGTGATTGTAACGAAACAAGATCTTCTCTGACATTACTTCTACCAGCAATGGCCGTGTTCACTTAAAAAGAAAAAAATAACAAAAACAACTCATGTTTTAAACAGAAGCGGAATGTAACCAACAAATATTAAAAAGGGAGAGGGAATCTAATGTACTGTTAATGAAATGTGCTTCAGATCTACAGTGCGTAATCTTGAATTACTAAAAACATAACAGTTTGATTGTTCCCATAATTCACTGAATAGCACACTAACGTTGTTGTTGTTGTTGTCTTCAGTCCTGAGACTGGTTTGATGCAGCTCTCCATGCTACTCTATCCTGTGCAAGCTTCTTCATCTCCCAGTACCTGCTGCAACCTACATCCTTCTGAATCTGCTTAGTGTATTCATCTCTTGGTCTCCCCCTGCGATTTTTACCCTCCACGCTGCCTTCCAATACTAAATTGGTGATCCCTTGATGCCTCAGAACATGTCCTACCAACCGATCCCTTCTTCTGGTCAAGTTGTGCCACAAACTTCTCTTCTCCCCAATCCTATTCAATACTTCCTCACTAGTTATGTGATCTACCCACTAACGTGAACTGAAATAATTGCTCTTATTCACCAATACAGATGAGGAAGTTCCCACAGTGACTCTCGAATACTGCAATTAGCTTGTACTTGTCAGATATAAACATTACACTCGGTCTAAACGCTTCACCAACGAAAATTCACTTGCTCTTCCATGACTGGTCAAAACCAACTGACTCAATAACACAGAATATAAGACGTGCTCATTTTGCTATCATACTATATAAAATAACGTGTAATTCTTCCTGAAATTTCGATGATTAAAGGAACAACACTCGCAAACACCGCAAATACACAAGTACCTCTAAAAAAAATTAAGAAAACATACAATAGAAAATCCCAATTCCTGCAGCCCAGCTATATGTTCTTTCCCAAAAAGACGTACCTCATTATTGCCCATCCACTATTCTCCTCTGTGTCTTCCATATCTCAATCTACACCCATCATACTTCTATGCACTGCGTTTTTGAATTTAAATCACGTCATATTTTCATAAGCATCATCAGCTGTCTTTTAAATTCATAAGTAGTTGTATTTCAATTTGGTTTTTTTGTAATCAGTGTTTGAAGGGGGTAAGGCATAAACAACTTTTAAATGAAGAAAAAACATGGGTTCTTTTCTCCTGTTTGATGTTTGCCCGCCATATGCTGGTAGCTAGAGAGCTTGGTAGTTTGTGCTTATCCACGTCGTCTAATGTGTGAAATTGGACAATAAATGAAAAAATAATAGTTAGGGTAAAGCAGAAACTTTGAAATTAAAAATATTTTGTGCGACTGTGGTACCTGGCCGAAGATATATACAGGGTACTTCAATAAGAGCGTGAAAAAATGTAATTTTGCTCCACTGAACAATTTGAGATTGGCAACCTGGAGTTGGAAAAGCCAGCTTAAGGAGATAACAGCAATAAAGCCACAGTACTGCGTACTTTTTTATTTAGATTAGTTGCCGTTAACTGCCAATAACATCATGGACACAATGAAAGAACCATTTGTAGTGTATCTTAAAAAATGTGCTGAAACTGACGCCCATCAATCTCAATGCAAGCATGATATCGCTGAACAAGGTTCTGACGCACCCTGAAAAATATCCCTGAAGAGTTTCGAACCACATCACAGGCAGGTACAATTTTGCAAATTATTCCATCCCCGTATCCACTGGGGTCTCATACACAAGCGACTTTAGATATCCCCATAGGAAATTGTTACTGTTTTCTTCAGTCCTGAGACTGGTTTGACGCAGCTCTCCATGCTACTCCATCCTGTGGAAGCTTCTTCATCTCCCAGTAAGTACTGCAACCTACATCCTTCTGAATCTGCTTAGTGTATTCATCTCTTGGTCTCCCTCTACGATTTTTACCCTCCACGCTGCCCTCCAATGCTAAATTTGTGATCCCTTGATCCCTCAGAACATGTCCTACCAACCGGTCCTTTCTTCTTGTCAAGTTGTGCCACAAACTCCTCTTCTCCCCAATTCTATTCAATACCTCCTCATTAGTTATGTGATCTACCCATCTAATCTTCAGCATTCTTCTGTAGCACCACATTTCGAAACCTTCTATTCTCTTCTGTGAAACTATTTATCGTCCATGTTTCACTTCCATACATGGCTACACTCCATACAAATACTTTCAGAAACGACTTCCTGACACTTAAATCTATACTCGATGTTAACAAATTTCTCTTCTTCAGAAACGCTTTCCTTGCCATTGCCAGTCTACATTTTATATCCTCTCTACTTCGACCATCATCAGTTATTTTGCTCCCCAAATAGCAAAACTTCTTTACTACTTTAAGTATCTCATTTCCTAATATAATTGCCTCAACATCACCCGACTTAATTCGACTACATTCCCTTATCCTCGTTTTGCTTTTGTTGATGTTTATCTTTTATCCTCGTTTCAAGACACTGTCCATTCCGTTCAACTGCTCTTCCAAGTCCTTTGCTGTCTCTGACAGAATTACAATGTCATCGGCGATCCTCAACGTTTTTATTTCTTCTCCATTAACTTAAGTACCTACTCAGAATTTTTCTTTTGTTTCCTTTATTGCTTGCTCAATATACAGATTGAATAACATCGGGTAGAGGCTACAAACCTGTCTTACTCCCTTCCCAACCACTACTTCCCTTTCATGTCCCTCGACTCTTATAACTGCCATCTGGTTTCTGTACAAATTGTAAATAGCCTTTCGCTCCCTGTATTTTACCCCTGCCACCTTTAGAATTTGAAAGAGAGTATTCCAGTCAACATTGTCAAAAGGTTTATCTAAGTCTACAAATGCTAGAAATGTAGGTTTGCCTCTCCTTAATCTATTTTCTAAGATAAGTCGTAGGGTCAGTATTGCCTCACGTGTTCCAACATTTCTACGGAATCCAAACTGATCTTCCCCGAGGTCGCCTTCTACCAGTTTTTCCATTCGTCTGTAAAGAATTCGCGTTAGTATTTTGCAGCAGTGACTTATTAAACAGATAGTTCGGTAATTTTCACATCTGTCAACACCTGCTTTCTTTGGGATTGGAGTTATTATATTCTTCTTGAAGTCTGAGGGTATTTCGCCTGTCTCATACATCTTTCTCACCAGATGGTAGAGTTTTGTCAGGACTGGCTCTCCCAAGGCCGTCAGTAGTTCCAATGGAATGTTGTCTACTCCCGGGGCCTTGTTTCGACTCAGGTCTTTCAGTTCTCTGTCAAACTCTTCACGCAGTATCGTATCTCCAATTTCATCTTCATCTACATCCTCTTTCATTTCCGTAATATTGTCCTCAAGTACATCGACCTTGTATAGACCCTCCATACACTCCTTCTACCTTTCTGCTTTCCCTTCTTTGCTTAGAACTGGGTTTCCATCTGAGCTCTTGATATTCATACAAGTGGTTCTCTTCCCTCCAAATGTCTCTTTAATTTTCCTAGTGTGATAAGCCTCTACAGCCTTACATTTGTCCTCTAGCCATCCCTGCTTAGCCATTTTGCACTTCCTGTCGATCTCATTTTTGAGACGTTTGTATTCCCTTTTGCCTGCTTCATTTACTGCGTTTTTGTATTTTCTCCCTTCATCAATTAAATTCAATATTTCTTCTGTTACCCAAGGATTTCTACTAGCCCTCGTCTTTTTACCTACTTGATCCTCTGCTGCCTTCACTACTTCATCCCTCAGAGCTACCCATTCTTCTTCTTTTATATTTCTTTCCCCCATTCCTGTCAATTGTTCCCTTATGCTCTCCCTGAAACTCTGTACAACCTCTGGTTTAGTCAGTTTATCCAGGTCCCATCTCCTTAATTTCCCACCTTAAAGAACTCGGGTCAGGTGACCTCGCAGGCCATGGAATAGCACCTCCCCTTCCAATTCAGCGACCAGGAAATACGTCACTGAAATGGTTGCAGAAATCTACACTGGGATCCTCTCTCGAATAGCTAAGGGTACAATGTAAATACGATACAACAGAGACACCTTATGGACGAGTAAAGTAAACAAAACGTGGTAAAGGGACATCCTCCTCTACCATTACTTTTCCTCAACAGAAATAGTCGATACCAGAGATATTTTTCGATTTTTGAACAGGTCAATATTATTTCTTTTGCTTTTCTGAAAAATTTCATATAATTTTATACACAATATGTTATGTTTCAAGCTAAAATCTATGAAAAGGAATTATTTTATTTTAGTTGTTACAATCGATATTTATTAGCTATGAATGCACAGTTAATTTTGTTTTGAGAAACGTTTGAAATTACAAAACGTTTGGCAAACTTAAAATTTCTATTATTATTACGCTATCTAGTACTGTTTATTATGGTTATTTCTGGATTCATTTATAAAATAATAATCTAAACCGGAACTAGAAGAAATTCATTTGTCAAGAAAAACTGTAAACCCTTTGGAATATTATTACCGCAGAGTGAAGTGGTAGTAAGCATGCCTCTGACGTGATCGGACGTATTTTTGTAGTTTAGACGAACACTGAAATTTCGGATTTGTTAATGTGAAAATTCAAAAGACAGTGTGATATAGTAAAATATAACGCAATAAATCACCAAAAAAAAGTTCTGCACAGATATTCTTCAGATTTATTGAGCTCAATTGGACCAAGAGAACCTAAAACGTTAAAACTTCAGCTTTAAGAATCAGGCCCTTAGACACAAAGAACTGGAGCAAACTGCGCGAGAAAAGATAAGTAAAAAGTTTATTGTAAATCTCATTCCTCTCGAATCTTATGATAGGATTTCATCATCGTAGACAGATGCGACAACAAAGGAGAGAAGCGAAGATTACAACCTGCATCATGACTTCCTTGTAATCAGGCCCGTCCTCCTTTTTTCCTTGCAGTAAATAAAGAATGTTCATGTAAATAAACAGCATAGTACATGTAGACTTGTACGCGTGTTAGTTGTAAATAAGATGGAAAACAATAATGCTAGACAAAGTGGTAGACAAGTTTATTTCCGTGTCTCCTTATGCTGACTTCTGCGACCCCAGGTTTCCTACCTCATATTGTTCAATGGAGCATTCTTTATGTCATGTTACATTTTTACACTCTCTTACAGAAACACCTTGTATAGGGTAGATGACCTAAATCTTGCACCACAAATAAAGGTGAAACGGAAAGTATTATTGATGTGAGGTTCTTGCAGAATGGTTTAGTAGTCGGAGCTCCTGTTGTTAGCCAATAATATTTTGCGCAATCGTATAGTTTTTTAAATGTAACAATGCCTATTAACGTTCAAAAACTAAAATTAGGGTGAATTAGAAAGTCAGTGGCGTTTGTTGTAGGATCTTAGTGCGTGTCATTTACGAAACATAGTATTTAAAGAAGTTCCCAGACCGACACTTGTTTGTACCGTTCATTCTGTGTAGTTGCAAGTTGCGACGTTGTTACGTTTGCTTACAGTGCGCTAATATGTTTCTTGAGTTCATTGCGACTTGCTAGTCAGTGTGTGACAGATCAAGCAGTAGAGGGTGTGTGGATAATGGGATTTATCAATGCCGAAATAGCTGCCAGTTTTATGGTGAAAGTATAGTGTAGGAACAATGCAATTGGTTCTTGCACAGAGTATGCGGCAAGATATCCCAACAGACGCCAACCGTCTCGGCGATTATTCATCAACCTCTTCAACCAGTTACATGAATGTTGCAGTGTAACACCTAGAAAACGTAACAGAAGCATAAAAGTGACAACAGAAGAGAGGGAATGTAAAGTTCTTGCTGCTGTGCAGTTGTTTCCACACGTCAACCCCCACGCTATCACACATGCAAGTGTCTACGCAGTCTCCATCGACATTGGTTCCATTCCTATTACATCTCCCTCCATCGAGAATTGCATAGAAATGGTTATCAGAATCATTTGGGCATTAAGACAGCATACTCCAGGTGGATCGTGTATCATGTATATTGATGAAGCCACATTTATCGATCATGATCAGGTGTATCGTGTACTTTATTTAGTGATGAAGCCACGTTTGCCAATCATGGCCACGTAAACAGCCGAAACATTCGCTACTGGTCTGTTGGCTACGTCAGGTGGAACGTCAAAGTCCATAGAGTGTAAACGTATGGTGTGAGATAGTGAAACATCAGCTCATAGGCCCGTGTTTTATCGACGAAATATTGAACGCCCACAAATGTCGCAGCCTCCTAAAAGACCATCTTCCATGGATCTTAGAAAACGTTCCTATGTAGACTAGGAGGAACCTTTGGTGCCAACATAACGACTTTCCAGCCCATAGTGCACAAAATACTACAGCGTATATTCACAAATTGTTTCCATATCGTCGTATTGAACGAAGAGAACCTGTAGCTTGGCCGGCCCATTCCCCGGATTTATTGCGTGTAGACTTTTTTCTATGGGGAAAGATGAAATATGCTGTTGCAAGGACATACCAACTACACCCGGTAATATGCAACGACGTATTAGGGCAGCTGGGACACCTCCGCTGAAATGCTGGCACGTGTGACGCAGTCGTTTCATACCAGAATGGAAGCCTGTATTGCAGCTGTCGCTGGTCATTCTGAAAACAACTTGCGGTGGTCAGTTGTCTAATTACTGCTCAGTAATCACGTAACTAGTATATGCACTTGTAGTGTTCTTTAGCGTGTGCTGCCACAGGTTTTGTACAAGTGTCAGTGCGAGAACTTTTCAAAATGCTATATCTGCTAAATGATTCCTTCTAGAATCCTGCAACAAACAAAACAGACATTGTAACTTAACCTTATCTCAGTTTGTTAATGTCAGTAGGCATTGTTCCATTTAAAGAAGTATATGATTGTACAAAAAATACACTTTCTAAGTATGATTACAAACTCTACAATCAGTCAATTTTGTGAAAACCGCACAATGATAGCACTTTCCACTTTCGCAATATTCGTGGTACAATTATGTTCATGGTACAATTTTCACCCTAAGAATATATAGTGGTCCTTTGATAGTGACCGGGCCAAATATCTCACGAAATAAGCATCAAACGAAAAAACTACAAAGAACGAAACTCGTCTAGCTTGAAAGGGGAAACCAGATGGCGCTATGATTGGCCCGCTAGATGGCGCTACCATAGGTCAAACGGATATCAACTGCGTTTTTCTTTTTAAATATGAACCCCCATTTTTATTACATATTCGTGTAGTACGTAAAGAAATATGAATGTTTTACTTGGACCACTTTTTTCGCTTTGTGACAGATGGCGCTGCAATAGTCACAAAGGTATAGGCACGTGGTATCACGTAACATTCCGCCAGTGCGGACAATATTTCTTCGTGATACATTACCCGTGTTAAAATGGATCGTTTACCAATTGCGGAAAAGGTCGATATCGTGTATGGCTATTGTGGTCAAAATGCCGAACGGGCGTGTGCTATGTATGCTGCTCGGTATCCTGGACTACATCATCCAAGTGTCAGGACCGTTCGCCGGATAGTTACGTTATTTAAGGAAACAGGAAGTGTTTAGCCACATGTGAAACGTCAACCACGACCTGCAACAAATGATAATGCCCAAGTAGGTGTTTTAGCTGCTGTCTCGGCTAATCCGCACATCAGTAGCAGATAAATTGCGCTAGAATCGGGAATCTCAAAGACGTCGGTGTTGAGAATGCTACATCAACATCTATTGCACCCTTACCATATTTCTATGCACCAGGAATTGCAAGGCGACGACTTTGAATGTCGTGTACAGTTCTGCCACTGGGCACAGGAGAAATTACGGGACAATTACAGTTTCTTGCAATCGTTCTATTTAGCGACGAAGCGTCATTCCCCAACAGCGGTAACGTAAAGCGGCGTAATATGCACAATTGGGCAACGGAAAATCCACGATGGCTGCGACAAGTGGAACATCAGCGACCTTGGCGGGTTCATGTATGGTACGGCATTATGGGAGGAAGGATAATTGTCTTCCATTATATCGATGGCCATCTAAATGGTGCAATGTATGCTGATTTCCTACGTAATGCTCTACCGATGTTATTACAAGATGTTTCACTGCATGACAGAATGGCGATGTACATCCAACATGATGGATGTCCGGCACATAGATCGCGTGCGGTTGAAGCGGTACTGAACAGCATATTTCATTACAGGTGGATTGGTCGTCTAAGCACTTGTTACCACCTGTTCATCTAAAATTGTGAGCCATATGTTTGTGACTATTACAGCGCCATCTGTCACACAGCGGAAAAAGTTGTCCGACTAAAACGTTCATATTTCTTGACGTACTACACGAATATGCAATAAAAATGGGGGTTCCTATTTAAAAAAACGCAGTTGATATCTGTTTGACCTATGGCAGCGCCATCTAGCGGGCCAACCATAGCGTCATCTTCCCGCTTCAAGCTAGACAAGTTTCGTTCGTTTTTTCGATTGACGCTTTATATATATATATATATATATATATATATATATATATATATATATATATATATATAAGATGTTATGTGGACATGTGTCTCGAAACGCTTAATTTCCATGTTAGAGCTCATTTTAGTCTTGTCAGTATGTACTGTACTTCCTCGATTCACCGCCATGATTTCATACGGCATACTCTACCAGTGTTGCTAGAACATGTGCCTTTACAAGTACGACACAACATGTGGTTCACGCACGATGGAGCTCCTGCACATTTCAATCGAAGTGTTCATACGCTTCTCAACAACAGATTCGGTGACCGATGGACTGGTAGAGGCGGACCAATTCCATAGCCTCAAAGCTCTCCTGACGTCAACCCTCTTGACATTCATTTATGGGGGCATTTGAAAGCTCTTGTCTACGCAACCCCGGCATCAAATGTATAGACTCTTCGTGCTCGTATTGTGCACGGCTGTGATACAATACGCCATTCTCCAGGGCTGCATCAGCGCTTCAGGTATTCCATGCGACGGAGGGTGGATGCATGTATCCTCGCTAACGGAGGACATTTTTAACATTTCCTGTAACAAAGTGTTTGAAGTCACGCTGGTACGTTCCGTTGCTGTGTGTTTCCGTTCCATGATAAATGTGATTTGAAGAGAAGAAATAAAATGAGCTCTAACATGGAAAGTAAGCATTTCCGGACACATGTCCACATAACACATTTTCTTTCTTTGTGTGTGAGGAATGTTTCCTGAAAGTTTGGCGATACCTTTTTGTAACACCCTATGTACAGGGTGAGTCACATAACATTACCGCTGGATACATTTCGTAAACCATATCAAATACTGACGAATCGATTCTACAGACCGAACGTGAGGAGAGGGGTTATTGTAATTGGTTGATACAAACCATAAAAAATGCACGGGAGTATGTTTTTTAACACAAACCTACGTTTTTTTTTAAATGGAACCCCGTTGGTTTTGTTAGCAGATCTGAACATATAAACAAATACGTAATCAGTGCCGTTTGTTGCATTGTAAAATGTTAATTACATCCGGAGATATTGTAACCTAAAGTTGACGCTTGAGTACCACTCCTCCGCTGTTCGATCGTGTGTATCGGAGAGCACCGAATTACGTAGGGATCCAAAGGAAACGGTGATGGACCTTAGGTACAGAAGAGACTGGAACAGCACATTACGTCCACATGCTAACACCTTTTTATTGGTCTTTTTCACTGACGCACATGTACATTACCATGAGGGGTGAGGTACACGTACACACGTGGTTTCCGTTTTCTATTACGGAGTGGAATAGAGTGTGTCAATAGATGTTCAATGTGGTGGCCATCATTTGCTGCACACAATTGCAATCTCTGGCGTAATGAATGTCGTACACGCCGCAGTACATCTGGTGTAATGTCGCCGCAGGCTGCCACAATACGTTGTTTCATATTCTCTGGGGTTGTAGGCACATCACGGTACACATTCTCCTTTAACGTACCCCACAGAAAGAAGTCCAGGAGAACGGGCTGGCCAATTTATGCGTCCTCCATGTCCTATGAACCACGCCCGTCGAACATCCTGTCAAGGATCAGCCTAGTGTTAAATGCGGAATGTTCAAGTGCACCATCATGCTGATACCACATACGTCGACGCGTTTCCAGTGAGACATTTTCGAGCAACGTTGGCAGATCATTCTGTAGAAACGCGATGTATGTGGCAGCTGTTTGGGCCCCTGGAATGAAGTGTTTGTTATAACACGTAACAGAACGTCGGAGGTTTCAAGCGTCAACTTTAGGTTACAATATCTCCGGATGTAATTAACATTTTACAATGCAACAAACGGCACTGATTACGTATTTGTTTATATGTTCAGATGTGCTAACAAAACTAACGCGGTTCCATTTAAAAAAACGTAGGTTTGTGTTAAAAAACATACGTATGGTTTGTATTAAACAATTACACTAGCCCCTCTCCTCACGTTCGGTCTGTGGAATCGGTTCGTCAGTATTTGATGTGGTTTACGAAATATATCCAGCCGTAACGTTAGGTGACACACCCTATATATATATATACACTCCTGGAAATGGAAAAAAGAACACATTGACACCGGTGTGTCAGACCCACCATACTTGCTCCGGACACTGCGAGAGGGCTGTACAAGCAATGATTACACGCACGGCACAGCGGACACACCAGGAACCGCGGTGTTGGCCGTCGAATGGCGCTAGCTGCGCAGCATTTGTGCACCGCCGCCGTCAGTGTCAGCCAGTTTGCCGTGGCATACGGAACTCGATCGCAGTCTTTAACACTGGTAGCATGCCGCGACAGCGTGGACGTGAACCGTATGTGCAGTTGACGGACTTTGAGCGAGGGCGTATAGTGGGCATGCGGGAGGCCGGGTGGACGTACCGCCGAATTGCTCAACACGTGGGGCGTGAGGTCTCCACAGTACATCGATGTTGTCGCCAGTGGTCGGGGGAAGGTGCACGTGCCCGTCGACCTGGGACCGGACCGCAGCGACGCACGGATGCACGCCAAGACCGTAGGATCCTACGCAGTGCCGTAGGGGACCGCACCGCCACTTCCCAGCAAATTAGGGACACTGTTGCTCCTGGGGTATCGGCGAGAACCATTCGCAAGCGTCTCCATGAAGCTGGGCTACGGTCCCGCACACCGCTAGGCCGTCTTCCGCTCACACCCCAACATCGTGCAGCCCGCCTCCAGTGGTGTCGCGACAGGCGTGAATGGAGGGACGAATGGAGACGTGTCGTCTTCAGCGATGAGAGTCGCTTCTGCCTTGGTGCCAATGATGGTCGTATGCGTGTTTGGCGCCGTGCAGGTGAGCGCCACAATCAGGACTGCATACGACCGAGGCACACAGGGCCAACACCCGGCATCATGGTGTGGGGAGCGATCTCCTACACTGGCCGTACACCACTGGTGATCGTCGAGGGGACACTGAATAGTGCACGGTACATCCAAACCGTCATCGAACCCATCGTTCTACCATTCCTAGACCGGCAAGGGAACTTGCTGTTCCAACAGGACAATGCACGTCCGCATGTATCCCGTGCCACCCAACGTGCTCTAGAAGGTGTAAGTCAACTACCCTGGCCAGCAAGATCTCCGGATCTGTCCCCCATTGAGCATGTTTGGGGCTGGATGAAGCGTCGTCTCACGCGGTCTGCACGTCCAGCACGAACGCTGGTCCAACTGAGGCGCCAGGTGGAAATGGCATGGCAAGCTGTTCCACAGGACTACATCCAGCATCTCTACGATCGTCTCCATGGGAGAATAGCAGCCTGCATTGCTGCGAAAGGTGGATATACACTGTACTAGTGCCGACATTGTGCATGCTCTGTTGCCTGTGTCTATGTGCCTGTGGTTCTGTCAGTGTGATCATGTGATGTATCTGACCCCAGGAATGTGTCAATAAAGTTTCCCCTTCCTGGGACAATTAATTCACGGTGTTCTTATTTCAATTTCCAGGAGTATATATATATATATATATATATATATATATATATATATATATATATATATATATGTGTGTGTGTGTGTGTGTGTGTGTGTGTGTGTGTGTGTGTGTGTGTGCAAACGAAGTAACACGTAGTGACCAACGGTACACAGCACGGCACGTCGACTGACGCTGAGGTACTCCTCCATGGTGGCGGCCGTACGCTGAGAAGCGTTGACTGCCGCTGCAGAAACGGCCGTGCGCCGACGTAACCGGCAGTTGGGACAAACAGCGCGCGCTGCGGCTGATGTCATCGGCTCCGCTGCTGACCCGTGGCGGGGCTATCGCCCAATTTAGCTGTTTTGATTCCGTGTCAGCTCTTCTCGCAGTAATGAGTTGTTGCGGCGGTCGGTTCTATTCATCTGGCCTCGCCGTTTGTCAGTTAGTCCGTAAATTACCCTGCTGTCTGGTTTTCAATAAGAAATCGCGGTACTGACCTCAAAAATCGCTGACGCCATTCCTGCGTCAGATGCTGTGTCTGACGCGAAACCTTGTAAGGATGCAAGACGTTGGCTGTGATAAACGCTGTTAAGGTGAAGATACAGGGTGAGAGACCTGTAATTGCAGATATCCTGACTTTTTTTTTTTTTCAAAAGGATACGTTCTCCGTTGTGAACAGTACAATTTTCAGTTTATTACTAGCGAACCTGGCATTACTTCACAGCTGCCAAATATGTATGGGATATGTAGATATCTCCTAATTTCCTTCTCACCCCTCTCTCCATCCCTCTTTTCCTTCCCCCTTTCCTTGTCCATCTTCTCCTCCTCCCATCTCTTTCTTCCCATCACTTTCCCCCGCTCCCTGTACATCTCTTGTCACACACTCTCTAATGGTTCTAATATCTCTGGGCTCTATGGGACTTAACTTCTGAGGTCATCAGTCCCCTACAACTTAGAACTATTTAAACCTAAATAACCTAAGGACATCACACACATCCATGCCCGATGCAGGATTCGAACCTGCGACCGTAGCGGTCGCGCGGCTCCAGACTGTAGCTCCTAGAACCGCTCGGCCACAACGGCCGGCACACTCTCTCTCTATCCATCTCCTCCTCGCTCATCTCTCTGTTCTTAGCTTCCTTCCCTTTTTTTATATCTACTCCTTCCCTCCTTCTCTGTCCATCCAGTGCAAACGGAGCCTTGATTGGCAATAGAAGTTAAAAATAAAAGTTCAAATGTGTGTGAAATCTTGTGGGACTTAACTGCTAAGTTCATCAGTCCCTAAGCTTACACTCTACTTAATCTAAATTATCCTAAGGACAAACACACACACCCATGCCCGAGGGAGGACTCGATCCTCCGGCGGGACCAGCCGCGCAGTCCATGGCTGCAGCGCCTGAGACCGCTCGGCTAATCCCGCGCGGCTAGAGGTCAAAATGAATGGGTAAATCATTGGAATCTTGTACACGGGGTATGAGAAACCTTTCTAGATGCTGGATCTGTGAGGATAGTAGCTTTAATGACAGTAATTCTATGGGTTTAATCCACAAATAGATCAAATTGCCGGCCAGAGAGGCCGAGCGGTTCTAGGCCCTTCAGTCTGGAACCGCGCAACCGCTACGGTCGCAGGTTCGAATCCTGCCTCGGGCATGGATGTGTCTGGTGTCCTTAGGTTAGTTAGGTTTAAGTAGTTCTAAGTTCTAGGGGACTGATGACCTCAGATGTTAAGTCCCATAGTGCTCAGAGCCATTTGAACCATTTGAGATAAAATTATGAAGTTAGAAATAAACACAACTTTCCTGTATTCTGTTAAAAAGGACTGCGAGAAGGAAAACGAAAACGCACTTTTTCACGGCACAGCTTAGTATCCTCTTTGTCGCAGCTGGTTCAAGTGAAACTGTTTATTCTGTGATTCTTACTCGACGATTTACTATCAAACGCTGTGTACACTCTTTGTCAGTCTCATTGACTCGACGATGTTATAGTTTGCTTGCGTTGCGCGTATGTTGAGTGATATGCGGGCGCCTCACTGGTGGCAGTTAAAAAAACAAAATAAAAAAAAGAAAACGCAAACTGAAATCAGTTGAATGTTTCCAACACATCAAATTATCACGAATGACACAAATTCAGTCTCTGCAACATACCAAAGTTATTATCTCACTGAAATATCGCTTTCAGTTGTGTTCTTTTACGCAAAATACCGATATTCAACGCAGAATTTGTTGTTGTGAAAATATGCGACAGCAGAAATTTTTTATTTTGGTCATCAGTCTGCTGACTGGTTTGATGCGGCCCGCCACGAATTCCTTTCCTGTGCTAACCTCTTCATCTCAGAGTAGCACTTGCAACCTACGTCCTCAATTATTTGCTTGACGTATTCCAATCTCTGTCTTCCTCTACAGTTTTTGCCCTCTACAGCTCCCTCTAGTACCATGGAAGTCATTCCCTCATGTCTTAGCAGATGTCCTATCATCCTGTCCCTTCTCCTTATCAGTGTTTTCCACATATTCCTTTCCTCTCCGATTCTGCGTAGAACCTCCTCATTCCTTACCTTATCAGTCCACCTAATTTTCAACATTCGTCTATAGCACCACGTCTCAAATGGTTTGATTCTCTTCTGTTCCGGTTTTCCCACAGTCCATGTTTCACTACCATACAATGCTGTACTCCAGACGTACATCCTCAGAAATTTCTTCCTCAAATTAAGGCCGGTATTTGATATTAGTAGACTTCTCTTGGCCAGAAACGCCTTTTTTGCCATAGCGAGTCTGCTTTTGATGTCCTCCTTGCTCCGACCGTCATTGGTTATTTTACTGCCTAGGTAGCAGAATTCCTTAACTTCATTGACTTCGTGACCATCAATCCTGATGTTAAGTTTCTCGCTGTTCTCATTTCTACTACTTCTCATTACCTTCGTCTTTCTCCGATTTACTCTCAAGCCATACTGTGTACTCATTAGACTGTTCATTCCGTTCAGCAGATCGTTTAATTCTTCTTCACTTTCACTCAGGATAGCAATGTCATCAGCGAATCGTATCATTGATATCCTTTCACCTTGTATTTTAATTCCACTCCTGAACCTTTCTTTTATTTCCATCATTGCTTCCTCGATGTACAGATTGAAGAGTAGGAGCGAAAGGCCTTCTTAATACGAGCACTTCGTTCTTGATCGTCCACTCTTATTATTCCCTCTTGGTTGTTGTACATATTGTATATGACCCGTCTCTCCCTATAGCTCACCCCTACTTTTTTCAGAATCTCGAACAGTTTGCACCATTTTATATTGTCGAACGCTTTTTCCAGGTCGACAAATCCTATGAAAGTGTCTTGAATTTTCTTTGGCCTTGCTTCCATTATTAGCCGTAACGTCAGAATTGCCTCTCTCGTCCCTTTACTTTTCCTAAAGCCAAACTGATCGTCACCTAGCGCATTCTCAATTTTCTTTTCCATTCTTCTGTATATTATTCTTGTAAGCAGCTTCGATGCATGAGCTGTTAAGCTGATTGTGCGATAATTCTCGCACTTGTCAGCTCTTGCCGTCTTCGGAATTGTGTGGATGATGCTTTTCCGAAAGTGAGATGGTATATCGCCAGACTCATATATTCTACACACCAATGTGAATAGTCGTTTTGTTGCCACTTCCCCCAATGATTTTAGAAATTCTGATGGAATGTTATCTATCCCTTCTGCCTTATTTAACCGTAAGTCCTCCAAAGCTCTTTTAAATTCCGATTCTAATACTGGATCCCCTATCTCTTCTAAATCGACTCCTGTTTCTTCTTCTATCACATCAGACAAATCTTCACCCTCATAGAGGCTTTCATTGTATTCTTTCCACCTATCTGCTCTCTCCTCTGCATTTAACAGTGGAATTCCCGTTGCACTCTTAATGTTACCACCGTTGCTTTTAATGTCACCAAAGGTTGTTCTGACTTTCCTGTATGCTGAGTCTGTCCTTCCGACAATCATATCTTTTTCGATGTCTTCACATTTTTCCTGCAGCCATTTAGTCTTAGCTTCCCTGCACTTCCTATTTATTTCATTCCTCAGCGACTTGTATTTCTGTATTCCTGATTCCTGATTACTATTAAACTGAATTCACTTTGTTTATTTATTTACTTATTTATTTGGCAGCTGTCCGTCACATTTCTTTCATCAGGATTTCCCTACAAAAATATCATCCAAATTTCACCTTCTCCGGTGGATTTTCCAAAAATTATCTCTCTCTGTCTCTCTATCTCTCTCTCTCTCTCACACACACACACACAAATCAGCCAAATCGGTTGAGTCATTTTCAACTGAAGGTCATTCATATATGCGGGAACTGATTTTTATGTATATAGATTGACCAGTTGCAATATCTACTTATTAAGCAACATACAGATAACGTCTAAATATTACGTCGCAACAGGTGTAACATACACATGAATCCACCAGCCTATACTGTATGTGGAACCCCTTACAAACATGAACATGATCCGTATCAACCAAGAACAGAGCTTTATACACATACTGAAACAAATTAAAATATACTGAGTTTTGAAATGCTGGTAAAATTGATTGAGAGTCCATTTGCCGAGTTAGCTGGTTCATTATAGTCGCTCAGAGACTGGTATAATCGATTTCACAGCATGCAGGTACATCTGCAGGCGTATTTCTGCGTATTAAAGGTACTGACTTACTAAGTCCAGAGTTCCTAATACTAAAAATTGCAGTGATGGCTCGCGAATTGATAACAAAAAGCATGAGCCACTGTCATAAAGTTACTTACAAGGTCTAATGTCCCATTTTATCTAAATGGCTTAATGCGCTGAAACGTCTGTGTTAGATTCGTTTTATACTATTTATCTTGTATTTCGTACTGTCACGCTCAATGTGTTAATGTGTGATGGTGTGCAGCTATTCTAACTGACGCAAACGTTTGATCTGCTAGTTTATTTTTGAGTTCGGTAGTCGATTTCTTATATTTTTCAGAGTGTAGTCACTAGCACATTTTTCTGTATGTGGTAAGTTTATCCAGGCACTGATTTTTGTAGGCAGAACACGTGGTGCAGGAAGTTCGTTACTCCAGCTCAGGTTTAAAATTCAGTTGCCTGACTTTTCTTTCAGCTGGAATGTATGAGTGAACTTTTCTCGTGTGTATGTGTTTTATTTCCTCTACTTTTCATTTAGTTTCAATTTCAAGATTGTGTATTTTTTTCATACCACGTGGTGATGATTTCACCGTTTATAATTTCAGTACCATCTTGAATATGTTTTATTCTTATTTCCGCATGATATTTTATTGCTGTTTGTGCCTACACGGTTTACATTTCTGTTCTTGAAGCTTTCATGAGTCTTAGTAATTTAGCTTTGTTCATGAAATTCAGTGACATTTGCGGGTGTTAAAAGCCAGCGTAGATTAATTTCATGTGCAAGGTGATGCATATAAATTTCTTTATCGGAAGTGTTGCTCGGTATTCGTATTCACAATAATTCATTCACAGCGATATGGATGAAACTCTGTGCCTTTGGCTTATTGTGACGGACAATATTCTTTTTAACTCTGTTCTTCGGTGTATGAATCTAGTATGTTGTGGTCTGCTTTTGATGTCCTCCTTGCTCCGACCGTCATTGGTTATTTTACTGCCTAGGTAGCAGAATTCCTTAACTTCATTGACTTCGTGACCATCAATCCTGATGTTAAGTTTCTCGCTGTTCTCATTTCTACTACTTCTCATTACCTTCGTCTTTCTCCGATTTACTCTCAAACCATACTGTGTACTCATTAGACTGTTCATTCCGTTCAGCAGATCATTTAATTCTTCATCTCTTATATTGACGAACGCTTTTTCCAGGTCGACAAATCCTATGAAAGTGTCTTGATTTTTCTTTAGCCTTGCTTCCATTATTAGCCGTAACGTCAGAATTGCCTCTCTCGTCCCTTTACTTTTCCTAAAGCCAAACTGATCGTTTGAAGAATTCCTTAACTTCGTTGACTTCGTGACCATCAATCCTGATGTAAAGTTTCTCGCTGTTCTCATTTCTACTACTTCTCATTACCTTCTGCAAACTATCGTGTGCAAGCTTCTTCATCTCCCAGTACCTACTGCAACCTACATCCTTTTGAATCTGCTTAGTGTATTCATCTCTTGGTCTCCCTCTACGATTTTTACCCTCCACTCTGCCCTCCAATACTAAATTGGTGATCCCTTGATGCCTCAGAACATGTCCTACCAACCGGTCCCTTCTTCCAGTTAAGCTGTGCCACAAACTTCTCTTCTCCCCAATCCTATTCGATACTTCCTCATTAGTTATGTGATCTACCCATCTCATCTTCAGCATTCTTCTGTAGCACCACATTTCGAAAGCTTCTATTCTTTTCTTGTCCAAACTAGTTATCGTCCATGTTTCACTTCCATACATGGCTACACTCCATACAAATACTTTCAGAAACGACTTCCTGACACTTAAATCTATACTCGATGTTTACAAATTGCTCTTCTTCAGAAACGCTTTCCTTGCCATTGCCAGTCTACATTTTATATCCTCTCTACTTCGACCATCATCAGTTATTTTGCTCCCCAAATAGCAAAACTCCTGTACTACTTTAAGTTTCTCATTTCCTAATCTAATTCCCTCAGTATCACCCGACTTAATTCGACTACATTCCATTATCCTCGTTTTGATTTTGTTGATGTTCATCTTATATCCTCCTTTCAAGACACTATCCACTCCGTTCAACTGCTCTTCCAAGTCTCTGATAGAATTACACTGTCATCGGCTAACCTCAAAGTTTTTATTACTTCTCCATGGATTTCAATACCTACTCCAAATTTTTCTTTTGTTTCCTTCACTGCTTGCTCAATATACAGATTGAATAACATCGGGGAAAGGCTACAACCCTGTCTCACTACCTTCCCAACCACGGCTTCCCTTTCATGTCCCTCGACTCTTATAACTGCCATTTGGTTTCTGTACACATTGTAAATAGCCTTTCGCTCCCTGTATTTTACCCCTGCCACCTTCAGAATTTTAAAGAGAGTATTCCAGTCAACATTGTCAAAAGCTTTCTCTAAGTCTACAAATGCTAGAAACGTAGCTTTGCCTTTCCTTAATGTAGCTTGTAAGATGAGTCGTAGCGTCAGTATTCCCTCTCGTGTTCCAACATTTCTACGGGATCCAAACTGATCTTCCCCGAGGTTGGCTTCTACTAGTTTTTCCATTCGTCTGTACAGTATTCGTGTTAGTATTTTGCAGCTGTAGCTTATTAAACTGATAGTTCGGTAATTTTCACATTTGTCAACACCTGCTTTCTTTGGGATTGGAATTATTATATTCTTCTTGAAGTCTGAGGGTATTTCGCCTGTCTCATACATCTTGCTCACCAGATGGTAGAGTTTTGTCAGGAGTGGCTCTCCCAAGGCCGTCAATAGTTCTAACGGAATGTTGTCTACTCCCGGGGCCTTGTTTCGACTCAGGTCTTTCAGTGCTCTGTCAAACTCTTCACGCAGTATCATATCTCACATTTCATCTTCATCTACCTCCTCTTCCTCATGTACATCGCCCTTGTATAGACCCTCTATATACTCCTTCCACCTTTCTGCTGTCCCTTCTTTCCTTAGAACTGGGTTTCCATCTGAGCTCTTCATTTTCATAGAAGTGGTTCTCTTTTCTCCAAAGGTCTCTTTAATTTTCCTTTAGGCAGTATCTATCTTACCCCTAGTGAGATAAGCCTCTACATCCTTACTTTGTCCTCTAGCCATCCCTGCTTAGCCACTTTGCACTTCCTGTCAATTCAATTTTTGAGGCGTTTGTATTCCTTTTTGCCTGCTTCATTTACTGCGTTTTTATATTTCCTCCTTTCATCAATTAAATTCAATATTTCTTCTGTTACCCAAGGAGTTCTACTAGCCCTTGCCTTTTTACCTACTTGATCCTCTGCTGCCTTCACTACTTCATCCCTCAAAGCTACCCATTATACTTCCACTGTATTTCTTTCCCCCATTCTTGTCAATCGTTCCCTTATGCCCTCCCTGAAACTCTGTACAACCTGTGGTTTAGTCAGTTTATCCAGGTCCCATCTCCTTAAATTCTCACCTTTTTGCATTTTCTTCAGTTTTAATCTACGAATCTAGTATGTTTGTGTGAATTTTCCCCATGCGGGCTGAATATAATAATAACAATATAAATAAGTTAATTAGTTAAATATCGGGCAACGACAGATCATAGTTTAGAATTAATTTGTGAATTTTTAATACGACATTTAATTTTAATAATGTTAAACTTTGATGTCTGTTTCTCAGACAAACTCCTCTCCTTTTGTAAGATTATTTTTAATACATCCCACCAGGCGTTTCTGGAGCGCAAAAGGCAGGCCTTATATTTGTAGAATTTTCTCTGATTGGCTTATTCTTTCTGTTGAGACTGAAGCTCCTGCTTACTCCGAATTATTTGATTTATGGTTTGTACTTATATCGGTCCCATATAGTCGGCATATATATTCATTTAGATATTTTTATTAATATTAACACGTTACTTATGCTTAGCAGTTCAGTGATTAATTCAGTTATTATAATAAATTTTCCCAATTTTAATTAAATTGGGTAGCGATTCAACAAAATTTGTTATGGCACACGAAACTTACAGTAGACTGCGGAGTTCCACACTGACTAACTTCCCCCTGTTTCTGTTTGCAAATCACTTTCCAAATAACCATTCACCCACTAATAACCATTTAGAGTGTTTGAAGCTGTAATGACGCTGCTACCAACGGACGTCAAACTTAATAGAGCCAGCTGTCACCGAAAATTTACTTTCGGTCAGCGCCAGAAGCCACTAAAATAAGAGTGTTGTAAATGCAACGGTGAGGGAGTTCCAACAGATGCTTTACGAAGACCCAAGCGAAAGAATAATTAAAACAGTAATGTCGGGCTCACATGCGGTAATGTGAAACCCTCTAGACTAGTGGTTGTAAAACTTTTTTGCTCAAGAGCCAATACTAGCAGTGCACGTACACCGATATTATTATTAATTAGTAAGCTACGTAAATTCGTTCGTTATGAGCCCCCAGCAGACCAGCTATAGTAAGGACGTGATAAGTTGGCCGAGCCTCAGAGTACTTATCGTTAAAAGTCGGCACCATTCGGTACTCTTCGTGTCGACTGTTTTCTGTTACAGGTTGCTTCCACCCTGAGCAGCACTGTAACAGCCTTATGAAATGTTGAGTTGTCTGAGTGGATGAATAGTTGATATGTACCGTATCCGAAGATGATCGTCACTATAACGAGCATTCACGATTCCATTTTATTTCCAGCTAAAATTTATACCATAGCAACTGATCGGTACGACGCACTCAAGGCCATGAGTTGTCGACACTTGAAGACAAACAGGAAAGCATCTCTCCTATCACGTCCCTCCAAACCACAATGGCGTATCTATCTGCCTCATTATCCATCTTCTCCTCCAAGTTCGCCGCACAAATTTTGCCTTCCTGCTACAGTTCCTCCAATACATTTTTGATTCGAAGAAGAGGACAGGTACAGTCAACGATTGAAAATGGTAAGTATTTGTTCTTTACTGGTTTATAGGCTATCCTTTGTCAGAAGCTATTAAACATTAGCACCTCTAACAAACAGAAATGTGTATTCCGTATTGGTAAAGGCTAAATACTTACCGTTCGCAGCTGTTGGCTGTACCTGACTCCTTCGTCCAATAAAATGATTGTACAGCTGCTGACAATGATCAGTGATGTATATGATATTAAAATCGTCCAATATCCGGAATAAGAATTTTATATTGCCATGTGCCGGTTTGATTGCTATTGCATTCCGAGGTATATAGTCACATGAGTCGACTGTTGACACGCGCCCTTTTGACAACAACTAGATTCTTAGTGATGTGTAGATTCTAAACACTCTTCCAGAAGTAAATTTGAAAATAGTTTTACTACTTCTACGCGTTTTTGTTTATTACTGAGCAGGAAAACTATATTCTTAAAAAGATTTTAACATTAGTTGACGTTTTTTGGATTCGGCTGCTAGTTGCAAGATCCATATTACGATAAAATAGGTCAAGAACGGTGGGCAGCAAGACTACTTAATTCGTGCCGCATGTGATCCGAGAGCAGCAGTTTGACGACTACTGCTCTACAGCGTTGAACATCTGAATACACTAGACTCTCGCTAATCCGGCCATTCCTGGCACACATGGGTGCCTGATTAGCTGGTCGTAGGTTGTGTTCCAAAAATGAATAGCATAGAGACAGAAGTGATGACACTTTCTGCAGGACCTGACCATCATTTTACAGGACAATGCCCAAGCACGTGCAGTGCAAGCTGTTACTGATTTGTTTGACTCAGTGGGCTGCTCAGTCTTATACCACCTATTGCACTCTCCTGACTTAAGCCCTCGTGAGTTCAACTTGATTCCTAAAAACTTCCCGGCATTCGCTTCAGAAATGATACACATTCGTCGGGCGATAGACCGCACCGCTCGAAATGTCAACACAACCGCCACCGCTAAGAGCATCTTACGACTTCCACATCGCTAGCAACGGGTCATACACAATGCTGGTGACTACTTTATGGCGTTTCCCAAGGTAGTGTTATAGGCCCTTTGCTGTTCCTTACCTATATAAACGATTTTGGAGACAATCTGAGCAGCCGTCTTACGTTGTATGCAGATGACGCTGTCGTTTATCGACAAATAAAGTCATCAGAAGATCAAAAGAAACTGCAAAACGATTTAGAAAAGATATCTGAATGGTGCGAAAATTGGCAGTTGACCCTAAATAACGAAAAGTGTGAAGTCATTCACATGACCGCTGAAAGGAACTCGATAAACTTCCGTTACACGATAAATCAGTCTAATCTAAAATCCGTAAATTCAACTAAATACCTAGGTATTACAAATGCGAACAACTTAAATTTGAAGGAAGACATAGAAAATGTTGCAGGGAAGGCAACCAAAGGCTCCGTTTTATTGGCAGGACACTTAGAAAATGTAACACACCTACTAAGAAGACTGCCTAAACTACGTTTGTCCGTCCTCTTTTAGAATACCGCAGCGCCGTGTGGGATCCTTACCAGATAGGACTGACGGAGTACATCGAAAAAGTTCAAAGAAGGGCAGAACGTTTTGTATTATTGCGAAATATGGGGGAGATGTCACATAAATGATACAGGATTTGGTCTGAAAATCATTAAAAGAAAGGTGTTTTTCGTATCGACGGAATCTTCTCACGAAATTCTAATAACCAACTTTCTCCTCCGAATGCGAAAATATATTGTTGATACCGACCTACATAGGGAGGAACAATCACCACGATAAAGTAAGGGAAATCACAGTTCGTACGGAAAATAAGGGAAATCACAGCTCGTACGGAAAGATAAAGGTGTTCATTCTTTCCGCGTGCTATACGAGATTGGAATAATAGAGAACTGTAAAGATGGTTCGATGAACCCTCTGCCAGGCACTTGAATGTGATTTGCAGAGTATCCATGTAGAGGTAGATGTAGATGTACTTTGAAGGTCAGTTAAATTTTGAAACACGTATCTATTTTGTACGAACTGTAAGAAAATAGTTGCCACTATTAAAGTTCAAACCCTCGTAGATTAATTTTCAAAGAAAAGTTAGTCCTTGAGTGTATACTGTACATAATTATACAGTCATACCTCTCATTATGAAACATGTCCCTGATTTTTAACTGTCGCTATGATGATACACGACGGTGGCATGCTTTATCACGCAACCGCTTTACCAGTATTACATCGACACTGCATTTATCTGGTTGTTGCATAATGTACTACAGGAAGACCTCGGCAGCTTAAGTACCAGCAGTGTGTGATGTCTTGATGCTCTCTCCTCCTCTGTCCTCTTCTTCATCAATTTCATCATTACTTTCTTGCACGCTTTTGATTATTTCTTCATCTGTTAAAGTTTGGTCCGTGTCACAGTTTCCCTCATTCAGTCACTTAGTAACATCATCAATATCTTCTCCTCCTGGAAGGTTGTGGAACATGTCAGTGTACAAAGTAATTGGTAATTCCGAATTGACTGGCTCGTCGCTGTCACTCACTACTGCATCCTACTCGGCATCAATCGGTGGCCACAATTTTCTCCAGCTCTTCATTATGGTAACGCTTTCCACTTTATTCATGCTTCGGCTGCTTGGAAAACAACATCACGTATGTTAATTGCTTTCCACACCTTCAGCATAGTCTCGACAGAGACGAGAAGTGAATGTCGATAATGACGTTTAATTGATTCCAAAATTTCCTAGTCCATGGTCTGAATTAGGGCTATCACACTGGGTGGGGGAAAGATTGATTGTACATGTACACCATCGGACTTCAGAGAAACATCTGAAGGATGGCCGGGAGCATTGTCAATCATAAGGATGACTTTCAGTGTAAGCTTTTTCTACTTTAGCTCTTTTCTCACTGCTGGTACAAACGTTTCATGGAACCACAGAGAGAATAATTGTCTGTCCATCCACGCTTTCTTCTCTTTCTTCTGAGCGCAATACTGCACTGGTAGAATATTTACGTCAGTGTGTTGAAAACAACGTAGGTGTTGGGATTTTCCAATCACCATAAGCGGTAGTTTATGACTCCCATTTGCATTACAACATGCCATTAATGTTACGCGCTGTTTCTGCCGCTTGTAACCACGAGCTTCCTTCTCGTTCTTGGCATCTAATGTTTTTGAAGGAAGTATCTTGTAAAGGAGTCCCGTTTCATCAGTATTATACATCAGCAGTTAAATCTTCTTCCCCTATTATCTTCCGTATCTTGTTTGCAAACTCATCAGCATCCCTATCGTTAGCTGAGCGGCTTTTCCCGGTGACTGTCAGCTGCCGAATGCCATGTCATTTTTTTCAGTTTGATATCCAACCTTCGCTCGCTGCAAACAAGTTACTACCGCCAAGTTGTTTCTTAAATGCAGCTGTTTTTTCCTTTATAATCGGGCTACTGACTGAATTCTATTACTGCGTTGCTGAGTGAACCATTTATAAACAGCAATGACCAGTTATTCATTCTCACTCTTTCACATAACCTTCCGTTTTCCCAACTCACTATCGATTTGTTTTGAGTACTGTCGAATAACATCTTTCTTTTTGATGTCATAAATTGTTGCTCGTCCAACGTTGAACTCAGCAGCAATGGCTTTCTGCGCAAAACCTCGATTTAACGAATCTAAATTTTCGAGTTTCTGCTTGAGGTCTAGCGTAACGTGTTTCCGTTTGGAAGACATGATTCCGGACTGTAAAGAAAGCTACAATTTCAAATACAGTATATATAGCATTGTTTAACTAAGCATTGTTGCGCACGATAATTCATTGTGCACGTGTTTCTGGATGTGCTCCGGATTACTGAGAGACTGGACTACTGAGGGCCAGATTAGCGAGAGTCTAGTGTATTGAGGTAACATGGATAACACGCCAGTGGCTGCCGCTCCCATTTTGACAACAGCTACATATAATCAGAAATGATAGTGTGTTCGTAAAATGAAAGTCCATGTAACGCAAAATACTTCACCGCCCTAAATAACGCGGCACTTACCATTAAGTTATGTTCCCTTCGTATACTGTAGGACGGTGGGAAAGTTTGCCTCACAAACTTTCATTTTAGGAGCTTACCTACCATTTCTGACGATATATAGTTGTTGTCAAAATGGGAGCGGTAGACACAGGTGCATTCTCCGATGTCATCTCAACAATCAGATTCTCAACAGTCTAGATAGCTTCACGTTACCACATGTAAGTACGACATTATTGTTTTATATATTATTTCTTTCGGGTCCTTGTTGGACCTTCCTCACCACTGCATTTATAACACTTTTACTTTAGGGACGTACGGCGATGCCGGACGCTAAGGTTTCGGTGACAACTGACTTTATTAAATTTGACTTTCGTTGGTGGTTGTGTCAGTAGTGCTTCTCACTGCACCTTGGAACACTTGTTAAGCCATTTAGATAACATGAGACGTTAGACTTTACAAGTAATTTATTATAGCGGCTCACGGCTTTTCTTGTTAATTCGCGAGTCATCATTGTAATTTTTATTATTAGGAATTCTGAATTTATTAACTCAGTAGCACAGTTCATATAAAATTTAGTATAAACAATTTTTAACGTAAAATTACGCCTGAAGATGTACCTGTATAGTACAAAACCGATTGCACCATTCTCTGGGCGACTACAATAAAACAGCTGACATGACCAATTGGACTAACAATCAGTTTTAGCAGCGTTTCAACATCTCATCTATTTAGTTTGATTGAGTATTCCTTTTAGTATTTATAAGAATTTTAGCTGTGAGTGCCCTACTTACAAGATTTTTTGCAAGAATGTCTATAACATGCAACATGTAAGCTGCTAAATTGCTTTGTACCTTATTCTGTTACGACATGTTGCATAGAGGCCATCTGAGTATTGCTTCGCAATGACAAAAATGTCGAAATTGGCGAATAACAAATAAACTGAAAATTGTACAGCCTATAACGGTCAACGTTTCGTTTTGAAAAATATATGGAGGCTGTGGGCCCATGTGCAAACAGTATATTTTTTTATTATTATTTATTTCACATCGCATTTTAGATAGCACTGAATGCCTTGTTGTTCCCTACTGAAGATAACAGAGAGATACTGAATTCGACCACCCGAAACTGTTTCATCACGGAAGATCGTAACACAGTCCCTTTCAATCGTCGTACAGATATTGAGGTAACCGATAGCGGAATAGAAAAGCCACTATAATCGCTTAGTATTGGGAAGGCATCAGGACCAGATGAGATACCTACAAGATTCTACAAACATTATGCGAAAGAACTTGCTCCCCTTCTAGCATAATTTTATCGTAGTTCGCTGGAGTAACGATGGGTACCTAGCGAATGGAAAAAAAGTGCAGGTGATTCCCGTTTCCAAGAGACGTTGTGACAATTCGCCTAACTATAGGTCTATTTCGTTGACATCAATCTGTTATAGAGTTATGGAGCATGCTTAACGTTCAAGAACTACAGCGTTTTTGGAGAACGAAAAATCTCCTTTATAAAAACCAAAAAGTATTCCGCAAACAGTTATCCTGCGAAATTCAGCACGCTCTGTTCCTCCACGACATCCACAGCGCTGCAGACAACGGCGTCCTGGTTGATGTTGTATTCCTTGACTTCAGAAAGGCACTTGACACGGTGCCGCACTGCTGTTTAGTAAGACAAATACGAACTTACCGATTATCAGATCAGATTTGCGATTAGATTCAAGACTTCCATGCGAATGGTACTCAATACGTCGATCTTAACGGAACAGAATCGGCAGATGTAAAGGTATTTTCAGGAATACCCCAAGGAAGTGTGATATGACCGTTACCGTTAACTGTGTACATAAATGGTCCAGTAGAAAGCGCCAGAAGCTCTTTAATACTGTTTACATGTGACGGACGTGTTTGTGTATAAGAAGGTAGCAACACCAGGAGCCAGTACCTGTTTGCAAAACGGGCTACAGAGAATTGATGAATGAATTTTCTCATTCTGAGAGTATTGAAGGGCGATCTGTTTAATTTTTTATATACCATGCAAAGGCCAAGATCCCACAAAATATTTCTTTGATTAAGACAACCGGTTTCAACAGTCAGTTCTGTCATTTTCAGGTCTCTAAGAAAGTGCATGTACTTGGGATACGTCTCGTAAGCTGAGGTGTAAGAATAGATATAAAAGTTTTAGTTTGGTATTATAAAAATGGAAGTGGACCTGTGGATTTACACACAATAAACATCTTTTTGTTTTAAAACATTTTCATTTTACGCGCAGCCTCATGCACATAATGTCAAGTGGATAAAACTCATGTGGATAAATGTTTGTCATCGTTAAAGTATTTAAAAACAAAACAAAGAAAGTGTGTGAATTCCTAAGGGACCAAATTCCTGAGGGCATCGGTCCCTAGACTTACACACTACTTAAACTAAAGATACACACACATCCATGCCCGAGGGAGGACTCGAACCACCGGCGGGAGGGGCCACTCAATCAGTGACATGGCGCCTCAAACCAGGCGGCCACTGTTTAAAAACATAAAGCACCTTGTCCAGGGGATCATGTCCGTACACATATAGCTGACACATGCTTGTTACATCATAGAAACACGCTACACAATAGTACATCTGTTTGCATATGCTGGACACATACTAAACAGCTCGAATACAATTTAACTGGTGCATAAGGTACAACTAACAGGTGTAAAGATAACATTTTTGTAGTGTGTTGCAGCCACTATAGCTCGCGTCATCGTCATGTTGGAAGGCTGCCCTAATTTTCAACCGTTCTGCGCATCCCCCACCATTAACTGCTACTAGCCAACAAGATTCATTCTCTTCCCGAGCGGCTAGCCACGAGCTACAAACTTCACTGCGAGAATCTCTCTCCCACAAGCTGCGCTGTTGCTGCATTTTGCGACAATGCCATTTCATTCACACAGCGACCGAATTATTCATTCAGATGTCGACGTTACTTTCTTCCAGCAGTATAGCTGTGAACGTGTATCTGTGAACGTTGTAGTGTGATTTCCAAATGAAAATATCTTGTGACAGCAATAAAAGTGAAGTTCCCCACAAGCTACTTAAATTAAATTGCGCGCCTATGGAATATCGTCTTAGTCGTGCGACTGGTTTCGTGATTTCCTGTCAGAAAGATCGCTGTACGTAGTAATCGACGGAAAATCATCGAGTAAAACAGAAGTGATAGAAGTGACATCTGGCGTTTGCAAGGAACTGTTATAGGTGCTCCTCAGTTCCTTATCTGATAAACGATTTAGGAGACAATCTGAGCAGTTCTCTTAGACTGTTTGTAGATGGTGCTTGGTTTACTGTGTTATAAAGTCATCAGAGATTTAAAAAATTAGAAAACGACTTAGACTAGATATCTGTATGGTGAGAAAAGTGCCAATTGACTATAACTAATAGGAAGTCTGAAGTCATCCACATGATTACTAAAAGGAATCCGCAAAATTTAGATGATAAAACACGATTCTATAGGTTCTAAATTCAACTAAACACTTACGGATTATAATTACGAATAACTCAAAATGCTACTATCACGTGGCTAACTATGTGTGGAAAACAAACCAAAGACTGCGATTTATTGGTAGAACACTTAGAAAATGGAACAGGTCCTCTAAGAAGACTACTTACACTATGCTTTTCCCCCTTCTTCTGAAGTGTTGGTGTCAGTTGTGGGATCCAAAGCAGATAGAATTGATCGAAAAAGTTCAAAGAAGGGCAGCTCAATTTTCGAGAATTAGGGGAAAGACTCCCACAGATATGATACGCGAATTCGCGTGGCAATCATCAAAACAATGGCGTTTTTCGTTGTGGATGGATTTTGTCATGAAATTTCAGTCGCCAACTTTCTCCTCAGAATATGAAAATACGTTGTTGGCGCCCACCTACATAGGGAGGAATGTTGGTCGTAAAAAGTAAGAGAAATTTAAGTTCGCAAGGATAGATAAAAGCTTTCTTGTTTCCTGTCCTCTGTTCGAGAAAAGAACTTAGAGAAACAGCTTGAAGCTGGATCTATAAACGCTCTGCAGGCACTTAATTGTGAATTGCAGAGTAATCATGTAGATGTAGATGCTTCACGAACAGTCGAGGAGGTTTAGCTCCCGCATTTATAACTTCTTCAAATTTGAATCTTGTGGTGTCACCGCCAGACACCACAGTTGCTAGGTGGTAGCCTTTAAATCGGCCGCGGTCCGTTAGTATACGTCGGACCCGCGTGTCGCCACCATCAGTGATTGCAGACCGAGCGCCGCCACACGGCAGGTCTAGAGACACTTCCTAGCACTCGCCCCAGTGGTACAACCGACTTTGCTAGCGATGGTTCACTGACAAAATACGCTCTCATTTGCCGAGACGATAGTTAGCATAGCCTTCAGCTACGTCATTTGCTACGACCTAGCAAGGCGCCATTACCAGTTACTATTGAGATTATGAATAATGTACCGTCAAGAGCGATGTTCACCATTTATGGATTAAAGTTAAGTATTCCAGCAGCTACGTACGTTTTTTGCTAAAGTCTAATTTCCTTGTCCTGTTACAGACCTCACGTCAGCCTGCGTGAGCTAAAACGCATGCCTTTCGGCTTCCTCTCATACCGGTGTTGGCTCTCCTGCCAACCCACAACAAATTTGACACCGATACCTCTGTTTTTGACATTTTCAAGACTCAAGAACGAACTGCGAAAAACACGTGTAGGCAAGAGAACTGTACAGAGACTAGTAAACAAAAGTGACGGAACTGTACAGAGAGAAGTAAACAAAAGCGTCGGAGATGTAGAAAAGTCAGGATATTTTGTTTTCGTGTCGCCTGAAAATCATCAAAATCGCAAGAAACTTGTATCACAAGTAGGTCTACATCTACATGGATACTCTGAAATTCACATTTAAGTGCCTGGCAGAGGGCTCATCGAACCATCTTTACAATTCTTTATTATTCCAGTCTGGTATAGCGCGCGGTAAGAAAGAAATTGTTCAAATGGCTCTGAGCACTATGGGTCTTAACTTCTGAGGTCATCAGTCCCCTAGAACTTAGAATTATTTAAACCTAACTAACCTACGAACATCACACACATCCATGCCCGAGGCAGGATTCGAACCTGCGACCGTAGCGGTCGCGCGGTTCCAGATGTGGCGCCTAGAACCGCTCGGTCACTCCGGCCGGCGCGCGGAAAGAACGAACACCTATATCTTTCAGTACGAGCTCTGATTTCCCTTATTTTGTCGTGGTGATCATTTCTCTCTATGTAGGTCGGTGTAAACAAAATATTTCCCCATTCGGAGGAGAAAGTTGGTGAGTGGAATTTCGTGGAAAGATTTCGTCGCAACGAAAAACGCCTTTCTTTTAATGATGTCCAGCCCAAATCCCATATCATTTCAGTGATACTCTCTGCCACATTTCACTATAATACAAAACGTGCTGCCTTCTTTGAACTTTTTCGATGTACTCCGACAGTCCTATCTGGTAAGGGTCCCACACCGCGCAGCAGCATCCTAAAAGAGGATGGACAAGCGTAGTGTAGGCAATCTCCTTACTAGCTGTTACATTTTCTAAGAGTCCTGCCAACAAAACGCAGTCTTTGGTTAGCCTTCCCCACAACATTTTCTACATGTTTCTTACAATTTAAGTTGTTCGTAATTGTAATACCTAGGTATTTAGTTGAATTTACGGCTTTTAGATTAGACTGATTTATCGTTAACCGAAGTTTAACGAGTTCCTTTTAGCACTCATGTGGACGACCTCACACTTTTCGTTATTTACGGTCAACTGCCAATTTTCGCACCGTTCAGATACCTTTTCTAAATCTTTTTGCAATTTGTTTTGATCTTCTGATGACTTAATTAGTCGATAAACGACAGCGTCATCTGCAAACAACCTAAGACGGCTGCTCCGATTGTCCCCCAAATCGTTTATATAGATAAGGAACAGCAAAGGGCCTCTAACACTACCTTGGGGAACGTCGGAAATCACTTCTGTTTTACTCGATGACTTTCCGTCTATTACTATGCACTGCGACCTCCCTGACAGGAAATCACAAATCCAGTCACATAACTGAGACGATGTTCCTTAAGAACGCTATTTCACTACAAGCTGCTTCTGTGGTATAGTGTCAAAGGCCTTCCGGAAATGCAGAAATACGGAATCGATATGAAATCCCTTGGCAGTAGCACTCAACACTTTATGTGAAAAAAGACTTAGTTGTGTTTCACAAAAAAGATGTTTTCTAAATCCATGCTGACTGTGTGTCAATAGACCGTTTTCTTCGAAATAATTCATAATGTTCGAACACAATATATGTTCCAAAATCCTGCTGCATATCGACGTTAATGATATGTGCCTGTAATTAAGCGGATTACTTCTACTACCTTTCTTGAATATTGGTGTGACCTGTACAACTTTCCAGTCTTTGGGTACGGATCTTTCGTCGAGCGAACGGTTGTATATGATTTTTAATTATGGAGCTAATGCCTCAGCATACTCTGAAATGAACCTAATTGGTATACAGTCTGGACCAGAAGATTTGCCTTTATTATTAAGTTGCTTCACTACTCCGAGAATATTTACTTCTACGTTACTCATGTTGACAGCGGTTCTTGATTCGAATCCTGGAATACTTACTTCGTCTTCTTTTTTGAAGGCATTTCGGAAGGCTGTGTTTAGTAACTTCGCTTTGGCAGCACTGTCTTCGATAGTATCTCGTTGCTATCGCGCAGAGAAGGCATTGATTGTATCTTGCCGGTAACATACTTCACATACGACCAGAATCCCTTTGAATTTTGTGCCAGGTTTGGAGACTAAGTTTCGTTGAGGAAAATGTTACAATCATCTCGCATTGAAATCAACGCAAAAATTTCGAGCTTCTATAAAAGATCACCAACCTTAATAATTTTGCGTCTGTTTAAATTTGGCATGTTTGTTTCGTTGTTTCTGCAACAGTGTTCTGACCCGTTTTGTGTACCGAGGAGGACCAACTCCGTCGTTTGTTAATTTATTAGCTATAAATCTCTCAATTGCTGCCGATACTATTTCTTTGAATCCCAGCCACATCTGGTCTACACTTATATTATTAACTTGGAAGGAGTGGAGATTGTCTCTTAGGAAGGCGTCAAGTGAATTTTTATCTGCTTTTTTGAATAGGTGTGCTTTTCGTCTATTTTTGGTGGATTTGGGGGTTACAATATTCAGTCTCGCTACGACAATCCTGTGTTCACTAATCCCTGTATCCGTTTTGATGCTCGTTATTAACTCAGGATTATTTGTTGCTAAGAGGTCAAGTGTGTTTTCAAAACCGTTGACTATTCGCGTGGGCTCTTGAACTAACTGCTCGAAATAATTTTCAGAGAATACGTTTAGCACAATTTCGGATGATGTTTTATACGTACCTCCAGAATTAAACATGTATTTTCGCCAGCATATCGAGGGTAAATTAAAGCCACCACCAACTATAATCGTATGGGTCGGGTACGTGTTTGAAATCAAACTTAAATTTTCTTTGAACCTTTCAGCAACTGTAACATCTGAATTGGGAGGTCGGTAAAAGGATTCTATTATTATTTTATGCCGGTTGCCAACAGTGACGTCTGCACATACTAACCCACAGGAACTACCTACTTCAATTTCGCGACAAGATAAATTACTACTAACAGCAACAAACACACCTCTCCTTTCGGAACAACGTTAGATTCTTCTCAAAAATTTCGGCTGAGCTTATCTCCAGCTTTAGCCAACTTTCAGTGCCTATAACGATTTGAGCATCAGTACTTTCTATTAGCGCTTGGAACTCTGGCACTTTCCCAACACAGCTACGACAATTTACAATCGTAACACCAATGGTTCCTGTATATAAGTTCTTCCTGTGTTCAGCCTGCACTCTTTGTGACTGAAGTCCTTCTTGTGTTTTCCCGAGGCCCTCACACCTAAAAAACCACCCAGTCCACGCCACACAGCCCCTCGTACCCGTGTAGCCGACTCCTGCGTGTAGTGGACACATGACCTATTCAGCGGCACCCGAAACCCAACCACAATTTGGCGTAAGTCGAGGAATCTGCAGCAGACACGGTCGCAGAACCGTCCGAGCCTCTGATTCAGACCCTCCACTCGGCTCTGTACCCGAGGTCCGCAATCGGTCATGTCGACTATGATGCAAATGGTCAGCTCTGCTTTCATGTTGCAAGCAAGACTGACAGCTTTTACCACTTCTGTTAGTCACTCGAAACCAGAGAGAATCTCTTCTGATCCAAAGTGACACAAACCATTGGTACTGACGTGAGCAACCACCTGCAGTTGGCTGCACCCTGTACTCTTCATGGCATCCGGGAGGACCCGTTCCACAACTGGAACGACTCCACTCGATATGCACACGGAGTGCACATTGATTTTTTTTCCCTTCTTGGCAGCCATGTCCCTAAGTCGCCCCATAACGCGCCTCACGTTGAAGCCTCCAACAATCAATAATCCAACCTTCTGTGATTGCCCGGATCTTGCAGGTTGAGAGGTTTCCTCTGAAACAGGATGGGCGATAGCATCTGTCTCGGCGACAGTGTCAGCCACAGACAGCAACTGGAATCTTTTTGTTAGACAAACGAGGGAGGCCTTAAGTGCGGCCGCCTGGGAAGTCTTTCGCCGCCTGCTACGCCCCAGGGCGACCTCCCACAGGTGAGGGGTCAACCACAGTGCGAGCAGTAACTGGGCTGGCCACTGGTGAGGACCGATAGGAGGACCTGGACGTCCTGGACGTCCGTTGGACCCCCACGGCCGGCTCACAACAGTGGTGCCCATCCATTTGAGCCTCAAGCTGTGTAACGGAAGCCATCACAGCCTGGAGCTGAGAGCGATGTGTCACCAACTCAGTTCACATCTATGCGGATAAAGGGAGTATCGGCACATGCTGTGCAACTCTATTGTAGACCCTGACTAAAACGCAGGAACTGTCTCTAATAAATTAGATTAATACGCAGAGATTCGAAAACCTAACTATCGAAGCACTCAGATGAAGCTAAATAACTCGCCCCTGATTAGGAACTTGTGTATTATGTCACAAAATCGGTTTACTATCAGACGCCAACGAAAACGCGAGAAATGTGGCTATTAGATATTAAATAAACGCGCAGAAAATCAAGAAACTAAATTATTAAAGCACACAGATGATGATATGAAATTTGCTCCTGGTTGGGAACTCATAAAAGTCACAAAATCGGTTACTTTCCTGATGCTGCGTGTGTCTCGGCCAGCTGCTTCTGTCTACTGATGGTTTTGACAACGATGTTTTAAAGCGTTCCGTATTTGAAATGTGTATAAGAAAGGAATACATAACATCAAAAAGACTTGTTACAATTATACCCGAGCTAATTGGCTTCGAAGTTAGTGCTTCATCAATGTAAAGAATTTTAAAATATATTGGTTTTAAACATGTTTTCAATTGAAAGAAGTGACACAGAAGCAGTACGAATTACGTCCGTTATAGATTTTCGCGATACAAGAGGAGGAGGTAGTTCTACAGTGTATTACCTTAATGAAACATGGGTGAATCAGAATCATTCCATGAATACCTGCTGTAAAGTGAGTGATGGTACTGGTGGTTTTAAAATTCCCTTAGGAAAACGTTCTCGAATACTTATTCAGCATTCTTCTGATTTGGTTCCTGAGAGTAATCTTGTATTTAGATGTAAGGAAAACAGTAGTAATTACCATTCAGAAATGAACGCCGTCTCTTTCAAGAAGTGATTCACTGAACAGTTTTAGTTCGAAGTCGGTCATTGTAATTACTATGGCAGTTATCGTTCAGCTGTTACAGAGAAATGACCAAATACGAGCAACAAGAATTGGAATATTGTGTTCTGGCTGAAAAATAAAAACATTCCGGAAGATATAAGCCAAACTCGTGCTGAACTCCTGCAGCTCGTTAATTTATAAAACTCACACGACAGAATGTACAAATTTGGCTTTCTTGCGTGTGAATGTGGTCACACAGTTTTGCGTTTAATCACATATTGCTGTCAGTACAATCCAATAGAATTGATTTGTGCCCTGATTACAAGCTATATGAAAAAAAAAACATTCAAGATAACATACACTGAAAGGCTTGTGCTTGAAACAGCAGACAGCATCCCCCTTCCGCGTGAGCTCACCGTATTTGTCACGCTGAAAAGTTTCAAAAATAAGACTTTCACATGGAGGTGAAGATGGATAAAAGTCTTGAACGTATCATCCTAAATTCACAATCAGACGGTTCGGACATGGACTCAAATAGTAGATGGTATTACTTTGAGACAAAATAATGATTTTTCTTGGTTTTAAAGACTCATTGTTTAAAAACGTTTTTGTCAACATATGGATTATACACACTGTACATGAGAACTTAATAGCTTTTATTGGTTAAGAATATGTAGCCTGTGAAGTATTCAGATTATAATGTTCAGCACATTTCCCAGCCTGTTGTATTACTTGCGAGAATTCCGCTGGATAATTTCGTCAAAAGCTCCAGTATTTCGACACGTAAACCCCTGTCATTTTCATGGCACGAACTGGAAAATGCCTTAAAATGAAAGGGTTACCTGTTGAGATATCGGTGGTTTTAGACGTTACCGGTCAGCATTCCGTAGGCTTATTCACAGAATATGGTGAACTTTTAGCTTGATCAATGGATCATTAATACGTTCTCCCACTATAATGTCGAACGAGATAGTTTAAACTCATAATGCCTGTTGCCACCGAAAAATATGATAACATACTGACAATTTTTGCGATAGTCTTTTACACTAGTGTTTGCTACTAGTAATTCGTTTTTACGCATAGTGGTTTACATTGAACGGCAGTGAAACACACCCACTTATGTACATTAAATTCATATGGAGTAGAAGCAGTTGTCAAACAAATATAATGATTTCGATCTGTGTTTGAAGTTTATTTTGTAACGTATTAAATTTGTACTTATAATACAGTCTAAACCACAATAAATAGCAATTATTACAACTGTTTTCGATGATCTTGTAATTCAACAATCGTCGTTTTGAGCAAAATTGCTCTAGACGACTTCAAAAAGCTGTATCAGCTGTTCTCGCCTTCCGACGTCACACAATTGCTGTGGAACAATGGACACGCCCTCGAGACTCAAAAGTAATATTTCTCCGTGTAGACGAATGATCGAAATCGGTTTTAAAATATATTATCCATTTATAGATTTGAACATATAATACGATGTACCGAAGGCAAATGAACATGATAGTTGTCCGCAGCAACACAGTTCGGCAATAGGCAGATCTCATCCCCTTCACGCCTCCCTATCGCTCCGACTCTATGTGCGGAAGCGCCGTGTTATATGAAGCAGACGATAGATGCCTCTTACGTCGGAACTTTGTAACAGATAGTAAATACTTCTCTTTCATGTTCTAAATTAAGTACTCTAGTGAGTGGCCTTTAAGAATAGCAAATATCACAAAATTGTACTTTACTAACAACTGAAATACGTATTTAATTCTCACAAGCCTTTTGCGCATTCTTATTATCGCATGGATAATAGGTAAATCAAGGCATTTATTCTTCAATAGGGCATTGCGCGGTAGCATTGGTAAACAGAGCTTTACGTCAGATTCATGTTGCAGATATATGTAAGTGGTAATTTGCCACGATGGACTATGCTTTTATATGTGCTGTACTATAACACAGAAAATATGTAGAAATGTAAGACCGAATAAATGTCACGTAAGGAAGATTATGTGAGCAACTATCCAAAAATGTGTGGTACATGTTATTTGTGTTATGCAGGTAGAAACACGGCTGCTGCATTTATGAGGTTAAAATATACAAGATCACTAATGTTTCTAACACGTAAGAATAAAGGTCTCATCACAGTGACTGCTTGCAGTGTAGCTTATTTCTACAATGAATACCTGTAAGAGTGCAGCTAAAGGTCTAACTTAGAATTGCCTTCATTATTGTGTGTAATGTAAGAGATGTTAAAGTGAGAAGAGTATCATCATTTAAGATAAAGTCGCATATAATCTTAATACTGAAGGAAGTGTGGCATTATCATAATATCATCTTTCATATAATAATAAAGTGGATACATGGGGGCGGGGAAGGGCATATATTCCATCGTGCTAATATAGCATGTCTGCCTGTATTCTAATTTTCTTTTTAGTGCTATTATTATTTTTTTATCATGGCACTTGACAATCAGAAACATATAATAACAAGGCTATGACCGTACCTTACACTGGAACCTGTGTCAATTTTTTCTTATACTGAAATGAAAATACATATTGGTTTCATATGAAAACGAAACCAACACATGTAGGTTGTCACAAGGAAAGGCACGACACACACAAGTATAAATCAAGAGGTGCCATAGAAGGACAGGAAGCAGAATGGCTATGGTGAACATAAAATAACATGGTAAATTAATATAAACCACTGCACATAAAACCATAGGTCACCTGTGGAGGTATTTGTGAGAAACTAAGATGACAGAAGTATAAAATTGTCCTGTCCTACTACAGAGTTTGGACTGATAACCCACTTCGACAGATTGGTGCTAGTAACCCTCTGCTATGGAGGGTTAGGTGTATCCATAGGTTTTTCCTACGCTTTGCCTGCAACATCAGATGTGGAGTACATATTATCGATATGAAGTAGGCAGAAACAGGGGTGCTTTATAAGACAAGCCTATACTGCAGCAAAAATATTTTTAAGATTAAAATTCTCAGCATATTGACAGCTTTGGATGCAAAATAATTTCGAATAGTTAACTGTAGGAATACAAGAGAGGGTAACAAAATTTGCAGTGGGTAATTGTAGAAATGGAACTAAAAATAAGAGCATACAAGTGATATCATTAAAAGAATAAAATCTTTGTACATTACAACATACAGGTTCAATCGTTTAAGTTAAGAAGTCTCAACAAAACTTTAGACTGGATAAAATAATACATATACAATTTATGGATACATATACAATTTATGGATCACACATGGGTGCTGCATAATATAACATGATGACATAGCTTTTATGAACTAAATTTTTTAACATGATATAGTACAGTCCTAAATGTGTACTAAGATGACACCAAAGATGGAAACGCACATTAATACTGAATTCTAGGTTAGGTAGTTATTGTACTTTAGTGAAATGAAGGACTGACTTCATATTCACTAAGGTGGGACCATATAAAAATCTTGTAAAATAATTACGAAATGTAAAGACTCATGTTGTGGTATGTGGTGGATGAAAATCACGATTAACCATTCGGGGTAAAGATTAAAAAGGAGGTATGTGCAAAGAAGTATTTAATATAATATACATACATTCTCTGCTGTAAGTAATGCACAAAATATATTAACCACAGAAGTATTCCACTGAAATTTTAATGCATATAATTGTGATATACCCTGTTTCAGGGTAACATGTGACATAACCAAAATAAAAGACAAGGTTCTTTATGACATAAGGAGGACAGTAGTGTAATCAATATGAAAAGTGCAGAGGAAATGTTATCATATAAGGTAAAGTTCACTTCAGGTTGGTCATTTACATCATACTCTGTTACAATTACCATGCATGAAGATACTCCTAGGAGATGGGTCACACACATCCAGAACATTATAAATGAAACTATAGAAATCTATACCTCATATTCTGTTCCATTCTGAAATTGTGAAAGATATGTATATAAACTTAGTCCAAATATTAGAATTTAATAGGGAACCAAAGTGACAAACTTCAACACATAAGAAAATAAAATACTAATGTCTGACACTGGTATAATGAAAGGCAAAAACTACTGAAGCTAATGGGAAGTACAAAAGATTTAAGAAATTTTTGTCCTCATATTCCAACTGCTCATCAAGAACATCATTTGCTTGTCTTTTTCTGTGGTTATATATTTGTAACTTTTCAGGAATGTTTAGTTTTGACCCTTTAGGGGCATAGTGTAAATTTTTGATATTACGCTGTACATTACCTAAAGTGATCACGGAAGGTGATACTACTATGGTTTCCAGTATTCTCCCTAAAAAGTGAAGAGTCTGTCTGACGAATATAAAGGCCTTTGCATTTACGACATTGTAATTTATAATCACCTGTTCAGTTGTATTTAACACAGCACAAACAAAAAAATATATAAACGATGAAAAGCTTATCTCCGTGACATACTGAGAAAGAGAGTCAGATAACAAGGAGAGACACTTTTTGAAAGTCAAATACCTCATTTGCTTTCATTATCTCTAATACATTAAAATTCATACTGAGGCATACAATAGAATACCATGAGAATAAATACAATTGTGCAAGTGTTTACAAATTAGAATGCCGTAAATTCAAAGATTGTTATATTCCTCAGATTGGCCATTCATTTTTTACCAGGTTTAGGGTCCATTCTGGAGACCATAATACTACCACCTTCAGTGATCACATAAGACAATCGAAACACAGTACAGGTGATATACAGTACAACACGAAAATTTTACAGTATACCCCTAAAGGGCTAAAATTACATTCTTGAAAAATTATAAATATACAGCGATAAAAAAGACAAGAAAATGATGTTCTTAATGAGTGGTTGGAATTTATGGATAAAAAGTTCCTCAAGCTGTTTGATGATATACTCTAATACTTCCCATTGCCGACAGCAGTTTATGCCTTTTCTTGTATCAGACATTACTAATTTATTTTCTTATGTGTTGAAGTTTGTTGCTTCGGTTACCTATAAAATTCTGATATTTGGTATATCTGTAACAAGTTCAGAAAGGAACAGAATGTGATGTAAAGATTTGTATATTTTCATTTATAGTGTCCTGCATGTGTCTGACCATCTTAGGGGTGTAGCTTTGTGCGTGACAATTGTAAGAGAGGATGATATAAATGACGAGCCTAAAGTGAACTTCACATTATATGATAGCATTTCCTCTGCACTTTCCATATTAATTACACTACTGCCCTTCTTACGTCAGAAAGAACTTTGTCTTCTGTTTCATTTATGGAACATGTTACGTTGAAACAGGCTGTAGCACAAGTATAGGCTTTAAAACTTCAGTGTAATACATCCATGGTTAATATATTTTGCACACTACTTAACATATAGAAAGTATGTATATCATATTAAATACTGCTTGTGGTAATAAAATATGTTGCATATACCCTCTTGTCGGTCTTTACCTTGAATTATTAATCGTGGTTTTTGTCCACCGCCCATCAGAACATGTGTCTTTACATAGGGTAATTATTTTACAAGAGTATGATATTGTCCCAATTTATAAAAAAGGTTACATCGTGATGTCGTCCACATTACTAAGTCACAAAAGTTATAAAACATTTTTATGTGAATCAGCAAGAAGCTAAAAATACCTAATAAGTTTTACCCTATGTACTAGTTTCTTCGAAGTATTTATAAACTTGTATCTCTGTTGCTTCAGATCTGTACTACACAGATTTCTAAAACCTTAAATGAAATGACCATAAAGAACAAACAGTAAAGAAAGCTGACTCCAGACTGATATTCATACTAGGAATTTTAAGAAAATGCAACTTATCCACGAAGGAATTGGCTTACAAGGCATTATTTGACCGACTCTGGAGTATTGTTCATTAATCTGGGACCGTTGTCAGGTAGGACTGATATAAAGAAACAGAGAAGATCCAAAGATGAGCTGTGCGGTTTGTCACAGGGCCGTTTCGTCTCTGCAGAAGCGTTACAGAAATGCTCAACAAACTCCAGTGGCAGACGCTACGAGAAAGAGGTTGTACACCACGGAGATGTTTACTATTAAAATTTCGAGGGAGCACTTTCGTCCCACATACATCTCACGAAAGACCACGACGAGCGAGAAATTAGAGCTTATGGAGAGGAAGGAGGGATGAGCTATGATACCAAAAGTACCCTCCCTCACACACCGTAAAGTGACTTTTAGAATATTGATGTATATGTAGTTGTATCAGCGAATCTTCTTTTGCGCAGGTTTGCCCCTTTTCGGTGGAGTAACAGCTTAGGCGTACTTGTGATGCGCATAGAGCCTTACGACATATTTTTCTTTGCAGAGCACTTGTTTTAGTGGAGAAGTTTCCCGTTTCCGATCAGCTTAGTTCCTGACACTATGTTTTTACAATGTTACGAAACATGACACGTCATGATGTTTTATTATAGGTTTCTGTTCCCCGGACAGGTCATTACGTACCATTGGCTCTCCATCTTCCTCTCACTGTACACACATTTCTACACTTCCACGCCACGCATCCACGTGATCGTTTCCTCCTCTTCTGTAAACTTTTAACGTTCACTTATCATTCCAGTACTCCTGATAACGAACATCGTCTCCTTACGCAGGGTCCTACTTAATTTTTCCGTTTCCATGTTATCTCATATAATATTTGCTTGCTTCCTCTATTTCATAACTTCATCCATGCCCACATCTGATAGCTTCTACATGGGACGGATAAAAATATGGAAACGCTGCGAACATGCGTGCTTGAAGATATATGCAGACGCTCGCCAAGCCTGAGGTCTGCGGTGTTGTATTTCACCACCAACGGCACCTGTGCCATGTCCTCAGTACGCTGCAATTGCCATTCGTGGTCATAAAAGTATTCAGTGCGCGTGTGAGTGCGTTATGTCGGAGCTAAATGAATTCGGAAGCGGGGAAATTCTTGGTGCTTGGTGGTGGGTGCTTCCGTAAGCAAGCTAAACGAAGCGTTTGATGTCTCAAGAGACACCATAACAAAGATTTACGCCGCATACAAGGAAAGCGGAAAAAATATCATCCGGCGAATCACAAGGCGGACGGAAGTGTGCGTTGAGTGATCGTGACGGATGATCATTGAGGACGACTGTGACGAAAAGTAAGAGGACAGTCGCAAAAGTCTCGAATGTCTCACTCGTGAATCCTATTGGCACAAAAACAACATGAAAGAAGCTCCGGTAAGTACGGAATTACAGGGTGCACTGGAACTCTAAAACAACCCGTCTGTGACACAAGAGAAAACTTGGTGCCAAAGCTACAAAACCTTAACTACTGAGCATCGGAAGAATATATTTGATCGGTTGAGTCTTGGTTCATACCATTTACAACTTCTTACCTATCTTACGTCCAAGGTGTGAAATGCGGCGGGGCTTCGGTGAAGAGTTGGACAGCCATATGTGTTATTCCAAGGGCCGCATGATTATTTTCCAAAGTCGTATAGTGAACGTACGATCTGTGTTAGTAACAAGGTGGCAGATCATATACAAATGGCAGCAAATAAATAATAAAAATAATAAATAATAATTACTTTGCAAAGTCACATTAATGTCAAGGATTATGTGACCATTTCGGCCTATCATGTCCACCCTATGGTAAAACGTTTGCTCCCCTGTGGTGCTGCTGTGTTCCAAGAAGACAAGAGTCCCTCCTCACACAGCTCGCAAAGTCCAGGACTGGTTTTCCAAACACGAGAATGAATTTTTGCATTTCCCCTGGTCATCACATTCACCATATCTCAGTATTATCGCTCCTTTGTGGTCTACATTGTAGAGGAGGATGCGTGATCACTGTCTATCTCCATCATAGTTACCTGAACTTTATTTTGTTGGAAGATAGGTATGATATTCCCTTGAAAACCATACAGAACCTTTACTTATAGATTCCGAGGCGATCGGAAACTGTTTTGAATACCTACGATTTTCATAAACCATATTAGGCATGGTAATGTGTTATGATTTAGGTGTTCCGTATTTCCGTCCACCGCTTGTGCCTTCTTTTCATCTTATTTTCTTATCGTCAAGCCCTGTACAGGCACAGGGTTCTTCAGGTGCCACCATGTAAAAGTTTTATCTTGCGTTTTGGAGAAAAACCACAGCATCAGACACATCATCCTTGGAAAACAATCATGTTGCTGAAGGCTTTGTGTCTCATACTGCTTACTGTAATAGAGTATACAAGGTGTTGCAGATAAGACAGGCAACACCAAATATATATCCAGAAAGAGTAAGCCTACAAAAGCGTAGCTTTCTTTAACCTATAGTGGACAACATAGGGATCCGTATCAGATCGGGTTGACGGAGGGGATAGAGAAGATCCAAAGAAGAGCGGCGCGTTTCGTCACAGGGTTATTTGGTAACCGTGATAGCGTTACGGAGATGTTTAACAAACTCAAGTGGCAGACTCTGCAAGAGAGGCGCTCTGCATCGCGGTGTAGCTTGCTCGCCAGGTTTCGAGAGGGTGCATTTCTGGATGAGGTATCGAATATATTGCTTCCCCCTACTTATACCTCCCGAGGAGATCACGAATGTAAAATTAGAGAGATTAGAGCGCGCACGGAGGCTTTCAGACAGTCGTTCTTCCCGCGAACCATACGCGACTGGAACGGGAAAGGGAGGTAATGACAGTGGCACGTAAAGTGCCCTCCGCCGCACACCGTTGGGTGGCTTGCGGAGTAGATGTAGATGTAGAACATGGGCAGGTTTATGACATGCCATACTTAAGCCCAGTTCCATTTTAGCCAGAATTCTGGTAGAATTTTGAAAAATTAATATACGAGTTACTTCTTAGCCGTCTGACTATTGTCATAGACACAGTTTGGATTTCTAATGAATTCCGATAATGAGACGGCTATTTACCAATGCAGCGAAAATGTACTTTTAGATTAAGTAAACGCTGCAAAATGGTTTAGATCGTATCTCTGTCAGAAAACGAAGGATATCAATAGGAAAATGTCTATATTACGCTGTCAATAATGTCCTACAGCCTGAGAATTTTCTCGCTGTAGTTTTAGGAAACAAAATTACATTTAATCTTATCTAATCTGTCAGATGTGCTGCTGCAGTTATTGGAAGACATTCCTCTGAACATAAGGCAATCTAAGTGATACCAAAATGACGTATGTGAATCCCGTTCCCCACTCATAATTACAATCCTTCTTACGAAATCGGTTCAGTATCGTTGGACCGGACGCTTAGGAAGTAGAAAATGACATGAACGTTCATAAAACATGTTTCAACTTTTATGAGTGGGGAAAATTAGAACTGATCGTTGTCAAGGAAACAACAACGACACTCGAACACATGAAATGCGCTTAACACGGATCGGTATTGCGATACGTCCAGATGACATGCAACGTGCAGTGCAGTACGTCCGGAATCGATGTAGCTATAGCATGTGTCATTGCACAAGCTCTCCTCTTACACCCTCTAATAAGGCATAATAGTAAACACACGAAGTGTACGTGAGTTACGTGTCTGCTTGCATTTGCGGCACCTCTTCTTCTGATGGCGGGACACCGGTTACTATGGTGTTATCCAATCACTATTTGATCAAATTCTCACACGTTATGTAAGTTAATCATCTTCAAACTCTTTTTCCAATATCGTAGATATATATACAGTTCTCATGACAAAAGTTTGTGTCGTGATTTGGCAGCTCTAAACGTTAAACATTACTTGCGTTAAGTCAGTAAACGCACCGCATTGTCTGGTGTAACTTAGCGAAAACCGCTGTTTGATATATTCAGTAGTTGACGGTATATTTGCCTTAAGCTTGCCTTAAGCTACTTTACTTCGTACATTAAGTTCGTACTGAGAGTAAATATATTTAAAATATTATGTTGATTTTCGTAATTGCTATTGTCAGTAGAAGCTGAAGCTCTCATGTGAACTGAACTGTCCACAGATGACCACAAGTGCATTATGCGATCAAAAGTATCCTGACAGCTGACTGAAAATGACTTACATGTTCGTGGCGCCCTCCATCGGTGGAATTCAGTGAAGTGTTGGCACACCCTTAGCCTTGATGATAGCTTCCACTCTCGCAGGCATACGTTCTATCAGGTTCTGAAAGGTTTCTCGGGGAATGACAGCCCATTCTGCTGCACTGAGGAGAGGTAAGAATGTCGGTCAGTGAGGCATGGCACAAAGTCGGCGTTCCAAAACATCCCAAAGGATTCAGGTCAGGACTCTGAACAGGCCAGTTCATTACTGGGATGTTATTGTTTTGTAACGTCTCCGCCACAGATCGTGAATTATAAACAGGTGCTCGATCGTGTTGAAAGATGCAATCACTATCCCCGAATTGCTCTTCAACAGTGTGTAATATCCACGCCTATTTTTTATTCAGAATCATATTCGCGACAGCGTTTTGTGTGGAATGCGAATGAACATTCTCGCGATATCAATAAAAAGAACTTCATCGATAATAAAAATGTTTCAAATGGCTCTGAGCACTATGGGACTTAACTTCTAAGGTCATCAATCCCCTAGAACTTAAAACTACTTAAACCTAACTAACCTAAGGACATCACACACATCTATGCCCGATGCAGGATTCGACCCTGCGACCGTAGCGGTCCCACGATTCCAGACTGTAGCGCCTAGAACCGCTCGGCAACCCCGGCCGGCGGTGGATAGCAAAATAATAAATATTTAATATTCTGTAAGAAATTATATTGCAGACAATACCCATGGGAAAAGATAATGAAAATCTCCAACTTTTGTTATCTATGATTCTTCTTCTCCGAACTGTTGTACTGATCGGATCTGGCTGATGTCTCGTAGCATAGAGGTCTGTAAGAAACTGTATTGTGTTGTTGAGTAATATTTGAAAAATATTTTCTGTGTCATTAAATGAATCCACTTTGTCTGGATTTTTATTTCACTATGATTCTCGTCCTATATAAATGTTAAGTTTTCTGATTAGCTACAATGGAGCGCAGCCATTAGCGCTATTGATCTACAGCGCGCTTTCTTGGTAAATGCTGAATAATAAGCGAGTAACATTGAGAAATACTTTTAAATGTTAATGCATATAGTAAAGGTACAAAAAGGATTTAATATATATTATTTGTTACTAGTAAAACAGTATCTGAAGGAGAATCGGTAAGTGACTGTCTTATGTTAGGCTCCATCGCAGTGACATATTGCAGCGGCAATTTAAATTGAATTTTTATACAGACATAAATCTTAATGGTCATTATTGCGATAATAATTGTGTATTGGTGACCCAGGATCCACTCAGAGGTTATAAATTCCATTTAGATTGTGAATAATCTTTAAATATGGTGAACTTATGTCTATGTCAACCGCATCTTACGTAATAAATATTGTTCTCTGCCGATGTAGGAAGCCTTTCATGAAATATTTTATAGGAAACAATACATTAGTGTTGTGCGCGTATGGTAATGTGTGACAAAACTGTTCATTTTGCTTAAAGAAAAGTGTTGCCACCTCGAATAACAGTAGCGGTAAATTCGATAGACGATCTTAACCTAGTAATGAGATTATTATGCAATAGCACTGAAGATTGCTCAGAATCATTACTCTTGTATAGCTGAGATTACTTTTCACGCATTTAGCTTGTTTGCACGTTTCATATGATCACTTTTGTGCATGAACTTAGTGCCACTTACACTGCCTGAGAGACAACATTGCTACACGTTCCCAGGTGGAGAATTCTTTAACAAAATAACGACCATTAGCCGGGAACAGCAGTGACCAAATAAAACGTCATGTTACGTTAATAATACGTAACTGGTTATGTTGTAGTCTTGCAGAAATTGCCCAACACAATATTCTACGACATGCCACATTGACGCCAAGTGTGGGGCTCGAATACCTAACAGTGTTTGTAATATTGTACTTATTGTAATTATTTACAGGTATCGTATGCCATAACAAAATATTAATAAGTATTTTCTTTCCTTTTCATGTATGAATCTGACACGGGAGAAATTACTGTATGCATGCGTATGTCATCTGGAGTGTTTTAAGAAATAGCTAAGAACGATTGAACAGTGCTATCCGCCGACAGCTGGAACAAACTTAGGAACAGGTGTTCATGTCCATAGATTACACACATGTATGCAATTAGCATTGGTTGCTTGATTGCTCTGAAAAATAGGAACAGTTCAGTTAAACTGACAGCAGTGCTTCAGTATTCCGGCAGGGAGTGTAATATTTTCAAGTATAATTGTCTTGTAGATATTTTATGCACACATTTCACCCATTTAGCTATTGTTATTTGTATATGTGTTAGTTGTAAGGTATTTTGTGGGAAATATTGTTATTGTCAGTGGCATATTTTTGTGCAATATTATTGTCAAACATGGTTAGACCGAAGAAGCAATTAAAGTCGAATGAGCATGCTGATGCAGAAATGGCAACAAACCCTCAAATAGATCGAACTTCGCACACTTCAGTGTAAGTTCTTGAGAATGTGAACATAGATGATTACGATTTTGTACCTGATATTCCAAGCGAAAATGAAACTGAGGAATTGTCAAAACAGACGAACATTCCTGCAGTTAAACCTTTAGAAGTGGATGATAATATTTCTACCGGGTAAGGGACAGAATTTAGCAATTCTCAAGCTATTGCACTATCGCATAGTAAAATGCTGGCATTATCATTTGAAAAGTTCAATATTATGGAACAGGCAAAGGAAAAGCGTAGACAAGAAAAGGCTACAGAAAAACAGCAACGCGAGCGAAGGGAGGAAATTCATGGAACAAATAAACAATATTCTTATAGAACGAGATAAGGAAATTTTCCAGGTAATTAATCAGGTGTTAGTCGATCGTAATACAGCAATTACGACTTCTTTCAACAAAGAAATCAATGCCACAAAGACTAGTATTTTACCGTTGACAGACATACCAACTCAAGTAAATTATCTTCAAACCGAAGCAGATAAGTTAGAAACGCAGTTGAAAGCTTTGACCACTACTGTGGAGTCAATACAGAATGATATCCCCACAGAAGTGCAGAAACAAGCCCGAACGTAAGTAGCCAGGGCATTGAACATTGAAATTTACAATCTTGAAACAATGTCAGCACACAGCAATGAGGACGCTGGTACTGATGGCAAAAGAACAATGAGAATTTACTGACAACCTCTATTGCAGTGTATAATAGAACAAGTTTCGGTAATCAATCTGTATTACCCCAGTAATTTGTTTCACCATGAAACCCGAATTATGATGTAGAGTACACTTGTAATAAAGTCGATACACCGCCTGCTAATGACAACAACTCCATGCACTAAGTACCTTAATGCCTGAAGAGAGCTTAATTAAGCACCGCCAATTCCAAGTATTCTACGAGGAGAGTTAAAAGAATATTCATCCCGTAGTTTTTATTAGATACTTTAGAAGTGCTCTTCCAAAGTCTTGGACGGAGGAACAGAAAATCCAGTTTGTGGTCTCACACATTTCCGGTGACGCACCGCTCTGGGCGTTGCGCGAAGCAGAAACATCCAAAACATTTAACGAATTTGAGGAGGCGTTTCTCGACCAGTTCTGGTCAGCGTCGACTCAATAACGACTAAGAAAGAGTGTATATAAAGGAGAAATACATAACCCGAAGACAGGCTCTTTGAGAAAATACTTTGAAAAATATAATTAATATGGCAAGGGACTGGGATGAACCAGTAACCACACGGAACCTGTTACGAGTATTGAAGGCTAGATTGCCAGTATATATTAGAGGGAAACTGTTTGACGTCACAGATACTCATCTTAAGGAATTTTTATCTGCGATAGATTCGTTACACTTAGTCCAAGAAGACGCCAGAAAGAATTCTGACGCAATAAATAGAGCCAAATGTTCTAACAGAAAAGGCTCCTGTAACGGAAGTAGGGGCGAAGGCAGTCACAAGAAAAATAAAAACAAAACCCATCTCAATGGAAAGTATAGCAAATCTGATTCGTTCTGTAACTTCTGTAACAAGGAAACCAATGACTACCAGCACCAAAGGCAATATAGTAATGAAAATGCCAACAACAATAATAATAATAATTCTAATCGTAAAAGACGAAATGAAAATAAATCTGACAGTCCGTACAAGGATAAACCAAAAAACATGCGTGGTGACAATGAATGTTGGCAACAACCAGAGCCAAGTCATTGGCAGCCGCAACAAAATTTTATGAATCCGGGTCAGCCAGTAAATTACGTACAGGCTACACCCATACCGAATTCTGTAGGAATAATATGTCCAGTGCAAATGCACAATAGCACGAATGTAAATATGTAAACAGTAGTTATAGTGAAAATGTTGTCATTAGTAATGTAATGAATTTATATGTACAAGTCTGTAAGCTCACATATCAATAGTTACACTGTTGTATTTATAAAGTATAAATCCCAAAGAGGGAGAATAATTTTTATGATAAAAATTTTAATTATTCTGAAAAGGTCATTTACTCGGTAGAAGTTAGTGTTAATGCTGTCGCAGTAAACATAATTTTCTTATCTTTTCTATGTAGGTTCTAGAAATTCACTGTGTTTACTCATGTACGAGGGTAAATGAGACATGAATGTTTCTATGAACTTCACCTATGTAAACGCCCACACGTGATGAATGTTGATTGCGCGTGAGTTGCGTGTTTGTCTGTACCCGCATTCGCTCTTAATGAAACATTTTCCTGTTGTGTGCTGTTTTGGGTACTTTTTCCTTCCGCGGTTATATTTGCTGTTTGCTCTTATGAGCTTTTCTCTTGTTAGTGAACCGAACTTGGACATCTGTTCCATAATCTGGTAATAATTCTAACAAGAATATGAATGAATTGGCATAAATAAACAGAAATAAAATGTGTGTCTTCAAATACGGAAATGTACTTGCGAGGTGCCGGGGCTAGCAGTGTATTTAACACTAAATTCTTCTAGAATCTACGTATGTAAATGATGCTCTAAGCCCCCCCTATTCTAACTCCGACTTTTGCTGTTGCACAAGGATTAAAAAAAATATGCGAACTGACTCTAATCAACCCTGCCAGTGGAGTAGAAGAGAGTTTGGCACCTGCACTAATTTAATTTGATAAATACGTTAAATAAACGAAGGTTTCATTAACATAGTGAGGAATGATAGGGTTGCTCTACCGATTAACAGAATGAAAGTTCTGTCCAAAATAACAATATGATTTATTAAGACTAAACACAAAATAATAAACAAAAACACATGAAACATTTACAATACATCAAATTGGCTCAAATTGGATACTCAAACAAACGCTGTGAATGTGAAGTTGTCCCTAAACTAGATTGTGAGGATTATGACGAAGTGGTATGTGGAGCCAATTCCTTGCCACTCAAATCTTAAGAGAAAACACATAGCCAACCCAACAGTAATTGCCGCTACCCAAGACAGAACAAAGCTAGGAAAAGACGAACAGGCGCGCTCTGCTGAGCTCTGATTATCACCTAGGAAAATCCCTGTCTGCCGGTGCTGCGGACATACTTTACCAATCTGTCTTCTTAACTGCAAGAACACGATTTGGCGTACCGGAGGCGATGGCTGGTTGCTTCGACGTCCTCGACCGAAAGGCGAGAGCCGACTCCCCGAGCACCCGTACAGGCCGAACACACAACATTCCCGCCCCCACGACAGTGGCCGTGGTTAAACGTTCCAATCAGCAACTCGAAAACCGGCGGAAAATTTCACTCTATTGCCGGAGCACTACCATTCCACCAATGGAGATTCTTGGCGCCAATTTCTGCGCTGATTTTGCTATGTCACGGAGCTATGTCCTGAGCAAGCCAATCACAGTTACTATTTTGCAGAAAGCGCGGGAATTTTCCCACCACAACTGCCTGGGTACACAAGTCATTCCCACGCCTCGCTGGTAGCCCACCAGAAAGTGTTTTCGCTAAGTTTCTGCGAAGTAATGGAATCTCTAGCCCAGCCGCAACTTCAGACCCCTCCGGGCGTGTCTTTTGACAATGTCGGCGTCTGCAAAGCATTCACTCGACTTCCTCACACACGTCGGCTTAACCCTTTCCAGATCAGCAGAGCCCACCTGTCACCGGACCACCCGGGTGACGAGAGACGCTGCGTGGGAAGTCCGCGTGTGAAGGAATAGCGACTTTTCACTGCATGCAATTAGAGAGGAAAATCGTAAGATAGAAAATGAGGGGGGGCTCATGCCACCTCTCATACTGGTATCTACACAATTCAGTGATGATACTATGTGACAACAATGTAGAGGATTATAACAGTCATCTTGTCTCGTATTTTTTGACAGTAAATGATCTTTGTTATCATGTTATTACAATATGGAACAATGTGAACATGAACAAAAATCATTACTTTGTAAAGTGCCAATTGTATAGAAGATTGTCTGTTGTGTGGTTTATGAAACACTAGGTCTAGCAGCAATCAGGACAGTGAAGCGTGTCTCACAAGAACTATGATAGTCTAATGGACGGGCGAAAAACTGGTTTTTCTTTTAAGGAAAGTGATGAACAGTGGGTATGGCTGTGATTATTGAACATATGAACGCTCATAGAGTGTTAATGTTAGCAGCAACGACATGGACGTTGAAAACCTATTAACAGTATTAAAACTGATATAAAATTGTAGACCTCACATAGAGATGTTATGAGTCATCTTCATGTGCCAAATGTTATGAGACAGACTGTACAGACAGCCACGCGGCAACAACATAGTGCAACGCTGGCTTCGCAGCGCCTCGCGGAAATGTTTGCTTACCGCAGGCAGTAGAGCACACGAAGGACAACAGAATGAAAACGGTGCTGCGTCATACAAGTGCTTAGCTAATTAAAGTTGACAATGAATCACTTCATTCAAATGAACAGTGTCAAGATCCAGGACATCGTCCGAAAACAAACTGTATGAATTCGTGCGAATGAAAGTTAATTTGAAACTAACACTTCTCCCACAGGACGAATATAATAATTACCTTGTTACTGATACCCCTTTTCGACATTTCATGTACCCAAATTGCACGAGAAGGACGTGAAACGCGAGAAGCAGAACCTGCTGCAGTAATACTTCCAGACAGCAACATATCCAGAGTGCGGCCGACGGCAGCCGACGCTCCATCCATGCGGTCGGGGGCGTTCCAGAAACGGTTTTCATTTGCCCGTGATCCAGCGGCACGACGTGGGTGCGGCTACGCGACGTCGTTGGGAATCGTTACATGAACTTTCGTTACTTCGAACTACATGAACTTTTAATTTTCATGTTGAACGTCCGTGACAGACTCTCTTGACCTCTTATACAACTAAACACAAATATAAATTCACGTGTTCAAAATATTACCTGCTATAATCATGTCAAGTCTGATACATAAGAGTGAGTAACTGTATTTTCTTGAAACTACTTGCATGGTTTTGTTCCCGGTTTTCCGAATCCAATGAACCCAGAGGTGGATAAGTTAATCCTGTAATCCTCCCTCGCATTTTCCAAGATTTTGCGGTTACTGTAGTCATTTACACAATCACATCAACACTAATTGTGTCATGAGTTACTCAATATATATCTGAACATTTGTATGATGAGAACAGTGTGTTAATGAAGTGAAAGGGAACAGTGAGCAACGCGGATATGGTGGACTGGTTCAGAGCACTATGGGACTTAACTTCTGAGGTCATCAATCCCCTAGAACTTATAACTACTTAAACCTAACTAACCTAAGGACATCACACACACCCATGCCCAAGGCAGGATTCGAACCTACGACCGAAGCGGTCACGCGGTTCCAGACTGTAGCGCCTAGAACCGCTCGGCCACTCCGGCCGGCTATGGTGGACTGATAAAAAATATATATATACAATACTTTATTCTCTTAGCCTATTTTTCAATCAGAGTCTTATTCGTGACAGCGTTGTGGGTGGAATGCGAATGAACATTCTAGTGATATTAATAAAAAGGACTTCATCGATAATAAAATAATAAATAATTATTGTCAACTACATAATTTAATATTCTGTAAGAAATTGTATCTCAGACAATACCTATGGAAAAATGTACTGAAAGTTTCCATCTTTTGTTATCTATGATTCTTGTGGAATAATCCGTCATCTTGTTCGAATTGTTGTACTGATCGGATGTGACTGATGTCTCGTAGCACAGAGGTCTGTAACAAACTGTATTATGTTGTTAAGTAATATTTGAAAAATAGAGTTTCTGTGTCACTGAAATGAATCCACTTCGTTTGGAGTTTTATTTCACTATGATTCTCGTCCTATATAAATGTTAAGTTTTCTGATCAGCTACAATGGAGCGCAGCCATTAGCGCTATTGATCTACAGCATGGTGTACAGGTAAATGCTGAATAACAAGCGATTAAGGTTGAGAAATGCTTTTAAATGTTAATGCATATAGTAAAGGTACAAAAAAGATTTAATACATATTATTTGTTAGTAGTAAAACAGTGCCTGAAGGAAAATTGATAAGTGATTGTCTTATGTTAGGCGCCATCTTAGTGAAATATTGCAGCGGCAGTTTTAAGCTGAATTTTTATGCAAACATAAATCTTAATGGTCATTACTGCGATAGTGCCGGCCGCGGTGGTCTAGCGGTTCTGGCGCTGCAGTCCGGAACCGCGGGACTGCTACGGTCGCAGGTTCGAATCCTGCCTCGGGCATGGGTGTGTGTGATGTCCTTAGGTTAGTTAGGTTTAAGTAGTTCTAAGTTCTAGGGGACTTATGACCTAAGATGTTGAGTCCCATAGTGCTCAGAGCCATTTGAACCATTACTGCGATAGTAATTGTGTATTGGTGACCCAGAACCCACTCAGAGGTAATAAATTCCACTTAGATTGTGAATAATCTTTGAATATAGTGAACTTATGTCTATGTAAACAGCATCTTACGTGATAAAAATTGTTCTCTGCCGATGTATGAAGCCTGGTTATTTCGTAACAACTTTTATGAAGTATTTTGACAGGAAACAATACACAGTCGGCTCGTAGCCGTTGATCCCCATCAGAGCCATTTGAAACAATACATTTGTGCTGTGTACATGTGCTACTGTGTGACAAAACTGTTCATTTTGCATAAAGAGAAGTGTTGCCACCTCGAATAACAGTAGCGGTAAATTCGATAGATGGTCTGATAGTATTAATGAGATTATTATGCAAAAGAACTGAAGATTGCTAAAAATCATTACTCTTGTGTAGTTGAGATTACTTATCATATATTTAGCTTGTTTGCTGGTAGTATATGATCACTTTTGTGCATCAACTTAGTGCCATTTACACTGCTTGAGAGACAACATTGCTACAACTTCCCAAGTGGAGATTTCTTTAACAAACTAATAATCAGTAACCGGGAAAAGCAGTGATTAAATAAAACCAAATGTTACGTAAATAGTAAGTAACTGGTTTACAGAAATTGCCCAAACACATTACTCTACGAAACTCCACAAGTGGGAAGCAAGAACGTTCTTAAAAAATGAGTGTTGGCCTGTGCTGTGATAGAGCCACGCAAAGAACGGTGGGGTGCGAGCTCCCTTCATGAAAAACACGACCACACTATAACACCACCGGCCCCGAATTTTACTTTTGGCACTACGCACCCTGGCAGATGGCATTCACCAGGCATTCGCCATACCCACACCCTGCCATTGGATAGCCACATTGTCTACCGCGATTCGTCACTCCGCACAACGTTTTTCCACTGTTCAATCGTCCAATGTTTACGCTCTTACACCAACAGAGGCGTCGTTTGGCATCTACCGGCATGATGTGGGCCTATGAGCAGCCCCTCGACCATGAAATCCAATTTTTCTCACCTCTCGCCTGTCATAGTACTTGCAGTTTGGAATTCCTGTGTGACGGTCTGGATAGATGTCTGCTTATTACACATTACAACCCTCTTCAACTGTCGACGGTCTCTGTCAGTCAACAGACGAGGTCGGCCTGTACACTTTTGTGCTGTACGTGTCCCTTCACATTTCCACACAGTGGTCCTAGGGATGTTAGGAGTGTGGAAATCTCGCGTACAGTCGTATGACACGACACCCAATCACCTGACCAAATTCGGTCTGTGAGTTCCGCGGAACGCCCCATTCTGCTCTCTCACGATGTCCAATGACTACTGAGGTAGCTCTTATAGAATACCTGGCAGTAGGTGGCAGCACAATGCACCTAATATGAAAAACGTATGTTTTTGTGCGTGTCTGGATACTTTTGATCACATAGTGTATACCCTAGTCTTCTCCACCTTTGACTTTACAAACCTTACAACAGCTTTACAGGATCTTCACTGAAGCAGATAATGATTTTAATACAGTTTTTATCAGTAGTTTTACTAGTCTATGACAACTGACTTCACTGACGAGAGCCTAATTTTTTTAACTTTCTTACCAACTTTTCAGTTTGTATGCTTAAATATTGGTCCTATGACTTTTATGATCACTCTCTTCCCTTCCTCTATATCTCTTCCTCTGTGTTCTCCCCTCCCTCCTCTTACTCTCTCCCTTTTCCCCTCTTTACCCTTCTCTCTATTCTTTTCACCCTCTATGCTCTATGTCCCATTCCTTCTTTCTCTTTCTATGGGCTTTGTTGTTGTTGTTGTTGTTGTGTGTGTGTGTGTGTGTGTGTGTGTGTGTGTGTGTGTGTGTGTGTGTGTGTGCGTGTGTGCGTGTGTTTGAATGTGTTCTAGTGACACACTAACTCGCATATACGAGGGTTGCCCAGGAAGTAATGCACAGCATTTTTTCTTCAACAGTTCTCCATTGAACATAATGAGAATTACTCACAAGAAAGAATGGTGTCTTATCTACACGCCCTATCTTCCTACGTAATTTCAATTTCGTTCTATGGCCTTCCTCCAGCGCGAAACACGGGCGTGTATGCCCTGTCGTTACCTATCCGTGCTCTAGTGGCGAAGCCAGTGCTTCACTGTGTCAATCCTCTTCATCGTCCTAGAAGTGTCTTCCACGAATGACTTCCTTTAATGGCGAATGACAACATCAGCTCGCTGTAACATGTCAGGTGTGACAGCCATGGGTGGTCTCCTCAACCTCTGCAAATCTTGGAGCTCCGCTGAACCGCCTTCTGATGACCTCACCCTCCGTGCCCAACGGCTAACTACTTCAGTCGATAGCAGATGCTCCATAGACTTTGTGAATATCCCCCATGGTTTAATTCTCTGCAGCGAGAAATGCAATGACGGAACGTTGCTTGTAGCGTACATCACCTACAGACGCCATTTTGAAAATGTTTGCAGCTACCCTATGTGTCAGAAGTGACGGAAACTTGGCGCTCTCACTCAGCAGACTTCAAATAACACGTAATTAACGTTTCGCATTCCTGTCATTGTTTTCGACTGACAAAAAAAAAATACGGTGCATTGCTATCTGGGCAACCCTCGTATAAAGATTTTGTTCAAACATGAGTTCAGATGTGGTCATTACCCTAATATGTACAGCGATGACTGCATTTAAGAAGAAACTACAAGTAATTACCTGTTAAACTGATACGCCGAGGGGTGAGGGTGGGAGGAGGGTATGTTACACTCCTGGAAATGGAAAAAAGAACACATTGACACCGGTGTGTCAGACCCACCATACTTGCTCCGGACACTGCGAGAGGGCTGTACAAGCACTGATCACACGCACGGCACAGCGGATACACCAGGAACCGCGGTGTTGGCCGTCGAATGGCGCTAGCTGCGCAGCATTTGTGCACCGCCGCCGTCAGTGTCAGCCAGTTTGCCGTGGCATACGGAGCTCCATCGCAGTCTTTAACACTGGTAGCATGCCGCGACAGCGTGGACGTGAACCGTATGTGCAGTTGACGGACTTTGAGCGAGGGCGTATAGTGGGCATGCGGGAGGCCGGGTGGACGTACCGCCGAATTGCTCAACACGTGGGGCGTGAGGTCTCCACAGTACATCGATGTTGTCGCCAGTGGTCGGCGGAAGGTGCACGTGCCCGTCGACCTGGGACCGGACCGCAGCGACGCACGGATGCACGCCAAGACCGTAGGATCCTACGCAGTGCCGTAGGGGACCGCACCGCCACTTCCCAGCAAATTAGGGACACTGTTGCTCCTGGGGTATCGGCGAGGACCATTCGCAACCGTCTCCATGAAGCTGGGCTACGGTCCCGTACACCGTTAGGCCGTCTTCCGCTCACGCCCCAACATCGTGCAGCCTGCCGCCAGTGGTGTCGCGACAGGCGTGAATGGAGGGACGAATGGAGACGTGTCGTCTTCAGCGATGAGAGTCGCTTCTGCCTTGGTGCCAATGATGGTCGTATGCGTGTTTGGCGCCGTGCAGGTGAGCGCCACAATCAGGACTGCATACGACCGAGGCACACAGGGCCAACACCCGGCATCATGGTGTGGGGAGCGATCTCCTACACTGGCCGTACACCACTGGTGATCGTCGAGGGGACACTGAATAGTGCACGGTACATCCAAACCGTCATCGAACCCATCGTTCTACCATTCCTAGACCGGCAAGGGAACTTGCTGTTCCAACAGGACAATGCACGTCCCGCACGTATCCCGTGCCACCCAACGTGCTCTAGAAGGTGTAAGTCAACTACCCTGGCCAGCAAGATCTCCGGATCTGTCCCCCATTGAGCATGTTTGGGACTGGATGAAGCGTCGTCTCACGCGGTCTGCACGTCCAGCACGAACGCTGGTCCAACTGAGGCGCCAGGTGGAAATGGCAAGGGCAAGCCGTTCCACAGGACTACATCCAGCATCTCTACGATCGTCTCCATGGGAGAATAGCAGCCTGCATTGCTGCGAAAGGTGGATATGCACTGTACTAGTGCCGACATTGTGCATGCTCTGTTGCCTGTGTCTGTGTGCCTGTGGTTCTGTCAGTGTGATCATGTGATGTATCTGACCCCAGGAATGTGTCAATAAAGCTTCCCCTTCCTGGGACAATGAATTCACGGTGTTCTTATTTCAATTTCCAGGAGTGTATTTAGCTCGCTGGGGGCCCCAATTTTGATCTTTCCTTATTTATGTTTTGTACTTATATATGGGTTTTTTTCTTGTAGTGTGCGAGGCACTATTCACCCTGATGTCCTTTTTCACTTATTTTGACGACTTCCCCTCTTCAGGGGTTTGATTTTTGGTCCCGAACGTTGGGTGCGCCTTGGTGCGCCAGTGTGACACTGTTGTAAGTTCGTTTTAATGTTAATTTTTTCAGCCTGTTTAAATACTTTGTATAGAATCTAAAAGAGCATATACATTTTTTCTTAAAATTCTCTAAGAAATTTAATTGAAAAACCTTTTAAGAGATTCTTATAGAGTTTTGACCATATGTATTACGTCGGATCTTTTATATCTTATGTAGCTCACCTGAAGATGCCGCTTTGATGCGGAGAAACCGGTTGCCAAAATAAAGAAATCACCAATAGCAACTGTCTTGCGGTTCATTTTACTTCCATTCATTATGAAGTTTAAGAACTGTGCCTGCCGGCTGCCTGCATTACGAAGTTCTACACCCCCCCCCCGCCCGCCCCCAATTCTCTATACTGAAACTTACTGACAACCACAACAGTGATTTTCGAAACTGAGTGTCCTGAGAAAGCGAGCTCACTGTGAGGAAACTTCGGCAGTAGTTTTGCAGTCGTCATGCACATCTAGGCGCATAATAAGCAACATTTAGAACCTAACTGATTCTTATCTAAATCTTACTTAGGTATTTCTATCAGCACTTCTTCAGTCATATAATACTTATTTTACACCAAACTGTGGTATAATTCCCTCTGCTGGACTAAAGTGGCCTCTACCACGTCTTGTTCTGAGCACAATTTGTCCCATTTGTCTTCATAAGTACATGTGATATGCACTTCGTGATAAGTAATAATTACCTTGAATTCAGTAGGCAGAACATCTGATTGAATTAAGACATGGAGGAATGAAAGATATTAGATGCTAGGAGGCATTGATTTATATCAACGGACCAAGTTTAAAATTCGTGCTAGACTGGGATTCGAACTCGGGTTGGCCGGCCTGGGTGGCCGAGCGGTTCTAGGCGCTACAGTGTGGAACCGCGCGACCGCTACGGTCGCAGGTTCGAATCCTGCCTCAGGCATGGATGTGTGTGATGTTCTTAGGTTAGTTAGGTTTAAAGGTCTCTGTTGGATTCCTTTCATGTTAATTTCTTAAATCTGTTGTCATTTACGGCATAAATTCCTCTTCTAAATTTACTGTGGCGTTTCTGACTATCTGGGAGGAGACTGAGTAGTGGAACGTGTTACTTTCACATATAAACAAGAACGATCTGTCACACTACTACACTTTAAAACACAGTTTATATGTAATTCATGTCACACAGTCTCATACAGAACCTACATCCGCTTTCTTTTATATACTGTATATGATAAGGTACTGTCATCCCCCTTCCCTTCTGTGTGAGAGGATGAATGAGCAAATGTATTTGAAGTTGCATGCTTGAGGGTAGCAGACAAGCCTGTCTGCTAGAGAACAGTAGGACCAACGTCGGAACAGATAGCTACGCTTTCTAAAAGCAAAGAGGTTTCTATCCTTAGTATGGTCCTGTCCGTCCCTTGTCATGTTGGTATAGGAAGCTGCCCCTCTGGCCACTTCCGTTTGTATTTGTGAGCCACCCTCAGAAAGGGACCAGGTCAGTCTGTCCGTGGCGAGCGTCTGAAGTGGTAAGATCTCCGGCTAAGCGCGTGTCTGGTAAGTCCGTAGGACAATGGATTTCTTAAGTTCAGCCTAACTGAAAATTTAATCACCTTTATTTCAGGTTTAACTCTAAAGTATCTAATGTTATCATAAATTGCAACGCAGTGTAATTCGAGTGTGAAGTTCTGAATATATTCCGGCAGTTGCTTTGTCACTACTTTGTGAGTAAAGTGGAGCCACGTGTTGATCACTAACTCTAACTAGCATCATCAATCTTCAATGCGAATGTGCGTGAGATTATAACGTCTCGTCTTGACAATATTTTTCAATATAGCAACTTTTCTTTATGTTCAACCCACATGGGGTATACTTTGTGAGACCAGTACCACGTGCTTATACAATTGTTTGACCCATCAGGTTAATAGTAAGACGATAGTAACCAGTTCGAGGTTTTTCTTTCGTAAATTGCTTTTCGATCTAATTTATTTTAATTATCAAAATTATTGTGGAGTTACACTCTTTGTGTAAACCAAGTTGACCACGTGAAGCATGTGGTGTAATCATCAAAGTAGCACTCAGCTATTCTTTTCGGGAAGATTTCACAGAGAGTTAGTATGAATTTAGTATACCAGTGTGTGGTAATTACATGACGGACAGGATTGTGCTACGAACGTAACTTCTTTGGGTGAAAATTGAATCGGTTGGTTGTGGTTAATTTCCACTTGCATATGTTTCAACGTTCTTTGTGTGTTATTTTATGAATGCAGTGTTTTATGCAGTCTCCCAATCTTGGCTCCATATTTGATGTGTTCCATAAGATTACAAACTCACATTTCACAGTCCTAAATAAGGCACCAGCTAAGTTATGAATCGAGTTTAATATGCTGAAATTTCAATGATCAATGTTAAAATAAATTTCCAAATATAAACTGATTTATTTCTTTTTATTTAAATTCTTTTTTATATACATATCACCAGTTGTCGTATGACTATTAAAAGATTATAATTAATGTTAGTCTGGTTGGGAATGTGGTAAGCTAGACTGGATACCTGGTGGAACAGTTGCGCAGTAACTCAAGGTTAACTTTCCCAGACAGCTCACAGCTTTTAACCCGCTTTTATTGGCTATCAGTACCGCTTTCAAAGAAAATTAAAGCAACAACATTACAAGGTTTAAGTAGTTTTAAATTCTAGGGGATTGATGATCTTAGATGTTAAATCCCATAGTGCTCAGAGCCATTTGAACCATTTTTTTAAACTCGGGTCTCCTATTTAATGGACAGATGCATGACCACTGCATCATCCGGACACAGCGGCCAGCACAGTCGCACAGACTACCCTAACACGTCTCCCATCAGACTCAAATTCTGAACTTACACCACACACTACTAATGCAGTACCTCTGCTCATGAGCTTCATTAATCGGGGCATCTCGCCGACTTCCATAAGAGTTCAGGCTTAGTGTGCATCTGCGCTGGCAGGATCGTTGGTCGTCCTCGTGTTAATTTATACACTCCTGGAAATGGAAAAAAGAACACATTGACACCGGTGTGTCAGACCCACCATACTTGCTCCGGACACTGCGAGAGGGCTGTACAAGCAATGATCACACGCACGGCACAGCGGAAACACCAGGAACCGCGGTGTTGGCCGTCGAATGGCGCTAGCTGCGCAGTATTTGTGCACCGCCGCCGTCAGTGTCAGCCAGTTTGCCGTGGCATACGGAGCTCCATCGCAGTCTTTAACACTGGTAGCATGCCGCGACAGCGTGGACGTGAACCGTATGTGCAGTTGACGGACTTTGAGCGAGGGCGTATAGTGGGCATGCGGGAGGTCGGGTGGACGTACCGCCGAATTGCTCAACACGTGGGGCGTGAGGTCTCCACAGTACATCGATGTTGTCGCCAGTGGTCGGCGGAAGGTGCACGTGCCCGTCGACCTGGGACCGGACCGCAGCGACGCACGGATGCACGCCAAGACCGTAGGATCCTACGCAGTGCCGTAGGGGACCGCACCGCCACTTCCCAGCAAATTAGGGACACTGTTGCTCCTGGGGTATCGGCGAGGACCATTCGCAACCGTCTCCATGAAGCTGGGCTACGGTCCCGCACACCGTTAGGCCGTCTTCCGCTCACGCCCCAACATCGTGCAGCCCGCCTCCAGTGGTGTCGCGACAGGCGTGAATGGAGGGACGAATGGAGACGTGTCGTCTTCAGCGATGAGAGTCGCTTCTGCCTTGGTGCCAATGATGGTCGTATGCGTGTTTGGCGCCGTGCTGGTGAGCGCCACAATCAGGACTGCATACGACTGAGGCACACAGGGCCAACACCCGGCATCATGGTGTGGGGAGCGATCTCCTACACTGGCCATACACCACTGGTGATCGTCGAGGGGACACTGAATAGTGCACGGTACATCCAAACCGTCATCGAACCCATCGTTCTACCATTCCTAGACCGGCAAGGGAACTTGCTGTTCCAACAGGACAACGCACGTCCGCATGTATCCCGTGCCACCCAACGTGCTCTAGAAGGTGTAAGTCAACTACCCTGGCCAGCAAGATCTCCGGATCTGTCCCCATTGAGCATGTTTGGGACTGGATGAAGCGTCGTCTCACGCGGTCTGCACGTCCAGCACGAACGCTGGTCCAACTGAGGCGCCAGGTGGAAATGGCATGGCAAGCCGTTCCACAGGACTACATCCAGCATCTCTACGATCGTCTCCATGGGAGAATAGCAGCCTGCATTGCTGCGAAAGGTGGATATACACTGTACTAGTGCCGACATTGTGCATGCTCTGTTGCCTGTGTCTATGTGCCTGTGGTTCTGTCAGTGTGATCATGTGATGTATCTGACCCCAGGAATGTGTCAATAAAGTTTCCCCTTCCTGGGACAATGAATTCACCGTGTTCTTATTTCAATTTCCAGGAGTGTATGTTGTGTCTTTCTGACATGTCCGATAGAACAGACGTTGCATATGGCAGAATAGTTACTTAGGTGTTCAAAGAGCTTACTTTAAACTATTGTCGAATTAAGATACAAAAAGTGTTGGGTATCGGGTGTGGTAATTCAGAAGCATACATTTCCGCTCTTCCAATAAGCTGTTCCCAATACGGCGACCGTGACCGGTCCCGTAAACTCCTGGAAGGTGATTTGATAACGTGGTCTGAGAAATGTCGCATAACGGTGCCGTATCCTGAGAGTTACTGGCTAGCGCAGAAAGGTTAGTGCAAACCTATCTGCAGCCTTCGCGCAGTTAGTTTCGCTCTGTGATGCGAAATGGGTGTGCCTGCGACCGAGGAACATAGGGAGCTGGGCTAATGCGCTGCGAATGCGGAATTAATACGCCTCTTTACGGCTCCGTGGACTGCTATCGCGAATATAAAATGCACACTCCAGTACTGTTTTAATTCTTTCTGAATTTTTACTGCGAACACTTCATAAAACTTCGTTAACGGTTTAAGCGCACATTTCCTGGCGGGCGCTGCAGTGAAGGCTTTACGGCTTGCGTGATGGCCGGAGAATATGCCAGCGTCAAAAAAGCGAAAAGACCGCCCTCTGCCAGATCAGTGCGCCCCGCGTGTTATGTCGTCCGGGGGCCATAAATTAAAATGCCTTTCAGAGCAGTGCTTAATCCTTCTAGGGAAATTTACTATCAAGGCAAGGAGAAAAAGATAAAAATCTAGGGCAGCGTTCGTATTCGCTGAATAGAGAGAAGGTAGTTTTGTAAATATGATAAGCATCTCACGAAACGGTTGCCCTTCTTTGCGCGTATTAAATAGAACACTCTGCGTGTTTTAATGTGGATACATGCATTTTCCTACTTCCTTGACAAACATTCTACATCTAAATCAACATGTACACCGACATCTACAGCTGTACACAGCGTAAGTGGTCTTACTGTGCGTCGTGAAGAACGATAGTTGATAAACCTCGGTGTGCGTTCGAACCTCTCTAATTTCATCATTGTAAGAGGTATACGCTATCTGCGATATGAGAATCGCTGACCAGAGAGCAGTGTTGACTGCAGTACGAACTGTGTAACTGTGGCAGTTAGTTGTTGCTAGTCGCGTGTCTGAGGTGGTCTACGCTTGTCTGCAGTCTGCTCTGGTCGGGAATCTGGAGATGGAGTATTGTTGTATAAGGTAAAGAAGCAGCGTCGCGCATATCCAGTGATGTATTTGAACTGTCATCCAAATGTTTTTTAAAAAATGTCCTAATAATAATTTTTGCAATATAAAGTAATTTTTTTAAAAGCATTCATTTCAGTTTTTAAAAAATCATTTGCTTCCTTATACAAATCACAAATGTATAAGCCAGCATTGCACGGAGCTGTGCCGAAAAAAATGTTAAGTAAGAGCAGATATATTCGCCGTTTTTATTGAGGTAAGAATTTTTGCTTTTTATTCAGAATGATCTTACAGGGCCACGACGCAGCACTGCTGTCGTCCAAATTTTACCAGGTTACTGAATTTATTTTTTATTATGAGGCTTAGGAATTTTCCTGTTTCGTGCTTACATTAAATGAGAAAAGAATTTTGTGGGGACATTAAATGGGAACCAGTTTTGTTCTGAGGTCAAGCAAAAATAAGAGAATCGCTATCCATCATAATTATATTGTAATTTAAATTTAATAATTTTACGTGTGGGGAGGTTCCACTTGGCGTGAATATTATTTATGTTCACATTTTCTGTTGAGAGGTTGTGGTGAAAAATTTTATGTGTGGGGAGGCTACACCATTCATGGTCATTTCGCGAGATGTACACTGATATGACAAAGCCATGTTATAACATACACACATATGCAGATGGCGGTAGTATCGAGCGCACAAGGTATAAAAGGCAGTGGATTGGCGGAGCTGAAATTTACTCAGGTGATCCCTGTGAAAAGGCCTCTGACGTGATTTTGGCCACACGACGGGAATTACCAGACTCTGAACGCGGGATGATTGGCTCGTGGGACATTCCATTACGTAAATGTTAACGGAATTCAATATTCGGAGATCCACAGTGTCAAGAGTGTGCAGAAATATCACATTACAGGCATTACCTCTCACCTTAAACAACGCAGTGGTGGTGGTGGTTAGTGTTCAACGTCCCGTCGACAACGAGGTCATTAGAGACGGAGCGCAAGCTCGGGTTAGGGAAGGATTGGGAAGGAAATCGGCCGTGCCCTTTCAAAGGAACCATCCCGGCAGTTGCCTGGAAGGATTTTTAGGGAAATCACGGAAAACCTAAATCAAGATGGCTGGAGACGGGATTGAACCGTCGTCCTCCCGAATGTGAGTCCAGTGTAAACAACGCAGTGGCGGACGGCCTTCACTTGACGACCGAGAGCAGCTGTGTTTGCGTAGAGTTGTCAGTGCTAGCAGACAAGCAATACTGCACGAAGTAACCGCAGATATCAATGTGGGACGTACGACGAACGTATCCGTTAGGACAGTGCAGCGAAACTTGGCGTTAATGGGCTTCGTCAGCAGACGACCGACGCGAGTGCCTTTGCTGACAGCACGACATCGCCTGCAGCGCCTCTCCAGGGCTCGTGAGCATATCGGTTGGACGCCAGACGACTGGAAAACCGTGTACTTGTCACATGAGTCCCTATTTTAGTTGGTAAGAGATGGTGCTGATCCAACGAAACCACTGGCTCAAGTTGTCAATAAGGCAATGTGCAAGCTGGTGGTGGCTCTACAATGGTGTGAATTTTGTTTGCATGGATTGGACTGCGTCCTCTGGTCCAGCTGAACTGCTCATTGACTGGAAATGGAAATTTTCAGACACTTGGAGACCATTTGCAGCCATTCATCGACTTCGTGTTCCCGTACAACTGTGGAATTTGTATGGATGACAACGTGCCATGTGACCGGCCCGCAGGTGTTAACGATTCATTTGAGGAACATTCTGGACAATTTGAGCCAACGATTTGACCACACGGATCTCCCGACTGAATCCCATCGAACAATTATGGGGCAAAATCGAGAGGTCAATTCGTGCAAAATCCTTCACCGACACTTTCGCAGCTATGGACGTGTGTAGAGGCAGCATGGCTCAATATTTCTGCAGGGGACTTCTAGCGACTTCCTGAGTCCATGCCACGTCGAGTTGCTGAACTACGCCGCGCAGAAGGAGGTCTGCCACGATAGTAGGAGGTACCCTGTGGTGTCACTGCCAGACACCACACTTGCTAGGTGGTAGCTTTTAAATCGGCCGCGGTCCGCTAGTATACGACGGACCCGCGTGTCGCCACTGTCAGTAATTGCAGACCGAGCGCCACCACACGACAGGTCTAGAGAGACATACTAGCACTCGTCCCAGTTGTACAGCCGACGTTGCTAGCAATGGTTCACTGAGAATTACGCTCTCATTTGCCGAGACGATAGTAGCATAGCCTTCAGCTACATTTGCTACGACCTAGCAAGGCGCCTTTACCAGTATTAATATTGAGATTCTATTAATGTATCATCAAGAGCGATGTTCTACAAATGTGGATTAAAGTTAAGTATTCCAGAAGCTACGTACTTTTCTTTGTAGCATTCATTACGTATCCTGTTTCAGACCTCACGCCAGCCTGCGTGAGTTTAAGCGCGTGCCTTTCGGCTTCCTCGCATAGTGTCTAGACTGTCTTGTCTAGACACAACATACCCCATGACTCCTATCTCAACGATAGTCTGATTCATACTATTTATTGATTCTTCCCCTCAGTTGCAACGGGGTATACGATTGTTGAGACCCCTGCCAAGGCAATATACCTTCTAGTGACAGCTCAGACATTGGATTATTTGGAGGTGCGTATTGTGGACCAGAATACCTGACTTGTGACTTTCGTGGTGAGGAGATCGTTGTACGTCTAAGGCAGTATGGGCGTACGGTATAAAACAAGTGCACACAATCCACAGCATGTCACTTCGCTTCCGAACATCGAAGTGTTAATACGTGCGAACTATGAGTTTCTTAAATCAGTTAGCTTGAAACCGCACAGTGAGGTCCTCATACAATATAACCAGTCCGGTGGAGTAAGATGAGAGAATTATACGTCAGCAGTACTTCTCTCATAAATCTTACGCTTCAACCACATTTAACAAGACCAATGAAACCAGGATTGTCATCCAGCACCATGAGCACTCACACTAGAATGCAAGAGTTTCACATATCTAGAAGGGTCTTCAAGAAAACCGATGGCAGCGATACACTGGGATCCAAGCTTACTCGTAATGCTTTAGCACTCCTGTTTCAGGAGATACACTATGAATTCAAAGAGTCTGCGATCGACCGTACACGCAATGTCGGCATAACATCAACCCTTAAAACATACGTCTCTGCATCGCCCACAGATTTGCATAGTTTAGAAAATGCAGGATGGTTCATAGATGATCCATAGGATAGAACAGTTGCAGAGTACAAGCGATTTACTGCATGCATACCTCTAAAAATGCTTATGGGGTACTTTGAGGACATGAGACTTCCTGGCAGATTAAAACTGTGTGCCCGACCGAGATTCGAACTCGGGACCTTTGCCTTTCGCGGGCAAGTGCTCTACCATCTGAGCTACCGAAGCACGACTCACGCCCGGTACTCACAGCTTTACTTCTGCCAGTACCTCGTCTCCTACCTTGGGACAGATTATTATAAACGCTAAACAGGAACTCGCTCTGGTGCAGAGTGTGACAGGCAATAACTCATACAATCAAGGAGCTCAAGAGGAGAATATCATCACAATGAGCAAGACAATATGGAAAATGCCTCATATCAGTGTAACTGACGTGGAGCGTTTGAAGCTTTTAAAAGTCCTCAATTCTGGTTCATTTCTGTCACTGACATTTCGCTTGTACGAGGTTTTCCAGTACCCAGTCTTACCGGCTGCGAGCAGACAAACATGGGCTATTAAAACCTCTTCGCAGCTAGAGACACCTAGAGTCATCATACTTGTGTTGGAGATCGATAGAAGAGGTAATGTAGCAATGGTTCCACCATGTTCAACAGATGCAAGTTAACTAATGCCAAAGTCTACCCCAATTCAGAATTCTACCCATATGACCAGTTACATCTGCAGTGGAATCAAAATGTATAGAGTCTAGCTTATGACATATATGTAGGGTTTCGTGCTTCTTATTATGAAATTGCCAAAGGAGAGGCAGGAGGGTGTCTACTCAGCCCACATAAGTTGAAGGAGCTTTCACCGTTCATCATAACTGATTGCTCAAAACAGAACGAGATAATTAAGTCTGCACCTGTAGGTGTGCGAACTGAATTGGAATCTTCGACAAATTTCGCAGAACACATTGCCATGTATGCTCTAGTTCTACATGACTGTGTGATCAAGCACTGCCCGCTCACCAGTGTTGTGCTATTAGCTGTATAAATGAATAGGTGCTGCACCATACCTAGAGCTTTTCATAATGGTGTCTCAAGGTGTGAACATCATTGCAGACGCTCAGGGTTTCTATGTTGGTGAGCGTAGGGAGTTCATATTTAAAGACGTTGCATTTGTAGTGTACACGCAAGATGCTGGAATAATAGAGACATTCTCAGCAAACACTGCATCACCGAGGTCTTTCAAGTACATGAAGTGTGCTAAGACATGGAAGAGTGCAAAGTGGTTAACACATTTCTACCATGGAATTCACAGGAATGATCCTGGCATACCCTATAAAGATATGGTGACGGTGCTTAAAGTATTTGATGACACGCATACCATCATCTACATGAAGGGGAAGAAGAAGATCTCATGGATGTGTTGAATGTTTAACTTTGCTGCTATTCAAGACATGGAAATCTACGGGTGTCCTTCTGTCCATGGACTCAAGAACATGTATGAAAAAAGTGTTCCTGTATCTGATTACGAAAATTTAAAATTACTTTTAAGTTCGATAAGAAATAAATGAAGTTTTACCTCAAAGCCTCTGTGCTCTTTTTTCTCAACCCTGCTCCCACTGTGACATAGTACAGTTTTTGACCCACATGCTATGGTTCAAAAATGGTTCAAATGGCTCTGAGCACTATGGGACTTAACAGCTGTGGTCATCAGTCCCCTAGAACTTAGAACTACTTAAACCTAACTAACCTAAGGACATCACACACATCCATGCCCGAGGCAGGATTAGAACCTGCGACCGTAGCAGTCGCGCGGTTCCGGACTGAGCGCCTAGAACCGCTCGGCCACCAAGGCCGGCCCCACATGCTATGTCTGTGGTTTTCTTTAAGCACAAGAGACATAATTTTAGACATGTCTGCTATATATCTTTGGAAGCAGACATGGTCACGTGCCTCCTGTTCCCATTACCCAATTCGTGCTGCACGATAAGCGTAATTCCATGCAACCATCATATATATTTGGTTATCTCCCATCTTAAATTTCACCTCCTTAATAGCACTCATCTTCAGCAAAACCTAATGTTATTTGAGACGGTGCTCCCACACCGGCAGCAGCAGCAGTTTTATGGGTAAATTCAGTGACGAACGGGCGGTCCCATTAGGATTGCTAGGGAGAATGCATCCTGTGCTATTCTGGGAAGCGTTGGAACATCTGTCTCAGCACTGGACCTGCACCGCAGCTATGTGTCATCATGCAAGCAACGGTACCTAGGTGACCATGTGTTTCGACAGGAATATCTCGGCTATGAAAGAGATGTCGCCGCCTCGTCCTTGTGGGACCCGAACTGACATCTAGGTGACTGACGGCAGAGTCAGCAGCGTTGGCGTCGGTCATCGAGTGGGGAGGATGTGTTTTTTATTAGCGATCTGCCGTTTAAACTATATTCCATCGATTTGTCCAACCAATAGGATACCGTGAATTAAAAAAACTACCCCATATATGTGAAGATTATCGATATAATTAATTTGCATATATATTTTTTATATCAGTGAGGTGTTAGTGGTACAATAGTTAAAGGAGGTGTACAGTAGATTAAGGGGGAGGGGGTGACAAAGAAGATGAATGCGCCAGAAATGGCGTTGAAAAGCATGTGAAATTCCAAAAGTGTACCAGAAAATGGTGGGAGGACATAACTAATTACTTAATTTGGTATCGAAGGCAGTGCAATAGTTTAAGGAAATGGGGATGACATGGAAAACCACTTAACAGAACAATAGGTAAAGTATGACTTATGTCCGTCCTATCCAGCATAGGTTGAGTCCTTTTCCAGCAATTCCTAGGAAGAGGTGGCAGTTGGATGACTTAGGTTACTGGAGGTAGCCCAAGTGCCCTTTTTTCCTGCCATTTTCTTAGGTTAGTGGAGGTAGCTATGGTATGTGTCATTGTCCTGATGGAACTTGAGCTTCCTGCCATTTTCGGAGGAGAGGAGGGATGGAGTATGGGAGGGGATTTACCAGTGGGTGAGATGCTACTTAATTGATGGTTTAATTAAGTAGTCAATCAAATTGATAAGAGTGAGAAGGAGGCCTATTCCAATAACTCAGACCTGAAAGTGTACCTGTAACAGGGGAGGGGGTTTGGAGAGGGGGAGGGGATGGGGGGAACAATAGGTTAAGTGCCTGTCAATCAAAAGGAAGGATCCTTTTACCAGAACAATAGTTTAATTACCTGTCAATCAAAAGAGAACAATAGGTTAAGTGCCTATCAATCAAAGGAGAACAATAGGTTTGCCCCTGAGTGCATACCTGCCCCTGATGTAGGCATACCACACTAACGAAATGTGCTTGTATGAACGTAGTCCCACTACTGCCACAGAGGCGGTCATGAGACACCTTGAATGTGCAGTATTCCCACAGTAGAAAATAGGGTTGTATCTGAACATGATTTGGGCGGAGTAGTAAAAAGCAATATTTGCAGATTATAGCGCTGTACGCAGTCATGGTGCTGGGGAGAGTGGTATAGTCCAGTATTCGCACAGTAGAGTGTAGCGCTGTTCCTGGACAAGGTTTTGAGATGGCTGATACAGCGCAGTATCTGGACAGAATAGTGTAGCGCTGTATCTGAGCGTGATACCTGGATTATACGGCACAGTGCAAGGTGGTAGTCGCAAGACGCAGCCTCCCTCCCTCTGTCCTCTGGATACTTTGCACACAAGACAGCCCAGCTGGACAATTGCAAGTACAACCAAATTTAGAATATATGGACAGAAGATCATATGGCCGGAAGTGCCGTCATCTTGGATCAATAGAGTACAAAAGAAAATCTGAGAGTCGCAGCTGCTCAGTCTTCGATGGTAGCTGAAACTGTTGACATGGATTCCTCGAAAGTGCTAAACATCCCTCTCCTATTAGGAAGGCAGACAAGGCCAACTGATGGACGCTTTACTTGTGATTATTACTGGAGAATCTGGACGGTCTTCTTACTGATATTGGCAGTATAAATAACAACTAAAAGGGCACGCTCCTTAGCAAGAAGAATTTAAGTGTGCTTACAACCATTACAGAACCGTTTTGCAGTAACATTACGGTTGTTAAAATCTGTCATCAAGTGGACTGTCAGGATCAGTTACAGAAAGGACGATGTGTAATGTTAAAGACGGGGATGTGTGGCTGAATTAACTATTATGTATGTAGCAAATTCTCCGAATTCATCACTGGAAGACATGGTATGAAAGTAAAGCTACCATTTTTCATACACTGAAGCGACAGTGTGACAGAAAGAGAAATATTGGACAAAACCGGCAAGGAAGCATTGGAAACCATTTCAAAGAAATATAAAAACCCTGTGACTGAACCATAGAATGTGGAATTAGCTGAGATTAAAATGTATGTTCTGAAGGAAGAGCTGCCTGGAATGCTTCAGCAGCTACGTATAGGCGACTATTACCTTTTATATTCGGACGTAATCCAGGATTTCACAGGGATTTTTAATAAAATCTAAATGTGTGACTACCTAATATCAAAGCACGACTTCTGCATGGAATAAGGCTGACAGAGAAACATCAGACATATGGAACAGACTGTTCGACGGGGATGGCCTCCAATTGCAAACTAAAGATATATAATAAATTTATATGTAGCCCAGGTATGAACAAAGTTATCAGTAACCTCCTTACAGATTTTATAAAGTGCCCAGATATCCGACTACAGAAACTTTTATGTCCTCGTTAGCTAAAGAGTACGGCATTACCAGACTAGAGGCTACAAAGTACTGCTACATAATGAATCGTATGCTTGACCCTGTACAAAATTAAGTGTTTTAAAATCTAACAAACAATATTTACAATGTGCTGCACTGTACTTTGTGTCAATCGCATTCCCCTGGTGTCAGTTAAATAATAACTTACGGAACAGCTGCTGTATGGTGCTTAACAATGTTCTGCAGATTGTCTATTGAGATAATAAGAATGCCCGAAAATTGACTGGGAAGAAAGTAAGTCTGCCAGAATCTTAATCCCGAAAGAAGCTTCTAAGGTATGCTCTGTCAGCATACAATTTCAATTATCTTCCCATAATCTACGTGGAGATCTCTAACACTGACTCCGGCAAAGACAATGTAAGTATTACACACAAGTGCTGCATTAAAGCACACAGTCCATGACACTATTCTCCATTCTACCGTCAGATACAGACATAATCGAATTGGGCTTGGCTTCCTCAAACAATGTTATTCCACAAGCCTTAAGGAAAAGAGCCAATATATCGACCAGACTTAAACTTTCCACCTATTAATGAAATTACTCCCATAAGTATAGTCACTGTGTTGTGTGTACAAAGAATAACACTGAAAATGAAAGAGACTGAAGCAAAGAACGAAAACTGGAGTATATGGCAAAGACAACTGCCATAAAGGAAAAACATAAACTGTCGGAAAAAGAAGAAGCTACTGTAGATGTACAGTCAAGGCTTACATATTGATTTAAATGTAGTGCGCGGCAAAATCTGGCTACCACTTTGGAATATAAAATATCTACATTTACTTTTTGGTAGCAGTGGGAAGTGGTCATATGTTGGGAGTCTTGGACGAAAAGGATGGATTGAAGCGCGTTTACTACTTTAAAGGGCACACGAAAACCTGTTATAAAGCTCTCTTCCGACCTGGATCTGCTTAAAAAGGATGGTTATATTGTGCCTAAGTGAGCTGGACTGGATGTTGTTCACCTAGGAACTGAACAAAGTTTTGCAGAGCTTACAACCAACGGCATAACAAAATTTAATGACCACTTGTTGTAAACATAAAGTTCTATACGGAAATCCAACAAGAATGTGTGGTGGAAGAATTGGTAGCACGCACCCAGGAAAATGTGGGGAGTTACAATAATGGTGTTATGCAAGAAATAAGGCGAAAATTTAAATTAACTGAATGCCGTCGTCTAGAAAAACTGCTGGAACTAACACGGCTAACTGTTAATGCCATAAAAGATTTACTTTACAGGAAGAAACTTAGGTATGTATTATAATCTGCGAAAATACCTTCTTTGTTCCTGTCAAATTACTGACTGGAGAACAAATTAGTAGATTTCGATGTAGATTTAAATTATAAGTTGAAAACTGAGCTAGATGTTATTGAAACTATGCCAGACTAACATAAGGAAAGGATTGTATTGTGTGTGAAGTATATGGAGAAATTAAGTTTTTTGTACAAACATATTTCCTTGTCTTATTCGCTAACCTAATAAAAATAAAAAAGTCGCCCTACTTTCCTTGATCTACGTTTATGAGATGTGGGAAGTTGAATGACCTTGAAAAGTAGCTGAAACTAGGTATCCAAAGGCACAGCAGTCCTCGTTTCTGACGTATATGAGATCTTTCCTCTCCAGCTCAAACTGAATCTTTTCCCGCGAAATTTTAGATGGTGGAGGGGAGGGAAAGTGAGGGAGAGGGTCTATGGAATTTCTCAGAGGGGGAGGGATTTATTAATTTATCAATTTAATTAATTAGTCAATAAATTTGATACCAATAATGTGCTTCTATTGGTGTTGGGGAGAGTGATTGGGGATTTCCCAGAGTGTGGGGGAGGGACTGTGGGAGGGGATGGGAAAGGGGATGGGAGAGGGATGAGTGGTTTCCCAGAAGGATGGCTTGTCCCCAGGGGGTCATAAATCAGTTCCCAGGGGTTTATAAATCAATTAAAAGAACACTAGATTTACCCCTGAATTATGCATGCCCCTGAATGTATGCAACCTGCAGTAAGAGTTCGTACCACGACTCATCTTGTCCTGCTACTCATTTAGCTTGACTTTAAACCATTATATCTCAACAACATATAAAAATTATTGGATAAAAGAATTTCATTTTGACTTCACCCATTTATCTACCATTGTGCAAAGTTTGAACCGGTTTGTACAAGTTTGAAGTGTAGGAGCAGAGCACTTAAAACGTCTCCCAGAAAAGATATTTTTGCATGTTTTTGCATGTAAAATCCAAATGGTGCTCATACAAATGATATCATTGGCTGAGTGTTAATTTCAGCTGTCGTTCACACCTTGCTTAATACAGAGTAGCATAAGGTATACTTGCAAAAGGCCAGGAGATACGGGAAGATTTCAATCAGGTTTCATAATGCTCAGGCAGAGATTCCGAATTCTAATAGTTAGTAGTAAGGCTAACCCAGGAGAGGATATAGAATCAGATCACAATTTAATAATGATGATGAAGAGTAGGCTTGAGTTTAAGAAACTAGTCAGGAAGATTCAATGGACAAAGAAGTGGGATACGGAAGTATTAAGGAATGAAGAGATGTGCTGGAAGTCCTTTGAGGCTACAGATACTGTGATAATGAGTAGCTCAGTAGGCATTTCAGTTGACGGGGAATGGACATCTCTAAAACGGACAGTGACTGAAGTCGGAAAGAGAAACATAGATGCAAAGAAGGCAACTACGAAGGAACCATGGGTAACAAAAGAAAATACTTCAGTTGATTGGTGAAAGAACGAAGCATAAAAATGGTCAGAGGAATTCAGGAATGCAGAAACATAAGTCGCTTAGGAACGAAACAAGCAGGAAAGGCAAGGAAGTTAAGGCGAAGTGGCTGCATGAAAAAGTGAACATATCGGAAAAGAAATTATTGTCGGAAAGACTGATTCAGCCTACAGAAAAATCAAAACAACGTTCGGTGAAATTAAAAGAAGGGGTGGTAACATTAGAGGGCAATGGGTAATCCACAGTTAAATGCAAAGGAGAAAGCGGACGGGTGAAAGAATACATTGAAGGCCTCTGCGAGGGGGAAGATTTTTCTGGTGTGATAGAAGGATAAACAGGAGTCGATAGAGAAGAGATATGGAATCCAGTGTTAGAATGAGAATTAAAAAGAGCTTTGGAAGTTGTCCGTTCATATAAGGCAGAAGGAATAGATAACATTCCATCAAAACGCCTAAAATCATTGGGAAGTGAAAACGAAACGGTTGTTCACGTTGGTATATAGAATGTGCGAGTCTGGCAATATACCATCTGCCTTTCTGAAAAACATCTTCCACACAATTCCGAAGATCGTAAGAGCCGACAAGTACGAGTGTTATCGCACAATGAGCTTAACAGCTCATGCATCCAACTTAGAGCAGAGATGCAGTTCTGACGTTGCGGTTGATAATGGAAGCAAGACTAAAATCGAGACACGTTCATAGGATTTTACGATCTGGAAAAAGGGTACGACATTGTCAAATAGCGGAAGATGTTCGAAAGTCTGAGGAAAATAGGGGTAAGTTACAAGGAATAATAAGAGTGGAAGGCCAAGAACGGAGAGTGTAAGACAGGGATGTGAAACAGGGACTGCGGCGAATAGGAGGAAAACAAGGTATGGAAAACACCGAGGAAAAGAAGGAACAAGATGACAGGATATCTGTTAAGAGAGCAGGGAATAACTTTCATGGTATTAGTGGGAGCTGCAGATGGTGAAAACTTTAGGGGAAGACAGAGACTGGAATACATGCAGCAAATAATTGAGGACGTAGGTTGCAAGTGGTACTCTGAGATGAAGAGGCTGATACAGAAGAGCAACTCGTGGCGAGCCGCATCAGACCATTCTGAAGACTGATGAATCAAAAAAGTAAATAAAAGATATGTCCGCTGGTCTGGGCTAAGCATAAAACTTTTTACCGCATGTTCCTAGCTCAAAGTGATGCCGAGTTCAAAGTTCGTCCCCCGACCCCCCACCCCCCACCCCCCACCCCCCACCCCCCCAAACCGCAGTTTCGCGCACGGCTTCTTCAGACATAATTGTTATGGCACGTAAGTGCTGTACGCCGACTCTGTTCGTTCTTCAACCCTTCTCATCTTTTTAAATACTCAGTGAGATCGTCTCGCTTCAGCTGGTAGTGTCCGTTGGCTTCAAGCAAATAGTTGCCACGCCCTTTCTTTCATTTGCAGTTTGTTCCCCTGCTCCAACTGGCATTCAAGCAGATATCTTATATGCGTCAACACAGCTGTCTAGCGCAGTCAACAATCGGTAGCAAGACACTTGCATCGTCAGTCGTAAGTACGCGTCAGTTCCAATCTCACAAGACACACGTCTCGTACGTAAACATTGCCATAGTGAATTATCATGCGAACACATGAAACAGAAAATAAAAAAAGATTTCTGTCAATGTCTTTCTCATTACCCGTTCTTTTTTCTTAATAGACCGTCTTTTAACTGCCAAGGGTCTTCTTTATTGACATCCCCCACATATTGATTTCACCTGTTTATCCAGTGGCTTCTTAATTCGTCTTTCCGGTACAAATACTGGTAATTTGTCTTCTCATTGGTCGCTTTCTGCAATGCCTCCCCATAATTGCTAATAATATTCCCTTCCTCACAATAAACAATTTCGTCTTGCAGATATCAACTAACTTATACTGCTGTACTTTGGCAACGTCTTGCCTCTGCAGATGTCTACACTTGCTGTTAAATTTGCTGAAATCTTCTTCCACCTAAAAATCATCTCCTCTTTCGTTCTCTTCAGTTTTTAATTTACATATATCTACATCGTCTTCTGCTACTCTTAACACGGGCTGTCCAATCATCACACTGACATCTAAGCTTTCATAACAACCAACAATAACAGTAACATTACTATCTTATCTCCTTACATATTCTGCAATAGTAGTTCCATCCTCTTCATCAACAGATTCTTCTCATGTGCATCCTTCATGTCCCCTATCCTGTAGTATCTTCTTTTCCTCCTCCAGAACTGTACTGTCCTTTCCGAGTCCTCTTCTTCCTCTTCCTCATTACATGTTTTTCCATTTACTCAATCATCTCTTCAGCCATCTCCTTCTGACACTTCTGCTTCACCTGATTTACTAAAATCTTCAACCTCTGCATCGTTCTTGCCCTTCTTTGTCCATATACGCTCGACTGTCTTAAGATACGGCCCATATAATCTAGCCCTTATCCTTTTGTGCAGCTCGTCTAGATTCATTATCCTCCTCCATCAGGTGCGATCATACTTCTTGGCTACCTTGTTCCCTTCTCTTAGAATTATTTCTTATATTCTATTTCATCAATAAAATTTCCTTCCTCACTAAAACCTTTTTCTTCCCATGACTTGCCTGCTTCTCACTTGCTTTCTTCATATTTGATATTTTCTTATATGCTGATATTTAATGATTAATCATTCCCTGTCATATCAGCGTAGCCAACAACATTTCCCAATTCCCTCTTAAACCAAGCAGTGTTCGTGGAAACAGGCCAATGAGAGAGCTCCCTAAGACAAGGACGGGCGGTATATGACAATCTCGTCCAGTGGTGGCGACAGTTGCCTAATGCCTGCATGGCGTCGACCAACAGTCGTTCCTCAGGGGCATGGAAAGGTGAAGCATTATACTATGAGCAATTTTCAAAGAATTATTCAGGTTTATGTTGAAGATTTGCTAAATTTGTAATGTAAGTATTGTGAACAAAATGTGGCTAAATATACCTCTATTGATCTTGTAAGCGTCGCCACAGATGTTGCCATAATGCTCTAGTCGGTTTCATTCTATGTTATGTCGTTTGCCAGAAAAAAAATTTGAACCTGCAATATATTCCAAAGCTAAATCAATAAGCTATTTTTGTTTTGCTATATTTGAAATCATTTGTCAGTAAAGCATAAAAAAGTTCTGCGTTATTTCGGTTAAATATTTTAAATAAAATTTGCTGAATTTTGAGGTTAGTTTGTCTGTTCCAACAGATGTAAAACATTACTTCTGTGGACGCGCAGGTCTTTGTACGGAGTGTTTGTGTTTTGTTTCGGTTCAGTCATACCTTTCTTTTCCTTATGTTAGCGTAACTCGTCACTCATAACGATACAGATAGCAATGGTCGGTGTTGTTCAAGAAGTAGTTGATGATGAGCAAGTAGAGATGTACATATGGAATTGGCTTAGAGCATATGGTACCCATACTTCCCCATTGCATGCAACTGTCGCACGGTTGAGGAATGATCACAGTTCTTCACATTTCTCACAGTTCTCTTGTACACTTGTAACACCTATTTTCGATCTATTTTGTATCTGTATCGATATTTCTATGTCAGTTTGTAGTATAGTTTATGTAGAGTGCTGTATCGATCATGGAAATTCTTTGATTACGTATACATATTTCAATTATGCGAACTTTTTGGACGATGTTGTTTAAACTGTGCTTGTGGGTTTAAATAACTACTAGGATGATTGTTATATAATATACTGTAAATGACTTGATCTATAGTTGGGGAATGTAGGGTTGAATGTAAAAGATGTGGGGAAGCCCCGCAGCTACGGAAGTAGCCTGGCAGAGTGGAAAAGGTGTGGTTGGCGCACAAGTGGCGACTCGTCCCTTGTGACGGGTATGGAGTCTGGGTTGAGCAGTGCTGTGGTTAACATATCGCTAGCAGTAGCGCATCATTGCGGCTAATATTCTTCGAGTGTTGAGGCCAGAGGAGCTTAAGAGCAGTATGTATGGGCCTCGGATGCTTCATTTGGTGGCACTATTATCATGATATAGTATTTGGCCATGCCATGTGAAAATATAATTCCGACGCCAAGAAGATCTGTAACAGGGCGAGGCCAACAGTACTGCCATGACTGCATCGCCGCCATGTTAACAGCCACTGCAAACTACGCAACCATTGCCACCAGCCTTCCACTGTTTGTATTTGGCACTCTGTAAATGGACCAGGTATTTGTGAAATTTGGTTGCTTTCAATAATAATCGTGGTGTTGCTAAAAACTCTATCTTACACCCTCGATTATCCCAAATCACGAACTTGGACGGGAATCCTACCCTAGTGAATTTAACTCCGAGTGCCCTAATTTTTTATAGAAAGACTTATTCGGCAACTGTAAAAATAGTTGTGATTTGCTTCCTAGTGTGGAGTTATAGTGTTTAAAGTTCAGTTTTACAATTTGAGAAATACTCCACTTCCAGTGCATTTTTAAATCAATCTGCAGTCATTTTCTTTAGTAATTTGCCTTACTTGAAAAGCTGCCTGAAAATAGTAAAGGTGTTAGTTAAAAAAGAACAATAATAATGATCTGAAGAGAAAAAATTATTAATTGTTGCATTTATGCACTTCGATCAGATTTACAAAGTTTTATCAGTGTTCATTTCATGAGAAAGTATTTGACTATATTTTGAGTAGGTTAAAACACTACTTATCAAAGCACATTTGTTATTTAAAGAGTTATAATTTATTGTGCTTTACTTAATTAATAGTTATTTATGAGAATACTTACCATGTCGCATACCTACTTATGTAGTTTTTTAATGAGCATGGTTCTTCAACCCATGAAAGTTCAAGGACCCTCATGTGCTAGGGTAGTTAGTTAACGAAGCAAAGTAAAGGCCCCTTCAGAGTCAGTGTAGCTAGATTTGCATTCTGTTTAACTGCTTCAGACTGATCTTCAGAAAGAAATATTTACTGTATTAGCTATTCTATGGTAAATTGGTTCCCTGTTTAGTATTGCCATTAATATTATGTATGTTGGTGACTGGTTCTATAAACTGCTGCACCTAGTTCGTTTAAAGTATGTGTTGTTGAGAGGTATACGTTACTGTTGGCTATCTCATTGGCCATGTTAGGTTACTCGTACTGTGTTGTAGTGTAACAGATGTAAAGAAAGAGTTGTGTGTGTGTGTGTCAAGGAAGGTTAGATTAGCCTTAGCACTGTCTACTGCTTTATTATATAGCTTGACAAAAGAATGCTTAATTAGTCTGGCGACCAATATTAATACGTAATATTACAACTTTCTTTTGTGCTGGGAGAACGTCTGTTTCTGACTCAAATTATAGAAAATAATGTTCAACGAACGAAAACATTTTCGGTAATATTTAACTTGGCCAAACAACATTTTAGGTGCTTCAGTCCGGAAGCGTGCTGCTGAAACGGTCGCAGGTTCGAATCCTGCCTCGGGCATGGGTGTGTGTGATGTCTTTAGGTTAGTTAGGTTTAAGTAATTCTAAATCTAGGGGATTGATGACCTCAGATGTTAAGTCCCACAGTGCTTAGAGCCATTTGAACCATCTGAACATTTTAGGCGTGGAGATGATCATGCATAATGATCAACACTAGGGATTAGAAATCCGACCGCTTAAAATCGATACAGGTATTTTCGTGCTGAGTAACTGGTATATTTTGGTATCTGATTGGTCTCGGTTATAACAGGTGATTTTTTTAATTTTTGCTAGTAATCAGTTTAAAAACCGGTGATTCAGTTTACCATAGCTGCAGTACTAAAATTTTTCTTTAAAAACGAGTAATGTTTGCTCGTAATATTTTCCATCGCTTTGAAGCACAGATTTATTATAAAAATTGGGAAAAGCAAACAGGGCGATTTTAATAACAATGCCAACGGTTAAAAAAGTAGCAGCAAACACATGGAATAAGAATCGTTGCAGCACTGCTGCGACAATAACATTTCTGTTGCCGTGGGGCTTAGCCTATAGACGGTATGCTAGTTAAGTGCAGTGTGCAGGATTTGTTCCCATGTGGTTTATACGGTACGTTCTGTCCTTCGACATCAGTTATACTACAGAATGCACCGTCTTAGTTTGAAAATATTTTACGAAGTGCAGTAGGAGTGAAGAACAACAGCTCCACTTGCTTTGAAAGATAAGAAACGGGGGAGGCCCAACAAACTTGCGACATCTTATAGGGAGAAAACAACCACAATGTTCCTTGAGGAAGAATATGAATTTTGTTGATATAATATCATTGACGTGCTATTAACTAGGGATGATAAATGAACCCTTCACTTCGTGGTTGCTTCAGGGTGAAAACTTGATACCGACCGGAGGTGAAGATGCAAGAAAGTCGTCGACTTGTGAACGTTCGCCCCCTGCTGCTGGTCCCGGAGGACGTTCGCGTCCTCCCTCGGACATGGGTGTGTGTCTGTCCTTAGGATAATTTAGGTTAAGTAGTGTGAAAGTTTAGGGACAGACGACCTTGGCACTTAAGTCCCATAAGATTTAACACACACACACACGTTCACCCCCGCCGTCGCCACGTCATTTTCCTTCAGACTCGCCGTCTCTGCTGGAGACAGTGAGGCCGAGCTCTGCCACAGCCTCATATCGAACGAGACCTCCTAGTCCTTCAACTTCATCGGAATTTCTCAATCTGTAATAGAACTACGTTTCTTACAGGAAATAACAGCAATAAAAAAATCTGAAGTCGGTTATTTCAGAAACCGGTTACTTTGAGTTGTTTTAAAAGTAAGTTTAGACTGCTTACGTAAAAAACCGATACAACCGACAGTTGTATGTTTCAGAGATAACCGCCATCCCTAGCCTACAAGCAACATTACACTATCTGCGGTGGGAGAGCGCCAGGAATCACGTAAGACGGACACTGTTATGTGTTTGACGTCATGGGGGCAATGCTAAAATGGGCGTATATCTTTCATCAGCGAGCTGTTGACGTGTTGAAACTTGTACGAGTCTCATGTCTCAAATTGAGCAGCAGAGGTATATTCGAGAAATCTTTGGACATTATTTTGTGTGTTTGCTACACTATCTCCAATTGTGTAATGCTGCTTTTTTGCCATTGAGCAGATTTCCATTTTTGTTTAGGCCCCTCTGAGTGAAATAGACATTCTGCATCTACATCTACATCTACAGTCCACCATACGGTGCGTGTCAGAGGCTACCTCGTACCACAACTAACATCTTCTCTCCCTGTTCCACTCCCAAACAGAACGAGGGAAAAATGACTGCCTATATGCCTCTGTACGAGCCCTAATCTCTCTTATCTTATCTTTGTGGTCTTTCCGCGAAATGTGAGTTGGCGGCAGTAAAATTGTACTGCAGTCAGCCTCAAATGCTGGTTCTCTAAATTTCCTCAGTAGCGATCCACGAAACGAACGCCTCCTTTCCTCCAGAGACTCCCACCCGAGTTCCTGAAGCATTTCCATAACACTCGCGTGATGATCAAACCTACCAGTAACAAATATAGCAGCCCGCCTCTGAATTGCTTCTATGTCCTCCCTCAATCCTACCTAATAGGGATCCCAAACGCTCGAACAGTACTCAAGAATAGGTCGTATTAGTGTTTTATAAGCGGTCTCCTTTACAGATGAACCACATCTTCCCAAAATTCTACCAACGAACCGAAGACGACTATCCGCCTTCCCCACAACTGCCATTACATGCTTGTCCCACTTCATACCGCTCTGCATTGTTACGCAATAATATTTAATCGACGTGACAGTGTCAAGCACTACACTACTAATGGAGTATTCAAACATTACAGGATTCTTTTTGCTATTCATCTGCATTAATTTACATTTATCTATATTTAGAGTTAGCTGCCATTCTTTACACCAGTCACAAATCCTGTCCAAGTCATCTTGTATCCTCCTACAGTCACTCAACGACGACACCTTCCCGTACACCACAGCATTATCAGCAAACAGCCGCACATTGCTATCCTCCCTATCCAAAAGATCATTTATGTAGATAGATAACAAACACACTTTCCCGGGGCACTCCAGATGATACCGTCACCTCCGATGAACACTCACCATCGAGGAGAGCGTACTGGGTTCTATTACTTAAGAAGTCTTCAAGCCACTGACATACTTGGGAACCAATCCCATATGCCCGTATCTTAGTTAGGAGTCTGCAGTGGGGCACCGAGTCAAACGCTTTCTGGAAGTCAAGGAATATGGCATCCTTCTGATACCCTTCATCCATGGTTCGCAAGATATCATGTGAAAAAAGGGCGCGTTTTGCAGTAGCGATGCTTTCTAAAGGCGTGCTGATGCATGGACAGCAGCTTCTCATTCTCAAGGAAATTCATTATATTCGATCTGCGAATATGTTCGAGAATCCTGCAACAAACCGAAGTTAAGGATATTGTTCTGTAATTTTGAGGATCCGTCCGTCTACCCTTCTTATATACAGGCGTCACCTGCGCTTTTTTCCTGTCGCTCGGGACGTTGGGTGAGAGATTCGCGATAAATGCAAGCTAAGTAAGGAGCCAATGCAGTAGAGTACTCTCTGTAAAACCGAATTGGAATCCCATCAGGACCTGGCGATTTATTTATTTTCAACTCATTCAGCTGCTTCACAACCCCAGGGCTGTCTATCATTATGTCCTCCATATGGGAATCTGTACGAGACTCAAACTGCGGTATGTTTGTACGATCCTCCTACGTGAAACATTTCTCAAATGCTGAATTTAAAATTTCAGCTTTCGTTTTGCTGTCTTCAGTTGCCAGGCCAGACTGATCAGTGAGTGACTGGATGGAAGCCTTCGAACCGCTTATCGATTTTACGTCAGGCCAGAATTTCCTTGGTTTTTCAGCAAAATCTTTTGCTAAGGTATGACGGTGGTAGTGGTTGAATGCTTCGCGCATCGCTCTTTTTACAGCAGCACGAATCTCTACTAACTTTTGCTTGTCCTCATTCTCCCGATCTTTCTTGTACCGCGAGTTTAACTGACTTTGCTTCCTGAGCATTCTCCGAATTGCGCTGTTAAGCCACGTTGGGTCTTTCCGCCCGTAACCCACTTTTTCGGCACATACTTGTCCAATGCGTGATTTACAATGTGTTTAAAATTTGCCCATAATTCTTCCACGTCCATCGTACTGGAAGTAAATGAAGTCGATTCATTTACCAAGTGGGATGCTAACAACTGCTTATCTGCTCTTTCTAGTAAGAATACTCTCCTAGCCTTCTTGACCGACTTTTTAACTTTCGTAACCATAATCGTAATGACAACATCATGATCACTAATCCCTGTCTCAAGACTGACACCGTCGATGAGGTCTGGTCGGTTCGTGGCTACCAGATCTAAAATATTTCCATTACGCGTTGGCTGTCGATTTAGCTGGTCAAGACAGTTTTCGGATAACGTGTTCAAAAGTAATTCACACGACGGCTTGTCTGTACCACCTGTAATGAATCCACAGATATCCCAGTCTATACTAGGTAGGTTGAAGTCGCCTCCGACTAATATAGCATGATCCGGGTACTTCTGCGATACAGAATGTAGACTCCCTTTGAAGTCTGGATAGTGATAACTCCCTTTGGTGTTGCATGAAGCTGCCATGTTTATTTTTATCTCAGACCTCCCCTAAATGTTCACATGTAGACCCAACGACAACGTCAGTTACGATTTCAATGGGCACGGGACCATCGGGATTTACAGTAGATGAGTGGAAACGTTTCGGCCTTTCGGGTGAATCAAGTTTTTGCTACATTAGGTCGATGTTCGTCTCCACAAACGCCATCATCGACGTGAACGGCGTCTCGAAACGTACAGCGTATCGCGGACACAGACTAATGGGAGCAGTATTCTGCCACGGGAGGCATTCTCCTGTACTTGTGCGGGACCTTTGGTAGTAATCGAAGGCACGCTGACAGCTGCGAACCACCGGGATCCCTTAACGCTTCATTTCTTCCAATACGGCGATGTCATATTCCAGCAGTATAATTGTATTTGTCTCGGGGCCAGAATCGTGCTACGGTGGTGTGAGGAGCATTATAGTGAACCCAAGTTGACGTCTCTGCGACCATGTACACCTTATGTAAAAATAATGGAATCCATCTGGGTCGCTATCGGGCGGCATCACCGCGTACGCAAATCAGCGGCTCGTTATTTATTCGAATGGCGTGACCTGTGCGTAGACATCTAATGTCATATATATACCTCCAAAAACCTGCGAACAACTGTCGGATCCCTGATACGTAAAATCAGTGATGTACTAGTATTTCATTCCAAATACGGACAAACAAGCTATTAGGCAGGTGGAATAGGGTTTTGACTCATCTGTGTATAAGCAGCAGTCAAAAGAAAACGAGACACATGGAGAAAACTACATAAACCATTTACTGTTTTCAAAATAATAGCCGTAACTGTTAATACATTTATCTCACTGCCAGACTAGACGGTCATTGCTTTCATGGATAAACATTAGCAGGTGCCTACTGTAACGGAACCTATTAAAGGCATTACTTTACCGAAGTATGCGATACCCTCCAAATTCAACCAGTTTAACGAGTATTTATGATTATAGAAAAGTTACTCTGTACGTTAACAATGATTGCATAACATGTCTCCATAAACAGTCATCACATTAAATTATAGTGAATAACTGACCCACACAAAAGTTAATATCACTTGATCACCGATACAGCAAATGTCATCATGTAAAAACACTAAGTTCATCTTAAATAATTAATATGAAGTACGAAAAATAGTGGCCAACTTACGTATTTTGGATCTCCTTAAATAAAAATCACCCAGTGAAACCTATCTGTTCACTAGGACCGTTTTCACTCAGTATTCACGTTAACACTTCTATTTTAGACGAAAACCAATGTAATTCTTAATAATTACGTTATTTACTTATTTATGCAAATTAGAGAATTAATTGAGAAACTTAACGGCCTTTTTGTAACAAAGAATTATTCTGTCAAGTCAACAAATCTGTCTGTCATTTTAATAACCTGCTAAATTATGTCACTCGATATAAATTAATAACTTTTCTGCACAAATTACGATAACAGATGTACATGTTGTGGGGCGGCGGGTTGAATAATTGTTGTTAAATGAATGTAGAATATAATGTAGAAAAGATGCATTTCCCGGCCGATTAGCACCATATGTGGGGCAGCGGGTGGAAATTTTTTGGTTTTTGTCCTGTTATTTAAATGTAGAGTGTAATGTAGAAAAGATGCATTTCCCGGCCGATGCACCATATGTGGGGCGGCGGGTGGGATTATTGTTGATAAATGTTTCTATTATTTATGCAGTCTTTTGCTGTTCTCAACACTGGCTCTCTAACTACAATATTGGCAACCAGAAAGTGATTAGGAAAACGTGAAGCCTGTAATTAGAATTCCTAGTGCCCACTTCATCTGAGAAACACACTTATAGCTACAGCTTATAGCTCTGAGGAATTAGGAGATTGTCTGGGATTCATAATCAAAAAGATTCTCTATAAAAGGTTCACTATATTCTGAAAGTCACAGACCAAAAAGAATCCACACAATCCAACTACCAGAGCAGTTCAGAGTCTAATGCGCTGATGCAACTATAACTGTTCAAACCAAATGTTTAAGTGAATGCTCGCCATAATTTGATGATAATGTTCATCAAACGCCACGCTAAATAATGGTTGAATGTCTGTCCTGCGACGGCACGTGAAAATACGACATACGCAAACTGAAGACATATCATTAAAGTCACCCTGAATTAACACTTCACTCGAAAAACGATTTCATAGTTACGCGTATCCCGAGTAACTTATTACGGCATCCGAGGCTGTTTATAGCAATGATACCGACGCGACGCGACTCCCGGCACAGGTGGCGTGCTATTCAGCGTCTGGAGAGAACTGGGGCCTTTTTCTCTCGCGCCGCGTTCTTACATATAAAGCCGCGGTGCGGACGGCTAAGGGAACGCCTGATCAATTCCGCTCTCCCGACTAGCCGCTGGGCTAGTAATGCACCACTTTAAGTTATTGAATAAATCATTGCTTCCTTTGCTGATGGCCGATGAAGCTCTCAATTTAAATGTGCAATCAGCACACAGGTAAGTAACCATAATAAAAGTCTGACATGGCTAAGTCAATTATTTTGGGCGAGAGAATTAATTTAATTACACTACACGCAGTAGACGAGCTCTGAACTTGCTCTTTGGAGATACGCTATTGCTATAGTTTTATAGTTGTTCTGTTGAACCTTCTCACATCTTTATGATTATAGCGGGTCTCCCTTCTACTTAAATTTAAACATCCTAGCCTTATTTATTAGCCTACTTAATCTATCTTGCTTCCTTAATTTCTAAGACAAAAACCAGAAAATCATGAATTTCAACAAAACAAATTTTAATTTGTGAGATCCAGAATACTGTTTCTACTAAATTATTATGCAAAAGGAATCTAAATACAAATTTTTAAGTTTCTAGCTCTTTTCTGTTGCGCCAATGATTTTTACAGAAAAACGTCCAAATTTCGAAAATGGTTAAAGTTATTGAACTGACATTCAACACATATTGATTTAGTATTACTCCTGACATGCTAGAAACGTTTCAGGTTATTTACTTGATTTTCAAAGTATTGCGCAACATTTATGACGTCATAGCTAATTACAGCGGACTAGGCTGGCACACAATGGAAAGACTGATGTGGATTTTATACGGCGTGAGTAGGCTGCTTCCCTACAATGTGACTTATAAACTATATCTCTCTTTGGTAGTTCTTTGGGTCGGGAGCGGAGTCTGAATGTCACTTTGCTAAAGTGTATGTGTGTTATTGTTCGAGGTGGATAAACATTGCAAAGAACATGTAAAACAAGTGCTACTTTGTGTTGTATCATTGTCTTTGGTGTACAGTGGAATTAAGATGACGGCCAGAGTAATAAATATTTGAAGTTTAAAAATTTGTTGGTTTCGCTCATTATCTATCATCCAAAGCACATCAAAAACACAGGACCTCATCTTTTTACCTCTAGACAACCAGATTTAGAGCCAGCATTAGCATCGAGACACAGCAGTGATCCAGCAAGCAGCAGCGATTACCACAATGCAGTTTAATGGCGCCAACCTAACATCAAGAGCTAACAAGCTCCGTAAATGGGAGTTAAATAGTGCGATTATAGCAATATCTACGACTAGGCGACCATTATACTACGTAACCATGATCTTACCCAGGCGCGCACCTTCTCGTCCGAAGCAAATAGACGGCCACGAATATCTTTCTTCATGACTCCAAAAACATGGAAACTACATGGGGAGAGAATGCGACTGAATGAAGAAATTTTAAGGGCTTCCCAGGGAAACTTCCGTAGCGTAGTACAAACAAAATTGGTTAATGTAAGCGAAATTCCTGTTTTTTGGCCAGAAGAGAACTTTACCAGTGAGACATTGGTAACTATAACAGCACTGGTCTTGGCGCATTACCTTCCACCATTCCTCGTGTGTACTTATCTTCTTTTCACAAATAAAGAGGGGAAAAAATCACAAACATTATGACAAAAGTTGTATTTGGAGGGATATGAAAATTAGGCAAAGTGTAGACCACTTCCCAATGAAAACAGTATTTCAGGTAAAGGATCTGAATATGAATAAGGAGCATATTTCAAATGTAAGTAACGGGCTTGCCAGTTTATGAAATGAAAACTTCACTAACTGAAACGTAATAATGCCATTCTGACGCATCATAGGTGTTCTCGCTTGTCGCGTATGGGGTGCCGGGTTCGATTCCCGATGGGGTCAGGGATTTTCCCTGCCTCGAGATGACTGGGTGTTGTTGTGTCGTCTTCGTCATCATCATTCGTCCCCATTAGGGTCGGAGGAAGGCAATGGCAAACCACTTACCCTAGGACCTTGTCTAATACGGCGGTGTGGGTTTCCCGCATCGTCCCCTACGCTCCTCGGAGTATGGGACCTCATCATCAATCCTTCGCCCAGGAGTGTTGCTATTACGATCCATCAGGAGGTCACCTCTGTTGTTGTTTGCTAACAGACACACAGTTACATTGACCGCTACTTACAGGTCGAACACCGCACTCGATTGGATCGCAGTGTTTCAGTAAAAAGTAAATCACAAATAAGTGTGCTTTCCAGACATCTCTTGAACAATAGAGTGAACATCCATCATGCCTCGAAGGACAATCGCGACCAATGATCGGGTCTACATCATCACGTTATGTCGAGAACCAGGCAAGTTTCTCAACATGTATACCAGAGTCAAAGTGATATGGGGTGTGCACACATGAAATCAGTTCCAATTCACAGTTAGTGTTCATGGCTTACACCGCGCAGGTACGCAGGAGGGGTGACATCTAGGGATTTTGAGTTACAGGAACCCTGGGTTGAGCGCTCCAGAACTGAATTCGGCGTTCAAAGAGGCTACAAGTCGACCGTTACTGCATCAAACAGTTATGAGACGATTGGATAATGCGAATCTCCATTCCCAATTACCTCGGCGAGCACCAAGCCGTACACACAACACCGTGGATGATGAGCAACAAATCATCCAGAATGGACGCCCCAAGATTGGCATCGGGTGTTGTTCACAAATCTGCCTGTATCCATATTTTAATTTCATTTCTGTTTTTCTTAAATACGGAAATTCACGAGCATAAACTGACATAATTAACACTTAAGACGATTTCCAGTAAACAGTCAAATACACTACTGCGTTACATATTACTGGCGGACTGTTATCCTCTTGGCTGAGGTATATTGGCCTGACCTGCGTAGTTGCCAGATTTCTGATGCCTTATCGAATTTATTACCCGATTTATTTTCTAATTTCTTATCCTTTTCCTTGTTGTTATGGTTTTCAGTCCTGAGACTGGTTTGATGCAGCTCTCCATGCTAATCTATCCTGTGCAAACTCCTTCATCTCCCAGGACCTACTGCAACCTACATCCTTCTGAATCTGCTTAGTGTATTCATCACTTGGTCTCCCTCTACGATTTTTACTCTCCACGCTGCCCTCCAATGCTAAATTTGTGATCACTTGATGCCTCAGAACATGTCCTACCAACCGATCCCTTCTTCCAGTCAAGATGTGCCACAAACTTCTCTTCTCCCCAATCCTATTCAATACCTCCTCATTAGTTACGTGATCTACCCACCTAATCTTCAACATTCTTCTGTAGCACCACATTTCGAAAGCTTCTATTCTCTTTTTGTCCAAACTATTTATCGTCCATGTTTCACTTCCATACATGGCTACACTCCATACAAATACTTTCAGAAACGACTTCCTGACACTTAAATCTATACTCGATGTTAACAAATTTCTCTTCTTCAGAAACGCTTTCCTTGCCATTGCCAGTGTACATTTTATATCCTCTCTACTTCGACCATTATCAGTTATTTTGCTCCACAAATAGCAAAACGCCTTTACTACTTTAAGTGTCTCATTTCCTAATCTAATTCCCTCAGCATCACCCCACTTAATTCGTCTACATTCCATTATCCTCGTTTTACTTTTGCTGATGTTCATCTTATATCCTCCTTTCAAGACACTGTCCATTCCGTTCAACTGCTCTTCCAAGTCCTTTGCTGTCTCTGACAGAATTACAATGCCATCGGTGAACCTCAACGTTTTTATTTCTTCTCCCTGGATTTTAATACCCACTCCAAATTTTTCTTTTGTTTCCTTTACTGCCTGCTCAATATACAGATTGAATAACATCGGGGAGAGGCTACAACCCTGTCTCACTCCCTTCCCTACCACTGCTTCCCTTTCATGGCCATCGGCTCTTTATAACTGCCATCTGGTTTCTGTACAAATTGTAAATAGCCTTTCGCTCCCTGTATTTTACCCTTGCCACCTTCAGAATTTGAAAGAGAGTATTCCAATCAACGTTGTCAAAAGCTTTCTCTAAGTGTACAAATGCCAGAAACGTAGGTTTTCCTTTCCTTAATCTTTCTTCTAAGATAAGTCGTAAGGTCAGTATTGCCTCACGTGTTCCAACATTTCTACGGAATCCAAACTGATCTTCCCCGATGTCGGCTTCTACCAGTTTTTCCATTCGTCTGTAAATAATTGGCGTTAGGATTTTGCAGCTGTGGCTTATTAAACTAATAGTTCGGGAATTTTCACATCTGTCAACACCTGCTTTCTTTGGGATTGGAAATATTATATTCTTCTTGAAGTCTGAGGGTATTTCGCCTGTCTCGTACATCTTGCTCACCAGATGGTAGAGGTTTGTCAGTACTGGCTCTCCCAAGGACGTCAGTAGTTCTAATGGAATGTTGTCTACTCCCGGGGCCTTGTTTTGACTCAGGTCTTTCAGTGCTCTGTCAAACTCTTCACGCAGTATCGTATCTCCCATTTCATCTTCATCTACATCCTCTTCCATTTCCATAATATTGTCCTCAAGTACATCGCCCTTGTATAGACCCTCAATATACTCCTTCCACCTTTCTGCTTTCCCTTCTTTGCTTAGAACTGGGTTTCCATGTGAGCTCTTCATGTTCATGGAAGTGGTTCTCTTTTCTCCAAAGGTCTCCTTAATTTTATTGTAGGCTGTATCTAGCTTACCCCTAGTGATAAGCACCTCTACATCCTTACATTTGTCCTCTAGCCATCCCTGCTTAGCCATTTTGCACTTCCTGTCGATCTCATTTTTGAGACGTTTGTATTCCTTTTTGCCTGCTTCATTTACTGCATTTTTGTATTTTCTCCTTTCATCAATTAAATTCAGTATATCTTCTGTTACCCAAGGATTTCTACTAGCCCTCGTCTTTTTACCTACTTGATCCTCTGCTGCCTTCACTATTTCGTTCCTCAAAGCTACCCATTCTTCTTCTACTGTATTTCTTTCCCCCATTCCTGTCAATTGTTCCATTATGCCGTCCCTGAAACTCTGTATAACCTCTGGTTTAGTCAGTTTATCCAGGTCCCATCTCCTTAAATACCCACCTTTTTGCAATTTCTTCAGTTTTAATCTAAGGTTCATAACCAATAGATTGTGGTCAGAGTCCACATCTGCCCCTGGAAATGCCCTACAATTTAAAACCTGGTTCCTAAATCTCTTTCTTACCATTACATAATCTATCTGATACCTATTAGAATCTCCAGGATTTTTCCATGTCCGCAGCTCGTGGACGTGCGGTAGCGTTCTCGCTTCCCACGCACGGGTTCCCGGGTTCGATTCCCGACGGGGTCAGAGATTTTCTCTGCCTCGTGATGACTGGGTGTTGTGTGCTGTCCTTAGGTTAGTTAGGTTTAACTAGTTCTAAGTTCTACGGGACTGATGACCATAGATGTTAAGTCCCATAGTGGTCAGAGCCATCTGAATTTGATTCTTCCATGTATACAACCTTCTTTTATAATTCTGGAACCAAGTGTTAGCTATGATTAAGTTACGCTCTGTGCAAAATTCTACCAGACGGCTTTCTCTTTCATTTCTTAGCCCCAATCCATATTCACCTACTATGTTTCCTTCTCTCCCTTTTCCTACTGTCGAATTCCAGTCGCCCATGACTATTAAATTTTCGTCTCCCGTCACTACCTGAATAATTTCTTTTATCTCACCATACATTTCTTCAATTTCTTCGTCATCTGCAGAGCTAGTTGGCATATAAACTTGTACTACTGTAGTAGGCATGGGCTTCGTGTCTATCTTGGCCACTATAATACGTTCACTATGCTGTTTGTAGAAGCTTACCCGCAATCCTATTTTTTTATTCATTATTAACCCTACTCCTGCATTACCCCTATTTGATTTTGTATTTATAACGCCGTATTCACCTGACCAGAAGTCTTGTTCCTCCGTTAACCTATCCATTTCCCTTTTTAAATTTTCTAACCTACCTGTCCGATTAAGGGATCTGACATTCCACGCTCCGATCCGTAGAATGCCAGTTTTCTTTCTCCTAATAACAACGTCCTCTTGAGTAGTCCCCACCCGGAGATCCGGATGGGGGACTATTTTACCTCCGGAATATTTTACCCAAGAGGACGCCACCATCATTTAACCATACAGTAAAGCTGCATGCCCTCGGGAAAAATTACGACTGTAGTTTCCGCTTGCTTTCGGCCGTTCGCGGTACCACAACAGCAAGGCCGTTTTGGTTAGTGTTACAAGGCCAGATCAGTCAATCATCCAGACTGTTGCCCCTGCAACTACTGAAAAGGCTGCTGCCCCTCTTCAGGAACCACACGTTTGTCTGGCCTCTCAACAGATACCCCTCCGTTGTGGTTGCACCTACGGTACGGCTATCTGTATCGCTGAGGCACTCAAGCCTCCCCACCAACGGCAAGACCCATGGTTCATGGGGGGGAGGATCCTTTTCCTTATCAGATAATTTATTACCCATTTAGGAAAGCCTTTTCCTTATTGTTATAATTTGTTTCAAATGGTTCAAATGGCTCTGAGCACTATGGGACTCAACTGCTGTGGTCATAAGTCCCCTAGAACTTAGAACTACTTAAACCTAACTAACCTAAGGACAGCACACAACACCCAGCCATCACGAGGCAGAGAAAATCCCTGACCCCGCCGGGAATCGAACCCGGGAACCCGGGCGTGGGAAGCGAGAACGCTACCGCACGACCACGAGATGCGGGCTATAATTTGTTTATTACCCATTTAGGAAAGCCTTTTCCTTATTGTTATAATTTTTTATTTTCATCACTGATGTTTATTACCCAATTGGGATAATTTATGACCCAATACGATAGATCCAGTGTGGTCAACACTTTGATATTATATACAAGCATACCTGCCCAAGGTAAATCTGCAACTTTGTCATTACCACAGTATAAAGACGACAGGAAATAAAAAAATTCAAATGAGATAGCTCGCATATTGCATGATCTGTTTATTTAGGAACACTTTTGAATTCCTACAGATATGTGTGTTGCAGCATTATTTTTAAAAAATCTTGCTGCAGCTCGCATAAGGTATCGCCAACACTTTGCTCAGTAATAAATTGGCATGAAATACAAAAAAATGCAAGTAAGTTAGTTCATGTGACGCATATTGCGTGGTCTATTTATTTGAAACACCTAGTTGAACACAGCAGTGTTACAATGATAGCCCTCAGGTTCTAGGTTTAACAACTACTACCAACCCCCCAACCAGACATACATATAACGTTATTTAATTTCGAATGGCCGTATGAGGGACCCTCGAGCACATGAAAATTATACAGCAAAGAGTGCATATCTCACTGGCTGGACACATGTCCGAAATGCACCGCATGAGAGCGGGCAGTTGCCAGCGGCAGTCAAAGAAAACAAATTATGTACTCCAATCTACAAAGCACCTGGCACTAAGACTGACCATGCAAGTGAGATTATAGCAGATGTCTGTTTCGTGGCAGGGAGAGTACACTTCAGTAGCCAACTGGTGTGCATCAGGTTGGACAGCTGCTGCCTGCAGCATGAAAAGACACATTACGTGCCCCAAGCCACCTGGTAACGCACGCCAGAAAAATCAGTGTCTTCAACCCATAGCGTTGCCAGTCTGGGGTAGCTGACTCAGCCATTTTATGAGATGCTTCTCTGTTTTGCGAGTTGCCCTGTCTTGTTACAGATAATTCACGCTCATACACACGATGGATGCTATGTCTACAATTTGTTTAAAAACAGTATGATCTATAACAACTGTCACACAACCTTAGATACTGCAACTAATGGTCACATTAAATGAAGCTCGCTACCTTTTTCTTTTATGCACAGGGCAGATCGGTTTTTTAAGCTCTAATAAAATTATAACTAATACACGCATTAAAAAACGTTTTGCATCACCTCGGTTCCGAGAGTTCCGGATCCTGCACAGAAAATTGGAATAGAGATCAACATAAACATCATTTCCGCCCTTTTTATTGCTCATGAAAACCACGCATTGAATGTTGTACCGCCATACAGCAAGGCCTTCAGAGGTGGTGGTAGAGATCGCTATACACACCGGTACCTCTAATTTCCATTTGCACGTCCTCTTGCATTGATGCATGAATGTATTCGTCGTGGTATACTATCCACAAGTTCATCAAGGCACTGTTGGTCCAGATTGTCTCCTCCATGTCCGAACAACATCGCTTTGGTTCACTCCGATACGTCTGAACACTTCCCTTGTTGAGAGCCCTTTCTGGCACAAAGCAACAATACGGACGCGATCGAATCGCAGTATTGACAGACAACACGAGCCATGTACCTCCTTCCTGGTTGAATGACTAGAGCTGATCGGATGTCGGACCCCCTCCGTCTTACAGGCGTTGATCATGCATGGTTGTTTACATCTTTGGGCGGGTTTAGTGACTCTGAACAGTAAGGGACTGTGTCTGTGATACAATATCCACAGTGAACGACTGTCCTCAGGAGTTCTGGTGATCGGGGTGATGCAGTTTCGAAGTGTTGAAGATTCGAATGGAATCAATTCCGTAACACAGATATCTGCCGTTCCATAACGAATTTTTAACTGCTATAAATAGGGGACAGCATTGGGTAGTGCTCTAAATTTAGGAAGTATAGCTGGAAATTGAGACATGATTATATGACTGGAAGTGTCAACATCTTGGATCTTTAGTGTGTATAACAAGCCTTGATAACCTGAACCGGTCAGTGGTTTGTGGTGATAGAAGTGTCGACATCTCTTACTCAAAAGGGCTGCACACCCCTCAACTATTAGTGGAGAAGCCGATTATTGGAGAACCGGACACTCTTGTTACTGACACTGACAACATAAATTACACCGAAAATGCTGCACTTCTTAGCAAGAATAATTTTTATGTGCTTATAGCCATTACAGAACCGTTTTGTGACAGTATTATATTGGTTCAAACCCATGATCAAGTGCACTGTCAAGAATAATTAGAGGCAGCTCTGGTAATCTGTGACTGCCTACCACCAACGCACCACTTTTTTGTGTAAGAAGATTATACGAAGAAAATACCAATGTCAATCTAAACAATTATAAGATAGTTGGAATAGACTGTTTAATGTTTTAGAGCTCCAGTTGTAGAATAAAGATATATGATATATTCATATTAGAAGCCTAGAAATGAACAGAGTTATCGGTAACCAACTTATCGATTTTATGAAGTACTTTGATATATGACTATGAGAGAGTCTTTTACATCTTTCTTGGCTGAAGAATATGGTATTACTAGAATAGAAGCTATGATTTATAACTATGGAATGGATGGTATGTTTGAACCTGACGACGTTTGTGTAAGTGTATTAAATGCCAACAATTTACAAAATGCCAAACAATATGTTCAGCTGTACTCTGTGTCTATCACTGCTATGTGGTGTGAATTATCAGATAGCTTATAAAACAGCTGCCCTGTTTTATTTAACAGGGTTTTGCAGTTTAACTATTAGGGGAATAACAAAGTACAAAGGTTGACTGGTGTACAAGTAAAACTTCTGGAAAAACAGAAAAAGATTGTAAGCTATATTCTGTCTACCTACAGTTTTAACTATTAATCTGTAAAATACGTGGTCATTAATAACACAGACTCCAACAATGGCAACATTAGTATTTTATGTAAGTCCTGAATTCAAGCTGGAAAAACATGTTTTCTCATTCTATTGTTCTCCACATTACTATCTATTATAGATACCGCCAAACTAGGATAGTTTCCCGCAGTATAACGTTATTCCACAGTTCTTAAGAAAATAACCATTGTATCAATAAAGACTTAAATGACAGGTGGTACCCGTCTGATTTTCGGTACTGTCTCTGGTTTTTCCCTTCATATGGGAAGACTCTTGTGTATTGAATAATATTAAACAGTACAGGGAGCACAGGTGCGGAGTAGGTAAGGGTGGGTAGGTAAAACGGTCACGTCCTTCTATAAGCAACCAACAACACCACCTGGTAAGAATTCCATACAATGGAGTAATACCTTAAAACAGGACTGGCAGTAATTGTGTAGGCACTTTATTTAGTAGATTTTCTGCATTTTCTAAGTGTTCCAACGATTAAACACAGTGCTTGGCTCATCCTTCCATTTGACTTACACATGGGGGTACTGTATAGTCATTTTATTTTGGGCAGTTTCTGTTTATGTATGGTAGTTATTTAGAACATGAAACATACTAAGCAGTGAATAATTATCATTAACTTGAACAACGGAAGTTACTGCACAATGCACTTTGAAAAGATATACTCTTAATGGAACAGATGAAGTCTGTATTACATATTAGATTTTTAGTACAGTCCTTGTATGAACAATAAAAGGAATTCTCGCATGGTTGGGTGGTTATCATAATAATTATAATTATTGTTATTATCATTAATATACTGGTACCTGTTACATCTACATATGTCATACACACTGCCCTTTTGCTATGCACTGATTCTATTTGTATCAGTCACACAATGAAGAAGGTTTGTAATTAAACTTGGTTTTGTTAATCATTATTCATCGTCCTTGAAACATCGACATCCATTTAGTCCCTATTTTCTTTAACGCATACTGTTGGCATGGGGGTGTATAGAACATTGATGGAGATTCGACAGGAAATCTTGTGGGCTTTGGGTATTGTACCAAGTTTTGAAGTTTATTTGCTCACTGACTACATGTCTTACCGTTCGTTGTTTTGGTGGAGAAACAGCCGAGCTCTGTCGCACATGTCGCTTTGTCGACCACGAAGTAGCAGAGACGAGATACCTGCAGGCCATCAGGTCAGAGTTTCGATTCTGACACTTCACTCCTGTAACGGCGCCAGATGTTTGATGTTCATCTAACGATGCATGTCTCACGGACGTACACGACTTTTGCAAAATACGAGGTGCATTCAAGTTCTAAGGCCTCCGATTTTTTTTCTAATTAACTACTCACCCGAAATCGATGAAACTGGCGTTACTTCTCGACGTAATCGCCCTGCAGACGTACACATTTTTCACAACGCTGACGCCATGATTCCATGGCAGCGGCGAAGGCTTCTTTAGGAGTTTGTTTTGACAACTGGAAAATCGCTGAGGCAATAGCAGCACGGCTGGTGAATGTGCTGCCACGGAGAGTGTCTTTCATTGTTGGAAAAAGCCAAAAGTTACTAGGAGCCAGGTCAGGTGAGTAGGGAGCATGAGGGATCACTTCAAATTTGTTATCACGAAGAAACTGTTGCGTAATGTTAGCTCGATGTGCGGGTGCGTTATCTTGGTGAAACAGCACACGCGCAGCCCTTCCTGGACGTTTTTGTTGCAGTGCAGTAAGGAATTTGTTCTTCAAAACATTTTCGTAGGATGCACCTGTTACCGTAGTGCCCTTTGGAACCCAATGGGTAAGGATTACGCCCTCGCTGTCCCAGAACATGGACACCATCATTTTTTCAGCACTGGCGGTTACCCGAAATTTTTTTGGTGGCGGTGAATCTGTGTGCTTCCATTGAGCTGACTGGTGCTTTGTTTCTGGATTGAAAAATGGCATCCACGCCTCATCCATTGTCACAACCGACGAAAAGAAAGTCCCATTCATGCTGTCGCTGCGCGTCAACATTGCTCGGCAACATGCCACACAGGCAGCCATGTGGTCGTCCGTCAGCATTCGTGGCACCCACCTGGATGACACTTTTCGCATTTTCAGGTCGTCATGCAGGATTGTGTGCACAGAACCCACAGAAATGCCAACTCTGGAGGCGATCTGTTCAACAGTCATTCGGCGATCCCCCAAAACAATTCTCTCTACTTTCTCGATCATGTCGTCAGACCGGCTTGTGCGAGCCCGAGGTTGTTTCGGTTTGTTGTCACACGATGTTCTGCCTTCATTAAACTGTCGCACCCACGAACGCACTTTCGACACATCCATAACTCCATCACCACATGTCTCCTTCAACTGTCGATGAATTTCAATTGGTTTCACACCACGCAAATTCAGAAAACGAGTGACTGCACGCTGTTCAGGTAAAGAAAACGTCGTCATTTTAAGTATTTAAAACAGTTCTCATTCTCGCCGCTGGCGGTAAAATTCCATCTGCCGTATGGTCCTGCCATCTCTGGGACGTATTGACAATGAACGCGGCCTCATTTTAAAACGATGCGCATGTTTCTGTCTCTTTCCAGTCCGGAGGAAAAAAATCGGAGGCCTTAGAACTTGAATGCACCTCGTACTAAGCCTTATAGTTGGCTTTAAAAATGGTTCAAATGGCTCTAAGCACTATAGGACTTAACATCTGAGGTCATCAGTCCCCTAGACGGAGAACTACTTAAACCTAGCTAACCTAAGGACACCACACACATCCATGCCCGAGGCAGAATTCACACCTGCGACCGTAGCGGTCGCGCGATTCCAGACTGTAGCGCCTAGAATCGCTCAGCCACTCCAGCCGGCCTGCGGAAGAGAAATAACAAATAAACCAATGAAAGAAACTTTAATTTGCACATGAGAGAGTAGCGTATCTTAGCTGGCCACCATGTTTACGTTCCACGTTACAGAAGTGGCTGAATGTGACGACTACCTGTATTCACGATAGCCTGGATCCGCACTAGAGACTGCTCTACAGCTGCCCAAAACGTCATAGGTTGGATGTTGGTTAACTCCTACGCTTTTCTTTTCTTTAGCCTCCAATGTCCGTTAGCGTCCCGTTGATAAAACCAGTCCTTGAGGTGACCTCTCAGCCTGAAATCACACGGTTTAAAATGTTGTGATCTTGGTGGCCATGCAGTTTGAAACGATCGACCAATGATTCGGTTTTCTCCGAAAAAGTGTTGCGAACCGAGTGACCTCACGATAATGTGATGTGCAGCTCCGTCAATCATCAAAACTGTGGAGTCCAAAGCACTTATGCCCCTCAAAGCAGCGATCAAATGTGGCGAAGCAGATCACCATAACACCATATACGCTGTTTATCCTTAGTTCTTGGGATCCGAGTTACTCAGAGAAAAATGGACCAATTATGAACTGTGGCGTGAAGGCACACCACATAGTGATACGTTTGCTTTGCAGTGTAACTTTATGAACAGTCGTCGCCGGTGACGATCACCAAATGGACAATTGTGCATCACTGCTCCAGTGAACGAAAAGGGTGCGTCATCACTCTTCAAAATGTTACAAGTCCACATGTCGTCGACTTCAGCCCTTGCAACAAACTACGAACGAAGGCTACTCGAATAACTGAGTCACTTGGCAAAAGTTGGTGAGTAACGTTAAGTCTGTACGGGTAACATTTCACAATTGTTCACCGTGGATCGTGGAATATTCAGCTCTCGTCATAGAGCTCGTGCACCGCTTGAAGATCTCACGTTGTGTCCAGAGTTAGCATCCGTGGCAGCTGTAAATTCTTCAACAATTTGTGGCGCAGCTGGTCGTCGGCCGCATCCAGGGGCAATTCTCAAATCCCGTGTTAATTCAAACTTCCGAATCATCTTCTTCAACCTCGGTGCGGAAAGGCGACCTCCCGTATTCCTTTAATGCATCGATACTCGGGAAAAGCAGCGGCACTTTTGCTGTTGTTATGATAAAACAGCTTTACACTGCTCACCTTGCGCAGACCCATGTTGACTCTCTATGACTGTAATCCACACTGAATCTTGTGTTTCAACCCTACGTCGCCGTCCATTACCAACACCTCCAACAACGCAAATCCTGCAACGCCCAGTCTGAACATCAGTCCTGTAATGTTGGTTACCCCTACCGTAAATAGTTTCCGTCTACACTGGTTCGAGTAGCGAAAGTTTAATTATAACCAACCTGTATGTTCGTCGGTCACTTGTGGTCGTCCTAATCAGCGTTTTACGCCCTGGGAATACTGTCCCTGAGATTCTGAAGATACACTCTAGACGCTGATGGCCTCGGAAACAGGAGTTCTTGTGGAATTTTCGACGTGCTATGAGCCATGTGTGTTGTGCCTATTATCATCCTACGATCAAAGTCAGTTACTCGCTACGTGCTGACATCTTCATTACACACATTTCTGCAACAAACTGCTCAGATACCATACGCAGCATGTTGCCCGACACATTCGGGCGTTATACTCGTCACTGCGGCAAATGGGACACGCCGCAGCTCGTGATCTAGCGGCTAGCTTTACTGCCTCTGGATCACTGTGTCCTGGGTTCGATTCCTCTCCACATGGGGACTGGGTGTTTGTGTTATCTTCATCATTTCATCATCATTCGGGGAAGTGGAGAGACTGGACACTGTCAAGATTGGGAATCGTACGGGTGCTGATAACCACGCGGTCGAGCGCCCCACAAACCAAATATCATCATCATTATCATCAAATGGGACAACCCTTCAAGTGTAGTCCGCTTCGGTAGTTGCAGGGTCACTGGGAGGGTCGTAGATTTTCTCCCCTAGGGGACTGGGTGTTGTGTCGTCCTTACGTTCGTACCGGCATATTTGACATTCCACTATTGAGATGGCTGAATGGGCACGTCCCGTAAGAAAAAAGGACTTCCGGTAAGTCAGATTATTTTCGGTAACAATAAAACGGTTCTAGGTAGTCATACTACGAGAAATGTGATATATGATTAAAATACAGGAAGTATGTAAATCACACTTTGAATAATCATCTAACATACAGTGCTCAAAATGAAAACCACCTGTAGGCAAGTTATACAAGGCCAAATTACTGTTAAATTAAAAAGAACAGTAGAGTAATGAATATTAATTGAACTATATAGTGCCAAGCAGGATTTGAAATAAATATAACCGTTATGGAAAACCAGAACTCTAAGTTATTTTTTTAAATGTGGGTGAAATCTTTTGGGACTTAACTGCTAAGGTCATCAGTCCCTAAGCTTAATCTAAATTATCCTAAGGACAAACACACACACCCATGCCCGAGGGTCTAAGTTATTAATTCATTGCAGGTATTAAATTATTCTTAGGCACATAAATACTCCATTTATCGAATTATCACTTGAAATCTCTCAGCTTATAGAGGAAGGAAAAGAGAAAATAAAAGAAGGATTGAGCTTTCCGTCGGCGACGATCGTTAGATACGGCGTAAGTATGGACTGAACAAAAATAGGGAAAGACGTTGATCATATTCTTTTAAAAAGAACTATCCAAGCATTCGCTTAAATGGCTGCGGGAAAACCACTGAAGAATACTATCTGCATGGTCCGCAGGCATGCGATTCTAATGCCTTTAACCACTGCACCATTCCTCTTCCTAGGATAAATAAAGATCTGTTGCTGCCTCACAATGGCTGAGTTACTCAGCTCCAATCACATACACAAGTCTGTAGGTAGCTTTGATTACACACAGTGGCGTGTCAGTTCAGCACCCTCGTCCTATCTGATGACGGTAGAATCTATCAGATAATACCGAAGCCTTTCTTTAGGTATAACTCGAAGAAAGATTTACTAAGCCCTCACGAGACTAAGCACCAACTCGACCTACCATAATGCAGCAATATACAATCGCTTTCACGACCAATGTCTTCTTCACTCCTGCGTTAAGTATTGACAACTACTCCACGAATTGCTTCGACTACATTTATTTTCCCTACCACCTTCTCTCTCTCTCTCTCTCTCTCTCTCTCTCTGGCAGTTTGAAAATTATTTCAACAGAACAACTACAATTTCCAAGAACGATAGGCCTATAAAAAACTAAATAACTGTACAAGAAATTTAGTGACAAAGTCTTCAATAACAAGTTGATACAAGTGTCATGATTTACGAGTAAGGAAAACAGTCTGTTACTTCAGTCATTGTTAACTGACTGGGATAGCGAAGCGTGTTGCGGCAATGACAATGTTGATGACTTTTCCTTCAATTTTACGTTCTTCATATACGGAAAGAATTGCCTCCAATTAGAATATATTCAATGACTAAAGAAAAAGCTTTGAAGGTCTTCCACGCTGCACTACGGTGTCCATATAAAGTCGACCACGGGACTGTTTTAGACTAGGTGTTTTCAGATCGCTGGCCTGTCAAGGGTGGTCCAATTCCCTGGCATCCTAGGTCACCTGACTGCCATGAACTACTTCTATATGGGATGGCCGGACGGAGTGGCCGAGCGGTTCTAGGCGCTTCAGTCTGGAACCAAGCGGCCGCTACGGTCGCCGATTCGAATCCTGCCTTGGGCATGGATGTGTCTGATGTCCTTAGGTTAGTTAGGTTTAAGTAGTTCTAAGTTCTAGGGGACTGATGACCTCAGATGTTGAGTCCCATAGTGCTCAGAGCCATTTGAACCATTTTTTTATATGGGATGGCAAGGACAGAACCTATCAAATACCTGTCAACCAGATCTTTGTACCTAAAGAACGAATCGTTGCTGCCCTTGACGCAGTTGATGCGGTTATGTTGTTCCGAGTATGAATAAAGCTTAAATACAGACTGGATGTTGTGCGTGCCAGCGATGGCAGACATGTTGAAACTGACTGAACGGCATGATAACTTTGCGTGATAGTGTGAATACCTTAATTAGTTTGGATGCTACAACACTTTAAAATTGTACTGTAGCTTCTGAGACAGCTTGTACATTCTACCATTCACTCCACAGTGGTTTGAAGAATCTAGATGTAGATGCAGAACGAACAAAATTAGCTTCGTAGAGTCCGAAGCTTTGTTTCTGCTTCCGGCGAAAAAACTGTTCCAGCATGTTGTGTGACATCCCTTTTATTTAATATATTAGCTACCAAAAGCGAACCCGGTGTTAAAAATAGCAAGAAAACACACGTGTCAGTAAGCTGTCCTGCCACAAGGATGTAGAAGAAGTGAGGGGATGTGAGGTGTGCAGAGTGGCAGGCGAACACATGGCACGAGCAAAAAGATGGCTGCGGACGACAAGTAAAAATTGTATTGTTGACACCAGTTCAACAGTTTTAAATCGCTTCCTCTGTCGCGATTGGCTGTAAAACGCGAAGTTTTCTCCCCGCTCTCGTGGGAATTCGAAGAGTAGAGGGGCGGGAGGGGAGACACGAGACGGGAGGAAAAACGAGAATAAAAGAGTTAAACGAAAAGTGGGAGGAGTGACAGGAGAGCGAGAGAGAGCGCGCGGTACATATTCCGCGGCGGCTGGCGCGACAGTGGCGGCAGCGCCCCGTTTCGCCTCCGCTCCGCGGTGTCATTATACGGAAGGGAGGGGCGAGCGAAGCCCCGCCCAGCGCGTGCCAGCGACCACGCCCCCGCGCGCCCTCCAGAGCGCTCTGGTGGGGAGCGCGGGCACTGCGGGCTCGCGGGCGGGCCACCAGTCGCCAGTCTGCACGCCGCCGCGCCACGACGCCTGCCGCTCGCCGTGGCCGCACACAGCGCACACGCACTATGACCGCGGCACACGCCAGCGCGCCTAGCTGCCAGGGGTTCTTCGCGATTCAGCCGACAGCTGTGTGACTTTTTACTACAGTGCGAGCCGCTCTCTGCCAGTGACTCTTCCTTTTTTTCTCGAGTTATTCATGCTTGATGAGACGGCCAGTAGCATGACAGTCCTGAAGGTAAGCCATTCCATTCACCACCACCATCACCAGCAGCTCCCCCCGCCGCCGAGCAGCGCCGCGTCCCCGATGGACACTTCGGCCGTCGACTCTAGCGGCGAGGACAATGAGATGTCGACACCGTCTCCGAACAGCATCAAGGCCGCGGCGGTGACCAACAATAACAACATAGCGACAAGCAACAACAACAGCGGGGGCAGCGGCACGAGTCCGCCGGCGCCGCCCCCGCGGCAGAGCCACATCAGCTTTAGCGTGGCGTCGCTGCTGGCCGACACGAGGCACGACCGGCGCTCGGCGACGCCTACGACGCCAACGCCGCCCCCGGCGCCGCTGCCTCTCCTCCAGGCGACGTCCTCCGACGACGAAGACGGCTCCGAATCCGGGCACGGTAGCCTGGTGGACGTCGAGGTCCTCCGCGAGCCGACGCCGTCGTCGCAGTCGCCGCCGACGCTGCCTCAGGTGCTCCCGCCAGGAGGCCCCGGGGGCGGCGGGGGCGGCGTCGTGGACGGGCTGCACCCGCTGCACCGCTACCACCACCACCCCCATGCGCACCCGCAGACGGCGTCTCCCGGGGGCGGCACGGTGGCGCCCGTGAGGCCGACGCCGTTCTCGGCGCTGGCCGCGGCCGCGGCGGCGTATTCTGCGGGCTTGCAGCACCACGGCCCCACTGCGGGGGCGGCGGCTGGAGGCGGCGCGGGAGGCGGCTCGTGGACGCTGGTGCCGCACTACCCGGCCTCCGTGTTCCCCGGCGCCGGTCCCATGGGGCCCGCAGCCGCAGCGGCCGCCGCCGCAGCTTTCGCCGCGGGACTCGGCTCCTCTCCAGGTAAGCTTCAGTGCATCTACTTCATTAATTTGTGTTGCCCAGGTTTCACAAATCATTCTTCTGTATTTTCATACTGAATGTGTTGCACGAGATGAACATTTATAAAGTACTTCATAATACCACGTTATCAACTTCAGTGACGTTAATTTGCCGATATTTATAGGCACGCCGCGTTTCGGCATCATGCTGACATCATCAGGAGCGCAACAGTTACTTATTCATCGGTTATTAATTATAGAATCTTTACCTCCGCTGTACTCCAGATTTCACGTATCATCCTACCTTCGTATTGAATGGCTTGCACGAGGTAAAATATCGCATATCACTTTTAAAATACCATGTTACCAGCTTCAGTGACGATTATTTTCCAAAATTTATTGGCATTTTACTTTTCGGTATCATGCTAGCATCATCAGGTTCAAGATATTCATCAGTTTTTGATTACAAATCCACGTGAAGTAGTGTGCAAATCTTTTTACGCTAGTCGTATACAAATAGCTGGAAGGCACCTAATGTAAAAAAAAAAAAAAAAAAAAAAAACAGGTACATACGTGATGATAGCAGCATGTTGCAGAAACGTTTCATGTCAATAAATATTGGAAAAGTTTTTCACAGTTCGCGCAAATAAGTAATTTACAAACTTATACACAAATAATGGTTAGGCACCTGACGTACAAAGAACAATTAGGTCCTGCTGAACGCACCATGAGGACGAAACGCATCGTGTCAATGAATATTAAAAAAATAAACGTCAGTGATGCTGAAAAGTGTTAGTATATAAATTCATATCACAGTCGCAGACCCCAAACAACTACCAAATATACAAAAATTCACGAGGGTCTTACTTTTATGACTTAGCAGGTTTCATTATAGTACGACAGCGTGTTCCTTGTCGTCGCACTATCTTTATAAATATGACACAGCAAACCTCGCCTGGAATCTCGGTCGCTAGCATTCGCAAAACACGTTCTATACACTATATAATATTTATATTATTAGCAAGAAATGTAATTTTCTCATCAAAAAATCAGATCTAATAGTGTCTACTATGCCGCAGTCTTCTCCAATATGACACTGTTTTTGATTAATAATGAAATTAAAACTTATCTTTGCCTCATGTACTTTCTTTGATCTCTATTCATTACATGTATTTGGCGTGTCCTTAGAATGGTTTTACAGCATCTGATGTTTACATGTGTCCGCACAATAATTATAGCATTTAATTAACAATTACATTAGTACTGTACGAACATCTGTGCCTCACGTACTTTCTCTGATTTCTAATCATTATATTTATTTGGCGCGTCCTTAGAATGGTTTTACAGCATCTGGTGTTTACATGTGTCCGTACAACAATTATAGCCTGTAATTAACAATTATATTAGAAGTGTACAAACATCTGTATTCGTAAAGGTTGTGCCCTCGTCTGTGTTAAACTCTTTAAGCAAACACAATATTCCGTATCTTGTCACTAAACTTTACATTTAGTGTGATTGCTGAGTTTTCCTGCTGTCGCATGGACTGAAGATCGTACGCCCATTAACAAGCGGGGACGTAACTAACTTCGAGTTAACATATCGTAAGAATAATTTATTATCATCTTGCTGCAAGCCCGTAAATTGGTGAAATAAAGAAAATTTTTTGTGTGGATGACAGTCTTCCGCAGCAGCTGTTAATAGAATATTTTTCTGCTTTAAGCGTGCTGCAGTTTAAGAGAAAGGTACACCAGGAGTGTTTCGGTTTTACTGACAAAGTATCATCATCATTAGTACTGTTTCTGCAGACATTGCTAACTTGATACGTTTCAGCATTCTTATTTTCATTGAGTTAAAAACAGATTCATTATGAAAGTCATGGACAATTTACTAACGATGTTTATTTCTTGTTTTTACATATTTTGAAGACAACAGGCTTATCTCTCGTTGCAATGATTGTACCCAGTTGAAAAACCTTGGGTCTACTCTCACCACTCGCGTTATTTCGGTTATTAAAGATAACTAAACCGTAAATGGTTCGATTGCCTTTTCGATGCCTTAAAGGCTTGTCAGATGCTCTTAAAACTGTGTGTTTCGCTGCTATGAAAATTTACTAATGTTGCTGTCCTGTGACGTTGTGTTTCTGCCTAATTCTTGTCTTCGTTTACGCTTGTTTAAGCCTTCCTCGCTGCTGTTAAAACATATGCAGACAAACTCACAAGCAGCAACAACAACAACAATAGACAGCAGTTTTGGCAGCAGAACTACGTTAGCTACAACTATATGCAATTTTGTGGTTCTGAGTTGACAGATGTAGTTATTACATGACTGTGTGTAAACTCCTGTTGATGCGGCATCAATTCTCTCTTCGTAACAAATAAAGACTGCAGTATAATGTGATTTCTTTTTGGTCGTTAAAAGTAACATATTAGAACGCTTTTAGCCATAGTGATGTAACAGGAGAAAACAACGCAAGGATACTTACGAAGAAATAAAGCTTCAGTTGAGTCAACAGTTTGTTGAAGTTTGAAGTTCAGAGTCCCATGTAGCCTTAACTGTAATTCCATTAAGCGAGGAAGAGGTTCATATCTCTACGGAACGTTCAACTGACCGAGTTGATTATTTTCTATCAGCAATACTCCAAATAATGGTGGGCTGCTGCTAAGGTCGGCTACGGTAACACCTGTCTTCCTCAGCGTTTCTGTAAAACGCATACGCAGTACTAGCAACACTTAAAAGATTTCTCATTTTGTCTGCTGTTTGCCTGCTTGGTGTACTTGTATGTAGTACTTCCCTCAGACTTCAGATAAGTATTAGTTCCATTACCTATCCAAAGTAAAACGACGTGCGGTCTTGATGTGGATTATTAATTTAAAACAAGGAAAAATCGTCTAGCATGTTGTCGAAACATGCCTCTCTACCCGTCAATTAATAGTGACTGGTGTAACAAACTGGATTTCTTTCTCGTAAATCATGACATGTTTTTCCATAAGTATTCTTGCTATTCTGCCACTGAATATGTATTGCAAATCACTGAGTTTTAACTTTTTTGTTATTTTTGGTCATTCTTTCCGTCTGTCGTTGTGTGGTACACGCGGATCGATAGCAGCAAACGTGCCCTGGTATCTTAATTTTATACACCTATCAGCATGATTTACCTGTATTTACGGTCTGTGCTTGTATTTATGCGCCTATGGAACTAATGACGTGTCGTACAGCTAAAACACAAGCGACGTTACTCTAAGAGCTTGGTTGTACTGCTGTACTGAAGTGAAATATTGGTGCAAAGTAGTGCCAAGTCCGCTGAAGATAAGAACGCCGCAATGCATTGTTTTAAACTCCCCACTAAATTTGCCTGAACCAACGCTCAGTCGACTTATTAAAATTATCTTCGCTGTTCCATCTCATCATTGTCAACCATATAGAAATCCCTCTGCCGCTATATGTAGACCGATTTTATGTGTGAATTTTATAAAGAATGCTCCTTGTATTGTACTATAATGGAAAGTTGTTTTTCGTGATAGCTATTGCGGTCCGATGATTTACAAGTTTGTCACAGCCACATTACTCTACGTCGTAGTTCTATCGGTGTTTTCTTGTAGATGATGTGGTACTGCAAGTTTATTTTTTATTTCCGCGGTGCAGGCTGCGTAAGCTCATATTGTTAGACACGTATTGTGTATGCAGATACATAACTAAAACTAGCGACCCACCCCAGCTTCGGTAAGGTAGCTTTCAATGTCTGCTGACTTCTTTGGTGAATTACATACAATTACCTTCCCTGTGAATTAGTCTATCTAGTATTGGAAACGGTGTTAAATTCCCTACTGTTGTTCCTGAGATTAGCCTTCAAATACAGACAGGAAAACACGGCGGGGGACTTCAGTTTATAAAATGTTCTGATGCTTCTGCCGCAGTACAACTGAAGCAAAATAAAATAATCCTACGGATTAACCCAGCAACGCTCAGTAGCTGTTAAGTAGCTCCGTTTCAGTATCTTCATTTTACACTTTATCGAAGAAATCGCATCTGCATAGTTAAGGATATATTTTTATCTTCGTAGCAAACACACAGTTTTCAACACTACGCGCGTCTTTCACTTGCTAATCCGAACATCAGTGTAAATAGGTTTCATCTTCTTCCAGATATGCTATTCTGTCCATTTCTTCCAGTACCTTCGGTTCAAAATGGTTCACATGGCTCTGAGCACTATGGGACTCAACTGCTGTGGTCATAAGTCCCCTAGAACTTAGAACTACTTAAACCTAACTAACCTAAGGACAGCACACAACACCCAGCCATCACGAGGCAGAGAAAATCCCTGACCCCGCCGGGAATCGAACCCGGGAACCCGGGCGTGGGAAGCGAGAACGCTACCGCACGACCACGAGATGCGGGCTTCGGTTCAAGTTTACCTCATTGTAATGTGCCTTTGTGATTCTATTTTGCATGGACTAGTATGAACTCTGCTTTTTTCTACTATATTTACTACCGCTTTATGCTATTTCAGTTTTTGTTAGTTCGAAGTGTCGTATTCCACGTTAAATATAATTATTTTTGTAGGATGTGTATGTCGTTAAGAACATAATTTAAAATACGCAGAAGGCCTAGTTAGTCGTAAAAGAGAGCTTTATGTTCCTAATTTTATGGTGTTTCGGTAAGGCAATCTCCAAAACAGTCGAAATTTTTCCACCATCCGCTGCTAGATAAGTCCTGTGGTCAGCCCATATCACCAATAGAAGGAATTAGTTTGGGAAACTATGCTTAAATAGCTATTTTGTACATCGTGAATGCAGGCAACAATTAAAATTTAATCTACAAATTCGTTCTGTTTAAGCAAAGAAATAACGAAATGGTAGCGCTAGGTAATTGTTTATTTAAACAGATAGGTCCCTATTGCAATTCACAGTTGTGGTTCAGAATCGAAGAAGTACGCACTAAAATCCTAAAGGTAATTAAATTTCTCCAGAAGTCTAGTGGAACGCAAACGTTTCGGGGTAAACTTCAGTTCAGGACGATGTATTCATGCAGCTGGCTACGATAGTTGCTCTTTATTAACATTTTTTGAACTCCACTGCGAGATTCTGCTCAAACCGAACTGTCGGTAACAGATGACCATGTGATTATTAGGAAGTCTTGTTTTCTATCCGCTGCTCTGATTCGCCCCCTCTACCTCTCTGCTGTCCCAACCCACCCGCACTCGCACACACTGGAGAATCTGAAAGGCGTAATAAATTTGTTCTGAGCGAATCTATAAACATTAGCAAATTTATATTGATGTTAAATACAGCTACGAGTCGCATGAACTTACTAACATACGCCAATCTCTGAAAAATATTGACGTCTTTGAAAAAGGAAAAAAATAAAAAAGGTATTTTTAGTAGATGAAAAATGGCCATCATTTAGTTAGTTTCCAAAAATAAAGTCAACTGATTTGTACTTCAAGTAAGACGCATACAGCCCTTTATGACTATATCTTCTAAGGCTGCGTCCCTGAGAGCAGATTGGTTTTCCAAAAATTACAGAACATTTAGTGACTTGTAGTTAGTTTTATAGCAACTGATAACTGACGCTTATTCAGGAGCACACTTCATCCTGATGAAGCTTTAAAAGCAGCAGAAACACAATAAAGATGTTGCTTCGGGTGCTGCAATGTCCTTTGATATCGCCGTAAAATGCTTTCATAATCCCCTTATACAGAATAACGATTATTAACTTTTTTACTGATTGTGGCCTTCTTTGCTTTAGTATTCTTCTTCTGGGAACCATATTTAAAGCTCTCTTGTTAAGCTACTAAGTGCTGAGAAATACATTCGTAACTCTCCTGTCAGTATTGCGCTCCCAAAACCGCCGATATATTTTGTAATAACTTATTATTCTCATCAAATTAAATGGGTGTATCGTGCTCATACCGCGGTAGTGAATTCAGTGGAATTACCAGGTCCTACAGACGAGCTAAAACTTCTCGATAATGTTGTAGAGAGGGAGAAGCTAATTCATTTGTCCCATGTACTCTCCTACGTACACGAAGTCGCTTCTCGCTATTTTTCGTGCCGGATTCCTCTATCCCATAAGAATTTCCTTGGTGTCATGCTAGCTTCTTCACAGTCACGATGTTATTTTTAATAAAAATTTATCGCGTTACGCCATTCGGAAATCGTCTCCCGTAAACTGTTATACCCTACAGTTAGAATTAATAACGGGTCTACTTGAATTTACCAAGCGTATTTTGTCCCAAAGCCATAGTAATTCAAACGGTTTCTTTGCGTTTGTTTCCATAGCCACTACGAACTTGTTAAAGTATAAAATTTATATCCCCCCGTAATTATAAGCGTTTTTTCAAAAACTAAAATGGATTGACACATGACGATAGGCCCGATAGGTCTTAATAATTATTTTTTATCTTAATATTGTGCTATTAAAGTGTTCTTAAAACCACATGTATCACTTAAAAATCTTTCTGTATTGAATATGGTCAGTCCTGGTATCTCAATAAATTTTAATTTTTGACAAAATGTTTGCAATTTTCGGGGATACTAATTTTAACTATTTAGCAACATTAATTTTATAGCACGTAAAAGAGTGAGCGTACAAACCATTCCTAACTAATGTAGCGCCACAAGTATCAATTCAAATTATATTACGGGTTTTTAAGGCATACTAAGTTTATTCACTTCACAAAAAATTAATTTATAATATTTTATTTTAGCTATACCTATTCTATCAATATTTCTACGTACCTAGTATAAATAACAAGGCTCGTGGAATTTTACACAATACACAAATTTCGATTCTGCCAGATTTTCAGAAACCCTGATTACTTATAAGTAATTTAATTGCTGACCAGCACTTAGAGGAGACACTGTATCCATGTAATTCGTTGTCTGTCGCAGTCCCGTAATTGAGAAAATATGTTTTGAGCCAAAATGTTGCAAAACGTGTCTAGAAGGAAACTCCGTATCAGAGCTTTGTGCAGTTCTGTTTCATTCAATTAAACCACTTGCTAATTTTAAGTTACTGCTTAATATAGACACACATGTTTTAAAAAAATTAAAAAGTTCTCCGAAGATCGCACACAGTCTTGCTTGTGATACTATTTCGGTATCTAATTAGAAAACCAAATTTAAAATTTTGAATTTTTGTGGAAAGATTCGTTTGAGGCAACCGCAACACGTTACAAGAACAATGTGTAGTGTCAGTAATTACTGTGTCAAAGCTACTAATTTTGTACTTGAAGAGAGATATTTACAAAATGTTATTTAATTTTCATGGCCACTTTGATTGTGTTTTACAATGTGTAAGTAGTTACTTCGATATAAGACCAATGTCTGCGATATGTAATTATTTCTACCCCTGTGAATTTGAGCTTGACATGCCTGTCAGTTAGGTTCGTGACGACCACAGTCTCGGTTTTGAAGAAAGGTTTGTAGTTACAACACCTCACGGCCTCCCTTAGGAAGTAGTATTTCTCTCTGCTGGCCCATTTAATTAATTTACTGTTTTACTCGCAGAAATAGAAGTGTAGATTTCATATGGGTCGATGAAAGAACCAACTTCTTCAGTATTTTATAATATTTAAATGTATAAAAACATTGGTACATCCAACCTAGCTATTCAGCATTGTGACTTTCAGCCTAGCTATTCTCCGAGGTCCGCCATGGCATGGGCCGTGCTTGAAGTTGAGGAGTAGTCTTTTTATTAAAAGAACTATTGTACGTTCATCGTTCCTGTAAGACAAATCAATATTAGCGCGTGTCGAGAATGATAATTAAACACAGGCACTACCCACACATTCACAGGGAAGAGGTGCTAAGAACAAGAGCTTCAGTATTGTACACCACGTGTACTGTGAACGTTGGAACACATAGAAACTTGATCCGTGAAAATATTAACGTATATAACCTAAGAACTTCTTAACTTTAAGCCGCGTAGCCTACCAGTTATTCAGAAGTATGTTAAAAATTTAATTATCAACGAATGTCTTGGATCTGAAAAACAATATAGAATTTAACGTGAAAAACTGCTAGAATCTGTGTTGGGAATGCAACTGTAAGGCAAAATATTCAAATATAATAGCATAAATATCACGTCTTCACAGCATGTACACTTTAAAGAACTTCATCCAGTAGAGGGGAAATTCCTGAAAAAAAGTAAATTTCTATGCGTACAGAATTCATTTACCTCTGCAACTTCTATCTTTGAGCGCAACAGTTTGAAATTCGGGGTACGGCGAAAGGTGGAGATTACTGAGATGACAGTCCCCACGCAAGTAGTAGCGTGGGACGGTGAGAGCCGTGTAATTACATCAGCGGGCATCGTGCGCGAATGGTCTATTGGTGTTCAGCGAAGTGAAAGGCTTAGAGGTGACGTATCAGGCAACGTGTGGGCCGGACACAGTCGCGTCAGCGATGCGAAGGGCACAACAAAATTAGTATCTGTGCTAAAGATTGTGCAGCAACAAGGACAACATTAAAAGCTAGCTTGAGAACTCAGGAATTATAGGACTAAACGAACAGTGAACTCATACAAACAAGAATATGATATCTGTTCAACGGTGAGGAATACTGACACTACATCATTATATCTACGAGCGTAAAATATTATGAACATTAATTTGTCTGTATACGGTACAGAATTTCCAATAACATATAAAACAATGAAAGTGCCTGGAAACAAAAAAAAAACAGTATTTATGCGGCAGGGAGTGATGTTTTTACTTTTCTCCTCAATATAAAAAAATTAATCCGAATAACATTATACGCTTGAGCGTAGTATCACGGAAATTATGTCGGCATCTGTGAAAGTCATAATAGTGCATTTCTAATTATTATTGTAATATCTTCTAACAGCATTCTATTTAGCGTTACGCGGTAAGACAAAATGTAAAGCATATTTATCACCAAAAAGTCCGTTACAAGGCGTGTGTATAAGACTCAAACACCGCAATAGTCACAAATATTTTCAGAGATCCGAAGGGGAAAAAAATGAAGTAATTTACAACAGATATGAGTTGGAGCGTGGATGTTTCAAGACGTGGGTGACCCGAATATCGTAAGAAATATTACTGTTTAACAGAAAGATTAAAGTTTCTTTATCAAAGGCGCGAAATCGCAGAGACATCGATCGCTTTTGTCAGAAATCATGCGTTCAGTCCATGATAACTCTCCGAGAATGAGTAACTAACACAAAAAATTGGGAATAACGAGTACATTGCTTTATTGTACAGGTTGTATTTATCTACATCTTCAAGATTTCCCTCCAAAACACATTTGATTGTTTGGCAGGAAGTTTCATAAAACTTCTAATTCTCGACATTTCTCTTCTTGATTAGGATATAGGAAAATGAACAACTAAATCTTTCCGGCCGGTCGCGGTGGCCGTGCGGTTCTGGCGCTGCAGTCCGGAACCGCGGGACTGCTACGGTCGCAGGTTCGAATCCTGCCTCGGGCATGGGTGTGTGTGATGTCCTTAGGTTAGTTAGGTTTAAGTAGTTCTAAGTTCTAGGGGACTTATGACCTAAGATGTTGAGTCCCATAGTGCTCAGAGCCATTTGAACCATTTTTAAATCTTTCCGTGTAAGCAATTATTTCTTTAATTTTATTGCGGTGGACAACAAAATAGTTTGGAGTCAACAAAATATTTTCACATTCGGGAGAGAAGGTCGCTGACTGAAATTTCGTGAAAGATCTCGCCGGAACGCTGGCTGGCTCTGAGCACTATGGGACTCAACTGCTGAGGTCATTAGTCCCCTAGAACTTAGAACTAGTTAAACCTAACTAACCTAAGGACATCACAAACATCCATGCCCGAGGCAGGATTCGAACCTGCGACCGTAGCGGTCTTGCGGTTCCAGACTGCAGCGCCTAGAACCGCACGGCCACTTCGGCCGGCTCGCCGCAACGAAAAACGCCTTTGTTTTGATGATTGTCACCGCTACTCGATTAACACATCGGTGCAACTCTCTCCCTTACTTGACGAAGACAGTAGAACGAGATGTCTTCATTGAACATTTTCGATGTTCTACGTCAATCCTATCGGTTGAGGATTCCATACCGGGCAGCAATACTCCACTGGAAGACGGACAAGACAGTAATCAAGACAGTCTCTTCAGTAGATCTCTAGCATCTAGTTGTATATCTTTATGTAATGGTTTTCCTTGTTTTATCTTATGCTTGTGCACATTACTTTATAGTTCTAAGTTTTTAAAGATACCACTCGAAGTATGAGGTAGTAGTTCGGTCACATTGGGACACCAGACATAATATTGTTGACATACGTTGTTGGAATTCAGATCACCATACTGGTGCAGTTAACTAAGGCGCAGTATATCAAAGACACTACGCAGCGCAGTATACACGTCATATAGTGCGAGTGCATAAAATAAAACGAATAGAGCAATACATGACTTATTACAGATAATAAAAACAAGGATATACAAATACACACAAACAAATGTTATATCTGGCTCATCTTGCTTTGTTCTAACGCAGGGTTTCACCCTTATAGGTAACGTAATGGTGCTTAGTGTATTTGAAGCACACTATTTCCGTGCTTCATTGCCTACCACCACGTCAGAGCAACACTTCCTGCGTGCAGTGAAGTACACCGCAGCAACTCGTCCAACATAAGAAGTTCAGGCGCAACAGTCTTCTCAGTCAACAGTCCGCTACTGTAAGTCGGTCGCCTCACAGTTGCGGAAAATGCACGCTGATGATACGGATGACCAGCATCCTAGTCTAGTTCGTTGACCACGTTTTCATCGTGTATTTTAACGTTATACCACAGACGTTTAAAGGGTTATATCTGCTCTTTTCAGTGCAATAAGATCATCTGGATGTCATTGATCACATGTTTATGACACAGTCTGCGATTATTGTCAGTCATCCAACATGAAAAAGATAAATTGATATTTTCAATAGAAGGGGTTTTCTATAATGAGATCCACATCAATAAAAATAAAGCGGTGGCTCAGTCGGAAAGTATTAGGGATTGAAATCGTCGGAATTATATTAATGCAGTCATCCCAGCGTTAGCTCCACAATACGCAGCCACTATGTTAACAATTACGTCATGTTGCTTCCTTAGAGGAGAAATGTTATGCCAAAAAGCAACATATTATGATGACAACTGTTTCAATTAAATGTTGTGATGGTTGCTTTGAGGGAACCACGGTTATTACATTTACATGCATATGCGTACCCATAAGCCACTTTGCAAGGCGTGAGAGGTGGTACGTCGTTCCCATTCCATTCGTACTATTTGTATATGTTGCCTGGGAAAAGTAACTGTATATATGGTTCCGTAAGTTAACTAAATCGTCTTTTCTTGTTCTCATTGTGCCAAGAAGAGTTATACCGTCTACTATTACTGCCAGTTCTCTTAGGTACATATCTGAATAGCAACGACACGTCGACACTTGATCAAAGCCCAGAGTGGAGCACACTAGGGCCTTTTATGGGGTTTCTTAAACATACAGTTCATTTCCCACCGTTTCACAAATAACAATGCTTTTTCCTTGGTCTATTATTGATTCTAAGACCTCGAACCAGTTAACAGCGTTTTGTGGTATTACCTACAGTTGTATGAACGATGGATCAGGATCCACTGGCTTCCATGTCCAGGTCTGACCGCTGTAGAATTATGAGTTCTTCTGGCAAAATGGGGATGTGGTCCTACCAACTGGGAATTCTTGCATTTGGGATAAAATTTTCGGTTCCAATATACATATGACAACTACAGGAAACTTACCTGAATCATTAATCGGGAAAGAGGGGTGGAACTTTGTTAATTAATTACTGTGTGTTTGTGTGCGAGAGGGACAAAAAGGGAAAGAGTATGTGTCAATATGTTCTCATTTTATGGTGCAATATACGGGGGGAGAGGGGGGAGGGACACCTCAAGTTACACTTCATTATGGCACGACAAGTAACTTTTATTCAGTGTTACACTGCACCTCAAGGTGGCACATGGGTGATATTATTTTGCAGCGTAGTCACCAAGACTCCGTAAACAGCGAAGCAGCGTTCGGAAAACATTCTACCGTTCGTTCAGTTCCTCGACAATAGTACTTCACTCCTTGGTTATGTAATCATTCGACAACTGGGGGATGAGTGTCCCCACCGTTGGGAAACCTGCGGTTGTCGCGAATCAGCTTCTCTGCTGCCTGTACGTCGCCATCTTGATCGATGCCGATGACTTTCGTTTCCAACCGGCATCAGCCACGTCTGTGGGCAAACTTAAACTCTATCCATAGGCCCTGGCAGGCCCATCGCTATTGAGGGTGCAACGTGCCATCATCCTCCTCCAATGACGTCATTGGATGTATTATGGAGGGGCGTGGGGTCACCACACCGATCTCCCTACCAAGCTAGCGATGGGGAAAACCTATCAGCTATAAACGATACCGGAATTTTAGTACTAATAACCGGTGTTTTTCGGTATTTGTCTAGTCTCGGTCAAAACAGATGTTTTTTCCTATTAATAACCGAGTAAAAATCGTGTAAAACAGCTAGCCTTAGCAGCAGTGTCAAAGTTTTTCGTTTAAAAAAAAAACATTTTAAAAAAGGAGTAACTTTTATTCGTAAAACATGCATTGGCTTGGAATAGAGCATTATTATAGAACATGCGAAAAGCAGTTAGAGCTAATTTAATAACAATGCCGACAGAAACGGACAACAAACACGTGGCATAAGAATTGGTACACCACTGCTGAGACTATTAGTGTCTCTGTAGCCGTGTGTCGTGGCCTAAGGACGCGTGCACGTGCGGTGTGCAAGGCTTCCCCTACCTGGCCTGTACGACAGTTCCTCGCATTGGTTGCTGGAAGTCCGTCGTATTCCAGAATGGCACTAAGAGTAGTCCGGAAATATTACGAAGTGACGTAGCAGTGAAGTACAATGCTGCATTTGCTTTAAAAAATTAAATATTTGTCTGCCACTTTTATGAAATAACAAAAGAGGTAGGAAATTGTGGTAACAGTAATAAATTAAAACCTTAACAATTCATTCACAACGTACAATAAAAATTACAAATAGCTGATCGGTTGCCTGTTGCCACCTTTATCTGCTCGTACACAGAACATCTACTCTTCTGTGACAACGAGCACAGTGGACTTACAAGGAGAGTTTCGCAGCGGTGGGATCGACTTTTTGAAACCATCTATACGGTGATGTAGATTTCAGTTATCATACTCTGCAGTTATTCTTCCTGGTCAACCGTCGTTTGCGAGTTATCGATGAAAGAAAAATTTCGGTATTAAGCATGATGTTCTAAAGCTTTAAAAATATATGTTATATGGACTGGTTGCGTAGTGTAATGGATGTAGTACAGGCGTCAAATGTAAGAGATCGTTCTTTCGAATTTCGTAAGGAGGCTATGGAATTTTTTATTTTTAAAGCTTTATCGAAATGATTCCGATCACTATTTTTATTCACTTATTAAGTTTACATGTAATATTTTATTTTGTTGCGTTGCATCATTTTAATCACCTTATCAACTTTTTCAGTTGCTGTCATTTTTTTCCCTATAGTCCTTTTACCATATCGAGTCTCCGTGAAAGCGATTTTAATTATTTCCATCCATTAACTTCGACTTAATTTCTTCCGTTTCATCATCCTGCTTGTTACTGAATCCATTATTCATTATATCTGTTCCTCATTTTGCTTGCATTTCGTTTTCCTTAGACTAATCGTTGCTTTCGTTTAAATCCTCATCTGCCTTATTTTGTCCATACTGCAATGAGTATTTATGTATTAAATGTTTCTACGACGATAACCGTCCAAGAAAATGCGTAACTTGTAACTAAATTACGTTTTCTACACCATTGCAAATATAAACAGATTATTTCGTCTTTTCTTCTTTAACCGATAGATCGGCAGTCTCAAATGTTTAAATATTGTGACAATAAATAAAAATAATTATGTAATTAAATTTGGATTCGCAAAGGTTCCAACTGGAAAAAGAATTACAGGAAGAGAAAATGAAAGCGATTGAAAATTTTAATATGGTGATTGAAATGATGTGGCAAAGGAATAGAAATTTAAAACAAGTTACATTTAAATCTATTAACTGAATAAAAGTAATGATCAAATCATGTTGATAAACGTTTAAAAATTAAACCTTCGATACCACCTAAAAGGCCGGCCGAAGTGGCCGTGCGGTTCTAGACGCTGCAGTCTGGAACCGCGAGACCGCTACGGTCGCAGGTTCGAATCCTGCCTCGGGCATGGATGTTTGTGATGTCCTTAGGTTAGTTAGGTTTAAGTAGTTCTAAGTTCTAGGGGACTAATGACCTCAGAAGTTGAGTCCCATAGTGCTCAGAGCCATTTGAACCAACCATACCACCTAAAAATGGTTCAAATGGCTCTAAGCACTATGGGACTTAACATCTGAGGTCATCAGTCCCCTAGACTTAGAACTACATAAACCTAACTAACCTAAGGACAGCACACACATCCCTGCCCGAGGCAGGATTCGAACCTGCGACGGTAGCAGCAGCGCGGTTCCGGACTGAAGCGCCTAGAATCGCTCGGCAACGACGGCCGGCCGTTACCACCTAATAAGACTTGAACCATAACCCTTACGCTAAGCAAGTAGTCCGTGCAGTGCTTCTTATATAAAACTGTAGAGTATTACGTGAAATTCCAAAATTTTTTTTCGTTGATTACTTGCAAACGAAGGCCCAGCAGGGTGAATAGCTGCAGGGGGTGATACTTGGGACCTTAACCTACAATAGCGCATAGACGGTTTGAAAAAGTAGATCCCACAACCCTACCACAACATAGGTCAAAAATTAATTATGATTGTAGTGTTGCTGATGCTGCTAAATATTGCATTTTCGGGCAACAACAAAGCTACATTATGTGACAGGTGTCATTAGAGCACAGTTAACAAAGTCATTTCTTGAAATAATGGATAAACTAGGCACTCATCTTTTCGTGTTTCCCTCGCTGGTCTCGTTGTGAACTCATGGCTCAATCGTCGAAAATCTAGGTACTGATGATTCGAAGCTAGTATGCAAAGAGGCCTAGGTGTTATTCTGCGATATTCAAAAGTTTTGTAGATGTGTTTCATAAACCATTCTTGAAGATTAAACCCTTGCAAGTTAGGACAATGGTGATGTCAAAAAGTAATCAGCACTCCGAATTTATGTTACACTTCTTTTCTATTATTTTTGTTGCAATATCACGTAACTCGTTCGAAAACATCAGCTCACAAAATAAAACATACTTGAAAATATCTTCCTCACTGTTTAAGTTCACATTTGATAAACTGACTACAATTTGCGTCTTTTTAACATGACGACCAAAGCTTGACTCTCTCTAATAACCGCTTACGCACCCAAAAATCAGAGTTACAAGTACGTCAAAGATCATAGTGACAAAAGAAAGAGTACACATAAGAATAATATCATTGCAATATATACATATCGACGTATCGAAGTACCTCTACATTAATGAAATCAAATCTGAATGTTGTCGCAGAAATATGTTAACTATTTTACAGAAACACAGTAGATTGCTGGTATCGAGAGGTTGAGGTGAGGTGCCGTATTGGTTACGTAATTCAAGTACCATTACACTCCACAAGGACCACTTCTTGTTAGTATGGGACGACTTTTTTTTTATTTATTTTTTTTAAGTCGCCTCGGAAAGCTATCGGATTTCTTGTAAACCCTAATGAGCGTCTAGGTTGTAAGAGAGTTAGGTACTGGGTCCCGGACGCTGCTGGTACAACACTACTCGTTGCCTCTAACTGCGCCCAAAGCTTTAATAGCTTAAAAGAAAACGTCCCATTTCGGAGAGCCAACAGTAGGCGCCTGCCTAATTAGCAGTCAACATTGACCTCCGGCGGCGCCACCGCTTTCCGCCTCCACTTCACACTGGGCGCCTGTGGCGTCGAGTGTTGGCGGAGAAGCGCCAATGTTTTTAAGGAAGAAGCCGGAACAGGCGGCGCGCCGCCTGGCGCGCTCGCGAGCACCTGCAAACACGGGGCCACTCCGGGGACTTCCCCGAGCTGCCCGCGGCACGGTGTTGGAGGTGTCGCGCTGTGGACAGCGGCGGAGCGGCGCGGCGCGGCGCGGGGTGCTTTCGCCTCTGAGTGCCCCAACAGGCGGCAGCCTCTAAACGACGAGTAATTGAGATGAAAGCGGGCCGGGCGCGATGGCACGGCAAACAAGTGATCGGCCCGCGCTGAGAGCCGGACGCGGTAGCGTGCATCTCCAGGCTGGAGGCAGGCCTACGCAACTGCCGCCACATGCGAGGGGAAGCAAGATTAGGACTTCACGTCCCGTCGACGACGAGGTTATTAGAGGCAGAGCACAAGCTCGAATTTAAGAAGGAGAGAAATCGGCTATGTACTGATAGGAACTTTTCCAGGGGCATGTGGAAGGAAATCAGTCGAGTCTTCATACCACACATCCGGACATGCAGCTGTAGCGAGTAATAGAACCAGGAAATGGCCGAAGGAAACTGATCGTGTCGTCTTCCTAGGAATCATCCAGGGGTTGATCAATAATTCAAGAACAGTCTTAATCGCATTTATTATTATTATTATACCGCCAACCGGTTTCAACCCGACGTAGGGGTCATCTTCTGGGCGTTTACACCATTGGTCGACTGCTGGTGGTGTCACTCTTGTCTATATAACGGCAGGAGTGACACCACCAGCAGTCGACCAATGGTGTAAACGGCCAGAAGATGACCCCTACGTCGGGTTGCCGGTATAATAATAATAATAGATGCGATTAAGACTCTTCTTGAATTATTGATTAATCATACTAATCGCTGCTTCTCTCCACAACCATGTTGTCCAAACATCCAGCGGTTGGGTTGGGCAGATTTGAGGGAAGAGACCAAACAGCGAGTTCATCGGTCTCATCGGATTGAGAAAGGATTGGGAAGGAAGTCGGCCGTACCCTGTCGAAGGAACCATCCCGGCATTTGCCTGAAGCGATTTAGGGAATTCACGGAAAACCTAAATCAGGATGGCCGGACGCGGGATTGAACCGTCGTCCTCCTGAATGCGAGTCCAGTGTGTTAGTCACTGCGCTACCTCGCTCGATACAACCATCCAGACATTTGCCTTAACGGAGTTTGGAAAGAAGAAAAATTAGATGGGCGGATGGGTTTACAACTGCCGTTGTCTCGAATGCGAGACTAGGCTTGGTACAGCCACATGAAAGAAAAGCTGTTCCGTGCATATTGATCTAATAGAATTGCACCAGATACGTGCAAAATCGGAATGGAAGTGGTGGTACTGTAAAGCAAAACTGTGCGTACGACTCGCGCACCGAGTGATCCATACGAACTTAATTATATTAAGAGCTCTGACGTTCCACGCTCCGATCCGTAGTACCGTAGTTTTGTTTTTACTGATAACGACATCCTCCTGAACAGTCTCCGACCGGAGACCCGAGATGGTTCAAATGGTTCTAAGCACTATGGGACTTAACGTCTGAGGTCATCAAAAAATGTTCAAATGTGCGTGAAATCGTATGGGACTTAACTGCTAAGGTCATGAGTCCCTAAGCTTACACACAACAACCTAAATTATCCTAAGGACAAACACACACACCCATGCCCGAGGGAGGACTCGAACCTCCGCCGGGACCAGACGCACAGTCCATGACTGCAGCGCCTTAAACCGCTCGGCTAATCCCGCGCGGCCCTGACGTCATCTGTCCCCTTGACTTAGAACTACTTAAACCTAACTAACCACATCACACACATTCATGACCGAGGCAGGATTCGAACCTGCGACCGTAGCGGCAGCGCGGTTCCAGACTGAAGGCCCTAGAACCGCTCGGCCACAGCGGCCGGCCCGGAGATCCGAATGGGAGTTTATTTTACGTCCGGAATATTTTACCTAAGAGGACGCCATCATCATTTAACCATACAGTAAAGCTGCATGCACTCGGGAAAAATTACGGCTGTAGTTTCCTCTTGCTTTCAGCCGTTCGCAGTACCAGCACAGCGATGCTGTTTTGGTTGATGTTGCAAGGCTAGTTCATTGAATCATCCAGACTGTTGCCACTGCAACTACTGAAAAGGCTGCTGCCCGTCTTCAGGAACCACACGTTTGTCTGGCCTCTCGACAGATACCCCTCCGTTGTGGTTGCACCTACGGTACGGCTACCTGTATCGCGAAGGCACGCAAGCCTCCCCACCAACGGCAATGTCCATGGTTCGAGGAGGGGTGGGGGTGGGGGGAAGAACTATATATATATATATATATATATATATATATATATATATATATATATATATATAATTCCCGGGATGATACATTCCCTCCAGGGAATATCATCAAGAGTCTCGATGACTTCTCCCTGTTATTACTCTCAATACCGGCAAGATATTGGTTCTGGGAATACCAACACATTCGAAAATGACAAAAATGTATTTTCGTCTTACATAATTACAAATTAACAATTTTTGAATTTTTCCCCTTTACTTTAAATGTGCAGAAATGAGCGACCTTGCATCTTGCCAAATTTCACGACGCTAGACCGACAGAAGGCCCTTAACAGGGTTTGACGAGTAACTTTGCGAGTGACAAAATATGTGACATAATTGGCCGTATCTTTTGACAGCATTGACTGATAAGCTTACGTTTTTTACACAGCCAAAGTACCATAGACCGTAGTAAGTAGCATAAGTTTCAACTAGATATGTACACCCGTTCCTGAGAAGAAGCAGTCTTGAGAGGAGGACATACAGGCAGTTGGTTAACAAATAACAAAAAAGATAACAAATTAACCACTATCGGATTTTATTCTTTACTTGTACTGTGAAACCTTGCTTCTGGCAAGAATGTCATGATTCTATGTCAACGGCAACTACCCTACACGTTATGATGAGCGAGTTTGAGTGTATGAAAATATCTGATATAAATATCCGTTTCTTTTGATTTCATTGACTTAGATCTTAGTATACGACATAAATTTCAATTTGATGCGTCTACCTGTTCCTGAGGAAAAGAATTTTTAACAGTCGGACGGACAGAGAGACAAACAACAAATGAATTCTATAAGGTTCCGTTTTTACAGATTAAGGTGCGGAACGCTAAAAATGACCTATTTTTTATTAGGAGCTGTCGTGGTCTATAGACTAGAGAGCTAGGCTTCGGTCTTGAAGGTCCCGTGTTAAGTCCCGGTTAGGAACGGACGTCTATTCTCGTTCCAGTCCGTCCAGGACAGCCGCAGGTCGCATCAGCCTGTTATAAAATGAATAACACAGCTCTTTCGCTGGTGTAAAAGGCGGTAGGGGCGATGCATCCACCATTCTCTCCCTCCTCTTGACACAAGGAAAACAGGCTTTTCTCTACTTGCTGTCAGCCCAATTTCCTGGTCGCGGGCTTGAGTCACAGACTTTACCGTTTTACCTTTTAGTAAGGATATAAATCACTGTAACCGCTTAAGACTACGTTGCTTCATTTCTTTCTTCTAGGCTGCACAGACAGAAGTATATTTGCGCTCTTCAGGAAAAAGTGTTATAAAAATACAATGTTGGTTTGAAAAGATTTACATGCTTTTAAGTGATACCATCTTACCGGTTTAGATTTATTTGCTATACTGTTGCACGGTTTTGGCGTCGAGCCATATTGAAGTACCTAAATACCTTTTTTTTGTTGACAGTTTGGTCCCAAGCATGGGTGATGGCAAATGTTGCTATGTTGTCTGTTGCACGTGTTGTTTATAGTTAATGTCCACAGCCTTGTGAAAGAGGGCAGCAACATTTGCCTTGCAGATGTTGATTACCGTAGTGTGAGTGTATGTGGGTACTTGTCAATGGCCCAAGGTCGAATATGAAACGTATACACTATGTCTACTACCTTTTGTCTGCCGTTCTTTCTGGAAGTTCGAGGCTTTATTCAGAAAAACATTTAAAGATGTATGATTCAAAGTATTGGCCATTGCTGGCCACTATTTTCTCCCATCTTTCAGACCCAGTTCTTCCGCAGCGGAAGAATCGGGCGTCTTTTTCAGGAGATCCATGAATCGATCCAATTTTGCACTTGTTAATGTGGCCGTAGCTGCTGGTGAACAAGACCGTGTGCCGTTGATCAAAAAAGGTCGCAGTCAGGGGGAGCAGTTAGCTGCAGAACACGGCGGGTGGGGTAGGACTTCCCATTCCAACATTTACAAGTGTGTTTCTGCGGGTTTTGTTACACGGGGTCTAGTACTCTCATGCTGCAAAATCACTTTGTCGTGTCTATTGCTGTATTGTGGCCGTTTGTCTGTCAGTTCTCGGCACAAACGCACCAATTCGCTTCGATAATGATGTCCTGTGGTTCTCCCCGTCGGTTCCAGTAGCTTCGAAAACCTCTTCCACCACCTTCTTCATCTTCGACGTGAAAATATCCATTCTTGAAGCGTCGAAACCATTCTTTGCACGCTCTTTCACTAATAGTTACCTCCCCATAGATCTTAACCAGCATTTTATGAGCCGTTACAGCGGAAAATTAAAACTTCCCGCGAATGTCGAGAATTATGCTCGTAAGCTGACATGTTCAATCGAGAATTATGACGCAATCGCAAATCGACTAATATTTTGGTAGTGTTATGTTTACAAATGCCTTACCTTATTGTATTACAATTACAACCTTCCACATACAGTACCACTTGCCGCCAATGCCATCTATTGGAAAACGATGGTAGCAAACTAGTAAACCTAACAAAATAAATCAAAAACTGAGAGCCGCACATGGGATGTAATCGTTTAACAGTTATAAGCATCTGTCGATCCAAGAAAATCATTACAAAAAATGTGCTGACTAAAAAACCTGTTGTGAATTGATAATGTTAAAAAGCGTTTGTTGACTTGTGAAAACAGATGTTACTGCAAGTCTTTATAATTATAATGAATCGTTTTACTGCACTGTATTGTATTGAAAGTGGCGAAACCTGTACTGGCAGTAGGAGAGTAAAACAGTGCTCTGTAAAGTGGATTAGTAATGGGGTTAGTTGGTTAGCATGTGTACGAGCGTAGAGTGGGAAAGTGGGTGGCGGGGTCCATTCTGTTTGCATAAGGAGAACTAAACTGGAAACCTGGTCATGCTTATACATAAGGAAGGAAAGAAGGAGGAAACACTGACGTGAGAGCGTAAGGAACAGTTGGCTTAACATGATAGGAAGAATAATATTGGGAGGTACTGGAGTGAGGGATGATAGCGAGGGCTACGATAAGGGCGTGGGGGGGGGGGAGGGGGGGACTGCATTGGGAGAGCGTACGTTGATGCAGAGTCGGTGGGATTAATGTTGGAAAAGATGGAGTCGACTTTCGAGATTTATGACTAAGATCAATGTTGATCAGAATGGAGGGGAATTTCATGAATTCATAGAGAATTGGAGTAGAGGAGGATGCAATAAGCAAGACGGAAAGCATGGCACGCAAACATTTTGGAGGAGAAACTGGACGTTCTTATGGGACGGACATCTGTCGGATCTTGACCGTGAAGGTGTGGAGAATGGTGAAGGTGCGCAATCCCAATGTCTAGTTTGTCAATACTTTTGGCCTAGTTAGGTTGCACCTCGATGAAACAATTAATGAGACGAAAGTAAGTTCATAAAAAAAATAGAGTAACAGAAACCAAGGCAAATTTTGGCACGCGACATGACTTCATTGGTCGAAAGTACGAAAGACTCAGCAGAGCTGCTGACTTAAACAGACCGCTAACTTCGTAATGAAATTGTATTGAGAACGGGTAAAGCAACGGTTACGTGGCAGGACTGTACCTTAGCTGAATCAGAATTACAAAGTCATAGACAATCGAACGCAGTTTGAAATGGAAGACGGGTAAGTTGTCGGCTCGCCGTTGCACTAGTGCGCTGCATGCTCACGGCAACAGCAGCTGAGCGATTCCATACAACACATTCACCCGTTCCCTGTTAACGTGCAGTGCCGAATTCACATCACAGGATCGTTGGCCTAATCAGCGTATCACTTCGCTACACATTTTCACTGCTGGCTGTGAGCATTCCGTCGGCGAACGCCGAAACAAAACACTCAACGTGAACTAACGACATTAGTTGCGTCACCAGCCTCATTTCTCACCGGCAGCTCAGTGGTGGTAACTGACACCTAAGGCAGAAAAGCGATATGACAAAGTTCTGTAACACAAAAGGCGTAACCAAGTTTAGCAACCTGATTCGTCGTCGCTACTGCCTCAGTCCCGTAAGGAAGTAGCAGTTGGCCACTTTGTTACTTTGCTCCATGCATAGATAGGCCAGTAACGAACATCAACATGAGGAAGACATAATGTTACTAAAAGTCGAATGAACTGTGATTTCTGAAGAAAATTTCGAAAATCAGTCCAAACAAAGGAGACAAGAAAGGCGACTAGGAAAGGAATCGTTTCTCAATGCAATAAGTATACGGCCACATGTATTCGTAGTAGTAATAGTAGTAGTAGTAGTAGTAGTAATAGAAGGAGGAGGAGGAAGAAGAGATAATGACGTCACATTCTGTAATAACATTTCTTTTTTGTTATTTATTTAACAGGCTAAGTCTGCGATCAGCTGAATTGTTGATGCAGATGTAAAAGTGACAATAAGCCCAAGATAGTAGTTTCATTCATTAAATGTTTCTCAATAATGAATACGTACATATCTGGCTTAAAAGTGGCTAATTACTATAGCCTTCATCGTAAGAAAATCTTCTAACAGATGTTGTTTTGACAGCATTCCTTCAGCGGTGGAGTTTCTCCTCTGGGCCAATTCCTCGGTCGAGTGGAATCCAATACCGAACTCCCCACAACATTCCAGGGTATGAAATTTCGATTGAGGTACAAATATCATATCATGTGTTCAATCAGCGACGTAATTACCCGTAAGGTATGGACATTATATCTACGTTGGCAATATTACAATATATTAACAATTTTCTTATTGCATAGAAAGACCCAAAATTTCCTGAAAATTATAAACAATGGGGCAAGAGATATCCATTAATTGACATTTCCGACGAGGAAATGTTGTTTCCAGTAAGGTGCACTGCACGGCGAGTGACTAATTATCTATACATATTTCAAATGGCTCTGAGCACTATGGGACTTAACATCTGTGGTCATTAGTCCCCTAGAACTTAGAACTACTTTAACCTAACTAACCTAAGCACATCACACACATCCATGTCCAAGGCAGGATTCGAACCTGCGACCGTAGTATCTATACATACATCCCGATACATTTAGACGTGAAAAAAATGCAGCCATGTAGGATAAACACTTACTCAAGCGGAATAAACTCCTAAAACTGTGAGAAGTGTCTTATATTTTAATACATTAACCATTAGGCGGGAACATTGTATATGTTGATGCTAATCGCTGTCTAAATTGGAGTAGAGAGGGAATTGGGAAGAATTATACAACTCTGTTGCTGGAGGAACTAACCCAAAGTTTACCAGACTTTCTGCTTCTTACTCATCTTTAGTTAACAGCATTTCCTCACCTGGTTCGAGAATCAAACTTAATTTCACTTGTAAGATTTAAGATAAAGGCAAGATTGTTGTTTCTTGTCTTGACTGTATCAATGCTCTCGATATCCTCATTGTTATGATATGGATTACATACATTTATATACACTTTCGCCTACTGTTTTTGTCTTTTAATATCATCATAAGACGGCTGATTTTGGAAACGAACTGGCTTAAGAACACAAGGCATTAAAAGCCGTACAACTGAGCAGAAGCGAAATGCTTCTCAACATACGTTGAAGCTTTTAGTGGCTTCAATACAAGACGAACGCAGTATTGGCATTATGTTTTCACTCGTTTCTCTTTATTGCTTTGAGGTGACGCTGTTACCCATCGCAGAGGTGAAGATCTCTACAGTGTACCTCGCATCTTGGGTGGAGAGTCACTTTTACACTTCAAACGCGCCTATGACGCCTATGATTTGCGGTTCGCTCACGCCGAGTGTGAGTAAGTTGCTACCCCACTTGTGTTCTTTCTTCCTGCTAATGGAAAATTTGCGTCTCACTCTTGGAGTGTTTGCTTTGGCATCATCAGCACCAGAGCTCTAGACCTTCTTGCGAAGCAGGGCCGAAGCGTCGGCAGTCGAGTGTAGAATGTTTGAATGCTCGCTTACTTCAGCAATGTTTTGAACTGAGTGCGATCGAGAGATAGCAGGTAGATCCAGCTTCCAGACGCGCCAGGGACGCAAACAGAGTATAATATGTGGGAAACAAACTTCTCCGGACTTGCGGTTTGGGTTTCACTCGCCATTTTCCCACTCGAGATACGTCTGTCCAACATCCGCCACGACTGTGCTGTTTTCGGACGGCAAATAACTGCAGTGTTTTTACAAAACATCTCCTCGGACGGAAATTTGTGTTCCCAAGCTGGAGTGTTTGTGTCGTTATTAGTCAGACAAGGTTTTGGAAACGCAGAACAGAACTAGTTGAGTGTCATGCGCAAACATCACATGGAGGGTGATCCAAATGCTGCAAAAGGGCTTCTTGATAAATTTTTTACTTTGGAGATATTGGGAACGACGCTTCTTGCTTTGTTTTTAAGTTCAGGAATACCCTGTCGGAAATCTAAAGTTTGCTGTATTATATGAAAGATTACAGACTTTCACAGACTCCTCTCCACTGATGTTGATTATTCATATAACATATACGATCGATATTAACTGTATCTGGGGAGTCAATCTCGCCGATATTGATTCGTTGAAATAATTCCATTCATGGGTAACCTGTATCCTGAAGTACCACTTTACTCTAAAAGTAAGAAAATGTAAAGATATTTGCTTTTCTTTTACAACACATACGAAACCCAAAGTAAGTGTTGAGCCTAACAACCAGAACTAAGGACCACCGACGAGCAGTCGTACATTACATGGAATTCACCTGGCTGTGGGTCTCAATTGTGGATGGTGTTCTCGACAGTCAATTTGGATTTAGTATGTGTGAAAATAATGGTAGAAAATAAAGTTCTCTGATGACTTTATATGATGTTACCTACGGCCTAAAGTAAATTGGCAGAATACAATGGTTATCGGTTATTCATCCATGGACACATTTCACTGAATCGACGCAAATGTGATTGGTTATTCCCTTCAGATAAACGTGATGAATGAATTTGTATTCAAATCAAATGGCTCTGAGCACTATGGAACTTAACATTTGAGGTCATCAGTCCCCTAGAACTTAGAGCTACTTAAACCTAACTAACCTCAGGACATCACACACATCCATGCCCGAGGCAGGATTCGAACTTGCAACCGTAGCGGTCGCGCGGTTCCAGACTGAGGCGCCTCAAACCGCTCGGCCACAGCGGCCGGCAAGTTTGTATTCCTAAATCTATTATGTATGTTGGATGAGAAATCAACATCAGTAAAGTGTAGCCTGAGGAAGTGTAGAATTTTCCACGTAATGAAATACATTGCAGCGACGTGCCTCCGAGATATACCATCAACAATGAGGAAGAGATTGAAACCTAAAATTCTGTCATGAGTTATCAGTAAACGGGGGAAATTCGTTCAAATACGTTCCTTCATGTTTAGTGCCATGGATATGTAGCTGCTATTCATTTCAAAGGAACCGTTGCAACATTCGCCTGACGTGGTTTAGGAAGACTCCGAAATACCTAAATAAAGATGGCCCTACGGGAATTTGGATATCATTTTTTCATATTAATACTAGTCAAGTGTCAGAATCACTAAAACACCGCAATAAATGATTCTCTGGGACGTTATCGCTCGTAACTCTACGTAGTTCTGTGTTTTTTATTTCCTCTTTAAAGTGCTTTTCTTTGTCTGTTTATATGAAACTAAAGTTTGAAGATACCACAACCAATGTAACGCATACAATCAGCGAATGTAATCAATAAGTTATATTACAAATAACGACACCTTTCACTGACAAACCCTTTAAATCGTAACGCCTGTGCAGAACCACATTTCACCTAACTTGTTCTGTAACAGATAAGTGGCAAAATTTCGTGTGGTGCTGATCTTTACAGTATACGTCTTTCAGGAATCAAAAATGAGCAAAGAATGTTAAAAACCAGTGACAAACTGAAGCTCTTAGTCTGTCTGTGAGACAAATTCTAATGTGGCAGTATGCGGAAGACGGGGCTGTGCGCTCGACTCCACTTCTGGCAGACGGTTTCAACTATTTCCAATAGTTTACTGATCCAGTAAACGTGAGTAGTCTCAGTAATACACAAGAAATTATGAAGTATTTCTAATGTTAAATATCGGTTGCCTAGTGCTGTACGACGTGACCACGAGGTGGAACACTGTATTTCTCCATTGTCAGTGACAGGTAGACAGCTGAACGTTTTTCCGCTCTGTGATTTGCTGCTAGGAATTATCTAGTTTTCAACTAATGAGAACCTTTGAGAGACCCGATTTTACTCAGTTCTTCATTTACACACAATGTTGTCTCAAGGAACCATCTTTCACAACTTCAACTTCTCTTTTGCACTGTGTCATTTACACGTGATAGGCCGTTTCTTTTGCATCGTGGTTAACGTTTCTACTTACTTAGTGCCACCTGCTGCTCAGATGGCTTGACACAAACCGTAGCGACGCTGTCCTGTGCCACTAGCTACATTCGAAGTATTCGACTGTGGTCACCACCTGGAGATGTACAGAGCAGCTTGAGAGAATTCAAATAAATGTTTTTGTAGAGGATTCTCGTTGATATAGTAGTGTGATCTATGAATTAAATTTGGCGTTTAGGAATTTACCTTCATCCTCTTTGTCAACATATATTTCTGAACAGGAAGCGACTTGAACACTGTTTAGAAACATCCGTCACCCGCTTTGTCCCACTTTGCTTCTGTCTAAGGTAAATATCGTAGTCCTTGGGTACTGTGGTAGTTCACAACTGAAACAGCTGAGATAGGGGACGTTTTCTACAATGGTGCTAGTAAAAGATCTACATAACCATAAGTAAATAGTTTTTCTCTTTTCAACTCCTGTTCTGAGTAGTTTCATTCCTTTCGTACGGTTCTCATTTTTTCCCTTGATGCAACACACTTTTCCGCCTTTGGATTAACACTTTTTAAAAAATCACTAGCAGATTTTCTTACATTCTCGGGAAGTAACCATTTCTATTCTTTGGTGCATTTGTAAATTTTTTTACTTCACTTTATAAACCAAAAATTACACCTTTAGCTGAAATTACATTTCGTCATTGATCCGTTTGCTCGGTAGAGATATTTCATGTAATTCTGCTGATTTGTGCAACCTGTTGTAAACTAAGGACACGTGACTGGAAAAAAATGTTATCTTTCATGTAAAAATGTGATAGGAATATGTGTCTAACGTAAGAACCAAAGAACTATGATGTTAAACCCACATAATTTTGTATTTTCTCTACGTCGATCAATTAATTAATAATAAAAACATTCGAAACACAATGACAATTTAACTTATCATAAAAACTGGCTGGTTCAAATGGCTCTGAGCACTATGGGACTTAACATCTGAGGTCATTAGTCCTCTAGAACTTAGAACTACTTAAACCTAACTAACCTACGGACATCACACACATCCGTGCCCGAGGCAGGATTCGAACCTGCGACCGTGGCGGTCGCGCGGTTCCAGACTGTAGCGCCTAGAACCGCTCGGCCACTCCAGCCGACATCATAAAAATAATTACAGTCAACAGTGTCAAGAAGGGTAAGGTTTCTCCAAAAGTCTTATAGCCGAATGAAGTTGCTTTATTCGCAACAACGGGTTTTACGTCAGCGCAGACAGATCTTCAGGTTTATAACGGTTATATTTTCACGATTTAGGTGAACAGTTACGGAGTCCAAGCGTTCGAGAATTTATCCACGTTAAGAAGCAGACCACAATGGTGGGATTCCGTAACTATTCATCTACATCATGGAAATATAACTATTATAAACCTGATGAGGTGTCTTTACTGACGTGAAACCGGTAGTTGTTAATAAAGCACCTTCATGTGGTTGTACGGCTTTTGCAAACAACTGGTCATTCCTGGCTTTTTATAATTGTTATAATTTTTATGATAATTTAAATGGTTCTTGAGTGTTTTCTTATTTTTAATCACAATATCTCTAAGCGGGTGGTTGCTCTCCCCAGAAATTGGCTTGGGAGGGGCGGGGGGGGGGGGGGGAGGGGGGAGAGTTATCTGCAGAGACAGAGAGGTGTATCACCTTCCTTGTCTTTTTGCGCCCTAAGAACCCTCTCGTGATCTTTGTGCTCTCACGGCTGTCCCAGAATGGAAAGTTGATGGTGATAATCGTACAACTCTGGCACTTAAGCAAGTAATATGTCACTGTTTACGAGGCCATCGTCGTCATGGCAAACATTTGCGACAGTACGCTTGTAGCAAACTGTCACATTTGATGAATAGGGCCTATGTTTAGTGTACTCTTTAGTCTCCTCACATTTCGGAAGTGGCCATCGGGTGTGCACAGGAGGAGGTACAGTCGTTGCAAGGAGCCCTCGGCCCTCTCTCCTTTTTTATTCCTCCCTTTTTCCCTCGCCCCTTCTTCACTGGTCATTAATCAAGCGGCCAATCGTTGCCCGATTACGGCTGTCGAACGCAGCGCCGGCTCGGAATCTGTAAGCGGCTTGGCTGCTCTTAAACCCCTCCTAAGTGTAGATAAATATTAGGATAGGCTTTCAGACCCTCGGGGGGATTTATCCGATGCCGAGTGGGTGTCCGCGCCTCTGATCTTCTCGTATGCGTGCGCCGACGCGCGCGCGTGTGTGTGAGTATGTGTGTGTGCGGGGTTGCAGCAGGAGACTGCCGGCGGCATGTTTGTGCGTGTGTGGCAGCTAGCCATGACCTAATGATACCCGTAAATTACGGTCAGCAGCATCCAGGTTTAGGCCTACCTAGCGCTTGTACCGCTGTCGTAAATACGTCCGCGTCAGCTTGAATTAATACGGTGGCGCCCGAGCGGGCGCATCTGGGCAGCAGTTCCGGTCAGCGGGCAGAACAGAGAATCGCCTTCGGCTCGAATGAAGTGATGGCTGTGTTACTGCGGTACCGTACTTTGCTGGGAAACCAGATACGAGTCGCCGACAGCTATATATGCCTATTAATACGTACAACAGCCGTCAACCCTAAGGTTCACCTGCACGACGCAATGTTTCACCAGGCGCTGGATATAGCATACACCTGCTTTCTTCCACCTGCGAACTGGTTCTTAAAACACGCAGTGGGAACACTTGCAATTAAACCGAAACACAAACTATAGGACGCCCTACAACCTCTATTATTTAACTCAGAAGACAGGTTGTAAAACGGCAAATCAGCGCTAGCGGGCACCGTTGAACGAAATTAACTGTTTAAAATTTTAAAGTGATCAGAGGAGAAATAGAGGTACACAAAGGTTATTTACAACTTGTATAGAAACCGACTGCATTTGTAAAAGTCGAAGTAAATGTAAGGTAGACAGAAGTTAGAAAGAGAATGAGGTAGTGTTGTATATTGAGCAAGCAGTAAAAGAAACAAATGAAATTTGTGGAAAGGTAACTAAAGTTCCGCAAGAAGATATGGTAGTTTTTTCAGAGCAGGCGGAGGGCGTGGAAGATCAGTTGGTCGGAAAGGAGAATGTGACGAAAATATTTTATGAGGTGAACAAAAACTAAAATCCGCAAGTTATCAGGGACAAAATACAGGGATCGAATAGTTATCTACAACTTGTAGAGATATCAGAGTCTGCTATAAGTGTCGTAGGACATAAAGACAGAAGCATTTTAGTCTTAATGCAAACCAATTAATAAAGAAAGCTGAGAAGTAGTTTTTTTATGTCCACGAAAGTCACGTACGTTATTGACTGGTAGCCTGTATTTAATCCTAGTATGTTCTGGACCTGAAATGTCACCTCTATTATCAACTGTTATAACATATTATAATATTAAGAATTTTCTACATTTTCTTTATGGGATATATTATTGGTTCTCCATTTGTTTCGCTTGCCGAACGTATACTTTCGTCTACCATCTTTCGGTATTTCGTCTCGTGGATTAACTTCCTTTCAAATTTATCTTCCGACTACGAGTTTTTGCAGTCATTCAGAGACATTCGTGGAAACGTCTTACCTGCCCTATCGTAGTGACTGAAGTTATCTTTTAAGTTATCTGCTTTTGGTAATGAAAGCCACTATGTGAACAAGTTATAATTAATCACCAATGTACCGTCACTTATGCATCGTACAAAAATTGAAAAGGACACCAAAAAATCAGACAGCAGCTTTGACCACCCCTACACAACCACAAAATTGCTTATGTGTATGCCATAATTTTTCCCTTAGATCTAATGACATAAAGTCTATCAATTCAAAATTAACTGCAAGTCATTCGAAAACACCAGTCCTGACAAATGCTAAAGATTTATTGGCAGTAGCTGATCGCCGGCAAATGACAGAGGAGATCGATGTTAACTTATTCACGTCGGAATATGGTCACACATTCCAAAAATTCATGAGTATTCAGTCCATGAGATACTTCCACCGTCTTTGTTTTTAAGGGGGATGTAAATTCTTCGCCGATATTTGCGTGGTAAACTGCAGCTGTCAGTAGAATTTTGAAAGAATAATTCGAAAGCTATCTCTCTGACCATACATATTATTCAGTTGCACCATTAGATAATATTTAGTCGTAATGCTGTAAGAAAACAGACAGGACACATTTTCAGTTATATATCACTTCCGCGGTAGTTTATAAATTTATGTGACTGAAACCATCAAGAAGGAATTACTTTTCCTTTATTATTTTTTAAGCCGATACTGGCTTTTATTTTGTTGTAAAAATGAAATGTTATATACTTACCTGAATGAATAGTCAAATGCCCTTGTACTAATACGTGCGACGGCAGAAACTTAGTTTGTAAGCTGTTAGAAAAACAGCACATACAGAGAAAAAATAAATGTCGAGTGATAATGATTATTTACTGTAGTGTTATCCAGAGCACAAACGTAGCAACAAAGATTTTCATTCTATTAAGGATAATGTTTAAAGAAGAACAGAGGGTAGAAAATGGTTCAAACGGCTCTGAGCACTATGGGACTTAACATCTGAGGTCATCAGTCCCTTAGAGCTACTTAAACCTAACTAACCTAAGGACATCACACACTTCCATGCTCGAGGCAGGATTCGAACCTGTGACCGTAACGGTCGCGCGGTTCCAGACTCAAGCACCTAGAACCGCTCGGCCACAAGGGCCGGCAACAGAGGGTAGAATACTATAAACAAACGGTACCTTTGGCTGTAAATTTATCTAAAGTATGAGTGTTCCTACACAATGGAAAAGACTTGTGTTGTAACTGCGACTTCTCTACCGACTGGAGAAATGAAAATAAAGTAAAATACAACAAGGAAATTCTTTCTGGAAGCTAAATTTGGTATTAATAGAAGCTTTACTGTAGCCGATAGGTGCTTTACACCCGTTATCTGTATGTAAATTTTAGATGTTATAGCATTCGGAAACAATGAGGTATGGAAACATCTTAGATAATTCGTTTTGCATAATGCGTAATTATAGCACGGACAATACGATGGAAAACACAAAGGAATTTGTTTTGGAGCGCTGTATAAAACTGGTTTGAATAAGTGGCATTTTGACTAAAGTAAAAAAGACGCCTACCTCAGATATGGAGAGATACTACGAATATAGTCAAATAACCTACAAGCCAAAAGTGCTATATACGACTCCCGAAACAATTTTTTTCGAAATCGTCGAAAAGAACTAGAAAATTGAGGCATTAAATACAAAAGAAATCAGGTTAAACTACAATATTTCTTTTCCTGCAGCAATTAGGCGCGAAAATTTTTTGTTTAAATTTACGTTCAGCTTCTCTTTTAGCACAGATGATGCTGTTAGAATATAAAGCAAATTTACAAAAAAGTATCGTCGTGGAATCCAGTATTTAAAAAAATACAAGAAATGCTGAACGTCTGTCGCCTTGGGCATTCTGTGATTTGCCATTTCGTCAACGATGTGTTACAATAAAAGAATTTCCTGCCCCATACATCCCACGATACCTCATTTTAACTTGTTCGGCTCTCTTATTTCTTTCAAAGTTGTTCCTCTCATTATAGACTTCTACGGGTGGACTGCAGATTCTTATGGAGCTAAACTTCTTTGCATCTCTTAACTCGGAAATACAACTGTTCCTTGTACCAGCAATGCTATCTGATTTAAAATTTATTCCCATGGATTTAAAGTAATCATTGTGAATCGATATCGTTATTAAAGATATTATAATAGTACTCTCACCTTATAGAAATTGTTACGCAGCTGTTTCAAGACTGAAATGTAATCACAAAATGTCGAACTAGGGTACGGCAAATTGCAGATGTGGCGAACGAGATGAGCTATACCATTTCTAGATTGGTTGTAAAAAAAATTGCCTGTGGTAGGCAGTAAATACATAAAAACTCTGGTGAGTTTGAATCGTGAATTACCATCATTTTGGAGTACACAGTGTTAAAGTTTATAGAACGGTACATATCCACTTAAACGGAAGTGGAAGCAGCGTATGGTGGAGGCTATTTTGTCTTATTTTTATTATAATGTAATAAAACTACGTAATGTGAAGGAAACCGATACAATATTAATCTACAGGGTGACCCAAAAGTTCATGATACTTTGAAAATTCGTTACTTCGTGAAATAAAGTAGGTACAGGGCTAAAATCTGACACACGTACCTTAAGTGACAAGGAGTTTTATAGAGATCAAACCAACAGATGGCGCCTCATATGATACAAAAGTAATAATTAGCATAACAATTGATTTTTAACAAATACCATGTTCTTCATAGTAAATGCTCAACATGTCGGCCGTCATTCATCACTAATGTTTTGAACATCACTGTGTATCATCAGTACTTATGTAAGTGAGGTGATATTTCAACCATAGCTTACCTTAGCAAGAAATAAAAATTCTTCTTTAGTGCCTTACAATTTACACCTACTATATTTTCAGACCCATTAAACCAGGTGTTCCACGTGTGCTCCTAGCAGTTAGATGAAATACTATACTTCTCTGTGCAATGAACTATGATTTCTTTTAAACACACTCGAGTCATCATGTAATTATTGACGAAACTATACAATTCGCTGCCACAACTCTTCATCAGTATCAACAGAGTGGCTGTACTCTTTGAGATGACTCCAGACAATAAAATCCAGGCGGTTGAGGGCAGGTATTCTTGCAGACCAAATTACAGGCCCTACTCACTGTATCCTCTTTGCACCACGTCGGCTTACTAAGTGTCTTACATCAGTGCCAAAAGTTTCCGGCGTCCCATCATGCACTTACCACATTCCCCACCCATGGGCGATTGGAGATATTCGAGTCCAGTTGAATCGGGATTTAATCGAAACGATTACATTTAGAATACATTTTTACTTACTAGGCACGATGTTTCGTACTGAAGTCAATGGTGGCTTGTAACCACGCATCTGCAGTTATCTCGGAAACGGCTCTTCTGCGGACTCATGTTCACTGGGTCGTTTAACCTCGTATTATTGTACAGTTTCAGCGTCTATTTTCACTGTTAATTGAAAAAAATCCTGTATAGTTTATCATTGACAGGCGTTTTTGTTTATGAATTGTGTTGCGAAGCCGGCCGGTATGGCCGAGCAGTTCTAGGCGCTTCAGTCTGGAACCACGCAACCGCTAAGGCAGCAGGTTCGAATCCTGCCTGGGGCATGGATGTGTGTGATGTCGTTAGGTTAGTTAGGTTTAAGTAGTTCTAAGTTCTAGGGGACTGATGACCTCAGATGTTAAGTACCACAGTGCTCAGAGCCATTTGAACCATTTACAATGTCATCGAGAAACCTCAAAGTTTTTATTTTACCAATTCCAGCACCACAAACGGAGCCCATATCGAGCATCGATAATATGATTTACAAACATGTAGAGATGCTTTGTCCACTGATGTGTGTCTGTTTTCTATGTCTTTTTGTTTTTGTGCAGACTCTTCTCAAACGCTAGATGTACTCCCGAATTATCTTGTGGAGTCCCAACACTTCTGTTGTTAGGAAATGTAGAGGTGGAATTATTTGTTTATATTATTACTTCTGACTATGCAAATAATTAAAATAACCATACATTACGTCTTTCACTCGGAAAAAAATTGGTAGTCGAAGTGCTAACGGAATAAAACCGATCAATGTAAATTACCCTAAGGCAGTGTTTCAGGGCTGCTACTGATTACAATTTATATCAGTGATCTAGTGTCCAACTTTGCAGCCTCCTTGTCGCTATTCGCAGACGAGACTGTACCGTAATGTTACAACGCCAGAAAATTGTAGTGAAATGCAGGAAGATCGATTATTGGTGCATGGTCTGCCAATTGATTCTGAACGTAAATAAATGTAACTTACTGCGCATAAACAGGATAAGGAACCCCCTACTGTTCAATCACACTCGTGGCATCTAATTAGGGAAACGGTATCTGCCTTAAAATATCTAGTGTAACCATCAGAAGCGACGTAAAGTGGAATGACCACGTAAGACAAATTGTAGGAAAGCAAACGCCAGACTGAGATTCATACGGAGAATGTTAAGTAAATGGAATTAATGTACGAAACAATCGTTCCACCGATTTTTGAGTATTGCCCATCAGTCTGAGACCATTACCAAGCAGGATTAATAGAAAAAAACAGATAATATCGAGTGAAGGGCGGCCCGTTTCGTCACGTGGTCGCTTATTCAGCGTGATTTCGTTACGAGGATACTCGACAAACTCCATTTGCAGACGCTGGAAGATAGAGATTATGCTTTACGAAGAGGTTTCCTGTTGAAATCTGGAAAGCATATGATGGGTGTTCAATAAGTAATGCAACACAGTTTTTCCGGGTCAGTTTCGGTTGATAAGACGCGGAATTTGTCGTGGGATAAGGTGGAATATGTGGTGTGACCGCCAGACACCACACTTGTTAGGTGGTAGCCTTTAAATCGGCCGCGGTCCGTTAGTATACGTCGGACCCGCGTGTCGCCACTATCAGTGATTGCAAACCGTGCCCCGCCACACGGCAGGTCTAGTCTAGACTCCCTAGCACTAGCCCCAGTTGTACAGCCTACTTTGCTAGCGATGGTTCACTGACTACATACGCTCTCATTTGCAGAGACGACAGTTTAGCATAGCCTTCAGCTACGTCATTTACTACGACCTAGCAAGGCACCATATTCAGTTACTATGTCTTCTGAACAGATAATATTGTGACTCATGTACCGTCAGGAGCTAGGTTCATCATTAATGGATTAAAGTTAAGTATCAAACTAATTACGTCCGCTTTCTGAATTCTAATTCCTTGTCATGTTCCAGACCTCAATTCAGTATAGTTCTTCCCTCCTCACGCCAGCGTGCGTGAGCTAAACCGCGTGCATTTTGGCCTCTCCTAGTAACGGGGTGTTGGCTCCTCTGCCAACACAACAGAATATTTCCGCTTCAGCCCCTGTAGCTTCATGTAGTTCCGATAGGTGGCGGCACTATACGTAGTCTTTTTGGACAACATGGTTGTGGTGATGAAGCAGCGATTAGTATGATTAATAAATAATTCAAATCGCATTTATTATTATTATACCGCCAACCGGTTTCAACCCGACGTATGGGTCATCTTCTGGGCGTTTACACCATTGGTCGACTGCTGGTGGTGTCACTCCTGTCTACATAACGGCAGGAAACTTTATGTTTTGTAGACAGGAGGGACACCACCAGCAGTCGGTCAATCGTGTAAACGCCCAGAAGATGACCCATACGTCGGGTTGAAACCGGATGGCGGTATAATTATAATAATAAATGCGGTTTGTTTTTGAATAATGAGCTATACGTAGTGGCCGGCCGGAGTGGCCGAGCGGTTCTAGGCGCTACTGTCTGGAACCGCGCGACCGCTGCGGTCGCAGGTTCGAATCCTGCCTCGGGCATGGATGTGTGTGATGTTTATAGGTTAGTTAGATTTAAGTAGTTCTAAGTTCTAGGGGACTGATGACCTCAGCAGTTAAGTCCCATAGTGCTCAGAGCCACTTATACGTAGTCTTCAAAATGGCGTCTGTAACAGAGCAGTGTTCCAGAGAGCTCTCATTGAGTGTGCCTTGGTAGAAAATCAGAGCTTAGCAGATATTCATAAACGCTTGCAGAATACTTACTGGGACTTGGCTGTGAAGACAATCACGGTGAGATGTTGGACGAGGCGTATGTCATCATCGCAACAATGTCGCCCCTGTCCGATGTCTCGCGTGCTGGCCGTCCGCAAACAGCTGTGACTCCTGCAGTGTTGGAACGTCCGGACACTCTCAGTCGAGGTAATCGACGGATCATACGTCGCTGGTCAACTGGACGTCTTCATTGGTAGTCCTGACACATTTGTCTACCAGACGGGGTTCTCGCCGTCTAACATCTTTCTACTTCCGTCTGTTTGGCCCAATGAAAGATGCACTTCATGGGAAGCAGTACGTGGCTGATAGGGAGGTTACTGATGCAACAAGACGTTGACTCCGACGTCACCAATAGATTGGTGCCATGCGGGTGTAGGGGTCCTCCCAGTAAGGCGTCGTTAGGCCGTCGCATTGAAAGGGGATTGTTTTGAAAAACAGGGTTTTGCAGACAAAAGAGTAGGGGTTAGTATCGTGTACTGGAAGCCTGACTAAGCTGTCAGAGAAAAAAAAAAAAAAAAAAAACGTTGCTTTACTTGTTGAATGCCTCTCGTACTTCGCAAGAAGAGTGGAACAACTAAACAACTATTACTTCCTCTCACACACGTCTCGCGAAATGATCACAAAGAGAAAATTAGAGAAATTGCGTGTCATACGGAGCTTTACCGATAGTAGTTCGTCCCACGCGTTATTCGTGAATGGAACAGGAAAGGGGGGGCGAATACTATCTTACCAGAGGTCACAATGAAATGAACACCCTTAGCTGCTTACAGGCGTTGACATACGTCAACGGGGACAGATGAAAATGTGTGCTCCGACCGGGACTCTAACCCGGGATCTCCTGCTTACATGGCAGACGCTCTATCCATCTGAGCCACCGAGGACACAGAGGATAGCGCGACTCCAGGGATTTATCTCTGGCGCGCCTCCCGCGAAACCCACATTCTCAACGTATTGTCCCGCACTACATTCGTAGTGTCCCCGCCCATTATACTTACCAGAGGTGCCCTCTGCCACACCCCGTAAAGCGGCTAGTGGAGTGCAGACATAGATGTAAACTGGGAGGCGATAACATGCGGTCTCAGAGCCTGATGGTGGAGTTAGTTCAGCCGTGCTTTCTGTAAATTGGACCACTATTCACCCCTTCAAGTTACCATCGAGCCTGGTGGTCCCTCCTACAGTCGGTACGCCCGCCTTATCCTTTCGTGCCGACGTTCATGAAGGCCATTTGATCCCAAAGGTCAGTGACTACCTACAGACACCGGAAGCCGCCTCCAAAGAAGCGACAACGACAACCCTTCCGAGAGCGTCACCGCCGAGAAAGAAGGGCCGCAACGGACCGCCCGCCGGAGGGTCGAAAGAATTAGGGTAAGTAACGGCCAATTACCCGCGAGCGGCGCAGCCACCGCGCCGCCTCCTGCAACCTCGCAGCCGGCAGCCGGACAGCTAGCGGCCGCTAGGCGACGCGGGTGCCGCGTATCGGGCTCATTATCAAGCGCACAATTTGTTGGCGGCGTTATCTCGTTAACAGCGGCACCGCGCATGCGCAGTCGCACCCCGCTGTCCGGCTAAGTGGCCATTGTCCGCCCTCGGCGTCGGCGCGGCGGGGTTAGTTAAGCCCGCTCACTCGGCGGGAGAGCTGGCCGCCGGCTCGCCGGTCGCTTGGCGGCATTGCGCGGCGCCGTTGTAATTAGGGGGTGGCGCAGACGTGTGGTCCTCGCCGGCAGTAAACACGTCGGCCGCTCCGGAGGTGCTTACGGGCCGAGCGCACGCACTGCCCGCGCTACCTGCCGCTCGGCTGCCTTATTACGGTCCACTAAAGCGACTAAAGAGCAGCTCCCGTCGGGTCGAGCGATCGATTTGTTTTGGTATCGACGAAAGACTTCAGGTGGAGGGAACAGGGACTTTTAGTGACAGGGGAGAGGGAGGGGCGGAGGAAATCACTGCCATGGGGTTCAATTTGGGTCCACTGCCATTTCTTACACAAAGTGAGTGATTGAAAACTGCTTTTGGAAATATCTGGAAAAATATAGACTGGATTAAAATGAAATTTTACGAGGAAACGTTGGAAACTAAGGTTCAAATGGCTCTGAGCACTATGGGACTTAACACCTGAGGTCATCAGTCCCCTAGAACTTAGAACTACTTAAACCTAACTAACCTAAGGACCAGAATGAGATTTTCACTCTGCAGCGGAGTGTGCGCTGATATGAAACTTCCTGGCAGATTAAAACTGTGTGCCCGACCGAGACTCGAACTCGGGACCTTTGCCTTTCGCGGGCAAGTGCTCTACCAACTGAGCTACCGAAGCACGACTCACGCCCGGTACTCACAGCTGCAGCTTGCAGTTCGCAGGAGAGCTTCTGTAAAGTTTGGAAGGTAGGAGACGAGGTACTGGCAGAAGTAAAGCTGTGAGTACCGGGAGTGAGTCGTGCTTCGGTAGCTCAGTTGGTAGAGCACTTGCCCGCGAAAGGCAAAGGTCCCGACTTCGAGTCTCGGTCGGGCACACAGTTTTAATCTGCCAGCAAGTTTCATAACCTAAGGACATCACACACATACATGCCCGAGGCAGGATTCGAACCTGCGACCGTAGCAGTCACGCGGTTCCGGAATGAAGTGCCTAGAACCGCACGGCCACCGCGGCCGGCCTGGAAACTAAGGCACAATAATTTTACTACTCAAGAATTTAATAGGTACCAAAAAAAAAAAAACAATATCACAATCACTTACCATCACTTACACTTTTTGCCTGCATTCCTTCATAGTCTCTAACGTTCTCAACACAATTCTCTCCTCGTGGTAACAGTTTCAATGTGCCGTATTGTAGAAGTCCGTTTGGTTGGAGTACAGCCATCTGCGGACTGCTGATTTCACTCCCGCATCAGTCGCACATCGGTGCCCGGTCACGAATTTCTTCATGGGGCCAAACAGTTGGAAGTCCGCTGATGAAAGGCCCGGACTGTATGCTGGAGCACCTCCCACCCAGATTTGGCAATTTTCGCACGAACAGGGACAGCAACATGGGGGCGAGCATTGTCATGGAAAAGTCTGACACCGTCGCCATTTCTGTTGTGACGTCTGTCACGAAGGGAAAGACACAACCTTTCATTTAGGCTGCAGCACTCACAGTCGTCCCGTGTTCAGCAAAGTCCACCAACAACACACCATGCATATCCCAGAATGCTGTCACAAGAACTTCCGAACAGACTGAGTCACTTTGAATGCCTTTGCTACTGTCAAAACAGTATATTCCACTCCATAGAGGCCCGCTTGGTTTCGGGCGTGTGGTGATGCGCCCACGACTCATCGCGCGTGACGATTTCTATCAGAAAGTTACGCCCTTCAGCGAAGTAACGCGTTAAGTGATCCAAGTTTGTCATCATTCGCTGGCCATTGTGGTTGTGTGTCAGGTTCTTAGGCACCCAACGTGTCATGAACAGTATCGTACACCTCACCATAGGAAATGTTGAGCTGCTACGATAAGGTTCGCAGTTGCACACGCTTGTCATTCAAAATTGCTGACCCAATGACTCCGATGATCTGCGGGGCTGCAACTGTTACCGGCCGCCCGGCGCCTGGCCCACGAGGACCTCTTCGAAGAATGCACACCATCTGAACCACATTGCTACGGTCTATACAGTCGTCCCCACACATGCAACAAACGTCCCTCTGAATTTCACTCGACCTATGATCTTATGCCCACAAGTATCGGACTACACCTTACTGCTCTTCACAAATTGACGACAGTAACATGCGCGCCATTTTTGTTTCGTAGTTCAGGCTTCTCTCGCTAGAGCTGCACATGAAAACAAGGTACCTTCTGTAGTGCTAACTGCCCTAACTTGAAACTATATCTCCGTGAAATTTCAAAATTCCATTTGCAATACCAGGGGAGAAAAAAGGTCATCAGTCCCCTAGAACTAACTAACCTAAGGACATCACACACATCCATGCCCGAAGCAGGATTCGAACCATCGACCGTCGCGGTCGCGCTGATCCAGACTGAAGTGCCTAGAACCGCTCGGCGACAAAGGCCGGCCGCCTACGAAAAACACCTAGTTTTTAAGTGTAGTTGCTCGACTAGAATGGAAAAATATTTATGTTGATTAATGTTGAAGCGAATCACGTATACATTTGTATGTGACTCGTTCCATGTCATTTCGATTAAAAAATCATTCAAATTTAACTAGTAGTTAAAACTTCCGGAGTGAGAGGCCGTATCCGATATGTAACAGACCATTCTCACTGAATCTTAGTTTATAGTTATCGCAAAGCATGTTCCGCTATGGTCGGTTTGTCACTTTGTGACGCATGGTAGTTCCCTCTGTACAGCTCTATAAACTCGAGAGCCCCTTAAGTCTTTGTTGTGGTCACCATTTTATATCCGAAGATGTTTCCCGCAGTCGGAGACGAAACGCCAGGGAATAGTGTTACGTATCGACCATGACCTCTCAGCCGGATGTTTTAATTTAGCAAACAGCAGGTCTAAAAGCTCTCATAGTATGAGAGCAGATTCAAGAATTGTGACACGCAATCCAACCAACAAATTCAGGGTACCGAGATGTGGGTATGTACCCATTCCTTCGCTATACACATATTTCTATACAACTGTTTTCACTATGTATGAAACTGTGGATGCCAAACTTGACGAATACAAGAGCAAAACAAATGACACGTATTCTTCGTACTAGCAATGTCCATCCTGTTCACTGTAGGCGATTTGGGGATATACTGGATGTCAAACACGGTGTACTGGACTGCCACCTTTTACTACAACAATGTCTCTGATCTCGCTGCGTATAGAGTTGAACTGAACATCAACTCCATACCAGAGTTCATCAGTAGCAGAAGGGTGGAGTTCAGTGGCGTGCGACTTTCTCGGTAAAACTTGAGAATATGTTTTCCATGGGTGAGAGAGCCGGAGAACGCCAGGATGGCAGTTGAACCCCGCCAGTATCAAGATAGATCAGTACATGCGGTCTTGCGTTATCTTGCTAAAAGACAGTTTCATGGAAATATACCGGCATTAATGCGTCGGAAATGTAACGGCTGATGCCCCAATTAGCAGCAATGAAAGCCAAGAGCAATCGTGTTGTGTAAACAGTAGCAACCGAAGCCAGGTACTTGACCTGCACGATGACGACGAATGCAATTAGCCCTGACAGCTCATACCTAAGAGTTCTGTAAGCAGTTTTCGGCTGTCTAGAACTATTATATGTACCTGATTGCCTCTGCCCATGTCACTGACGTGTTAAGTTCCTCGTTGGGTTTCGCATAATGCATGTTTTCGCTATCCGTTTCCATGTAGTAGTTCATTTTCTTCTAGGTAGGTCATAGTTTCTGAGCTTATAACGTGTTCTAGCATTCTGCAACAGGCCACATGGATCGTAAATACCGATGAAATGTACCGCATTTTCAAATGGATACAGGTCGTATACATCACAACTGAATTGTTGAAATCAGCTAAAGCGGCATTAACGATGTTGGCAACTGTTGGTACGGCATTAAACGAAGCCGTTCTAATATTTACTTGCCAAGATGTCGTCTGCCACCATTTGTAAGGGGGCATCGTACTGGCAAATTCAAGAGCACGTAATTGGCCCAGTTTATACTGCACTGTTAGTTTACACTATGCCGTCGCTCGCCTCGCTGCTGTAACCGGGCCAGCGCCCTGAGGTGACAGATGGCGCGCTGGTGCCGCGTTTGCCAGCGCTCCGTGTCGCCTCGCAGAGAGCCACGTTCGACATCGATTCCTGCCACTGGACGGCCGCCAGCGCCTTCCATAAAACATGACAGATTCCTCTACGCCTTGCTTCGCGCTAACGAGCCATTTGCTCGATTTTAGAAAAAGGGAGGGGCGGAGCGCGTCCTTTTTTTTTTTTTTAGCGTTTTCGGAGAGCGGAGGTTTATAAATTTGTCGCCAACTTGACAAGGAGTTGGCAACGGGTAATCGAGCCTTGGAAGGCAGTCGGCCACCACCATTTCTCTGTGTCCTTGGCCTCAGCGTGCGCACGAAAGTGATGCCGAACTGTAGGGGGAGCATCATCCGCCTGGATAACGTACGATATCTGGGAAGGGATATTACGTTATAAAGGAGGAGCAGGCAGAAGCTTGATACTTCACGATTGACTGTTGCAAGTAGTTGTGTTCTAAAGACTGGAAAGTAGCACAGCTGACACCGATATTCAAGAAAGGAAATAGGAGTAACCCAGAGAATTACAGACCCATATCACTGACCTCAATTTGCAGTAGTATTTTGGAGCATATACTGTACTCGAATATTATGCATCACCTTGAAGAAAATGACTTATTGATACATAACCAACACGGATTCAGAAAATATCGTTCTTGTGCAACACAGCTAGCTCTTTATTATCATGAAGTAATGAGTGCTGTTGACAAGGGATCTCAGATCGATTCCATATTCCTAGATTTCGAGAAGGCTTTTGATACCGTTCCTCACAAGCGACTATTAATCAAATTGTCTCAGTTGTGTGACTGGATTCGTGATTTCCTCTCAGAGATCACAGTTCGTAGTGACAGACGGTGAACCATCGAGTAGAACAGAAGTGATATCTGGCGTTCCGCAAGGTAGTGTCATAGGCCCCCTGCTGTTCCTGATTTACATAAATGATCTAGGTGATAATCTGAGCAGCCCCCTTAGATTGTTTGCAGATGATGCTGTGATTTACCGTCTAGTGAAATCATCAGACGATCAATTCCAATTACAAAATTATTACAGAGAATTTCTGTATGGTGCGAAAAGTGGCAATTGGCACTAAACAAAGAAAAGTGCGAGGTCATCCACATGGGTACTAAAAGAAATCCGATAAATTTTGGGTGTACGATAAATCGCACAAATCTAAGGGCTGTCAATTCGCCTAAATACCTAGGAATTACAATTACGAGCAATTTAAATTGGAAAGACCACATAGATAATATTGTGGGGAAGGCGAAACTAAGACTGCGCTTTGTTGGCAGAACACTTAGAAGATGCGACAAACCCACTAAAGAGACAGCCTACATTACACTTGTCCGTCCTCTGCTGGAATATTGCTGCGCGGTGTGGGATCCTTACCAGGTAGGATTGACGGAGAACATCGAAAAAGTGCAAAGAAGGGCAGCTCGTTTCGTGTTATCACACGATAGGCGTGAGAGTGTCACTGATATGATACGCGAGTTGGGGTGGCAGTCACTGAAACAAAGGCGGTTTTCTTTGCGGCGAGATCTATTTACGAAATTTCAATCACCAACTTTCTCTTCCGAATACGAAAATATTTTGTTCTCACCCACCTGCGCAGTGAGAAATGATCATCGTAATACACTCCTGGAAATGGAAAAAAGAACACATTGACACCGGTGTGTCAGACCCACCATACTTGCTCCGGACACTGCGAGAGGGCTGTACAAGCAATGATCACACGCACGGCACAGCGGACACACCAGGAACCGCGGTGTTGGCCGTCGAATGGCGCTAGCTGCGCAGCATTTGTGCACCGCCGCCGTCAGTGTCAGCCAGTTTGCTGTGGCATACGGAGCTCCATCGCAGTCTTTAACACTGGTAGCATGCCGCGACAGCGTGGACGTGAACCGCATGTGCAGTTGACGGACTTTGAGCGAGGGCGTATAGTGGGCATGCGGGAGGCCGGGTGGACGTACCGCCGAATTGCTCAGCACGTGGGGCGTGAGGTCTCCACAGTACATCGATGTTGTCGCCAGTGGTCGGCGAAAGGTGCACGTGCCCGTCGACCTGGGACCGGACCGCAGCGACGCACGGATGCACGCCAAGACCATAGGATCCTACGCAGTGCCGTAGGGGACCGCACCGCCACTTCCCAGCAAATTAGGAACACTGTTGCTCCTGGGGTATCGGCGAGGACCATTCGCAACCGTCTCCATGAAGCTGGGCTACGGTCCCGCACACCGTTAGGCCGTCTTCCGCTCACGCCCCAACATCGTGCAGCCCGCCTCCAGTGGTGTCGCGAAAGGCGTGAATGGAGGGACGAATGGAGACGTGTCGTCTTCAGCGATGAGAGTCGCTTCTGCCTTGGTGCCAATGATGGTCGTAAGCGTGTTTGGCGCCGTGCAGGTGAGCGCCACAATCAGGACTGCATACGACTGAGGCACACAGGGCCAACACCCGGCATCATGGTGTGGGGAGCGATCTCCTACACTGGCCGTACACCACTGGTGATCGTCGAGGGGACACTGAATAGTGCACGGTACATCCAAACCGTCATCGAACCCATCGTTCTACCATTCCTAGACCGGCAAGGGAACTTGCTGTTCCAACAGGACAATGCACGTCCGCATGTATCCCGTGCCACCCAACGTGCTCTAGAAGGTGTAAGTCAACTACCCTGGCCAGCAAGATCTCCGGGTCTGTCCCCCATTGAGCATGTTTGGGACTGGATGAAGCGTCGTCTCACGCGGTCTGCACGTCCAGCACGAACGCTGGTCCAACTGAGGCGCCAGGTGGAAATGGCATGGCAAGCCGTTCCACAGGACTACATCCAGCATCTCTGCGATCGTCTCCATGGGAGAATAGCAGCCTGCATTGCTGCGAAAGGTGGATATACACTGTACTAGTGCCGACATTGTGCATGCTCTGTTGCCTGTGTCTATGTGCCTGTGGTTCTGTCAGTGTGATCATGTGATGTATCTGACCCCAGGAATGTGTCAATAAAGTTTCCCCTTCCTGGGACAATGAATTCACGGTGTTCTTATTTCAATTTCCAGGAGTGTAAAATAACAGAAATCAGAGGTCGAACGGAAATATTTAGGTGTTCCTATTTCTCACGCGCCTTTCGAGAGTGGAATGGTAGAGAAGTAGTATGTAAATGGTTAGATGAACCCTCTGCCAGGCACTTCAGTGTGAATTGCAGAGTAACCATGTAAATGTAGATATAGATGGGAGTCTGGATAACGTTTCCTACGCTTTCTTCTTCTGCGACACAATAATACAAGGAACGACGCAGAAGTTCGTTAAAAATCATAGTGAAACATATATTTAATTGCTTCCGCAGATGATAAGGGAAGTAATGGCGGGTTGGGACAATGAAGAAGTGCCCAGATGTATGGTGGGTACAAGAGGACAAAGGGGTGAATTTCCACTATCTTTGCGTCTAGGGTCACATGTAGCAGTCATGGTCTTTGTTTTTGAAAGTTAACCATTGTGTCTATGGTGGAACACGAGGGCTCAGTTGGTATGTGGTCGTCAGTGCTTGATGGAATTCCGGAATTTATGAAAACAGAGAAGGTACAAACGAAACTTTCTCCTTATAAATGTACCTGTTTGGCTATTGCTCATCATGTAACATTTCTGATGAGCTACGCACTTTAAATGGCAGAGTTTGGAGATGCAGCTGCAAATTGCGTTTCTACTGGTTTCCTTGTGTGCGCCAAGGAGTTAAATATTCATGATTGTAAGTCAACTGCAATTACAAGTTGACAGTAGTAACTATGTTGTTTGTGATAGACTAAACTTTTACGAACGCCAAAGACTAAAATCTCAATTTCATTAACAATGAACGATGTAATGACGTAAGAAAGACATACCAAATGGATAGGAATCGCCCGAACGTAACTGAACTCGTTAGGATGAGAACTGCCTAAAATTACAGCGGAGGAGCAGACTTCTTTGGCCTCGACGATAACGTAGACATAGCTCTTTTCATTGCACAAGGGCTGGCATATGTGGCTGAACTTCGCGGCTCACGCAAGCCGTGACACTTAACTATGCTCTTCTGGACATAATCAGCCATATGCAGTTGATGGTGATTGGCAGCTCTGGAGAGGTGTCTCAAATAGTTGGCTGCTCTCATCAAGCTACGTGGACCGACTTCCTAACACATAACCTAAACCTAAAACATAACCACCTTTTACTGTTTCAATGCTGCTACTCACTCAACTTTCCAATTACGCTGATCAAGGGAGATCTATTAGAATGTTCCTCGCATTCTTCATCCGATTTCATTGTGTCGTTCGGTAAATCTATTATACGTCTGCACACTCAGGTTTTACAAAACATTCACGTGTCGTCCTTGTTTCTCCTCGACGATATCATCAAGATCAAAATATCAGACACGGGCAGACCTGTTTTCACGTCACAAATTCTCTTTGGTGCCTGTCAGGTGCCAGTGAACCCCTCTTGTCGACAGCGTGGATTCGGAACTGCGTGCACAGTGCGTGCCAATAGAAAGGACATTTTGGCTTCGCTGCTGAGTCAGTGGTGGATTGATGACTGTTGTTGTTCATGCCTGCAGTTGGAAGACTGGTTTTATGCAGCCCACCACGCTGCTCTATCTCTTCATCTTTGCTATAGCAATTTATATCCACTTGAAGTTGGTTACTATGGTCACTACTTGGTCTCCAATTCTTTCGTCCCCCCCTCGCCCCCTTTCTCAGACACAGACACACACACACACACACACACACACACACACACACACACACACACACATTTTCGTCCATTAGCAAATTAACTACTCCTTCATTTTTCTTGTGCAAATTGCCTCTTGATTATTCACCGATCGGAGATACGAATGAGTTACTACTATCTCCGAAACATTTTATCCGGTAGGTGTCTCCAGGCGGTACCACCGTAAGTCTGTGTTTCACAGTTATTTTTGTTATTAAAATCCACAGTGCCTTACAAACCCTATAGCAGGTCTTGGATATAGTAACAACAAAAGTCACTAGACGGCGGCCCGATCACAAGATCGAACAGAACCCTAGATTTCGAGAAGTGTGACGCATATTGTTCGAGTCGTGTTCATTCGCAGCACTAGTTGCAACTATGGAAACTCAGCTGACACAACAGAAGACGAAATCTCCAAAAACACAATGACATACGAACTGAAAAATGCCAAAACGGATGGCGCAAATAATCATCTTTTCACACAGGTGAAGTATTCATTCGTCGCATTCCGTTGACTCCCAGTGATTGAAATATGCCTTGAAAATTAAAGCGATTGCACTTTCCCATGCCGCTTGCACTCATTGTGAGTATGAGCAAGGCAGAGGCCAATCACTTTCTCTGTCACCGGGCACTGTAGGTAGTAAAACGATGAACCTGACACCTTTCAGGATGTCAGGAATTAACATAAATAGTGTCCTGTATAGAAAGCAGTTTCTGAAATTGAGCACCTCTCTTCAGTTTGTTTGGTTGCCAGACCCGAAATTCAAGCGTTCGTCATCTGTTCGCATTGCAGTTACCGATTGTCATTGTCAGTTGGCATTTTTGCGTATTGTTTACAGCTAAAATGGAGCGATACGCGATGTGTCAACACACTGAGATCTTGAAACTGCTTTTCAAGTACGGTGGATGCTATGCAGAGACTGTTCGAAGACTTCGTGTAATATTTGGACGAAATGTGTCAACAGCGCAGAGACTACTGAGGAAATTTGAAGATACAGGATAAACAGTGAACATCGAATCACCTGGGCGTCCTCATTCTCGTCGATCGATAGAGAATGTCGCTCTCGTCAGTCAGAGCGTCGCTAAGAGTCCAGTGAAGTCGATTCGCCGCCGTTCTCAACAGTCAGCCATTCCGAGAAGCAGTTTGCATCGAATTTTAACAAAACATCTGCATTTGCATCCTTTTACGATCCAATTATCTGAAGCTGAAGCCGATGGACCATTTCAAGGATCGAACATTTGTCTATTAGGTATTCGCAAAACAAGATTTCGATAGTGATTGTCATAAGAAAAATATCTTCAGGGACGAGGCACACATCCAGCTTAATGGTTATGTGAACGAACAAAACTTCCGGATTTGGGGGATAGAGAATCCTCGCATGATCCGCGAGAAGTGTCATTATCCAGAACGAGTCCCTGTATGGTGCGAGTTATGGGCTGGCGCACTAATTAGGCCATACTTTTCTGAAGACTGAAAAGCAGTGCAGTGACTAGCGATGGTTGTCCCCACATGATAACACAGTTTTTATGGCCGCAGTTACAAGAACTGAATGTGAACACACGTGGTTCCAACAGCATGGGGCTGCCTGCCACATTGCAATCGAAACAACAAGGTTGCTGCGATAAAGATTCCCTGCCCATTTCACCTTTCACAATTGCGATCAGAACAGACCACCGAGGTCGTGCGATTTAACACCGTGTGACATCTCTGGGAGGGTATGTCAGATCTTGTGTTTAAGTGAACAGTCCACAAACCATCCCTAAACTAAAGCAGAAATCAAAAGTGTCATGGCTCAAATTCAAGCAGAACTCTGCTGAACTGTCGTCGAAAATTTTGTCCACAGAGTAGATGAGTGTAGACGAAGCCGTGGAGGACATTGGCCTGATACTTCGTTTCATACTTTTTCAATGTCCTTACCTTTTATGTTGACGTAATAATGCCAACAGTTTTCAAATAAGTTGTGTTTTACACTGAAGTACCAAATAAACTGCTATAGGCATGCGTATTCAAATACAGAGATATGTAAATAGGCAGAATACGGCGTTGAGGTCGGCAATGCCTGTATAAGACAAAAAACGTCTGCCGCAGGTTACTGCTGCTACAATGGCAGGTTATCAAGATTTAAGTGAGTTTGAAGCGGTGTTATAACGGCGCACGAGCGATGGGATACGGCATCTCCGAGGTAGTGATGTGAGGACTTCCCCTCACGACCATTTCACGAGTTTACCGTGAATATCAGGAATCCGGTAAAACATCAAATCTCCGACATCGCTGCAGCCGCAAAAGGATCCTGCAAGAACAGGACCAGCGACGACTGAAGAGAATCTTTCAACATGACAGAAGTGCAACCCATCCGAAAACTGGTGCTTATTTCAATGCTGGGCCATGAACAAGTGTCAGCGCGCGAACCATTCAACGAAATATCATCGATATGGTCTTTCGGAGCCGAAGGCCCACTGGTGTACCCTTAATGACTGCACGACACAAAGTTTTACGCTTCGCCTGGGCCCGTCAACCCCGACATGGGACTGTTAATGACAAAAACATGTTGCCTGGTCAAACGAGTCCCATTTCAAATGGTATCGAGCGGATGGACTTGTATGGAGACAACCTCCTGAATTCATGGTCCCTGCATGTCAGCATGCGACTGTTCAAGCTGGTGGAGGCTGTGTAATAGTGTGAGGCGTGTGCAGTTTGAGTCATGTGGGACCCCTGATACGTCTAGCTACGACTGATAGGTGACATGTACGTAAGCATACTGTCTGATCACCTGCACCCATTCATGCCCATTGTGCACTCCGACGGACTTGGGCAATACTTGCAGGGCAATGCGACACCCCACACGTCCACAATTCCTATAGAGTGGCTCCAGGAATACTCTTTCGAGTTTAAACACTTCCGCTGGTTACGAAACTCCCCAGACGTGAACATTATTGAGCATATCTGAGATGCCTTGAAATGTGCTGTTCAGTAGAGATTTCCGCCCCCTCGTGCTCTTACGTATTTATGGGCAGCCTCGCAGGATTTATGGTGTCAGTTCCTTCCAGCACTACTTCCGACATTAGTCGAGTTCATGCCACGTCATGTCGCGGCAGTTTCGCATGGTCGCGGGGGCCCTACACGATATTAGGCAGGTGTATTAGTTTCTGTAGCTCTTCAGTGAATTATTAAATTAAAAACTGCGTTCTTTATGGGACACTCGTTATTGAAAGACATTGAGAGGCACCCACATGCCTTGCTCATACTGTGGCATCAAGCAGTCAGGCCTGCAGGATGAGTAATCTGCCAAGCGAGTGGCTTCATTCTTATTTATCGAGTAACATGAACTCTCGTACTCACAATTAAGTTACAAATTATCCTCCTGTATGAATAATACGCAACGGAAACACGCATCTGACTATCAGTAATTTACAGAACTCTGACTGTTCACTACGCACTGGCAATACCACATTTTCTTTCCTTTTTATTTAACGGCTTTTATCAACACGTGGCCATCGCACTGAATATGAGTGGCGCACACATTATAAATTCTGGATATCATGACAACATACAATTCGAAGGAAAAGGCCACCAATCTTTTTCTTTTCACTATCTTATTTATTCCGATAAATTCTATAACCTAAAAACATAAATTCTATAACCTACAACAATAACACATGAGAAATTCCGCCCAGTGGGCATGGCTTAACATTGGTGATTCTCTACCTTATGGTCTCGTAATTATTTAACGCTACAGTGCACTTTCTGGATAGGATGGTGGATCTTTTATTATTTCTCAAACTTCGACTCTCACAATCATCATCACGAAACTTTCCTCCAGACCGAGCAGTACAAAAGGAACACGCATAACCCACTAATCTTTTGAAACTACGTCGCTACTCTCCCCTGCAAACCACACATACCCAAATTACATGACATACACCACACTACAATATGAAATACTACACAGGGAATAGTCACAACATTATCACTTTCAGCTGTGCCACTTCAATTAATATTTATCCCAGTTTCACACGACACTGCCCCACTTCGTAATTCTACTTTCCTACTATGAACTCTGGAGATATATGCACGTCTTCCTGTGCAATGCAAGCCAAGTGGCGTTGCTGGATAGACGGCCGACTCACCTTGCTTCCCTCTCAGAGTTTGAATCTAGCGTCACACGAAATCATATCACGCAAAGTAATATTAAGAACGTATTCATCACACACGCGAGTCCTCAACTGATACCATGGACGAGTACTTCTCTTTATCTTTTGTCTCATACACAGTTTGAGACTCACACAGTACTCACCACGTGGAAGTACTCGTCTCTAATTTGAAGTCCTGCACACGCCATTTCTTAAATATTTCAACTTATGGTACACACGCTATTTCTTAAATATTTCAACTTATTGTACACACGCTAGTAATTCAGCTTAACTTAAGCACACGGAAGTATTTCAACTTATTGCTACACGTGGTTTCATTGTGACCGTTGGTCAGTTCTGAAGATTACTACAATCCCATTAATATTACCTGCCTGACATTTAATTCTCCCCACAAAAGTTCCTGAAATAGAGAAATTATTATTTCAAACTACTCTTAAATATTCCACATGCATACCGTGTCTCTACTCTTTTGTCTCTACGGAGCACAACTAAGACAGGTCTTAACAGCACAAGATCCAGCGGCAGAGAGCTGAAACATGGCCATTCTTCAGGTCATCTCGCACCTCTGTCGAGGTGGGGGAAGACCATGCTACCGTATTGGTCAGCCACATTTCAGGCGCTCAAAGCTCCGTTAAGTTTCATCTCTTTGGTTCCACCAAAGGTGGCCAAAGGATCGTCTCAAAGATGATCATATATTCACATTCACTATCTGCGGTTAGCAGACGACCATACATTCATTCATTTCACAGATCTCACCAAACTGGATGTAGGGATTTATTTTGTGGGAGTGCACATGTGATCAATTAAATAAATAAATTGTCATTCTTTCCTACACTGGTATCCGGCTTCGCTGTATTAATTGAAATTGAGTTATTTTACAAAAAAAATGTGTTGTTCTGACAAAAATAATGAAGTATGTTGTACCTATTTTCAATGTCGGGCGGTACTGTACCCTTTCAACATATACGCAGACACTCGCAGATACTCCGTCCGCGCAGATTTGCAGGCGCAAGGTATTTGAGTCGCTTCACCTGCGACTGTGTTATTACGCCGTGCGCAGTATTTTCACAGCGCGGACAGCGCGGGCCTACCTAGGCGAGTCCTCGCAGCGGGGGGCGCGTCATGCGATCCGCCATCCGAATTCAGGCCGCACTCGCCCGAGCGGACAATTAACCCGGCGACCAATTGGCGGTTGGCCGGGCGTGTTTTGCGCCCGTGTAGCCGCCGCATCTGAAAGTCAATTCCCGGCCAGCGACACGGCACCGCGGTAATTACCGGCCGTGATTAACATTTCTCCGGCGAGTCGAGACCGTCGACAGACGAGCAGGCCGTTTCGTAACTTTTCCCGCCGTGAGAAGACGGGCAGCGACTGCCCCCTCCGAGTTTTTTGCGAACCTCCGCGAGCTGAGTTACGCGGCTGACGTTTTCCGTGGCGTGTTCCTCCCGGACGGACGTGGGGCGCGCGCCTTACCGTGCGGCGAATACGCTGCCATCGCGGGACATGTTTGGAGCCGAGCTACAGCACTACCGGGGCTGTCCGTCGCGACGTCTACAACACTTCCGAAAGCGAACGTCTGTTCGGTGTGCTCGCTGCAGTGTCTCCGCCTTTCCTTTTGCTCCATTTGCCTTTACCTGCCAGGCGTGGGAAAAAGATTTTGCTGTATATGGGGGTAGCGCTCTTTGCCTGCATTGTCCTGTCACTAAGAACGACTGCAAATAGAACGGCACACAAACTAGTGCTGCATGAGCGACAGATGTAAGTTGGTTCCGAATGGCATCATACGACACCTGACACATCGACTGCTGTTTCCATTTATATGCAGCGTTTCCGAAGGGAAACATGAGGAGATTTTACATTTTACAAGAGGTCAAAACAACATTTCAGTTAACATAAAGCACCTGTTGTTTCAGTGTTACGCATGAAAATAATTTTGCAAAAGTAATAAAGCAGTCGAGCCGGGCTGTTTAGAGACCCTGAAAACAAGCCTTTTCTTCACATTATTTTCACAATAGTAAATGAAGACAAACGAGCAGTAACATCAGCCTTTTGTATGGCGAAAATGTACAACAAAAGCTCAAAGTGAGACAGTCAAAAGATCTCAGTGGTGTTGGATATATCATAGTGAATAAGCAGCGTATATGTGAGAACCTGAGATATAAAATGTTGGACAAGCGTATCGAACCCTGTAAATCCATATTCAGGTTATTCATACATCGATTCACGATCATTTCTATGTATGTTACGGGGACTTACCTAATTACGTCCATACATCGACTCACGATCGTTTCTATGCATGTTACAGGGACATTCTAATTACGTACTATGCAAAGTAATGGTGGACGGCACGTGTAATAGGTATCGTATTGTAAGGAACTGGGGATCTAGAAACGACGGAGAGGCTTCGTCCCCACCGTGGCCGTCAGTGGTTCACAACCTCACAACAGGCTACAGCAGTCCACTCACCCCACCGCCGCCCCACACCGAACCCAAAGTTATTGTGTGTTTCGGCCCCCAGTGGACCCCCTCGGGAACGTCTCACACCAGACGAGTGTAACCCCAAATGTTTGCGCGGTAGAGTAATTATGGTGTACGCGTACATGGAGACAGTATTTGCACAGCAATCGCTGACATAGTGTAAATGAGATAGAATAAGGGGAACCAGCCCGCATTCGCCGAGGCAGTTGGAAAACCGCCGTAAAAACCATCCACAGACTGGCCGACACACCGGACCTCAACACTAATCCGCCGGGCGGATTCGTACCAGGGACCGGCACGCCTTCCCGCCTGGAAAGCAGTGCGTAAGACCGCACGGTTAACCGGGCGGGCTGTGTTACAGGTAACTAGCACGTGAACATACACGTCCACGCGTTTGCAGCTGTAAAAGTGTATATTTGTGGTTGAGTTGCTTGTTTACACAATCACGACTGTAAATACGGGGCTATTACAAATGATTGAAGCGATTTCATAAATTCACTGTAGCTCCATTCATTGACATATGGTCACGACACACTACACATACGTAGAAATACTCATACAGTTTTGTTCGGCTGAAGCCGCACTTCAGGTTTCTGCCGCCAGAGCGCTCGAGAGCGCAGTGAGACAAAGTGTCGTGCTTGAAATGCACTCACATCAGTCAGTCGTAACAGTGCAACGACACTTCAGGACGAAGTTCAACAAAGATCCACCAACTGCTAACTCCATTCGACGATGGTATGCGCAGTTTAAAGCTTCTGGATGCCTCTGTAAGGGGAAATCAACGGGTCGGCCTGCAGTGAGCGAAGAAACGGTTGAACGCGTGCGGGCAAGTTTCACGCGTAGCCCGCGGAAGTCGTCGAATAAAGCAAGCAGGGAGCTAAACGTACCACAGCCGACGGTTTGGAAAATCTTACGGAAAAGGCTAAAGCAGAAGCCTTACCGTTAACAATTGCTACAAGCCCTGACACCCGATGACAGAGTCAAACGCTTTGAATTTTCGGCGCGGTTGCAACAGCTCATGGAAGGGGATGCATTCAGTGCGAAACTTGTTTTCAGTGATGAAAACATTTTTTCTTAATGGTGAAGTGAACAGACACAATGTGCGAATCTGGGCGGTAGAGAATCCTCACGCATTCGTGCAGCAAATTCGCAATTCACCAAAAGTTAACATGTTTTGTGCAATCTCACGGTTTAAAGTTTACGGTCCCTTTTTCTTCTGCGAAAAAAAAGTTGCAGGACACGTGTATCTGGACATGCTGGAAAATTGGCTCATGCCACAACTGGAGACCGACAGCGCCGACTTCATCTTTCAACAGGATGGTGCTCCACCGCACTTTCATCATCATGTTCGGTATTTTTTAAACAGGAGATTGGAAAACCGATGGATCATGATCAGCAATTCATGTCATGGCCTCCACGCTCTCCCGACTTAACCCCATGCGATTTCTTTCTGTAGGGTTATGTGAAAGATTCAGTGTTTAAACCTCCTCTACCAAGAAACGTGCCAGATCTGCGAGCTCGCATCAACGATGCCTTCGAACTCATTGATGGGGACATGCTGCGCCGAGTGTGGGAGGAACTTGATTATCGGCTTGATGTCTTCCGAATCACTAAAGGGGCACATATCTAACATTTGTGAATGCCTAAAAAAACTTTTTGAGTTTTTGTATGTGTGTGCAAAGCGTTGTGAAAATATCTCTAATAATAAAGTTATTGTAGAGCTGTGAAATCGCTTCAATCATTTGTAATAACCCTGTATGTCGATTAGCCATAAAATGAGGGACGTAAGAATCTCAAAATTGTTTAATTTTTACCAACGGCCTAGCGACGTAGCAATGCCAACAACAAAAAACAACATTTTGAAAAGAATTGCAGAAAAAAATAGGTTGTCAAATATCTTTAAGAAAACAGAATATACGACAAATAAAAACGATGCTACAAATTTCGTGCATACAGATTGCAGGAAAATTTAAAAAGTTGATGAATTTAAATATCTAAATACTCAGAATGATCTGGATCTGACTACAAGAAAGTAGAAAATATGAGAAAGAAAGACAAGAAATTATAAGGAATACATTGCGGTCAATATAAGACAGTTCGGTCAATAAAACACAGCGGTGAATACAGAAACAGGAGCAATGAAGTTCTGTAAAATGAGCAAGTAATTGTAGCGATATGAAAATGTAGTATGATATTTTAGGACCATCTGGTTGGGATGAATGGAAACAAGATTTGCAACAGAATTTTTTAACATGTGTTACGCAACAAGTCCCCCTAGTGCAAGGGGCTACAGCAAATCAGACGTGATCTGAAACAGATGAAGACTAAAGAACATGAAATTCTGGAGACATGTTTCGGAGTAAGGTTTTAGATTCCCAACTCCGGCGAAAATCAACAAAGAAAAATTGAGAAAAGTGGCCAAAACAACAGCACTCTAATGGAATGAAAAATTATTGGAAAAAAATTGCAATCAAAATGGTCCGCAGGAGTGAAGAGAATGTAACTTGATGAATCTGACAACAAACATTGAACATCAAAAGTGAGCAGATGGCATGAGGTCAGTGAATTCCAGTCTACACCCACGCAGATGGCCGAGAGCCTTAACACTCCGCTTCCTTGATACGTGAAGAAATATCTGCCACGGATCGAAATGCCTCGCGGATTTACGACGAGGGCAGATAAGTTAGTTAATTTCGTGTTAAATGGTACATTCTGCTCGATAAATCGTAATGATGTGGAACGAGTCGTTTTACCGTCACATCGCAGATTAATGTATACATGTGGTTACATGCAGAACATTTCTAAGGTTTCTTTTTACTTTTTGTGAGCTAGTAGTTCCTACTCAACACCTTGTACACATTACAATAATGCAAACTCTTCTACGGAATACAAGCTGTTGTCAAGGATAAACTTCGTCAGTTCGTTTTCAAGTTTTACTTTTCTGTCTGTCAGACATTTTATATCACTGGGTAAGTGATAAAAAATTTTTGTTGCTGAGCATTGTGCACCCCTTTGAGCGCTACAGACAACATTAATGTTTCCTTCTGGTACTGTAATGCGTACATCATTGTTCCTTTTGAACTTTAGTTATTATTTACAACGAACTTCATGAGCGAATAAATATACCCTGAAGCAGTAGTCAGAATGCCCAACCCCTTAATCAGATGTCTACTAGATGGTAGTGGTTGAGCATCAAGTATTATTCCTACAACATGTTTTTGGGCAACGAAGAGGTTTTTTTTCTTAAAGAGGAGTTTCCCCAGAACATTATCCCACATGACTTCAGTGACTTAAAATATGAGAAATGTGTCAACTTACTGATCTGCCTCTCCTCAAGATTTGTAATAATTGTAGGTGGAAATGTGGTTGAACTAAGTTGTATTAGAAGTTCCAAAATATGCTTATCCTAGTTTAAATTCTCATCGATATTGACACCAAAGAATTTTGAAGTTTCCATCCTAACTACTTCAATTAGTACCAACTGCTATCAGCTGTATCATTGGTACAGTAGATCTAAATGTGCAGAACTGAATAGGTTGTGTCTTTTTAAAATTGGGGGTGAGACAATTCGCAGAAAAGCAGTCAGTGATAGTCTTAAGAACTTTGTTTACCATTTCTTCTCCTTCTGTATGCATGGATTGACTACAATACTAATATCACATGCGAAAAGAACCCATTCTGCTTGTTTTATATTGGAGGGAACAACAGGGGACCTAAGAGTGAGCCTTGGGGAACCCATCTGTGCAGGCCGGTGTGGCTGAGCGGTTCTAGGAGCTTCAGTCTGGACCCGCGCGACCTCTACGGTCGCAGGTTCGAATCCTGCCTCCGGCATGGATGTGTGTGATGTCCTTAGGTTAGTTAGGTTTATTTTAGTTCTAAGTTCTAGGGGACTGATGACCACAGATGTTAAGTCCCATAGCGCTCAGAGCCATTTTAACCATTTGAACCCATCTGTGATTTATTCCCAGTCAGAATTATATCCCTAGACTATACGGGTTGAATCGCTAACTTCCCGCATTCTTTTAATCAGATATGATATAGTCCATTGTTTCGCTATGCCAACAATTCCGTAAAATTTCAATTTATCAAGGAGAATGCTGTGATTTACAAAGTCAAATGCCTTAGATATTTCGCAGAAAATTCCAACTGGTGCCATTTTATTATTTAATGCTTGTAGTGTCTGGTGAGTGAACATATAAAACGGGTAATCAGTAGAACAACTCTTCTGAAATCCAAACTGTGATTTGCTGAGGATATTATTGCTGCTGAGGAGAGATACTATTGTAGAATAGGTATCTATTCTAGAACAGATAAGCTGGCCAGCCTGACTGTGATTTTTAGTTCAAAATGGTTCAAATGACTCTGAGCACTATGGGACTTAACTTCTGAGGCCATCACTGCCCTTGAACTTAGAACTACTTAAAGCTAACTAACCTAAGGACATCACACACATCCATGCCCGAGGCAGGATTCGAACCTGCGACCGTAGCGGTCACGCGGCTCCAGACTGTAGCGCCTAGAACCGCTCGGCCACCCCGGCCGGCTGTGATTTTTAGTCCGTTTCCCCACATCGAACAAGTAAATACCGGGATTGCACTCACCTCCCGCCCCAGTTGCACGCTACCTAAACACTTACAAAACGTTCTTACGCACTCTAGTCTCAGACTGGCGGAAACAGAGTACACGAATTCGGTCCTGGGAGAAACTGTGGCGTCAGGATGGGCATCAGGCCACCAGCTACCGCTAAAATTGCCAAAACCCGTACGACAATGCCGACCCGGTATATAAACGGGAACACGTAAAAAGAAGAAGAAGAAGAAGAAGTGGATGCCAGTCCATGCGACGGCCTAAAGCTTCAGCAGCACCGGCTGCGAAGCGTGTGCGGAGCGCAGCACTCGTTCGCTGGTCACGTTCCCAGGCGCCGACGGCCAACGACGAACAAAACGGCGGGCCCGGCGCGCAGTGGAGGGGGCATTGTCACTGCCAATAAGGCGAGGCGTGGTGTGCTGTACTGCCGCAACCAGGGCAGCGCCGCTGACACGAGGACGCAGCCTCCTCAGAGGCTTAACCCGCACCACTGCTGACTCGGTAGCAGTTCTCTGCTGCTTGCAGCACACACGACCGTCGCAACTACAGATGAGATCTACCAAGACTACGGTTCGGTTGTTTCGGTGCACTACATAAATGACGTAGTAAATGGTATTTCAAATGGTTCAAATGGCTCGAAGCACTATGGGACTTAACATCTGAGGTCATCAGTTCCCTAGACTTAGAAGTACAGGACTATTACAAATGATTGAAGCGATTTCATAAATTCACTGTAGCTCCATTCATCGACATATGGTCACGACACACTACAGATACGTAGAAAAACTCATAAAGTTTTGTTCGGCTGAAGCCGCACTTCAGGTTTCTGCCGTCAGAGCGCTCGAGAGCGCAGTGAGACAAAATGGCGACAGGAGCCGACAAAGCGTATGTCGTGCTTGAAATGCACTCACCTCAGTCAGTCATAACAGTGCAACGACACTTCAGCACGAAGTTCAACAAAGATCCACCAACTGCTAACTCCATTCGGCGATTGTATGCGCAGTTTAAAGCTTCTGGATGCCTCTGTAAGGGGAAATCAACGGGTCGGCCTGCAGTGAGCGAAGAAACGGTTGAACGCGTGCGGGCAAGTTTCACGCGTAGCCCGCGGAAGTCGACGAATAAAGCAAGCAGGGAGCTAAACGTACCACAGCCGACGGTTTGGAGAATCTTACGGAAAAGGCTAAGGCAGAAGCCTTACCGTTTGCAATTGCTGCAAGCCCTGACACCCGATGGGGGACTGATGACCTTCGCTGTTTAGTCCCCCTTAAACATCCCAACAACCACCACCACCTGACACCCGATGACAAAATCAAACGCTTTGAATTTTCGGCGCGGTTGCAACAGCTCATGGAAGAGGATGCGTTCAGTGCGAAACTTGTTTTCAGTGATGAAGCAACATTTTTTCTTATTGGTGAAGTGAACAGACACAATGTGCGAATCTGGGCGGTAGAGAATCCTCACGCATTCGTGCAGCAAATTCGCAATTCACCAAAAGTTAACGTGTTTTGTGCAATCTCACGGTTTAAAGTTTACGGCCCCGTTTTCTTCTGCGAAAAAAACGTTACTGGACACGTGTATCAGGACATGCTGGAAAATTGGCTCATGCCACAACTGGAGACCGACAGCGCCGACTTCATCTTTCAACAGGATGGTGCTCCACCGTACTTCCATCATGATGTTCGGCATTTCTTAAACAGGAGATTGGAAAACCGATGGATCGGTCGTGGTGGAGATCACGATCAGCAATCCATGTCATGGCGTCCACGCTCTCCCGACTTAACCCCATGCGATTTCTTTCTGTGGGGTTATGTGAAAGATTCAGTGTTTAAACCTCCTCTACCAAGAAACGTGCCAGAACTGCGAGCTCGCATCAACGATGCTTTCGAACTCATTGATGGGGACATGCTGCGCCGACTGTGGGAGGAACTTGATTATCGGCTTGATGTCTGCCGAATCACTAAAGGGGCACATATCGAACATTTGTGAATGCCTAAAAAAACTTTTTGAGTTTTTGTATGTGTGTGCAAAGCATTGTGAAAATATCTCAAATAATAAAGTTATTGTAGAGCTGTGAAATCGCTTCAATCATTTGTAATGACCCTGTACTTAAACGTAACTAACCTAAGGACATCACACACATCCATGCCCGAGGCAGGATTCGAACCTGCGACCGTAGCAGCAGCGCGGTTCCAGACTGAAGCTCCTAGAGCCGCTCGTTCACCGCGGCCGGCACTAAATTGTAGTATTACCGTTATTATTGGTTCCATTGGTAAAGAACTAAACATAAATGAACGTTAGAGAGACAATCTGGGAGCCGCCCACTACGGTTTGGTTTTAGTTCGTTAGTTAGTTAGCTAGTTTTGCACATAATTAGAACCTCACTTTGTTCACTCCTAGTTCATTGTGTATTTTACATCATTAGAAACCATAAATAACATGTTATAAATAACAAAAGTTAGTTGATAGAGTAACTTCTGCGCTTTTATGCAGGCAAATCCACTACTTTTGATGCAAGTACAGTTTACATGTACAAACTTAAAAAAAATTGTATAATTAGTGTTGATGCGAGGGTTGTTCGGAATGTAAGGTCCGATCGGTCACGAAATGAAAATCACAGGGAAAAATCAAAAAATTTGTATTCGCAACAGTTAGCCACACCTTCCAGCTACCTCTCTGCATATTCACCACTTAGACATTTGTCTTGGCATTGTACAAACTTTCCAGTACCCTCGTCACAGAAAGCTTCTCTAGGCTGGTCTGCCTTTCGTTTTTTGGGCCAAAATGTTGTCTTCATAGCCAGCGGTTCATGCGAGCAGAGATCAACAGTGGAACGAACAAATTAAGAGCAGTACTGTGGGTTACTTCCCATCGAAAACGCTGCAAAATACACCTGAAAAGTGTCTTGAAGAAAGAAACGCACGACATTTATATTATGTGGGCTGCATAGCTTCAGGCGAAATCTCTCAGCAGATCCTCATACTTGGAGGGAGATACTACTGTTTTAGGCATTTCTGCGTGATCACTTTGTGCTCTGAACTGAGAAGACGCACGTGAAGCGATCGACAGGGACACTAAAGACACCGGCCAAGACATCTGTGCAAGGTTCCATGGGATTTTCACAGTGGTTTCCATTTCGCGTCTAATCGGACCTTACTTTCCGAATACACCTCGTATTATGTCATCAATAGAACGTCCATCATAGTCAAAAGCAAGAGTTTCCTCTTATTATTGATAAATACGAAAGCTATTTATGAATCGCAGAAACATGTTTTTAAGCTCGTTATTGTACTGAAGGGATGTCTAATATGTTTTCGTTCTGAGTTGTTTTTTCTTAATTCTACCTTTTTTTGAGGGAATTACATTTGTGAGCGCTATATGATAAACCTGTAATTTTTTTAAATTTTGGCTACAACATTCGTCTGTTCCACGTTACAAAGCAACAGTTTTTAAATGAAACACGAATTAAACAGTGACAGCTTCAGTTTTGCTATAAATGCTATTTACTTTTAAGTAACTGACAGGAAGATAACTATGTGGAACAAAAACGTTCCGTAAGTCACACGGCCCCTTGTATGCCCTAACTCTGTGTCTAGACGGTTTACTATTTTCGGTTTCTGGGTGAACGAAGTAAGACACTGATCGCATGTGCAAACAAAGGGCTCGAAATGAGGTAACGCCCGATACGTATGCAACACTCCTAACGTACAGGTTACGCGAGTACAATCCTACCCGACCACAGCTGCTAGGAAAACTACCGTGGAGTACGCTTGCTTACGACAGTCTGCGGTAGCGTACGGTATGTATACAACTCTAGTCGCAGCATCCCACGACACCATTTCTCACACATCACCTCCTGCCTTTCTAAATCCATAGAATTTCTTTCGCCGAATGTAGAAGAGTCAACACCAGAACCGGAGATTTGACACAGCACTTTCTTTTTCTTTGTCGTTTTTCTTCTCACTCACTCTCTATCTATCTCTCTCCCTCTATTTTCCCTCAGCTTTCGCGTCATACTCTTTCCTGTACCTCTGTGTCGGGCTTGGTATTCTAGTCATAAGGAGCATGCACGGAAATCGGTAGGTCGCGAGATCGAATCCCGTTCCTGCTACTGAATTTTCAGTGTATCCTTAACCAAGCATTCATTTCTGTATGATGTGCAGATCCGCGAGAAACGATAAGTTGTTCTAAATCTGTGGTAAACTGTTAAGTCCCCTTCTCCAGAAAAGGTTATTGCGGTAGGTTAGCGACATGCTAGTTGCCGAAGTTGCGTTGGATAGAAAGATTTCCAGTAGTATATTGAGCCACAGGGAATATTTTCAGTGGCTTCTCCAGACGGTGTTTTGGTATCGACTGAGGTGACTCAAAAACAACATTTGAATTCGGGAGGGTTATAGTAGAATAGAAAAACTTGTAGAGGGCAGTGTTCGCAAAAATCAATTTTTGTTCTGGAGAAATTTAGGAACATGCGAGGCGAGACTGACACTGCGGCTTATGTTCGAAGATATAATGAAGAAAGGCGAACCAATTGTTGTAGCAACAGCAGAGTCATAAGAAAATTTTCATAATTCTGGCAATATACTCTCTGAAACTCCGAAGGTAGTGTGGATAAAATACAGGAAGCGAAAGGTTACCTACAATTTATGTAGAAAACAGACTGCAGTTGTCTTGAAAATAGGTTATAAGATGAATGTCATCAAAATTAAAACACGTGTGATCGAACGTAGCCAAACTGAATCAAGAGAAGCTGAGCCAATTAGATTAGAAAATGAGACGCTGAGAGTAGTAGGCGAGGTTCGGTACTAGGGGAGCAAAACCACCGACGATGGCAGAAGTAAAGTGGATATAAATTGTGGACTAACAGTACTAAAAAAGGTTTTTCTGAAAAAGTGAAAATCTAAGATAGACGTGTGTGAGGAAGGTTTTTTCCGAAAGTACTTGTCTGGAGTGTAGCATCATACAGAAGTGAAATTTGGATTATAAATAGTGGAGATAAGAAGACAATAGATGTTTTTGATATATAGTGCTACAGAAGGACGCTGATCGGATAACTAATGAAAAAGTACTGACTCGAATCGGGTAGAAAATAAAATTATGACACAAATTGATAAAAGAAGGGATCGTTTGATTGACGGACTCTGGTTATATCAAGGTTTTATCGATTTGGTTATGAAAGGAACTGAAGGAGAAGACCAAGGCTTGACAACAGCTAACAGATGCAAAGGTGATGTACATTGTAAGAGTTATGCAGAGCTGAGGAGGTATGCACAGGAGAAACTAGCGTAGAGAGGTACTGATCGTCGGACGCTCGACCACAACAACAAAATGATTCAAATCCAGATTTTTATTTTCTGTGCTTTCCCTTAAATGATTAACAGAAATGCCAGGGTGTCTCCTCTGGAATGGAACGTCCAATACTTCCTCCCAACCTTCTTCATCCTAAACTCATGGACAAATTCTAGCGATCTGTTTGCCACATCAAGTGCCATCTAGTGGCATTCTGCAAACTGGACAGGTCAGTCTGTCCAGTATAATCTGCTCTCTGCCGGGAAATGTAATTTCACGTGTGCGCAACAACACCTTCTATGTCCTTTGTCCACGCAGGTACTGATTAATGGCTGATAGACCAGGTAACCTGGAGACACCTTAACGGACGAAAGTGTGCCTCGGCCAGGCAAGCAATGCAACTGGCAGATTTGTGCAGTTTGTGAGGTGTTACAGAATAAAGCATTTTTATAGACCAAGTTGTGTACTCTACTCATCGAACGGAAATAAGGGGAGGGCAGTGAGTGCTCTCGTATTGTACGTTCAAAACTTACGTATACCAATGCAGGTCCAGAGGCCTGCAAGTGAACTGCGTACAATGTCTCTTGATCTGTTGAGAAACTTTCTATCCCAACTCCCAATCTTACTTCTGCATATGTGGTGACAATTAGCTGTCTTGTGTTACACTATTATCAATCGAAATTTACCAAATTTGCATAATCTTCTTCTTTGGTTCAAATGGTTCAAATGGTTCAAATGGCTCTGAGCACTATGGGACCTAACATCTGAGGTCATCAATCCCCTAGAACATAGAACTACTTAAACCTAACTAACCTACGGACATCACACACATCCATGCCCGAGGCAGGATTCGAACCTGCGACCGTAGCGGTTACGCGGTTCCAGACTGAAGCGCCTAGAACCACAGGGCCAACCCGGTCGGCTCTTTTTCTTTAATTGCTTTGTGTGCATGTGGCATTGTTGGCAGAACAGCGTTCGGATGTATGGAATACTGCCTAAAATGTAGGCATAAACTGGATACTATCCCAAAAAAATGGCCGTTAATTTATTAGAATCATTCGATCCTGATTTGGCTCAACCCCATTTCTATCCAACAAATAAGATATAAGAGCAGCTTTGTAATACCACAAAACAGTCACTTCACGCACATATTTTGTCTCCAACATTCACAACTTTTTTTTTTTTTTTGCTTAAGTGACGTTTCTTCTAGATTAAATACTGAGCTTTTTGATTCCATTATCGATTTCCTTCGATAGCATCATGTTACACAAAACAGCAAAGGCCCATATTTTGCAAGAATCTATTTTAACTGTACCGGACTCAGGCATCAGTGCTCTGTAGGACGTCAGATATTTATTTTACTACTCGCAGTGGCACAAAGCTGCTGCTCCTAGCTCTTTGTCCGTACGAAAAACCCTTGTCAGCCACATGAGACACCTGAAGCGGAACGAATGACACAGGCAATGATGCGTGTAAGTGCGGGCCGCTTCCGTTCTTTGTGCACACAAAGTAATTGTTTTACGGCTCAGAACAAAACTCTAGCGGTCACTGTGCTGAGAAATAACTTCAGTCTCAGGTTACACCACTCACCCTGGCAAATGGTTCCGAGAAAACCACAAAAACTCGTGTGATTATAGCTGATTTACAACACACTTAGGATGTTACAAATAAACAAGATGACAGAAGATGACAAAGGAATACAACGCCGTTTAATATCAAGAAGGCAGTGATATTCCCATCTACGTGGCCACAAAATCAATTGCAGGAACAAGAAAGTAACAACAAAACAACGTACTGAGTCCCAAATAGGAGATGCGACGCCCGGCACAGAATGCCAAGTGGAGGTTGCAGAACGCTTTATATTACACCTGGTGGGAGTAGAAATGTTTTCAGAACAATAGATCTTCGTTCTTAGTTCTTTGTTAGCACTGTGCATCCTACTATGAAGTGACTTCAGTTGTCTTTATTAGAGCTGTGATTTAAATTTCATTTATGACTTTTCGACTCTCTTATTTTGTGTACTGATTTCTGAAAACCATGATGCGGCTATTAGGCCATCCTACGTGATATACAGATGTAATATAAAGTACTGTACATTGTTCTTTGACTTCGAGGTAAAACCGTATTGGAATCTTACTGATCGTTTGAGATGTGGTCTTGTAAAAGGATGTTGAAAATTAGATGCTGTCCGCAGAATAGGTGAACAAAGGAACACATGGAAAGCGCTGACAAGAAGAAGGTACAGGATGATAGGACGAGGTACTAGGAGGAGCCGTAGAGGTAAAAACTATGGAAGAAGACAAAGGTTGGAATATATTTAACAAAAAATTCATAACGTGTGGTGCAAGTGCTACTCTCAGATGAAGAGGCTTGCACAATAGAGGAATTTGTGGCAGGTCGCATCAAGACTAACGACTCAAAAAAAGAAATAATTCTCCTGATTCGGATTTATGCGAAATTCGATATGGATTCAACAATAAAAAATTCTCTCCTCCATTTAGTCAATCGAAGGTTACAGATCCAGTGGCTTGTCAGTTGATGGCATGGTGCTTTAAAAAAATAGGGTGGGTGGTGAGTGGGGGGGGGGGGGGGAGAATTACTTGAAACATCGAGATTACATCCTTTGATTCACTCATGGGTTTTAATTTTATTATCTGAGAAATCAGAGGTATAATTACTTTTTATAGTACAAGGCAAGATTGATGTTACGTTGCCTGTTGTCGATAGTGATACTATGTGAGGCCACAAATAATCTGTATTTGTGTAGTTATCGTCATATTTCAAGTGAGAAAGGAATCAGTAGTAAACAAGGCGAGTTAATAGTTGAAATACGTACGAATCTTCCGTTTAAGAGGAATGACAAGACAAAGATAATCTGTTCAAGAACATCCCAATGATCTACGAGAGAATTATATCAAAATTTGAAGGTCATATTGAAAGTACGGCACGAATAACCTACTGGAACGTAAAATCTCTTAGCATCTGTGCATGAAGACGACAGTGCGTTAAGAAATGTTATGATTTGGCTCATTACATTGAGACTGGCATTTCATTTCGTGGATGACTTATCTCGATTAGGTTTTTGTGATTACAAGGAAACTTTAAAATAAACGTTTCGCCTTGTGGAGGACACAGCTTATTCGTTCTGCTTTACCTACACATGTTTCAGCACTTTTTGTGCTGCTTCCGATAATTAAGTTTCAGACATCACAAATAAGTAGACGATTTCGCCGTATGGGTCCAGGCAGATCTCGCAAAGTATGAGAAATACGTTGCAAATAGCAAAGAAGGAAAATGAGCTTAGAAATTGTTGTAGAACAGAAAACAGCTCAGATGGTAAATTCCGTGCTTGCTGGTATTCTGAATTTGAAGCATGGAGAGGAACGAACGTAGAAATTAACAACCGCAACTCATTAGTGCATATTACAGGTTATGTATTAATTTCTCAATAAACACGCATTTTTTTGGTGACATCCTGTTAATTTACGGCTGGCGCAAAGTATGCAGAAAAACGATCCGAATACGTTTGATGTTCATGATAATGATCCACGTGTATTTCACGCTTAGAGCAGAATACGGAAGTGTTAATGGTAGTCGTCGGCTGAAGCAAATAAACTGAAGGAAATAACATTAGTTACTGCCTCTGAGAATACTGTTCTCCTGTCTTCCGTATTCAGTTCCGTGTAACGAAACGTTTCGCCGTAATGAAGTGAGCTTAGTTTTCACGTACCGCAGGTAATAGTTTCAGACGATCTCACTCACTAGTTTTGAAAACTAACCGTGTGGCTCAGAAAATGGGGGTCGTGCGGTAGCGTTCTCGCTTCCCGCGCCCGGGTTCCCGGGTTCGATTCCCGGCGGGGTCAGGGATATTCTCTGCCTCGTGATGACTGGGTGTTGTGTGATGTCGTTAGGTTGGTTAGGTTTAAGTAGTTCTACGTTCTAGGGGACTGATGACCATAGATGTTAAGTCCCATAGTGCTCAGAGCCATTTGAACCATTTGAATCAGAAAATGGGGACAAACCAAGCTCGACCGGCGCGCTGACCGTATACCTGCTAAGGCACCGGCCGGTACCACCCAGAACGTTAACAGCCGACCTTCTAAAAGCTGTTACCTCAGCAGCAGGTAGAAGGGCAAAGAAAAGACCTGTCTTTGAGGCGGCTAGCTACAAAAGCGGCACCAGGAAAAAATATCCTCGTTTCCCAACTGAACGAAACCTTGTACAGTCCCAATATAAGCGGCTTCACATTCAGAATTTAGCAAGCATCTAATTTAAGAATTTTAACTTATCATCTCTTAATCCTTAGATCGGTGTTACTTATTTCTGGAGGATTGGGTAATTATAGGAATATATTTCAAACGAAATCTCGCCACTCATCTGTATTAATGGAAGAGAAGACGCAACAGCAAAACGTGTCCGTGTTTAGTGACATTTATGTGAAAAATATATTTTCTTGAGCACGATTTAGCATCCAGAGAAAATGCGTACTTCCGTGTTGCGGCGGTATAGCGTTTTATTTCTCATCTACATCGCTAGCAAGAATCGTGATGCAGCCATTGCTAAGTGGAATCTGTTTATACGCAGATGGATCACGATAAAATGTACAGGATGTAGCCATCTTTTTTGACTGGTTTTACATTTTATCATACTCCAGAGCAACTCTCGTGTATTTGCGTTTCACGAGCATAGTTCTGTGTAATATCATATATTAGGAAGCCTTACAACCCCAAACAATACTTCAGTATTTCCTACTTTTGGCCAGTTTTCCAAAACTTCACTGAAAGGTTCCTTGAAAGGCTTTACTAGAGCTACATTCACAAAGCAAGATATTGTGAAGTCTGTCTCAGCAACAGTCTATATGATACAATAATTTTATCTTGGAACTCTTACATTTGGTCAGTGTTTGCATAGAAAAACAACAATATTGAAGTTATGAGTCCGCCTTGAAGCAAAACGCTTTGTTATTTGTTTACTTATTTATTCCCCAAACTAGTTTCGGTGACAAATATCGCCATCATCAGTGGGTTCTTTACAACATGCAGAAAATAGCACAGTTATACGAACACTTCCGTGGGTTCTGTAAATCTACAACATGCAGAAAATTGCTTAGTTATACAAGCACTGCAACACATTATTACATTTTTACCGTTCGTTTTTTGAAATATAGTTTTTTGTGGATACTTTCATACTACCTTATTTATTGTATGTTATGGCATGTTTTTAAGAATTGTTATTGCTGTTTGCAGCATATTTTCTGCGCTTTTTCTGTTGTCTTTTCTTCCCAGCGTACATTACGTCATCTGCAACTGTGTGAGTGGCTGTTAGTAAACAAATACTAAGAGGTGAACTAATACATATGCCGATAGTACTACGTACGAAAGGTGTAAAAGGACAGCGAATTGGCAGAGCCGTCATTTCTACTCATGTGATTCGTGAGAGAAGTTTCCGACGTGATTATGGCCTCACGACGGAAATTAAGTTACTTTTACTAGATGGAACTATAAGCAAGGGACATTCCATTTCTGAAATCGTTAGAGGATTCAATATTCCGACTTTCACAGATCATGAATGTGCCGAGAACACCAAATTTCAGGCATTACCTCTCACCACGGACAATGCAGTGGCCGACGGCCTTCACTTAAGGACCGAGAGCAGCGGCGTTTGCGTAGAATTGTCAGTGCTGACAAACAAGCAACACTGCGTGACATAATCGCAGTAATCCTCGTGGGACGTACAATGAACGTAGCGGTGAGGACAGTGTGGAAAATTAGGCGTTAATGTTCTGCGACAGCAGAAGTCCGACGCGAGTACCTTTGCTAACAGCGCGACATCATCTGCAGCCCTTCTCCTGAGCTCATATCGGTCAAATGGTTCAAATGGCTCTGAGCACTATGCGACTTAACTTCTGAGCTCATCAGTCGCCTATAACTTAGAACTAATTGAACCTAACTAACCTAAGGACATCACACACATCCATGCCCGAGGCAGGATTCGAACCTGCGGCCGTAGCGGTCACGCGGTTCCAAACTGAAGCGCCTAGAACCGCACGGCCACTCCGGCCGGCTGGCCTGATCAGATGAGTCCTGATTTCAGTTGGGAAGAGCTGATGGTAGGTTTCGATCTTGGCGCAGGCCCCACGAAGCCATGGACCCAAGTTGACAGCAAGGCACTGTGCAAGCTGGTTGTGACCCCATACTGGTGTAGGTTGCGTTTTAACGGAATGGTCCAACTAAACGGATCAGTGACTGGGAGTGGTTATGTTCACCTACCTGACCGTTTGCTGTCATTCATTGACTTCATGCTCCAAACAACGATAGAATCTTTATGGATAATGCGCCATGCCACTGGCCCACAATTGTTCGCGACTAGTTTGAAGAACATTCCAGACAATTCGAGTGAATGATTTGGCCACCCAGACTGCCCGACATTAAATCCAGCGTATATTTATGGGACATTATCGAGAGATCAGTTCGTGCACAAAGTCCTGTGCCGGCAACACTTTCGCAATTATGGACGGCTATAGAGGCTACATGGCTCCGTATTTCTGCAATAGGCTTCCAATGACTAGTTGAGTCTAAACCACGCAGAATGAGGTCCGACGTGTTATTAGGAGATATGAAGATGGCATATATTCTTTCGGACATATCGTTTAAGGCTAACCGGCTGATGACCTTATTCATTGCGGATGCACACGATTTGCGTGAACTGTTACGGCTTTCCACATGCGGCGCCTGAGATCCGTCCTCGGAGTAACGTGGAAGGACCGAGTGACCAATGAAGCAGTGTTGTCTAAAACTAACTGCAACAGTATTTCAGCTATCTTAAAGCAGAGACGACTCCGCTGGCTGGGACACGTCCACCGTATGGATCCTGACAGATTACCACGTGAGGTGACGCTTGGAGAGATCTCTATAGCCAAAAGACCTGTAGGACGTCCTGTATTGAGGTTCAAGGACTCCTGTAAACGAGATATGGAGAGCTTTGGAATCGACACAAACAGATGGGAGGCACGGGCTAGGATGAGACCAGAGTGGCGTGATGATATATCATCTGGAATGTCGAAGCACGATGAAGGCTTGTTAGACAGATTAAGGCAGAAAAAGCTTCGTAATGCTACCACTGCTCCTGCCTCAGCAGCCAGATACACTTGTGACAATTGCGGCAAGAGATGCCGTGCTGCCATTGGCTTGACAAGTCATATGAAAAAATGCGACCCATAAACACATAGACACTGCAGCAATCATCTACCAAGATGTCGTGGCCAATATATATACGGGACTCGGTGGATTGTCTTCGGCGAGTAATGGTTATAATGGCAGGGGTCTACGAATGTAATGTGTGGACTTTTTATTTTCACTAGCTGCTTATATTTTATGACCCACCGTCTAATTTCTTATGGTGGGTCGTATGTTGCCACTTAGCCGCTGTGACTGGGTCCGGGGTCCGGAGTGACTGAAAGTAACACCACACCGGCTCCCGTCCCCACTCACACCGTTGCTCGTGTCCCGCCACGTGGAGGCGGGGTCTGTTTAGATCCATTTGATATATTTTTTTTGTGCAGCAAATGGCTCTGAGCACTATGGGACTTAACATCTATGGTCATCAGTCCCCTAGAACTTAGAACTACTTAAACCTAACTAACCTAAGGACATCACACAACACCCAGTCATCACGAGGCAGAGAAAAATCCCTGACCCCGCCGGGAATCGAACCCGGGAACCAGGGCGCGGGAAGCGAGAACGCTACCGCACGACCACGAGCTGCGGACTTTTTGTGCAGCATTAGAAAAACTTATAACTAATACAAAATCAAGTAAGATATTAATAAACAAAACGAAATTAAATATTTACAAAGAATGAACGAAGAGAACTGAATAGAGAAGGGATAGTTATAATATTGCCCGTCACCTGGTTGTTGGCGGCGGCCTGGGTCTTGGAATGACCCTCAAGACGCTGGCCGTTGCTCACCATGCCTTTAACATCTTTTTATTTTTTATTTTTTGAGCTTTTCCTCATTACAGAAGCTTATCTCCAACATAATAATTTACTTGGAAAATACAATACAAACAATAAACGTTCTTAAACTATACTCTCAAAATATTTCTCCAGGTGTTTCGATCTTGCGTGTCCTCTTCCTCTGTGCCCATTCTCCTCATTGTGTGCTGTACATTTTGGAGCCAGGTGGTCACAGGTCGTCCTCTTCTTCTTCTCCCCTCCGGTTCCCACTCCACTCCATTCGTCGTACATGCCCGTACCACTGTAATTTCTTCCTATCCATTACGTCATATATTCTTTCTTTTATTTCCATTCTCCTCATTACTTCGGTGTTCCGTATGTTTTCTTTCCTGGAGATTCTTGCCGATCTTCTCCAAAAGTCCATCTCTAGAGCTTGTAAGTTTTTTATGTGCTTCATGTTAATTGTCCAGGTCTCCGTTCCATACAGAACCACACTCTCTAATATGAATCTACCATCCTAAAAACTAAATTAACTAGAAGAGATTAGGGTACGTTAAAACTAGAAACTAAGACTAAGACCTCCATGTCCAGCCTGCTAAACTATTTACGATATACAATAGATAGGTAATTGATTTTGTGCTTGGCTCAAAGTTGCTAATGAAAGGGTACTTGTGGTAAAAGTAATAAGGTAATGACGCTAACGGTTTGTGTTGAGCCTACAAGGCTCCTAGTAGAGTACATCAGGCGCAAGCACCTCCCGGCTCCGCCGACAACACGACCTGAACGGTGGTTTTCCCGGATCTACCATAGGTATCCGTCGGGTTGGGCTCAAAAGAGAGGAACCACACTTAAGATCCTTCCATCCAGGACGTGCGCCGCCTCTTGCCAGGGAGGCGTAGGTCCCTTCAAGAGGTGCCTAACTTTAAGCTTCAGATCAGAAGTTGTTAGTGTAGTGGAGGTTGAGGTATAGGCTGTGTAGGTTGGTTGTACAAACAGTTCACGCTGAGCCAATGAGACTTACAATGATACGTGGTGTGGCAGTTAGCATCTTCCGGCCCCGCCAGCAACAATCATCTACCAAGATGTCGTTGCCAATATATATACGGGACTCGGTGGATTGTCTTCGGCGCGTAATGGTTATAATGGCAGGGGTCTACGAATGTAATGTGTGGACTATAAGTTGAGACTGTGGGTCTCACGGGGAGCGTGCCGGCGATAAACCCCTGCAGTCGCACTATCTTCTGTGCCCTTGGTGCCTCAGATGGACAGGAGCGCCGTGGTCCCGTGGTTAGCGTGAGCAGCTGCGGAACGAGACGTCCATGGTTCAAGTCTTCCCTCGAGTGAAAAGTTTAACTTTCGTTCGGTCAGAGGGTTAGCTGCCCTCTGTAATAAAAAACTGAGGTGACCGATCAACAACGAACTTAAAAACGGGTGTCTTACGACGTCCGCCCCGAGCAGATGCAACGAACGAAAGGGAAGAAGAAGAAAAAAAAAAGATGGATAGAGCGTCTGCCATGTAAGCAGGAAATCCCGGGTTCGAGTCCCGGTGGGAGCACACATTTTCAGCTGTCCCCGTTGATGTATATCTACGCACGTCAGCAGCTAATGGTATTGATTTAATTGTAATTTCATGTTATTACGAGGTATCTCATCACTTTTGTCACTTCATTTAATTTTAATTGCTGTAGTCTGGATTCTGCGTAACTCTGGAGGCCACTTTCGTCATAGGCCATAGAGGACAAGGCCACCCGAACACTTGCCAGCAGAAGCACCGGATGCGCAGCTCACACGCCGCCTTGCCCGAACGCCTCCACTCTTCCGTTAAGAGGCCCAGCTGTTGCGCTGAGTTCGCTGCCTCGGATGATGGAATATTAATTGCGAACGTTCCTGTGTAAGAGGCCCGATGTAAACTGGCGCAGGTAGCCGACGGCGTGTTTTCTGGCGGTGGCGGGACGTTTCCGTAATTCGGCGGTCATTACGGAAGCGGCCGGAAGCTGTGGCTGCCTCGGGCGCTCCCACTTGGCCGCTAGTGGCCCCAGCCCACGTGGCTGCCACGCGCCGCCTGCCGCAGAGGTGTCGCCGCCCCCGCAGCTCACACGCGAGGCGTGGGCGGCGGCGGCGGCATCACGGCGGTGGTAGGCATGTGGCGTCACGCTCTAGCAGCGGGGGACGGCGCGAGGCCGGAACGTCGAGGGGCATTGTTATAAGCTGCTCACCCCATTGTCTAGGGGTGGCTCCCCCTGTCGGTATCAACTGAACCAATGCTGATACATGGGTATTTTAGCGCCCGCACCATAATACAGCTGCCAACCCTCCTAATGTGCTAACATATGGGGTAAATTATACTGTAGTTACACCATCGACCTGTGACTTCACATCCATCAGACGAAAACATTATTCGTTATGGCCTCTACAATTTTCATTTTATTTACTGTTGACCAATTTCGACCTTTTATTTATTGCTAAGCAACCTATAAACATGCCAATGACCTTCCCGTCAGATCACCGAAGTTAAGCTCCGTCGGGTTGGGCTAGCACTTGGATGGGTGACCATCCGGTCTGCCGAGCGCTGTTGGCAAGCGGGTTGCACTCAGTCCTTGTGAGGCAAACTGAGGAGCTACTTGATTGAGAAGTAGCGACTCCGGTCTCGGAAACTGACACACAACCGGGAGAGCGGTGTGCTGACCACGTGCCCCTCCATATCCGCATCCATTGACGCCTGTGGGCTGAGGATGACACGGCGGCCGGTCGGTGCCGATGGGCCTTCTTGGCCTGTTCGGGAGGAGTTAACCTAAAAACATGCAAAACACAGAAAGAATAAAACATGTAATTTACAGGGGTTTGACAAATATGCGGACACATTGCAATAAACGCATGAATGAACATGAATGCTAATAACAGCCAAACGTGATGCCGAAGCTAACCTGGACTAGGGAGCAATGAACGAAAATAGTATAGTCAGATGAAACTTGTTTCCAACTTCTGGCCAGCTTTACATCTTAAGGGGCTCCGGAAAGGCTCAAAATCATGAAAAGTTGAATTTTTACTTTTTTGCTTTTTCTGAATCTGCAGACTATTACCTTTTAATAGATATATAATTTATTCAATTCCAAAGACTGCAACTATTTTTAAATTTTTTTTAAAAATGTGTTCTACATGGGCGTGACCCACTGTGGCGCTGTTAAACTGCTGTCAAATGGTGTTATTATTAACGTCCGTGTTCATCAGGTACATTTTAGTGATGTGAGATAAAGTATGTGTTGTGGCTAACCTATTTTCAGAGACTTAGCAGCACCTGAACTGTTGAAAAAGTGTATTCACGGAAAAACTCAAAACCCCAATGAAAGTGTAAATAGTGTTATATGGTCGAGAATCCCCAAGACTGTATTTGTTGGAATAGAAACACTTCACTTTGGTGTGTATGATGCTGTTGCGACTTTCAATGATGGCAACATTGTAAGGTGCAAGGTATTTAGAAATATGGGAATGAACATAGGTTCTAACATGGTACGAGAGATGCTTGCTTTAGACAAGGAACGCCTTCGGGCTGCAGACAGGGCTGTAAAGAGTCTAGAAATACAAGCAAGAGTAAACAGGAGGAGGAACAAGAGGAAGCTGGAGGAGGAGTTTGCAGAGGATGAAGATAATCAATCCTATAGACCTGGAATGCACTAAAAAGTTAATCCAATCTTTGTCGCTCGATTCCCAAAACTTTTATTTTCTCATACTAATTACATGTTTTCTAAGGATCTTCCGAACATATTTGTTTCAAACTTTCAGTAAATGTTACACAGTACCTTCTGCATAATTTAACACAGCCTTTTTCCAAAAAACTGTATATTTTTGAAATTATAAATAAAAAATTGCAAAAAAAATGTTGTGAATTTTCATTACAATTGAAAAAAAAATCATCTTTAATAACTGAACTACAATTTTGTAAAATTGTGTTAAGTTGTAGCCCATATTCCAATAAATAATCTATAAAAAGTTCAACTTCCTACCTCAAATACTTTGTGAGGAAAGATGTAATTTATAAGCGTTATTTCAACATTGCAAGTATAGGGCGTTCCGGAGCCCCTTAAAGAGCGAAACGTGGCAGGGGTTCGGTGGTGATTTGGGCAGCCAGATCATGGTATTCCGCGCGATCCATGGGTACTGTGGAAGGTCGCAATACTGTCAAGGATTATGCGACCAGTTTGGCTGATTAGGTCCGTCTCATGGCACAACGTTTACTCCCCAATGATGACGGTGCTTTCCAAGTCGACAGGGCCCCAGATCAGGACAGGGTTTTTGGGCACGATGATAAACTGTCGGGTTTTCCCTGGCCACAACAGTCACAAGATCTCAATATTATTGAGCCTTTGTGGTCTATTTGACCGCTAATCACTTCCATCAACATTACCTGAAATCGGCACTATTTTGTAGGAAGAATGGTATGAGATTTCCTTGAAAGCCATACAGGACACTATTGTGGTTTTTCAATATCTTTGTCCACCCGCAGTGTAACCTTTAGGCGGCGCGGCTAGAAGACCGAGAAGACTTTATTCAGAGTCTCTTCATACTTTGCACAGGAAGAATTACTGTACAGGCGATAATTTTCCTAATTTTACGATCGTAATCATTATGAGTCATGTATACAGACGAGAGATTTATACGGATGGCAATAATACGTTTGTCTGCTCATCTTGGAAAGCCAACTTTCGGAAATTTAAATCTTTCCGAGATGTGCGAAATCCTGCTCGTAGTGTAGTTTGTTCAGCAGGAAATCCTGAGTAACACTCCTGCCTGACGAATTAAATCTGAGTCTCTTGTAAACGACTGTAAGTCAATTATTCTGTGCAGTTTAGTTAAATTTTTGTTTATTTTGGTAGTACTGACTCCCTACGTTGATGACGCATGGTTTGTTTATTATTTTTTTTTTTTTAAGTTGCTAGGTTAGTTTCGTTATCGCTGACGTGCTGTTAATCACCGCTGCTCCACTGTCTATTCGCACCAAACAAGAGCAACGTTCCGTGATCCGTTTTATCTGGACGGAAGGCGTATCGGGGGGCCGAAATTCATTGACGACCTTCGGTACAGTACGGGAACAGTGTTTTGCCGCAATGGAGTGTCTAAGAATGGATTGAAAAATTCTTAAATGGTTGCACAAGTGTTACGCACGATGAAGGAACCGGACGACCGGGGCCACAAATGAAAAAACCATTGAGCGTTCACGTGAAATGATTCTCTTAGACAGACGATTAACTATAGACGAAGTGGCACATCGTGTGCATATTAGTCACGGTTCTGCCTATGAAATCATCCACAATAGACTTGGGTTTCGTAAAGTTTGTGCAAGATGGGCTCCAAAACAACTCACACAGTTGCATAAGCAAACGACCTTGGACATCTACCGAAAACATTTGGATCGCTATGGTAACGAAAGCGAAAACTTATTACACAGTATCATTACTGGCGACAAAATATGGATGCATTATTACGAGCCGGAGAGTAAACGGCAGAATATGGAGTGGAAACATCCAAATTCGCCGTGCAAGAAAAAGTTCAAGACCCGACCGTCCGCAGGAAAACTTATGCTTACGGTTTTCTGGGACGCAGAACGTCCAGTACTGGAACATTACGGGGAAAGGGGCAGTTGCAGTGAGATGCTTACTGCCAGGGTAAAGCCTGCAATTCGAAGCAAACGCCGAGGATTGCTGTCAAAAGGTGTTGTGTTGTTGCACGACAATGCCCGTCCGCATACTGCTGCCCACACTGCTGAAACGCTGCAGAAACTCAAATTTGAAGTGTTGGTTAATCCTCCATATAGTTCCGATCTTGCCCCTTCTATCACTTGTTTGGTCCACTCAAACAGGCACTAAGGGACCGTCGATTTGCCTCGGACGAAGTAGTGAAAGAAGCGGTGCATTCCTCGTTCGCAGCTCAACCGAGAACCTTCCTTTATGAGGGCATCAGGATGCTGGTACAACGATGGACCAAGTGCGCTGAAACGCAAGGAGACTATGTTGAAAAGTAGTGTTCTTGTAAGTTTCCTATTTAATTACAATAAAATTTACTAACATATGTAGACAGGAGTGACACCACCAGCAGTCGACCAATGGTGTAAACGCCCAGAAGATGACCGCTACGTTGGGTTGAAACCGGTTGGCGGTATAATAATAATAAATGCGATTAAGACTGTTTTTTAATAATTGATGTGCCAGCCTTTTGCCCTGGCCCGCCAGATCAGCACACTTGTCGCCAGTCGAAAATGTATAGGATATTGTGAAACGACGGGCGCAGCGCCGTGACGTAGTGCCAACCACCATAGATGAACTCTGGAATTATGTGAATGAAGCGTAGATGGCTATACGACAGGACGCCATTTGCGCCTTACACGCGTCGATACCACCACGCATGGAAGAAGTTATCAGGGCCCGTGATGATGTTGATGATGTCTGGTTTTGTGGGGCGCTCAACTGCGCGGTTATCAGCGCCCATCCAAATTCCCAACCTTTGCTCAGCCCAATCTCGCCACTTTCATGAATGATGATGAAATGATGAGGACAACACAAACACCCAGTCATCTCGAGGCAGGCGAAAATCCCTGACCCCGCCGGGAATCGAACCCGGGACGCCGTGCTCGGGAAGCGAGAACGCGACCGCGAGACCACGAGCTGCGGACCAGGGCCCGTGGCGGACCCTGCGCCTACTAGGCAACAGGACACAAACTGAACCAAGGTGATTGAAAAGCTAATCATTTCTGCAGAACATGCTAATCTACATGTCCTGTGAATATGAAGGTCCTATCTCTAGTCGTTCAATGTGTTCGGTTTTTTTTTTCTGAAGATGAGCGTATTGCAGCGTAAATGACCATCGGTTCGGTTCGGCTGTTTGGGGAAGGAGACCAGACAGTGAGGTCTTCGGTCTCATCGGATTAGGGAAGGACGGGGAAGCAAGTCGGCCGTGCCCTTTGAAAAATGGTTCAAATGTCTCTGAGCACTATGGGACCTAACATCCATGGTCATCAGTCCCCTAGAACTTAGAACTACTTAAACCTAACTAACCTAAGGACAGCACACAACACCCAGCCATCACGAGGCAGAGAAAATCCCTGACCCCGCTGGGAATCGAACCCGGGAACCCGGGCGTGGGAAGTGAGAACGCTACCGCACGACCACGAGATGCGGGCCGTGCCCTTTGAAATGAACCATCCCGGCATTTGCCTGGAGCGATTTAGGGAAATCACGGAAAAGCTAAATCAGGATGCGCCGGACGCGGGATTGAACCGTCGTCCTCCCGAATGCGAGTCCAGTGTCTAACCACTGCGCCACCTCGCTCGGTCACAAATGACCATCGTCTCTGCAGAGTAACAAGCTGAGCAGTTGGGCAGAGATCCGTGCTTGGCTTTGTAGACTGGTAGCTCCGTGTTTAGCGATCCAGCAGTGTCCCCGGGGCGGGGGCCACGTCCGCCGGAGCGTGGAGGCGCTTATAATTAATGGGGCATTAACGAGCGGCCGGTGCGCGGCCATCTACAAGTGCTCGCAGCGCCTGCCATCGGCCCCAGTGCGGTCGCCACTTTTTGCACCGGCCTGAGATACGCGAGCGTTCCTTCGCTCTTGACAGGCCTCCCTCTCCACTGATGACGACGTTCGAGGACAACAACGCTCTGGGAGGGTGCGTGCCTCGCCATTTCTCCTCGCAAACGAGCCACTTCAGTGCATTGGCTATGGTCATCACTGGCCGTTACAATGGACACAGGATTTACGTACAGTGGCACCAAAAAGGTTTTGCGCAGACACCTTTTCGCATCTAATACAAAATATATGAATACTAGGAACACTATATCTGTACAGCTAACCCTGACTCAATAAATGAAATTATCTGTATAGTAAAATATTTTACCGGCAGAACAGAAACACATGTAACAAATTAAATATGGATTTTCTCCTTCTCAAAAATTATTAGCGCACTGTACGACGTTTGTTACTGTGCTTAACAGACAGCGTCACTTGTACCAGATTATATTCCCAGGGTAAAAGCTACCGTGAGACTGATAAACAACTTTAGCGATACGTCGGGCATTCATCAAGTTTCAAGAGACTGGTAGAACAAACAATAAACTCAGATCCGGATATCCAAGAGTTCTTACTTGTAGGGGGGTTGCAGTTTTTTGGGGGAAGAGACCAAACAGCGAGGTCATCGTTCTCATCGGATTACGGAAGGACGGAGAAGGAAGTCGGCCGTGCCCTTTCAGAGGAACCATCCCGGCATTGGCCTGGAGCGATTTAAGTAAATCGTGGAAAACCTTAATCAGGATGCCCGGACGCGGGATTGAACCACCGTCCTCCCGAATGCGAGTCCTGTGTGCTAACCACTGCGCCACCTCGCTCGGTTTACTTGTAGGGAGCGCTGAAGGATAGTTCGTCTAGCACAAAAACAGTGCTTTAAAAATGCAGGGTCGTTTGACTCGGCCAACAAATAAAAAATGGCTCTGAGCACTATGCGACTTAACTTCTGAGATCATCGGTCGCCTAGAACTAATTAAGCCTAACTAACCTAAGGACATCACATACACCCATGCCCGAGGCAGGATTCGAACCTGCGACCGTAGCGGTCGCTCGGATCCACACTGTAGCGCCTAGAACCGCACGGCCACTCCGGGCGGCCAACAAACAGTTCATGGATCAAACTATTAGGAATGTTTTCAACGCAGCTGATATTTATGGCAGATCTCCGAGAAAAAAAGCTATTTATTTCGGAAGTTAACGGAAAAAACGCTTGCAGTTCGCCAAAGATTATCTCAATAAATCGATTGAATTTCGGAATACTATGCTATTTTCTGACGTATCCAAGGTTAACTTGTTTGGATCTGACGAAAAGGGAAATGTGTGGTGCAAACCAAATACAGAGCTCCAATCACATGTCCTACCGAAAGTAAAACATGGAGGAGGAAGCATAATAGTTTGGGGATGCACGGCAGCTTCCGGTGTTCATGACTGGCAGTTATTGAAGGTGTTATGGCGGCGGCGGGTGTAGAATTAGTTTCTGGAAAGACTGGGTTGCGTTTACAGCTCTCCGTATCGCTACTATGTTGGCTGTCTTTCTGTTACGTTTCAGGGTTGAAGGTAAGGTAGCGAAGGATTTAGACACAGGTCTTTATTTTTCCAGCTCTGATAGAGTAAAAATAAACATAATTGTTTTCGACTGAAAATAATGTGAATCTGTGTGACTTCTTATATTTTAGTGTCTTCAGCTGTCATTCCGAGTCTTTTGCGGGATCCAGTGACGTTGCATAGAACACAGAGTGGAGGTTTATTAGAGCCTTATAGCGGTTGGATAGTATCATAACAATCGTTTGCTAGCAACAGAGGTCACCGGTCAGGTGAGTGAGGTAGGACTTATGACCCAACATTTCCCGTCAGAGCGAGGGTGCCGGTCATCATTTGCACAGTTCGATTCACGTAGTACTGAAGGACGTTAATCCAACACTGCCACTAAATGATTACTTGGGAATCCCTGAGGTAAACTTCGAGGAGTACAGTCACGTGCAACACAAATAACCTCGACTACGTGCAGATATCAGAGCTTTCTTCTTCGATTACGTGGAGACACTTACCTGAGCTACCTGAGTATTGAGGTCATCCCTCATTATGTGAACTCGATCCCCAGTTATTTCAAATAAATTCGTAAATAAGGAGTCTCTGGGATAGTCACTAACGATCAAAATTGGGACCTCACCCTATCGGAGTATGATGGCTCTACACTCACAAGAGTCATACTCAAAATGTTCTTAAACAGTTGTCGGAAGAAACGAGAAGACTTTCATTACCTTCAGCACCACCAACAACATGACATTTCAGGTATCTTACTGAAGCGAAATGGTGACTTTTAGTATCCAGTTTTGAAATCATCCTCCATCCCTCACGCCGGCGGCGGTGGGCGTGCGGTTCTGGCGCTGCAGTCCGGAACCGCGGGACTGCTACGGTCGCAGGTTCGAATCCTGCCTCGGGCATGGGTGTGTGTGATGTTCTTAGGTTAGTTAGGTTTACGTAGTTCTAAGTTCTAGTGGACATATGACCTAAGATGTTGAGTCCCATAGTGCTCAGAGCCATTTGAACCATTTTTTTCCCATCCCTCAGCAGTTGAAATCTTCTCATCTCGACGTGTCTGCTACGTCCAACACCTCGATGCTCTGTTTTACATAGTAAATCTTTCCATATTTGCGAAATGTTTTCCAATACCAGCCTTTGTAACTGTCCAAATATTCTGCGTATCCTTCAGAAAAACACGTTTCATACAGTTCTTTCCTTGCCTGCTACTTCACATAGTTAGTCAGTTAGCAGATCGTTATCACTTAAGTTTCAATATCTTTTTGGTTCATAATATTGAAATGTTTCCGGTTCGTTCTTCTCTAGATTCCCAATGTTCTAGCTCGACTTGCATGCAATGTGACGTTCCAAACGTAAAGCTTCATAAATATTTTCAATTTCATATCTATATTTATTATCAGCGCAGGCTCTTTTGTTGAAAATTAGCATTCTTCCGTATACCATTTTGCTTTCATGTTTGTTTCTTGCTTTGGACGTCTAGTCTGATACTGAATCCTTTGCCGTCACCAAACATACACTCCTCTTTAATGCCTTCCACAATTCTGACGTTTAGCAATGCACTGTTTCATCTCCTATTATACTTCATTGGTCGTGTTTTTGTGTAGTGTAAACAGAGTTGAGCAGTCTATCCTTTCGAATAAACACCTTTTCTAAGTGGCAGTTCTTTCGGCTTGAACAGAATACGTTGCCTCTGATTCTTGAATACCTTCATAAATTTTCCTCGTACACTTTTTTTTATTGTTCAAGATCAAATTTTATTAATTTACTTTATTGCTCCTTTGACGATAATATGTCACCCTGCATTACTACCTTCTTATCACGAACTTGTCTCTCGTGATGTCCTACAACATTTATTACCATTCGATTAGCACAGACAGTAGGCTGCGTGTTCAGTGTTTAATGCTGATGACAAGATTGTATCTCTCGACACACAATCTGACATTGCAACAGCTGCAGTGGCAGCGGCTACGCTCCAGACCTCTCGCAAGAGCAGCGGTTCCCGGACCAGAGGCACAGCCGGACTGGAGTAGAACGGGGTTGCGTGTGTCCGAGCTATTTAAAGAGACGGGCTACAGGACTTCTGTTCCGGCCGTGCAGCCTTCTAATCTGGAGACCGTGTTCCGCGTGCTAATGAACCGCGCGACACGCTAAGCATAATTGAATTCGTTGCGCCGCAGTAATAGTTTTCTCCGAAAACGGGTGCGCTGCCGGAGGCTTTTCAATTAACCGAGTCAATTGTGTTTCCCCTGGCTGTCGTGTACTGAGCGATTGCCTCTCAGTGTGTGGGTATTTTGGAAAGCCGCGACATTTTAGTGTGGGCTGCTCGTCCCTAGGCCTTCAGCAGTGTCTCTCAATAGGGTACAGCACCGGAAATTAGACGGTACGTAACGACAGCAGGTATCGTCCTATCCACCAAACATAGCGCAGTAGTGTATTGCAACTATTTTTTTTAATTGAATGCGCAACGTGCTTAGCTCTTAAAATCTCGTCTTACGGAGAGCTAGCGAAATTCACAGCGTACTAGTTTCATTTTACCCATCACTGTAAAACACAAAAGTCTTTCTATACTCTTACCCTACACATTTGGAATGTGCTTACGAAAACTGCTTTCATTTATTAATATGTGTGTCACATTACATTAAATAATGGGTCCATCTTAAGTTCCTTTTTTTAAATTTATGTAGCTTTATATACTTTTGTCGAGTTTAATCCACGTTTACTATTTACTGATTTATTCGTTTAATTGCAAATCTGTCTTTTGTCCGGAGCAATACTTGCTCATAACAGAAACAGACTGTCCGACAACTTGCACCTGAAGATGGACGAACAAGGCTAGAAACTCATCATTCATTGAAAAGTACACATTTGTCACATGAGGCTGTTATTTCCATGTATCTCTTGTTAACAATTAATTAAGTTTCTGAAAAAGTGGATTCTGCAGTTGTTACGTGTCACAAACCTGAGACATTTCCTAAATGTTTACCACACACGTGGAGAGGCCCTAGCAACCGTTTCGTGCAGCCCTCACGAGGGGAGAGTACCGAATTATTCAACTGATATAAACTTCCGACACAAATTCAGACAGAAGAAGAAATTTCAAATCCAGTGACCGTAATCACGAGTGTACTGCGTGCATTTTAAACGCGTTAATGCACAAATTTCCCCTGTACTATCAATTTTGCTGAGACGCACCGATGTGTAGCACAGAAATAGGACCACTGGATGATAAAGTCGGAATAATTATGATTGCCGCAAAGATGACATGGGACGCTAAAGTAAAAAAAAGAAAGAAAAAAAAATTATCCAAACTTGCTTCTGTCCACGCTGGCGCGGTAGAGGACAATTTTCCTCCGTGTTCTCGAGTTGCGCTAACACAGAACAGCCAGCCTAAGAACCTGGAAGTCAGACTACGTGTAACTGGTGGAGGCCCACCACCTAGGCAATAAACTAAAGGAGACACACTCTTCACCCATTCTTATGCAATTTCTCGCCTCGTTCGTTTGCATTTGGATTGTTCGTGTAGACTAATGTGGGAGTCTGCCACCGTCCTAGCTAACACCAACCTTGGTATCAGACGAGCCACCGCCGCAATGAGAAGTTATATTTCGATAGATATAATCTTGTAATCAGCATTCCACATGGAATGTGGTAAAAATCCTATAACGTCGCGATAGGATGTACACGGCCACAGAAATCTGGAAATTGCACCCGCACACAGTCTGCTCCACCAGCCGACTACACACCATACGACGATGCAACTTTGATAATAGCCTCGCTTTGCGTTCGAACCTCATTCACTGTCACTGTAAACCAGTGCAGGTTCTCTCAGAGCCGTTTCCAGCACGTTTTACCCTACAGGATGGACGAACTTTTTGTTCATAATTTGTATTCCTCTTTTACAAATTAATAGAGTTGTGGAGAAAACAGGTGACTATCAAGGACCATCCGACGTGGTGGAATGGTATTTTCCCAACCTGTAAGGGCTGCCTCGACTTTATTTAGTGTTTTTGTTTCAATTCATACGGAAAGGAATTGACTTTCTGCCTCTCTGTTACTTGTCTGTGGCGTTCTCCTCATGACTAATTCTACAAATACGTCACGGATGAAACATCTACTACAGATTACGTTTTCCGATGCTGCCACGTCGAAGGAAACGGAAGAGCTCTTAGATAAACTATTATGCATTTGGAGACAGCAGTAAAATCTTACAGTTATTGCAGCATGTCCATTAATAGTATTCCGCCATTTCGTGTTCCTATTTAATCTAATTCTATTGAGATAAACGTACCTAGTCTTCATTTAACAGCCGGCCGGTATGGCCGTGCGGTTCTAGGCACTTCAGTCTGGGACCGCGTGACCGCTACGGTCGCAGGTTTGAATCCTGCCTCGGGGATGGATGTGTGTGATGTCCTTAGCTTAGTTAAGTTTAAGTAGTTCTAAGTTCTAGGCGACTGATGACCACAGATGTTAAGTCCCATAGTGCTCAGAGCCATTTGAACCAATTTTTTCTTCATTTAACACTCTCTTGAGTTGCCGACTCATTGGCGAACCACTTATAAATTACCAAAAGTTAAGTAAAAACAACCTCCACGATAAACTTCTGCATTAGCTGTTCACTAAATAAGTGTTCAATGATTTGGGGATCGGGACGCCCACACAACATTGTGTATCCTCACACCATAACACTTGGAACACCAAAACGATGCCGGCCGCGGTGGCCGAGCTGTTCTAGGCGCTTCAGTCGGGAACCGCGCGACTGCTACGGTCGCAGATTCGTATTCTGCCTCGGGCATGGATGTGTGTGATGTCCTTAGGTTAGTTAGGTTTAAGTAGTTCTAAGTCCTAGGGGACTGATGACCTCAGATGTTAAGTCTCATAGTGCTCAGAGCCATTTTGAACCAAAATGATCATATTCACCAATGTTAAATATACCCTCATATGGTAAGAGATGGGAAAACGGAATGCCCGCCGGAACGTTGTCGAACATGGTCTTTTTGGTAGTCCAGGTGCTACGACGTGAAGAGGCGTGATGTTGCATGGGTCTACTGACCTCCAAGTTTTTGAACATGATACGCTCTCCGACCGGCGTTATTGCGACACTGTGCTCTTTCCCCATGTGAGTCGTCTCAGGGATACATTCGCCCCTCACTTCAATTTATGCATGACTCTGCGCTACATCATTGAACGGCGCAGTGGAGGAACTCTTGGAACAAGAGGCTATTCGGCGATAGAACTGGCCTGCTCTTCCCATTACTTAAATCCCATCGAGTACGAGTGGGTTGCGTTAGTGAAACCCATTGCAGCACGTCCATACTCGCCAACAACCACCGTACATTTGCCAACCGCGCTGGTGGCGGAATGGAACGCTCTACAAACACGTGGTCACCATGGAAGCACGCTGCAGAGCTTGCTTGCATTACCGCACGTGGTGATCACACAGCCTATTAAAAACCATACCCCACCTTCTTTTTATGTCCAGGGGACCACCATGAATCGCGTTGGCTTCATTCTATATCCACACTGATACTGTGCAAATCACGTTTAAGTGCTTGGCAGAGGGTTCATCGAAGCACCTTCACAATTCCTTAATTCTCTATTATTCCAATTCCGCCGCAATGAAAAACGCCTTGGTTTTAATTATGTTCACCTCAAATCCTATATCACGTCAGTGACACTCTCACCCCTATTTCTCGATAACACAAAACGTACTGACCTTCTTTGTACTTTCTCGATGTATTCCGTGAATCTTATCTGGTAAGATTCCCATACCGCGGGCAGTGCTCCAAAAGAGGACGGACAAGCGTTGTTTAGGCAGTCTCTTTAGCAGATTTGTTGCATCTTCTGAGTGTTCTGACAGTAAAACGCAGTCTTTGGATCCCCTTTCCACACAACATTTTCTATGTATTCTTTCCAATTCAAGTTGTTAATGACTATAGTTCCTAGGCATTCAGTTGAATTTACTGCCTTTAGATTTGACTGATTTATCGTGTAACCGAAGTTTAACGGATTCTTTTTGGCACTCACGTGGATGACCTCACACTTTTCATTATTTAGGATCAACTGCCCATTTTCGCAGAATACAGGTACTTTTTCTAAATCGTTTTGCAATTTGTTATGGTCTTCTGATGACTTTATTAGTCGATAAACGACAGCGCCATCTGCAAACAACCTAAGGTAGCTGCTCAAATTATCTCCCAAATCATTTATACAGATAAGGAATAGCAAAGTGCCTATAACATTAACTTGGGTAACGAAAGAAATGATTTCTGTTTTACTCGATGACTCTGCGTCAGTTACTACGAACTTTGACTTCACTGGCAGGAAATCACGAATCCGTTCACATACCAAAGACAATAGTCCATCAGCACGCAATTTCGCTAAAAGCCGCTTGTGTGGTACAGTGTCAAAAGCCTTCCGAAAATCCAGAAATACAGAATCAATTTGACATCCCTTAGCACTAGCACTCAGCACTCCGTGCTAGTAAACAACTAGTTGTGTTTCACAAGAACGATGTTTTCTAAATCCGCGTGGACTGTGTGTGAATAGACATTCATTGTATTATTGTATTTGAATACAAGTGTCATTTCTTTTGGTCTCATTGCGTATTTCTTTCATTTACGTTCTGTACTACACTGCAGCAGTTGTTTCGAAGTGTGGTCCAAGTACCATCGAGCTACGTTACTTAACCGCGACAAAATGCAAAGGGTACTTCCGTCCTTACGTTTTGCACATCGCTGTATTGTAGGGGCAACTTTTATTTTACTCATACTGTATATTTTTGCATAATCTTTGGCTTTGTGTTTACACGACCCCGCCATTCGGTATTTCACATTTCTTCGACAGCAGGTAGTCAAAGGGAAGAATCGAATGGTATCGTACGGACGCAGACAGAATGGCGACAGCACCGATGCAGAGGCGCGTGGCTTCGTGTCGTGAAGCACAGTGCGCAAGTCTGCACGCTACGGTCGGAGGGAGCCCGGCACCCCAATCGATAGGTGCAACATGGCGGCGGCGAAGCTGCAGCCGTCCAGCAGAATGCCCGCAGAGCGGTCCGCACGCCACTTGTTGAAGCTCTAAACAGGCGGTATAAACACAGAAGCGTGAAGAACTGGTCTATGATCTGACTGTCAAAGCGACTGCATTGTGCCTGCTGCCACCAAACAACTGTACGCTGGAGGGGAAACTGGACAAAGAGAAGAGTTCTGTCGCGAGTCTAGTTCTCTGTTTTCGTAGCTTCTGTATTTGTGTTATGGTTATTGTAATGGAGAAGTGGATCAAAGTTTAACGGTCCGTGGTCGTGGACATCATTCGCGTGTGAGGAAACGACCTCTTTTGAACAAGAACGGGGAGGAAATTTGCCGTTACCTTACTGGAGGAACCATTCTTTCATTTAAAGAGATAAAGAAAGACTACGACGACTTCAATGGTGTAGGACCCTACTCCTCTTGAATCCCACCACAGAGTTTTAACCAATCTGCCACGTCGCTAAGCAGTCTAAGAGAGAATCTGTCACCCGTTGCCGTTAACCGTCGTGTATAAAGCAGGAACGCATATGAAATGTGGTATAGTTTAAAAGAGGGACTGAAGGCTCCATCTCTAGCAGTGCAATTAACAGAAAAAGTTTGCCTCTTACACTGCAATATGACACCGTTTTCTGGAAATCAGCGGCACGTCTAGGTATTTAGGCCGTATCGAAGGAAACGTTTTAAACGATAGCTCACCTCTAATAAATAATGGCGTGTTGAAGGTACCGTAACGAATTTGTCGCCAGTATGTATAGCAGTGCGTGTGGTGATCGAGGCTCGAATACGATAAACAGGTTCAAATATAGGTGCCGGTAGTTATTTAGTTATAAAGAGTGGTGCAAGGGACAGAGCTGCATCAAACCAGTCTCCGAACTGGAAACCACAGCAACTAATAGCGATAATTTTGCTGTTGATAAACACTCGTAAATTTATTCAGTTAATACGATGTAACTTTTTCAAGGGCATTTCAGAGTTTGTGACATGAAGGATAAAGAGATACACTGACGAAAAAGAAATGGCAACACCGAAAGGAGGCCTGCCCGAGTGGTTCTAGGCACTTTAGTCCGGAACCACGCGGCTGCTACGGTCGCAGATTCGAATCCTGCCTCGGGCATGGATGTGTGTGATGTCCTTAGGTTAGTTAGGTTTAAGTAGTTCTAAGTTTAGCGGACTGATGACCGCAGCTGTTAAGTCCCATAGTGCTTAGAGCCATTTGAACCATTTGAACCGAAAGGAGATATGCGACATAAACGAAAATTGGTAGTTGTCTTTATACATATGAGACATGATGTCTACGCAGATTTCGTGCCACTCACGTAAGAGAGGCCCTAGTAGTGCCACTGTGAGGACGCAAATAAAGTTTGCTTTAAATACGCGTTGTATTTGCCGTGAGAGTTAGCTACGTCTGAAATTAGTAGTGGTGAGTTGATGTTAGTCAAAAGTGCCTGTAAGGCTCCAAAGACGCCATTATCAGTACCTCACTGAGTTTGAACGAGGTCGTGTAATAGGGCTACGAGAAGGTGGACGGTTCTCCTACGATATTACAGAAAGATTTCGTCAGAGTGTAGGTACTGTACATGATTGCTGGCAGTGGTGGTCACTAGACTGTACGGTCTAGTGCTCCGGATGACCACGGGACACTAGCGAGAGGGAACACCATCGTGACAGGCCTATGGCTCTAGCGCATCGTATTGCATCTGCAGCAGGAGTCTGAGCAGTAATTGGCACCTCAGTGACAGCACAAACCGTTACAAAAAGGTTAATTCAAGGGCAGCTCCGAGCTTGAATCGTGTATTCCACTGATCCCAAACCAGGTGGAGGTCTGTAGTGTTTTCTGATGAAAGTTGGTTCTGCCGCGGTGCCAGTGATGGCCGTGTGTTGGTAAGAAGAAGGCCATTAGAGGATCTGCTCCAAACCTGTCTATGAGCTAGATGCACTGGTTCTAAACCTGGACTTGTGGTCTGGGGTCCGATTCGGTTTGACAGCAGGAGCACTCTCACAGCTATCACGCGCACACTGACAGCTAAACTACACGTCTGTCTGGTGATTCCAACTGTTGTGCTGCCATTCATGAACAATATTCCATGGGTGTTTTCCAACAGGATAATGCTCACTCACATATCGCTGTTGTAACCAACATGCTCTACAGAGCGTCGACATGTTGCCTTGGCGTACTCGGTCCCCAGATCTAACCACAATCGAGCATATATGGGACATGATCATGTACAACCAGCTCGTTTGCATGTTTGCATTCGTCACTCTGGTGGTTATACCGGTTGTTAATGGAGCAGCATTTCACATTTTCAGTGGCTTATCTCGTGATTACATTACCTGTGATCTTGGAATGTTAATCACTTAAATACGTTACCTAGACAAATGTAGTCCCGAAATTTCATTCCTCTACGTTAATTACTTTTTGGTGGCACGTTTAACTTTTTTTTTTTTTTTTTTTTTTTTTTTTTGTCGGTGTACAACGATTGCTGACATTTAGTGATACACAGAGCAAAAGTAAAGTCTACATGTGTTACATATGAAGCCGTTTTCTGCTGGTACAACGCAAATACAGCTCAATAATCAAATGTAAACATGGCGATAGAGAAGATGCGGTAACGCGCCACAGCCATAACCTCATTTAGGCGTATCTTCGGCCTATGTTTGTGAAAAAATTTCATTACAAACACTAACCTCGTTTACATCACTGTACTTCTTTTCTCAAACGATCTGGAACGCTGTTAAAGTAGTTCATGGTTCCACTAAGAGAATCACCACAAACAATTCTCTGTTTCAGTATTTCTGTGGATAAAAATGATGCGAGATTAAATGAAACAAAAAAAAATCTTTCTAGTCCTTTCACTCTATCCCTTGTAAAATTCGTGTTTTGATACAGCGAGCAGTTTATGAGATATCAGAAATATCAACGTACGTTGCAGCACTTATTAGTATTTCAGCTTCGTCATTTATATAAAAACGAATTCCACCTTTATGTCTAGAAACGCCTATTCAGAAGATCCGAATAGTAAGGTGCATGTTGTTTATTGTACGTGACAGCGCTTTCAAATTGTCCAGCTCGATGTCAGTTTATGAGCATTCAAGTATAAAAATTAATTTTGTAGTTAATAACTATACATCAATCCTTGTAGTGCTACGAAGCACATTTTTTTTCACCTTGCTGTAAAACAGTTCCAATTTTTTTTTGACATCGTCACTGGAGACGACAGTTGTAACATTAACAAAAATGAATCTCTCGTCACTTTTGTTTGTACTTAGATTTAACGTAGCTGAGACTGCTAGAAGATGCAGAAACTGTGAAGAATTTGTAATTTAGATGTCAGGTTACTTATTTGTTTCACTAACCTAATGAAAAGTTAAGAAAGATGATCTCTTATCGAGAAAGGTGAATATAAGACAGAGTTGGGGCCGATCACTCCAATTTGTTTTACGTATGAAAGAAATTACGAACAAAGGGAAAGAATATTTCAGCACAGAAGTAAAATTGTAAGGCACATGTAAATACGTGTATAAGATTTTGCAAAAAAACGTGGTCCTCTGGCCGAAAATGGCCAGCTGTTAGAAGAATTATTGAAAAACACCCGCAATTTAATTGCCAGGGAATTAAATTAAAAATAAACAAAGCTATGGTAAAAATGATAAAAATAAAAATTTCACATTAGTACCATTGTGATGCAATTTATTTTTTTTTCAACTGACTGGTTTCAAGTGAGACATGCGAAACGAACAACCATACTCAAATATCAAGGGTCTAATCTCTGTCACACGAAAATACGGAGGAAATGGGCGTTGCAAAGTACAGTTGATGTGCGACATATTGTATCCAGCAGTGAATGCGTTGTCATTCACTAAAGGACAGCCACTGGCGCGAACACTCTCATCGTAACGTATTTTCGTGCTGTGGAGATCATATTGTTTATATTTTCTGAGAATATACCACTTGTGAGTGGCTTCAGATTGAAAACTGTCGTGGGAAAACTATAAATTACGTTACAATGCAGCTGTTGTGGAATCTTTATTTCATCATTTTCATAATGTACAGCAACTGCGGAACCCACCACGAAGAAGAAGTTATGAAACGCCAGCAGCGACTCGATAATCATCAAAACTGAGGAAAGAGACAACGATAAACGAATAAAAAGGTGTTGTCCCATTTACGATGAACAACTTATGCAAGTTTGATACCACAAGAGGCATCAGAAGAGTTTTACGCAGGTGAAGAAACTTTCTTCAGCGGAGGGAATACCAATTTGGAAACGGTGCAAAAATGTTCCTGACGCGTTGTATTCAAAATGAATTTCGGCTACGGGAAGACACCCATCGATGAAATTGGAAACATGTGTAGTGGGATGCAATAGAAGAAAGTTAAAGCTTGTATGTTAAAGTGAAGCTCGAAATGAAGAGGTAATAGTGAAAACATGAAAGCGGGAGTCTATGGAGCTTAGTTTCCCTGTTTATTTGAGCGATATGTGGTTTCGCTATTTCATCAGTAATTTTAGGGTTCCGTGGCTAAAAACGAAACTCTTATAGAATCGCGTTATTGTCCATCTGTCTGTCACTCCGACTGTTGTGAACCCTTTTTCTAAGGAAGAAGCAGACGTACCAACTTTAAATTTATGGCACATATTGAGATCTGTGGTCCCTTGGCGGTGTAAAAATTTTGAGCTTCTAAGTCAACGCAATTAAAAGCTTGGGGGTATTTTGTTCTGTCGTTGCAACAACAAAAATGCATGATTTTTTTTTTCACCAGACGCGTTTTGCTTTATTGAAGTAAAGCGTCATCAGTGCTCTGTAATTAAGTTATTTACATTTTCAGTTTCTTATAGATCGAAAAACAGTTCGTTAAGAGTAAGTTGATTTGTACTTACGGTGATTTTCGGTTGATTTCTCGCTAACATCAGGAAATGCCGTCTGCTAGCACATCGTCGTTTTTCTGCGTTAGACACGGATAATTTTGGTCTAATTTTTAGTTGTTCTGCTGCACTATGCATTTCTTCTATTTTTCACAACACACTTTTATGCATATCATTGTATTAAAAGATCCGGTAATTTACGTCACGATACCTGAAAACTCACTCAACAAACCCCATAGGGTACTTCCCGTTAACCTAGAATACCAAAATTTGGCAAGAAGCAATGTTACACAGTACAAGTAAAGGATAATATCCGAAAATGTTAAACTGAAATTACATAACACGAAAAAATATTTATTTTGTTATTTGTAATCCGACTTCAATCGTGAAATTAAAAAAATTCTCGATGATCTTGGAAATCGTCGGATCGGTATCTTGCCAATATGAATGTCGATAGCACGTAAAAATTGTCAATATCATCGATTCCCGGAGTGGATGAACTGTCTGCATACATAATTAAGTTTGTTCGGAACCTTCAGGGACGAAATCCTCTCGCAACTAGCCAATTTTCTATTCTATCATATGGCTGGATTTTTGTGGAGACAAGTTTCCATTATTGTTATTATTCTTTTTAGAAGATAGTTAATCAGATCTAAAGTGGCATAAAACGGAAAAATCCAAGGACAAATAACACTGATTTTTATGTTGTCTCATTTAGTTCACGATCATTATGTGTTTCATTCCTATATCGTTATCATCAACTGGTTTTTCCTTTGTTTTACATCGCTGATTCATTTGATTGTGGTTAGAATTTCTGGACGTCCAGCGGTCATAAATAAAGAATGGGGCAGAAAATCGATGTTATTTATGCGTTATATAACCATTCACCTTCCACTTCCATTTCATTTCAGTTCCACGAAAAAAAATTATTATGGATGAAATAGTTTAGAACAATTTATGTTACTTGAGACTGAGAAGGTTTTTAGTAAAACAGGTTACTGACATGAAAAGGAAAAAGCAACGGATAAAATCTACGTCGGAATTACTGAACATCCCTGGTGTTAATTTCAAGTGTAAAATCTCGCACTTTTCTTAATGTTGTAGACCTGTGCGTGTGTGTGTGTGTGTGTGTGTCCTTAGTAGTTATTGCACACGAGACGTTTGCACGGAACTTGTTGGCTGCTAGAACACCAGCGAATGGGGCGGCTGTGATTTCGCGTAACAAGCTACAATCGCCCCGTGTTCGGAGGGTCCCGTTCTGCGCATGCGCTTTGACGCCGCGTTTGCGGAGGGTTGCTTCCCCCTGTAACAACCCGCCAGCAAGGCGGGGTCTCACAGCGCCCCGATTGCACAGCCTGTTTGCAAAGTTGTTAAACACTGTAACTGTAACCTACGTCGCGGAAATAAATGAAAGCACGTAGGGCTTCCTATTGGCGACAGTTGTACAACAGCGACTGCGTTATCTCGAATTCTGTCTCCTGCCGCGTAGAGCGACTTTGAATGTTCAGGAATTTGTTTGGAATAAAAATAAAAAATAAAAGGAATAGCGTGTAGAATGCAGGGGAGACATGGTGTACTCAGAGTCACTGCGCATGCTCGGGTACCGAGGCAGCTCCATCTTCCAGTGCTTATAAGAGAATACACACAGCAAGGCTTCAAGTTCAGCCATGTTTTCGTCGTATTTACGCGATTCAAGCTACATCTATCTAGAGAATAGCCGTATGTGCACAGGTAGAGAGAAAGCAGTGCGATTCCGGATTGTACTCTCTGCTTATGAAGACACAGCTGTAATGCGCTATTCCATTGTAAAATAACTTACATTCGGTTTTTAAATTATATTAATAACACAAACTGCGTGGTTTTTTTAACCTACGTGTATCACCTTCAGATCACAGTTTCTTCTACTAATATCCTTGTAAACAAGTCAGAATCTGTTGTAAGGTTTTTTCCGGCTAAAACAGTTTCACTATCTTCAGCTGCTTAAAATTTTAAAAATATGTTACCTTGTTTCATCATTCACTTGTTCACTACCAGCTAATTTAAACGCTGGGCCGTTGTCATGAGTTTCCTTAAATACCCAGCACAACGAGGAATAGCATTAGCACAGTAGTGATAAAGAGAAACTATCACAAATTCCAAAACAGTTTAGCAGACGACGTTGAAAAGATTCTTTGGCGTAGCTCCTTATAGAACTCAAACTTCCATCAGCAAAAATGGTTCAAATTACTCTGAGCACTATGGGACTTAACTGTTGAGGTCATCAGTCCCCTAGATGTTATATCTACTTAAACTTAACTAACCTAAGGACGTAACACACATCCATGTCCAAGGCAGGATTCGAACCTGCGACCGTAGCGGGAATTTAACAAAACCTCCTTCTTCCTTTAGATTGTGCAGTGTGACCGTAATATTCCCGTGGATGTTATATTTGTTTTACCTGCACTTGTTGGTGAGCCAAATATGTGTTGCTTCTGTCTGGTTTGTGCTTACTGCATCTGCGGAATTATCTATCCTGGAATACTGGATTTCGCATTATTTTCTGCGAACTGATGCCAACACTGTCACCACATCGTAGATTATTACAAAACGAGAAACAGTTGCGGGCACACTCATCGCGTAACCATTATTTTGTGCGTTGCAATTGTTTTGTTTTGTGTTTCTGAGGCATAGCGGACAATAAGCAGGGCATTTGCATACAGACCAGAGGAAAATGCCTACACTCTTACTGACCTGTGTACCAGAACAATTGTGCGAATTGTCTTCAGCTCGCAAGCGCAGCACACTAAGCATTAATTATGCAAGCGTATTATCGAATGAATGTAGTTTAAGAACGTATATAATTCAATACTTAATGGCAAGGCCCATGCAAATGGTTGTATGCCTCTGAGCATGGTGCTCGGTGTTATTCAGGTAATTAGGACAAACGGAAATTGGAGGTAAATTGGCATATTTTAAAAGTTCTCTTTACACTCCTGTTCGGAGAAAGAATGCAAAAGTATAAGAAACATATGTGCGGCGCATAGTGGTTCAAATGCCTCTGAGCACTATGGGACTTAACTTCTGAGGTCATCAGTACCCTAGAACATAGAACTACTTAAACCCAACTAACCTAAGGACATCACACATATCCATGCCCGAGACAGGATTCGAACCTGCGACCGTAGCGGTCGCGCGGTTCCACACTGTATCGCCTAGAACCGCTCGGCCACCTCGGCCGACTGTGCATAGTGAACAGCATATGTACCATAAGCTTCATACTTCTCTTCGTTTGACTGTATTTGCGAATAATGTAAGATACGGTATATAAAACGAATATAAATTTAAAAATTTGATTTCACAACATTTAAGTGATAGAAAAATGGCAATAATTTTTACCGTGGGTTACTGGGCGCCGGCCGCGGTGGCGGTCCGGAACCGCGGTACTGCTACGGTCGCAGGTTCGAATCCTGCCTCGGGCATGGGTGTGTGTGATGTCCTTAGGTTAGTTAGGTTTAAGTAGTTCTAAGTTCTAGGGGACTTATGACCTCAGATGTTGAGTCCCATAGTGCTCAGAGCCATTTGAACCATTTTTGGTTACTGGGCAAAAAGAATTACGAGGGTAGGGCAGGTGAATCTGAATTCTTATCTATATCAGCATTCTTAGATTGTTGAAGCTATACCGTTAAGACGCCAACATTGATAACTAGTGGCATACGGATGTACCGTGTTTCCCGGTGACTCCAGAGACTTTTTTTCTGGGTTAAAATGGTTTGGAACGGAATAAGACGTACCGCAGTAAGTGAATGAAGAAGCGCGATTATCTCATAAACAGTTCAGCATATCGAAACACAGTTCTCAACAAATCGTGGTATGCCAATGACAGACTATTTCTGTACCATTTTTATTATTTTCAGAGATATTGTAATATCAAAGATTTTTGTAAACGGAACTAAATAATTTTTAATGACTTCCGAGAGCATTTCAGACATGAGATGCGTGTCACTAGAGCATCAAAATGCGAATATCATAGAATGAAGATTAGCCCTGAATGATGCAACGCAAAGTCAATGAATAAAACCGTTGTGTACCGTTTTCATATTTTTTAACGCGTATCGGAAAAATTTGTGGCGGCCATTTGCGACGCGTTCACTAAATAAAAATTAATGAACGGGGCAACCGTGCATTACGCAACATCAAAAACTTCGGAAAAAGCAATATAGAGATGATATCAGAACGTAGCTAACCGGCTAAATATGTAATATCTCTACGATAAAAAGGTCTAGTTTTTAATTTTGTGAGTCAGTTCAGTGCAGTTAATTTGCTGTCGGAGCTTGTTGTCCGCGCCGACGATAAAACCAGTCGCAAAATGTGCACACATACAATTAACAAATGAGGCTTTTCCTGACGAACCGAAGATAACAGCCCACGAAAGCGAAATTATTATTTCCCGTCATTACTGCAATTAATTCCGTGTAAAACCGACGGACTACTGGTGTGTGTGTGTGTGTGTGTGTGTGTGTACCTGAAAGAGTCTGCAGTTTTATCTGGGTCTGCGTTTTTTTCGGCGCGCTCGCGTGGTAATTTGGCACCGCCGGCGCCGGGCAATGAATCTCCGCGGGCCGTGTGCGCACGTGGAGCAGACGCGGCCAGCGATGCGTGATTGGCTTTCCGTCGCGATTGCATCCGCCGGCGCGGGCGGACGGGGCACAATAACAGCCCAATTACCGGGGCGGGACGCCGGTCACCTGGCTGCCGTCTGGCGAGCGAGCCCAGGCCGCACCGGCACACAGCACAGCGCGAGCGCGGCCTGCAGACCCCGGGGAGGGCGCGCCGCCAGCGAACGGGCGGACCACCTGTGCGAGCGCTGCGGGGTCGGGCCGAGATCGCCCGCAGCTGCAAGTGCGCCGCTGTAGGGACACCCGTTATTTTTATAGAGTGGTCGTAAATTTTTGGGTTTAAAAAAAAGTGTGTGTGAAATCTGATGGGACTTAACTGCAAAGGTCATCAGTCCCTAAGCTTACACACTACCTAAATTATCCTAAGGACAAACACACACACAGACACACCCATGCCCGAGGTTTTGGGTTTATATCTATGTAACTTCCTGGCAGGATGTAAGATGAACATCAACGAAAGCAAAACGAGGATAATGGAATGTAGTCAAATTAAATCGGGTGATGCTGAGGGAATTAGGTTAGGAAATTAGACACTTAAAGTAGTGAAGGAGTTTTGCTATTTGGGGAGCAAAATAACTGATGATGGTCGAAGTAGAGAGGATATAAAATGTACACTGGCAATGGCAAGGAAAGCGTTTCTGAAGAAGAGAAATTTGTTAACATCTAGATTTAAGTGTCTGGAAGTCGTTTCTGAAAGTATTTGTGTGGAGTGTAGCCATGTATGGAAGTGAAACATGGACGATAAACAGTTTGGACAAGAAGAGAATAGAAGCTTTCGAAATGTTGTGCTGCAGAAGAATGCTGAAGATTAGATGAGTAGATCACATAACTAATGAGGAGGTACTGAATAGAATTGGGGAGAAGAGGAGTTTGTGGCACAACTTGACTAGAAGAAGGGACGGGTTAAGAGGACGTGGTCTTAGTCATCAAGGGATCACAAATTTAGAATTACGGGGTCCCGGGTTCGATTCCCGGCGGGGTCAGGGATTTTCACCTGCCTCGAGATGACTGGGTGTTTGTGTTGTCCTCATCATTTCATCATCATCCAGGAAAGTGGCGAAATTGGACTGAGCAAAGGTTGGGAAATTGTACGGGCGCTGATAACCACGCAGTTGAGCGCCCCTCAAACCAAACATCATCATCATCATCATCAATTTAGAATTGGACGGCAGCGTGGAGAGTAAAAATCGTAGAGGGAGACCAAGAGATGAATACACTAAGCAGATTCAGAAGGATATAGGTTGCAGTAGGTACTGGGAGATGAAGGAGCTAGCACAGGATAGATTAGCATGAAGAGTCTCAGGACTGAAGACCACAACAACAACATCTATGTAGTCCACAGAAACAAAACAAAAAGTTGGTCAGGTGCACAGAGGGCTCTGTACGAACTTAATTACGGCTCATCCATTTTTGAAATCGAGAATCTCAACTATTTATTTCTGTTATTGTCATTTTTACTGGTAAAGTATTAGTTCCAGAGATTCCCAGACTTTCCGCAATGTTGTCAGGGGGAATGATAGGATAACGGTCAAAAAACTCGAAATTTTTTTAGTACAGAATTCGGTTGTGTATACATTGAAGAATTATTCCCCAAAATATTATGCGCGAACTCCAAAAAATAACGATTCTGTGAGCGTTTGAAGCCGAGCGTGCACGGCACACCTCGGCGTTAGAGAACAGGTTCTGCGCTCATGCTGCCTATTTACGACGGGCGTTTGAAAAGTCCGTGCAGAAATAAAAACTACTTACGTGTTTGGGGTAAACCTTTTTTATTTTTCGACATAGTCTCCTTTTAGACTTAAACACTTCTTCCAACGCTGTTCTAATGTGTTGCTCCCTTCCGAGTAATAGGAATAGTCCAAGTCTGCAAAATAGCTATTAGTTGCTGTAGTCACCTTCTCGTTAGAATAAAATCTTTGTCCCGCCAGCCATTTCTTCAAATTGGGGAACAAATAGTAGTCCGAGGGAGCCAAGTCTGCAGAATAGGGGAGCGGGGCAGGGGGGGGGGGGATGTGAAACGAATTTGAATCCTGTTTCCATTAATTTTGCGACCACAACTGCTGAGGTGTGTGCTAGTCCATTGTCGTGATGAAAAAGGACTTTTTTGCGGTCCAATGGCCGACGGTTTTCTTGCAGCTCGGTTTTTAAACGGTCCAGTAACGATGAATAATATGCACCTCTAATAGTTTTACCCTTTTCCAGATAGTCCATGAGGATTATAGCTTGCGAATCCCAAAAGACAGTCTCCATAACCTTTCCGGCCGAAGGAATCGTCTTCGCCTTTTTTGGTGCAGCTTCTCTCTTGGTAACCCATTGTTTAGATTTTTGTTTGGTCTCAGGAGTATAGTAATGTATCCACGTTTCATCCACAGTGACGAAACGACGCTTAAAGTTCCTACGGATTCTTCCTGAACAACCTCAAACAATCCTTGCAACACTTCACACGATTCCGTTTTTGGTCAAGCGTGAGCAATAGCGGAACACATCTTGCGGATAGCTTTCTCATGTCCAAATCTTTATGCAAAATATTATGTACCCGTTCATTCGAGATGACCACAACACTAGCAATCTCACGCACCTTAACTCGTCTGTCATCAATCAAAATATCATGGATTTTATCAATGATTTCTGGAGTCGTAACCTCCACAGGGAGTCCAGAACGTCCAGCATCACTTTTGCCAATATGGACACTCCGAAAATTTTGAAACCACTTACAAACTGTTCTAATCGAAGGTGCAAAGTCACCGTAATGTTTATCAAGCTTCTCTTTAGTCTCCTGAGGCGTTTTGCCTTTCACAAAGTAATGTTTAATCACCACACGAAATTCTTTTTCGTACATTTTTTTGACAATCACTCGACTTCCTTGGTTCACACGAATGCCAAACACAAAGAAATGGACCAATATGGCTGAAACTTGGTGTGCATTCTTTCCAAAGATGCTACTAACTAAACATGACCTCGATACGCGCCAGTGGTGTCATCTCTCGGGCTTTGCACGGACTTTTCAAACGCCCCTCGTATAGCGATTGGAGCAAATCTGATTTGCTTGAGCGCTGTTTGCGCGGTTTTACTCAAAATGTGAACGAATGTTTCAGTAATCTCATTTGTAGGTACGATCCAAAAATAACATTCAGCCGAAGCGAAATTGTCAACACTGCTTCAAATTAGGCCGTGTGTCTTTTCAGTGTAGGCCATACTGCATGAATGCTCATGACAAACGCCTCCAAGTCAAAATCGGCGATGAAATGCGCCGATTCTGTGAAGAGAGAAACGCCAGCGCCCATGTGCTCAGCGACGAATAGGGCTCTGAGGAGAAAACTGGGGGCTTATCAGGTCAAGGTAGCAAAAAGCAGTCATCCACTAGCTAGGCCGATAGTCATAATGGACCAGGCATCAATGATATCCCATAAGTTTCAAGCTTTTTCACATTATTTGTGTGATAAAAACTTGGCAAACTTTAAATTTATTTATCTCAAAACCATGTTTTTCGGCATGGTTGTCGTCGCCCACGCTACAATTTTCATCAAATTTTATTGATTTTTGGTCTCCCTTGAAGCAAACTGGGCATCGTAGCCGATTTTTTTATTTCGATATTTAGTATTTTTTCGGCCAAAATAGAAGTGTCCTAAAGTGGACATTTTTTCAAATATCTATAATTTCACCTTTTTTCAGATCCCTGAGATGCACTAAATTTACATCTGTAAGGATCAGGGTGATTTGTTAATTTCGTGTTTCACATAAAGAAACCTCCTTTCAGACCTACCTCGGGAAAATCCTACCTACACCGTGAAAATATTAATATTATTCAATAATAAATACCAATAAATACTTCAATGTATGCTTTATTCATTGCAGCAAACCCATTTGTCTTCTGCATTCCAGTACGGAGACCTGAATGTAAGTAATATTTTCGTCCATCACCGTGTCGTTCCCCCTTAATGTCAATTCTATAAATGTGACACAAAGTAACGCAGGATGCACGCGATCATTATTATAATAATCAGTACTTCTCCATTCACGCTGACTGGGTCACAATGGTAAAATCAAACATCGGGCTAGGGAAGACTTTCTTGCTCTAGTCATTTCACATACAATTTTGGAGCTCTATTTCTACGTGCAGGAATTATTCCTAGATGTCTGGTGAGTGATAAATATCCAGACAGTCACATGAGCATTCGTGGCCTGCTATTAGGCTTTTAGCATTATGACCCAGTCAGCCTCAATGGCGAACTACTCATTGTTTTAATCTCAAGTACAATGGCGGATAACAAATGACAAAAAAATATTTTTTTTCGAGTGATATAATTACAAATTAATCATCTTCGGATTCTTTCCTTTACATATACTGTGAAACCCTACTTCTTACCAAATTGCATGATTGTTTATCACACGGGAGTACCCTATAAGTTTTGATGAGTGAGTTTTCGAGTGTCAAAATATCCGACATAAATGACTGTATCTTTTGACTGAATTGACTGAGGAGCTCAAAATTATTGCACTGTCGGGGAGTCATAGACCTCAATATGTGACATAAATTTGAACTTCATACATTTAGCCGTTCCTGAGAAAGTTCTTAACAGTCGGACAGACAGACAACACAGCCATTCTTTAAGGGTTCCGTTTTGGCGAACTGAGCCACGGAAGCCTAAAAAGGAAAAAAGAAACACGCTATATTTAAAAGAACGTGAAACCAGGAAGATTGGTGAAGTTTTACAGAATCTCGAAATTCAGCGCGAACTTCAATGCGAGAGGCTTTTAATAGCTTCGACAACGAAAAATTGTGTCTCGGAATATAGCAGAAAACCTAAAAATATTCCGGTTTTATACAAAGTGCGCCAGCGCAATAAGAATGACGATATTACTGATGACAGAGCCAGTAAAGCAAAGTTAGTAGACACTGTGTTACGAAATACATTCCTCAAAGAAGACGAAATAAATATTCCATAATTATTGTGAATTTTGCAGTTCTTATTTTCGTGCTTGTTAAGAAAACTGGAGAGGAACTGCGCCTTATGCAAGACACTTTTGTAATTTTGTTTCACCCAGACACGTTTCAGCACTTTTTGTACTATCTTAAGTGTGTTTCTTTGTTTATTTTTCTTCTGAAGAATTGTTAGATGTTGACCATTAAAGAAACTTTTTGTACAAAATATTTACTTTTGTAAAATGAGCGCTTATTCTCAAATATTTTAGACTGGTTTGCATACACTACGGAGTTGAGACATGTATCACTGAGCTTAGGCATTCTGTGCTGTTTATTTATGATATGTCTATAGGCTCAGGTTTTATAGTACATTTGGAAATGAAGTGGGTGCACGCACATGTTTGCACACCTCACATGAAGGTATTGGATGTTTAGGACTACTAGATTTAGGTCTATTACGTAGTCTGCAGCTTGTCACTTCCAAACAGAAAACTTTATGATATTATTTTCTTATTTCTTTATATTATGCATTTCCGTTAGAGAATCACTACGTATCGTACTATTTAGCATCTTACGTGCAGACTCTGATCTTGTGGTGTTTTCACTTAGTATCGAGGTAAAGCTCTTACTTCTTCCGCTTTTGTCGTTACATATGCATTTCTTAATCTGTGCTTTAAAGTACATGCCCGTGGTGTAGCGAAGCAGGTTAAATCACTTAATAAAGACAAGGCTTCCGGTCCAGCCAGTGTTCCAGTTAGGTTACTTTCACAATACGCTGATACAATAGCTCCATACTTAGCAGTAATATACAACCGCTCACTTATCGAAACATCCGTACTTACAGACTGGAAAGTTGCACAAGTCACGGCAATCCCGAATGTATGAAATACAGTAATCTTCTGAATTACAGCCGCACCCAAATCGCTGACGTCGATTTTCAGTATAATTTTGGAACGTATACTGGAATCTAACATTATGAATTACCTCGAAGGGAACGATTTATCGACAAACAGCCAACACGGGTTCAGGAAATATCGTTTCTGAGCAACACGACTGGATCCTTATTCTCACGAAGTAATAAGTACTATCAACAGGGAATGTCAAAATGATTCCATACTTTTAGATTTTCAGGAGGCTTTCGACACCGTTTCTCACAAGCGTCTTCTAATAAATTGCGAGCCTATGAGTATCATCTAAGTTGTGCGACTGGGTTTGTGATTTCCTGTCAGAAAGGTCACAGTTCGTAGTAACTGACGGAAAGTCATCGAGTAAAACAGAAGCAATATCTGGAGTTCCCCAATGAAGTGTCACAGGCCTGATCTATACAAACGATATAGGAAACGATCTGAGCAGCCCTCTTGGATTTTTTGCAGATGATGCTGTTAGTTACCATCTTGTAAAGACATCAGATGTTCAAGTCCAATTTCAAAATGATTTTGACAATGTCTTATGGTGCAAATATGGCAACTGACTCTAAATAATGAGATTTGTGAAGTCATCCACTTGAATACTAAAAGGAATCCGCTAAATTTCAGTTACACCATAAATTGCACAAATAATTCAACTAAATACTTAGGGATTACAATACGAATAACGTAAACCGGAACACTCACATAGATAATGTTGCGGGGAAAGAAAACCAAAGACTGCGATTTATTGGAACAACACATATAAAATGCAACAGGCTACTACAGACACTGCTTACACTTTCACTTGTCCGCCCTCTTCTGGAGTAATGCTGTACTGTGTGGGAGCCACATGAATTACAGTTGTAGAAGATTATCGAAAAAATTCAAACAAGGGCAGCTCGTGAGTATTGTCGCGAAGTAGGGAGAGAGTTCCATGGATATGATACGTGAATTGGGGTGGCAGTTATTAAAACAAAGGCGTTTTTAGTTGCGGCACGATCTTTACATGAAATTTCAATCAGCAGCTTTGTCCTCATAGTGTGAAAATAATTTATTTGGCGCCCACCTGTGTACGGAGAAATGATCATCATAATAAAAGATTTACGTGTTCGTTTTTCCCGGGTGCTGTTTGAGAGTGGAACGTTAGAAAAATAGCTTGAAGGTGGTTCAATGAACCATCTGCCAGGCACTTAATTGTGAATTGGAGAGTAATCATGTAGATGTAGATGCAGTTGTAGATCAAAAACTGTGTCGGCTGTAAGGAGACAAATTTAAAAAAGAAGAAAAGAAAAGTTATATAACTTACACTATTGCCCTTTATTTCCCGATCAGAGGATTACATGTTGAACCTCTACAGCATCTTAACAAATGGCTCTGAGCACTATGCGACTTAACTTCTGAGGTCATCAGTCGCGTAGAACTTAGAACTAATTAAACCTAACTAACCTAAGGACAACACACACATCCATGTCAGAGGCAGGATTCGAACCTGCGACCGTAGCGGTCGCTCGGTTCCAGACTGTAGCGCCTAGAACCGCACGGCCACTCCGGCCGGCAGCATCTTTAACAGTTCCTGCGAAGTACTTGGGTTGACTCTGTGCAGCACAATGGGATCTGGCAGAGCGACGGGTACGATGGTAATCGGGTCTGCCTTGGGGCGACCAGACGTCAACACAGGATGGTTCACTGACGAAGAGCATGGCAGATTAAGATACATTCTCCTAACTATGGCGGAAATCAAGTGTGCGTTTCGTTGATTACCTGTAAATCAGCTAATTGAAAATGGCTAACCGGGCAGGACAATCCTGTATTGTCTGCTGCATCATTATATGATACCACCAATACAAACAGAAAGGCGTTGAAAATAAGTAATATTTCAAAATATTTATTGAAATTGTGCTTAGTCACATAGAAAAGAAAAAAATTTCGTCTATTGCAAATGAATATTTTATTTGTGTCTACCAAAATCAGCGGTCTGTAATAGGGCTGCTTTATATTTTTTCTATTATTTTACCAAAAATTCTTTCAGAGTATCTCATAAGGATATCTACTAGCGCGTATAAAAAAATCGTAAAAATTATCAACTAGCAAAACTACTTTCAATTTAACAATTCAATCTGTTTACAAAAAGAAGGCCTCCCAATGGAAAGTCCAATCTCGTACACACTAGCAAATTTCCTAGTAAGCCAAACTGAAAACAGAATTTTTGCAGAAATAACAGAAACAAAAATATACGAAGTATTATACACCCAGAATTCCCAGCATGAAGACGCGATACATTTGTGCTAGACACAAATGAAAAATTCAATTTTAAAACTCGCAGTTTCTTCTGATCTGTATGATAGGGCATAACTGAAGTAGCGACTGAAGAAAAATGGGCATAAACATTAAAAATAATATTTACTTATTTTGAGTACATTTGTTTTCGAAGCTTTTATTGTGATGCAAAGTGTCTACACCGACACGAAGTCAGGAAGTACAGTGACACACACATACACACACACACACACACACACCTACACACATACGAAAACGTACGACGCATAATTGACATATAGAAGACTTTAATTTTTGTCTGTGATGACGGAGACCAGCGCCCGAAAAATAAGCTACAATGATTCCAGACACCCGCTTTTCTGGCAGGTTTCCTTTAGTTGTTAGGAACACGTAGGTGAGCACTTCAGATTTACATCCGTTTGGAAACATCTCTGCCCAACTGCCAACTTGCTTCATAAATGGCTGAAAAGAAGCGCGACTTGGGTTGAATCTAAAAGAGTCCGCTATACACATTCTCTCTCTCTCTCTCTCTCTCTCTCTCTCTACGTTCCTCTCCACCGGCCTCTCAAAAGCGCCAGACAGCGCGCAACCCGCACAACCGTTCAGGTTTGAGAATGAAAAATACATAAAAAAAATTTGAAATGCTGTATAGACAGTGTGATGCGCTGAAACGACTGACTTTGTTATGTTGTTCACACACATGGATACAAACACTATGCTTTCTAAAAGTTTTTAAAAGTATAACCTATTCTTGTCGGCTTTTCGACACATCACTATTCGTCATTAACGTCTCGCACAAGTGGCTACATTCGCAAACGTTAGGGTAAAATGCAGTGCTACATCAACAATTTAACATAATTACAATTCCCCAGTCCACATTACGGTGTTTTTATGAGGTTTTCTCTGGTTATATGTAGATTTGCTCTCAACGAAGACTACAATTCGATACTGTTGGTACAGTATATAAATGACGTAGTAAATGGTAGTACTACCAGTAGCATAGGCTGATAGAGACACAAACATAAATGAAAGTATGAGAAACTGGAATCCGACGAATTCTCTTTTTTTTTATTGTTCGGTTTGCAGATAATTAGAAACGCGCATCGTTCATTATTAGTTCGTTGTGTGTTTTGTATCCTCACAAAATATAAATTGCATTTCGTACGTAATAAAAATTAATCGATCACGTAAGTTCTGCGCTTTTGTGTAAACAAAACAATTCCTTTTGATGCCGGTTCAGTTTGCATGCATGAACATAAGAAAATCTATATATTTATTGTTGTTATTTTGTACTCAATGGAAAGTTCCTTGTCAAAATCAAAGCAAGAGATTCCTGTTATTATTAATAAGTACGAAAGTTGTTTATGAATAAGAGAAACATGTTCTACATAAGGTCGACGAAGTACTGAAGGGATGTATGATATGTTTTTGTTTTTCGTTTTTCGAATTTTACCCTTTTGTTAAGAAATTACTTTTTCTAGCGCTATATGATAAATCTACTTTTTTTTCTTTACTACAGCATCACTACGTTTCTCGTCACAAAGCAACAATTTCTGAAAAAAACCTGAATTAAACATTGACAGTTTAAATTTTGTTGTAAATATTGTTTATTTTTAAGTAACATACAAAAGGATAACGATCTAGAACAAAAAAGTCTCTTAGGTTACGTGTCCGTTTACATATCGTCAGTTTCTAGACAGTTCATCGCTTCTGGTCTACAGGGGAATCTAGCAAGGCACTGATCGCATACGCCAACAAGCGACCGAAATGAGGAAACGCGCGACTGGTATGCAACACACCTAACGTATAGGTAACGCGGGATTGTTATAAATGACGAAGGCTACTAGGAAAACTATCGTAGTTTACGCTGATTTGTGATAGTCTACGGTAGCGTACGGTAGATTTGCAACTGTAGTTGTAAGGCACACACAAGAACAGGAAATCTCTTCTGAACTACCCCGTTACACCTGTAATCTGGTTGGGAACAACCCAGAGTTCTACTAGGTCTTTGCGTTGTCGATAAAGAAAGAAATGAAGTCTACCCAAAATAAAAAAAAAACACCAACAGGTTGCACACATGTCGAAAATATTATCAACGATAGTGTTTCAAGCTTGAAAACTGTTATAGTAACACAAATAAAGACTGATAGCGAAAATAGATCCGACAGATTGTTCGAGACCAGTGTGTTCTGGTACTTACCTGTGATTGTGAAGGAGTACCCTACGAAAATATAATCGAATGAAACCACGTTTGCTGCACACCACATCTGCTACTCAAAATCTTCACACCTACCCCGTTCCGCTGCAGAATGACGGAAAAATAAACTCGTTTACTCTATTACACAAGCAGTTTCGTAACTAATCAGTTCCTGGCCACGCCCGTCGGTTGGTGGTGGTCAGTATAATGGACGCCGAGGGGCGGAAACTATTCTCTAGCCTAGAGATAGTGGACTAGTCCTCCTTTAATCTGTCTGGATGGTAGTGGTCTGAGCCGATAGTGCGGCGATCCCGTGCAGCCACCATAGGCACAGTGAAGAAATGCAGGAGTATCAGCGCAGTCCCTTAGATTCTAAGCTAGGCTCTTCAGTAGGATGCAGTAGTGACGGCGACAAAGTAGTTTTATGCACGAGTTGTTTAAGCTCCGGTCGGACTACTGCAACATCAGTTTTAGTTAACTCTGCTAGAAGCACTCATTATCATTTGTGATTCCAATGAGCGTTACACTCTGAGTCCTTCAGGGAAAACGTTTATTTGTTCCGTCGTATTTGCTAATAAAATGTATCTAATTATCCGGCTACAATTGGCTCTTTGTCTCCCCTTTCGAGTCCCCCTATTGCATCCTGTTTCGACAGTTCGCTCATTTATCAGTGAGCAGTAAGCGCGGCAGAGCAGCCTGAAGCACGGTCTTGTGTACAAAAGACTAAGTCCTTCTGTGTCACACCGCTAGCAAGGTTCGCAGCATTGTGTTTGTCGACTAGTTCCCAAGAAGGTGACATAAAAATACTACAAGGGACTACGTATCGCGGCAGTCCATAATAGAACATAACCAAAAATAAAAGGTAAGGAAGTTTAGGGTTTAACGTCCGGTGAACCAACAGTCATTAAAGACGGAGTACAAACTCGGATTAGTGGCTGATAGGAAAGCAGTTCGGCCATCTTCTCTTTACGGACACTACAAAAATGGCTCTGAGCACTATGGGACTTAACTTCTAAGGTCATCAGTCCCCTAGAACTTAGAACTAATTAAACCTAACTAACCTAAGGACATCACACACATCCATGCCCGAGGCAGGATTCGAACCTGCGACCGTAGATGCCGCGCGGTTCCAGACTGTAGCGCCTTTAACCGCTTGGCCACCACGGCCGGCACGGACACTACGGAAAATCTAAATCCGAATTACCGGGCTGATAATTGTACAACAGTTCTACTGCATTTGAGTGGAGTGTCATAATATTAGCACCATTTCGCCCGCTTTCAGTTTAGACCCTTAGTAGTACTAATTTTCTCTAGATAAGTAGAGATTCCAGAAAGTAAGTTACATTTGTCGTCCTGCAACGCAACATTGTCAGAGGAGAGTAGTACTTGTTCTGGGTTTCGTGCAGTCACAGTTCTACTGCGGTACAAGTAACAGGTGCGTTACAGTGTGGGAATGAAATGGTGCTGCAACTGGAAACGACTCCAAAGTTGAAATACGCGGGACAGTACAATTCCTGCGGGCAAAAACTCTAAATTTCATACAGATTCACAGTGATATTTTGACGATATGCGGATCAATCGCAGTGCAGCGAGATGGGTTCCAAGAATTTCACCGTGACCCAGGAACGAATTTCCATCGTCGAGGAGCTGAACGTGTAGTGCAACATTCAATAAAAATTACTTGGCTTGCCATAATAATATGTAACTTACATATTGGAGTACCCCTCCTCTTTCCCCAGTAGTTACAACAGTTTCCGTTGAAGATGTTTCCGAACTCACTTTCACTGCGCCACTGTGCTCTTTCAGAACCCAAAATAGACGTGAAAAGCCCATAGATACGCTCTCTCTCTCTCTCTCTCTCTCTCTCTCTCTCTCTCCCTCGTACACACCACACACACACACACACACACACACACACACACAGACACGAGGGAGAAGTGGCGGACCTTATCCGCAGGGGCTTTATAAATAATCGCATTACGGCCACCCCGAAGTCTCGATAAGCGGCGCTATCAATTACGTGTGAGGGCGAGCGGTGGGGGATGGGGAGGGTGTATCAACGGCCCATCTGCTGCCTCCCGGCTGCTCCCTGCCGCCCCTAACACTTTCAATTACGCCGCCAGAGCTCAACCGCCGCCTTCGGATCCCTTCCACTGTCTTCATCCGTATCTGGCTGAGTCTATTGTGCTAACGTAAACTACTATGGTTCGGTTCAAACTCGTGGTGCAGCACTGGTTATGCAGCACAAACTAATTCTATTCCGTCTTATCATCCGTGTCATCTCGTTGGGTCAAAAACGTTAGAACCATTACTCAGTGTGTTACATTTTTTCACTTTTATCTTAGGGAAATCAGGTAGCTCGTAACATCACGCTTACACTCTCGAATGTCATGCTCCAGACTGTATACCAATTAGGTTCCTTTCGGAGTATGCTGATGGATTAGCTCCATACTTAACAATCATATACAACCGTTCGCTCGACGAAACATCCGTACCCAAAGACTGGAAAGTTGCATAGGGCACACCAATATTCAAGAAAAGTAGTAGGAGTAATCCACTAAATTACAGGCCCATATCGTTCATAACGATATGTAGCAGTATTATGGAACATATATTGTGTTCGAACATTATGAATTATCTCGAAGAAAACGGTCTATTGACACACAGTCACATGGGTTTAGAAAACATCGTTCCAATGAAAAACAACTACCTCTTTATTGACATGAAGTGTTGAGTGCTATTGACAAGGGATATCGGATCGATTCCGTATTTCTGGATTTCCGGAAGGCTTTTGACACTGTACCACACAAGCGGCTCGTAGCGAAATTGCGTGCTTATGGAATATCGTCTCAGTTATGTGACTGGATTTGTGATTTCCTCTTAGAGATGTTAAAGTTCGTAGTAACTGACGGAAAGTCATCGTGTAAAACAGAAGTGATTTCTGCCGTTCCCCAAGGTATTGTTATAGGCCCTTTGCTGTTCATTATTTATATTTGGGAGACAATCTGAGTAGCCGTCTTCGGTTGTCTGCAGATGACGCTGTCGTTTATCGACTAATAAAGTCATCAGAAGATCAAAACAAACTGCAAAACGATGTAGGAAAAATATCTGAATGGTGAGAAAAGTGGCAGTTGACCCTGAATAACGAAAAGTGTGAGGTCATCCACATGAGTGCTAAAAGGAACTCATTAAACTTCGGTTACACGATAAATCACTCATCTAAAAACCGTAAGTTCAGCTAAATACCTAGGTATTACAATTACGAGCAACTTAAATTAGAAGGAACACATAGAAAATGTTGTTGGAAAGGCTAACCAAAGACTGCGATTGGCAGGACACTTAGAAAATGTAAGAGACCTACTAAGGAGACTACCTACACTACGCTTGTCCGTCCTCTTTTAGAATACTGCTGCGCGGTGTGGGATCCTTACCAGATAGGACTGACTGAGTACATTGAAAATGTTCAAAGTAAGGCAGCACGTTTTGTATTATCGTGAAGTATGGGAGAGAGTGTCACAGAAATGATACGTGATTTGGGCTGGAAATCGTTAAAAGAAAGACGTTTTTCTTTGAGGCGGAATCTTCTCATGAAATTCCAATCACCAACTTTCTCCTCCGAATGCGAAAATATTTTGTTGACACCGACCTAAATAGGGAGGAACGATCACCACGATAAAATAAGGGAAATCAGATCTCGTACGGAAAGATATAGGTGTTCATTCTTTCCGCACGCTATACGAGATTGGAATAATAGAGAATTGTGAGGGTGGTTCGAGGAACCCTCTGCCAGGCAATTAAATGTGATTTGCAGAGTATCCATATAGATGTTGTTTCCACATTTGATTGTATAACTTATATCAACGAACGAAAATGTTTTCGGTCTTTTCCCTTCGTTTTATTATATATGTATTACGTCAGTTCACATTTTTAATGGAATTTGCACTCAAATTTTTGAGATAATGGGATAAAAGAAGCAATGCCACAAATGTTCATTACGTATCATTTAAGAGAGCTGCTTTAGCAAGAGGGCACGATATAATATCGACTGAATGGTCATGTTTGTATGAAGGACAAGTGCGTGATGTTCCCCTTGCACTGGAACAATTCCGCCTAACTCCAAGCTGTGACTGTAGTGGAAAAGTCCATTTCAAAACATTGATCTTTCCACAAAAAACTGTTCCATTGAATGTTAAGGAACACACTCCCTTGAACGCCTCATATTTAGTTGATCTACTAAAGAGGCTGCCTACACTACGCTCGTCCGCCCTCTTTTGGAGTACTGCTGCGCGGTTTGGGATCATTACCAGATAGGATTAACAGAGTATTTCGAGAATGTTCGAAGAAGACTAGCACGTTTCGTACTATCGAGAAATAGGGAAGAGAGTGTACTTGACAAGGTGCAGGATTTGGGGTGAACATCATTAAAACCAATGCGTTTTTCGTTGCGGTACAATCTTCTCACGAAATTTCAATTAATGACTTTCTCCTTCAAATGCGAAAATATTTTGTTGACGCCGACCTACATATGTAGAAACGATCATCACAATAAAATAAGGGAAATCAGAACTCGCACGGAAAGATACAGGTGCTAGTTTTTCCTCACGCTGTACGAGACTGGAATAACACAGAATTATTGTTAAAGTGGTTCGATGACTCCTCTGCCAGGCACGTAAGTGTGTTTTGCGGAGTATCGATGTAGATATAGATGACTTCATTGCGATATGCCAAAAATAATGAATAGTATTTGACTTTATGAATTGATAATAAAAAGGATGTCACCGAAAATTATTTGACAAGGCATAGAGCATTAATATCTGCATCTATGCTACATCCATACTACACCTATACTACATTTATACTGTGAAGTGCGTGGCATCGGGTACGCCTCATTCTACCAACAGTTCCCGTTCTATTCACTCATAGAGCGAGGAAAGAATGATTGTTTAAATGCATCTGTCCGTGCTGTAATTGATCTAAACTTCTTCTCACAATCCCCATGTGAGTCATAAGTAGGGAGTTGTAGTATAATCCTGGAGTGATTGTTTAAAGCGAGCTCTTGAAACTTCCATAGTAGGCGTTGTCGGTGTAATTTACGTCCATCTTCAAGAGTCCGCCACTTCATTTTCTTCAGCATCTGTGTGACATTCTCCCAAGGGTCAAACAAACCTGTGACCATTCCTGCTGCCCTTCGATGTATACGTTCAATATCCCCTGTTAGTCTTATTTGATACGGGTGTCACACACTTGAACAGTATTCCAAAATGGTGGCACGAGTGATCTGTAAGCAATCTCCTTTGTGGATTGACAGAATTTTCCGATTACTGAATCAATAAACCGAATTCTACTACCTGTATAACCCACGACAGAGCCTATGTAGTCATTTGATTTCATATATCTAGGAAATGTTACACACAGGTATCTGTAGGAGATGGCCGACTCCAACAGTGACTTACCGATATTATAGTCGTAGGATACTACGTTGTTTCGTCTTGTGCAGTACACAGTTTTACATTTCTGAGCGTTCATAGTAAGTCGTCAATCTTTGCACCACTTTGAAATCTTATCATGTTCTGACTGAATATTTATGCAGATTATTTCAGACATTACTTCACTACAGATAACTGCATCATCTGCAAAAAGTCTGTGGTTACTATTAATATTAAATCAAGAGTTATTAATGTTGATATCCACACATCCTCATACGTTCCACACTTGAAACCTCAAAAGGGTTATATGAATTAGGGTCTTCTTTATGTACGTGCAGCTTGCCTGAAATAGTTGGACACGCCCAACAATTTCTAAACGATTTGAGATATCGAAACAATGATCTAAAAATTGAATGTAGGCATACCAGCGAGCACTCTTCTTTGTAGCTTCTTTTATCTACAAGATAAACTGCTGTGGCTTTTTTAATCCGTAACACCATCGGGAAGCTATAGGAGAGGTAAGTATGTTTAGGTGATAATGAAATCAGCGATTTTTGAAAGAAAAGGAAAGGGTAAGAGGTGAGCTCAGTGTTAAGTTCAGAACTAACTGGGCTATTTTGTCCCTTCCTGTGACCTTTACGTGGCATTTTGCATTGCTTTAGCGTCCTGGAACAGAGATGCCGAATCAATATTTACATTTTTCAAACTGTTCCACTATCTGTACGACACTGTTTACGACGAGTCAACAAAGTGTGTGTAAGTATTTTCGCGAAGGAAAAAAGTTTTCGCTGAGAAAGATAAGTAATACCTGTCAGTTCCTGAAACAGTTGCAGAGTTTTTCTTTTACTAACTACGACTGTGATGTTAACAGTATATAAAAACACGTTAATAGCACACGTGACGCTATTCCGTTTTTGGAGGCCTGTGATTCTGTGGTTAACAGCACCGTCCGCTTATTTCATTATTATATACTGACTAAACGGGGACAGTCTCCGAAATACTGAAGGACCGTAACAGGTGGTTGCTTCGCAGAGGTCATGAGGACAGTCATAGTACTTCTCTTTCACTAGGCATAGCCACTTAGAAATTATCTGTAAACGTAGCATAGGAGGGAAATCTCATACAGTGCGGAGACACATATTACGTATTATAGCGCCACGAGATACCGAAGTTAATTTCGGATACGGTGGCAGTGGCATCTCCTTGAAGGACTGACGACGACCTTATGTCGACTACAGAGCGTAGTTCGCTTTTCTTATAAACGACGCAGTGTTAAAAGCACCTTGAGCAGTCGTCCTGAAGTCTCTCTTCACCATAACCGAACATGACCAAGGGCACTTCACGCTGACGTTCATCACTGTTTTGAAACCCCTTCAGAAGTGCCGCTGATAATGTGTGACCAGCATCTTTGATAACCGTGTATTTATTGCCGAGCCCGGGAGCTCTAGCGGCAGTAAAAGAGATGCACTAATCTGCTTCCAGGAATTCAGCTCGCTGGATTGCTCAAGTGTAGCGTAGCACTGACGCAATGCAGTCGAACTAGAAGAGGACATGATTAGTTAAGAATAACGCCTCATTTATATGCTTCTATTATTATCAGAGCACAAACTGTGTACGTTTTCGGTGTCTACAGATACGTATTTACATTTTTCGAGCTAGGTTAATTTCTGTACAGTTGATAGATTGCAGTCTAGACAGTGGCGACAATCGAGAACGTCCAGATCTGAGTTTTGATTTAACTACTTCAATGATGAACCCTATACACTACTATTGCACGCAAGCAAGCCACCTGGGTAACTTCCAGAATGTTTTCTTATAAATTAAACTCTAACTAGGAATCATCGAAAATATCCCGTAGGACGAGAATTTATTTCGATAAATTTGAATACTAGCTGTTAGTTTAAATATGTCCATTTTTAAGCACTATTACCGCTTTTAGTTCGTATTCTAATTCACGAGTGCACAGTAGATGCGTACAGATAATCCTTGTAAGTAGTATATAACAGAAATCATATGCCGTGCTCGTAGTTAAGCCATATCATAGTCCTCAATGGATCCGACCTCATAACTTTTAGGAAATAGATCCCCTAAGAGTGATTCCTGTACAAGAGGCATACTTTACTATTCCATCTGCACCACAGAATACAAACAAGTACTGCACAACCACGTAGCACCTATAAACAGAACACCGAGTATAGCCACGACCAGCCTCAACAGAAAGCATCAGTTCAGTCACCGGGCGGAACAGGCAGCAGTACTCAGTTCATAGAGCTAGTTAGTTACTGTATGGGAATAGATATTGAGAAGGAAGTCTGGTACGAGGCGCTAAATTGTAAGTTCAGCGTTAACTGTAAATAGAGCGTAATTTATGTTTTATATTACACAGTATGACTTGACTGAGATCGATTGAACTTATCACAGCAAAAGGGCACACTTAAGGGTAATTGACTAAGGTTGATATCGTTGACAGGGTTGGCAGCAATCGGCTGTTGTTTGCTGACGATGCCGTGGTTTACGGTAAGGTGTCGAAGTTGAGTGACCATAGGAAGATAAAAGACGACTTAGACAAAGTTTCCAGTTGGTGTGATAATTCTAAATTCGGAAAAATGTAAGTTAAAGACGATGAGTAGAAAGATCAAACATGTTATGTTCGGATACCGTAATACTAGTGTCCGGCTTGACAGTCAATTCGTTTAAATATCTGGGAATAAAGTTGCAAAGCGATATGAGGTGGAACGCGCATTTGAGAACTGTGGGCCGGCCGCTATGACCGAGCGGTTCTAGGTGCTTCAGTCCGGAACCGCGCTGCTGCTATGCTTGCAGGTTCGAATGCTGCCTCGGGCATGGATGTGTGTGATGTCCTTAGGTTAGTTAGGTGTAAGTAGTTCTAAGTCTAGGAGACTGATGACCTCAGATGTTAAGTCCTACAGCGCTTAGAGCCATTTGAACCATTTTGAGAACTGTGGTAGGGTAGGGGCATAGTTGACTTCGGGTTATTGGGAGAAATTTAGGAAAGAGTGGTTCACCTGTAAAGGAGACCGCATAATGGAAGTTGGAGCGACCTATTTTTGAGTACTGCTCGTGTGTTTGGGATCCGTACCACGTCGGATTGAAAGAAGGCATCGAAGCAATTCAGAGGCGGGCTGCTCGATTTGTTACGGGTAGGTTCAGACAACACGTAAGTGTTACGGAGATGCTTCGGGAACTCAAAGAGGGGTCCGTGGAGGAAAGGTGACGTTCTTTTCTAGAAACACTATTGAGAAAATTTAGAGAAGCGGCATTCGAAGCTGACTGCCGAACGATTCGACTTCCGCCAACATAGATGACGCCTAAGAACCACGAAGAGAAGATGCGAGAAATTAGGGCTTATACGGAGCCGTCCACACTCGTTTCTCCCTCGCTTTATTTGCGAGTGTAGCTGGAAAGGAAATGACAAGTAACGTTACAGCGTACCCTCCACCACGCACTATATGGTGGCTTGTAGATATCTATGTAGATGTAAAAAAAATTCTTATAGTAATATACGCCACACCAAATAGCTCCTTCACAATGCGAGCAGCCTTTCTTCATTTTTACCTCTTTTTCTAAGTTTAGAGGGTGGCTGGAAGCCCTTTCTGTCGCCACCCCTTTGCCTTCCGGGACGTCTAGTGTTATACCACGCGAAAGTGTATGTGTACGTTTCTTAAGTATTTGCGAATCGTATAACTGAAATGTAACGTGAGTATCAACCAGGTATTCATCTAGACGTATACGGGAAACCGCCTAAAAGCAACATACAGGCTAACCGGCAATACCGTCGCTCGTCATTAGTGTACAGGGTGTTTATAAAAGAATATCGAGGTTTTAACGCTTTATTTTATTTATTACATTAAACTTACAATTATAAATGATATGTCCAATGAATGAGAAACTGAAACAGTTTTACCAAGAACCTTATAAATGTTCAGTGTGAGCACCATTTGTCACACAGCACACGTCAAGTCTATAGCCGAGTTCTTCCCAAACGTTGATAAGTGCGTCTTCAGTGATTGTAGTAACAGCTGCTTCAATCCGGTTTCTTAACTCAGGGAGGTCTGCTGGTAGCGGAGGCACGTACACACGACCCTTGATGAAGCCCCAAAGGAAAAAATCGCATGGCGTTAGGTCGGGTGGACGTGGAGGCCATGCAAAGCAAGCCTTGTCATTGAGCCCCTTGCGATCTATCCAGCGCTTGGGTACAGTAAAATTCAACCAACTGCGGCGGAAACATTGCGCGCAGGGCATGCACATTGGTGCCAAACACACCTGTTGGAGTTACTCTTTCATTTGACATATCATTTATAACTGTAAGTTGAATGTAATAAATATTATAAAGCGTTAAAATCCCGACATTCATTTATAAGGGACCTGTATTTAATCAGAGGCCGGCACGCCTCCCCGATTCTCGGAAGCAGCATGGTAACACACGCTGCCGTCTGAGGGAGACATTCATGAATATCACTTTAGCAAAAATATTTTTCAAAAACGACTAAATTCTTTGCAAAAATGTCTCATTCCAATCACTCTCTGGAACGCCAACAAAAAGACTTAGCTTTCACAAACTTGTTGTCTAAGTATATTATAAAATATAATACTAGATTTTTAACGTTTTCGTTGAGCATCCATTTCATTAGGACACTTATTGAAAACATAGATATCTATACAACATTTTGTACACATCAGACAAGGGAATTGTACAAATGTACTAAAATACAGATTGTATTCGAATGACAGCAGTCATTGTGAGTAACCGCTGACAACCACGATCAGTTTCAGAAATTTTCAGCATACTTTCGGGTGTGATTTACATTCAGAATTCTGCATAAAAGAATCATTCCAGTTATTTTGGTGGCGGCCGCTATTTTAAACCGAGCGAGGTGGCGCAGTGCTTAGCACACTGGACTCGCATTCGGGAGGACGACGGTTCAATCCCGTCTCCGGCCATCCTGATTTAGGTTTTCCGTGATTTCCCTAAATCGCTTCAGGCAAATGCCGGAATGGTTCCTTTGAAAGGGCACGGCCGATTTCCTTCCCCATCCTTCCCTCACCCGAGCTTGCACTCCGTCTCTAATGACCTCGTTGTCGACGGAACGTTAAACACTAATCTCCTCCTCCCCCTCCGCTATTTTAACGCAACCGGCAGCGCGTCAAATGTCACGTGCGGACGTGTTTGTCGAGCATCAGTACTCGTGGAGTGTATTTGTGTTGAGGAAGGCGGGATATATTTGTCGGTGATGCGGGCCGGTATCGCGACAAGGGCCTGTCGCGTTGCTCCACTTGCTGCGGAGGCTATCAACGCCAGAGCGCTCCACCAGACGAGATGCCGCCGTATCCTTACACGGTCCTTTTTTTTTAACGAATGGACGTCCGCTGTGCGTTTGATTAATTGCTTTGCGATACAAATAATTACGGGGAACTGTCTGCGATAACGGCCGGTCGACGCACATTAATTCTTTAACGAGGGCTGACGACACACAAATTGCTGATAGCTGGTGTCCCTCTTCAGCAAGTGAGACTATCACCGCTGCGCTCTGGTGGCCGCCCGCACGATTAGCGCTGCGATGACTCTGGAGAAACGACGAACCAATTGCTCGGCAGCAAGTACTAAAAAGTTTCACATCTCACTGCTGTTGTTGTGGTCTGCGGTCCGAAGTCCGTCCGAGCGAGCCTCTTCATCTGTGCATAACCAGTGAAACATACATCCAGGTTCTAACAACCCTACCACAACAAAAGTCAAAAATTAATTATGATTGTAGTGTTGCTCACTCTGCTAAATATTGCATTTTCGGGCAACAACAAAGTTATATTATGTGGCAGGTGTCATTATAGCACAGTTAATAAAGTCATTTCTTGGAATAATGGATAAACTAGGCACTCATCTTTTCGTGTTTCCCACGCTGGTCTCGTTGTGACCTCATGGCTCAATCGTCGAAAATTTAGGTAGTGATGATTCCAAGCTCGGATGCAAGGAGGCCTAGATGTTATTCTGCGATATTCAAAAGTTTTATAGATGTGTTTCATAAACCATTCTTGAAGATTAAACTTCAGCAAGTTAGGAGAATGGTGATGTAAAAAAGTAATCAGCACTCCGAATTTAAGTTACACTTCTTTTTTATTACTTTTGTAGCAATATCACGTGACTCGTTCCAAAACATCACTTCACAATATAAAACATACTTGAAAATATCTTCCTTACTGTTAAAGGTCACATTTCATAAACTGACTACAATTTGCGTCTTTTTAACATGACGACCAAAGCTTGACTCTCTAATAACCGCTTACGCGCCAAAAAATCACAGTTACAAGTACGCCAATGATCATAGTGACAAAAGAAAGAATACACATAAGAATAATATCATTGCAATATATACATATCGATGTATCGAAGTACCTCTACATTAATGAAATCAAATCTGAATGTTGTCACAGAAATATGTTAACTATTTTACAGAAACACAGTAGAATATTGCTGGTATCGAGAGGTTGAGGTGAGGTGCCGTAATGGTTACGTAATTCAAGTACCATTACAAGGTGAACCTGTTTATTGTATCAAGCCTTAGCCTCCCTGTAGAAATTCATCCCCACAGCCAAATTGACTATTTCTTGATGCTTCATTATGCGTCCTACCAACCGGTTCCTTCTCTTAATAGAGTTCTACCACTGATTTCTTTTCTCGCGAATTCTTTTCAGTACTTCTAAATTACTTATCCGATCTACTCACCCATTCTTCGGCAGTCTTCTGTATATCCACATTTGAAAAACTTAGCTTCTTGTTTGAACTGTTTATCGTTCACGTTTCGCCGCGCGGGGTAGCCGCGTGGTCCAGGACGCCCTGCAACGGTTCGCGCGGCTCCCCCCGTCGGAGCTTCAAGCCCTCCCTCGGGCATGTGTGTGTGTGTGTGTGTGTGTGTGTGTGTGTGTGTGTGTGTGTGTGTGTGTTGTCCTTAGCTTTAGTTTAAAAATGGTCGAAATGGCTCTGACCACTATGGGACTTAACTTCTGATGTCATCAGTCCCCTAGAACTTAGAACTTCTTAAACCTAACTAATCTAAGGACATCATACACATCCATGCCCGAGGCAAGATTCGAACCTGCGACCGTAGCGGTTGCGCGGTTCCAGACTGTAGCGCCTAGAACCGCTCGGCCACCCCGGCCAGCTTTAGTTTAAAAAAATGGCTCTAAGCACTATGGGACTTAACATCTGAGGTAATCAGTCCCCTAGACTTAGAACTACTTAAGCCTAACTAACCTAAGGACATCATATACACCCATGCCCGAGGCAGGATTCGAACCTGCGACCGTAGCAGCCGCGTGGTTCCGGACTGAAGCGCCTAGAACCGCTCAGTTACAGCGGCCAGAAGGTTAGTTTAAGTTACATTAAGTAGTGTGTAAGCCTACGGACCGATGACCTCAGCACTTTGGTCCCACAGGAACTTACCATAAATTCCAAAAGTTTCGTTCGCGTTTCACACCCATGCAGTACTTCAGTCCACACAAATAATAACGTAACAACATAGAACGCATAACGGAAACAGCACTATATAATGCACTGAGGAAAGTAGATACATGGACACAACTGAACGCAATCGCCAAAATCACAAAAGCAGAACATGGCATATACAAACAGACTAATCAATACAGAAGGCGCAAACGACGAAGACAGGCCGACATAGATAGCTCGGGTAGCTCCTGTACTGACGATGATACCAGCGAGAGCGACAGCACTGACGTGTGTGTTCAGATGTGTGTGAATTCCTATGGAACCAAACTGCTAAGGTCATTCGGGGGGAGGCGCTGACATAACATAGACACACAAAATATACATAAGATAAACGTAAAACAAGCACAGCTACTTATGTGAACATTAATCAAAGATCAAAATTTATAACTCATTATGAATGAATCTAATTAAAAGCAGGAGTAATTAGAACAGTCCGTGGATGGACATTGTTTTAGAATCCACGTTATACTCTACCCATGGCTGTTAAGTAGTTGCGAAAATGAACGCATTCTTGTAAACGTAATAACATGAATGTAATATAAATGTATTATAAAGTAAACAAGCAAAATCAAAGAGTGTAAATACACAACAGAAACAGATCACGCATATTACGCAATTATACAAAACTGATGGGTCCACTACTTAAAAAAGTCTAGTTTTATTATAGATAAATGTATTTACAAGATTAATAACAGGTTAGTGATGGTTTGCTGTAGCTCATAAGATATGCTGGAACAGTTTTTAACTTTATTATCTTACATTGAGGCAGGATATTGTTCCACAGCTATGCAGCATTTGTTTACTAACCAACCTAGTGGTAGTAGTTATTATGTAACCTAACAAACAACAACTCACACAGCATTCTAACAAACAACACCGACATCGATGACATCCGCATGGACTGAACTAATCGAGTTTTCCAGAAGAGGGATGTTCATGTGCATAGAACGAAAATGGGCAGCACCACATGTGCAAGCTGTACTTGAAGTTCAATACCAAGTCCGCTTCCACAGTTTGTGTAGGTGAAGCGATATCTATATACAGGGTGTTACAAAAAGGTACGGCCAAGCTTTCAGGAAACATTCCTCACACACAAATAAAGAAAAGATGTTATGTGAACATGTGTCCGGAAACGCTTAATTTCCATGTTAGAGCTCCTTTTAGTTTCGTCAGTATGTACTGTATTTCCTCTAATCACAATCAACATGTGTGGGCTGACGAGAATCTGCACGCAATTGTGCAATCACGTCATCAACACAGATTTTCTGTGAACGATTGGGCAGGGAATGTTGGTGATGTCTTGATTGAGCCTCATGTTCTTCCACCTACGCTAAATGGAGCACGTTATCATGACATCATACGGGATACTCTACCTGTGCTGCAGGAACATGTGCCTTTACAAGTACGACACAACATGTGGTTCAGGCACGATGGAGCTCCTGCACATTTCAGTCGAAATGTTCGTACGCTTCTCAACAACAGATTCGGTGGCCGATGGATTGGTAGAGGCGGACCAATTCCATGGCCTCCACGCTCTCCTGACCTAACCCTCTTGACTTTCATTTATGGGGGCATTTGAAAACTGTTATCTAAGCAACCCCGGTACCAAATGTAGAGACTCTTCGTGCTCGTATTGTGGACGGCTGTGGTACAATACGCCATTCTCCAGGGCTGCATCAGCGCATCAGGGATTCCATGCGACGAAGGGTGGATGCATGTATCCTTGCTAACGGAGGACATTTTGAACATTTCCTGAAACAAAGTGTTTGAAGTCACGCTGGTACGTTCTGTTGCTGTGTGTTTCCATTCCATGATCAATGTGATTTTAAGAGAAGTAATAAAATGGGCTCTAACATGGAAAGTAAGCGTTTCCGGACACATGTCCACATAACATATTTTCTTTCTTTGTGTGTGAGGAATGTTTCCTGAAAGTTTGGCCGTACCTTTTTGTAACACCCTGTATATTCTTTCCTGTCTTCTTTTTTCTCTTCTTAAATTATACCATAATTTTATAATTTCCTACTTCTACATTCCAGTATTTTTCTTTAAAAACTAAGTATAACTGCTGTAAGTAAATGAAAGGTAACACCAAGGTTCAGACAAAAGAACTCCACGCAGACCCACCTCCACGTGGTGCTCGATGGGCAACACTGCCCGTGTCCTCACCTGCGCCGTGGTTGGCATGGCTACTGGCTGGGAGGTCTGTGTGGAGCACTACGCCCTACGTAAAATAATAAGCTCTCACGCCCTAGTAGTCACAACGCAGCTTGAAAAAAATGCAATCCAGACAAATACCTCGAGGAAATTGTTCCTAACATTTAAATTTGTGTTTGGTGGTAGTGGATGAATCTTTTACAGAATCACCTTTCTTGCTATTGTCATTCTGTATGTTGTATTTTGTCTGCCCCAGTCATCAGTTACTTTGCTGCTCCAATAGTATGACTAAGTTCTACTTCTAGTGTCCCATTTCCTAAAACAATTCAATATCCTAATTTAATTTAATGCGATTAGAGAAGCATAAGCCATATGATTTACGACAAAATGTGTAGAAAAGCTTTGTAACGACGTCACTTTTCCTTCGACAGTTTTATTGTAAATTTCATTTTACTTCGTCTGAGTAATTCTTTTCCCGTTGCTTACTTGTTATCGGTAGCTGAACCAAAATTTCGCTGTGTGCTGTGTAGGACCTGGATAGAGTTTAGAGTATTGCATGCACAATGAAACGTCGTATACTGCTCGTGGCCGACGCCTATTCGTATTAGGTAATAAACAGAACCCATTTCAAATCCTTCAGCCTTTTCCAGTTTGATGTAAGCTCCACAACTGCTTCTAAGCTCTCTCTTTTGGCATAGAAACCTCTAGAAAGGCTCAAGGTCCTATCTACGAGAATGTTATAGTTATCAAAATAAAGAGGTAATTTATGCATCAGTTTTTTGTGCGTCCGTCCAAAGAAATGTGCTCCTGTATTCAGGTGGGATTTAATTAGACTGTCAACATCATCATTAGAGGAATTCGATCAGTTCCAAAGAACGGCCCACTATTTTTTTTATAGCTACTGCTCCACAGTGTCCGTCACAGTTTGGCTTTAGGAAAGGTAAACGTACTGGTGAGAGGGTTCTGAAGTTGCGGTTGATAATGGAAGCAAGACTTAAGAGAAATCAATACTTGTCCATAGGACCTGTCGACATGGAAAAAGCATTCGACAATATCATATGGTACAAGATGTTCTACATTCCGAGGAAAATAGAGGGAAGGCTATAAGGTAGGACGGGTAATATATAATATGTACAGTACTGAAGGGAAACAATGAGACTGGAAGACCAAGACCGGATTGTACTCTTTTGTCCCTACTGTTCAGTCTATACATCGATGAAGAGATGATGGAAATAAAAGAAAGGTTCAAGAGTGGGATTAGAATTCAAGATGAAAGGATATCAGTGATAAGATTTGCTGCTGACATGGCTATCCTCAGTGAAAGTGAAGAAGAATTACAGGGTCTGCTGAATGGAATGAACAATATAATGAATACAGAATACGGACTGAGAGTAAATCGAAGATGGACGAAAATAATTAGAAGGAGCAGAAATGAGAACAGCGACCAATTAATGTCAGAATTCTGCTACCTAAGCAGCAAAATAACCTACCATGGACGGAGAAAGGAGAACATAAGAAGCAGACTGGCAAAAGGGGCATTCCCGGTCAAGAGAAGTCTACTAGTATCGATAATAGGCCTTAATTTGAGGAAGAAATTCCGGAGAATGTACATTTGGAGCGCAGCTTTGTATGGTAGTGAAAGATGGAGTTTGGGAAAAGCAGGAGAGAACGAAATCGATGAGTTTGAGATGAAGAACATTGAAAAATAAGATATCTGATAAGGTAAGGAATGAGGAGGTTCTCCGCAGAATGGGCGAGGATAGGGATACATGGAATACACTGACAAGAAGACGGGACAGGATGATAGGACATATGTTAAGACATCACCAACTTCCATGGTAATACAGGGAGCCGTAGAGGGTAAACAGTATAGGAAGACAGGGACTGGAATATATGCAACACATAACACAGGACATAGGTTGCAAGTGCTACTCTGAAATGAAAAGGTCGGGACAGAAGAGAAATTCGTGGCCGGCCGTATCAAACTAGACAAAAGACTGATGACAGAAAAAATATCATTTCTAAAAGACTCTCGATGTTTCAAATGTTTGTTATGTTCGTATATTCTGGAATAGTCGATGTTTGTATACATAGCAGCGCTCTCCGTCGGAGAGGCAGTTCTGATCCGTCTGTACGGTGGTGTCTATAATAAACGTGCTCTGAGTGCCAAGTGTTGAACTCCCCTGACGACCATGCTTTCGGATTTAGCTTTGATTGCGGTTACCGCTTGACCAATATTGTTAACTAGGAATCACAAAACTAAAGGATGGCAATTTCTTACGGCAGTAAGCATTTGAACATCAGCATTGTTCGCTCACGTCTCAGATTCGATAAAATTTGAATATCGATCCAATTAAGTCAATCAAAAATGACTATAATGGGTGGAAATGAGTTTCAACATGCCCGAGTACAAGCAGGAACATACAGAATTTCAGTTTAGCAGCAGAGCAAGAGTAAATTACATTATCGTAAAACACCGAGATGTCGATGAAAAAAAAGTACTTGGCTTGGACGTTGGCATTGGCTCCTGCGATTTCGACGAGCTGATCTGGGTGATCCCTGGGGAAGAATCGGGAGCAGGGCTGCAAATCTGGGAGCAGCCGCGTCAAATCCGCGACACGCGCTCCCATCGACCCCCCGGCCGACGCAGGGTCGCTCGGGCTTAGCCCCAGCGGCTGCCTGCCATTGCGCGTGCGCAGATCGTGCCGACGTTCTGGGAGAGGGAAAAAACTCCCTCCAGTACGCGGGAAAGTGAGAGCACGGGGATGAATCTCATATAGGGACTTCTGGTAACACGCCCTAGGTTTGCTGCCACGCCACTTGGAGCGCTGCAAGTTTGTCACTCCATCATCTCGCTCTCTTATTTGTTGATTTTTAGTCTTCCACGTTCCTTTTCGTTTCAAGTGGTTTCAACACAGAATGCTTCTGAGTACGGCTTCTCGCGTGTACTGCACGCTTTCAAATGCGTTGTAGATATGTTACTCGTTTTCTGATTGCGTTCATCTCGCATACGTAATATTGGGTGGTGTAAAAATTCCAAATTTGTGTTTGTTTCATATAAAGTAGAATCGGCTTCCGTTGCATGATGCTTCTATTATTTCTTACGAAACTGAGTGTGAACTGCTACTTTTACACGCATTGTAAATATGTTGTTCGTATTCTGTTTTATCCTTGTTTGCGTCCGTTTTTAGGACTTACTCGCATTTAGTGGAGAACTCTCCATGTTAGTAGGTTTTGAGGCTGTTGGTAGTCAGCTAAACTATAGGCCTATATCTCTGACATAGATCTGTTGTAGAATTTTAGAACATGTTTTTTGCTCGCGTATCATGTCATTTCTGGAAACCCAGAATCTACTGTGTAGGAATCAACATGGATTCCGGAAACAGCGATCGTGTGAGACCCAAGTCGCTTTATTTCTTCATGAGACCCAGAAAAAATTAGATACAGGCTCCCAGGTAGATGCTATTTTCCTTGACTTCCGGAAGGCGTTCGATGCAGTTCCGCACGGTCGCCTGATAAACAAAGTAAGAGCCTACGGAATATCAGACCAGCTCTGTGGCTGGATTGAAGAGTTTTTAGTAAACAGAACACAGCATGTTGTTATCAATGGAGAGACGTCTACAGACGTTAAAGTAACCTCTGGCGTGCCACAGGGGAGTGTCATGGGACCATTGCTTTTCACAATATATATAAATGACCTAGTAGATAGTGTCGGAAGTTCCATGCGGCTTTTCGCGGATGATGCTGTAGTATACAGAGAAGTTGCAGCATTAGAAAATTGCAGCGAAATGCAGGAAGATCTGCAGCGGATAGGCACTTGGTGCGGGGAGTGGCAACTGACCCTTAACATAGACAAATGTAATGTATTGCGAATATATAGAAAGAAGGATCCTTTATTGTATGATTATATGATAGCGGAACAAACACTGGTAGCAGTTACTTCTGTAAAATATCTGGGAGTATGCGTGCGGAACGATTTGAAGTGGAATGATCATATAAAATTAATAATTGGTAAGGCGGGTGGCAGGTTGAGATTCATTGGCAGAGTCCTCAGAAAATGTAGTCCATCAACAAAGGAGTTGGCTTACAAAACATTCGTTCGGCCTATACTTGAGTATTGCTCATCAGTGTGGGATCCGTACCAGGTCGGGTTGACAGAGAAAACAGAGAAGATCCAAAGAGGAGCGTCGCGTTTCGTCACAGGGTTATTTGGTAAGCGTGATAGCGTTACGGAGATGTTAAGCAAATTCAAGTGGCAGACTCTGCAAGAGAGGCGCTCTGCATCGCGGTGTAGCTTGCGGTCCAGGTTTCGGGAGGGTGCGTCTCTGGATGAGGTATGGAATATATTGCTCCCCCCTACTTATACCTCCCGAGGAGATCACGAATGTAAAATTAGAGAGATTCGAACGCGCATGGAGGCTTTCCGGCAGTCGTTCTTCCCGCGAACCATAGGCGACTGGAACAGAAAAGGGAGGTAATTCAGTGGCACGCAAATTGCCCTCCGCCACACACCGTTGGGTGGCTTGCGAAGTATAAATATAGATGTAGATAGATGTATTATATCTTTCCACGGAATGAGTATGTACTGGTAACTCTGCTTTGAATTATGTTTCCTCTTGACACTGAGTGCCATACATATCACAGTCTCTTGCAGAGTCTGGATGTATATATATATGAGTAGGCACTATGCTCCGTAGTGTTGCTGACTAGACCATTCTACTTTGCAAATGCTAAAAACGCTACATTAACTACCCAAAAATTTTCGCACGTTATTAACAGCTGCTACAAACAGTACAGTTTAGCAGAAGTTAACGAAAACTTCGGTGGCTTCTATTAAATACGAGAGTACGAAAAACGAATAGTAACAAAAATAACGTAGAATACGAGAGTATACTGTCGTTGCATTTAAATCGAGCAGTCCACGCACGGATTCGTATGCAGTAACAAACAGAATCGGTTCACAGAATACCATGTGAAGAAACCAGTTTCTATTTCACATGAAACAAAAATAAATTTAGAATCAGTTACCCCTCCCAATACTACGGATGAAGGCAAAAATTAAACAGAATACGAGCAATATAATTACATTGAAATTCAAAGAGTGCAGAAGATGGTTGTAATGAGGAACATAATTTACACTTGATAACAGCCCCACGGTCGAAATTGCAGTATTGCAGTTTACGTATAAACACACTTTATCACCAAGGTACTAGACCCGCCCCATAAAGTATAAATGAAAAACCTCATCCTCTAGTACTAATAATGATGAAAAGAAGTAATAGGGATTTCCGCATCGTTTTTTTCCGTTTTTAATGATCACTGCCACGCCACGGGTCTTACACTTCCGATATTTTCGTGTTCTGTGAGTGGGAGTCTGCTAGGTCGTTTTTTGATACGGCCATTTCTTATGCTGTTACAAAGTGTATGTAATGTATTTTTTCGTCCAAAAATACAAGGAAATTCCCTTACAATTCCATAAAGAGGTTTCGGATTTACATCTTCGTCATTATATGAATTGTGCTATTGATACCATATCATATCAATCCTGTATAAAATCTGTATAGAGAATATTGCGGTTACTGTCGATACGGCAAACTGAGAGAATCATTGCAGAATGCGCAACAAAACATATTACATACTGCTATTTAAACGTAATCTGTTGAGACTGGAAAGCGTTCATAGACACCTTGTTACTTCTGAAGGGTGCCTACGTCATGCGTAGTTACTGGGTTCTGTTCTGGGAGAAGGGGACAAAGTTTGTTGCCTTCTTTGAAAAGTTACTTACATCGCTGCGTTAACTTAAGTGGGTGTACCATTACTATTTTCTGCCGAAATAATTTAGAAACGGTTTAGTATGCAGAAAGAAGTTTTTCGTAAAGTTATTTGCTGTAAAGGGGCAAGTAATTTGCAGTGTTGTTATCAATGGAAACATTGTTTCAGAGATGCTAAACTAATGGACTTTTTTAATTTCATTAGTGTTATTGAATGGTTTAATACAGTGACGTGAATCTAGTTGGAATTTGCAGTTAAAATCTTGACAAGAAGGGTAGGATGATATCGTAATATCACGATCACGGCTACCTGCTAAGTACTGTTTCATCTCTGTTGCCACGCAAACATTACAATAAATGGGAGATAATATGTCGAAGTGTTACAATTGCTAACTTTGCAATAAAATAACCTCTTATTAGCGTACTACAAAATGTCAGAATTCTTAGTTCGATATCTTGACGCGTTTGTCAAAAGTTGTAACCATTCTCTTTCCTCGCTGAAAATGTAAATTACGTAGTCCGTTTGCAAAAACTATTGTAGGTTTTGTTCAGCACCTCCATATGACTTTGCCTTAGTTTTACACTGCCATATAACCCACATATTATCCGACTTCAGATTCAGGACATATTAGCAGCACATGAGGGTGACGTTATAAATTTCAAAACGCTTCAGAAATAAAACAAATGTAAATGTATTGATTGTCATTACTGAGCGATAACCAAACAAACAAAGAAGTATGCGTCCTTGGCGTGTTAGCTTGTTTATCCTCCAAACGGGTAAAGCTGTTCTCTAACGGAAGGTCGGCTTAAACACCGCAGCATCTTTGCAGCCACGGCGCTACTAAAAATGGTATTACCTTGCCTTACATCGACCTTTCTAATGACTTACAGTTTAGTTACAGGGAGGCCTACAGTTCAACGTATGCTCAACGCACGGAGTATCTCGCCATTTTTGGACGAATCATTGCTTGAAACGAGCTCCTCATCTATGCCGTGAAGGACCAAGGGATGTCGACCGGCCGCCACGTCATCCTCTGCCTTGAGGCGTCAGGGGGATTCGGTAATTTGTAGACTTGACGAACCCTACGAGCCGGTACTGCTCGGTCAGGTAGCTTCTCAGTTGAGTACAGCGCGGCCAGTTTTCCCACCGAGGAAAAATCCTCGGCAGTACCAACAATCTAATCCATGCCTTGCACATGGCAGCCATCTACGCTGACCATTCAGCTACGGAGGTGGAGAATCAGCGCTTGAGGTGAAATATTAATGTGACAGAAAAAGTCCTAGGACCGCCTGACGATCGAATCCTTAAGCTTCCAACTTCCACTCTGTCACCGATTTTATAAAATTCGTCATATTTAAAATTTATTTTGTTCTCCCATACTTGTCGATGACTTTCTTGGCGTAATTTTTCATGCAATCACTCTCCCTCTCGTTCTTGCTATCGCTCTCTCACTCTTGCTCAATCAGCCTCGTTATCTCTCTCTCGCTCTCTTTCTCGCGCATTATCTCTCACTTCTGCTCTTGACTCTCTCTCATTCTGTTGGTCTTCCTCTCTCTCTTCTCTCTCTCTATGAGTTTCCCCCTTCAAGCTAGACAAGTTTCGTCCTTTGTAGTTTTTTCGTTTGACGCTTATTTCGTGAGATATTTGGCTCGGTTACCATCAATGGACCACCATATATATATATATATATATATATATATATATATATATTTTGTGTGTGGTGCGTGTGTATGTGTGTGTGTGCGTGTGCGTGCGCGTGTGTGTGTATGTGTGCGTTATAGTGTGTGTATGTCTATGTGTGCATGTGTTTTACACTATAGATGAAGTGTGGGTTTTATGCATTTTAGCACGCCCGTTTGGACAAATGCTGAACCTATAACAAAACTGCATCTTACAAAATACGATAACAGACAAAGTTTGCATGACTCATAGACAGATAGCACACAAGTCTTCTCTCCCTTAGGTTAAATGACGACTGAGGCTAGAGGAAGGAAATCTGATCACAGAGTTAAAATTAAATAAATTTGCCAAATCATGGAGTTTGTCGGTTTAAATATTTTTCACCCTATATATAAATATACTGAAACGCCCTCTTAGAAAAATTATACATGACTGTGCTTAAACTGACACACAATATTTTTTAGCGCAACGCACTCTAACTTTTAAAAATCCCTACAAAAGAATGGCCCTGACTAACATTAACCTATACGTTTCACAAATCACTTACCTCACCAAAAATCTTCGTTACTCGAACTACTGCAATACAGCGAGCGCCACTACTGCTAGCTAAATAAAAGATTCAAACTACTGAAGGCACTAACTACTGATAGGCATAGTTAGCAAATGAAAGATTTTAATAGAGAACAAACAATGTATTTACCTTAATAGTGTTCAAAAGTCATAAATATATAGCAGTTCATGACATCCAGTCTTACAAATTTCAAAACTCCGCCATTTCTCTCCCCACATCCACCTCTGCTGGCGGCTCACCTCCAACTACGCAACGCTACGCGCTGTTCACATCCAACTGCCCAACACTACAATGGCAGACAACAATGCAAACTAGCCACAGACTGCACACAGCACAGCCACTGATTTTCATACAGAGCGCTACGTAACGTTGCCAATAAGAAAACATAAACAGCGTACTTACATAGCCCCCATGCTCCCCACAAAAAAATTTACAAATTGATTTGGGCAGTGGCCAATAATGATTTGATAAAATTTTTCATAATTACAATAACAAAGAAATCAAATGCACACACTTATTGATACAATGTTGGTCAAAAGCTAAAATTTTATCACAGTCCATAAAGACAGTCCTGATCATTCATCACAGTAAAATTGCAGTGTTTTTTTTTTCTCAAAGTCTGAGCTGTAAAAGAAAATGCACACGGAAGTACTGGATTTTCATGCAATCTTGAAGAAGTAGTGTTGTCCTTCAAACGGAGAGACAGTGCTGACTCTTGACATGCAGACAGGTAATGGGCCACAACAGAGCAAACCCACAGCAGAGTCAGTCGAAGTTTTGGAGAATATTGGTAGGTAGGTCATCAAAGAGCAGCCCCACTGTAGTCCTGCTAGAGAGTATGGTATTGGTGGGCCACCAGAGGTGCAGACCCATTGCAGTCCTTGTAGAAATAATGGTATTGGTGAGTCATCAAAGGTGTAGATCCACTGTAGTCCTTGTAGAAATAATGGTATTGGTGAGTCATCAAAGATGCAGACCCACTGCAGTCCTTGTAGAGACGGCCAGCAGCCAACTGTTGCGACTGTGCAGGTGCACAATCACCATCGAAGAGTCTTGCGGAGAGTATAGTAAGTCCATAAACCACCACTTGTGTACTCACAAAGTTTTTGGAATTGTCCTTAGAACCAGCAATGCTGTTATCCAGTCCCTTGCTGAATTATTAACACACGTGCAAACACTATCAGTCCCTACTTCTCAATATATACACTGTGAAATCTGTGAAAACCGCACATTGATAGCACTTTCCATTTCCGTAAAATATATATATATATATATATATATATATATATATATATATATATATATATATATATATACCATACTCACATGGCATAGTTCCCACTAACTTTTTCCAATATATATATATATATATATATATATATATATATATATATATATATATATATATAAAACTTTTTCCTATATATATATATATATATATATATATATATATATATATATATTGGAAAAAGTTAGTGGGAACTATGCCATGTGAGTATGGTATATTTGTACAGACACACACACATACACACACACCACTCTAGTTTCCAATTTTTCCACTAACATTTTTTCCACTAACTTGGTTGTACACCTGCTTTGGTTGTACACCTGCTTTGTGACTAGCGATTGCCTATTTATCACTGAAGATTTCTCCTGCAGATGGCAGATGGGGACGAAACGTTATCCAGTAGTTTCACACATCGACCATGACCACATGAAAACAAATAGTTCGTAATATAGTACCTCTGAACGATCTCGGATCGTAACCATACACACATAATGCTATACACAATTAAATTTTTAACGTTTCCCGCATTTGGAGGCGGCGGTGAACCGCGGAACACGGTTCAGGGACGGCAGCTGCAGCCCGCATTGGCCAGCCGGCTGTCAGGCAGCGCAAGACGTCAGCGAGCCACACTTCCTGTTTTCTCGCGGGTCATTGCGCGGGTCACGTTCAGCTTGTCAATTAGCCACTGGATTCTTCGCACCACCCCAAAACACTTTGAGATTTACTGCCTCTGATTTTATATCGTTTCAGTCTGTACGAGGGCAAATTCTAAAACAGTGCCCGCTTTGTAATGGCGTATAATTGGGCAGCGGATTTACGACGTATCGGATAGCCTACAGAGGAACAGTGACTTAACCAGCACAGAGTTTTCAGTATTACACGCTACTGTCAATTAGTCACGGGGAGACCACAGGCAGCGTAATAGATGGGAAATATCATCCCGCGTCTTCCCTGCAACGGTGAATGAGTCAAACATCTATTTGGAAGTGCCGAGTGATTCAGAAAGAAAGAACTGATTTCAGTTGTTTATCATAGACAAACAATAAAAGATGAAAACTCATTCCGCCTGTCACTGGAAAGAGGAAGGTTCAAAGTTTTGACATAGCTGCCCTGTCGTTTCATTGTAGCAACGTGGCGACTACAGCACAAGAGAAATAATTTTGTGTGTTGGAATTTGCCCGGCCCGAAGTCATTTCCTTGTTCAAATGTAACGTGCATTCTGCCGTAATGTAAGAATTTAAGGGTCACAAAAGCCTAGCGTCATCGTCGAACATAAAAGAGACCACCGAAACTGAATGTGTTTTGTGCCGTTTCTGTTTGCAAAGTTTATGGATCTCTATTTCTTGGCGGAGGAAACTATGACAGAAATGTCATACTGGACATGCTGCAAAATTGGTTGTTTCCTCAACTTCACGAAGATTCCCGCCTCACTTTCACTTTGACGTTCGTCGTTATTTTAAAAACATCATCCCACAACGTTGGACTGGAAGAGGTGGAGAACAAGATCCTGTTCATTAAGTTTCCTTTAATTTACGACTATGGTCACAAACTGTTTGATAACAGATTACCGGTTTCGGTCTTTAATGATGATCATCAGATCTGTTTCATAAAAAACAAAGTCCTAATGTACTGCTGCATTAGTGGCATCTTCAGTACATTAGGACTTTGTTTTTATGAAACAGATCTGATGATGGTCATGAAAGACCGAAACCGGTAATCTGTTATCAAACAGTTTGTGACCACAGACGTAAATTAAAGGAAACTTCTTACGTATACGGGTCACTGATTTTTCGTGACGATGTCGCAGCTTGTGAAATCCTGTTCATTGCTTTTAGCCTCCCAGGTCACCAGGCTTTACACCTTGCGATTTTTTCGGTGGGGGTAGATAAAAGACAGTCTTTGTCTGATCTGTGGCAGCTACTCTTCAAGAGCTGAGAAATGGAACTGTTGAATCTGTCGATTGAATAAGCGGGGAACTGTTGATTCGTGTGTGGAATGAAATAGACTACCGTTTCGTTGTTTCTCGAGCAACGCATGGTGCTCGTATAGAGAGTATGGTATAGTATCTGTCCGAACATAAAACTCTGAACCTTCCAATACACAGTTTCTATTTTTCATAGTTTGTCTGTAATACACAAATGAGACCTGTCCTTTCTTTTTGAATCAGACTGTATAGTAAACAGAGTGAGAACTAACGTGAGGCATCTGTGATTTGATGTTCCTGCCTCGATGTGCACCATGTCGACGCAATCGGTATGGAATAATATTAACCCTACATGGATAATTCTTTTCTGATATGCACTGATGACCCAAAGTATTTTGACGACATGCTTAATAACATCATTTTTCAACTTTGTTACACAATACAGGAGTGACTTTGCGTAGTGTGAAGTCGACAAGACCTTGGCAGGTTTCCAGAGCTATGTGGCACAGTATGCCTACAAACACATCGCTCAGTTTCCAGTCTGTTGCGGGCCTGTGGTTTGCGGGCGCGGAGCGGGGCCCCCGATAACATCCCAGATGTGTTCCAGTGGACCAGATGAGGCGAATTTGATAGCTCGGAAACCAACATGAATTCGTAATCACCCTCTTCAAACCACTGTAAGACGAATCTGACAATATGACACAAACAGTTACACTGGTGGAAGATGCCATCGTCGTCGGAAAAGACATCATGCATGGAGAGATGGAGGTGGTCCATAATAATTTTCACGCAGCCCACAGATGTCACGGTGCCTCCAATTAATAATGCAGGTCCCACAGAAGTCCAGGCGAATGTCCCCCATAGCATAATACTGGCTCCTCCGGCCTGCGTCCTTAGCGCACTGCATCTTTCGAGCAGCCCACCCGTTCGCGTGGACGACGGGGTATAAGCACACGACCATAAGCCTAGGGTAACGAGAAACGTTATTCATCCGACCGGACGACACGTTTGTTTCGATTCAGAGTTCAGTCTAAGCGCTTCAGTGCGCACTGCTATCGTAACTGATGATGTCAAAGAGTCAACTTGGGGACACATAGGGCTCTGTATTCATCAATGTGAGCGGAAAGGTGTGCTCCGAAAAACCTGTGCCTGCCTCGACATTGTAGTCTGTCGTCAGATCGTTGCTTTACGGAGCAGGTAATCTTCCTACCTCAACGTTCTGCAATGAGGGATGGATTTCCATCACCTTGTTGCTTACTTGTAGTTATACCGTCGTTCAACCACTTTCATAGATTCTCACAACGGATGCATGCATACAGCCTACCACTCAGCCGTTCCTGAGTTGCTCATTCCCATACGCCGGACCATAACAACATGACCTTTATCTAAGTCTTTTATGCCGCTAGAACCATTCTCCATTCGTCCCTGCTGCGGTTATAGAGACTATTATCTAACCGCGTCACGCATCTCTACTCTACCAACTGACATTCAGTCTCGCGGTGGGCAGTGCTCATAACCTTTTTGGCTCATAAGTGTATTATGTGACAAAGAGACAAAGATTCAAGAAAGATTTGTTCCGCAGGTAGAAATTACTGTGGACTGATCTTGCGGCGGTCTCTGCATCAGAATTACAGACAGAAATCAGTTTCTTTCTTAAATCGAGCGGCGCTTAGGTAGTCCGTCGTGCCCAATAGCTAGAACAATGCTGAAGCGCACATAGGTAGCAAAATTTATGCTCTTATCGTAGCAATAACAATGCTGGGACATGTGTAAATTGTGAAATTTAAGCTCTTATATCATGGAGTGGCTCGGTCGTCCTGTACTTAAGTGTCAAACAAACATTTCAAACGCCTATGGTCGATCCCCGTTCAGCCCTAAGATTTTTTACCTAACTTTTCCTTCTTCCACCACTGGTAATTATATGTATATATAAAAAATGACTAGCTGCACACTTAACAGATGATGATCAGATAAGTCAATAGGACCATCTCGAGTGAATCGCTGTAATGTTCAAACCAATCTTCTGATTAGTAGTAGCATTTATTGCACAAAGAGAAACCCATTAGTACTTGGATCAGGTCATCGCTGTCATCTGGATATCATAATTTTCGCGCTGTAAAGATGCGATGGATAGCAGCCGTGATCCAAAATGATTCCTAGCATAATTGTAACGTACTATTACACACTATTATCAATCGAATGAAGTTACCACGTCAGCAAATGTCGAGTAGTATATGATGAGTTATAGAGTTCTTGTCTGCACTTGAAGTGCTGCCGTAGTTAAAATTACGTTTGGCGATTAACAACAAATTTAATGTTAGAGTGAAGCATTGTTCTTATGAGTTCCCAATTATTCAAAATAGAGGACCTCCATTTCTTGGTTTACCCTTTGTTTTAAATAGCTACCATCTGATAATTATTTCTGTTTTAATTTAATCCTAATACAGCTTTTTAGTTTTATATTTTCATTGGGATAACCACTTCTATGTACATTTTAGTACTTACATCCGTAACTTCGTAAGGGTCATCATAATGTGAGTTCTTTCTGTTTTTTTTTCAAAATTCTAAATGTACTCGTATGTCTTTGCCTGCCATATGTTAATTCTGACTGAAAAATCACCGTCCACGCTGGCAGGTACTTGTAGTGGTTAGTCTACAATTGATTTTAGACCCTGAAACGTCCCCTTAGAACAATTGTACATGACTGTGCTTAAACTGACACACAAAATTTTTAGCGCAACGCACTCTGACTTTCAAAAATCCCTACAAAAGAATGGCCCTGATTAACATTAACCTATATCTTTCACAAATCACTTACCTCACAAAAATCTTCGCTACTCGAACTACTGCAATACAGTGAGCGCCACTACTGTCAGCTAAATAAAAGATTCAAACTACGGAAGGCACTAACTACTGATAGGCATAGGTAGCAAATGAAAGATTTTTAATAGAGAACAAACAATGTATTTACCTTAATAGTGTTGAAAAATCATAATATACATAGCAGTTCATGACATCCAGTCTTACAAATTTCAAAACTCCGCCATTTCTCTCCCCACATCCACCAATGGCAGACAACAATGCAAACTAGCCACAGACTGCACACAGCACAGCCAGTGATTTTTCATACAGAGCGCTACGTGGCGTTACCAATAAGAAAACCTAAACAGCCTGCTTACAACCCTTACAGTCACGTTTCTGACCAGCCTTTGGACGCTGAAAACTTACGCTTAGTAACGAAGTTGTGGCTGTTGACGCTGCATTTAGATACTAATCAGCGTGTAATTTTGACGCTTTTTCGATATTTTTAAGGTTTTAATTCTGTTATGAAATATACGTTCAAACTACTGTTAGCAGTGTTTTCATCTTAGCTGAAGAACCATTCTTCTATCTGTTTGTATAGGTTTTAGGATGGTTGGAAATCAACCGAAACCGGTTACCGTGCAGTTGTTATTGTATTAAACTGTGGCCAGTACCATTAAAATTTCTTAACAAACAATACACATCGTAGTGTCTCCGCACCCCCAGCCTTGCGAAGTCGGTCTCACAAAACAGAGTACGTTTATGTCAATTCTAGATTTACAGAGCAAAACAGTTCCTGAAAGGCAGCTAGTGAACTTTGCAGTAATATGCAAATATTGCCCACGTAGGCACTAACAGTAACTGCTGCCGAATCGTCTCTAGAGAACAAGCTGAATATTATCACAACGCCGGCAAGGTCCAAGTTGGCGCCAATAACTGTACATTATCTGTTTATGAACTCTTCTCTGCCTCGGCAGTGACAACTAATGTTCTCGAGACCGGACTATGATTTTACGCGAATCCTTAACTGCCTTCCATGAGTGTGGACGACAACTATTCGGGTTAGGCGACCAATAAAACAGCCTTATTAGCGCAGGCGCCGAGAACCGCCGGGAAACACAGTTTAATTTTCTGAGACACTCCTTCCTGCTTACGTCCGCCCGCGTCCAGTTTACGGCTCCACTGGACAGACTTGCAGAAAGCCACTTAAATATTCATAAACCGCTACGGCGGAGTTGGGAAAAGAGTTATCCACGCAGCTGATTGGGCGAAGACTGCAGAAAGTCAGTCTGCATGCGTATGCTGTTTCGGTCTACGTTGTTACGCGTTGATTCATTATGCTACTACGTTTTCTTGGAGGCTGTCCCTCATTAACTCCACCAGTTAGTTTGAAAACTGCCAGAAGCTAAACCTGGCTCACATTAAGTTATCTCTTCATCGAAATAGTAACTCATCTCCTCAGTAAAAGTGTAGCGATTTGGCAAGTGTTGCCACACATAATGAAAGTTAACCAAGACGCTCGCCATTAGTTCCGATAGAGTGTGGGGCACAGGTAGTACAGCATCAAGTGAACCAAATTATGGAAAATGTAAATTTTATATTGTCGGTGTCTGAGAAAACCAGGGACGTTGAGCCTATGAGAGAATGCCTGAATACTCAGCGCGCTAGTTTTCTTGATAGGAAAGTGAATTAGACGCATTAATGACCGCTCGTCTGCACACCAGCATGCCAAACTGCGGTTTTTAGGTAGTTTTCTTACCGAAAGAGCTATTTACTCAGTGCCACATGGTAGACCTTTAATGGAAGGCCTAGGCGTCAAAACGAATTCTGAACTATGTGAGTACCTCGAAGAGCTTTAGGTAATAAAAGTAAGTAGATTGCCGTCCAAAGTGGCCGAGCGGTTCTAGACGCTACAGTCTGGAACCGCGCGACCGCTACGGTCGCAGGTTCGAATCCTGCCTCAGGCATGGATGCATGTGATGTCCTTAGGTTAGTTAGGCTTAAGTAGTTCTAAGTTCTAGGGGACTGATGACCTCAGACGTTAAGTCCCATAGTGCTCAGAGCCATTTGAACCATTTGAGTAAGTACATTGTCCTGGACGGCAAGTATACATCGAACAGAAAGGTACCTTCGAATTTCATGGATCTGTTGTCATTTATATGTTTTTATTTAACGATAGAATATCCTTTACAGTGAAACTTATATCAGCCACGTCCGTCATTTTCATTGATAGACGACGTTCTTCCAGGATGGTCAACTTTACAGCTCAAATAGCTCAACTTATAAAGAGGAAAAAAGACATCTATTGCTATGGTGGCATGTCTCAGGCGATCTTCTGCATTATTCCAGTGAAAACTCAAAATTACCAAAAATGTGATACGCTTCCTTCTTTGAGGGAGGTCTTCAATGTTGCCCTTCCTTCAACATCTTCGTGGTAACCAAGTTGTCGACATTTCCGTCTTCAATAAGATTACAGTTGCGTCCTTACGGCTGCACGCACGATACTGCTGCAGGATGGTACTCCCTCTCCTCACTGGGCCTCGCTCGTTGGGAAAACTTCGGACGACACATTTCCACATCTTTGGACTGGCGGAGGAGAACCCATTTTCTGGCCGCTACTGTGTTCCTGGTTTGACGAACATACAGACACCGTATCACGTCTCAACTGGTTCGCTAAGTCATCTGATCGTAGTCCAGAACAAAATGTCTGGTACTATATGTAGCAGTGGATGAAAGTTAGTTGTCATCATTACTGGGATTTGGTACCTCTAGGGGATGTAGTGACAAGTGAATCTCCTCAGCTGAATATGGCATAAGTTGAAGATTCCCAGCGAAATGACGTCATTATTTAAGCTAGAGGTGATATTACACAGTATCAGCATGACCTCTACTGGAAGTTCAAATGGCTCTGAGCACTATGGGACTTAACATCTGAGGTCATCAGTCTCCTAGAGTTAGAACTACTTAAACCTACCTAACCTAAGGACATCACACACATCCATGTCCGAGACAGGATTCGAACTTGCGACCGTAGCAGCAGCGCGGTTCCGGAGTGAAGGGCCTAGAACTGGTCGGTCACAGCGGCCGGCTCTCCTGGAAGTGAATAATATCTTGCAGATAGAGCGAAAACAAGAGAATGTTTTTGGACAACGTAAAAGAGATGTAGGATGAGGCGGCGACGAAACGAGAGCGGGTTGTAAGAAGCTTCGGGCTGCGCGAGGTCCTGAGAGCAGCAGTAGCGGGGCGTCGGCGGCGCATCAAAGGCGTGGCGAGTGCAGGCGAGCCGGGCGAGCGTGTGTGTTTTGATGAACGGGTCGGCCGGTCCACTCGCCGCTAATCTGTCATTGTTACTGTCCTGACTAATGGCTGACACGCCGGCGCCGTCATAATACCGCCGCGGCGCGCGCAGCGAGGGCGTAAAAAGAGAACGTGCCGGGGAGGGGGGAGGGGTCACCCAGTAACTTCTCCCCCCCCCCCCCCCTCACGCTCGACTCCTGTGTGGCAACGCTCAGCTCTTGTTTGGTGTCGTGGCTTGCTCATTCACTCGTGCACTCTTGAACAACAAAGAAAAAATGCCACGCAATCAGAGCCAGCGAAGCAAATGGTTCTGTCTACAGACGAAGCTTCGCCCTTTGTCGAAGACGACGCTGGAGAGAGAAACATATGATCATCAGGCTGTTCTCCAGCCTAGTAATTCCAGATTTTAAATCCAGAGCCGTTACTCCTTCTTTATGTAACACCTCAATCGGATCTCAGGGATAGAAAAACAAAATCGCTCAAAAGACGAAAGGCCGCTGGACCTAATGAGGTACCAGTTCGATTGTACACAGTGTACTCGAAGGAACTTGCCCTCCTTTCTTGCAGCGGTGTACCGTAGGTCTCTAGAAGAGCGTAGTCTTCCAAAAGATTGCAAAAAGGGCACAGGTCATCCCCGTTTTCAAGGAGGGACGTCGAACAGATGTGCAAAACTGTAGACCTATATCTCTAACGTCGATCAGTTGAAGAATTTTGGAACACGTACTATGTTCGAGTACAATGACTTCAGGTGTGCCGCAGGGGAGTGTCATAGGACCGTTGCTATTCACAATATACATAAATGACCTTGCGAATAACATCGGAAGTTCACTGAGGCTTTTTGCGGGTGATGCTGTAGTATATCGAGAGGTTGTAACAGTGGAAAACTGTACTGAAATGCAGGAGGATCTGCAACGAATTGACACATGGTGCAGGGAATGGTAATTGAATCTCAATGTGACAGGTGTAATGTGCTGCGAATACATAGAAAGAAAGATCCTTTATCATTTAACTACAATATAGCAGGTCAGCAACTGGAAGCAGTTAATTCCATAAATTATCTGGGAGTAGGCATTAGGAGTGATTTAAAATGGAATGACCATATAAAATTAATCGTCGGTAAAGCAGATGGCAGACTGAGATTCATTGGAAGAATCCTAAGGAAATGCAGCCCGAAAACAAAGGAAGTAGATTACAGTACACTTGTTCGCCCACTGGTTGAATACTGCTCACCGGTGTGGGATCCGTATCAGATAGGGTTGATAGAAGATATAGAGAAGATCCAACGGAGAGCAGCGCGCACCGTTACAGGATCATTTAGTAATCGCGAAAGCGTTACGGAGATGATAGATAAACTCCAGTGGAAGACTTTGCAGAAGAGACGCTCAGTAGCTCGGTATGGGCTTTAGTTGAAGTTTCGAGGACATACGCTCACCGAGGAGTCAAGCAGTATATAGCTCCTCCTACGTATCCTACGTATATCCCGCGAAGAGACCATGAGAATAAAATCAGAGAGATTAGAGCCCACACAGAGGCATACCGACAATCTTTCTTTCCACGAACAATACGAGACTGGAACAGAAGGGAGAACCGATAGACGTACTCAAGGTACCATCCGCCACACACCGTCAGCTGGCTTGCGGAGTATGGATGTAGATGTAGATGTACAGGTGCTAGAATCCACCCTTGGATGCGGTGACTGACATTCCCAGCTATAAAACTGAAACCGTAGTGCACTAAACAGAAAAAGACTCTTTTTTATTTGTTTAACCTAGCAAGATTAGTGCGTTCGCGCCCTTTCTTACATCTGAGGAGAAATTCACATGTTTTGCATTACATTCATTACAATATTCACAGTCCAGTCACATTAATTTGATCACCATCTATGTTCCACATCAGTGTATAACAACCACTCACAGACGGCAGGTAGCAGCAATTGCAACAGATGGTATATAAAGCGTGTCGGGAGTTGCAGACGTTGTCGTAATGGGGTAACGGAGCCAGTTATCTGACGTCCAAAAGGGCATGATCATTGACTTTTGGGCCAAAAGTAGAAGGACTCCCTAAACTGCTAAGTACGAAAACTGTTTACGTGCCGCCGCGGTTGAAGTAGGCCTATGCCAAGCACGGCAAAATGGCGCTGTGCAAAACCGGCGACGAGACAACTGTGGTGGATTACCGGCCGTAGATGACACGAGTGAATGACGGCTGCGGAGATGTGTACGGGAGAATGGACGTGCAGCTGTTGAGCAACTGACCGTCCGCATGAACCAAAGGGCTACAGCTGTTTCCACAACTACCGTTCAGCCAACATTGCTGCGAATGGGCCTCCACAGGAGGCGCCCAATTCATGCACGCATGTTGACTGCCGTTCATAGGCGACGAAGACTGGAATTTGTACGCCAGTACCGCTACTTGCCTTCCACTGGCTGGCGTAGTTGGCATTTTCAGATGAATCACGTTTTCTGCCCCATGGCTATTGTCGTGCACTGCGTGAAGCGCCTGAAAGCAAAACACCCTACAACAACCGTCGGAGCGTTACGGTCTGGGGGAATGTTATCGTGGCATTCCCTGGGCGATCCCAACAGTCTGGAAGGCACAGTTCCACAACACAAGACGCATCTATCCTTGGGGACCGTGTCCACCCCTACATGCAGCTTGTTTTTCCTCGATATCACCTACTCCCCTGGCCACCAAACTCCCCGGTTTTAAACCAGTCAAGAATCTGTGGGACCATGTAGATCGGGCTCTTCGAGTCATGGATCCTCAGCCGAGAAACTTACCGCAGCTGGCCACTGCACTAGAGTCTGTATGGTTCCAAATCCCTGTCGGTACCTTCCAGAAACTCACTGACTCTATTCCTGCACGTCTCGCAGCGGTCCCTGATGCAAAAGGTGATTCTTCATGCTTTTGACAGGTGATCACACTAATGTACTGGAGAACGTACATGTTATTACATCATGTATACGACATAATGAAACATTCACTAATAACTATAGGGTAGAAAGAGAAAAAAATAGAATTTATATACGTTAATGAATACAAGTGGAGAGACATATTACGGGAAGATGGATTTAAAATACAAGGGCTAGCAGCAACAGACATGAGAGCGCAAGCCTAAAGATTCTCCGTCTAGTATAAAAATGATGATCATAAAACGTCAAACTCATCCGCGTAGCAGTCTGGTTTACAGTCGTCTAGTAAACGTTCCATTCAGCTGGATGAACTACATTAATATGTCGTCGTATTTCTTACTTTTGGGTAACTGGTTGCACAAAGGAAATTCTCACTATTCAGTGATTATAAGGAATTGGCCCCTTACTTTTAACTCTTAGTAGTGGGTGACTGTATTCAAAAAATTGTGTGTGTGTTTTTTTTTAACTGTCTAAGTGAGAAACATCCAGCGCCGAAAGCACTGATAAAATACACAGTTTAGAATTGGACGATCGGCATTTCACCCAGAATGAATATTGCATGACGCTTTAGGGGTATCAGAAGAAATAGTACAATGTGTTTTAAATGAGGTGAGCGATGCATTTCCTTAAATCAGACCAAAAGAAAATACGGAAACGAATTTGTCACATCGTTTGGAGTGGTTTAAAAAGAATTAAAATGATTTTATGAGACGATCTGCAATTGTGGATGAGACACGTGTCCAACGTTTCACACGAAAAACTAAACGCAACGCAAGCAGTGGGTGGCCCCGCATAAAAACGACGAATCGACTTGAGTTTCGAAAAGGTTATCGCCAGTGTTTTATAGGATGCGAAAGAAATTACTTATCTTACTTTAATTTATCTTTACAACAACAGGTGAGTATTGCGCACCTCTTCCGGACCGCCTCAATGAAAAAAATTGAGAGTTACTAAAGAAGGAAATCCACTTTACCTACCAGACGTTTCATTATGTAACTTCCACCTATTTCCTCACCTAAGGAGCATCTACCGGTTTTTAGTTTAATATAACGGTTATCTAAGCTGTAGGTGTCACTCTTTGCACATGGAGCCTACTTACTGCTAAATTGCAGCACTTAGAGAAAATGGGACCAATTCCAGAAACACGTGTTTTTCCGACCAAAAGCCACAGTCAATCATTACATGGTGGAGAGCTGACCTCTAAATAGTATATTGTGTTACTGTGGAAGTTTCTGCCTCTGTGGAAGGTTCAAATGGTTCAAATGGCTCTGAGCACTATGGAACTTCTGAGGTCATCAGTCCCCTAGAACTTAGAACTACTTAAATCTAACTAACCTAAGGACATCACACACATCCATGCCTGCGGCAGGATTCGAACCTGCGACCGTAGCGGTCGCGCGGTTCCTGACTGTAGCGCCTAGAACCGATCGGCCATCCCGGCCGGCGTCTGTTGAAGAATTTTCTGTAAATTGATGCTCTTATTCAACAGGGAAATAAACTAAAGTATGTGATCTGTCATCGAGTATTTTTAGTTCCGCTCATGTTTTGGTGCTATAAACACTTGTATGTTTTGCATTTGATACAGAGAAAAGAATGAGGAAAGATCACGAGCTTAAAGCGATGAGAAAAATAGCAAAATATTTAATAGTGTAGATTACTGTAGTGAATGAACGACTTGTAGGTTGCACGAGGATCGGTTTACAACCCTCTCTCGGAGAAAGAAGGATAGCAGGTTACAACAATCGAGGAGATAATCATTACACCGAGTAAATCAAGCAAATATTAGTATTGGGAATAATAAGCATTTGTAAATTATGCGGAAAGAGAAGACACATGGTGACAGTATGAATCAACAAATTATAATTCCTCTATTACAAAAAAAAGGGTAAGGTACGACGGAATGAAAGAAAATTGCGAGGTGTCTTAAGTAGGTTACTAATACTGAGTGCTGCACTATTCTTGAAAGTGATGCAGATACATGAAACATTGTAAACAACGGTCAGATGGTATTCAGTTCCTCGACTATAGAAATCCGCTACACGGTTAAGGAGCCACTCGAGAACCTCTGTGTGAAAGTCCACATGATTAGGAAACTCATCCCCCCCCAGATATTCTTTCAGCTTGTCGAAATAATGGAAACTGCAAGGTGGAAGAATGGACTGCCCGATCAGCATAATCAACGGCTGCGCTGCCTTGATAAAATAGTTGGCACAGTTGCACTACAGCTGTACGCGACGATGCATTTGGTCCATATACTGGGTGTTACAAAAAGGTATGGCCAAACTTTCAGGAAACATACCTCACACACAAAGAAAGAAAATATGTTATGTGGACATGTGTCCGAAAACGCTTACTTTCCATGTTAGGGCTCATTTTATTACTTCTCTTCAAAATCACATTAATCATGGAATGGAAATACACAGCAACAGAACGTACCAACTTGACTTCAAACACTTTGTTACGGGAAATGTTCATAATGTCCTCCGTTAGCGAGGATACATGCATCCACCCTCCGTCGCATGGAATCCCTGATGCGCTGATGCAGCCCTGGAGAAGGGCGTATTGTATCACAGCCGTCCACAATACGAGCACGAAGAGTCTCTACATTTAGTACCGGGGTTGCGTAGAAAGAGCTTTCAAATGCCCCCATAAACGAAAGTCAAGAGGGTTGAGGTCAGGAGAGCGTGGAGGCCATGGAATTGGTCCGCCTCTACCAATCCATCGGTCACCGAATCTGTTGTCGAGAAGCGTACGAACACTTCGACTGAAATGTGCATGAACCACATGTTGTGTCGTACTTGTAAAGGCACGTGTTCCAGCAGCACAGGTAGAGTATCCCGTATGAAATCATGATAAAGTGCTCCATTGAGCGTAGGTGGAAGAACATGGGGACCAATCAAGAGATCACCAACAATGCCTGCCCAAACGTTCACAGAAAATCTGTGTTGATGACGTGTCTGCACAATTGCGTGCGGATTCTCGTCAGCCCACACATGTTGATTGTGAAAATTTACAATTTGATCACGTTGGAGTACATACTGACGAAACTAAAATGAGCTCTAACATGGAAATTAACCGTTTCCGGACACATGTCCACATAACATCTTTTCTTTGTTTGTATGTGAGGAATGTTTCCTGAAAGTTTGGCCGTACCTTTTTGTAACACCCTGTATATAGCCAGAATTTCGTGAAGTATTTGTGTGCCATTTTGACGTTTTCCCCACAAGAATGGTACCGTCCCGCGTACTTCAGCACTGACGCATGTTTCCAGTTGCCGCTCCATTTCATTCCCACGCTGAGATGCACCTGTTAAACACACCGCAGCAGAACTGTCTCTGCAGAGAACCCGGCACATACAGGCTACTCTCTCGCTTCTGACAATGCGCTAGTCTTGTTGGCAGTGGTCTTGGCGTGGGACGACGTGCGTTAGTTACTCTTTGAGGTCGCTACGTATGTGTAGGTAAATCAAGATGTCGAGTTTCGCAACTGTGCTTTCGGCAACTCAGTTGCCATCAAGTCTTCGAATGAAGGAGTAGTGTAACCACTGAATTCACGACATCCAGTGATTTATAGCCGTATTCACATTTTCACTCGTTTGGAGAGGTGCATATGGGGCCTGAAGATGGCGTAATGAAATGCTGAAACTGGTAGACTTCTAAATAAAACAACATGTTAAGTTACACGGCTGTTGGCGAATTTCATTGACATTGACAATTACTTAACCAGCCGATGTCCCCTGTCCATAATGGACCCACAGAGACGAGAAGGAATTGTGGGACAATTCTTCGTAAACAAGTCCAATGCGCTGCTCTAAAGTATCTGGAAGAAGTGAGTCTAGAGCTGCCGTACCTCTGACAGGAAAATGATTAAAGACACTAGTGAATAAGTCTGAAAACTAACAGAAAAAACGTGGCCACCTAAAAGAACACCCAGTAACGAACGATACAGTTCTTACTTAGTAACTCAACAGATACATACACAATTCAACACTGACCAGTTAATTCTTCGTTTTAACTAATCAGTACCAGTCATCACCCAGTTAAAAGATGGTAAAATGAAATCGACGAGATAGAGAATGATATGCATATGGGCTGTAGCTGGAACAAAAATGAAATTTATTTTCCGCAAGATTAAACTGATTCAGTCATGTTTGTCAGTTATGTAGCCACAGAATCTATGACTGTAGCGTAACAGTTTACTACTTCAGACAATATCTATGCAAGTGACTAAAATGACTTTTGTATTGTTGAATAAAAAACACACGATGGGATTCATTTTTTTCCTCCTTTTGATCTCGTAAAACACGTTTCAATACCAGTTTCGTGTCTGACACGGGTTTCTTGTGCGTTATTCGAATCGTAGATGTAGAAGAAAATCTGCCGGTGTTGCAGTTCAGCAGCTAGCGCTGAACAAAGAGGAGCTCACGACCGTGCTACGAGGAGAACAGCGTGCCGACTTTCTCCTTGACCCAAGACTTGTACGAGCGCAAGTATGCCACGCAAACGAACATCTCACCTGTTGTGTTCGGCAAATCGCTTGTCGCAGTAGCGAACTCACGATCCTTACTACCTAACGGAACTCTACTAGACATTTGCTCCGCTTGTTATGAGATGACCATAACGGTTTTTCACTTTTTAACTTTGAATCTAGCACATGTGCAATACATAAACATGACCATGCCCGGATACAGGTTTTTAATTAGTACTCTGCCAAATACTTCAGAAATTGCTAACCTAGGATTAAATCAAAAACGCATCCCAAGAACTAGGTCCTAAGATCAGTCCCCGAAGGTCAACTCTTAGATTCACAAACTACTCTTTGTGAATCTAGATTACGCCAAGCTACTTCGGAATCTTTATCGTGCAACGCAATGTACAGTAGAAGATGATATTTTGAATGAGTAAAATGGAGATAGGAGAGTCGTCCCTATAACGATCTTGGCGACAAAGGCATCATTTAGGTTTAATACTAAGAAGCGGTAGGACCACTTAAAACCCAAAGAAGGGACTTGTACGAGCGCAAGTATGCCACGCAAACGAACATCTCACCTGCTGTGTTCGGCAAATCGCTTGTCACAGTAGCGAACTCACGATCCTTACTACCTAACGGAACTCTACTAGACATTTACTCCGCTTGTTATGAGATGACCATAATGGTTTTTTACTTTTTAACTTTGAATCTAGCACATGTGCAATACATAAACATGACCATGCCCGGATACAGGTTTTTAATTAGTACTCTGCCAAATACTTCAGAAATTGCTAACCTAGGATTAAATCAAAAACGCATCCCAAGAACTAGGTCCTAAGATCAGTCCCCGAAGGTCAACTCTTAGATTCACAAACTACTCTTTGTGAATCTAGATTACGCCAAGCTACTTCGGAATCTTTATCGTGCAACGCAATGTACAGTAGAAGATGATATTTTGAATGAGTAAAATGGAGATAGGAGAGTCGTCCCTATAACGATCTTGGCGACAAAGGCATCATTTAGGTTTAATACTAAGAAGCGGTAGGACCACTTAAAACCCAAAGAAGGGACTTGTACGAGCGCAAGTATGCCACGCAAACGAACATCTCACCTGCTGTGTTCGGCAAATCGCTTGTCACAGTAGCGAACTCACGATCCTTACTACCTAACGGAACTCTACTAGACATTTACTCCGCTTGTTATGAGATGACCATAACGGTTTTTTACTTTTTAACTTTGAATCTAGCACATGTGCAATACATAAACATGACCATGCCCGGATACAGGTTTTTAATTAGTACTCTGCCAAATACTTCAGAAATTGCTAACCTAGGATTAAATCAAAAACGCATCCCAAGAACTAGGTCCTAAGATCAGTCCCCGAAGGTCAACTCTTAGATTCACAAACTACTCTTTGTGAATCTAGATTACGCCAAGCTACTTCGGAATCTTTATCGTGCAACGCAATGTACAGTAGAAGATGATATTTTGAATGAGTAAAATGGAGATAGGAGAGTCGTCCCTATAACGATCTTGGCGACAAAGGCATCATTTAGGTTTAATACTAAGAAGCGGTAGGACCACTTAAAACCCAAAGAAGGGACTTGTACGAGCGCAAGTATGCCACGCAAACGAACATCTCACCTGCTGTGTTCGGCAAATCGCTTGTCACAGTAGCGAACTCACGATCCTTACTACCTAACGGAACTCTACTAGACATTTACTCCGCTTGTTATGAGATGACCATAACGGTTTTTTACTTTTTAACTTTGAATCTAGCACATGTGCAATACATAAACATGACCATGCCCGGATACAGGTTTTTAATTAGTACTCTGCCAAATACTTCAGAAATTGCTAACCTAGGATTAAATCAAAAACGCATCCCAAGAACTAGGTCCTAAGATCAGTCCCCGAAGGTCAACTCTTAGATTCACAAACTACTCTTTGTGAATCTAGATTACGCCAAGCTACTTCGGAATCTTTATCGTGCAACGCAATGTACAGTAGAAGATGATATTTTGAATGAGTAAAATGGAGATAGGAGAGTCGTCCCTATAACGATCTTGGCGACAAAGGCATCATTTAGGTTTAATACTAAGAAGCGGTAGGACCACTTAAAACCCAAAGAAGGGACTTGTACGAGCGCAAGTATGCCACGCAAACGAACATCTCACCTGCTGTGTTCGGCAAATCGCTTGTCGCAGTAGCGAACTCACGATCCTTACTACCTAACGGAACTCTACCAGACATTTACTCCGCTTGTTATGAGATGACCATAACGGTTTTTTACTTTTTAACTTTGAATCAAGCACATGTGCAATACATAAACATGACCATGCCCGGATACAGGTTTTTAATTAGTACTCTGCCAAATACTTCAGAAATTGCTAACCTAGGATTAAATCAAAAACGCATCCCAAGAACTAGGTCCTAAGATCAGTCCCCGAAGGTCAACTCTTAGATTCACAAACTACTCTTTGTGAATCTAGATTACGCCAAGCTACTTCGGAATCTTTATCGTGCAACGCAATGTACAGTAGAAGATGATATTTTGAATGAGTAAAATGGAGATAGGAGAGTCGTCCCTATAACGATCTTGGCGACAAAGGCATCATTTAGGTTTAATACTAAGAAGCGGTAGGACCATTAAAACCCAAAGAAGGGACTTGTACGAGCGCAAGTATGCCACGCAAACGAACATCTCACCTGCTGTGTTCGGCAAATCGCTTGTCGCAGTAGCGAACTCACGATCCTTACTACCTAACGGAACTCTACTAGACATTTACTCCGCTTGTTATGAGATGACCATAACGGTTTTTTACTTTTTAACTTTGAATCTAGCACATGTGCAATACATAAACATGACCATGCCCGGATACAGGTTTTTAATTAGTACTCTGCCAAATACTTCAGAAATTGCTAACCTAGGATTAAATCAAAAACGCATCCCAAGAACTAGGTCCTAAGATCAGTCCCCGAAGGTCAACTCTTAGATTCACAAACTACTCTTTGTGAATCTAGATTACGCCAAGCTACTTCGGAATCTTTATCGTGCAACGCAATGTACAGTAGAAGATGATATTTTGAATGAGTAAAATGGAGATAGGAGAGTCGTCCCTATAACGATCTTGGCGACAAAGGCATCATTTAGGTTTAATACTAAGAAGCGGTAGGACCACTTAAAACCCAAAGAAGGGACTTGTACGAGCGCAACTATGCCACGCAAACGAACATCTCACCTGCTGTGTTCGGCAAATCGCTTGTCGCAGTAGCGAACTCACGATCCTTACTACCTAACGGAACTCTACTAGACATTTACTCCGCTTGTTATGAGATGACCATAACGGTTTTTTACTTTTTAACTTTGAATCTAGCACATGTGCAATACATAAACATGACCATGCCCGGATACAGGTTTTTAATTAGTACTCTGCCAAATACTTCAGAAATTGCTAACCTAGGATTAAATCAAAAACGCATCCCAAGAACTAGGTCCTAAGATCAGTCCCCGAAGGTCAACTCTTAGATTCACAAACTACTCTTTGTGAATCTAGATTACGCCAAGCTACTTCGGAATCTTTATCGTGCAACGCAATGTACAGTAGAAGATGATATTTTGAATGAGTAAAATGGAGATAGGAGAGTCGTCCCTATAACGATCTTGGCGACAAAGGCATCATTTAGGTTTAATACTAAGAAGCGGTAGGACCACTTAAAACCCAAAGAAGGGACTTGTACGAGCGCAAGTATGCCACGCAAACGAACATCTCACCTGCTGTGTTCGGCAAATCGCTTGTCGCAGTAGCGAACTCACGATCCTTACTACCTAACGGAACTCTACTAGACATTTACTCCGCTTGTTATGAGATGACCATAACGGTTTTTTACTTTTTAACTTTGAATCTAGCACATGTGCAATACATAAACATGACCATGCCCGGATACAGGTTTTTAATTAGTACTCTGCCAAATACTTCAGAAATTGCTAACCTAGGATTAAATCAAAAACGCATCCCAAGAACTAGGTCCTAAGATCAGTCCCCGAAGGTCAACTCTTAGATTCACAAACTACTCTTTGTGAATCTAGATTACGCCAAGCTACTTCGGAATCTTTATCGTGCAACGCAATGTACAGTAGAAGATGAAATTTTGAATGAGTAAAATGGAGATAGGAGAGTCGTCCCTATAACGATCTTGGCGACAAAGGCATCATTTAGGTTTAATACTAAGAAGCGGTAGGACCACTTAAAACCCAAAGAAGGGGAGGCGAATGGAAGATTTGTTGCAAGTTATCTAGAAAAAATTCAATTTATTTGTGAAGCAAATCACATACAAAACGCTAATGAGGCCGATTCTAGAGCATCGTTCCTGCGTTTGGATTTCTCTTCAAGTAGGCATGAAAATATAACAGAATCGTAACAGTTAGGTGTAGCTCACACGAAAGCGTAACAGAAATGATAGGAAAACATATATGAGAATCTTTGGAAGAAAGATAACATATTTCTCGCTATACCCGGTTGGGTAAATTTAGAAAACCTGCTTTCGAAAAGACTGTCCATCCATTACGCTGCCGACATAATAGTCTCGCGTACGAATCAGCCATTTTCTCTCGCTCAGTACGTGAATGAAATACGAAAGAAAATTGATAACATTGCTACGATGTATTCTTCGCCATGCATTGCACAGTGGCCTCCGGAGTATACACAGGGTGATTCATTTGACGCTACTGAAGGGTTTTATGCAACCTGCAATGCCTTGAGATACCATGGGCAAGATTTTTTCATATTCTCTCGCTCACTACGGACAAACTATTAATCCTACAGGAAAAAATGAACGGGACCTTTTTGATAGAAGCCATAGTCTTCGAATTATTCAAGAAAAACTGTGGCCTCCAGCGAAAAAGTATGCAAGTATAAACTTTAACTATATTAAATTTGCTACAAAAAGGCGATACTTTTTTTCTGCAGGACTAATACTTTGCACGTAGGTTGCAAGAGAATGTGGAAATTTTGTTTGTGGTTCTTGAAGGCATTGTGGGTTCCATAAGACTCATGGGTAGGGGCAGCTCAGTCACCATGTATGCTCATGTAGAGCGTAATACCAACATTTATAACCAATCTACAACTGATATGTCAGTACACAAGCTGTAAAATAACTAATATATAAAATTTTATAGTGTTTGGAGGAGACAAAAAGAAACACATTTCAAAAAATGGAGCACTATGGGACTTAACTGCTGAGGTCATCAGTCCCCTAGAACTTAGAACTACTTAAACCTAACTAACCTAAGGACATCACAAACAGCCATACCCGAGGCAGGATTCGAACCTGCGGCCGTAGCGGTCGCGCGGTTCCAGAGTGTAGCGCGCCTAGAACCGCATGGCCACTCCTGCCGGCAACACATTTTTAATGTGAGAAAAATTTCACAGATGCGCCATTTCCCTTATAGGGGCCCAAGAAAGTTTTGAAACTAGTGATGTTCAGAGACTATGTGACAGCTGCTGTGTGATGAATATTGTTCAAGAGATTTTGCGCGAAAATATCGTCCGATTACACACAGGTATTTAGTTCTTTGGCTGTGGATCATGTGCTGGTGTTGCCGTTGTCATCAGTTCACTGTAACATAGCTTCCCCAAATAGAGCAGCTGGCACACTGTGAGGTCTACCAGATTATCATCGATCTGGTCTATGGGCTCCCATTTCACAAAGATGGTAACCTCCTCCTGGAGGTCGTTCTGCACACAAGTGCTTTGCTTCTCGATTGTTTCACCGTGGCCCCCCACAAATGAGGTGGATGTCACAGTATAATCAGCCAGCGAGAAAGTATAAACATTAGTAGAAACTTTTACGCAAACATTACGTAAACCATAAGAATGTAATTATTTTTCCAGGAAAGTTGAATCTGCCAGCAGTAATGAAAACTTACACTTATTAGCAATGGTTAACCTAGGGAAAGCCTAGCGTCAGAATCTTCCAGGACTGCGAGAGCGGAAACGGTGCACCTGTGACATTTAAGTGTCACATAGTTAAAGTGTTTCTTTTTATCTCCTCTAGTTTCTTTACAAATTTGTATATGTAGCTTTCTTACACACTGCATAAAATGGATTTACATTTCATAAATGTATGTCACATGATGAATTAAGAGGTAGAAATATAATTAAAGTAGAGACAGCGGCAAAATTTATAGAGCATTCAATACACAAGGTTTTATGCAACCTTCAAATATCATGAGCTAGATTTTCATATACTCTCGCTTGCTATGTGCAAACTTCAGTCCCATGGAAAAATGAACAAGAACTTTTTGTAGGAAATTTAATGTAGTTAAATTTTGTAGTGGGGTACGTTTTCGCTAGAGGCCGTGTTTTATAAATTACTCAAGAAAAACTTACAAAAGTGACCTTCAAACATATTGTTCCTGAATAACTTGAGAACCGTGGCTTCCAGCGAATACGTATCTCAGTACAAAATTTGACTACATTAAACTTCATACAGAAATACTCTTTTCATTTTTTTGTATGACTAATGCACGTAGCTAGCAAGAAAATATGAAAATCTCGCACGTGGTTTGTGAAGCCGTTGCGAGTTGCTTTAAACCCTTCAGTAGGGCCAGCTGAATCACAAGAAGAAAGTGCGAAACTCTAAACGTTATGGAGAACTTCGTAATTATGGGAAACACTCCCCAGTATATCGATATCTCTTTACTCGTCCCCCGATCCCCCGTAATTGTCTCAAACTTTTGTTTCATTATCTCTTACTTCCTTACTACAGAACTTGTCATGTCGTTGACGTATTCGAGGAACACGTTGCTGAAATAGTCTCCCTAAAGAGCACTGATACGATGTTTTCGTGCTCCTCCGTGCATCTAAAATCGGCACTGTGCGTTCTATAGTAAGCATTACACTCAAGAGTTCAATGAGAATATTCACTGAACTACAAGAAACTAAAAGGAACAGGGAGGAAACAACAGTCAGGAGTGTGTATTAAAATTCAGGAGATACTCCAAGATGGAACGAGGAGAGTAGGGGGCGTCGATGAATATTTTTGTGAGATTTCTGATAGTGTGGTAAGATCCGGTAGTGTTTCTCACACTGAAAAGTGTGTGCTCTGTTACCTCAGGTTCAACGTGTTGTGTTAACTGCCGTTGGTCTAGCACATTGTCTAATTACGGGGCTGACTTCGAGGTGGTTCTCTACATCCCGTTACACAAATGTCGCACTGGTATTCCACGCCGCGTCATAGGCTAAATCTTACTATGATTTTGCAGTGAGACGAAAGGCAGAGAAAGACCGTGCAGCTGTAAAAGTGAACTAAACCTGCGTAACAAATTAAAATGGAAGAGACCAGAATAATCTGGATAGATGAGCTGATTTGGCTTTTTACGACTAAATGCGAAGCTGAACCGAAGACATTCGTAAACATCTTAATCCTACTGTCACGTAATTACGGTGAAACAGAATTTCTGGGTGGTACTCGCCCACGTTTGTAGATAGCCTTCGATTTTGCTTAATCGTGTTGAATACTGTAACCGATGCTTGCTGCTGCCCACGAATCGCTGCGTGGTTGCGGGTCGCGTTCAACGCATAGCGCCCCATTGTCTTGGTCTTGTTGTGTTCCCGGCGTGGTGGCCTATCCCTGTCTCCCGGGAGGTAAGCAAGTGCTTTGTAACCTCTTAACGACTGATTCAGATCCCGAAACAATGATGACAGCTTGATGGAGGAAGGGAAGGGGACAAAAGGAAAACAGTCACAAAACGAGAAAGAAGAGGCATTTGTACCTTTCTGTCTCTTAATCTCTGTCTCGTTTTCGTCCTCACCTCATTGTCTGCCTCCTAATATTCTTGGGCACTGGGAACTTGGTCCGCAATTTGGCGCAGTGTTACTTTTTCTAATGTCATGAGAAGTACTAACGGCGTTGTCAGATGACACACGAGGAAATATACATCCAACGGATGCTTGTCTTTCACAAGTTGTGATGCATATCTAAATATAACAAATCCTGCTCTAGTACGATGCCCTTATCATCCGTTTTTTTCGAAATCGAGGTTCGAAGTTTTGTGAGCCTGTTCAATACCATACGAGAGCGCCAGACCACGAGTAACTGCTTTAGCGTACCCGGCAAAGGCAGCAACGTAGGAAGCTGCCCGTACTGGGTTCGACTCTCGTTATCTCCTTCGCTGGCGATAGGGGCGTAGTTCGAAGTGGGACATCACAGAAGACAATTTTACTCAAGCAAAGAGATTCCAGGCCGAAGACGCCTGTGCAGCCGCATTGGATAGCAGTGGGATATCAATCTGTCTGTCCCCCACTACACTGCCCGACAGCTACGAGCGACAGTCAGGAGAGCCATTTTTTTTCATAGCAGAACCACTTCTACTCTTCATGGTAAGCCGTCCTGGGCTTACATTTCAGCAAGATAATACCCGCCCGCTCAGTTCGAGTGTTTCTAATGCTTCGCGCTTGCCAAACCCTACCTTGTCCCACAGGGTCATCGGATCTCACCCCATTTGAGAACTTTTGGATCATTACGGGCAGGGACCCATTTCCGGTTAGGTATTTTAACGATCAAACGCGCAATTTGGACGGAATTTAGCATGATATGCCTTCATACTACAGATAATGGCAGCTCATAACCGAACATTCGTAGTTTAAACGCAAACGACTTCTTTGTAGAGCCATGTTCTCTGGCACCATTTTGCTTTACTTATCGCAGATATTCACCCATGTCCGCTTCTGCTGTTACGCGAGAGTGCTGAGAAGTAATGCCTCCAAATTTCTCATGTGAAAACTCATACAGATTTTTCTACATAGAAGGAACGTTATTAACGTTCTATAATTTTATTCCTCGTCACTACGTAGAGGGTGACAGTTATTGGCTATATGAAAAAGAAACGTAAATTAGTTACAAACTACGGTGTGCACACACTTTATTCAACATGTAAACGTCACTACAGATATTCAGATTTAGGTTATGACACGTTCGATATGCCTGCCACCATTGGTGATGATGTGGCGTAGACGAATAGCCAAATTCTGCATGACCCGCTGTCGATGACCTTCTGAATGGCTGTTTTCAACTCAGCAACGGTTTTGTGGTTATTGCTGTAATATAGCTCCACAAAAAGGAGTCGCGTGTGTTCAGATCCGAGGCTCGTGCCAGTGGCTCTTGGTGCCCCAGAGCAAGAATGCGGTCCACATCCGGAAGCAGCCTTGGTACGCCTGCTAAATCGCGCGGAACGCCATCTGCGAATATTTTTTATCTCGTATATTATTACAAATATTCATCATTTCAGACTTTGGAAATAAAAAACAGTCCGTAGAGGCCAGATCTGGAGAGTACAGAAGATGAGGCAGCACAGTGATTTCGTTTTTTGAGCAATATACACTCACCAACCGGGATGAATGTGCGGGTGCGTTATCGCGATGCAAGAGGCATGAATTGCCTGGCACAGTCCAGGCCGTTTCCTTCTCACATTTTCTCGCAGGCGTCGCAACACGTCCCGACAGTACCATCGATTAAGTCCGTCCCTGTGGCACGAATTCATGATGAATTACTCCTTCAAAGTCAAAGGAAACTATCAGCATGGCTTTGACATTGGATCTGACCTGACGAGCTTTTTTCGGTCTTGGAGAACCTTTTCCCGAACCATTGTGAAGGCTGAAGCTTGGTCTCAACGTTATAACTGTTCAAATGGCTCTGAGCACTATGGGACTTAACATCTATGGTCATCAGTCCCCTAGAACTTAGAACTACTTAAACCTAACTAACCTAAAGACAGCACACAACACCCAGTCATCACGAGGCAGAGAAAATCCCTAACCCCGCCGGGAATCGAACCCCGGAACCCGGGCGCGGGAAGCGAGAACGCTACCGCACGACCACGTGCTGCGGACGCCGTTATAACTGTAGACCCACGTCTCATCACCAGTTACGGTTATGTTAAGGAACATCTGGTTCTCATTTGCACGATCCAAAAGCTCTTCACAGATTGTGAGACGAAGGTCTTTCTGCACTCGACTCCTGATCAGTGGAACGAATGTGGCAACAACATGAGTCATTCCAAGATGCTGTGTCAGCATTTCGTGACATAATCCAACTGGGATGTTACATTCTTCTGCAGTGTTTCGGATAGTCAGTCTTCGATTGGCAGGCACAATTTCGTTGACGTTCTTCACACGAGCGTCGTCGGTAGAGGTCGAAGGGCATCCTGAAGGAGAATCACCTTTAACTTCCGTCCGGCTGTTTTTAAGCCGTGTGAACCATTCGAAATGGCGAGTACGGCTTAAGCACTCGTCACCGTAGGCTTCCTACGTGATTTGGTATGGATCTGTAAGGGTTTTCTGGAGTTTCACGCGAAAAATAATGCAGACGCTGTAAGTAGGCTGTTTAAGTTTTTATGTTGGTAACGTCACGTAGCGCTATGTATGAAAATCATTGATTGTGCTGTGTGCAGTCTGTGGCTGGTTGGCATTCTTGGAATATTCGCTATTGTAGTGTTGGGCAGTTGGATGTGAACAGCGCGTAGCGTTGCCCAGTTCGAGGTGAGCCGCTAGCAGCGGTGGATGTGGGGGAGAGAGATGGCAGAATTTTGAGAGCGGACGATCTGGACGTGTGCCCACCAGAAAGAGTAAATTTGTAATACTGGATATCATGAGCTGATATATATATATATATATCAGCTCATATATATATCAGCTCATATATATATATATATATATATATATATATATATATATATATATGATGACTTTTGAACATTATTAAGGTAAATACATTGTTTGTTCTCTATTAAAATCTTTCATTTTGCTAACTATGTCTATCAGTAGATAGTGCCTTCAGTAGTTAGCTGGCAGTATTGGCGCTCACTGTATTGCAGTAGTTTGAGTAACGGAGATTTTTGTGAGGTAAGTGATTCATGAAACGTATAGGTTAATGTTAGTCAGGGCCATTCTTTTGTAGGGATTATTGAAAGTCAGATTGCGTTGCGCTAAAAATATTGTGTGTCAGTTTAGTGTTGATCAGAATAAGTAAAGAGCGAAATGTCTCATTACTTTCAGTTCTGCTCAGCTGTTTGATAATCAAATAACGCAAGAGGTTTATCATCACAGTAGTTCACTAATTTTTCTAAGGGGATGTTGGAACGCGTTGTTCCTCTAACTCAGCCATCTCAAAATATGCAAACTGTGCGACACACCGTTCTACTCAATACGGCATTGAACACTAGCTGACAGAAATACAAAAATGAAACTTCCAGCAGTTACACATTTAACGCAGGCGTCTGCAGGAGTGTCCACAGCATTTCGCTCCAACGCACTATTGGCCAGAAATTACGAATGTTTCGGAATTTTTTGAACAGACCTTTTATGTCGTTTGGATTGTTTCCAAAGGCAATGGGAAACGCAATTTAGCAAATGAACTGTTCACTGTTAGTGTCGTTAAAAGCTGGAGGCTCGGTTTACCAACAAGTTGAGAGGTCTCCGCTGTCTGGGTCCTGGCGAAACGCTCCAGCGAACATAAGCAGGGGAGGTGTGGGGGAGGGGGACAAGAGTGAGTGACATTTAGCGCCTCTTGCCGTTCGTCTGTAGGCCAAGCAAGCGGACGCCACGCACCGATGTAAAAATACCTCCCCTCCGACCAATCGCCGGTATGAAATATGGTGCGCCGTCCGACGCAGGGTTAACATCCCCGGTCCTCGCCGGATGACTTATTTAATAGTTGAGCAGAAATTCTGGACGCCGCGGCGACGCAGATGAGTTTCTCTTGACGCCTCGCTTTGCTTTGCTTTGGATTTTTTTTTTTATTTCGCCTCTTCTCTTCTCCGCTCTGCGCCGCCCGGCTCTCAGACTGGGGGACTGAGTGAGGGATTTCTTGCTCGTTTCCAAGGTGCCAGAAGCGTCGCGGCGCGGCGTTGCGGCCGGTACGGTCCCTGATTTACGACTGCGCCGGATGCCGCTCGCGGTAACTGCCCCGAATACTTGCGGCGGCAAAGCAGCCGGCCGACAGCGGACAGCTAAGCAGCCGTGTTCCGACACCCTCCGGCTGCCCCTAATTAATGGGCTATTACGGAAATTTTTGGCCTAATAGAATCAATTTGTCAAGCCAGCCGCAGTGTTTCTAAGTACTCTTGGCAGAAACGCTTAGGAACGGGATGGGGTTGCGTGTCATTAGTTGTACGTAAGGCCCATATGATAAAAGACGTTTACTAAAATATCCAACAGTTTACTGCAGTACTTTTAAGATATACATGGTGAACCAGCACGCCACCGTTGAACTTTCAGAAGATGTACTAGGGACACCATCTGAGTCTTGTGATGTAGGACAAACCTGCCTGACTCCGTTACATACCGGGTGATCAAAAAGTGACTATAAATTTTAACACTGAATAAATCACGGAACAACATAGGTAGAGAGGTACAAATTGACACACATGTTTGGAATGACATGGTGTTTTATTAGAACCAAAAAAATACAAAAGTTCAAAAAATGTCCCACAGATGGCGCTTCACCTGATCAGAATAGCGATAATTAGCATAACAAAGTAAGACAAAGCAAAGATGATGTTCTTTACAGGAAATGATCAACATGTCCACCACGATTCCTCAACAACAGCTGTAGTCGAGGAATAATGTGAACAGCACTGTAAAGCATGTCCGAAGTTATGGTGAGGCATTGGCGTCGGATGTTGCCTTTCAGCATCCCTAGAGATGTCGATCGATCACGATACACTTGCGACTCCAGGTAACCCCAAAGCCAATAATCGCACGGACTGAGGTCTGGGGACCTGGGAGGCCAAGCATGACGAAAGTGGCGGCTGAGCACACGACCATCACCAAACGACGCGCGCAAGTGATCTTTCAAGCATCTAGCAATTTTTTTTTCTAATAAAACCTCATGTCATTCCAAGCATGTGTGTCAATTTTTACCTCTCTATCCACATTATTCCGTGGTTTATTAAGTTTTCAAATTTATTCTCACTTTTTGATCACCCGGTACTTCATGTCGTGCTAGCATTCACCTTCTACACACAGTTCCAACCATTCTCAACAAATGGCAGGAATGTCTTCCCACGGGAGAGACATTCTGGTCGGCAGTAAACGCCGTGTGCAGAACTGATAGGTCATTGTTTGTTGTGCGAAGGGAAACAAGTCGTTTTCTGGCCTTATCTTGTAATACGTGTTCATTGAGCTAAATGGTTCAACTAATTAGTCACACACCTATATGCAGTTGTATTAATAATGGAACATACTTATAATCTTGGTCATCATAGCTGGATTTAAATGCCTTATTACTTAACCGTTCGATTAGAGAAAAAGACAACATTCCTTAAATTTGGTGCCCATTTCAGAAACAATGGCGCCATCTCTAAGCAAATGTGCGAAGAAGGGCATGACAAAATTGGGTAATGTGAGCAAGAGAAGACAATCTTATTCAACTGATAACCTTCGTGAAGCACTTCAGAAGGTTTTGGAAGAAAAGTGGTCGATGTACAAAACTGATAAACATTTCTCCATTCCATGGAGTACTTTATAAGACTATGTAGACCGCAGGGATGATGACAAAGACGCCGGCCGGTGTGGCTGAGCGGTTCTAGGCGCTTCAATCTGGAACCGCGCGACCGCTACGGTCGCAGGTTCGAATCCTGTCTCGGGCATGGATGTGTGTGATGTCCTTAGGTTAGTTAGGTTTAAGTAGTTCTAAGTTCTAGGGGACTGATGACCTCAGATGATAAGTCCTATAGTGCTCAGAGCCATTTGAACCATTTTTGATGACAAAGACAATGTGACCATTGACAAAATTACCACTGTAGCACATGAAATTTGCATGTAAGGGAAAAAAGTCAAAGAACAAAAGAAACGATATCTGCACCACTTATAAACAGTGCTACATATGTGGAAAGTATGTGGATTGAGAGTCGCTTTTGTCTGCGATTTTTCCATGAAAGTTGTTAGTCCATCGATTTAAATGACGCTACGGTATTTACCTATACTCTTTCTGCAAATGCTAGAGTGAACGACCCCGAGGCTGAAAATGAATGAAAGTGCGTTATGTGAACTTTAACAACGCAAAAGAAAATTATCACTGAATTAAACACATTATCACGAAGTTAAGTATGTAGTGTGGTAGAACTAGGTATGTTATAACGAAATTATATAACATACCCACTTTGTTCACTGTATTTTGTAACTTCAACCGTTTTTATTTCATTTACACTCAATCCTTAATACTACCAAGTTAGGACCTATTTAATTTCGTAATAGAAAATGGAGGGAGGAAAGGTCGCGTAAAAATGATAGAGGTAGACCAGAGCCTGACTGCAATACACACGCCCAAGTGGATATAATTTGCAGTAGTTATTCAGAGATAAAGAGGCTTCACAGGATAGACAAGCGTGGAGCGCTCAACCAAACCAGTGTTCGATCTGAAAATAACAAAAACACATAATTCTGTTGAAGTATATTAACCACACGGCTGTAAATCTGTATTTCAGCGATTGCCGAGAAACAAGTTTTCAACATTCTAGGACAACATAATCCAAACAATGAGGAGATCACACTAGAAGACTATCCGAAACGTGGTCAAACAGGGAAAAGATGCTCTAGAGAAATATAGCGTAGATATATATCTGAAAAAATCTTAACACCCTTTACCAGTGCAAATGGATATTATAAGATTGTCGTGTCAGAAAATTATCGAAACCGATCTGCATATTTATCCTTACAGACTATCTGCTGTGCACGAGTTAAAGCTTTCATACAAACCTGTGCGTATTTATTTCTGCTCGTGTTTGCTGAATGAAGTGGTATCAGGGTATGTGGGTTCTCAGATTTTCATTTCTTCTGATTATGCCTGGATTCGCGTGCCTGTGTACCAGTAAATGCTTATCAGCGCTCTGATCATCAATTTCATAACGTTAGGATTAGAATTTACTGCGAAACTTAGTCCAGCTTTATTTTGAACACCGTGTAGATATGTAATTTGCCTCTGATTAGTAATACCTGAACCTTAACAGCCTCGCTATGTTGACAACCGAGAGAACGTTCTATTTTCGTGTTAGCTGACTGGCAGTACTAAGGGTGTCTGGTGGTTTTTATACGAAATATAACACGAAAACAAGAGCGCACTTGAAGTCACGTTTCATCGTTCACTGACGGACTAGAGTTAAGTTGTCAGATATACAATGAGTCAGAAGAGCAATATTATGTACTAACCCAAATATTATTATACAAACGTAATCCTAGAGAATGCTATAAAAGATGTTTCTTTTTTCCCCGACAGGCAATATAATTGATAAAGTTAGAAAATATTAACTGCAACTAGTGCCGTTGCTGATCTCTAATATGTATGGAGGACGCGTCTGAAGTAAGTAACAACTTTGGTGACTAGTCTGTACCTCATGATAAGCTAGATACACTACTGGCCATTAAAATTGCTACACCAAGAAGAAATGCACATGTTAACGGGTATTCATTGGACAAATATATTATACTAGAACTGACATGTGATTGCAATTTCACGCAATTTGGGTGCATAGCCCCTGAGAAATCAGTACCCAGAACAACCACCTCTGGCCGTAATAACGGCCTTGACACGCCTGGCCATTGAGTCAGACAGAGCTTGGATGGCGTGTACAGGTACAGCTGCCCATGCAGCTTCAACACGATACCACAGTTCATCAAGAGTAGTGAATGGCGTATTGTGACGAGCCAGTTGCTCGGCCACCATTGACTAGACGTTTTCAATTGGTGAGAGATCTGGAGAACGTGCTGGCCAGGGCAGCAGTCGAACATTTTCTGTATCCAGAAAGGCCGGTATAGGACCTGCAACATAAGATCGTGCATTATACTGCTGAAATGTAGGGTTTCGCAGGGATCGAATGAAGGGTAGAGCCACGGGTCGTAACACATCTGAAATGTAACGTCCACTGTTAAAAGTGCCGTCAGTGCGAACAAGAGGTGACCGAGACGTGTAACCAATGGCACCCCATACCATTCATCCGAAAAAATGACGTTTTACCATTCGTGCACCCAGGTTCGTCGTTGAATACACCATCGCAGGCATTCGTGTCTGTGATGCAGCGTCAAAGGTAACCGCAGCCATGGTCTCCGAGCTGATAGTCCATGCTGTTGCAAACGTCGTCGAACTGTTCGTGCAGATGGTTTTTGTCTTGCTAACGTCCGCATCTGTTGACTCAGGGATCGAGATGTGGCTGCACAATCCGTTACAGCCATGCGGATAAGATGCCTGTCATCTTTACTGCTAGCGTTACGAGGCCGTTGGGATCCAGCACGGCATTCCGTATTACCCTCCTGAACCCACCGAGTCTATATTCCGCCAACACTCATTGGATCTCGACCAACGCGAGCAGCAATGTCGCGATACGAATAACCGCAATCGCGATAGGCTACAATCCGACCTTCATCAAAGTCGGAAACGTGATGATACGCATTTCTCCTCCTTACACGAGGCATCACAACAACGTTTCACCAAGCAACGCCGGTCAACTGCTGTTTGTGTATCGGTTGGAAACTTTCCTCATGTCAGCACGTTGGAGGTCTCGCCACCGGCGCCAACCTTGTGTGAATGCTCTGAAAAGCTAATCATTTGCATATCACAGCATCTTCTTCCTGTCGGTTAAATTTCGCGTCTGTAGCACGTCATCTTCGTGGTGTATCAATTTTAATTACCAGTAGTGTATTTAAGAACATGTATCCGTAAATGTGTAGCTTACCAGCGACATGTTCAAACAAGCAGAAACAAATAAGCTCCTGGGTTTTCGGTTGCACATGCGGAGTTATGACCTACACCAGCTGAATGGTAGTAGAGAATATCAGCTAATGTACGATGTTACGTCAACCTGCTTGGAAACCCCTAAGACAACTGGTACTGTGGGTCGGTTCCATACCCAGCGCTACTGCCTTCTACACATCCTGACATTTATTGTATCTGTTGCACGAAAGTGCGATAGGCCTGGAGAAATACGTGACAAAAACATCGAGGACACTTTCGAAACCATTCGCTACCAGCTTGGGACTTTTCAAAAGTACCTATCATTTTATGGTTCACCGTGTCCAAGGGTGCACAGAAGCAAAACCAGAACATTTTGTACATTTGTTCTGATTAACTACTACAAGTGAACAGTTGCAGTACTCCACTGGCCATCGTTTCAGCAGTATTACTGTTGCGAGACTTTCGGACACATGCTTCTAGACGCATTCTGGATGTTAAAAGTATTACGTAATTTTGTCATTAGCGTGGTTGTTGAGCTGTTTACTGCCTCATAAGCGCCCATAGGTCAAAATGTATTGCAAATAAATACGGGGTGAACATTAATAAAAGCGACAAACTGTACTGGAAATGGAAGTAAAAAGGTCCTATAGGAACATGTGTCCGGAAATTGACATACATAGAGCTTGTACTAGGGTTCGTCTCAATATCCTTTAGAACCTAGTCCTCCAAATATGGTTTGCGCATTGTCCGCCGCCGCCCTGCACGTTTGCGTGTCTGAAAGGATCCATGGCTACCCAGAAGCATAAAAATGGCTTGAAATGTAGTGTGATGTGTTGGTGTCTGTGACGGTACTTGTCTTGTTACTGAAGTGCTGCCTCTCCACTGTTTCCATCTGCTTGGCCGTACACAAACCCCATCTCGGCTTGTTCCCAACAGGAATACCAGACCATTCTGCTGCTTGGCAGTATGCTGCGTCAATCATACAACCTCCAACGCACAAGGAACAGACATCACGTGGTCAGAAGAACTGTCATTCATCAGCGCTATCTATCGTGGCAACTACCCATTTCCGGACACACGTTCGTAGGAGCCTTTTTCCTTCATTTCCAGTCAGGCCTCCGTCCGTGCAGTTTGTTGGCTTTATTAATGTTCACCCTGTATACTGAAACAGGGTAATATTTGCAACTGATCGTCGTTGTAAGAATAAAATTATTTTTATTCCATTGCCATTTTTACAGCATTCTTTCCGAAGCGTAATGCTGTTCATTATATGCAGGTGTCTAGGAGAAAGAGCAATAAGTTTAAAATGTTCAACATATTAATCACATCTATGCTGAACATTACTTCTGTTGTTAGGTAATACCCCTTGAGTAAAGTAGTAACCTCCGGCGCGGGAAGGCGCGCCTGGTCCCCGGCACGAATCAGCCCGGCGGACTTGTATCGAGGTACGGTGAGCCGGCCTGTCTGTGGGTGCTTTTTAGGCGGTTTTCCATCTGCCTCGGCTAATGCGGGTTGGTTTCCCTTATTCCGCCTCAGCTGCACTATGTCGGCGATTGCTGCGCAAACAAGTTCTCCACATACGCGTACAAATGGCTCTGAACACTATGGGACTTAACAGCTGAGGTCATCAGTCCCCTAGAACTACTTAAACCTAACTAACCTAAGGACATCACACACATCCATGCCCGAGGCAGCATTCGAATCTGCGACCGTAGCAGTCGCTCGGTTCCAGACTGAAGCGCCTAGAACGGCTCGGCCACTCTGGCCGGCACGTACGCGTACACCACCATTACTATACCACGCAAACATAGGGATTACACTCGTCTGGTGTGAGTCGTTCCCTGGGGGAATCCACCGGGGGCCGAACCGCACGATAACCCTGGATTCGATGTGGGACGGCGGTGGGGTGGACTGTGGTGGTCGTCGTGGGGTTGTGGACCACTGCGGCTGCGGCGGGGACAGAGCCTCTCCGTCTTTTCTAGGCCCCCGGTTAACATACAACGTACAATAATGTAGTAACCGGTTACTATGTATCACTGGTTTTCTATTTAATATACCAATGTCAGTTTATAGCTGATGAGTTCATATTACAGGTTGAAATGAACAGTCGACATCGCAATAATATTTGTTTATTTACCGGTTTCATCTTATATTAAAACCATGTTCAGGATTTTTGGCCCCCTACGGTTGGTGCTGGCGGCTCCTGTTTTCTCGTGATACCACGATCGTACACAGCACTAAATTTGGAAGATGTTTTTATCATAACCCGAAACTGATAAATAAACAAATATTAACGCAATCTAAACTGTTCATTTTGACTTAAATAAAGCATTAGGAGAGCAGTCTCCGTAGACTATGTTGTCTAAATTTATGGACTTCATACTACACACCACAAAAGGTGGAATCAGCCGGAAAGCACGAATAGCACTAAATCCGGACAAACACTTCATCAATAAATTTATAGCCTGAAACTTATTTTGCAATCGCTAATCTGGCCAGTTCTGTAAGATAAGAACCTAAAATTCAGGAATTATAACAGAAAATCTAATCACAAATGAAAACGGAGCAAAAATAGTGGTAGAAATCGCAAAACAGAAGTTGCATACTGCATCACAGAAGCATGCGAACATCGCATAGGAGCCACACCTGGGTCGTACTGCCTGATCCAGATGGAATGGCGACAGCTGCTGGCGAGCGAGTAACGGAGAAGGTGTTAGCCTGTAACGGGCATGAGAGTGAGAGGGATGGAGGGGGAGAGTGGAAGGTGCAGAGCAAAAAGAAGTTAAGTGTATCGAGTGGCCACGTCTCAGGAAGGAGGAGCAGCGAACCTTTTTAAATCAACCGAGCAAATAATTGTCCGGTAATTGCGCACGTGTTTTCAACGCTCCATAAAGTTTATTGCGGAAGTGGACGATCTCGGCGTTGCGGCGAGCGCAGCCTTGCGCTCCCGCCTGGCGTTTGTTTTGGTCGTGCTGTCCGGCCGCAACAAGTGTTGATTTTGGATGAGCGGCAGCCGGCAATTTGCCGCATTCGCCGCCGGCGCCTGGTCGCCATGGTAACGGCATGCAAGAACGTTACGCCGCCAGGGTGCAGCCCACTGCCGAGGAATCTACAACCGAGCAGATCAGTCTCTGAACAGCTGTCTCCTGACCGAAGCAGTTTTTTCGTGAGGTTTACCAGTGGATCTCTAGAAAACGACTATACAGCGCTACCCGATGAAAAATCGCTGCGCTATCCCAAGCACCGGGGAGCTATCGCAACCGGGGGGCTATCGGAATCGTCATTCTCAGAAGTGAACGTTTATGATGCGAGACGTCTCACTGAGGTATTACACATGTATTATACAGTTCGTATACTTTATCTTGACACCTCTGTGATCGCGTAAGTCGGCTAATTTCACACCAATCTGGAATGTTTATGCTCATTGACAACCTTACACCGTCGGCGCACGGACCGTGCATTCGAACTTGAGGCGTTCAACGTGCAGAGTTTCTAACGTCAGATCGTGGAAAAAGGAAATTAGGGGAGGGGGGGAGGGCGTGCTATGGCGTATAGTCAGCGCTGGCACGCCAGTCGTGAACGACGAAGAAGAGAAAGCTGTGAGAAGAAGGCAGCCAATCGCACGCTGACCGACCTCTCTTTCAGGACGACAACGCGACAACAGGTGAAGAGGACATAAACACCACGCTCGACTGGTGGCAGGCCACTTCGGTAGCAGCTTCAATGTTAGCCACTTCGTTAGCTTTCTCTATGTAGCACAGACTTGGATTTCTCTATTCTGAAGAAGACTGATTATTTTGTATGTCACCCTTTGCTTGCGACACATATCAGAATTAAGTATTGTAATTGTCTTTTGTGATAAAACACATTAATACGAGATGTTCGATTGTTTGTCTAGCGAACTGAGTATGCAGGACTCTTGGGCACAACAGGGAGTCTTTACGAACGTGCAGCGGAATATCTAGCATCTCATTTATTCTGAACCTGCGTTGTACGTAGATCAGTGGCATGGAAAAATGCGGCCTCCATCAAATGATGACATCACTTTTCAGTACAGAGTCGCGAGACGCTATTTTGCCTTTCAATTGAAGTCCATACGTATATTAGGTGGTTTCTAAGAGCTAGCAAATGGCGGATCTCTTGAATACCCTTCGTTATTTGCAGAATTTGTGGTAATAAAATGACGAGAAACTTTACCTTGGTGGTTAAAGAATTATTGTAACTTGCATATCATGAAAGTATGCTCTTTCAAGGCACGAAATACTGAGGACCCATCAAAAAAATCAAGAAAGGCAGTGCTCTTGCAACAATTTAATATAAGTAAATATCTACGATTAAAGATTTCAGGAGAAGGTAGCATGTAAAGTATGGTCATGAAATATTTTTGATCGGTGTGTTGTGATAAGAGGAAAATGAAAATATTTTTTTACCAGTCTACGCGTTTTCCAATAGGTACTGATACCTTCTTACTAGTTTAATACTAATATATTCCATAACATTCGATGTTTTGTAAAAATTTGTGCGCCCTTTCTGAGGAATGAGTTTATTCGATTGGCCGTATCTCTAAGACAGTAAGATATTTTGCTCTTCCTTGTTTCCACTTCTGTATTTCATTTGTTGTAAGTGTTCTGCCACTGAACAGGAACAATGGTCAAGTAAAAATGACGTTAGGAGTTTACTGAAAAGTAACAATGATGAATAATTTTTATTTTATACGAAGAATTGTTGTAAATTTGTATCGGACTATTTGTAACGGAACATTTCTAAGCCAATGTTCTTGTTGACTGGGCATTGTACTTTCCTGGTTATCCTATACCATATTCAGGAAACTGACTTTTTATTTGTGTATACTACAGGCAGAACAAAATTACTAGCGCATGGGAAAGGGAGGACATTTGCGTTGTAATAGAGTGTGATTTGCGATCCAGTTACAGTCTACAATTGCCAGTGGATTGCGCTACCATCGTGTATACCACGTTAAGGCGCACGTACCGTATGCAAAAGTCTGATCGTTTCTGAGCGTGTGCCGATGACTTTAGCTACGTATCGATATTGTGCGCAACAGCCATGTGATTCTCCTGTTGGATCGTGTGCCGTATTGTGCGAAACGATTGTTTTACTATCTATAGCCGGCTGGTGTGGCCGAGCGATTCTAGGCGCTTCAGTCTGGAACCGCGCGACCGCTACGGTCCAGGTTCGAATCCTGCCTCGGGCATGGATGTGTGTGATGTCCTTAGGTTAGTTAGGTTTAAGTAGTTCTCAGTTCAAGGCGAGTGATGACCTCAGATGTTAAGTCCCATAGTGCTCAGAGCCGTTTGAACCATTTGAACCACTATCTATAAAAATGTGCAGAGAAGCTGTGCTGTTCCTTCTACGGACTCATCAACTTCCGTGTGACTCCTACGACGCATTAATTCAGTAGACTTTCGTTTATTTCATAAGCTCTGGAAGAAGAGGGTAGGTATTGTCCCAACAGCCACGTTCACATGTGAATATGCATCCAATGTTACGACCCGTTTCGAGCAAAAGAGGTTGAAGTAAAACTAAAAATTGAAATAAGCTTGTAGCACGTACTAAAAAAAAAAGTTATATAAGCAAAGGAACAAGCAAAGATAATCTTTCTCACAGCCTTCTAGGCTCATCCGCAGTTTGTTTCAATTGTGTGAACGAAAAATTAGCGCACAAAAAATTACTAGCGTAGGGAAGGTATGTATCACAGCATAGAAAGAGGGGACGTGGTAGGTGCAGACGCCCAAACAAACTTTTTGAAAACATATTTCTAGCCAGAATTCGATTACAAAGCTTTGCGATGTGATCATCGAGGAACAAATCTAATAAATTATGCAATTACAAAAATTCAAAGTTTTTCGCAATTATGCCCTACACATGCCTTCCATACTCAATATGACACATACAGTAACGCGTGCGTTACAAGTAGCGAAGTGATAATAAATAAAACTACCTTGTTAGATACAAGAGAGGTACTTACAGCGCCAGTGATGCCATGTTAATAAATCAATAACTAATACATTTTATTGCTTATTAAATGGCGGCTATCACTAACTACAGACAGACACAATGATCAATGTCAGCTGTCCATTACACCCACCTTCAGATTTGAAAATAAGAAAAACATTGTCATACTGTGTGACTAGCACGTTATTGTTGTCGATTAGTATACAATATGACAATATCATTATAATGAAGGTGCCTCCTTTTAATATACTTATGATATACTAGAAGATTAAGCGTCAGCATTTACCTGACTCGTAGCATTTATCTTACAGCATCAGCCACTGATGGCTATATTTTAAGACGCTCACGTGCTTACTAACAGAGCAAGTAACACACTGTGTATTTCCTTCTGACTGTTTTAACTAGTCCTATTTGGTAGGGATGTCAGATTAATGATCTTTAAGACAATCAGGCGAGTGTTTTGTAGACGACCTCTTCTGTGTAAGATTACACCTTCACATTCTTCCACTGAATTTCTGTCTGACTTCAGTCTTACCCATAATTAATGTTATCTAGTGATTCCAACAATAAAAATGTGTCCCTTGAAAGTTTCTCCTCGGAAGGGGACCGTCCGTAGAAAGCCAGTGCGACCCATCCTTGAGTAGAGCTCGAGTGTTTGGGATCCCTACCTGGTCGGATTGGAGGTAGACAGGGAAGCAATCCAGAGGCGAGCTGTTATATTTTTGTTACCGGTATGTTCGATCAACCTGCAAATATTGCGGAGATGCTTAGTAAACTCACTTTGTCCCTGGAAGGGAGATGGCGATTCTTTGCGGAACATTATTGAGAAAAGTTAGAGCACCGATGTTTGAAGCTGATTGCAGAACGATTGTACTGCCGGCAGCAGTATATCCGCGTAAGGACCACGAACATAAGATAAAAGAAACTATGGCTCTTACGCAGGCGTATAGATAGTCGTTTTTCCCTCGCTCTTTTTGCGAGTGGAACAGGAAAAGAAATGACTAGCATCGGTAGTAGATACCCTTCACCACGCACCATACGATGGCTTGCGGAGTATGTATGTAAATGTAGATGGAGCTGCATGATGTAATCAAATAAAATGGGGCTTCTCGTCCATGTAGTGCAAAGTAGAATACACTTTTTTATGTTAACACTGAGGTCCCAGTCTTTGCTCGAACAATTAATCATCGTCACCTGTTTCTACGTTTCTTAACAATTTTACAAATACAAAATCTTTCTTGTTACTTCCATTAGTCAGAATTCTGCGACCATACTGGACAGCCAGTACGTACCGCGATTAATTGCCATTCCACTTTTTGCGGCTTCCAGAATTGTCCAGGGAACAGCGTATATGAATCTTAACAACGATAATTTATAACATTGTGATTAAATGTGTATGACATCTGCGACCACCACTGGACTTTGACCGGGGCAAACAATTTATGGCCTGAAACTTCCTGAAAGATTAAAACTGTGTACCGGACCGAGACTCGAACTCGGGACCTTTCGCGGGCAAGTGCTCTACCAACTGAGCTACCCAAGCACGACTCACGCCCCGTCCTTACAAATGTACTTCCGCCAGCATCTCGTCTCCTACTTTCCTTTCGCAGGAGAACTTCCGTGAAGTTTGGAAGGTAGGAGACGAGGTACTGGCGGAAGTAAAATTTTGAGAACGGGGCGTGAGTCGTGCTTGGGTAGATAGATCAGTTGGTAAAGCACTTGCCCGCGAAAGGTCCCGAGTTCGACTCTCGGTCCGACACACAGTCTTAATCTGCCAAAAGTTTCGAAACAGCGCACACTCCGCTGCAGAGTGAAAATTTCATTCTGGAATTTATGGCTTACTAACAAGTCACGTATGCCACACATTCCATATCCGCTGCGTCATCTACGTTCAGGGAAGCAAGCAGTGGCCGACCACTACAGGAGTTGTGTCTCAGCACGTTCTTACACATCTGTCGTTCGGAGAGCTCCACAGCATTGTATACAAATGCGCCCTTGACGTTGAGCGTTCGTGTACTTATAAGGTTTGTATCCGCACGGAGCTACTTGAAACGGGTAATTCGTACAAGCAAGTACAGTACTACAGTGATTAATTCAACATGTTTCTTTACAGTCTTTCATTCGGATTGCGACTGATTCTCCGTCAGATCATCCCGTCTTGAAATTGATTTGTACGATCCGTCTTGACTGTACGTCATTCCTACACGTACCTTAATACAGAGGGACGTTTGCTTCTGGCCAACGCGGTTAAATCACCTCGCTGGTAAAAATTTAACTCAAAGGGCTGCGCCCTCATGTCAGATTCGATTTAATGCCAAATGTTTTTAATCTGAACGACTGTATTTATGAAATAACCCATCAGCTCGTTTTTCTCTTTATATCTCGAGTGAGACGATAAAGGCTGCACACTTTTACACTTACAATAATTGTTACAAAACAATGAATACAATTTGTTCGTTATTGTAAGTGAATATATACATCAGTGTTTGGTGTGTTTCATTCTATGTGGCTACTTCGTATTGACAACGTAAATAAAAAACGTTGCTGACGTGTGTTAACAGATCGGTGTAACGAAAATCACATGTCCTAATAACAAAACATTTATGTTGGTAGCATCTGACGACGTAAATCCTAACTCGGGTTAAACTGATCGCAATACTGACTAGAACTAAAATGCAATGAAAGATAATATCACTTCTGTGTGAGGTCGAACTTAAATGTTGCTGTTAACTACGCAATATTTTATAATTTCTGTTTAGGATCTCATACGTTTTCACAAAAGTAACCACCATCTTTCCCATCCGTTACAATGAACACGGAACTGTTTAACAATAACTGTCCCGTAATGACCAGCACTGAGATAATAAAATTAACAGTTACGCAACCCCGCACATTAGCGCTTCTTTCTATCGTCTGATAGTAAAGTTTTGACTACGAGAGAAATTTGTGTGCTGCGAATGTAATTATCACACTATGGAATACGGTTATCTATTACCTTAAGGAATGCTAACATTGCTCTTTTGATGTGGCACACTTGAGTATAGTATTCTATTATATGACATGACAACCAAAATGGCGGGTTGTAGTTGACTGCTGGATCACTGATATTATTAAGCTATGAATATCGCCTACCTCATGATGGAAGTTCTCTGGAGCCGGCGCTTTGTCGTTCTCGGTATCTCTGACACGCTGCAATATGGCTACTGCAGCCTCGTTCATTAGCTAAATTAATTATGAATTTAAAATGAAATTCCACAGCTACTTCGGTGCGTGGTTTCGTGATAAAAGACATTGTGAGCAAAACTTTAAACGGTTTCCCAGAGGTGCAAGAAGGAACCTGTCAGGTCGATACAGTTGGCGGACTCTGGTTAAACACTTCCAACAATGGCGGCTGATAAATCATGTATTTATATAGCAAATCATTGATTTACTAATTCACTCAAGCTAAACTGACCAGAAACTTGGCCCTCACAGTGTTAAAACGCAGTTTTAAAAGAAACAGTTCACAGTTCGATGCTCAGAAAAGTACCGGTCCACTTGAACTCGTAAGCCTGTAGAACGGTAAAATCTCACAGTCTCTTTGCCATAGAAAAATCACAAAAATAGTTCAGTATTTTGATCGAAAGAGTCACGGGGGATTTATATCCTAATGATGTGTTTGCTACGTGCTATTGACTGTTAAACGAATTTCGGCTTCGTCTTCTCCTGGTCTTCTGCGATGAACTTCTAAAATATTTTTGCTTGTTTCTTCTATTTTCTGTGACGTCTTCAATACTTCTGATTTCTCTTCTGCGAGATATCGGGAAAATACAATCTCTTCGTGAAATACAGTAATTTTTGGCAACAACGGTACCGTAATCGTCGTCTAGAACGTGCTGTGTTCGACTCATCTCTCCGGATAAAATACCAGCTTTCTCCATCTCACAACACTGTCCTCGATATCTTCCAAACCGTCTTCCTTCCACTACTACTGAAATCGATCCTCCTTCCACAAATTAAAAAAAATTCTCACAAAATTACTCCTCGGCCCTGTCCCGATCCTCTTACTACCGCCGATTCCCATCTTGAACTGATTCGCTAATCGACAGTCACTCCCTCTCTTTCAGACTTTTGTTACACAGAAAAAAATATTTCCTGTCAGACCGAAATAAATCTACTAGCCAACATATCTATTTCCCTATACAAGTTATTACATACAAAACATAAAAAATAACTTAATTTACAAAATAGAAAATATATGCTTATACATTGTTTACAAAGGATCCAATAATATTAATTATGACCGATTCCTTATAGATTATGTGTGCTCAACGACTGGTTCTGTTTAAAGTTGAGAAAATCTACAGCAGTCAGTTGCCAATAATTATTAGCGACTCATTCCTGTACATTTTTTCAACTTTAAATCATATTAAGTTTGTGAAGAGGCTGTTATTTATTCATCAAAGCGGCTAAAATATGTATGGCTTCAATATATGTGACAATCGAGAATTTAATTTGCTAGTACATCATACAGCGGAATCAATAACATATATTCGACGAGCTGTTTAATGAATAAATGTAATAAGTGATTTTAAAATACTCCCATTTATACGAATTTATTCTGAAAATAGCCGTTTGCTTCTTTGACACTTAAGGGGCTCCGGAAAGGCTCAAAATCATGAAAAGTTCAATTTTTACTTTTTTGCGTTTTCTGAATCTGCAGACTATTACCTTTTAATAGATATATAATTTATTCAATTTCGAAGACTACAACTATTTTTAATTTTTTTTTGAAATGTGTTCTACATGGGCGTGACCCACTGTGGCGCTGTTAAATGGTGTTATTATTAACCAATTATTAATAATTATTATTAATAATAATAATAATAATAACTGAACTATTGAAAAAGTGTATTCACGGAAAAACTCAAAACCCCAATGAAAGTGTAAATAGTCTTATATGGTCGAGAATCCCCAAGACTGTATTTGTTGGAATAGAAACACTTCACTTTGGTGTGTATGATGCTGTTGCGGCTTTCAATGATGGCAACATTGTAAGGTGCAAGGTATTTAGAAATATGAGAATGAAGATAGGTTCTAACATGGTACGAGCGATGCTTGCTTTAGACAAGGAACGCCTTCGGGCTGCAGAAAGGGCTGTAAAGAGTCTAGAAATACAAGCAAGAGTAAACAGGAGGAGGAACAAGAGGAAGCTGGAGGAGGAGTTTGCAGAGGATGAAGATAATCCATCCTATGGACCTGGGATGCACTAAACAGTTAATCCGATCTTTGTCGCTCGATTCCCAAAACTTTTATTTTCTCATACTAATTACATGTTTTCTAAGGATCTTCCAAACATATTTGTTTCAAATTTTCAGTAAATGTTACACAGTACCTTCTGCATAATTTAACACAGCCTTTTTTTCCAAAAAACTGTATATTTTTGAATATATAAATAAAAAATTGCAAAAAAATGTTGTGAATTTTCATTACAATTGAAAAAAAATCATCTTTAATAACTAAACTAAAATTTTGTAAAATCCCTGTGTTAAGTTGTAGCCCATATTCCAATAAATAATCTGTAAAAAGTTCAACTTCCTACCTCAAATACTTTGTGAGGAAAGATGTAATTTATAAGCGTTATTTTAACATTGCAAGTATAGGGCGTTCCGGAGCCCCTTAAGAAGAAAGAAAAATAGTCCATGCCATGTTTTTATTCAGATACATCACGACAATAACACTGATGTACTAGTGCATTATAACGGACTCTGCAATAGAGGACAGAGAACAACAGCTTTAACGCGCAGAAATGGTGAAGAACGAGAGTAGAATAAAGACAGCTTGGCACGAATCAACGTACACTTTCTATGATGATGAGAAACTCTTGTTTTGTGGCTTTCATTGATTGGTTAATACACAGATTTAGTACAGTTCTGAGTATTTAGAAAATTTCTGCAGTTTCACTTAAATGTCAGTGACGAGATTCCTGGTGGTTTCGAACAGAGTAGGTACTACCTCCGATCTATGAAGACTTGCACAAGCTGCAAATGCAAAAGTACTGTGATACGGTTGGCCCGTCGCTGCGAGAACGATTCAGCATAGCGTCCTTGTGGTGCTCTTCCACTGCAGTCAGTTCAGCTGAAGATGCCCCGAATATTACATATTTTTACTATTTTGTTTACATTTTGTGACTATATATATAAATTTTGGGACTATGTATATCTATAGTCTATAGTGGCTGGTTTTATATATCTGTAGTCCCAAAACGTAAACAAATTGCATAGTTTTAATCTTAAGGGTACATTCTCGATATTTATTGCATATTTTTGAGAACTTACGTCTAATTACGAAAATAATTCTGGTGCGCGGTAACTCATAAGAAGTCTGGAAATGTACTAGAGTTGCTATAGATCATGCATCTTCTGCTTGGGAGTACCGCTCGCGTTATACCATACTGCGTGACCATTCCATAATATCCTAATATCCTAATATTTGCACAGCCTTCCAAGTTTCGACGATGGAATTCGCGCTCACCATTGTATAACTTATATGAGCAAAGACCAGTGTATAAATTGTGTTGAGGAAAACACTTTTAATTTTGTTAGTAAGAGACGGGAAGATCGTGGGCCGACCGGCATGAGTTAAGACCGCTGATATGTCAGATAACCTCGAGCTTTGAAAATGTGTCGGAATATTGCTGCGAGAAAATGAAGATAAACTGCGCCGAGAACTAAACGGCCAGTGTTGAACGGTAGGCTATTTCGGAGCTCCCACTCGCGGCACGCCGCGATGCGATTACGGCTAATGAGACAGCGTCGGCCGCGAATGTGACGACGCGGCACGGCAGCAGAGGCGGAGGGACAGCGGGCGGCGTCTGTCTGCGACTGCGGTGGCGCTATCTTCGCTGCCGCGCGGTGATTTCTCGCCTCCAGCGCGTTACGTCAGCGGCCCGAGACAGGGGAAAGAAACGGCCAGGGGCGGTACATCACAGACGTTTAATTAGCTGCCTGCAGCCATCTGCGTGTATCTGAAATTCTTCTCCTCCAACTAACACAATGCGTCTTTCCGTCCCACTCTGTATCGTTTACGAATCAAATAAACCTCGCTTTACCGTTGCGCAACGGCAAGAAAGTGCAGGAACGTTGCATTATCTATGACTCAAGATGGATATCGGTTTTGGACACGATAATACGTGTTGAAATTACTATCTTCTTTTATCTATCTATACGCATATAAATTAAAATCCCCCGCCGCAGTTTCTGTCTGTATCTTCAGACTAATCTCACGAACTGCTGTAGGGATTTTGATGCGGTTTTCACAAATTGACGAGGGAGGTTTTTGTATACAGTTTCAAAAATTTATAAATACGAGGGTCACTCCAAAAGAAATGCACACTATTTTTTTAAATCCATCTTTTATTCTATATGTTTGAAAGTTTTACAGTGTGTAGATACATCCTTTAGGAACAATATTTTCATTTCTCCACATAATTTTCATCCCTATCAACTGCCTTACACCATCTTGGAACCAGCGCCTGTATACCCGCACGGTAAAATTCTGGACCAACCTGTTGGAGCCGCTGTTTGGCAGCGTGCACAAGGGAGTCATCATCTTCAAACCTTGTTCCACGAAGAGAGTCTTTCAGTTTCCCAAAGAGATGATAGTCACATGGAGCCAGGTCAGGACTGTAAGGCGGGTGTTTAAGTGTTGTCCATCCGAGTTTTGTGATCGTTTCCATGGTTTTTTGACTGACACGTGGCCGTGCATTGTCGAGCAACACCAAACATCCTGTTTTTGCCGATGTGGTCGAACACGACTCAGTCGAGCTTGAAGTTTCTTCAGTGTGGATGTTTCCCACTGTCTCGTTTTCACAGCACAGGAATTCTATAACAGCACGTTGCTTCTGACGAACGTCAAGTGTAGCAGCCATCTTGAATACGTGCTGTGACGGCGCCACTCACGGGAACAGGTTGAACTAAGTTTAAAAACAAGCGGGAAGGATGTATCTACACACTGTAAAACTTACACACATGCAGATTGAAAACTGTATTTTTACAAAAATAGTGTGCATTTCTTTTGGAGAGACCCTCGTATTTCGTGCATATTCGCTGAGTTAAAATGAGTTTAAGTTCGCCCCCACTGCGGAAATGATGCCATTGGCTTCTAGCAGTGAATGGCAAAATTCCTTAGCGTCATTCACAAATATTAGAAGTCCCACCACACTACGTATTCCCAGTATGTTGGCGGTTGGAACGGCCACCAACATTATATATAAAGGGTGAAAATTAATAAAACCGACAAACTACAGGGACGAATTCCTGACTCGAAGTGCGGGAGAAAAGGTCCTACGAACATTTGTCCGGAAATGCAATGTTGTCACGGTGGATGGCGCTGGACGAACGAAAGTTCCTCTGCCCCCGTGCCGTGTGTTCCTTGTGCGTTGCAGCTTTGTGATTGACGCGGCGTACTATAAGCAGCAGAATGGTCCACTTGCGTGATTCGGGGGAGGGCACCAAACAGCAAGATCATCGGTCCCATCGGATTGGGAAAGGATGGGGAAGGAAGTCGCCCGTGTCCTTTCAAAGGTACCATCCGGTATTTTCTTGAAGCGATTTAGGGAAAAACGGTCGTCCTCCCAAATGCGAGTCCATTGTGCTAACCACTGAGCCATCCCGCTCGGTAGAATGGTCCGGCATTCACGTCGGGAGCGAGCAGATGGAAACGGTCTAGTGGCAGTACGGCTGTACCCTCACAGACACCAACCACATCGCACAACACTTCTAACCATTTTTGGGCGTTTGCGTGAACGTGGGTTCTTTCAGACAGACGAACTTGCAGTGGGCCGGTGGATTGCGTACACCTGATTTGGAACACGGTGTTCTGTCTCTCGACCGTTTCCATCTGCTTGGCCGTACACTAACACCATCTAGGTTTGTTCCCGACATGAATACCGGACAATTCTGCTGCTCGAAGTACGCTGTGTCAATCACCCAGCATGCAACACACTACAAACACACGGCTCTTGGTCAGAGGAACTTTCATTCGTCATCGCCGTCTACTGTGGCGACGATACATTTCTGGACACATGCTCGTAGGACATTTTTTCTTCAATTTCCGGTCCGGAATCCGCCCTGCAGTTTGTCAGTTTTATGCATGTTTTAGTTTTTCATTTTTCCTTCGGTCACTGATTTCGGCACACAGAATCGACCACAGGCCATCCTATAATCAAAATATCCCAGAAAACTGTTGGGAGCCGACCTTACAGCTTGAGATAATACCATTCCACCACGCCGGAGCCGGCTGCTGTGGCCGAGCGGTTCTAGGCGCTTCAGTCTGGAACCGCGAGACCGCTACGGCCACAGGTTCGAACCCTGCCTCGGGCATGGATGTGTGTGATATCCTTAGGTTAGTTAGGTTTCAGTAGTTCTAAGTTCTATGGGACTAATGACCTCAGATGTTAAGTCCCATAGTGCTCAGAGCCATTTGAACAATTTTTGTAATTTGTTGGGATAATAATATAAGAGAAATTTACAAAATATTTTGTCTCTGTGATAACAGACGTGTGGTTCATATTTTATACTATGTCTTAGATACGTTTTACATTGTGACTCTTTTTAAGAAATAAAAATATCTGCATATATTGGGCGCTCTTCGTACTTCTGGCCGCAATTTGAATCTATTTAATACTCAGCATTGATTTTTACTTTTTGTATTTGACACACCTACTTAGGATGCGAGCCTGATATCTGTGTGCCAGGGGTATGGGGCCACCTACAAAATTTAAACTTGCACTCTATACCACATGTTTGATATTATAGAGCAGAAACTACCCTAATGAATTGTCCAGTAAAATGAGGGCGCACCCCGAAGTTTTGGAGGGAAGGACTACGTCTTGCTGTACTGAACAGAGAAACATTTCGACTGGAGGGATAGTGTTTCTTTTCTTGTGACCTGGGGGTAGTGTAGTAACCCAAACCAACTGATCGAAGAGAGAAAGTGACTGGGAGCGTAAGAGTCTCCACTAGTTTTGGAAAAATTTCTATACCAATGCCACGTATCTGAATTACTCCAATAACAACAGCATTCATAAAGTCAGATTCAAGGCGCGCAGTTTGAAAACTTCCGGTAAATTTGTGACAAGGAAGCTTCAGGACTGAACATATATTTCACCGCACTGTACCACCAAAGACGCGTTTCCTATTTTGCATGGGCTACTGAAGATACGTCAGTGAACAGCTGCCTTTCCAAAAAGAGTCTCGGTTCAACTTAAACGAAAACCCAATACGCTGCGTAAGTACATGAGTTGATGCGAAGTGATCTGTCCTGTTCTAGTTGTGCTCTTCAGTCTGAAGAAAGATTTGGTACACTTCTGTGTCTCTTCATAACTGCGTAACTGCCGGCAGGGGTGGTCGAGCGGTTCTAGGCGCTACAGTCTGGAACCGCGCGATCGCTACTGTCGCAGGTTCGAATCCTGCCTCGGGCATGGATGTGTGTGATGTCCTTAGGTTAGTTAGGTTTAAGTAGTTCTAAGTTCTAGGGGACTGATGACCTTAGAAGTTAAGTCCTATAGTGCTCAAAGCCATTTGAACTGCGTAACTACTGCAACCTAGGTCCACTTGAGTCTGCTTGCTGTATCCAGGCTCTGGCCTCTCTCTCTCTCAAAATCTTGCTTCCCACTCCTCCCTTCATTACAGAATTGTATGTTCTTTAATGTCTCGGGACATTGCTCCCTACTTTTAGTCAATTTGTGCTATTAATTTATTTTCTTGCAAGTTTGGTTTAGTACTTCTTCGTCTTTTAATCTCTTTCCAAGACACTATCCATTCTGTTCAACAGATTTTAAAAGAGCTTTTGCGTCTCTGACAGAATTGTAGCTTCACTGGCAAGCTTTCAAGTTCTTCCCTCTGAACTCTAATACACTTTCCAAACTTTAACTGTTTTTGTTTCCTTTACTTCTTTCTCAGTGTACTGTTTGAATAGGATGGAGGGTAGGGGACCGCGGTGAATTGGGGGGGGGGGGGGGAGGCGGTCGTCTTAGCCAATGCAATATACCACAGTGAGCTGGTATACTGCACTAGAAGGATGCATCGGAAGACTAATAATGATCCTTCTCGCCACAGATCTCAACCTCTTCCAGTTTTGTCGTAGAGAAACACTGTCTTACCGTGTAGATAGATTCTCTAAACTCTTTCAGCTGGCTTTAATGAGAGTTCGACACAGCACTGCTACTTTACGAGGGGGGATAAAACGGCGACTCCGCGGATTAACTGCCTCCTTTCACAGGCAACAAAATGTCGTTAGTGCAGGCGCGCTGTTATCTCGCGATTAAAGTGCAGCAGGCCTTTAGCCGGGAGATAAAAGTAAAGAGCCGGCGGGGAGCGTGCATAATTGTCGGCCTCCGGTGCTTTGGCAGGGCGCTGCGCTCGCCATAACGGATCCGCGCTTCCTAATAGCAAAGTGTTTACCGGCCGGTCTCCGGGACGTAATGAACACGGCGTCCAGGGAGGGCGCGGCTTGCTTTGTGCTGCCGCCAGGTGGCTGGCCAAGCAGCGGGTAGAACTACTTTGTATTCGCTGTCGCGCCTTGCCACACGAGGCTGCTTCTGTTTGTATCACGCGCGCAGCTGACTAGAGTACTATCGCGCTTTCTGGGCTCTGGCGGGTCGTGAAACACGGTGCAAGTCACTGTACTTTGTAACTGTGACATTAAATGGATTACTAGCACCGTTTTCTACTTTTTTTGTTTTTTGTTTTTACATCAGAATTCTGACTGGTTTCATGCGATCCGAAATCACCGCTTCTCGTGTGACAAACTCTTCGTCTGAGAGGAGCACTTAACATCTAACGATATCGACTATTTGCCGGATATAGCTCAATCTCTTTCCTCCCGTGTTGTTTCTATCCATCACAGATCCCCCTATAGCGGACTACGCTCTGCGCAGACAGAGACGAGGTATACTTTGCGGGGTGACCAGTGTGTTCCCTGTCTCCGCCCCACGCCTCTCTGTAATCTACCCTATCCTTCCTACTGTTGAAAATGGCAGCATTAAGTCTTTGAACAATTTCCTGGACATGGGCTTCCCACGACAGTTTACCATCTATCTGAACACCTAGAAATCTGAACTGTTCAGTCTCACTAATCATATGTCCATTCTGAGTATACAGGGTGTTACAAAAAGGTACGGCCAAACTTTCAGGAAACATTCCTCACACACGAATAAAGAAAAGATGTTATGTGGACATGTGTCCGGAAACGCTTAATTTCCGTGTTAGAGCTCATTTTAGTTTGTTCTTCCACCTAGCCTCAATGGAGCACGTTATCATGATTTCATACGGGATACTCTACCTGTGCTGCTGGAACATGTGCCTTTACAAGTACGAGACCACATGTGGTTCATGCACGATGGAGCTCCTGCACATTTCAGTCGAAGTGTTCGTACGCTTCTCAACAACAGATTCGGTGACCGATGGATTGGTAGAGGCGGACCAATTCCATGGCCTCCACGCTCTCCTGACCATAACCCTCTTGACTTTCATTTATGGGGGCATTTGAAAGCTCTTGTCTACGCAACACCGGTACCAAATGTAGAGACTCTTCGTGCTCGTATTGTGGACGGCTATGATACAACACGCCATTCTCCATGGCTGCATCAGTGCATCAGGGATTCCATGCGACGGAGGGTGGATGCATGTATCCTCGCTAACGGAGGACATTTTGAACATTTCCTGTAACAAAGTGTTTGAAGTCACGCTGGTACATTCTGTTGCTGTGTGTTTCCATTCCATGATTAATGTGATTTGAAGAGAAGTAATAAAATGAGCTCTAACATGGAAAGTAAGTGTTTCCGGACACATGTCCACATAACATATTTTCTTTTTTTTGTGTATAAGGAATGTTTCCTGAAAGTTTGGCCGTACCTTTTTGTAACACCCTGTATAGAACGTCAGGTTTTGATGAATTGTGTATTACAAACTATAAAACCTGAACCTTACTGTGACTTAGTGTAAGTTTATTTTCTACAAGCCGTTAACTTACGTCTTGAACTACACTATTTGAAACAGGGCCAATGTTGCACATAACATCCTTTACTATCAAGCTAGTGTCATCATCAAACAGAAATATTTTACAGTCACCTGTAATAGTAGAAGGTATATCATTTATATAAATAAGGAACAGGGGTGGCCCCAGCACATCCCCAGGACATCCCCCATTTAACTGTGCCCCACACGGGCCCCACATCATAGCTTTTGCTGTCCGTTATTCAAGTAAGAAGTGAACTAATTGTAAGCGACTTCCCGTATTTCATAAAGGTCCAACTTTTGGAAAAATATTTTCTGATTAACACAATCAAACGCCTTAATTAAACTGAAGAAGATTCGAAAGCTTTTATTTAATATGTCCAGGACCTCACAGAGAAAAGAGAATGTAGCATTTTCAGTTGTTAGGCCACTTCTAACACCAAACTTTACACTTGATAGCAAATTGTGTGTAATGAAATGAGCAATTGTCCGTACATACATAGCCTTTACCATAAATTTATCTAACAGTGATGGCATCGAAAAAGATCTAAAATTGTCTACATTATCCCTTTCTCCCTTTTTATAAAGTGGCTTTACTACTGAGTACTTTCATCTTTCAAGAGACTCACATTTCTTACAGGAAAAATTACAAATATGGTTAAGTACAGGACTTCAATGTACAGGACAGTACAGTGCTGTGCTAGATAATCCATCATCTCCTTGAGAATTCTTAGTCTTCAGTGATTTAATTATTGATTCAATGTTCCCCCTTGTCAGTGTCACGCAGGAATATTTCAGATATCAGCATCGTAAAGCCATTTTCCAAGAGAGTGCTATGACTGCCGGTAGAAACCATATTTTTGTTTAATTCCCCAGCTATGACTTACCAGTAACAGAAACATTTTTACTGCGTACTGACTTTATGTCCTCGACCTTGTGCTGCTGATCAGACAGTTCCATCAAGACTGACTTTATGATATTAATTTTATCCTCCGAATAAGGTATCCTATTTGCGTATCGCATACTCTTTGCCTACCTTATGATATTTTTAAGTATCTTACAGTACTGTGTGTGCCGGGCATTGTAGCTCGATGAAAACTACTTCTAACATTTTGACATAATTTTTACTTTGTTCTACGTGGTATCTTCATCACATTAGTCAGCCGTCCAGGCTGCCTTTTCTGTTATTACGCCGGTTTGACGACCTAAAGGAAAGCAACTTTCAAAGAGTGTGAGAAATGTGTTAAGGAAAGCACTTTATTTGGCATTTATTTTATCAGCACTAACATCAGCCTGCCACTCTTGTTCCTCAACTAGGTTTTAGAACATCGTATTGCCACTGGATTTGCTTTTCTACATAGTTTATAATTATATATAACCATTGCTTGCGTGCAAAAACCTTTAAGTGATAACATTCTCAGGACTGATTCTTACGGCACGACAATGAAACGCCTCAAATTGCTTAATCTGTACCGAGTGCCTGGCCAGACATTGTGTTATTGCAATCCCCCATGTTTGCCAGACCTTTGGCCTTACGATTTTTTCTTGTTTCTGTGATTGAAAAGACAACTGAAAAGAAAGGTTCATCAAGCTATCACACACATCCAACAGGCTGTGACAAATGAGCTTACAAGCTTAGTAGTTGAAAATTTCCCTGCTTGTTGCCAAGAACTTCGGAAACATTGGCAGCTGTGTATACACTCCTGGAAATGGAAAAAAGAACACATTGACACCGGTGTGTCAGACCCACCATACTTGCTCCGGACACTGCGAGAGGGCTGTACAAGCAATGATCACACGCACGGCACAGCGGACACACCAGGAACCGCGGTGTTGGCCGTCGAATGGCGCTAGCTGCGCAGCATTTGTGCACCGCCGCCGTCAGTGTCAGCCAGTTTGCCGTGGCATACGGAGCTCCATCGCAGTCTTTAACACTGGTAGCATGCCGCGACAGCGTGGACGTGAACCGTATGTGCAGTTGACGGACTTAGAGCGAGGGCGTATAGTGGGCATGCGGGAGGCCGGGTGGACGTACCGCCGAATTGCTCAACACGTGGGGCGTGAGGTCTCCACAGTACATCGATGTTGTCGCCAGTGGTCGGCGGAAGGTGCACGTGCTCGTCGACCTGGGACCGGACCGCAGCGACGCACGGATGCACGCCAAGACCGTAGGATCCTACGCAGTGCCGTAGGGGACCGCACCGCCACTTCCCAGCAAATTAGGGACACTGTTGCTCCTGGGGTATCGGCAAGGACCATTCGCAACCGTCTCCATGAAGCTGGGCTACGGTCCCGCACACCGTTAGGCCGTCTTCCGCTCACGCCCCAACATCGTGCAGCCCGCCTCCAGTGGTGTCACGACAGGCGTGAATGGAGGGACGAATGGAGACGTGTCGTCTTCAGCGATGAGAGTCGCTTCTGCCTTGGTGCCAATGATGGTCGTATGCGTGTTTGGCGCCGTGCAGGTGAGCGCCACAATCAGGACTGCATACGACCGAGGCACACAGGGCCAACACCCGGCATCATGGTGTGGGGAGCGATCTCCTACACTGGCCGTACACCACTGGTGATCGTCGAGGGGACACTGAATAGTGCACGGTACATCCAAACCGTCATCGAACCCATCGTTCTACCATTCCTAGACCGGCAAGGGAACTTGCTGTTCCAACAGGACAATGCACGTCCGCATGTATCCCGTGCCACCCAACGTGCTCTAGAAGGTGTAAGTCAACTACCCTGGCCAGCAAGATCTCCAGATCTGTCCCCCATTGAGCATGTTTGGGACTGGATGAAGCGTTGTCTCACGCGGTCTGCACGTCCAGCACGAACGCTGGTCCAACTGAGGCGCCAGGTGGAAATGGCATGGCAAGCCGTTCCACATGACTACATCCAGCATCTCTACGATCGTCTCCATGGGAGAATAGCAGCCTGCATTGCTGCGAAAGGTGGATATACACTGTACTAGTGCCGACATTGTGCATGCTCGGTTGCCTGTGTCTATATGCCTGTGGTTCTGTCAGTGTGATCATGTGATGTATCTGACCCCAGGAATGTGTCAATAAAGTTTCCCCTTCCTGGGACAATGAATTCACGGTGTTCTTATTTCAATTTCCAGGAGTGTAGATAGCCAAGGGAACTACTTCCATAGGAGCTAGGATAATTACTTGGTAAGTGCAGTTTTCTATTTTTTTGAAAACCTGTCTTGTAACTCTTCTGACAAATGGAGTATGTTCCAAAATCCTACTTCAAATCGACTTTAGCGATATGGTACTGTAATTTATCGGATTATTGCTATTTCCTTTCTTGGGTACTGGTGTGACTTGTCTTCAGGTACGGATCTTCCGATGAACGAGCTGTTGTATGTGAAAGCTAAGTATGGAGCTATTGTATCGGCATACACTGAAAGGAACTTGACTTGTACACTATCTGGACCGGACGACTTGTCTTTATTAAGTGATCTAAGCTGCTTCGCTATACCGATGAGATCTACATATTGCTAAGTTACTGAGTTGGCAGTTGTTCTTTATTCGAATTCTAGAATAATTACTTCGTAATCTTTGGTGAAGGAATTTCGGGAAATTCTGTTCAGCAACTCTGCTTTAGTGGTAATGGCCTCCTTAACATCACCATTGTTAATCGCACAGTGAGGATACTGATTGCGTCTTTCCGCTGGTGTACTTTATATGCGAGCAGAATCTCTTTGGACTTTCTGCCAGATTTCGAAACAGATATTTCCTTCCGCATCCATCCCTGCCACGGGACTATGCTCCGTCTTTAAAGGACAGCGGGACTTTAAAGTCCAAATCTTTCTTCTTTCTTCCGATCGCATTTATTGATATATACACTGATCAGCCAGGGCATTATGACCATCAACCTGTTATCGATATAAACCCGTCCAGGCGATATCAGCATCATCTGGCAAGGAATGGCAAATAGTCTGACACACGCACGGTGCATGTAGTGTCAGTGAACATGCTGTCCGTATATACGAGGTGCATTCAAGTTCTAAGGCCTCCAATTTTTTTTTCTAATTTACTACTCACCGGAAATCGATGAAACTGGCGTTACTTCTCGACGTAATCGCTCTGCAGACGTACACATTTTTCACAACGCTGCCGCCATGATTGTATGGCAGCGGCGAAGGCTTCTTTAGGAGTCTGTTTTGACCACTGGAAAATCGCTGAGGCAATAGCAGCACAGCTGGTGAATGTGCGGCCACGGAGAGTGTCTTTCATTGTTGGAAAAAGCCAAAAGTCACTAGGAGCCAGGTCAGGTGAGTAGGGAGCATGAGGAATCACGAACAAACTGTTGCGTAACGTTAACTCGATTTGCGGGTGCGTTGTCTTGGTGAAACAGCACACGCGCAGCCCTTCCCGGACGTTTTTGTTGCAGTGAAGGAAGGAATTTGTTCTTCAAAACGTTTTCGTAGGATGCACCTGTTACCGGAGTGCCCTTTGGAACGCAATGGGTAAGGATTATACCCTCGGTGTCCCAGAACATGGACACCATCATTTTTTCAGCACTGGCGGTTACCCGAAATTTTTTTGGTGGTGGTTAATCTGTGTGCTTCCATTGAGCTAACTAGCGCTTTGTTTCTGGATTGAAAAATGGCATCCACGTCTCATCCATTGTCACAACCGACGAAAAGAAAGTCCCATTCATGCTGTCGTTGCGCGTCAACATTGCTTGGCAACATGCCACACAGGCAGCCGTGTGGTCGTCCGTCAGCAGTCGTGGCACCCACCTGGATGACACTTTTCGCATTTTCAGGTCGTCATGCAGGATTGTGTGCACAGAACCCACAGAAACGCCAACTCTGTAGGCGATCTGTTCAACAGTCATTCGGCGATCCCCCAAAACAATTCTCTCCACTTTCTCGATCATGTCATCAGACCGGCTTGTGCGAGCCCGAGGTTGTTTCGGTTTGCTGTCACACGATGTTCTGCCTTCATTAAACTGTCGCACCCACGAACGCACTTTCGGCACATCCATAACTCCATCACCACATGTCTCCTTCAACTGTCGATGAATTTCAATTGGTTTCACACCACGCAAATTCAGAAAACGAATGATTGCACGCTGTTCAAGTAAGGAAAACGTCGCCATTTTAAGTATTTAAAACAGTTCTCATTCTCGCCGCTGGCGGTAAAATTCCATCTGCCGTACGGTGCTGCCATCTCTGGGACGTATTGACAATGAACGCGGCCTCATTTTAAAACAATGCGCATGTTTCTATCTCTTTCCAGTCCGGAGAAAAAAAAATCGGAGGCCTTAGAACTTGAATGCACCTCGTAAATGGGGAAGGCGCGCGAGTTATCTACGTTCGACTGAGAGAACATTGTGTTGGCCCGGAGGTTCGAGACGAGCATTTGGTAAACTGCAAGATTCTTCTGGTGGTCGAGGAGTACTGTGGTGAGTGTCAAGATGTCGAAACCAAGGTGAAACGACGTGCAGATGTCGTGGGGTTGGGTGCCCACCCTTTATTACAGATGTCGGATGTCGTAGGCTGTGCAAACTGGTAGAACAGGACAGGCGGCGAAATGTGACCGAACTAACGTCAGACTTTATTGCTGGTTTGTCTGAACACACGGTGCACCGGACAGTCCTAACGATGGGCCTCCGCAGTCGACGATCAATGCATGTGCCAATGTTAACACCACGATACTGGCTACTACGACTGAAATGGGCACGTGACCATCGGGACTGGAGGTTGGCGCAGTGGCAGAGCGTCTCATTGTCTAATAAATCCCGATAACTTCTTCCTCATGCCGAGGGGCGGGCGTGAATCCGTCGTCTTCCAGGGGAACAGCTCCTTGACATGTGCTAGCCCAAGAAATTCTGGCGGCGGTTCTATTACGCTCTGGGAAACGTTCACGTGGGCATCCATGGGTCCAGTGGAGCTCGGGCAAGACATGATCAAGGCCAAGGAGTATCGTAATCTGGTTGCAGACCTCGTGCATCCTTCATGACTATAATGTTTCCCTACGGCAGTGGCATTTTTCAACAAAACAATGCGCCATGTCACAAGGAATGCGATGAAGCGGAGAGTTCCAATTGAGGTGCTGGCCTCTCCAACAGGCCAGATCTGAACCCGACTGAACATCTTTGGGATGTAATTGAACGTGGCGTCAGACCTCATCGGCTCCGTCTCCGGAATTTAAGGGAATTAGGTGACTTGTGCGTACGGATTCTAATAGTACCACCACTTGCAAAGTAGGTTATACAGCAGATTAATAACGTTGCTCACGCAGCATATGTTCGCTTTATCGAGCAACAACAAAGGTATTGACAGTGGATGGTATCGTCAGAATGGAAATAATGAGGTCACTGTAAAAAAGTCATCAATTTGGCTCTTATCTTGAATGGATTCCCGCGTAGATTTCGTCGAAGTTGTTATGGCTCATCTTGTTGATTCTAGGGTGATTCCACTTTGACTGCTTGAAGGTCCAGATCTGTATTTTAGCAATATTTGAAGACCTAACAAATGCGTTTTTCAGGAAATTCTTATTGATCAAACTAGCCCAGATCAGAACAATGGTATGGTAGAAGTAATTTTTGACTTGGTGTTCACGATTCACAGTGTTATTAAACTTCTTGTAAATTCACATGTACTTCTCCTTAATTGTCACATCATCAAGAAAAGTGTTTTGTATGAATCTTTATATATTTAATTTTCCACTTTAACCAAACACAAGACTTGACTGTTCTTTTACAAAGCGAAATAACAACTTAACTTCTGCCAAAGTGAAACAAAGACTGCTCTGTGCGCATTCGTGCCAAAACGCTTACTAGTAAATCAAAGATTATGACAGTCTCACAGAAATGAATACACACAAGAACCATATCACTGTAATATATCGATACATCGGAGTACCTATACATTATTAAAACCAAATGTCAATATTGTTGTGGTGTCACCGCCAGACACCACACTTGCTAGATGGTAGCCTTTAAATCGGCCGCGGTCCGTTAGTATACGTCGGACCCGCGTGTCGCCACTATCAGTGATTGCAGACCGAGCGCCGCCACACGGCAGGTCTAGTCTAGACTCCCTAGCACTCGCCCCAGTTGTACAGCCGACTTTGCTAGCGATTGTTCACTGACTACATACGCTCTCATTTGCAGAGACGACAGTTTAGCATAGCCTTCATGTACGTCATTTGCTACGACCTAGCAAGGCGCATATTCAGTTCCTATGTCTTCTGAACAGATAATACTGACTCAAGTACCGTCAAGAGCGACGTCCATCATTAATGGATTAAAGTTAAGTATCAAACTAATTACGTCCGCTTTCTGAATTCTAATTCCTTGTCATGTTCCAGACCTCACGTCAGTATAGTCCTTCCCTCCTCACGCCAGCCTGCTTGAACTAAAACGCGTGCATTTCGGCCTCCACTAGTAACACGGTGTTGGCTCTTCTGCCAACACAATAATTGTCACAAAAATATGTCTGTTACTTCGCAGAAAAGTAGTACGATATTACTGTTATCGAGAACTGGTGTTGGAGTGCCGTAATGGTCACGTAAATAGATAACCATTATAAGATGTAGTGCCAACTCCTTCCTGCGACCTATAAAGGCCTTGTTGATTTCATGCTACGACACGTCGTCGCTGTTATCTCTGGCAAAGGTAGGCATATCGGCTATTACGTAGGCGGTCAAAATGTTTATACTGATCAGCGTAAACTGCTCGTTACAGCAAGTAGCACATTTAAACGGAATATATACGGCAGCTGATGGTGTGGTTCTGTGTGTTTCATTAAAAATTTTAGAGCTTTGTAGTACCAGGTTGAAAAGAGAGATAGAGAGAGACAGGAACGAAAGGAAATTGTGCTGCATGAAAGTGGCTTACAAGTATTGCGAACTGCGTCCAGACGCCGAGCGGGCCACACGCCTTGGCGCCCAGGGTGCGAAGTATGGTCGCGGTGACCCGGGCGCCGCTCGCGTGCCGTTCCGTTCCGATTTGGCCGGAGCCGAGCGGCGCGGCACGGCAATTAGGCTGCCTCGTTAACGGCCGTGTCGCGCGTGCCTCGCGCCGCACGCCCATTGTCTGCGCGCTGAGTGACCGGCCGCGGAAGACACGCCGGAAATAGCGGCGGCGGGGGCCCGCTGCCCCAGGAGGGAGGGGTCCCGCAGACACTGCGCTGCAACCGCGGCGTCTTCAGGGCCCACGGTCTCATCTGTACTACTGCCGATGTGGAGGCAGCACGGCGAAGATAAGCTCATGCGACAACTCGTATTCTAGAAATCGACAAGCTGCATTCCGGCGAAGCTGGATTCCAAAAGTGTGATCAAAAAGTCAGTATAAATTTGAAAATTGAATAAATCACGGAATAATGTAGATAGACAGGTAAAAATTGACACACATGCTTGGAATAACATGGGGTTTTATTAGAACCAAAAAATACAAACGTTAAAAAAATGTCCAACAGATGGCGTTTCATCTGATCAGAATTGCAATAATTAGCATAACAAAGTAAGACAAAGCAAAGATGATGTTCGTTACAGGAAAAGCTCAATATGTCCACCACCATTCCTCAACAATAGCTGTAGTCGAGGAATAATGTTGTGAACAGCACTGTAATGCATGTCCGGAGTTACCGGTGAGGCATTGGCGTCGGATGTTGTTTTCAGCATCCCTAGAGATGTCGTTAGATCACGATACACTTGTGATTTCAGGTAACCCGAAAGCCAATAATCGCACAGACTGAGATCTTGGGACCTGGGAGGCCAAGCATGACGAAAGTGGCGGCTGAGCACACGATCGTCACCAAACGACGCGTGCAAGAGGTCTTTCACGCGTCTAGTAATATGGGGTGGAGCGCCATCCTGCACAAACATCGTACGTTCCAGCAGGTGTTTATCAGCCAGGCTGGGGATGATGCGATTCTGTAACATATGGGCGTACCTCTCACCCATCACGGTAGCAGCTTTGCTGTCCAGTGCCATCTGTCGGACATTTTGTGAACTTAGTTTTTTTCGGTTCTAATAAAACCCCATGTCATTCCAAGCATGTGTGTCAATTTTTGCCTCTCTATCTACATTATTCCGTGCTTTATTAAGTTTTCAAACTTATACTGACTTCTTGATCACCCTGTACATCCCCTCGTCAAAATGGTACAAGCTTTAAACAATAAAATATCACCCTCTGGCATTTTTTGTTTAATAGCGTCGATCATGTCACTCTTTCAGAAGAGTTTAAATTTTGTGAAACTGACGTCTCCACCCACAACTGGTTTTATAACACGTAACCGCCAGAACGCTGAATAATTCAAACTATGTTGGAATGAGAGAAAATTATAGTGACTGGACGGAAATCAGAAAAGGAGTCTCCCACGTTTCAGTTTTGAGTCCACTCGTATTCCTTACACTCATGTGAGCAATGGCGTACTTACGCTATGAGAGACATTCGCCAGCGCTTCCGTGGGATGTGTGATGGTAATCGAAGGCAATACACAGGTGTGGACTGCATGAGCGCTATTGCGGACCACCTGCTTCCCTTCATGCTTGATGTCTTCCACGACGGCAATGGTATCTTCGAGCAGTATCGTACAACGGTGGTTTGACGAGAATGACGGTGAACTAACGCTATGCCTTGGCTAACTTAACTGAACCCAGTGACGACATCTGGGACGCTATAGGGCGCCCGTTGCGCACCTGCAAACTTCCGGAACGTAATTTACGGCAATTGTGCGACCTGTGTTTGGACATCAACTGCCATATGCCACTTATAACCTACCAAAATCTTGCGAATGCATGCCACCAGGAATACCTGCTGTGCTGCTTTCTACAACTGAACCAAGGCGCTGTTGAGCAGATGGTGGCAGTGGTTTGGTTTATCACTAGGCTGTATACTACACTGTCCGTTCACATTAAAGTGACTACCTGCCGAAGGCCTACATAACGACCTTTTGAAGCACGGGACGCTGCTAGACGAGCAGGAAGAGAGACAGTGAGGTTTTCTGGAAGGTACCGACTGGGATGTAGAGCCATGCCGACTCGAGTGCCGTGGCCTCCTGCGCTAGGTGTCTCTGTTGACGATCCGTGGAGCGAACAGCCCAATCGAGCTCGTCCAACACATCCTCGATTGGGTTTTGTTATACCGGAGCCAAGGTAGCCCTGAGGGCCGGCAACCCATATCGCACCACAGGTGACGAGGTTGTCTATGTCCAAGGCGTACCAAAAGCACCATGGTAAACACCGGCTATTTACATACAAGATAATGGAAACAGACATTCCGAGCACTACCCCCTGCAGGGGGTGCTCGAGCCACGGCCTGCAGGAAGTATCACTACGCCAAAACCTGATTGGCTGGAGACAGCTATTTAGCGGCTAGAACCAGCCCCGAAGTTCAGATCACGCCAGATGCCGACGTCATGTACAGCGACCGTTGAAGATTACGTCTTCGTCTATGAACTGGACTTGAAAGGTATAGGTTTTTGTTAGTCAGGACCATTCTTTTGTAGGGATTATTAAAAGTCAGATTGCGTTGCGCTAAAAATATTGTGTGTCAGTTTAGTGTTGATCAGAATAAGTAAAGAGAGTAATGTCTGAGTACGTTCAGTTTTGCTCTGCTGTTTGAAAAGCAAATAATGTAAGAGGTTTATCAGCACAGTCATTTATAAATTTTTCTAAGGGGACGTTTCAATTGCACTATATGAAACCGAGCCAATGTTGCAAACTACATCCTTTACTACCAAGCTAGTGTCATCAGCAAACAGAAATATTTTAGAGTTACCCGTAATACTACAGGGCATATCATTTATATAAATAAGGAATAGGAGTGGCCCCAACGCTGATCCCTGGGGCACTCCCCATTTGACCGTTCCCCACTCAGACCCCACATGACATCCATTCTCAACACTGTGAATAATGACCTTCTGCTGTCTGTTGTTAAAGTAAGAGGTGAAACAATTGTTAGCTATTCCCTGTATTCCGTAATGGTCCAACTTCTGGAGAAATATTTTGTGATCTGCACAATCAAACACCTTATTTAAATAAAAAAAATATGCCTAGCGCTCGAAACCTTTTGTTTAACCCATCCAGTACCTCACAGAGAAAAGAGGATATAGCATTTTCAGTTGTTAAACGACTTCTGAAGCTGAAATGTACATTTGATAGAAACTTATGTGATATACAGAATGATCAACCATCCTTATATGAACAGCCTTTTCAATAAATTTAGCAAACACTGAGGGCATAGAAATAGTTCTAAAATTGTCTACATTATCCCTTTCTCCTACCCTGCTGGTGGATAATATCGTGTCGAGCAAAAATAGGCTGCATATAGTGGTGCGTTTAGTCTCCAAGCACAGATGCGTACTTGTGTTGATGCACTGTTTCTTTCAGATCGCTGGGATGACCCAGGGAATGCAACGAGAACATTCCCCAGACTACAGCGCTCCATCCTCCGGCCTGGAACCTTCCGACGATTGTTGCAGGGTGTTTCCTTTCAGTCCGATGCAGCACAAAACGTCATTAATTGAAAAGATCCTCTGCCGCCACTCGGCGCACCTCCACTTGCGGTATTGGCGTGAAAATTCTAGCTTTAGTCGACGATGGGCAGCAGTCAGCTTGGGTGCATGAACTATTCGTCTGCTGCAGAGACCTATACGCAGCAGCGTTCGCTAAATGGTCGTTGAGGAGATACTGTTGGTAGCCCCTTAGTTCATCTGTGTGGTTAGTTGCTCGACAGTTGCATGTCTGTTCGCCGGTACACACCTCCGCTGCCATCGTTGAGCCCAGTCATCTACGGCCCCTGGTGCAGCACAGTTGTCTCGCCGCCGGTTTTGTATAGCACTGTTCTGCCACGCTCGGTACGCTTCAACATCTACATCTACATTTATACTCCGCAAGCCACCCAACGGTGTGTGGCGGAGGGCACCTCACGTGCCACTGTCATTACCTCCCTTTCCTGTTCCAGTCGCGTATGTTTCGCGGGAAGAACGACTGCCGGAAATCCTCCGTGCGCGCTCGAATCTCTCTAATTTTAGATTCGTGATCTCCTCGGGAGGTATAAGTAGTGGGAAGCAATATATTCGATACCTCATCCAGAAACGCACCCTCTCGAAACCTGGACAGCAAGCTACACCGAGATGCAGAACGCCTCTCTTGCAGAGTCTGCCACTTGAGTTTGCTAAACATTTCCGTAACGCTATCACGATTACCAAATAACCCTGTGACGAAACGCGCCGCTCTTCTTTGGATCTTCTCTATCTCCTCTGTCAACCCGACCTGGTACGGATCCCACACTGATGAGCAATACTCAAGTATTGGCCGAACGAGTGTTTTGTAAGCCACCTCCTTTGCTGATGGACTACATTTGCTAAGGACTCTCCCAACGAATCTCAACCTGGCACCCGCCTTACCAACAATTAAATTTATATTATCATTACACTTCAAATCGTTCCGTACGCATACTCCCAGATATTTTACAGAAGCAACTGCTACCAGTGTTTGTTCTGATATCATATAATCATACAATAAAGGATCCTTCTTTCTATGTATTCGCAATACATTACATTTCTCTATGTTACGGGTCAGTTGCCACTCCCTGCACCAAACGCCTATCCGCTGCGCCGGCCGGTGTGGCCGTGCGGTTGAAGGCGCTTCAGTCTGGAACCGCGTGACCGCTACGGTCGCAGGTTCGAATCCTGCCTTGGGCATGGATGTGTGTGATGTCCTTAGGTTAGTTAGGTTTAATTAGTTCTAAGTTCTAGGCGACTGATGACCTCAGAAGTTAAGTCGCATAGTGCTCAGAGCCATTAGAACCATTTGAGCCTATCCGCTGCAGATCGTCCTGCATTTCGCTGCAATTTTCAAATGTTGCAACTACTCTGTATACTACAGCATCATCCACGAAAAGCCGCATGGAACGTCCGACACTATCTACTAGGTCATTTATATATATTGTGAAAAGAAATGGACCCATAACACTCGCCTGTGGCACGCCAGAGATTACTTTAGACGTCTCTCCATGGACAACAACATGCTGTGTTCTGTTTACTAAAAACTCTTCAATCCAGCCACACAGCTGGTCTGATATTCCGTAGGCTCTTACTTTGTTTATCAGGCGACAGAGCGGAACTGTATCGAACGGCTTCCGGAAGTCAAGGAAAATGGCATCTACCTGGAAGCCTGTATCTAATATTTCCTGGGTCTCATGAACGACGTCACGTGAACAGTTTGCAAACTTAGCCGTTTCGGTCATGCTTTCACCCTTGGCCTGAAAGCCAGTGATCATACCCTTTTGGACTTTAGATAAATCACTCCTTGTCCTTATTACGACAACCCCTCCACTGATTTCCGCGTCCCCCGACATGCTTTATATACCCTCTGCTGCTAGTGGCGCCACCTGCCGTTTGTGGGTGGTTATTGCACGTTGACGTCGAACATATGCGGTGGTCACATTAGTGTCACTGGACCGTGTAGGTTATTTACGCGGACTGAGACATGCTCTTCTCTTCTCCTTGAAGGCAAATCTTCGCTATTAGCAGCTACACCAAATCATTTGGTACCATCAATGACGTTGGGTAAACGAGGTTAATCTAGAATGGAATAATACCTGCACTATGGACCATCAATGCCTTCGCCTCCAGCATACTGCATTGGCTTTCATTCGAAAACTCCTGCTTTTAATCTCCCGTTAAAGCAGTTCAAAGCTCTACGGCAGAGAAACCGCTCTTTTTTTTTTTTTTTTTTTTTGTATTTTTACATCGCGAGCAAGAGATGAAGACCGGTGATAAAATATAGCCCGCATTTAGTAGCTTATAAAAATGTCGTCCAGGCTCTGAGGTACCCCCTCCCCGCGGAGAGCGTTTACAGGGAAAACACACACATAAATACTCGCGCAGGCAGCGGAACAGCCGCTAGGGCAGCGTTTGATGTCTCTGTGTGCTTGGCCGGGCGCCGCCTATCGGGTACGTATCTCCCCAGCGGGGACAACATAGGAGCCTGTTACCCGCTCGCCAGCAACCACGTTCATAAAAAACCGTCGCAGCGGCGCCGCTCTGTTATGGGAAGCGAAGAGGAGTGGAGCGGATGTGGGAAGGGAGGGAGGAGGGGTCCACCCCTCCCGCCCCTACCCCCTCACACTTGCCATCACTCTCCCCACTATAGACTGCCGAAGAACTGCTCGTAAATATTTCCTCCCCTTCCCCCCTCCCCCCCTCTCCACAGCAACGCCCCTTCAGCGCACGCAACTCTAGTAAATAATAATTTATGGCATCTGTAGCAATAAACGTTAAATAAGATTTGCACGAGAATGGCGTGCTATATATTACCTTAATGGCTGACAAGTGGCGGGGAAATTTTTCCTCGGCCGGCTTATTATCTCGGCTGAGCCCGCATTAGGATGTCTTTATTGTGTCAGAATCTATTAGCAGGGATTATGAGGCAGCAAAATGAGCAGGTGAATGCTGAATAGATTGTGAGTCGCCGGCCGCGGTGGCCGTGCGGTTCTGGCGTTGCAGTCCGGAACCGCGGGACTGCTACGGTCGCAGGTTCGAATCCTGCCTCGGGCATGGGTGTGTGTGATGTCCTTAGGTTAGTTAGGTTTAAGTAGTTCTAAGTTCTAGGGGACTTATGACCTAAGATGTGCTCAGAGCCATTTGAACCATTTTTTTGTGAGTCGAGCAATCATTTCGCATCACTCTCGAGCCCTTTGAGGATTTCTTAGTCTTTGAGCACTGGTAATGATGTCGAACGAAGCTGATTGAAGTTGTTATCAGTCAGTGTACGTTCTTATAGCGGCATGTTCTTGACGCCTGGGATCCTTGGCTCAACGTGAAAGACGTTATGAGAGCATAGAATTCTGTAGCTTTCCAATGATGCTATATGCACTACAGTGACTGAAATATAAATTAGCTCTAATAGTTCAGACAGTGTACACGAAACGTTATTCAAGAACGGAGAAAGATTTGCATCATATCATGACCCTCTGGAGTGATACTATGTGATATAGAGTTTCATTTGAGCTCTAAAACAACTTTTATACACTGTGTGACGAAACAGTATCCGTAGACCAGTTAGTGGATATTAATATGGGGTGCGTTGACCCTTTGCCTTTATGGCGGGTTGTATTCTATTAGGAACACTTTCAATGAGGTGTTGAATGTCTGTCGAGAAATGGCAGCCCATTCTTCCTGAAAATCCGAAACCAGAGAAAATACTGATGGACGCTGTGTGTTGGATCGAAGTCGACGTTCTGTCTCGTCCCAAAGATGTCCCACTGGGTTCTGTTTGGAACTCTGGCCAGGCCAGTCAATTTTACGAATATTATCGTCCAGAAAACATTGTCTCACAGATGCGGCTTAAGACAACATGCACTGTTATACTGACACAAACACTCATCGCCCACCAAACTGTTTGTCTGTTGTACATAGTACACAGGGCTGTAAAATGTTTTTATACAGGAAGTTCGGAAATCGCCGTTACAAACTTCTAGGGCTTGTTAAGGGGAGTGGGTACATAATATCCTGAATCGGAATCCATGCCCAGGGAGGAACCGTTTCGTTCTACGACGATTTAAATTCAAATGTTAAACTAATACACTTCCGCTTGAGGAATCGAGTTTGGCTGACGCAGTATAGTTATTAATTAACAATTCGAAAGCAAACTCAAGGAAACATCCATTTACCATTTAAACACATTTGTTTGTATGAACACTTAAACATTAGTCTTTACATTATTCCAAAACAAAGAAGAGCCCAGCATACGGTACATACAGAATGTAAGGTTTAATGTTGATGCAAAAAAAAGTGCTTAAGTGATAAACGGATGTTTCTTTTCGTATTGTTACCTAATAATTTAACTGCGTCACATCTAATTCAGTTTCTCAAGCAGAAGTGATTCAGTTAAACAACTGAACCGAAACCGTCGTAGAACGGAATCGGTACGTTTCCAGACTTGATATTATATACTCAGTCTCCTCTACAAGTTCTAGAAGTCTATAACGGGAACTTCCGAACACCTAGTGAAAGCCGACTTTCAACATTTTCTTGAACACAGTAAGAGAACTACACCACTTGCACGATAAACACCCCCATTCCGCAACGGCAAACTTACGTAAACGTTCCACATAGGAAATCGTAAACTTTGAACATAAGAATTCGACTGCGAGTATCTGTTGCAAAATCTGACTGCGAGACAGTAGCTTTAAAGCGCCTATCTGGTTACTAGTCTGGTTAAATAATTGTGACGGCAAGATTGCTGTCTTCATTCAACACTCTGAATCATTAAACTTTAAAACTTATAAACTGACCCGGGAAAAACTCACTGTTCCCTTTTTTTATTATCTAAGTTTGGCTTACGTGTTGTACAATGGCAACACCTTGACACTGCTCTTGTCCTGAAAGAGCGTCGCATTTGCTGAGCTACAACTGACTACCGAGATGCATTTGCTATAATGTGCTCTTTTTTATTTTTTTTAAAAAAAAGGAAATGCAAACTTCTTCAAAACAAATCTGAATAAGCAAAAATGTTAACTCATATTTTTTCATGGACCTTGGATACCGACAATGACTTGGGACAAATTATAACATCAAATGTAATTAGTTTTCTCATTAGACATCCAAACAGTAGAGAAATGCCCAAGGAATTAATTATCTTCAACCCCGTATCAAACATCCCAGCCTCCTTACTTTACTGTTGGTACAACAAATTATATCAGGTAAACTCCAGACATTCGCCAAATCTAGTCCCTATCACCGGATTACCACAGTGTAGCGTGCGATTCAGCACTTCATACCACTACTGTCCAGCCATCCATAAGTACATATTCGAACAATTCTCGTAGTTAGTAAGAAACGTGATGCTGAATTTAGGAGTCGGCATGGAGATGGTGTCAAAGAGATCTACGACGATAATGCATTCTGCATTGAAGTCATTTAGAAGAGGACAAGAGAAATTAAATTCGCTAGCAAAATTGTCCCGCCCTCTCACAACCCAAAGTATCATGCCGACGAAAGCCTCCGCGTGCATGGTGCATTATTGGCTGGGATATGAAACGAGCTCGTTGCGTGTGAAAAACAGGCCGGCGCTACTGTGTGGTCCAGATAGCATCAGCCAGGCGTCCAGAGAAGGGCGGAAGGCAAAAACGGGTAGGAAGTCGGTAACAGTGCCCGCCTGTGTCAATACTTCAAAGGGTTCGGGCACCGCTTGTTAAAATGCGTGTAAATGTTTAATTATCCCCGCAATTACTTTCATAATTAAAGATCACCTCAATTAGCTCCCCAGGCTGAAGGAGGCTCACGGGCCGTTTGCGGTATCCAAGGGAAACCGCTCTCCGTTCAGGAGAGATTAAAGCTGGACGCGGCTGGACTCCCTGGAATCCTGAAGAACCCCGCCTTGTGAGAGATCAGTCTTCCGGAGGCAAGGCCTGGCTCGCTAACAAACCTGGCTAACTTTAATTGTGCCACTTATCAAACCTGTCCGATAATATCAGTGTTGTGTCTTTTTTCCTGTGTGAGATAATGATACAAAATATGTTAGTAGATTGGTTTTGTCCGTGTAGCGACAAAATTCTGTTGCTCACTCAAGTTGTTAGCAACATATGGCTTTATCAATAGCTAGTGACTACTAATACCGAAATAAAGTTTGCTTGCCATTCTGACTTTCGACAATATTTATTTAATGTTTCGAACGTGGTGGCAGCTAGACTTTTCTGGATCGGAAGATTTGCTTATGTCATTTCTCCTCCTTCTTCATAGTTAACATATTGACACAACGCATACGAGACAAAAAACAGAAAATTAGATGCACAGTTATCACATATGGTAGGAAGTGCATCAAGATTTTTGTACTGTAGGACTTACTCCGTCGACGGCAGTTATACAACTGTAGTTCCTTGGTGTCCTTTGATTTATCTGTTATCGGTCTCGACCAATGTTGTTGTATCATATAGACAAGACAAAATTCCGGCTTGTGTACGATTCGTAAAATCTACAAAAAAAAAAAACGTAAAATTAATAATAATTGAAGAACGCAATATTGTTGATTTTCTACAGAATTAATTTATTTAGCTAACCAGTTTTCGCTTTACAAGGTCATCATCAGACTTGCACTTATTATAGTCGTCAAAGGAATGCTCTCTTTACAGGAAGAACATTTCATACAGCAAGCCATAAATAGAAACGAAAATATGTTCAGCGACCAAACCAGCAATAACAGAAGTACAGTATTGAAACTACACCATAGTTTACCATAAAAAGTAAACATTCTATAAAAAATGATAATAAATAAAAGTTTCAGACGTACAGAGTATTTAAACTAATTTATAGTTTACCACAACAAATAAACATTACATTAAAAAAATCAATAAAAATTTCACACACACACAAACAGTTCTCTACCATCCATCTTCCCTCCACCTGCACCGAACCACCCCATTCTACTCTCACCCTCTATAGCTCGCATGATTCCTCGGTCAGCCCTAAAACATTTGAGTAAGATCCTGTGCAGCGTGCTGCCGTAAAGGTTACGTGCAATGAAACGTTTAAGTATGACCTAACAACTGGAAGAAACCTGTATTTCGTGCATCTAGTACGTGCAGAAGAACGCAAGGATACGTAAAAATGAATGTGAGAGTAAAAGAAAAAAAAACACACACAATCATATATTTGTAAATATTCAGTCAGTAATTTAAATGAGATGCCAAGAATCACTGCAGACCTCGTATCAGAATATGTATAACTAAATAATTTTGTTTTTGTTTGTAGACCGCTGAAGATGACTCGCATGAATGGCGAAACAAGCTTGGTAGAGACAAAACATTCAGTTGCAGAAGACGGAATACCCTACCTGTATGATAAAGCAATGTTGAAGTACCAGCTGGAGAAAAATAGCTGCAAATATTAAAAATAACATGTACAGCAGTTTTATAAACAGCCTTCATTATTCGTTTTCGTTATCGATATTTTGAATCCGTCCATCATCTTTCATATGTCCGCCCTCGGTAGCTGAATGGTGCCGGCACGATAGCTCAACGTGTTCGCTCAGAGCGTTTAGTTACCCTCTGTAATAAAAAAACAAAAAAAACTGAGTGAACGGATCAACGAACAACCCGAACGAGTGTCATCGGACATCCGCCACTAAAAAAGTCAACGAACACTATAGAAAAAAATTAGATTCAAAAAAATTTTTAAAAAATGGTCAGCGTGACGGATTGTCATTCCTCTGGGCCCGGGTTCGATTCCCGGCTGGGTCGGGGAATTTTCTCTGCCCAGGGACTGGGTGTTGTGCTGTCATCATCATCATCCTATCATCCTCATCGACTGCAGGTCGCCGAAGTGGCGTCAATTTGGAAGACAGGCACCTGTTTTCGTGTCTTTATTTGTAGCTACACATTTTACTTTGCTGCTTTCTCCTGTGCAGAGTTAACTGTTAACGGATTACTTAACATATGTCGCACTAACCACTTCCTTCTTCTGGAAAGAACTTCCCATTCGTTTCTTGCTTGTTCCTTATAATACAGCTCAGCTTATTATTTTATGTTTCGCCTTGTTATTTAGTGTTCATCTATGTTCTCATCGCAATCTAAAGTAACACAGTCTATTATAAAATTTTCATTTCAATATGTACAGGAATCACTTTAAGTGGATATGTAGCGCCTAGTGAAATTTTGAACGAGGAGTTAAGCGCCGTGACTCTTAACACAGTTTTACGCCATTTTTATAATGACATAGGAGCTTCATTTCAGAATTACAAAAAAGGGGAAAATACATGTAAACAGCAGAAATGGCGTACAAATACACTCATCCTGGAATAATTTCAGACAATATGATGTCAACAGGTTTGAAGTTTCGTCACTAGTCCTGGTACGTCGGAAAATGATAGCTTCTCGAACTGCACGAATCTGAGTAATGTTTAGATAAGGAAAATTTACAATATCCATGTTAGTATAAAAGTACGCAGGACTTCCGGTTAATGGATTGCAGCTGGTTTGAAGCTGATGGGAAAGTTGCCGCTTGGTTGCGGAGGATGTCCTTGTGATGATGTCTAGCCGGAAATGAAGCGCTGTACCGATTAATTGAACGTAAGCAAGAAAGATGTCTGGACATGTACACACACGAAAACTTAATACTCGTCTCATATAAATAACGTTTTATGGGAAAGCTTCATTGGAAGAGTGGGAGGCAGTTCTCCATGTCGACGGAACTGCGCAGCAGCGAAAACTTTATTTGGATTACTTTTGTCCTGTTTTTCCTCCAGTCGCGTTTATCAACAAGAAAGACAAATTGTACAGTGTCATTAGCAACTCGAAGATGTGTCAGATATGTTCCATTAACTTGTATTCCTTTTTTTGCTCTCACAATTTAAGGATCTGGAAACTTGCACTAGGACTGCTGAGAATACTTTTGGTAATACATAATTTCCTTGCCTGATTCGTCCTCACTTTCTGAATTTTCGTATGCCATGCGCTGGGCGGTAACATGTGAACGTATAACTGGTATAACTGTTGCTCAAACTGGTGAAAAGGTGTGCAGAGTCTCACAAGAGACTAGCCAGTGTGAAACCTAGTGTGAAATATCGATTATGAATTACAGTTCCATAACAGAAGACTGGAAGCTCCAAAGCTTAGATGGCAACATTATTCTGTGAATTATGATTTTCTTAGTACGTTGGTACACCATCATAAAGGTTCATTGTTAGCAGCAAATTGCTTTATTGTATAGAGTTCTTTGCAAAGCTGGCAAAAAAAGCAGGGTTGTCAGCATTTTATAAAGCTGAGTATTGAGCGAGAATCATATTTTTTATTAAATAGGGATTAATGGTAGAAGGCCGGCGACTGTGGCCGAGCGGTTCTAGGCGCTTCAGTCCGGAACCGCCAGACCGCTACGGTCGCAGGTTCGAATCCTGCCTGAGGCAAGTATGTGTGTGATGTCCTTAGGTTAGTTAGGTTTAAGTAGTTCTAAGTTCTAGGGGACTGATGACCTCAGATGTTAAGTCGTGTTCAGAGCCATTTGAACCATTTTTTAAATGGTAGAGGGAATTCTTTACTTCATGAGGGAGTGAAATCTGCCATGCTAACGGAAACATTGGAGACTCTGGAAGGGTTAACAGACTTAACACGGATTCATAGAGCAATTGCAGATGAGAATTTTATCAGACAAGACGAACGCCGTGGCTGTTCATAGTGTACGAAAAATTAAAGTTTATGAGCAATATTTCATAGTGCTCCATCATATTTCGTGAATGCAAACGGGAACCCAACGTTTTTATTTCCATATTTTGGCTGATGCTGTACGGCTATCATCTGAAATACCGGAAGAAGAAAAGTTGCTGTTGCGAATGCATACAGGAATTATGATAGAACATTGCGTCCGCTGCGAAAACTTCAAGAAACACAAAATATTTTAGTGTTTTTCATAAGAACGAACGAGTCCTTAAACATCGACATATTACTTTCGTTCGTCTATATACGCCAGAATGGAACCAACAATAAAAACGGTTTAGCAGCAAAGAAGCATTATTGCACTTTTCTGTGGGTGGGGGGGGGGGAGGAGGAGGGGTCAGTGAGTGATAGTTGTTTAACTGTTTCTAATACTCATGCAACGAGCGACAGTCCGTCTTTATTCTCGATTAACATTCGCGAATGCAATAGAAAGAGGGGAAAACGTACCGGCATATTCTTCATGTATCTGGCGTACACCGTTCAGTCGTTTGCGAATTGCAGACGCAGATGTAGATGGACGTTTAGCATTATGGGCATTGCCATACAGACTGCTACAGAATACACTCTGTTAGAATGTACCTCCTTCGGACTTTGATTTCTTCTGGAGACATCTTTGTATCCTCTCTGGTAACTAGTTTCCTTCAAACTGCATCTGCATGAAGGTGATTTGTCGTTTTCTTGTAGAACTATTTGGCTGATGGTCACGGCATTATGACATTGGTGTTGCATTGGAGAAACGTGATAGTCCTTAGCAAAAAATTTTTGCGTGCACTAACTACTCTTGGTATCAAACATAAATATGTAACAGGAATTTAAAAAACCCTACCACAGAAAGTAGTTGCTGTTACAACGTGGCTAGCTAGCTTGCACGCGGCAAATAGTGCCCTATCTTTAACTCTGGGCTAGTCCTGTATCTATTGAATGCTGAGCAAGATCACTTATAGAATGTCGGAGGCTATGTATGAGTCCTTGTACTGTCATGAGGTAATGCTGTTACTACTGATACCAACTGCTGAATGGAGATACCTGTCTGCTCGTATTCACATTTGGTGGAATGATGTTCTCTTGGGAACTGCTTGGGAAATGTGAGGTGGAATCATAAAATACAAGGGCTGTCCAGAAAGTAAGTTACGATTGATCGCGAAATGAAAATCACAGTGAAAATCAGAAATGTTTCATTTGTAACACTTAGCTACACCTTTCAGCTACTTCTCTACGTAGTCGCCGTTATGTCTCAGACATTGGTCGTAGCGTTGTACCAACTTTCCAATACCCTCATCATAGAAGGCAGCCGCCAGTGCTTTTCGCCAATTCTCTACGCTGGCCTAAAGCTCGTTGTCTGTGCCAAAATGCTGTCTTCATAGCCAGCGGTTCGTTTGAGCAGAGATGAAACTCAGTGGGAGACAATTACGGGCTGTATTGTGGGTAACCAAACATTTCCAATTGAAACGATGCAGGAACATCTTCATTGCCCCTGCAGAATGAGGCTGAGAATTGGCTTGAAGAAGAAACCGCGCGACAGTTATGTAATGTTGGTTGCATAGCTTCAGGGGAAAATTGTCACCAGGCCCTCGTACTTGGCGGGAGACACTATTTTCTATAACATCTTTACGCGCTCACTAAGAGCTCAGGAATGAAAAGAGCGACATAATTCTACCTAGAGTCATACTAGAGACACTGCCCAACACATCTTTGCAAAGCTTTATCGGATTTTCATAGTCGTTTCCATTTCGCGACTGATCGTAACTTACTTTCTGGACAGCCCTCGTATAAGGCTAATCAAACCAAAACGAGACAGGCGGAAGAAAAGTAATTAAACTGTTTATTATTTCAAAAGTAATCGCCAGTCCTGTTAAAACATTTATCCCGGTATGAAACAAGACGGTGTACGACTTCATGGAAAAATATTTGCAGTTGTCTACGGAACCATGATTTTTCTCAGGCGTGCATGTGTTCACCCAAAGCAAATCGATGACCACCCATATGTTTCTTCAGGGCCCCCAAAAATACTGAAATATGGTCCACCCACATGTTCGCAAGGTTGTTTCGAGAATGCTGCCGAAATTTCGCTGGGAAGCCGTTACACATCCTTCGTACAGTCCTAATTTCTCCACATGCGTTTCCATCTTTTTGGGATAGTGGGATACAGCGATTGCTTTTAAAATAGAAAACGGTTTACTTACTTTTTCCACGCGTTTCCACGTTTTTATTTGAACGCTCCTCGTAGGTCTTGCTTTGTGGCACCCTCACTGCGTAGTCTTCACCTGACCACTAGGCAGTTCTGCACCCTTCTGTGCATAGCTATGTTCCGTATCTTCCCGAGGTCATGAGAAAAATAAAAATGTATTCATCACTAATGTAACGGTCACCACATAAAATTTGACGATATCTCTGCCGTGGCTCGCACTAACGGCTTCTGGGACAGTTTAATAAAGGAAGCTATTGAAATAAAAATTACCACAAACATCCTGAATAGAGATGGTGGCTTGCAGCTCAGCGCTGCGTGGGATCCAGCGATCGCGCGGTTGAGGAGGGCACATCGAACGCCGACTCAAACCATGCCCATATATGGCAATGTCACGGTCACCAGTTTCAGACTGGGCAATCCTAGATGCCCCAATATATTCTGCAGCGGCGGAGGCCCACGGGCAGTCATACCACTTGAAAATGGCCAAGGAGTGCTTGGCCGAAAGCTCGTGTAGTTTTAAGCAATTGACGCGGTTGGAAACCCGAGAACATTTTATTCAGTATTCATCACTAGTCCGAAAACATTTGTACCTGCAACGCTTTGCCACAGGTCATCGTGTCATTAACTCTCAAAACGTCTCATGTGGACATCAAGGGACCAGTCCCACAATACTTCTGACATCTAATGAGATACTAGGCCGCAAACACATGACTTCCATACGTTTTTGAGCTGAGGCTACAATAGCCTGTACTCTTCACAAGCACAAAGCAGCATTGCTGCGATAACGAGCTCAAAGGTAGCAACATCAAAGACTGTGCCTGCCTGACTGGCGTTTAGGAGCGCTAAATTACCTCCGCCCTCAGTCATTACCTCTCCAGTGTAAAAGTTGGAAGTGTCGGGAAGCAGTCGCTGTTCCAGGAACTTCGATCCGAACGCTAAATGTGTACAGGCACTCCTTTGCAAACTCAACCGCCAGTGGTGACAATTCCTACAGTTTCCAGCACTTTACAGACAGCACAAATCATTTTAATTGCCATTTGACTCTTAGCATAGTTGTGACAGAGACAGCAAGAGAACGGATATGTGGACTCGCCTTAAACCGGATGTTTAAACCGTTCATTTTCCCCAGAATGTCTTGGCAACGCTATTGACAACCTATTGCTGCAGTATCCGGTCGCTGATTGCCGGTTTTTGTGAAGCACTGTGTCGTTTCGTACAGAAACGATTGGGTAAACATGGCGTATTCTTATTTTGGCTTTGATAAAATGTATTTCACCGTTCTTATTACGGACAACTGTAGACTGTAGAGGGGACTTTGTAAATAAAGTTTTACTCGTAGACGGGACTTTACGTATGGAAACGGTCCCCTACTTAGCTCAAAGGAAACGACATTATTTTTTCTGATGAAGCACCTGTCACCGAGGAAATAGCCTTTAGTCGTCTAAACAGCAGGATCTGATTTGAGTCTTTCTCGTCGATTGTAACGCTAGTTTCGGTATCAATGTACGGGGAGGCATAATCGGCGGCGACTTAATTGGGACTTTCATTCTACCTTCTGGGTTAACGTGTCAGAGGTACCTATTTTCTTACAAGAAATACTACTGAATTTTTGGAAGATGTGTCACTGAACGTTTGTGGAGAAATCTGTTTTCAACTGCAGCGTCGTTAAACTAGAAACTGTGATTTGAAACTATGTTCCATTGTACTCCGTATGAAATTACTTTTGTTTCCAGAGCTAATTTGCAATGTCACTCAGAGGGAATACTTCTTATCAGACAAATAACCGATTTTTAAGCCATTTTTTATTCATACTCTATATGCATCTTTACACAAGACACAAAGAATAATACATAACTACATATGAATACTCTGTCTCAAACGTCAACGGACACAACTGAAAAAATATATTTTGGAAATAGGATTTTATGTTTACGTCACACACCTTTTTCACAGTGACACATTAGTTTCGCATCCAATGTTACGTTACCAAACAGACATTACGACGTAGCTTCTCGAAGACATAGCATATTATGAATTTCGACGTTTTAATCTGCTTATGTTGTTCGTTGTGTCTATGTCTGCAAGAGCGGAACATAGAGCTGAATACAAGATTCACCATGAAAGCTATAAATAATCGTCAAATAAATTCGTGGAGTATTTTCGAGCTGCAAAATCACCGTTAAAGATAATGTGTTTCGATAACTCACCAATCTACTTCACAAAAACATATTGTGACAGATTGAAAGCTGTATGATAAGGTTCAGAAGGTTCCATAAGACCTAACTTTCTAGAGAATAAGGTAATGATCACAATAGAAGCAGCGTGTTTTTGCACTGTTTTCGTTTCAGTGTTTATTACATATAACGTGCTATATTTTACACGTGCGAATTAAACCTGAACTATTGTGGTGACACAAACATGTGTGGGCAGTGAAAATTTTAGTTTTTTTAAGTCAGTCAGTACTTTCTGTAACACGGACGAACCCGCAAAATCTCACATTAGCTGCTGTTCTTTGCTGTGCATTGAGACGAGACGTAAATGCGACTTTTCGACTAATGTGAAGTAATCGCCGTAATACAGGGCGTTGCTGTTGAGTTACGTGATGTTGCGCTAGTGGCCAGTGCAGATCGGCTTTGATGTGCAGAATTACTGGTTTTCTGCTGTCTTGTCGATTACCGCTCTGGAGCACTTTATCGACAGCGACCTTGTGTAGATAGAACAGCGGCAACTTAACGAAAGGAAGAGCTGCCAGGAACAGTAGAAGTTATAGATGCCTCTGAACTAGGGGTTGGCAAGAAATGACATAAATGTTCCATTACTAAGTTTTGCGAATTCAAGGAGATCAACCAAAACTGCCCGTCTCTGTTTTACGGCATTCGTATCATCACGCAAGTCGCATGTTATTCTCACTGTTACAATGTTATTTCAGCTGTTTTAAAGAACGGTATAACTGGTTTCCTATCCAAATATACGAAGGTTTACGCCTTGCAGCTGCCTACATGAAGCGATTGCGGATCAGCGAGTTGTGGAATTATTTCGCGGTTATTGATAAATACCGTGCGAGATGTGGTTTGTGCGAGCAAAAGTTGTTGTACAGACCAAGTTCGACGAACTGGAACAGGCTTATTCAAAAGTCACGTATGTAGGTGAACTTTAATACAAATTCGACATCAAGATCGGTGGACCCCTTTGAGCCAGAACTAGGTATGTGGTAATGATTGACTGTTTTGTGGTATGCGTTAGTATTCATTGTATTTGCATTCCCTTTTAAAACAGCAATTGTAACATCTTCAACCCGGCACAGTATTATGATACCTTTAAGAAGCAAACAAGGGACTTTTACTATTGGGGCTAACATTGGATTTTTATTTATTTTCTCTCTATCGCATCTGCGTTTCGAAGTGCAACTCTGCCCGTTGAGCTCAACTCAACGAGAGATTCCTGCCGCACGGACCACTCGGGTTCTGCACACCGCTACGATGTTGGCAGTGCCACGTGGTGGCTAACGAGAGCCCGAACAGGAAGCTCGCCGCAGGCGTCCTCAATGTGCGAGCACTCGCATCACACGACCGACTGGGTGACATTCTTGTTCATTATTTCCCATAACAACGGAGCACTTGCAGCTAGAATACTTGTACCATATAAATTGTCTCACTTGTAGTAAAGATCTGAGCTTCCGATTCCATCTACATACATAAAATATGATTAAGAATATATGTCATTAAAATGCAGAAGTATGCAGAGTGTGAAACCGTAAAATGTGATTTAAGACTGTTATAAATAACCAACACAAATACCAGCTGCCGAAAAGTAGTGTTAACCTCGGTAGCTGTTGTCGGAAGGTAACAGCTCACCCTATCACTAGCGTAGACTTACTACACTGCTGTGCAGAATTTAAGGAAGAAAGTAACTTCCGTATGATGTATCACCGCCAAGTAACACAGCTCGATGTAACTTGGAACATAACATAGAAAGACCTTACATGGTGTATTACGGAAGGTAACTAAAAGAAATACACAATGAGACGGATGGAAATAATACTTTTGTTGAAAGCCAATAATCACACTGAGTCACCGTATTTTGCGATGGTTCCCTGGATGTCAGAAAAGATGGGACATGTTCCTTATTAGTGTGTATGATCACAACTGACGGCAGTGCGTGTTCTGCAATGTGCTCCCATGGTGGCAAAAGGTTGGTAATGAGTTCTTGTGGTGAGGCGTTCCATTTCTCCATAAGTGCGGTTGATGGTCGTTGGTGTATGCGGACGTGCTGAAATACACCTCGCCAACGTATCCTGCAGGTGCTCGATGGGATCTATGTCGGGGGAAATGAGAGACCACTCCAATGGCAGAATATCCGCTCGTTCCAATAGCTCCTCCACCTTCACATTTCAATGTGGTCGCGCATTGTCATCCACGAAAACGAAGTCTTGGGTATATGCACCCCTGAAAAGACTCACATGGGGGAGGAACACAGCGTGACGATAACGCTGACCGTTGCGTGTACCACTTTACTTTATGCTTTACGTGTTCCCATCTCCCGCCAAATATGGTTACATACAACACTGTCGAACATAACTGTTTTGGTGGTCCAGGTGTTATGGCATGGGGAGGCATAATGTTCCACGTGTTTCCAAATCTTTCAATGCAATGCAGTCACCAGTCAACGCTATTGCGACACTATACTCCTTTATGAGCAACTTTTCACGGGTGCTTCCGACCCTGACTTCCTGTTTACGGATGGTGATGCGCGACCGCATCGAACAGCGCAGGTGGCGGAACGCTTGGAATGAGGGGATGTTCAGCGAATGGACGGGTCTACCCGTTCCCCAGAGTTAGATATCATCAAACACGTCTGGGAAGCGTTGGGGGACCATACTGGAGCACGTCCACATGCACTAATGGCCATCTAACAGTTGCCAACAGCGCTGGTGGAGGAATAGAGAGTCCTGTCAGAAGAATTTCTCACCAACCTTGTGGCCAACATAGGAGCACGTTGCAGAGCTTGCATTGCCATCCGTGGTAATAACACACAGCATTAAAAACCATGTTCCCCCTTTTGTAATATGCAAGGGACCATCATAAATAATCGACAACTTTTGTGTAGTTATTGTCTTTTAATAAAAATGTCATTTATGTTCGTCTCCTTGTGTATTTCTTTCAGTTACCTTTTAAAATGTCATTTCAGTTCGTCTCCTTGTGTATTTCTTTCAGTTACCTTCTATACTATACTGTAGCAGCTCTTCCTACACTGAAGAGCCAAAGAAACAAGTACACCTGCCTAATATCGTGTAGGGCCGCAGAGCGCGCAGAAGTACCGCAACACGCCGTTGTATGGACTCGACTAATGTCCGAAGTAGTGCTGGCGGGAATTGACATTATGTATGTCCAGGGCTGTCCATGAATCCGTAAGAGTACGAGGGGTAGCAGATCTCTTCTGAACAGCACATTGAAAAGCATCCAAATATGTCCAATAATGACTGGACCGAGACTCGAACTCGGGACCTTTGCCTTTCGCGGTCAAAGGCGAAAGGCAAAGGTCCCGACTTCGAGTCTCGGTCCGGCACCCAGTTTTAATCTGCCAGGAAGTTTCATATCAGCGCACACTCCGCTGCAGAGTGAAAATCTCATTCTGAATGCCCAATGATGTTCATGTCTGGGGAGTTTGATGGCCAGCAGATGTGTTTAAACTCAGAAGAGTGTTCCTAGAGCCATTCTGTAGTAATTACGGATGTGTAGGGTGTCGCATTGTCCTGCTGGAATTTCCCAAGTCCGTCGGAATGCACGATGGACATGAGTGGATGCAGGTGATTAGGCAGGATGCTTACGCGCGTATCACCTGTCAGAGTCGTATCTACACGTATCAGAGGTCTCATATTACTCCAACTGCACACGCACCACACCATTACAGAGCCTCCACCATCTTGAACAATCCCCTGCTGACATGCAGTGTCCATGGATTTATGAGTTTGTCCCCATACCCGTACACGTCCATCCGCTCGATACAATTTGAAACGAGACTCGTCCGAACAGGCAGTATGCTTCCAGCCGTCAACAGTCCAATGTCTGTTTTGAAGGGCCCAGGTGAGGCGTAAAGCTTTGTGTCATGCAGTCATCAAGCCCATTTCGAAGAGGTTTCGTTGAATTGTTCGCACGCAGACGCTGATGGCCCAGCATCGAAATCTGCAGCAATCTATGGAAGGATTGCACTTCTGTCACATCAAACGATTCTCTTTAGTCGTAGTTGGTCCCGCTCTTGCAGGATGTTTTTCCGGCCGCAACGATGTCGGAGATTTGATATTTTACCGGATTCCTGGTATTCACTGTACACTCGTGAAATGGTCGTACTGGAAAATCCCCACTTCATCGCTGCCTCGGAGATGCTGTATCCCATCAGTCGTGCGCCGGTTATAACACCACGTTCAGACTCACTTAAATGTTGATACCCTGCAATTGTAGCAGCAGTAACCGATCTAACAATACTTTATCGACAGTGACCCTGGGGGGAATAGCGGTAACCGAATGCGTGGAAGAGCTGGCAGGAGCAGTAGAAGCAGTAGAAGGTGCCTCTGTCGGGGTGCGGACACAGGTTGCTGGTAGGGGTCGCTGAGCGAGGGAACAGCGCACGCCGCACGAACCTCGGACCCTTGCGTACGGCGCCGCGCCAAGATGAAAGGGCTGCCGCCTGTCGGGCCCGTTAACGACTCTCGCAGGCAAAGAAGGCGGCTACTCAAATGCGCCGGAAATGACTGTCGTTTCAGCCAAATGAGCTGCTGCTCTTTTACCGGGAATGGCGTTTAGCATCTCTTCCCGGAACCTGTCGCTAGCGTCGTCCCGACTCTGGTTTCCATTGCAAGTATAGGGTGTGCGTGTCAGGAGAAATAGGTGCTACTCCCTTCTTTCTTCTTTTGTTTTCTACAAACGGTACCGAACTACAACTGGCGTTCAGGCTGGACCGAGATATCTGAAACCCTCAGCGAGCTACAAGTGTACTCACTGAAAGTGAGGTAGATTGCAGGACATTTTGAATAGAATGAGCACACGCTGTGTGTTGGTAGTAAACTGGGGGAAGACGTAAGTGAACAGTAGCAATAATGAGTGGGAAACGAAATATCAAAATTGAGGACGACGAAGTAGACGAAGGACTTCTGCTAACTTGGGAGCAAAATAGCACACGACTGACAGAGCAACGGGGGCATAATAAACGAACTAGCGCCATAAAAGAGGGCATTTTTCGCCAAAAGAAGACTGCCAGTAATTCGAGAAATGAATATCTGAGAATGTTCGTTTGGAGCACAGCACCGTATGGAAGTGAATCATGGATGTGAGCGGCCCAGAGAAGAAGAATATCGAGGTGTTTCAGATGTGGTGTGCGAGAAGGATATTCAAAATTAAAAGGAATGATAAAATAAGAAATGAGGAGGTTCTCTGTGGATTCAGCGAGGAGCGGAACATATGGAAAACAATGAGAAGGAGACTGCTCGTAATTGGAGAAAAGAATATATGAGAATGTTCGTTTGGAGCACAGCACTGTATGGAAGTGAATCATGGATGTGAGCGGCCCTGAGAAGAAGAAGATCGAGGTGTTTCAGATGTGGTGTGCGAGAAGGATATTCAAAATTAAAAGGAATGATAAAACGAGAAATGAGGAGGTTCTCCGTGGATTCAGCGAGGAGCGGAACATATGGGAAACAATGAGAAGGAGGAGGATCAAGAAGACAGCATGTGTGTGAAGACAAGAGGGAATAACTTCTTTCGTACTTGAGGGAGCTGTAGATGGTAAAAACTGTAGTGGACGACGAAGATTCGAATATATCCAACGAATAATTGAGGATGTTAGGTGCAAGTGGTGCTCTGGGATGAAGAGGTTGGTACAGGAGAGAAATTCGTGGTGGATCGCCTTAAACCTCTTAGTAACTGATAACCAACATTTAAAAAAAAAAGTTCCTAATAGTCACGCATCATTGCTACCGTTGTGGTAATTTCATAATTTTTTTGGTGTTGACGTGGCTGTTGTTGTAACAACTGCAAGACATATGACAGCAGTGTCTAAAAAACCTCAAGTGTCTTCCGCTGCAAATGCCCTTTAAGGAACCCGAACAAGCGATAATCACATTGAAACGTATCTGGTCTGTAAGAAGGGTGACACAAAGACTCGCAACTACGATTGCTAGTCTTTCAATGCGACAAGCGCTGACGCGCGCGACCGTAAGGAATAAAAAAGTCCTAAGACCACATTCCGGACCTTACTAGATGGTATTTGCTGCTTCACCCTTAGGGAATGTGAACCCGTCTTTGAAAATAATGCATCCCATCTTTTTTGCCTTTTAACAAATGAAGTGCCTGATATAGGTCCATCATCCTCTGGAGTCTCCGTCACTTTCACTTATATACGAGTAATTTTGTGCTTCAGGTCGAGGCATTCTATAAAGCAGATACGATTTATAAAACAGAAACCGACGTTTAGATCGACTTGCAGTTGGTTCCCTCGGAACGATGAAAGTATTTGGTCTTGAAGTGCTGTTTTCGAATTATTTATTCATTTTCCGGTGGTCATGGGACAACTGATATCACTCTGGTTTAGTGGTTGAATGGACTGGACATCAATACTTAGGTTATTCTATTCGCCTATTAGCAGGAAAAGTCGAAATGTATCTTTCACACAGAGGTAGCTTTTTCTTGCAAGAAGACATCGGCGTGGCACGAGGGTCCTCTTGAGACCACTCCTGAGCAGATCCTGAAGACGTACAGCGTTATTACAAATGATTGGAGCGATTTCACAGCTCTACAATAACTTTATTATTTGAGATATTTTCACAATGCTTTGCACACACATACAAAAACTCAAAAAGTTTTTTAGGCATTCACAAATGTTCGATATGCGCCCCTTTAGTGATTCGGCAGACATCAAGCCGATAATCAAGTTCCTCCCACACTCGGCGCAGCATGTCCCCATCAATGAGTTCGAAAGCATCGTTGATGCGAGCTCGCAGTTCTGGCACGTTTCTTGGTAGAGGAGGTTTAAACACTGAATCTTTCACATAACCCCACAGAAAGAAATCGCATGGGATTAAGTCGGGAGAGCATGGAGGCCATGACATGAATTGCTGATCGTGATCTCCACCACGACTGATCCATCGGTTTTCCAATCTCCTGTTTAAGAAATGTCGAACATCATGATGGAAGTGCGGTGGAGCACCATCCTGCTGAAAGATGAAATCGGTGCTGTCGGTCTCCAGTTGTGGCATGAGCCAATTTTCCGGCATGTCCAGATACACGTGTCCTGTAACGTTTTTCTTCGCAGAAGAAAAAGGGGCCGTAAACTTTAAACCGTGAGATTGCACAAATCACGTTAACTTTTGGTGAATTGCGAATTTGCTGCACGAATGCGTGAGGATTCTCTACCGCCCAGATTCGCACATTGTGTCTGTTCACTTCACCAATAAGAAAAAATGTTGCTTCATTACTGAAAACAAGTTTCGCACTGAACGCATCCTCTTCCGTGAGCTGTTGCAACCGCGCCGAAAATTCAATGCGTTTGACTTTGTCATCGGGTGTCAGGGCTTGTAGCAATTGTAAACGGTAAGGCTTCTGCTTTAGCCTTTTCCGTAAGATTTTCCAAACCGTCGGCTGTGGTACGTTTAGCTCCCTGCTTGCTTTATTTGTCGACTTCTGCGGGCTACGCGTGAAACTTTCCCGCACGCGTTCAACCGTTTCTTCACTCACTGCAGGCCGACCCGTTGATTTCTCCTTACTGAGGCATCCAGAAGCTTTAAACTGCGCATACCATCGCCGAATGGAGTTAGCAGTTGGTGGATCTTTGTTGAACTTCGCCCTAAAGTGTCGTTGCACTGTTATGACTGACTGATGTGAGTACATTTCAAGCACGACATACGCTCTCTCAGCTCCTGTCGCCATTTTGTCTCACTGCGCTCTGGCGGCAGAAACCTGAAGTGCGGCTTCAGCCGAACAAAACTTTATGAGTTTTTCCACGTATCTGTAGTGTGTCGTGACCATATGTCAATGAATGCAGCTACAGTGAACTTATGAAATCGCTTCAATCATTTGTAATAACCCTGTATGTGCAACGCTATAAATAAGTTGTTCTCGGTATGTGTGGCCTGTCACGTGAAACGACTACCTTATGGTGCGCATGTAAAGATCCAAGTGGGCCTCGGAACCGTAAATCGTGACAATCGTATAGAGGTCAGAGTGCCTACCTCCTAATATGACTCTTGTGCATTTTTCATTTTCCTGCCCTTTATCCCGCATCTTTTCGGGATCTGCATATTACTCTGGATTTGACAATGTTAGTGGTAGAGGGTGGCCGAATTCCCCTCTAGTTGCCACCACTGCAAGTACAGTACGACTGTAAAAGAGGGCGCATACAATACGCTAGCGCGACCAATATTGTTCCAGCGTTTACTCTACAGGTTGACAATAGACATCGAACGGATTCAGTGACACGGTGCAAGGATCGTAAAATGATGCTATATTTAATAGAAATGATCGTGGAACTTAACCTGGAACAAAATTTCGGACATTGTTCGGTTCCCTTTCACCAAAATGTTCAGATATATTCATGGGGCACGTGTAAATAAAATATTTCTTTGCATCAGTCATACATTTATTTTGCAGCTACGCATTTCGATGATTCACACTAGCATCCTCAAGTGGAGAATTGTTCACTGACGTATCCGGTGTTACTGAACAGCCTTTCCACATCAGCAGACCATGTGCAAGGCAGGTTATGTTGAGACTTTTGCTGGTTATAAAATTGTGTTTTTAGGAAAGACACTGGTAAAGCTAAAAACACATGGCTTTGTAAGAGTAACGTGTACTTACAAGTGAAATAGAGTCAATGTTTGTCCTCTCCACTGTACATTATGGCTGGCAGGAGTGGCCGAGCGGTTGTAGGCGCTGCGGTCTGGAACCACGTGACCGCTACGGTCGCAGGTTCGAATCCTGCCTCGGGCATGGATGTGTGTGATGTCCTTAGGTTAGTTAGGTTTAACTAGTTCTAAGTTCTAGGGGACTGATGACCTCTGAAGTTAAGTCCCATAGTGCTCAAAGCCATTTGAACCATTTGTACATTATGATTATACTGTCAGTTCAAAGATGGTATACATATCAATGTAAGCAAGAATGTCCCTGATACGTCGACCATCTTTAATGTGACAGGGTAAATATAATATACAGTGGAGACCATTGGCAACAAGTAGCAGTATGTAACCTTTTTTCTACTCTGCTTCCCTTGCGAGTGCACTTTACTCTCACAAAGCTACGTTGTTTATTTTTTTTAACTTCAACAGTGCATTTTCTAAAAATACAATCTTTTCAGTAAAAAAATACCTGCTTTGCACTTAGTCTGCTATTGTGGAAAGGCGTCTGTGCTCTTCACTAACAGCAGCTATGTAGCTGAACATTTCTCTGTCCGAATACCGAACGAGGTAGCGTGGTGGTTCGCACACTGGGCTCACATTCGGGAGAATGACGGTTCAGACACCGTCCGGCCATCCTGATTTAGGTTTTTCGTGATTTCCCTAAATCGCTTCAGGCAAATGCCGGCATGGTTCCTTTGAAAGGGCACGCCGACTTCCTTCCCCATCCTTCCCAAATCCGAAGGGACCGATGACCTCGCTGTCTGGCCCCCTCCCACAAATCAACCAACTAGCCAACCAGTCTGCGTGTAGATGACGGTGTGAACGAAACGAGCAGTGCAAAATAAGTACATAACTGACGCAGAAAGATGATTTATTTGTATATATCAACAGTCGCCGCCCTTATTATGCTGTCTTTTGGGACCAAATGTTAAAGAGTATACAAATAATGAAGAGCACCTCCTTAAGCAAATACGAGGGTGGACCCAAAAGAAACCGGATTGTTGACATAAAAAATTTATTGATGAACCTGTGGTGTCACCGCCAGACACCACACTTGCTGGGTGGTAGCCTTTAAATCGGCCGCGGCCCGTTGGTATACGTCGGACCCGCGTGTCGCCACTATCAGTGATTGCACACCGAGCGCCGCCACACGGCAGGTCTAGTCTAGAGAGACTCACTAGCACTCGCCCCAGTTGTACAGACGACTTTGCTAGCGATGGTTCACTGTCTACATAAGCTCTCATTTGCCGAGACGACAGTTTAGCATAGCCTTCAGCTACGTCATTTGCTACGACCTAGCAAGGCGCCATATTCAGTTACTACAATCTGAACAGATAATATTGTGATTCATGTACCGTCAAAGAGCGACGTTCATCATTAATGGTTTAAAGTATAAAACTAATTACGTCCGCTTTCTGAATTCTAATTCCTTGTCATGTTCCAGACCTCACGTCAGTATAGTTCTTCCCTCCTCACGCCAGCCTGCGTGAGCTAAAACGCGTGCATTTCGGCCTCCTCTCGTAACACAGTGTTGGCTCTTCTGCCAACACAACAGAACCTTTTTACAAAATTCCTTTAGTCACCTTCAAAATATTCTCCATTACATCCGATGCACGTGTCAAGTCTCTTTTCCTACTGTTGGAAGCATGTTTGGAACTCTTCAAGTTTGATATTGTCCAGTGCCCTCTGCGAAGCTGTTTTAACCGCCTCTACATCGTCATAACGCTTCCCTTTTAGCGTTTTTTTCATTCGTGGGAATAGGAAAAAGTCGCACGGGGCTAGGTCCGGCGAATACGTAGCGTTGGGAACGACAGACCACCTCTGAGATGCCAAATAGTGGGTCACTCGCAAGGCCGTGTGCGCTGGAGCGTTGTCGTGATGCAGAAACCAGTCATCTGATCGCCAAAGTTCCGGGCGTTTCCTCCCCACATCCTCTCTCAGACGCCTTAAAACATCCAAGTAAAAGTGCTGGTTAACAGTCTGGCCAGGGCGTACGAATTCCCGATGGACAATTCGACGAACATAAAAAAAGACAACGATCATCGTCTTCACACTTAACCTCACTTGCCTTGCTTTTTCTTGGCCTGGGAGAGTTGGGAGTCCTCCACTGGCTTGACGCTTGCTTGGTTTCTGGGTCATACCCGTAACACCAACTCTCATCCCCTGTAATGACTTTGTTCAAAAAGTTTGGATCACGTGCACTCTCTGTTTTCAAGTCCTGACACACATTCATGCGGATGGTTTTTTGCTCCTGTGTGAGAAGGCGCGGAACAAATTTAGCAGCAACACGTCTCATGTGCAAATCCTCACTCAGAATCCGCTGGCACGAGCTCCAACCGATTCCAGTCTCTGCTGAAATTTGGTCGATCTTTTGGCGGACCTTTTCAATGTTCTCTTCATTTCGCGATGTTGTAGGGCGTCCAGAACGAGCTTGGTCTTCAACACACATCTCACCACGTTTAAAGCGCCCAAACCACTAGAAAACCTGTGTGCGGCTCATAGCGTCCCCCTGGAAAGCTTCCTGAAGCATTTGGTGTGTCTCTGTTACGGTTTTTTTTTTTAAAGGAGGAAACAAAATTTCACACACACTCTTTGTTCTTTTAAAGTTGTCATAATGACTTCGCAGAGGTAACCCTCCAACAGTCAGAGAAACACAATACCACACTTGCACGTTCAGCTCTACATTGACGCCATCTGCACAGCTGTTTCATGAAGGTCTCTACTAAGGCCATCTAGCGTGTGAACCCTGCACAACGTCTACGAGTGGCAGCGCCCTCGGAGTCCGGTTTCTTCTAGGTCCCCCCTCGTAGTAACATCGTAGCCCTCGGCGGGGAAGGAGTTGGGTTCTATTCCTGGTACCTTCGCGGATTTTTGGGAGGAAGAGAGGTCTGCAACGGGGCCCACGCAGCTTCGTGAGGTCAAATGAAGAGCCGCCTGAATTTAGATGCCTCATCAGGGTCTATCGAGTATTTAACAACGGCTGGAGGGATTGGCGGCGTGCTGATCACGTGTACATCACTCCTCGTACTGTGTTCTAGGCAGGAGTCGCAACAGGCCTAAAGCCTCATCCTTAAGTAGTGTTTACGTTTTAAATAATGATAACGATTCCAGCCAGTCCTCCACCCGTGCAGGTACTGATCGTACGGGTCCTCCTGTGTTGCAGGCAGCAGCTACAGAGCCGGACGTGGATATTTTATTGTTTGATGGAAAAGTTTGGCAAACACATTATAAACTGCGTGCCTCCCGACTTCTGTTCATTCAGAACTATGGCTGGAGGGTAAAGGAAGGCCGCGCGCATAATGCGCACAGGACGAGGGCACCGGCGTCCAGCTGCGACTAAAAACACAATTCCCGAGAGGAAGAGGCGGCCGGCCTCCCCTCGGGAAATAATTAAACGCGGCGGTGGACTGCGGGCGCGGCCGACATGTGTAGGCGGGCGGCCGAGGAGGCAGTTAGCGACTTCAAAAGTCTCCCGCCGCCGCAGCTGCCTGCTAGCGCCTATTTGTCGTCACGGGGCGGCCGATTGTTTTTACGATTTCCTTGAAAGAGAAGGGCGCGTCGGAAACTGGCCTGCTCGGGTGTCGCGGCGGAAGTGTGCAGAAGTGGCCGCCGCCGCCGCCGCCGCTTTTGTTCTGCAGGGGCCCTGCAGTCCTTCAAAGGGCCGCCTGCAGAGAGGCTGACCCCCTGCCGCTCCTTCCAGCTGCCGATTCGCCGCCTCGGTCTCGGTCGTGGCACTCTGCGTTGCCTTGGGTGATCGCTAACGAGCAGCGGTTCCTGTTACTCTACGGACAGAGATTCTTTTGTTGCTGATCAAGCGAAAGGAATAGTACAGAAAACTGTTAATATTGGTGCGAAGTAGAGCACTACGAGGTGCGTTTGAAAACTCTGTGCAAAAATAAAAGCTGCTTACGTGACTTCTGAAATTTTCCCGGCGTATTTCTTCTTCTAATAATTTCCGGGTATGCAGCCGGATCCCGTCGACATTCTGCCACGATATTTCGGCCCAGAGACGTCCGGCCATCATCAGGTGAGTACACAACTACTGAAGAGCCCAGGTGCAGTCGCGGTATTTATGCCGAATCTCGCGCATGTGAAATGTACTGGCATCCTACAGCGCATGCGTCAGGTGTTGACATGCGCAGCATAGCCGAGTTGTACGTGCTGCCCTCGGTGGTGGAAATAAAGGTTCATCTAGTCATTGAGTATCGAATGACACTGTCGATTCCGCTGTGATTGTATAATTTTACTAACAGGATTCCAATTTTTATCCAGCTGAAAGTCGTTGTCACGATTTATAAGATTATTGGCAAGACGTATTTCCACTGATTCCTTGATTACGGAATCCCAAAAACCGGAAACCGGGGATAAAATTTTTGTTACATTGTATTCCATTGAATGTCCCAAAGAAATACAGTGCTCTGCTACTGCCGATTTTGACGGTTGCCGCAGACGGGTGTATCTTTCATGTTCTATACATCGTTCATGGACAGTTCTTGTCGTCTGGCCAATATATGCAGCGCCACATTCACAGGGAATTTTGTAGACGCCTGCCTTCTTCAGTTGTAAATCGTCTTTAACGGATCCAACCAGGGCCCGGTTCTTTGCAGGTGGACGAAAGATAACCTTGATTTTATTTTTCTTCAGTAATCGGCCTATTTTCGACGACACATTCCCGGCGTATGGAAGGAACGCAGTTGATCTAAAGTCATCATCTGCGTCCTCAGTGCGTTGCTTCTTGTTAAGATAGTTGCGCATGGCCTTCCTTATTTGGCGAGAAGTGTAGCCATTCTCTTTGAAAACCTTCTCCAAGTGTTCTAATTCTGCGTGGAGGTTTTCATCATCCGATATTATATGCGCTCGATGTATTAAGGTACTGAGAACACCGGCTGTTTGTGCTGGGTGATGGCAGCTTGACGCCTGGAGATACAGATCTGTGTGAGTCGCTTTCCTGTACACAGAATGTCCTCATGACCCATCATTTTTACGGCGTACTAGCACGTCTAGAAATGGTAAAGTGCCCTCTTTTTCAATCTCCATCGTAAATTTGATGTTCTCATGTAATGAGTTTAAGTGATGAAGGAATTTCTCCAGTTCCTGTCTGCCATGAGGCCATACAGCAAAAGTATCATCTACGTACCGCCAGAAGACCGTAGGCTTTAAAACAGCAGACTCAAGTGCTTTCTCCTCAAAGTCCTCCATAAAGAGATTAGCTACCACAGGCGACAAAGGGCTCCCCATGGCGACGCCGTCTGTTTGTTCAAAGAATTCGTCATTGAATAAAAAGTACGTTGAGGAGAGTATATGTTCAAACAAGGCCGTCATTTCTGCACTGAATAAGTTACCAATAAGATGTAATGATTCCATTAAAGGCACTTTGGTAAAAAGTGAGACCACATCAAAGCTGACTAATAAATCCGAGTTGCTAAGCTTAACTTCCTTCAAGCGACTGACAAAATCCTCGGAATTACGTATATGGTGGCAACACTTACCCACATACGGCTTTAGTAACGAGGCCAGATATTTTGCTGTAGAATAGGTCGCAGCACCAATATTACTCACTATTAATCGTAGTGGGGCACCATCCTTGTGTATCTTCGGAAGACCGTAGAGTCTTGGTGGTACTGCATTGTGTGGTCTCAATCTCTTGATAACTTCTTCAGGTAGAGAACAGTCGTTCAAAAGGGTAGTAGTTTTCCTTGATATTCGGCTTGTTGGGTCCTTTTCAATTCTACGGTACGTGGAATCATTTAGCTGACAATATATCTTCTCGTTGTAGGCTTCTCTTGTCAGGGGCCGAAATATCGTGGCAGAATGTCGACGGGATCCGGCTGCATACCCGGAAATGATCAGAAGCTGCTTACGTGTTTGGGGTAAACCTTTTTTATTTTTCGACATAGTCTCCTTATAGACTTACGCACTTCGTCCAACGATGTTCTAATTTGTTGATTCCTTCCGAATAATAGGAACTGTCCAAGTCTGCAAAATACCTGGCGATCAAAAACTCAGTATAAATTTGAAAACTTAATAAACCACGGAATAATATAGATAGAGAGGTAAAAATTGACATACATGCTTGCAATGACATGGGGTTTTATTAGAACTAAAAAAAAAACAAAGTTCACAAAATGTCCGACAGATGGCGCTGGACAGCAAAAAGTCAGTGACTGCGCATGACAATCGTGTATAAAAGGAGCTGTAATGAGAGAGAGAATCAGATGCGCCAGCAGTCGCAGCATGTTGACGTTACCTGAAAAGGCGCTTTTAGTGAAGCTGTATAATCATAATGGGGAATGTGCTAGTTCAGCGTTACGATCCTATCGCCATAGGAAGGGGATTCGAACGGGTAAAGGTCCGTTGACAAACGCAGCTGTGGCGAGAATGATTTCGAAGTTCGAAACCACGGGTTGTTCAGACGATAAACCCCGTAGTGGCCGACCGAGCACAAGGGCGTAATGCTGCTGAGACAGTTCAGGAAGAAGTGGAGACTGTAGCGGGTTCGTCTATGCACGGGGAAGTCAGCGCTCCTGCAGTCGCACGTCGCACCGGCATTCCGTACACTACTGTTTGGTTTGTACCCTCCGATGCTATCCGTACAAAATCCATCGGCATCATGAACTGTTACCTGGCGATTTAGTGAAGCGGAGGGCATTTGCGATGTGGGCGTTTCAACAGATGGTGGAAGATGACGATTGGTTGAGTAACGTGTTGTGGACCGACGGAGCTCACTTCACGCTCCGAGGGTCAATCAACGCCCACAACTGCAGAATTTGGGCTACCGAAAATCCTAGAACTGTCGTGGAAAATCCATTGCACGTCGAGAAAGTCACGGTATTGGTTCGATTTACCACATCTATCGTTATCGGGCCCTTTTTCTTCGAGGATATGCGTGATTCTGGTTTTGTAACTGCTACCGTGACGGGTGAGAGGTACGCCGATGTGTTACAGAATCGCATCATCTCCATCCCGGCTGATGAACACCTGCTGGAACGTACCATTTTTATGCAGGATGGCGCTCCACCCCATATAACTAGACGCGTGAAAGATCTCTTGCACGCGTCGTTTCGTGACGATCGTGTGCTCAGCCGCCACTTTCGTCATGCTTGGCCTCCCAGGTCCCAAGACCTCAGTCCGTGCGATTATTGGCTTTAGGGTTACCTGAAGTCGCAAGTGTATCGTGGTCGACCGACATTTCTAGGGATGCAGAAAGACAGCATCCGACGCCAATGCCTCACCGGTAACTCCAGACATGCTTTACAGTGCTGTTCACAATATTATTCCTCGACTACAGCTATTAATGAGGAATGATGGTGGACATATTGAGCATTTCCTGTAAAGAACATCATCTTTGCTTTGTCTTAGTTATGCTAATTATTGCTATTCTGATCAGAGGAAGCTCCATCTGTCGGACAGTTTTTGAACTTTTGTATTTTTTTTTTGGTTCTGATAAAACCCCATGTCTTTCCAAGCATGTGTGTCAATTTGTACCTCTTTATCTACATTATTCCGTGGTTTATTCAGTTTTCAAATTTATACTGACTTTTTGATCATCCGGTAGCTATTAGTTGCTGCACTACCTCCTCGTTTGAATAAAATCTATGTTCCGTCAGCCATTTCTTCAAATTGGGGAACGAATAGTAGTCCGAGGGATCCGAGTCTGGAGAAAAGGGGGCATGTGAAACGAGCTGGTATCCTGTTTCCATTAATTTTGCGACCACAACTGCTGAGGTGTGTGCTGATGCATTGTCGTGATGGAAAAGGACTTTTTTGCGGTCCAGTCCCCGGCGTTTTTCTTGCAGCTCGGTTTTCAAACGGTCCCATAACGATGAATAATATGAAGCCTTAATAGTTTTACCCTTTTCCAGATAGTCGATGAGGATTATCCCTTGCGAATCCCAAAAGACAGTCGCCATAACTTTTCCGGCCGAAGGAATCGTCTTCGCCTTTTTTGGTGCAGATTCTCCCTTGGTAACCCATTGTTTACATTGTTGTTTGGTCTCAGGAGTATAGTCATGTATCCATGTTTCATCCACAGTGACGAAACGACGCTTAGCGTCCTGCGGATTCTTCCTGAACAGCTGCAAACAATCCTTGCAACATTTCACACGATTCCGTTTTTGGTCAAGCGTGAGCAATAGCGGAACCCATCTTGCGGATAGCTTTCTCATGTCCAATTGTTTATGCAAAATATTATGTACCCCTTCATTCGAGATGCGCACAGTACTAGCAATCTCACGCACCTTCACGCTTCTGTCATCCTTGACCATATCATGGACTTTTTCGAAGATTTCTGAAGTCGTAACCTCCACAGGGCATCCAGAACGTTCAGCTCACTTGTGCCCATATGGCCACTCCGAAAATTTTGAAACCACTTATAAACTGTTGTAATCTAAGTTTCAGAGTCACCGTAATGTTTATCAAGCTTCCCTTTAGTCTCCTGAGGCGTTTTGCTTTCCAAAAAGTAATGTTTAATCACCACACGAAATTCTTTTTCGTCCATTTTTTGACAATCACTCGACTTCCTTGATTCATACAAATGCCAAACATAAAGAAGTAGACCAATATGGCTGAAACTTGGTGTGCGTTCTTTCCAAAGATGGTACTAACTAAACGTGGCCTCGATACGCGCCGGTGGTGTCATCTCTCGGAATTTGCACGGACTTTTCCAACGCCCCTCGTACGTGTGTTTGGTATAGTTGCGTGTAGAGCGTTCTGTCGCCATCGCTCGCTTTGCACGCAGCCGGCAGCTTCCTCGCTCGCCATCAACAGTACCGCGAGTTGCCCTACCACGGGGTATGGATACGAGATTGCACGGTAGGGATCAGGAGGTGGCCGCCCATTAGCGAAAAAATGCCCCTGAGCACTATGGGACTTAACATCTGAGGTCATCAGTCCCCTAGAACTACTTAGAACTACTTAAACCTAAGTAACCTAAGGACATTACACACATCCATGCTCGAGGCAGGATTCGAACTTGCAACCGTAGCGGTCGCGCGGTTCCAGACTGAAGCGCCTAGAACCGCTCGGCCACCAGGCCGGTGCCCATTAGCAAACCGCGCCTCTGACGTCAGAGCGAATGCAGCCAGCACAGACTAACCCACATTTGCCATAGTGTATTGTGTTGTTAATTGCGTTGATTAGCGAATACAAGGTTGGTTACAGCAGTGTGCATTTTTATTACTGTCTGGCGATTGAGTTGAGAGCTATGCCGCGATTATCAGTATATTGAGGAAATATTTTAGAGCAAGTTTTTAAGTGAAAAATAATAGTTTGCTGTGCGATCGCCAGTTGTACGAGGGTTGTACAGAAAGTACTGCACCGAACTTTTTTCTTCGACAATTATTTATTGAACAGAATGAGAATTACACACCCAAAAAATGGTGTTTTATATACACACTTTATTTTTCGACCTAATCTCCATTTCGTTCTGAGGCCTTTTTCCAGCGCGAAATAAGGGCGTGTATGTCCTGTCGGTACCAATTCTTGTCCTGGTGGCGGAGCCAGTGCTTCACTGTGTGAATTTCCTCTACTGATTACAGATGCAGCTCCAACTGCCGTCTGTCCTCGCGAATGACAACTTCATCTCGCTGCAGCATGTCAGGTGTGACAGGCCGTGGATGGTCTCCCCGAACGCTGCAAATCGTGGAGCTCCGCCGAACCGTCTTCTGATGACCTCACCCTCCGTGCCCAGCGACTAACTGTACTTCTGCCGACAGCAGATGCTCCATTGACTTTGCGCGAGCGTTTCTGAATATTCCACAAAGTTTCTTACTCTGCGGTGGGAAATGCAATGACGTTACGTTGCTTGTAACGTACATCACCTACGGACGCCGTTTTGAAACTGCAGCTACGCTATCTGTCGGAAGTGACGGAAACTTTGCGCGCTCCCTCAGGAGGCTTCAAACAATGCACATGTAACGTTTCAAATTAGTAGCATTGTTGTCGACTGAGAAAAAAAAATTCGATGCGTTACTACCACAGCAGAAAACTAAGTAAGTTACGAATTAAGTTTCATATATGTCCCAAAAAAATGAGATGAAACGAAAATGGCTAAATGTTTGTAAATGTGCAGATTCGTTTTCAGTTGAGTTGAAAATGCTCCTGTCTGTTCAATACATTTTACTGATTCGGACTATCAAAGGGATCTGAAAAATGAACTGTTGAATATTTCTCGGAAAGGCAAGCTGCAAACCGATACTGTTCTAGGTCTACTTCTACTCTCCTCTGGTGCTAATTTAGGACGTAACAATGAGTCTAATAAAGAAAGAAATATTCGTGTACAGAGACGAAGTTACAGTACAGAAATACAAAGTAATTTACAGGCAAATCTATTACCAACTACTGAAGAAATTACTATTACATAAAACGTTAACCGCAAAAACCAACACTGAACTGAATGCGCCAACAATCAGAAATTATGGAAACAGAAACAAAAGACTTTTGGCAAAAGAATGCAGATTCACAGGGTCGTTTGTCTCGACGTAGTGCTCAGTTATTGAAATCAAAACATGTTCAAAAAGTGATTCAGGGCTCTTTTCTGAGTGTCGGCAACAAATGGGTAAGTAAGGACGGCGTACTGTAACAGGTCGTCTGAACATATTGCAAGGGCTGCGACGTTATGTTGCCTTCTTTATGAAGCGTATTGTTTTGTCAGAGACGCTTGGAAATATTCTCTTCCTAATCAAGTCACTATTAAAAGTAAGACTCGGGTAATTTCATTTATTTAAGGCTTATTGTTTTGAAAACCCAATCGAAATTACACGCAAAATTAAG